>NW_027362940.1:0-1235000 GCF_046119375.1 Phyllobates terribilis | reverse complement strand
ACTTTCGCCATGGTCCTCCACACAGTATAAGGCACTCGCCATGGTCCTCCACGCAGTATAATACACTCCCCATGGTCCTCCACGCAGTATAATGCACTCCATCGTGGTCCTCCACGCAGTATAATGCACTCCCTCGTGGTCCTCCACGCAGTATAATGCACTCCCACGTGGTCCTCCACACAGTACAATGCACTCTCCGTGGTCCTCCACACAGTACAATGCACTCCCCCATGGTCCTCCACACAGTACAATGTACTCCCCCATGGTCCTCCACACAGTATAAGACACTCGCCATGGTTCTCCACTCAGTATAATGCATTCCCCCATGGTCCTGTACGCAGTATAATGCAGCCCCCCATAGGGTAAAATGCAGCCCCCCCCCCCACCCGTAGGGTAAAATGCAGCCCCAGTCCTCCAGTATTATCAGTACACACTGATTTAAAAATAAATACATACTTACCGCTCCTCGTTCCCCGCTGCTTCAGTCTCTGCAGCTGATCACCTCAGCAGCTGCCAGCTCCACTGTCTGACACAGCGTGGCGCGTCATCATGCCGCTGCGTCAGACGCAGAGGAGGAATGATGGGAGAGGGAGTGTCACATGATGCTCCCTCCTCCAGGTTTTCGTGGGCCCCGGGCGAAAGAGTCTCAGTGGCCCCTTTAACACATCCAACCATTCATGATGCACAGATACAGCAGAGAAATTATAGATATAGATATAGTACAATGCCAAACATTTCACTGACTTCTTACATTTCATGAGTGATATCTATTGTAAATTCTACAATAGCTCAGAAACCGGTGAATCCTCACAGCGCACAGTGCAGACCGGACAGTATAGTCCTCCATACAGTGTTATGGCACCACTAAGTCCTCCATACAATATTATGGGCACAACATAGTCCTCCATACAGTATTATGAGCCCCATATAATGCTCCATACAAAATACTGGATCTCATATAATTCACCATAGAGAATACTGCCTGGTCCCCATGTAATGCCATATGCAGGCTGGACCCCATACAGAGGCCCCACAAGCCCCCCACGAGCCTGCAGCATCCCCCCCAGAGCCCCCACAAGCCTGCAGCATCCCCCCCCAGAGCACCCACAAGCCGGCAGCATCCCCCCCAGAGCACCCACAAGCCCGCTGCATCCCCCCCAGAGCACCCACAAGCCCGATGCATCCCCCCCAGGGCCCCCACAAGCCTGCTGCATCCCCCCGGGGCCCCCACGAGCCTGCAGCACACACCCCCAGAGCTCCCACAAGCTCGCAGTATCCCCCAAGGGCCCCCACAAGCCCACAGCATCCCCCCCAGGGCCCCCACAAGCCCACAGCATCCCCCCACCAGAGCCCCCACAAGCCCGCAGCATCCCCCCCCAGAGCACCCACAAGCCCACAGCAACCCCCCCAGAGCACCCACAAGCCCGCAGCATTCCCCCCTAGAGCACCCACAAGCCCGCAGAATCCCCCCCAGGGCCCCACAAGCCCACAGCATCCCCTTAGGGCCCCCACAAGCACGCATTATCCCTGCATTATTCCCCAGAGCCCCCTAAGATCTCCACAAGCATTAATTAACCCCACCAGACTGCCCTCCAGCATTAACCCCCCCAAATCCCTCACTCGCAAGTATCAAGCCCCCTCACCCCAAAAACAACAAGAAGAAAAGACATCAGACCAGCAATTAATAGAACAATCTCCTGTTTCTCAGCTTAGGATACTGACCTCCTCCTGCAGCTTCACCGGCAGCTCTGTCTCTGCATGAGACTCTGGCATCTGGTGCTGAATTAGAACACGCCCCCGGAAATGACATCATACCTGGAAGGATCCCATACATTCTAGCGTCTAGGGCACCGGAAGAGGTAAGTATTGTGTCGGCCGGTGCCCTGAGCAGGCGGGGGTGGCCCATGGCGCGCCGGGATGCCCGACGGCGAGTAAGCCCCCCGCCTGCTCAGGGCCCCTCCGCTTGCCTGGGTGCAGGAGGGGGACCCGATGCGGGGGTACACAGTGCAGGCGACTGCTATGGGGCCCCCCCAGCTCACGGGCCCCATAGCAGTCGCGTGGCCTGCCGCCATTGGCGGGACGCCACTGGGTACAATGGTGTCTGGCCTGGACAATCCTCTGTAAGGGAAACCAAGTCCAAACTGATAGATTTTCCCAGCACTGATACATTGTAGCAAACGGTCAGGACAGGAGGGGGATCGTCTAGACTGAATACCATTGTAATAAATGCTCCGCTGCTGTCAGGATTAGATTTTTTTCAGGTTCTGGATATTAACAAGAATGATTTTATTCTCAGACAACAAGCAGAGATCTTACAAATGGCAGAAAAGTTGAATAATCCTTCATTGCAGAGAGGAGAACTTTCCTCCTGTATCCGGCGGATCGTCCTGTGGCTGAGAACAGTGTTTGCGGAGCGATTCCTCCCTATGAGGGGAACGTCGGCGCGGTGGAGCTGCTGTATCAGCCACGGAGGGGAATGAAGAGCAAGAAAGATTTATCCTCATCCTGGAGGATCCGGAACTGAAGACTGCGGAGATCAAAGCTGAAGGTGAAGCCACATGTGATCTGTATACATCGGCAGAGGGGTCGTCACATGAGGAAATCCCCCCATATATATGGAGATGGCGCTCTGTGGGGGCCGGACACAGAATGGGTGTGTGGTGTAACCAAAGAGAACACTAAGTCAGCACAGGAGCTGTGTACACAAAACGGAAGCATTCTGCAAAGTTACTTTATTCTCTTTATCCCCTTCCCGACATCCGCAGAATTTAAGTGTCGCAATTCCAATGAGTTGTGGATTTTTGGTTCAAGTTGCCCAACGGGACCAAAAAATAATGTGATAGAAAAGTATTAAAATTGAAATTTATATATATAAAAAAAATCCTTTGAAATTTCCTACCTCCATTTGTCAATACAAAGCAAGACTAAAAGATTATATATATATATATTTATTTATTTAGTATTGACACACTGACAAAAAGTCCGATCTATCAAATCATAAATATATTAACCCCTACAGCAAATGCCCAACAGCAAAGATAATCTAAACACCCAATTTTTTTTTCTTTTTGGGTAATTTTACCTCCCAAAAAATGCATCAAAAAGAGATGAAAAGTTTGTAGACAGCAGAGAATGGCATCAATAACCCCCGCAGGTCGGCGAGCAGAAAGCGAACCTCGCACAGATTCATCAGCAGAAACATGGAACAAATGCCGGGTCTCACAAAATGGTGACACAATACCGGGTTATTTATTACTGTTTGGTGACACCATAATACGGCAATTCTGGCTTCTTCATTTATTTTTCCGCTATTTAACGTGCGGTTTAAATAATTTGGGCTTTGATAGGTCGGACTTTTACAGACACGACAATATAAAATGTTTCTTTTTTAATTTCTTTTTTTTTACCTCGGAAAATAGGGGTGATTTAACATTTTTGTTTATTTTTTTTCCTTTATAAAACTTTTTCTTTTTTTTCCATTTTTACTTTCTTTTTTTATGTCCCCTTAGGGCACTTGAACCTGCAATCTCTTGACTGCTTATTCTATATACAGTAATCCTCTAGTAATGCAGTATACAGTTTATAAGATTAAGTCCAGACTGTGGATGAACTTCACAGGAGTACCAAGATGGCAGCCATGCAGGCCTTCACCATTCCCCTGACTGCCATTGTCATCCATTTCCTGGCGATAGCGCAATATAAATGCCGCTGTTGGCTCAGGTGGCCACAGTCTACTCAAGTCGCTGCTGTCGGCTCAGGTCACCGCTGTTCTGGGCTGGCTGGCAAATTGCACACAGTAGCAACCCATCCTTATTGAGTTTTATCTGTGGCTGATTCATAAAGTGAGTAAAGGTTACAAAGCTTTAAAAAGATAAAGCCAGTGTTATGATGTAATAGTTGAGGTCAAATGCCGACTAGATTCTCATCCACTTCTATCAGTGGGCTACTCAGAGAGGTGTCTGAGACTCTAGCCAGCATGTGACCGGGCTCGGACTGGCCTGCTGGGGAATTCCCCGGTGGGCTCCACTGCAGGGCCAGCACTGACAAGAGAAGGAAGGCTCCTCCCACTCCTACCCTAGCACAGCTATGCACTTGTCTATACATCGTATGCTGTGTGTGGGGGGGACTTGTCTATATACTGTATGCTGTGTGTGGGGGGGACTTGTCTATATACTGTATGCTGTGTGTGTGGGGGGGGACTTGTCTATATACCGTATGCTGTGTGTGGGGGACTTGTCTATATACCGTATGCTGTGTGTGGGGGACTTATCTATATACTGTATGCTGTGTGTGGGGGACTTGTCTATATACCGTATGCTGTGTGTGGGGGACTTGTCTATATACTGTATGCTGTGTGTGGGGACTTGTCTATATACCGTATGCTGTGTGTGGGGGACTTGTCTATATACCGTATGCTGTGTGTGGGGGACTTATCTATATACTGTATGGTGTGTGTGGGGGACTTGTCTATATACCGTATGCTGTGTGTGGGGGACTTGTCTATATACTGTATGCTGTGTGTGGGGGACTTGTCTATATACCGTATGCTGTGTGGGGGACTTGTCTATATACTGTATGCTGTGTGTGGGGGACTTGTCTATATACAGTATGCTGCGTGTGGGGGACTTGTCTATATACTGTATGCTGTGTGTGGGGTACTTGTCTATATACTGTATGCTGTGTGTGGGTGACTCGTCTATATACTGTATGCTGCGTGTGGGGGACTTGTCTATATACCGTATGCTGTGTGTGGGGGACTTGTCTATATACTGTATGCTGTGTGTGGGGGACTTGTCTATATACCGTATGCTGTGTGTGGGGGACTTGTCTATATACCGTATGCTGTGTGGGGGGACTTGTCTATATACTGTATGCTGTGTGGGGGGACTTGTCTATATACCGTATGCTGTGTGGGGGGACTTGTCTATATACCGTATGCTGTGTGGCGGGACTTGTCTATATACTGTATGCTGTGTGTGGGGGACTTGTCTATATACCGTATGCTGTGTGGGGGGACTTGTCTATATACTGTATGCTGTGTGTGGGGGACTTGTCTATATACCGTATGCTGTGTGGGGGGACTTGTCTATATACTGTATGCTGTGTGTGGGGGACTTGTCTATATACCGTATGCTGTGTGTGGGGGACTTGTCTATATACCGTATGCTGTGTGGGGGGACTTGTCTATATACCGTATGCTGTGTGTGGGGGACTTGTCTATATACCGTACGCTGTGTGGGGGGACTTGTCTATATACTGTATGCTGTGTGGGGGGACTTGTCTATATACTGTATGCTGTGTGTGGGGAACTTGTCTATATACCGTATGCTGTGTGTGGGGAACTTGTCTTTATACCGTATGCTGTGTGTGGGGAACTTGTCTATATACCGTATGCTGTGTGTGGGGGACTTGTCTATATACCGTATGCTGTGTGTGGGGGACTTGTCTATATACTGTATGCTGTGTGTGGGGGACTTGTCTATATACCGTATGCTGTGGGGGGGACTTGTCTATATACTGTATGCTGTGTGTGGGGAACTTGTCTATATACCGTATGCTGTGTGTGGGGGACTTGTCTATATACCGTATGCTGTGTGTGGGGAACTTGTCTATATACCGTATGCTGTGTGGGGGGACTTGTCTATATACCGTATGCTGTTTGTGGGGGACTTGTCTATATACCGTATGCTGTGTGTGGGGGACTTGTCTATATACAGTATGCTGTGTGTGGGGGACTTGTCTATATACCGTATGCTGTGTGTGGGGGACTTGTCTATATACCGTATGCTGTGTTGGGGAGACTTGTCTATATACCGTATGCTGTGTGTGGGGGACTTGTCTATATACCGTATGCTGTGTGTGGGGGACTTGTCTATATACCGTATGATGTGTGGGGGGGACTTGTCTATATACCGTATGCTGTGTGTGGGGGACTTGTCTATATACCGTATGATGTGTGGGGGGGACTTGTCTATATACCGTATGCTGTGTGTGGGGGACTTGTCTATATACCGTATGCTGTGTTGGGGGGACTTGTCTATATACCGTATGATGTGTGGGGGGGACTTGTCTATATACCGTATGCTGTGTGTGGGGGGGACTTGTCTATATACCGTATGATGTGTGGGGGGGACTTGTCTATATACCGTATGCTGTGTGTGGGGGGGACTTGTCTATATACCGTATGATGTGTGGGGGGGACTTGTCTATATACCGTATGATGTGTGGGGGGGACTTGTCTATATACCGTATGCTGTGTGTGGGGGGGACTTGTCTATATACCGTATGCTGTGTGGGGGGGACTTGTCTATATACCGTATGATGTGTGGGGGGGACTTGTCTATATACCGTATGCTGTGTGTGGGGGGGACTTGTCTATATACCGTATGCTGTGTGTGGGGGGGACTTGTCTATATACCGTATGATGTGTGGGGGGGACTTGTCTATATACCGTATGCTGTGTGTGGGGGACTTGTCTATATACCGTATGCTGTGTGTGGGGGACTTGTCTCTATACCGTATGCTGTGTGGGGGACTTGTCTATATACTGTATTCTGTGTGTGGGGGACTTGTCTATATACCGTATGCTATGTGGAGGACTTGTCTATATACTGTATGCTGTGTGTGGGGGACTTGTCTATATACTGTATGCTGTGTGGGGGACTTGTCTATATACTGTATGCTGTGTGTGGGGGACTTGTCTATATACCGTATGCTATGTGGAGGACTTGTCTATATACTGTATGCTGTGGGGGGGGGGGACTTCTCTATATACCGTATGCTGTGTGGGGGGGACTTGTCTATATACCGTATGCTGTGTGTGGGGGGGACTTGTCTATATACCGTATGCTGTGTGGGGGGACTTGTCTATATACTGTATGCTGTGTGGGGGGGACTTGTCTATATACCGTATGCTGTGTGGGGGGGACTTGTCTATATACTGTATGCTGTGTGTGGGGGGGACTTGTCTATATACCGTATGCTGTGTGTGGTGGACTTGTCTATATACTGTATGCTGTGTGGGGGGGACTTGTCTATATACCGTATGCTGTGTGGGGGACTTGTCTATATACCGTATGCTGTGTGTGGGGGACTTGTCTATATACTGTATGCTGTGTGTGGGGGGGGACTTGTCTATATACCGTATGCTGTGTGGGGGGACTTGTCTATATACCATATGCTGTGTGTGGGGGACTTGTCTATATACCGTATGCTGTGTGGGGGGGACTTGTCTATATACTGTATGCTGTGTGTGGGGGGGACTTGTCTATATACCGTATGCTGTGTGGGGGGACTTGTCTATATACCGTATGCTGTGTGTGGGGGACTTGTCTATATACCGTATGGGGGGGACTTGTCTATATACCGTATGCTGTGTGTGGTGGACTTGTCTATATACTGTATGCTGTGTAGGGGGGACTTGTCTATATACCGTAAGCTGTGTGTGGGGGACTTGTCTATATACTGTATGCTGTGTGGGGGGACTTGTCTATATACCTTATGCTGTGGGGGGGGACTTGTCTATATACCTTATGCTGTGTGTGGGGGGACTTGTCTATATACCGTATGCTGTGTGTGGGGGACTTGTCTATATACTGTATGCTGTGTGTGGGGGACTTGTCTATATACCGTATGCTGTGTGGGGGGGACTTGTCTATATACTGTATGCTGTGTGGGGGGACTTGTCTATATACCGTATGCTGTGTATGGGGGACTTGTCTATATACCATATGCTGTGGGGGGGGACTTGTCTATATACCTTATGCTGTGTGTGGGGGGACTTGTCTATATACCTTTATGCTGTGTGTGGGGGACTTGTCTATATACTGTATGCTGTGTGTGGGGGACTTGTCTATATACCGTATGCTGTGTGGGGGGGACTTGTCTATATACTGTATGCTGTGTGGGGGGACTTGTCTATATACCGTATGCTGTGTATGGGGGACTTGTCTATATACCGTATGCTGTGTGTGGGGGGACTTGTCTATATACCGTAAGCTGTGTGTGGGGGACTTGTCTATATACTGTTTGCTGTGTGGGGGGGACTTGTCTATATACCGTATGCTGTGTGGGGGGGACTTGTCTATATACTGTATGCTGTGTGGGGGGACTTGTCTATATACTGTATTCTGTGTGTGGGGGACTTGTCTATATACTGTATGCTGTGTGGGGGGACTTTTCTATATACTGTATGCTGTGTATGGGGGACTTGTCTATATACTGTATGCTGTGTGTGGGGGACTTGTCTATATACCGTATGCTGTGTGGGGGGGACTTGTCTATATACTGTATGCTGTGTGGGGGGACTTGTCTATATACTGTATGCTGTGTGGGGGGACTTGTCTATATACTGTATTCTGTGTGTGGGGGACTTGTCTATATACTGTATGCTGTGTGGGGGGACTTGTCTATATACTGTATGCTGTGTATGGGGGACTTGTCTATATACTGTATGCTGTGTGTGGGGGACTTGTCTATATACTGTATGCTGTGTATGGGGGACTTGTCTATATACTGTATGCTGTGTGTGGGGGACTTGTCTATATACCGTATGCTGTGTGTGAGGGACTTGTCTATATACTGTATGCTGTGTGTGGGGGACTTGTCTATATACTGTATGCTGTGTATGGGGGACTTGTCTATATACTGTATGCTGTGTGTGGGGGACTTGTCTATATACCGTATGCTGTGTGTGAGGGACTTGTCTATATACTGTATGCTGTGTGTGGGGGACTTGTCTATATACCGTATGCTGTGTGTGAGGGACTTGTCTATATACTGTATGCTGTGTATGGGGGACTTGTCTATATACCGTATGCTGTGTGTGGGGGGACTTGTCTATATACCGTATGCTGTGTGTGGGGGACTTGTCTATATACTGTATGCTGTGTGGGGGGGACTTGTCTATATACCGTATGCTGTGTGGGGGGGACTTGTCTATATACCGTATGCTGTGTGGGGGGGACTTGTCTATATACCGTATGCTGTGTGTGGGGGACTTGTCTATATACTGTATGCTGTGTATGGGGGACTTGTCTATATACTGTATGCTGTGTGTGGGGGACTTGTCTATATACCGTATGCTGTGTGTGGGGGGCTTGTCTATATACTGTATTCTGTGTGTGGGGGACTTGTCTATATACCGTATGCTGTGTGGGGGGGACTTGTCTATATACCGTATGCTGTGTGTGGGGGACTTGTCTATATACCGTATGCTGTGTATGGGGGACTTGTCTATATACCGTATGCTGTGTGTGGGGGACTTGTCTATATACTGTATGCTGTGTGTGGGGGACTTGTCTATATACCGTATGCTGTGTGTGGGGGACTTGTCTATATACCGTATGCTGTGTGTGGGGGACTTGTCTATATACTGTATGCTGTGTGTGGGGGACTTGTCTATATACCGTATGCTGTGTATGGGGGACTTGTCTATATACTGTATGCTGTGTGTGGGGGACTTGTCTATATACCGTATGCTGTGTGTGGGGGACTTGTCTATATACCGTATGCTGTGTGTGGGGGACTTGTCTATATACCGTATGCTGTGTATGGGGGACTTGTCTATATACCGTATGCTGTGTATGGGGGACTTGTCTATATACTGTATGCTGTGTGTGGGGGACTTGTCTATATACTGTATGCTGTGTGTGGGGGACTTGTCTATATACCGTATGCTGTGTGTGGGGGACTTGTCTATATACCGTATGCTGTGTGTGGGGGCTTGTCTATATACTGTATTCTGTGTGTGGGGGACTTGTCTATATACCGTATGCTGTGTGGGGGGGACTTGTCTATATACTGTATGCTGTGTGTGGGGGGGACTTGTCTATATACCGTATGCTGTGTGTGGGGGACTTGTCTATATACTGTATGCTGTGTGGGGGGGACTTGTCTATATACTGTATGCTGTGTGTGGGGGACTTGTCTATATACTGTATGCTGTGTGGGGGGACTTGTCTATATACTGTATGCTGTGTGTGGGGGACTTGTCTATATACTGTATGCTGTGTGGGGGGACTTGTCTATATATCGTATGCTGTGTGGGGGGACTTGTCTATATACTGTATGCTGTGTGGGGGGGACTTGTCTATATACCGTATGCTGTGTGTGGGGGACTTGTCTATATACCGTATGCTGTGTGTGGGGGACTCGTCTATATACCGTATGCTGTGTGTGGGGGTCTTGTCTATATACCGT
Source organism: Phyllobates terribilis (assembly GCF_046119375.1). NCBI lineage: Eukaryota > Metazoa > Chordata > Amphibia > Anura > Dendrobatidae > Phyllobates > Phyllobates terribilis. The sequence goes on along the minus strand of NW_027362940.1, from coordinate 1,224,800 downwards.
ATGCTGTGTGGTGGGGGAGGGGGTGCTGGACTTGGTTCTCTTTGCTATATGTGGGGGAGGGAGACCTGGATAAATATGCTATACATGGAGAAGGGGATCTTGGCTATATACTTTGTGTGGGGGAGCGGAGACCTGGATAAATATGCTATACATGGAGGAGGGGACCTTGGCTATATACTGTGTGTGGGGGAGCGGGGACCTGGCTATATACTGTGTGTGGGGGAGCGGGGACCTGGCTATATACTGTGTGTGGGGGAGCGGGGGCCTGGCTATATACTGTGTGTGGGGGAGCGGGGATCTTGGCTATATACTGTGTGTGGGGGAGCGGGGACCTGGCTATATACTGTGTGTGGGGGAGCGGGGACCTGGCTATATACTGTGTGTGGGGGAGCGGGGGCCTGGCTATATGTGGTAGGTGTGGGGCAGTTGATGTTACGGGGGCAGCTTTATTGTGAATGTATATGTAGTGGGTACAATGTGGAGGACTCTTTATAGATCACAGACATCATATGTGCTGATCAGGAGCCTTTCTGTGAATGCTATGTGTCAGGTCAGAGCTGCACTATTGCTAGATGATCTTGTGGAGTGAACGTCTCATTCAGACGTCTGTTTTTTTACATCCATGTTATTGACAGACATAATACGCACCTTTATCATCTATGGGGCAGCTCACATATCCATATATATATATATTTTTTTATTTGCATATAGTAACAAACATTGATACAATTCGGATCGATCCCTTTGATGAAAATCAGTTTTTTTTTTTTTCCTTTTTTTTATGTACCAGAAAACTACAGATGTCTGAATGAGGCCTGAAGATCTGTTCAAATGTGGCAGATTGTTCCTGGAGGATTTCCATAGAAAATCAGAGCAAATTAGGAAAAATCCGCAAGAAAATCCACAACAGCAAATTTGCACTCCATGATTTTGGTGCAGATCTTTCTGGTAATTCACTGTGGAAAACAGCAGCGTGTAAAATAAAAAGAAATAAACTTGCTGGGAGTTGTAGTCCCTCACCACATACTGCAGTGCTATTATGACGCAGTGATGGTTTAGTTACATGATCGGTGCCTGCGCTGTCACTTGCTGGGAGTTGTAGTCCCTCACCACATACTGCAGTGCTATTATAACGCAGTGATGGTTTAGTTAAATGACCAGTGCCTGCGCTGTCACTTGCTGGGAGTTGTAGTCCCTCACCACATACTGCAGTGCTATTATGACGCAGTGATGGTTTAGTTACATGATCGGTGCCTGCACTGTCACTTGCTGGGAGTTGTAGTCCCTTACCACATACTGCAGTGCTATTATGACGCAGTGATGGTGAAATGTGTATCTAATCCTATCCTGTGTGATACTGTTTGCTGAGCCATGTATCTAATCCCGCCCTGTGCGATACTGTCTGCTGAGCCGTGTATCTAATCCACTCCTGTGTGATACTGTCTGCTGAGCTGTGTTTCTAATCCTATGCTGTGTGATACTGTCTGGTGAGTAGTGTATCTAATCCTCTCCTGTGTGATACTGTCTGCTGAGCTGTGTATCTAATCCTCTCCTGTGTGATACTGTCTGCTGAGCCGTGTATCTAATCCTCTCCTGGTGAAACTGTGTGCTGAGCTGTGTATCTAATGCCATCCTGTGTGATAATGTCTGCTGAGCAGTGTATCTAATCCTCTCCTGTGTGATACTGTCTGCTGAGCTGTGTATCTAATCCTCTAATGTGTGATACTGTCTGCTGAGCTGTGTATCTAATCGTCTCCTGTGTGATACTGTCTGATGAACTGTGTATCTAATCCTATCCTGTGTGATACTGTCTGCTGAGCCGTGTATCTAATCCCGCCCTGTGCGATACTGTCTGCTGAGCCGTGTATCTAATCCACTCCTGTGTGATACTGTCTGCTGAGCTGTGTATCTAATCCTATGCTGTGTGATACTGTCAGCTGAGCTGTGTATCTAATCCTCTTCTGTGTGATACTGTCTGCTGAGCCGTGTATCTAATCCTCTGTGTAATACTGTGTGTTGAGCCGTGTATCTAATCCTCTCCTGTGTGATACTGTCTGCTGAGCAGTGTAACTAATCTTATCCTGTGTGATACTGTCTGCTGAGCTTTGTATCTAATCCCCTCCGGTGTGATACTGTCTGCTGAGCTGTGTATCTAATCCTATGATGTGTATCTAATCCTCTCCTGTGTGATACTGTCTACTGAGCCGTGTATCTAATCCCCTCCTGTGATACTGTCTGCTGAGCCGTGTATCTAATCCTATCCTGTGTGATACTGTCTGCTGAGCTGTGTATCTAATCCTATCCTGTGTGATACCATCTGCTGAGCAGTGTATCTAATCCTATCCTGTGTGATACTGTTTGCTGACCTGTGTATCTAATCCTATTCTGTGTGATACTGTCTGGTGAGCTGTGTATCTAATCCTGTACAGTGATACTGTCTGCTGAGCAGTGTATCTAATCCTATCCTGTGTGATACTGTCTGCTGAGCTGTGTATCTAATCCTGTCCTGTGTGATACTGTCTGCTGAGCTGTGCATCTAATCCTATCCTGTGTGATACTATCTGCTAAACAGTGTATCTAATCATCCCCTGTGTGATACTGTCTGCTGAGCTGTGTATCTAATCCTCTCCTATGTGATACTGTCTGCTGGGCCGTGTATCTAATCCTATCCTGTGTGATACTGTCTGCTGAGCCGTGTATCTCTAATCCTACCCTGTGGGACACTGTCTGCTGAGCTGTGTATCTAATCCTCTCCTGTGTGATACCGTCTGCTGAGCTGTGTATCTAATTCTCTCCTGTGTGATACCGTCTGCTGAGCTGTGTATCTAATCCTCTCCTGTGTGATACTGTCTGCTGAACCGTGTATCTAATCCCGCCCTGTGCGATACTGTCTGCTCAGCCGTGTATCTAATCCACTCCTGTGTGATACTGTCTGCTGAGCTGTGTATCTAATCCTATGCTGTGTGATACTGTCTGCTGATCTGTGTATCTAATCCTCTCCTGTGTGATACTGTCTGCTGAGCTGTGTATCTAATCCTACGCTGTGTGATACTGTCTGCTGAGCTGTGTATCTAATCCTCTCCTGTGTGATACTGTCTGCTGAGCCGTGTATCTAATCCTATGCTGTGCGATACTGTCTGCTGAGCTGTGTATCTAATCCTATGCTGTGTGATACTGTCTGCTGAGCTGTGTATCTAATCCTATGCTGTGTGATACTGCCTGCTGAGCTGTGTATCTAATCCTATGCTGTGTGATACTGTCTCCTCAGCTGTGTATCTAATCCCCTCCTGTGTGATACTGTCTGCTGAGCCGTGTATCTAATCCTATGCTGTGTGATACTGTCTGCTGAGCCATGTATCTAATCCTCTCCTGTGAGATACTGTCTGCTGAGCTGCGTATCTAATCCTCTCCTGTGTGATACTGTCTGCTGAGCCGTGTATCTAATCCTCTCCTGTGTGATACTGTCTGCTGAGCTGTGCATCTAATCCTCTCCTGTGTAATACTGTCTGCTGAGCTGTGTATCTAATCTTATCCTGTGTGATACTGTCTGCTGAGCTGTGTATCTAATCTTATCCTGTGTGATACTGTCTGCTGAGCTGTGTATCTAATCCTCTTCTGTGTGATACTGTCTGCTGAGCCGTGTATCTAATCCTCTGTGTAATACTGTGTGTTGAGCCGTGTATCTAATCCTCTCCTGTGTGATACTGTCTGCTGAGCAGTGTAACTAATCTTATCCTGTGTGATACTGTCTGCTGAGCTTTGTATCTAATCCCCTCCTGTGTGATACTGTCTGCTGAGCTGTGTATCTAATCCTATGATGTGTATCTAATCCTCTCCTGTGTGATACTGTCTACTGAGCCGTGTATCTAATCCCCTCCTGTGATACTGTCTGCTGAGCCGTGTATCTAATCCTATCCTGTGTGATACTGTCTGCTGAGCTGTGTATCTAATCCTATCCTGTGTGATACCATCTGCTGAGCAGTGTATCTAATCCTATCCTGTGTGATACTGTTTACTGACCTGTGTATCTAATCCTATTCTGTGTGATACTGTCTGGTGAGCTGTGTATCTAATCCTGTACAGTGATACTGTCTGCTGAGCAGTGTATCTAATCCTATCCTGTGTGATACTGTCTGCTGAGCTGTGTATCTAATCCTGTCCTGTGTGATACTGTCTGCTGAGCTGTGCATCTAATCCTATCCTGTGTGATACTATCTGCTAAACAGTGTATCTAATCATCCCCTGTGTGATACTGTCTGCTGAGCTGTGTATCTAATCCTCTCCTATGTGATACTGTCTGCTGGGCCGTGTATCTAATCCTATCCTGTGTGATACTGTCTGCTGAGCCGTGTATCTCTAATCCTACCCTGTGGGACACTGTCTGCTGAGCTGTGTATCTAATCCTCTCCTGTGTGATACCGTCTGCTGAGCTGTGTATCTAATTCTCTCCTGTGTGATACCGTCTGCTGAGCTGTGTATCTAATACTTTCCTGTGTGATACTGTCTGCTGAGCAGTGTATCTAATACTCTCCTGTGTGATACTGTCTGCTGAACCGTGTATCTAATCCCGCCCTGTGCGATACTGTCTGCTCAGCCGTGTATCTAATCCACTCCTGTGTGATACTGTCTGCTGAGCTGTGTATCTAATCCTATGCTGTGTGATACTGTCTGCTGATCTGTGTATCTAATCCTCTCCTGTGTGATACTGTCTGCTGAGCTGTGTATCTAATCCTACGCTGTGTGATACTGTCTGCTGAGCTGTGTATCTAATCCTCTCCTGTGTGATACTGTCTGCTGAGCTGTGTATCTAATCCTGTCCTGTGTGATACTGTCTGCTGAGCTGTGTATCTAATCCTATGCTGTGTGATACTGCCTGCTGAGCTGTGTATCTAATCCTATGCTGTGTGATACTGTCTCCTCAGCTGTGTATCTAATCCCCTCCTGTGTGATACTGTCTGCTGAGCCGTGTATCTAATCCTATGCTGTGTGATACTGTCTGCTGAGCCATGTATCTAATCCTCTCCTGTGAGATACTGTCTGCTGAGCTGCGTATCTAATCCTCTCCTGTGTGATACTGTCTGCTGAGCCGTGTATCTAATCCTCTCCTGTGTGATACTGTCTGCTGAGCTGTGCATCTAATCCTCTCCTGTGTAATACTGTCTGCTGAGCTGTGTATCTAATCTTATCCTGTGTGATACTGTCTGCTGAGCTGTGTATCTAATCTTATCCTGTGTGATACTGTCTGCTGAGCTGTGTATCTAATCCTATGCTGTGTGATACTGTCTGCTGAGCTGTGCATCTAATCCTCTCCTGTGTGATACTGTCTGCTGAGCTGTGTATCTAATCCTGTCCTGTGTGATACTGTCTGCTGAGCCGTGTATCTAATCCTATGCTGTGCGATACTGTCTGCTGAGCTGTGTATCTAATCCTATGCTGTGTGATACTGTCTGCTGAGCTGTGTATCTAATCCTATGCTGTGTGATACTGCCTGCTGAGCTGTGTATCTAATCCTATGCTGTGTGATACTGTCTCCTCAGCTGTGTATCTAATCCCCTCCTGTGTGATACTGTCTGCTGAGCCGTGTATCTAATCCTATGCTGTGTGATACTGTCTGCTGAGCCATGTATCTAATCCTCTCCTGTGAGATACTGTCTGCTGAGCTGCGTATCTAATCCTCTCCTGTGTGATACTGTCTGCTGAGCCGTGTATCTAATCCTCTCCTGTGTGATACTGTCTGCTGAGCTGTGTATCTAATCCTACCCTGTGTGATACCGTCTGCTGAGCAGTGTATCTAATCTTATCCTGTGATACTGTCTGCGGAGCTGTGTATCTAATCCCCTCCTGTGTGATTCTGTCTGCTGAGAAGTGTATCTAATCCTATGCTGTGTGATACTGTCTGCTGAGCTGTGTATCTAATCCTATGCTGTGTATCTAATCATCTCCTGTGTGATAATGTCTGCTGAGCCGTGTATCTAATCCTATCCTGTGTGATACTGTCAGCTGAGCTGTGTATCTAATCCTATCCTGTGTAATACCATCTGCTGAGCAGTGTATCTAATCCTATCCTGTGTGATACTGTCTGCTGAGCTGTGTATCTAATCCTCTCCTGTGTGATACTGTCTGCTGAGCCGTGTATCTAATCCTCTCCTGTGTGATACTGTGTGCTGAGCTGTGTATCTAATCCTCTCCTGTGCGTTACTGTCTGCTGAGCTCTGTATCTAATCCTCTCCTGTGTGATACTGTCTGATGAACTGTGTATCTAATCCTGTCCTATGTGATACTGTCAGCTGAGCTGTGTATCTAATCCTCTCCTGTGTGATACTGTCTGCTGAGTCATATATCTAATACCGCCCTGTGCGATACTGTCTGCTGAGCCGTGTATCTAATCCACTCCTGTGTGAAACTGTCTGATGAACTGTGTATCTAATCCTGTCCTATGTGATACTGTCAGCTGAGCTGTGTATCTAATCCTCTCCTGTGTGATACTGTCTGCTGAGCTGTGCATCTAATCCTGTCCTGTGATACCGTCTGCTGAGCTATGTATCTAATCCTTTCCTGTGTGATACTGTCTGCTGAGCTGTGTATCTAATCCTCTCCTGTGCGATACTGTCTGCTGAGCCGTGTATCTAATCCTCTCCTGTGCGATACTGTCTGCTGAGCAGTGTGTCTAATCCTTTCCTGTGCGATACTGTCTGCTGAGCTGTGTATCTAATCCTCTCCTGTGTGATACTGTCTGCTGAGCAGTGTATCTAATCTTATACTGTGTGATACTGTCTCCTGAGCTGTGTATCTAATCCCCTCCTGTGTGATACTGTCTGCTGAGCTGTGTATCTAATCCTCTCCTGTGTGATACTGTCTGCTGAGCCGTGTATCTAATCCTATGCTGTGTGATAGTCTGCTGAGCAGTGTATCTAATCTTATACTGTGTGATACTGTCTGCTGAGCTGTGTATCTAATCCCCTCCTGTGTGATACTGTCTGATGAGCTGTGTATCTAATCCTCTCCTGTGTGATACTGTCTGCTGATCTGTGTGTCTAATCCTATCCTGTGTGATACTGTCTGCTGAGCCGTGTATCTAATCCTCTCCTGTGTGATACTGTCTGCTGAGCCGTGTATCTAATCCTCTCCTGTGTGATACTGTGTGCTGAGCTGTGTATCTAATCCTCTCCTGTGCGTTACTGTCTGCTGAGCTGTGTATCTAATCCTCTCCTGTGTGATACTGTCTGCTGAGCCGTGTATCTAATCCCATCCTGTGTGATACTGTCTGCTGAGCTGTGTATCTAATCATGTAATGTGTGATACTGTCTGCTGAGCTGTGTATCTAATCGTCTCCTGTGTGATACTGTCTGATGAACTGTGTATCTAATCCTATCTTTCGTGATACTGTCTGCTGAGCCGTGTATCTAATCCACTCCTGTGTGATACTGTCTGATGAACTGTGTATCTAATCCTGTCCTATGTGATACTGTCAGCTGAGCTGTGTATCTAATCCTCTCCTGTGTGATACTGTCTGCTGAGCTGTGCATCTAATCCTGTCCTGTGTGATACCGTCTGCTGAGCTATGTATCTAATCCTTTCCTGTGTGATACCATCTGCTGAGCTGTGTATCTACTCCTCTCCTGTGTGATACTGTCTGTGGAGCCGTGTATCTAATCCTCTCCTGTGCGATACCGTCTGCTGAGCTGTGTATCTAATCCTCTCCTGTGCGATACTGTCTGCTGAGCTGTGTATCTAATCCTCTCTTGTGTGATACTGTCTGCTGAGCAGTGTATCTAATCTTATACTGTGTGATACTGTCTGCTGAGCTGTGTATCTAATCCTCTCCTGTGTGATACTGTCTGCTGAGCTGTGTATCTAATCCTCTCCTGTGTGATACTGTCTGCTGAGCCGTGTATCTAATCCTATGCTGTGATAATCTGCTGAGCAGTGTATCTAATCTTATACTGTGTGATACTGTCTTCTGAGCTGTGTATCTAATCCCCTCCTGTTTGATACTGTCTGCTGAGCTGTGTATCTAATCCTCTCCTGTGTGATACTGTCTGCTGAGCAGTGTATCTAATCTTATACTGTGTGGTACTGTCTGCTGAGCTGTGTATCTAATCCCCTCCTGTGTGATACTGTCTGCTGAGCCGTGTATCTAATCCTCTCCTGTGTGATACCGTCTGCTGAGCTATGTATCTAATCCTGTCCTGTGTGATACTGTCTGCTGAGCTGTGTATGTATCTAATCCCCTCCTGTGTGATAATGTCTGCTGAGCTGTGTATCTAATCCTCTCCTGTGTGATAATGTCTGCTGAGCTGTGTATCTAATCCTGTCCTGTTTGATACCGTCTGCTGAGCTGTGTATCTAATCCTATCCTGTGTGATACTATCTGCTGAGCCGTGTATCTAATCCTCTCCTGTGTGATACTATCTGCTGAGCTGTGTATCTAATCCTACCCTGTATGATACTGTCTGCTGAGCCGTGTATCTAATCCTCTCCTGTGTCATACTGTCTGCTGAGCCGTGTATCTAATCCTCTCCTGTGTGATACTGTCTGCTGAGCTATGTATCTAATCCTCTCCTGTGTGATACTGTCTGCTGAGCCGTGTATCTAATCCTCTCCTGTGTCATACTGTCTGCTGAGCCGTGTATCTAATCCTCTCCTGTGTGATACTGTCTGCTGAGCTGTATCTCTAATCCTCTCCTGTGTGATACCATCTGCTGAGCCGTGTATCTAATCCTCTCCTGTGTGATACTGTCTGCTGAGCCGTGTATCTAATCCTCTCCTGTGTGATATTGTCTGCTGAGCCGTGTATCTAATCCTCTCCTGTGTGATACTGTCTACTGAGCATTGTATCTAATCCTCTCCTGTGTGATACTGTCTGCTGAGCAGTGTTTCTAATCCTCTCCTGTGTGATACTGTGTGCTGTGTATCTAATCCTCTCCTGTGTGATACTGTCTGCTGAGCTGTGTATCTAATCTTCTCCTGTGTGATACTGTCTGCTGAGATGTGTATCTAATCTTCTCCTGTGTGATACTGTCTGCTGAGCTGTGTATCTAATCCTATTCGGTGTGATACTGTCTGCTGAGCTGTGTATCTAATCCTATTCGGTGTGATACTGTCTGCTGAGCTGTGTATCTAATCCTATCCGGTGTGATACTGTCTGCTGAGCTGTGTATCTAATCCTATCCGGTGTGATACTGTCTGCTGAGCTGTGTATCTAATCCTACCCTGTATGATACTGTCTGCTGAGCCGTGTATCTAATCCTCTCCTGTGTCATACTGTCTGCTGAGCCGTGTATCTAATCCTCTCCTGTGTGATACTGTCTGCTGAGCCGTGTATCTAATCCTCTCCTGTGTCATACTGTCTGCTGAGCCATGTATCTAATCCTCTCCTGTGTGATACTGTCTGCTGAGCCGTGTATCTAATCCTCTCCTGTGTGATACTGTCTGCTGAGCATTGTTACTAATCCTCTCCTGTGTGATACTGTCTGCTGAGCAGTGTTTCTAATCCTCTCCTGTGTGATACTGTCTGCTGAGCTGTGTATCTAATCTTCTCCTGTGTGATACTGTCTGCTGAGCTGTGTATCTAATCCTATTCGGTGTGATACTGTCTGCTGAGCTGTGTATCTAATCCTATTCGGTGTGATACTGTCTGCTGAGCTGTGTATCTAATCCTATCCGGTGTGATACTGTCTGCTGAGCAGTGTTTCTAATCCTCTCCTGTGTGATACTGTCTGCTGAGCCGTGTAACTAATCCTCTCCTGTGTGATACTGTGTGCTGAGCTGTGTATCTAATCCCATCCTGTGTGATACTGTCTGCTGAGCTGTGTATCTAATCATGTAATGTGTGATACTGTCTGCTGAGCTGTGTATCTAATCGTCTCCTGTGTGATACTGTCTGATGACCTGTGTATCTAATCCTATCTTTCGTGATACTGTCTGCTGAGCCGTGTATCTAATCCACTCCTGTGTGATACTGTCTGATGAACTGTGTATCTAATCCCGTCCTATGTGATACTGTCAGCTGAGCTGTGTATCTAATCCTCTCCTGTGTGATACTGTCTGTGGAGCCGTGTATCTAATCCTCTCCTGTGCGATACCGTCTGCTGAGCTGTGTATCTAATCCTCTCCTGTGCGATACTGTCTGCTGAGCTGTGTATCTAATCCTCTCCTGTGTGATACTGTCTGCTGAGCCGTGTATCTAATCCTCTCCTGTGTCATACTGTCTGCTGAGCCGTGTATCTAATCCTCTCCTGTGTGATACTGTCTGCTGAGCTGTATCTCTAATCCTCTCCTGTGTGATACCATCTGCTGAGCCGTGTATCTAATCCTCTCCTGTGTGATACTGTCTGCTGAGTCGTGTATCTAATCCTCTCCTGTGTGATACTGTCTGCTGAGCCGTGTATCTAATCCTCTCCTGTGTGATACTGTCTACTGAGCATTGTATCTAATCCTCTCCTGTGTGATACTGTCTGCTGAGCAGTGTTTCTAATCCTCTCCTGTGTGATACTGTCTGCTGAGCCGTGTATCTAATCCTCTCCTGTGTGATACTGTCTGCTGAGCTGTGTATCTAATCTTCTCTTGTGTGATACTGTCTGCTGAGCTTTGTATCTAATCTTCTCCTGTGTGATACTGTCTGCTGAGCTGTGTATCTAATCCTATTCGGTGTGATACTGTCTGCTGAGCTGTGCATCTAATCCTGTCCTGTGTGATACCGTCTGCTGAGCTATGTATCTAATCCTTTCCTGTGTGATACCATCTGCTGAGCTGTGTATCTAATCCTCTCCTGTGTGATACTGTCTGTGGAGCCGTGTATCTAATCCTCTCCTGTGCGATACCGTCTGCTGAGCTGTGTATCTAATCCTCTCCTGTGCGATACTGTCTGCTCAGCTGTGTATCTAATCCTCTCCTGTGTGATACTGTCTGCTGAGCAGTGTATCTAATCTTCTCCTGTGTGATACTGTCTGCTGAGCTGTGTATCTAATCTTCTCTTGTGTGATACTGTCTGCTGAGCTTTGTATCTAATCTTCTCCTGTGTGATACTGTCTGCTGAGCTGTGTATCTAATCCTATTCGGTGTGATACTGTCTGCTGAGCTGTGCATCTAATCCTGTCCTGTGTGATACCGTCTGCTGAGCTATGTATCTAATCCTTTCCTGTGTGATACCATCTGCTGAGCTGTGTATCTAATCCTCTCCTGTGTGATACTGTCTGTGGAGCCGTGTATCTAATCCTCTCCTGTGCGATACCGTCTGCTGAGCTGTGTATCTAATCCTCTCCTGTGCGATACTGTCTGCTGAGCTGTGTATCTAATCCTCTCCTGTGTGATACTGTCTGCTGAGCAGTGTATCTAATCTTATACTGCGTGGTACTGTCTGCTGAGCTGTGTATCTAATCCCCTCCTGTGTGATACTGTCTGCTGAGCCGTGTATCTAATCCTCTCCTGTGTGATACCGTCTGCTGAGCTATGTATCTAATCCTGTCCTGTGTGATACTGTCTGCTGAGCTGTGTATCTAATCCTGTCCTGTGTGATACTGTCTGCTGAGCTGTGTATCTAATCCTCTCCTGTGTGATAATGTCTGCTGAGCTGTGTATCTAATCCTGTCCTGTGTGATACCGTCTGCTGAGCTGTGTATCTCATCCTATCCTGTGTGATACTATCTGCTGAGCCGTGTATCTAATCCTCTCCTGTGTGATACTGTCTGCTGAGCTGTGTATCTAATCCTACCCTATATGATACTGTCTGCTGAGCCGTGTATCTAATCCTCTCCTGTGTCATACTGTCTGCTGAGCCGTGTATCTAATCCTCTCCTGTGTGATACTGTCTGCTGAGCTGTGTATCTAATCCTCTCCTGTGTGATACTGTCTGCTGAGCTGTATCTCTAATCCTCTCCTGTGTGATACCATCTGCTGAGCCGTGTATCTAATCCTCTCCTGTGTGATACTGTCTGCTGAGCCGTGTATCTAATCCTCTCCTGTGTGATACTGTTTGCTGAGCCGTGTATCTAATCCTCTCCTGTGTGATACTGTCTGCTGAGCAGTGTTTCTAATCCTCTCCAGTGTGATACTGTCTGCTGAGCTGTGTATCTAATCTTCTCCTGTGTGATACTGTCTACTGAGCTGTGTATCTAATCCTATTCGGTGTGATACTGTCTGCTGAGCTGTGTATCTAATCCTATTCGGTGTGATACTGTCTGCTGAGCTGTGTATCTAATCCTATCCGGTGTGATACTGTCTGCTGAGCTGTGTATCTAATCCTATCCGGTGTGATACTGTCTGCTGAGCTGTGTATCTAATCCTACCCTGTATGATACTGTCTGCTGAGCCGTGTATCTAATCCTCTCCTGTGTCATACTGTCTGCTGAGCCGTGTATCTAATCCTCTCCTGTGTCATACTGTCTGCTGAGCTGTGTATCTAATCCTCTCCTGTGTGATACTGTCTGCTGAGCCGTGTATCTAATCCTATGCTGTGGGATACGGTCTGCTGAGCCATGTATCTAATCCTCTCCTGTGAGATACTGTCTGCTGAGCTGCGTATCTAATCTTCTCCTGTGTGATACTGTCTGCTGAGCCGTGTATCTAATCCTCTCCTGTGTGATACTGTCTGCTGAGCCGTGTATCTAATCCACTCCTGTGTGATACTGTCTGCTGAGCTGTGTACCTAATCTTATCCTGTGTGATACTGTCTGCTGAGCTGTGTATCTAATCCCCTCCTCTGTGATACTGTCTGCTGAGCTGTGTATCTAATCCCCATCCTGTGTGATACTGTCTGTTGAGCCGTGTATCTAATCCTATGCTGTGTGATACTGCCTGCTGAGCTGTGTATCTAAACCTATGCTGTGTATCTCATCCTCTCCTGTGTGATACTGTCTGCTGAGCTGTGTATCTAATCCTCTCCTGTGTGATACTGTCTGCTGAGCTATGTATCTAATCCTGTGTGATACTGTCTGCTGAGCTGTGTATCTAATTCTCTCCTGTGTGATACCGTCTGCTGAGCTGTGTATCTAATACTCTCCTGTGTGATACTGTCTGCTGAGCAGTGTATCTAATACTCTCCTGTGTGATACTGTCTGATGAACCGTGTATCTAATCCCGCCCTGTGCGATACTGTCTGCTGAGCCGTGTATCTAATCCACTCCTGTGTGATACTGTCTGCTGAGCTGTGTATCTAATCCTCTCCTGTGTGATACTGTCTGCTGAGCTGTGTATCTAATCCTACGCTGTGTGATACTGTCTGCTGAGCTGTGTATCTAATCCTCTCCTGTGTGATACTGTCTGCTGAGCTGTGTATCTAATCCTGTCCTGTGTGATACTGTCTGCTGAGCCGTGTATCTAATCCTGTCCTGTGTGATACTGTCTGCTGAGCCGTGTATCTAATCCTATGCTGTGTGATACTGTCTGCTGAGCTGTGTATCTAATCTTATACTGTGTGATACTGTCTGCTGAGCTCTGTATCTAATCCTCTCCTGTGTGATACTGTCTGCTGAGCTGTGTATCTAATCCTCTCCTGTGTGATACTGTCTGCTGAGCCGTGTATCTAATCCTATGCTGTGATAATCTGCTGAGCAGTGTATCTAATCTTATACTGTGTGATACTGTCTTCTGAGGTGTGTATCTAATTCCCTCCTGTTTGATACTGTCTGCTGAGCTGTGTATCTAATCCTCTCCTGTGTGATACTGTCTGCTGAGCTATGTATCTAATCCTGTCCTGTGTGATACTGTCTGCTGAGCTGTGTATGTATCTAATCCCCTCCTGTGTGATAATGTCTGCTGAGCTGTGTATCTAATCCTCTCCTGTGTGATAATGTCTGCTGAGCTGTGTATCTAATCCTGTCCTGTGTGATACCGTCTGCTGAGCTGTGTATCTAATCCTATCCTGTGTGATACTATCTGCTGAGCCGTGTATCTAATCCTCTCCTGTGTGATACTGTCTGCTGAGCTGTGTATCTAATCCTACCCTGTATGATACTGTCTGCTGAGCCGTGTATCTAATCCTCTCCTGTGTCATACTGTCTGCTGAGCCGTGTATCTAATCCTCTCCTGTGTGATACTGTCTGCTGAGCTATGTATCTAATCCTCTCCTGTGTGATACTGTCTGCTGAGCCGTGTATCTAATCCTCTCCTGTGTCATACTGTCTGCTGAGCCGTGTATCTAATCCTCTCCTGTGTGATACTGTCTGCTGAGCTGTATCTCTAATCCTCTCCTGTGTGATACCATCTGCTGAGCCGTGTATCTAATCCTCTCCTGTGTGATACTGTCTGCTGAGCCGTGTATCTAATCCTCTCCTGTGTGATACTGTCTGCTGAGCCGTGTATCTAATCCTCTCCTGTGTGATACTGTCTACTGAGCATTGTATCTAATCCTCTCCTGTGTGATACTGTCTGCTGAGCAGTGTTTCTAATCCTCTCCTGTGTGATACTGTGTGCTGAGCCGTGTATCTAATCCTCTCCTGTGTGATACTGTCTGCTGAGCTGTGTATCTAATCTTCTCCTGTGTGATACTGTCTGCTGAGCTTTGTATCTAATCTTCTCCTGTGTGATACTGTCTGCTGAGCTGTGTATCTAATCCTATTCGGTGTGATACTGTCTGCTGAGCTGTGCATCTAATCCTGTCCTGTGTGATACCGTCTGCTGAGCTATGTATCTAATCCTTTCCTGTGTGATATCATCTGCTGAGCTGTGTATCTAATCCTCTCCTGTGTGATACTGTCTGTGGAGCCGTGTATCTAATCCTCTCCTGTGCGATACCGTCTGCTGAGCTGTGTATCTAATCCTCTCCTGTGCGATACTGTCTGCTGAGCTGTGTATCTAATCCTCTCCTGTGTGATACTGTCTGCTGAGCTGTGTATCTAATCCTCTCCCGTGTGATACTGTCTGCTGAGCCGTGTATCTAATCCTATGCTGTGATAATCTGTTGAGCAGTGTATCTAATCTTATACTGTGTGATACTGTCTTCTGAGCTGTGTATCTAATCCCCTCCTGTTTGATACTGTCTGCTGAGCTGTGTATCTAATCCTCTCCTGTGTGATACTGTCTGCTGAGCAGTGTATCTAATCTTATACTGTGTGGTACTGTCTGCTGAGCTGTGTATCTAATCCCCTCCTGTGTGATACTGTCTGCTGAGCCGTGTATCTAATCCTCTCCTGTGTGATACCGTCTGCTGAGCTATGTATCTAATCCTGTCCTGTGTGATACTGTCTGCTGAGCTGTGTATCTAATCCTGTCCTGTGTGATACTGTCTGCTGAGCTGTGTATCTAATCATCTCCTGTGTGATAATGTCTGCTGAGCTGTGTATCTAATCCTGTCCTGTGTGATACCGTCTGCTGAGCTGTGTATCTCATCCTATCCTGTGTGATACTATCTGCAGAGCCGTGTATCTAATCCTCTCCTGTGTGATACTGTCTGCTGAGCTGTGTATCTAATCCTACCCTGTATGATACTGTCTGCTGAGCCGTGTACCTAATCCTCTCCTGTGTCATACTGTCTGCTGAGCCGTGTATCTAATCCTCTCCTGTGTGATACTGTCTGCTGAGCTGTGTATCTAATCCTCTCCTGTGTGATACTGTCTGCTGAGCCGTGTATCTAATCCTCTCCTGTGTGATACTGTCTGCTGAGCTGTATCTCTAATCCTCTCCTGTGTGATACCATCTGCTGAGCCGTGTATCTAATCCTCTCCTGTGTGATACTGTCTGCTGAGCCGTGTATCTAATCCTCTCCTGTGTGATACTGTTTGCTGAGCCGTGTATCTAATCCTCTCCTGTGTGATACTGTCTTCTGAGCAGTGTTTCTAATCCTCTCCTGTGTGATACTGTCTGCTGAGCAGTGTATCTAATCTTCTCCTGTGTGATACTGTCTGCTGAGCTGTGTATCTAATCATATCCGGTGTGATACTGTCTGCTGAGCTGTGTATCTAATCCTCTCCTGTGTGATACTGTTTGCTGAGCCGTGTATCTAATCCTCTCCTGTGTGATACTGTCTGCTGAGCAGTGTTTCTAATCCTCTCCTGTGTGATACTGTCTGCTGAGCCGTGTATCTAATCCTATCCGGTGTGATACTGTCTGCTGAGCTGTGTATCTAATCATATCCGGTGTGATACTGTCTGCTGAGCTGTGTATCTAATCCTACCCTGTATGATACTGTCTGCTGAGCCGTGTATTTAATCCTCTCCTGTGTCATACTGTCTGCTGAGCCGTGTATCTAATCCTCTCCTGTGTCATACTGTCTGCTGAGCTGTGTATCTAATCCTCTCCTGTGTGATACTGTCTGCTGAGCCGTGTATCTAATCCTATGCTGTGTGATACTGTCTGCTGAGCCATGTATCTAATCCTCTCCTGTGTAATACTGTCTGCTGAGCTGTGTATCTAATCTTATCCTGTGTGATACTGTCAGCTGAGCTGTGTATCTAATCCTCTCCTGTGTGATACTATCTGCTGAGCTGTGTATCTAATCCTCTCCTGTGTCATACTGTCTGATGAGCTGTGTATCTAATCCTCTCCTGTGTGATACTGCCTACTGAGCTGTGTATCTAATCCTATCCTGTGTGATACTGTCTGCTGAGTCGTGTATCTAATCCCGCCCTGTGCGATACTGTCTGCTGAGCCGTGTATCTAATCCACTCCTGTGTGATACTGTCAGCTGAGCTGTGTATCTGATCCTCTCCTGTGTGATACTGTCTGCTGAGCCGTGTATCTAATCCTCTCCTGTGTGATACTGCCTACTGAGCTGTGCATCTAATCCTATCCTGTGTGATACCATCAGCTGAGCAGTGTATCTAATCCTATCCTGTGTGATACCATCTGCTGAGCTGTGTATCTAATCCTATCCTGTGTGATACTGTCTGCTGAGCTGTGTATCTAATCCACTCCTGTGTGATACTGTCTGCTGAGCTGTGTATCTAATCCTATCCTGTGTGATACTGTCTGCTGAGCTGTGTATCTAATCCACTCCTGTGTGATACTGTCTGCTGAGCTGTGTATCTAATCCTCTCCTGTGTGATACTGTCTGCTGAGCTGTGTATCTAATCCTCTCCTGTGTGATACTGTCAGCTGAGCTGCGTATCTAATCCTCTCCTGTGTGATACTGTCTGCTGAGCCGTGTATCTAATCCTGTCCTGTGTGATACTGTCTGATGAGCTATGTATCTAATCCTCTCCTGTGTGATACTGTCTGCTGAGCTGTGTATCTAATCCTGTCCTGTGTGATACTGTCTGATGAGCTATGTATCTAATCCTCTCCTGTGCGATACTGTCTGATGAGCCGTGTATCTAATCCTCTCCTGTGTGATACTGTCTGCTGAGCTGTGCATCTAATCCTATCCTGTGTGATACTATCTGCTGAGCAGTGTATCTAATCCTCTCCTGTGTGATACTGTCTGCTGAGCCGTGTATCTAATCCTCTCCTGTGTGATACTGTCTGCTGAGCTGTGTATCTAATCCTCTCCTGTGTGATACTGTCTGCTGAGCCGTGTATCTAATTCTATGCTGTGTGATACTGTCTGCTGAGCTGTGTATCTAATCCTATACTGTGTGATACTGTCTGCTGAGCAGTGTATCTAAGCCTATCCTGTGTGATACCATCTGCTGAGCTGTGTATCTAATTCTATCCTGTGTGATACTGTCTGCTGAGCTGTGTATCTAATCCTATACTGTGTGATACTGTCTGCTGAGCAGTGTATCTAAGCCTATCCTGTGTGATACCATCTGCTGAGCTGTGTATCTAATCCTCTCCTGTGTGATACTGTCTGCTGAGCCGTGTATCTAATTCTATGCTGTGTGATACTGTCTGCTGAGCTGTGTATCTAATCCTATACTGTGTGATACTGTCTGCTGAGCAGTGTATCTAAGCCTATCCTGTGTGATACCATCTGCTGAGCTGTGTATCTAATCCTCTCCTGTGTGATACTGTCTGCTGAGCCGTGTATCTAATTCTATGCTGTGTGATACTGTCTGCTGAGCTGTGTATCTAATCCTATACTGTGTGATACTGTCTGCTGAGCAGTGTATCTAATCCTATACTGTGTGATACTGTCTGCTGAGCTGTGCATCTAATTCTATCCTGTGTGATACCATCTGCTGAGCTGTGTATCTAATCCTCTCCTGTGTGATACTGTCTGCTGAGCTGTGTATCTAATTCTATGCTGTGTGATACTGTCTGCTGAGCTGTGTATCTAATCCTCTCCTGTGTGATACTGTCTGCTAAGCTGTGTATCTAATCCTACGCTGTGTGATACTGTCTGCTGAGCCGTGTATCTAATCCTACCCTGTGTGATACTGTCTGCTGAACCGTGTATCTAATCCTGCCCTGTGTGATACTGTCTGCTGAGCTGTGTATCAAATCCTCTCCTGTGTGATACTGTCTGCTGAGCTGTGTATCAAATCCTCTCCTGTGTGATACTGTCTGCTGAACCGTGTATCTAATCCTGCCCTGTGTGATACTGTCTGCTGAGCAGTGTATCTAATCCTATCCTGTGTGATACCATCTGCTGAGCTGTGTATCTAATCCTCTCCTGTGTGATACTGTCTGCTGAGCTGTGTATCAAATCCTCTCCTGTGTGATACTGTCTGCTGAGCCCTGTATCTAATCATATCCTGTGTGATACCATCTGCTGAGCAGTGTATCTAAACCTATCCTGTGTGATACCAGCTGCTGAGCTGTGTATCTAATCCTATCCTTTGTGATACTGTCTGCTGAGCTGTGAATCTAATCCTTTCCTGTGTGATACCATCTGCTGAGCTGTGTATCTAATCCTCTCCTGTGTGATAATGTCTGCTGAGCCGTGTATCTAATCCTCTCCTGTGTGATACTGTCTGCTGAGCTGTGTATCTAATCCTCTCCTGTGTGATAATATCTGCTGAGCCGTGTATCTAATCCTCTCCTGTGTGATACTGTCTGCTGAGCCGTGTATCTAATCCTATCCTGTGTGATACTATCTGCTGAGCTGTGTATCTAATCCTGTCCTGTGTGATACAGTCCGCTGAGCTATGTATCTAATCCTCTCCTGTGCGATATTCTCTGCTGAGCTGTGTATCTAATCCTCTCCTGTGTGATACTCTCTGCTGAGCTGTGCATCTAGTCCTATCCTGTGTGATACTATCTGCTGAGCTGTGTATCTAATCCCGCCCTGTGCGATACTGTCTGCTGAGCCGTGTATCTAATCCACTCCTGTGTGATACTGTCTGATGAACTGTGTATCTAATCCTATCCTGTGTGATACTGTCTGCTGAGCCGTGTATCTAATCCCGCCCTGTGCGATACTGTCTGCTGAGCCGTGTATCTAATCCACTCCTGTGTGATACTATCTGCTGAGCTTTGTATCTAATCCTGTGCTGTGTGATACTGTCAGCTGAGTTGTGTATCTAATCCTATCCTGTGTGATACCATCTGCTGAGCTGTGTATCTAATCCTTTCCTGTGTGATACTGTCAGCTGAGTTGTGTATCTAATCCTATCCTGTGTGATACCATCTGCTGAGCTGTGTATCTAATTCTTTCCTGTGTGATACTGTCTGCTGAGCTGTGTATCTAATCCTCTCCTGTGTGATACTGTCTGCTGAGCTATGTATCTAATCCTCTCCTGTGTGATACTGTTTGCTGAGCTGTGTATCTAATCCTTTGCTGTGTGATACTGCCTGCTGAGCTGTGTATCTAAGCCTATCCTGTGTGATACTGTCTGCTGAGCCATGTATATAATCCTCTACTGTGTGATACTGTCAGGTGAGCTGTGTATCTAAGCCTATCCTGTGTGATACTGTCTGCTGAGCCATGTATATAATCCTATCCTGTGTGATACTGTCTGCTGAGCAGTGTATCTAATAAAATCCTGTGTGATATTGTCCGCTGAGCCGTGTATCTAATCCACTCCTGTGTGATACTATCTGCTGAGCTTTGTATCTAATCCTGTGCTGTGTGATACTGTCAGCTGAGTTGTGTATCTAATCCTATCCTGTGTGATACCATCTGCTGAGCTGTGTATCTAATCCTCTCCTGTGTGATACTGTCTGCTGAGCTGTGTATCAAATCCTCTCCTGTGTGATACTGACTGCTGTGCTGTGTATCTAATCCTATGCTGTGTGATACTGTCTGCTGAGCTGTGTATCTAATCCTATGCTGTGTGATACTGTCTGCTGAGCTGTATCTCTAATCCTACCCTGTGTGATACTGTCTGCTCAACCGAGTATCTAATCCTCTCCTGTGTGATACCGTCTGCTGAGCAGTGTATCTAATCCTCTCCTGTGTGATACCAGCTGCTGAGCTGTGTATCTAATCCTCTCCTGTGCGATACTGTCTGCTGAGCTGTGTATCTAATCCTCTCCTGTGTGATACTGTCAGCTGAGCTGTGTATCTAATCCTCTCCTGTGTGATACTGTCTGCTGAGCTGTGTATCTAACCCTGTCCTGTGTGATACTGTCTGATGAGCTATGTATCTAATCCTCTCATGTGCGATACTGTCTGCTGAGCTGTGTATCTAATCCTCTCCTGTGTGATAGTCAGCTGAGCTGTGTATCTAATCCTCTCCTGTGTGATACTGTCTGCTGAGCCGTGTATCTAATACTGTCCTGTGTGATACTGTCTGATGAGCTATGTATCTAATCCTCTCCTGTGTGATACTGTCTGCTGAGCTGTGTATCTAATCCTGTCCTGTGTGATACTGTCTGATGAGCTGTGTATCTAATCCTCTCCTGTGCGATACTGTCTGATGAGCCGTGTATCTAATCCTCTCCTGTGTGATACTGTCTGCTGAGCTGTGCATCTAATCCTCTCCTGTGTGATACTATCTGCTGAGCAGTGTATCTAATCCTCTCCTGTGTGATACTGTCTGCTGAGCCGTGTATCTAATCCTCTCCTGTGTGATACTGTCTGCTGAGCTGTGTATCTAATCCTCTCCTGTGTGATACTGTCTGCTGAGCCGTGTATCTAATCCTACCCTGTGTGATACTGTCTGCTGAACCGTGCATCTAATCCTGCCCTGTGTGATACTGTCTGCTGAGCAGTGTATCTAATTCTATCCTGTGTGATACCATCTGCTGAGCTGTGTATCTAATCCTCTCCTGTGTGATACTGTCTGCTGAGCTGTGTATCAAATCCTCTCCTGTGTGATACTGTCTGTTGAGCCGTGTATCTAATCCTATGCTGTGTGATACTGCCTGCTGAGCTGTGTATCTAAACCTATGCTGTGTATCTCATCCTCTCCTGTGTGATACTGTCTGCTGAGCTGTGTATCTAATCCTCTCCTGTGTGATACTGTCTGCTGAGCTATGTATCTAATCCTGTGTGATACTGTCTGCTGAGCTGTGTATCTAATTCTCTCCTGTGTGATACCGTCTGCTGAGCTGTGTATCTAATACTCTCCTGTGTGATACTGTCTGCTGAGCAGTGTATCTAATACTCTCCTGTGTGATACTGTCTGATGAACCGTGTATCTAATCCCGCCCTGTGCGATACTGTCTGCTGAGCCGTGTATCTAATCCACTCCTGTGTGATACTGTCTGCTGAGCTGTGTATCTAATCCTCTCCTGTGTGATACTGTCTGCTGAGCTGTGTATCTAATCCTACGCTGTGTGATACTGTCTGCTGAGCTGTGTATCTAATCCTCTCCTGTGTGATACTGTCTGCTGAGCTGTGTATCTAATCCTGTCCTGTGTGATACTGTCTGCTGAGCCGTGTATCTAATCCTGTCCTGTGTGATACTGTCTGCTGAGCCGTGTATCTAATCCTATGCTGTGTGATACTGTCTGCTGAGCTGTGTATCTAATCTTATACTGTGTGATACTGTCTGCTGAGCTCTGTATCTAATCCTCTCCTGTGTGATACTGTCTGCTGAGCTGTGTATCTAATCCTCTCCTGTGTGATACTGTCTGCTGAGCCGTGTATCTAATCCTATGCTGTGATAATCTGCTGAGCAGTGTATCTAATCTTATACTGTGTGATACTGTCTTCTGAGGTGTGTATCTAATTCCCTCCTGTTTGATACTGTCTGCTGAGCTGTGTATCTAATCCTCTCCTGTGTGATACTGTCTGCTGAGCTATGTATCTAATCCTGTCCTGTGTGATACTGTCTGCTGAGCTGTGTATGTATCTAATCCCCTCCTGTGTGATAATGTCTGCTGAGCTGTGTATCTAATCCTCTCCTGTGTGATAATGTCTGCTGAGCTGTGTATCTAATCCTGTCCTGTGTGATACCGTCTGCTGAGCTGTGTATCTAATCCTATCCTGTGTGATACTATCTGCTGAGCCGTGTATCTAATCCTCTCCTGTGTGATACTGTCTGCTGAGCTGTGTATCTAATCCTACCCTGTATGATACTGTCTGCTGAGCCGTGTATCTAATCCTCTCCTGTGTCATACTGTCTGCTGAGCCGTGTATCTAATCCTCTCCTGTGTGATACTGTCTGCTGAGCTATGTATCTAATCCTCTCCTGTGTGATACTGTCTGCTGAGCCGTGTATCTAATCCTCTCCTGTGTCATACTGTCTGCTGAGCCGTGTATCTAATCCTCTCCTGTGTGATACTGTCTGCTGAGCTGTATCTCTAATCCTCTCCTGTGTGATACCATCTGCTGAGCCGTGTATCTAATCCTCTCCTGTGTGATACTGTCTGCTGAGCCGTGTATCTAATCCTCTCCTGTGTGATACTGTCTGCTGAGCCGTGTATCTAATCCTCTCCTGTGTGATACTGTCTACTGAGCATTGTATCTAATCCTCTCCTGTGTGATACTGTCTGCTGAGCAGTGTTTCTAATCCTCTCCTGTGTGATACTGTGTGCTGAGCCGTGTATCTAATCCTCTCCTGTGTGATACTGTCTGCTGAGCTGTGTATCTAATCTTCTCCTGTGTGATACTGTCTGCTGAGCTTTGTATCTAATCTTCTCCTGTGTGATACTGTCTGCTGAGCTGTGTATCTAATCCTATTCGGTGTGATACTGTCTGCTGAGCTGTGCATCTAATCCTGTCCTGTGTGATACCGTCTGCTGAGCTATGTATCTAATCCTTTCCTGTGTGATATCATCTGCTGAGCTGTGTATCTAATCCTCTCCTGTGTGATACTGTCTGTGGAGCCGTGTATCTAATCCTCTCCTGTGCGATACCGTCTGCTGAGCTGTGTATCTAATCCTCTCCTGTGCGATACTGTCTGCTGAGCTGTGTATCTAATCCTCTCCTGTGTGATACTGTCTGCTGAGCTGTGTATCTAATCCTCTCCCGTGTGATACTGTCTGCTGAGCCGTGTATCTAATCCTATGCTGTGATAATCTGTTGAGCAGTGTATCTAATCTTATACTGTGTGATACTGTCTTCTGAGCTGTGTATCTAATCCCCTCCTGTTTGATACTGTCTGCTGAGCTGTGTATCTAATCCTCTCCTGTGTGACACTGTCTGCTGAGCAGTGTATCTAATCTTATACTGTGTGGTACTGTCTGCTGAGCTGTGTATCTAATCCCCTCCTGTGTGATACTGTCTGCTGAGCCGTGTATCTAATCCTCTCCTGTGTGATACCGTCTGCTGAGCTATGTATCTAATCCTGTCCTGTGTGATACTGTCTGCTGAGCTGTGTATCTAATCCTGTCCTGTGTGATACTGTCTGCTGAGCTGTGTATCTAATCATCTCCTGTGTGATAATGTCTGCTGAGCTGTGTATCTAATCCTGTCCTGTGTGATACCGTCTGCTGAGCTGTGTATCTCATCCTATCCTGTGTGATACTATCTGCAGAGCCGTGTATCTAATCCTCTCCTGTGTGATACTGTCTGCTGAGCTGTGTATCTAATCCTACCCTGTATGATACTGTCTGCTGAGCCGTGTACCTAATCCTCTCCTGTGTCATACTGTCTGCTGAGCCGTGTATCTAATCCTCTCCTGTGTGATACTGTCTGCTGAGCTGTGTATCTAATCCTCTCCTGTGTGATACTGTCTGCTGAGCCGTGTATCTAATCCTCTCCTGTGTGATACTGTCTGCTGAGCTGTATCTCTAATCCTCTCCTGTGTGATACCATCTGCTGAGCCGTGTATCTAATCCTCTCCTGTGTGATACTGTCTGCTGAGCCGTGTATCTAATCCTCTCCTGTGTGATACTGTTTGCTGAGCCGTGTATCTAATCCTCTCCTGTGTGATACTGTCTTCTGAGCAGTGTTTCTAATCCTCTCCTGTGTGATACTGTCTGCTGAGCAGTGTATCTAATCTTCTCCTGTGTGATACTGTCTGCTGAGCTGTGTATCTAATCATATCCGGTGTGATACTGTCTGCTGAGCTGTGTATCTAATCCTCTCCTGTGTGATACTGTTTGCTGAGCCGTGTATCTAATCCTCTCCTGTGTGATACTGTCTGCTGAGCAGTGTTTCTAATCCTCTCCTGTGTGATACTGTCTGCTGAGCCGTGTATCTAATCCTATCCGGTGTGATACTGTCTGCTGAGCTGTGTATCTAATCATATCCGGTGTGATACTGTCTGCTGAGCTGTGTATCTAATCCTACCCTGTATGATACTGTCTGCTGAGCCGTGTATTTAATCCTCTCCTGTGTCATACTGTCTGCTGAGCCGTGTATCTAATCCTCTCCTGTGTCATACTGTCTGCTGAGCTGTGTATCTAATCCTCTCCTGTGTGATACTGTCTGCTGAGCCGTGTATCTAATCCTATGCTGTGTGATACTGTCTGCTGAGCCATGTATCTAATCCTCTCCTGTGTAATACTGTCTGCTGAGCTGTGTATCTAATCTTATCCTGTGTGATACTGTCAGCTGAGCTGTGTATCTAATCCTCTCCTGTGTGATACTATCTGCTGAGCTGTGTATCTAATCCTCTCCTGTGTCATACTGTCTGATGAGCTGTGTATCTAATCCTCTCCTGTGTGATACTGCCTACTGAGCTGTGTATCTAATCCTATCCTGTGTGATACTGTCTGCTGAGTCGTGTATCTAATCCCGCCCTGTGCGATACTGTCTGCTGAGCCGTGTATCTAATCCACTCCTGTGTGATACTGTCAGCTGAGCTGTGTATCTGATCCTCTCCTGTGTGATACTGTCTGCTGAGCCGTGTATCTAATCCTCTCCTGTGTGATACTGCCTACTGAGCTGTGCATCTAATCCTATCCTGTGTGATACCATCAGCTGAGCAGTGTATCTAATCCTATCCTGTGTGATACCATCTGCTGAGCTGTGTATCTAATCCTATCCTGTGTGATACTGTCTGCTGAGCTGTGTATCTAATCCACTCCTGTGTGATACTGTCTGCTGAGCTGTGTATCTAATCCTATCCTGTGTGATACTGTCTGCTGAGCTGTGTATCTAATCCACTCCTGTGTGATACTGTCTGCTGAGCTGTGTATCTAATCCTCTCCTGTGTGATACTGTCTGCTGAGCTGTGTATCTAATCCTCTCCTGTGTGATACTGTCAGCTGAGCTGCGTATCTAATCCTCTCCTGTGTGATACTGTCTGCTGAGCCGTGTATCTAATCCTGTCCTGTGTGATACTGTCTGATGAGCTATGTATCTAATCCTCTCCTGTGTGATACTGTCTGCTGAGCTGTGTATCTAATCCTGTCCTGTGTGATACTGTCTGATGAGCTATGTATCTAATCCTCTCCTGTGCGATACTGTCTGATGAGCCGTGTATCTAATCCTCTCCTGTGTGATACTGTCTGCTGAGCTGTGCATCTAATCCTATCCTGTGTGATACTATCTGCTGAGCAGTGTATCTAATCCTCTCCTGTGTGATACTGTCTGCTGAGCCGTGTATCTAATCCTCTCCTGTGTGATACTGTCTGCTGAGCTGTGTATCTAATCCTCTCCTGTGTGATACTGTCTGCTGAGCCGTGTATCTAATTCTATGCTGTGTGATACTGTCTGCTGAGCTGTGTATCTAATCCTATACTGTGTGATACTGTCTGCTGAGCAGTGTATCTAAGCCTATCCTGTATGATACCATCTGCTGAGCTGTGTATCTAATTCTATCCTGTGTGATACTGTCTGCTGAGCTGTGTATCTAATCCTATACTGTGTGATACTGTCTGCTGAGCAGTGTATCTAAGCCTATCCTGTGTGATACCATCTGCTGAGCTGTGTATCTAATCCTCTCCTGTGTGATACTGTCTGCTGAGCCGTGTATCTAATTCTATGCTGTGTGATACTGTCTGCTGAGCTGTGTATCTAATCCTATACTGTGTGATACTGTCTGCTGAGCAGTGTATCTAAGCCTATCCTGTGTGATACCATCTGCTGAGCTGTGTATCTAATCCTCTCCTGTGTGATACTGTCTGCTGAGCCGTGTATCTAATTCTATGCTGTGTGATACTGTCTGCTGAGCTGTGTATCTAATCCTATACTGTGTGATACTGTCTGCTGAGCAGTGTATCTAATCCTATACTGTGTGATACTGTCTGCTGAGCTGTGCATCTAATTCTATCCTGTGTGATACCATCTGCTGAGCTGTGTATCTAATCCTCTCCTGTGTGATACTGTCTGCTGAGCTGTGTATCTAATTCTATGCTGTGTGATACTGTCTGCTGAGCTGTGTATCAAATCCTCTCCTGTGTGATACTGTCTGCTAAGCTGTGTATCTAATCCTACGCTGTGTGATACTGTCTGCTGAGCTGTGTATCAAATCCTCTCCTGTGTGATACTGTCTGCTGAGCCGTGTATCTAATCCTCTCCTGTGTGATACTGTCTGCTAAGCTGTGTATCTAATCCTACGCTGTGTGATACTGTCTGCTGAGCTGTGTATCAAATCCTCTCCTGTGTGATACTGTCTGCTGAGCTGTGTATCAAATCCTCTCCTGTGTGATACTGTCTGCTGAACCGTGTATCTAATCCTGCCCTGTGTGATACTGTCTGCTGAGCAGTGTATCTAATCCTATCCTGTGTGATACCATCTGCTGAGCTGTGTATCTAATCCTCTCCTGTGTGATACTGTCTGCTGAGCTGTGTATCAAATCCTCTCCTGTGTGATACTGTCTGCTGAGCCGTGTATCTAATCCTACCCTGTGTGATACTGTCTGCTGAACCGTGTATCTAATCCTGCCCTGTGTGATACTGTCTGCTGAGCTGTGTATCAAATCCTCTCCTGTGCGGTACTGTCTGCTGAACCGTGTATCTAATCCTGCCCTGTGTGATACTGTCTGCTGAACCGTGTATCTAATCCTGCCCTGTGTGATACTGTCTGCTGAGCTGTGTATCAAATCCTCTCCTGTGCGGTACTGTCTGCTGAACCGTGTATCTAATCCTACCCTGTGTGATACTGTCTGCTGAACCGTGTATCTAATCCTGCCCTGTGTGATACTGTCTGCTGAGCTGTGTATCAAATCCTCTCCTGTGCGGTACTGTCTGCTGAACCGTGTATCTAATCCTACCCTGTGTGATACTGTCTGCTGAACCGTGTATCTAATCCTGCCCTGTGTGATACTGTCTGCTGAGCTGTGTATCAAATCCTCTCCTGTGTGATACTGTCTGCTGAACCGTGTATCTAATCCTGCCCTGTGTGATACTGTCTGCTGAGCAGTGTATCTAATCCTATCCTGTGTGATACCATCTGCTGAGCTGTGTATCTAATCCTCTCCTGTGTGATACTGTCTGCTGAGCTGTGTATCAAATCCTCTCCTGTGTGATACTGTCTGCTGAGCCCTGTATCTAATCATATCCTGTGTGATACCATCTGCTGAGCAGTGTATCTAAACCTATCCTGTGTGATACCAGCTGCTGAGCTGTGTATCTAATCCTATCCTTTGTGATACTGTCTGCTGAGCTGTGAATCTAATCCTTTCCTGTGTGATACCATCTGCTGAGCTGTGTATCTAATCCTCTCCTGTGTGATAATGTCTGCTGAGCCGTGTATCTAATCCTCTCCTGTGTGATACTGTCTGCTGAGCTGCGTATCTAATCCTCTCCTGTGTGATAATATCTGCTGAGCCGTGTATCTAATCCTCTCCTGTGTGATACTGTCTGCTGAGCCGTGTATCTAATCCTATCCTGTGTGATACTATCTGCTGAGCTGTGTATCTAATCCTGTCCTGTGTGATACAGTCCGCTGAGCTATGTATCTAATCCTCTCCTGTGCGATATTCTCTGCTGAGCTGTGTATCTAATCCTCTCCTGTGTGATACTCTCTGCTGAGCTGTGCATCTAGTCCTATCCTGTGTGATACTATCTGCTGAGCAGTGTATCTAATCCTATCCTGTGTGATACTGTCTGCTGAGCCGTGTATCTAATCCCGCCCTGTGCGATACTGTCTGCTGAGCCGTGGATCTAATCCACTCCTGTGTGATACTGTCTGCTGAGCTGTGTATCTAATCCCGCCCTGTGCGATACTGTCTGCTGAGCCGTGTATCTAATCCACTCCTGTGTGATACTGTCTGATGAACTGTGTATCTAATCCTATCCTGTGTGATACTGTCTGCTGAGCCGTGTATCTAATCCCGCCCTGTGCGATACTGTCTGCTGAGCCGTGTATCTAATCCACTCCTGTGTGATACTATCTGCTGAGCTTTGTATCTAATCCTGTGCTGTGTGATACTGTCAGCTGAGTTGTGTATCTAATCCTATCCTGTGTGATACCATCTGCTGAGCTGTGTATCTAATCCTTTCCTGTGTGATACTGTCAGCTGAGTTGTGTATCTAATCCTATCCTGTGTGATACCATCTGCTGAGCTGTGTATCTAATTCTTTCCTGTGTGATACTGTCTGCTGAGCTGTGTATCTAATCCTCTCCTGTGTGATACTGTCTGCTGAGCTATGTATCTAATCCTCTCCTGTGTGATACTGTTTGCTGAGCTGTGTATCTAATCCTTTGCTGTGTGATACTGCCTGCTGAGCTGTGTATCTAAGCCTATCCTGTGTGATACTGTCTGCTGAGCCATGTATATAATCCTCTACTGTGTGATACTGTCAGGTGAGCTGTGTATCTAAGCCTATCCTGTGTGATACTGTCTGCTGAGCCATGTATATAATCCTATCCTGTGTGATACTGTCTGCTGAGCAGTGTATCTAATAAAATCCTGTGTGATATTGTCCGCTGAGCCGTGTATCTAATCCACTCCTGTGTGATACTATCTGCTGAGCTTTGTATCTAATCCTGTGCTGTGTGATACTGTCAGCTGAGTTGTGTATCTAATCCTATCCTGTGTGATACCATCTGCTGAGCTGTGTATCTAATCCTCTCCTGTGTGATACTGTCTGCTGAGCTGTGTATCAAATCCTCACCTGTGTGATACTGACTGCTGTGCTGTGTATCTAATCCTATGCTGTGTGATACTGTCTGCTGAGCTGTGTATCTAATCCTATGCTGTGTGATACTGTCTGCTGAGCTGTATCTCTAATCCTACCCTGTGTGATACTGTCTGCTCAACCGAGTATCTAATCCTCTCCTGTGTGATACCGTCTGCTGAGCAGTGTATCTAATCCTCTCCTGTGTGATACCAGCTGCTGAGCTGTGTATCTAATCCTCTCCTGTGCGATACTGTCTGCTGAGCTGTGTATCTAATCCTCTCCTGTGTGATACTGTCAGCTGAGCTGTGTATCTAATCCTCTCCTGTGTGATACTGTCTGCTGAGCTGTGTATCTAACCCTGTCCTGTGTGATACTGTCTGATGAGCTATGTATCTAATCCTCTCATGTGCGATACTGTCTGCTGAGCTGTGTATCTAATCCTCTCCTGTGTGATAGTCAGCTGAGCTGTGTATCTAATCCTCTCCTGTGTGATACTGTCTGCTGAGCCGTGTATCTAATACTGTCCTGTGTGATACTGTCTGATGAGCTATGTATCTAATCCTCTCCTGTGTGATACTGTCTGCTGAGCTGTGTATCTAATCCTGTCCTGTGTGATACTGTCTGATGAGCTGTGTATCTAATCCTCTCCTGTGCGATACTGTCTGATGAGCCGTGTATCTAATCCTCTCCTGTGTGATACTGTCTGCTGAGCTGTGCATCTAATCCTCTCCTGTGTGATACTATCTGCTGAGCAGTGTATCTAATCCTCTCCTGTGTGATACTGTCTGCTGAGCCGTGTATCTAATCCTCTCCTGTGTGATACTGTCTGCTGAGCTGTGTATCTAATCCTCTCCTGTGTGATACTGTCTGCTGAGCCGTGTATCTAATCCTACCCTGTGTGATACTGTCTGCTGAACCGTGCATCTAATCCTGCCCTGTGTGATACTGTCTGCTGAGCAGTGTATCTAATTCTATCCTGTGTGATACCATCTGCTGAGCTGTGTATCTAATCCTCTCCTGTGTGATACTGTCTGCTGAGCTGTGTATCAAATCCTCTCCTGTGTGATACTGTCTGCTGAGCCGTGTATCTAATCCTACCCTGTGTGATACTGTCTGCTGAACCGTGTATCTAATCCTGCCCTGTGTGATACTGTCTGCTGAGCAGTGTATCTAATCCTATCCTGTGTGATACCATCAGCTGAGCTGTGTATCTAATCCTCTCCTGTGTGATACTTTCTGCTGAGCTGTGTATCAAATCCTCTCCTGTGTGATACTGTCTGCTGAGCCGTGTATCTAATCCTACCCTGTGTGATACTGTCTGCTGAACCGTGTATCTAATCCTGCCCTGTGTGATACTGTCTGCTGAGCTGTGTATCTAATCCTATCCTGTGTGATACCATCTGCTGAGCTGTGTAACTAATCCTCTCCTGTGTGATACTGTCTGCTGAGCCCTGTATCTAATCATATCCTGTGTGATACCATCTGCTGAGCAGTGTATCTAAACCTATCCTGTGTGATACCAGCTGCTGAGCTGTGTATCTAATCCTATCCTTTGTGATACTGTCTGCTGAGCTGTGTATCTAATCCTCTCCTGTGTGATACTATCTGCTGAGCAGTGTATCTAATCCTCTCCTGTGTGATACTGTCTGCTGAGCCGTGTATCTAATCCTCTACTGTGTGATACTATCTGCTGAGCAGTGTATCTAATCCTATCTTGTGTGATACCATCTGCTGAGCTGTGTATCTAATCCTCTCCTGTGTGATAATGTCTGCTGAGCCGTGTATCTAATCCTCTCCTGTGTGATACTGTCTGCTGAGCTGTGTATCTAATCCTGTCCTGTGTGATACAGTCCGCTGAGCTATGTATCTAATCCTGTCCTGTGTGATACAGTCCGCTGAGCTGTGTATCTAATCCTCTCCTGTGCGATATTGTCTGCTGAGCTGTGTATCTAATCCTCTCCTGTGTGATACTGTCTGCTGAGCTGTGCATCTAATCCTCTCCTGTGTGATACTGTCTGCTGAGCCGTGTATCTAATCCCGCCCTGTGCGATACTGTCTGCTGAGCCGTGGATCTAATCCACTCCTGTGTGATACTGTCTGCTGAGCTGTGTATCTAATCCCGCCCTGTGCGATACTGTCTGCTGAGCCGTGTATCTAATCCACTCCTGTGTGATACTGTCTGATGAACTGTGTATCTAATCCTATCCTGTGTGATACTGTCTGCTGAGCCGTGTATCTAATCCCGCCCAGTGCGATACTGTCTGCTGAGCCGTGTATCTAATCCACTC
Organism: Phyllobates terribilis; assembly: GCF_046119375.1. NCBI lineage: Eukaryota > Metazoa > Chordata > Amphibia > Anura > Dendrobatidae > Phyllobates > Phyllobates terribilis. The sequence continues at coordinate 1,193,348 of NW_027362940.1, read as the reverse complement.
CTGTGTGATACTATCTGCTGAGCTTTGTATCTAATCCTGTGCTGTGTGATACTGTCAGCTGAGTTGTGTATCTAATCCTATCCTGTGTGATACCATCTGCTGAGCTGTGTATCTAATCCTTTCCTGTGTGTTACTGTCTGCTGAGCTGTGTATCTAATCCTCTCCTGTGTGATACCGTCTGCTGAGCCGTTTATCTAATCCTCTCCTGTGTGATACTGTTTGCTGAGCTGTGTATCTAATCCTTTCCTGTGTGATACTGCCTGCTGAGCTGTGTATCTAAGCCTATCCTGTGTGATACTGTCTGCTGAGCCATGTATATAATCCTCTACTGTGTGATACTGTCAGGTGAGCTGTGTATCTAATCCTCTCCTGTGTGATATTGTCAGCTGAGCTGTGTATCTAATCCTGTCCTGTGTGATACTGTCTGCTGAGCAGTGTATCTAATTCCATCCTGTTTGATACCATCTGCTGATCCGTGTATCTAATCCTCTCCTGTGTGATACTGTCTGCTGTGCTGTGTATCTAATCCTATGCTGTGTGATACTGTCTGCTGAGCCGTGCATCTAATCCTGTCCTGTGTGATGCCGTCTGCTGAGCAGTGTATCTAATCCTATCCGGTGTGATACTGTCTGCTGAGCTGTGTATCTAATCCTATGCTGTGTGATACTGTCTGCTGAGCTGTATCTCTAATCCTACCCTGTGTGATACTGTCTGCTCAACCGTGTATCTAATCCTCTCCTGTGTGATACCGTCTGCTGAGCAGTGTATCTAATCCTCTCCTGTGTGATACCGGCTGCTGAGCTGTGTATCTAATCCTCTCCTGTGTGATACTGTGTGTTGAGCTGTGTATGTAATCCTCTGTGTGATACTGTCTGATGAGCTGTGTATCTAATCCTCTCCTGTGTGATACTGTCTACTGAGCTGTGTATCTAATCCTCTCCTGTGTGATACTGTCTGATGAACTGTGTATCTAATCCTATCCTGTGTGATACTCTCTGCTGAGCTGTGTATCTAATCCTTTCCTGTGTGATACTGTGTGTTGAGCTGTGTATGTAATCCTCTGTGTGATACTGTCTGATGAGCTGTGTATCTAATCCTCTCCTGTGTGATACTGTCTACTGAGCTGTGTATCTAATCCTCTCCTGTGTGATACTGTCTGATGAACTGTGTATCTAATCCTATCCTGTGTGATACTGTCTGCTGAGCCGTGTATCTAATCCCGCCCTGTGCGATACTGTCTGCTGAGCCGTGTATCTAATCCACTCCTGTGTGATACTGTCTGCTGAGCTGTGTATCTAATCCTCTCGTGTGATACAGTCTGCTGAGCTGTGTATCTAATCCTATGCTGTGTGATACTGTCTGCTGAGCTGTGTATCTAATCCTCTCGTGTGATACAGTCTGCTGAGCTGTGTATCTAATCCTATGCTGTGTGATACTGTCTGCTGAGCCGTGTATCTAATCCTCTCCTGCGTGATACTGTCTGATGAACTGTGTTTCTAATCCTCTCCTGTGTGATACTGTCTGCTGAGCTGTGTATCTAATCCTCTCCTGTGTGATACTGTCTGCTGAGCTGTGTATCTAATCCTCTCCTGTGTGATACTGTCAGCTGAGCTGTGTATCTAATCCTCTCCTGTGTGATACTGTCTGCTGAGCTGTGTATCTAATCCTCTCCTGTGTGATACTGTCTGCTGAGCTGTGTATCTAATCCTCTCCTGTGTGATACTGTCTGATGAGCTGTGTATCTAATCCTCTCCTGTGTGACTCTGTCTGCTGAGCCGTGTATCTAATCCTCTCCTGTGTGATACTGTCTGATGAACTGTGTATCTAATCCTATCTTGTGTGATACCATCTGCTGAGTCGTGTATCTAATCCCGCCCTGTGCGATACTGTCTGCTGAGCCGTGTATCTAATCCACTCCTGTGTGATACTGTCTGATGAACTGTGTATCTAATCCTCTCCTCTGTGATACTGTCTGCTGAGCTGTGTATCTAATCCTCTCCTGTGTGATACTGTCTGCTGAGCTGTTTATCTAATCCTCTCCTTTGTGATACTGTCTGCTGAGCTGTGTATCTAATCTTGTCCTGTGTGATACCGTCTGCTGAGCTACGCATCTAATCCTGTCCTGTGTGATACCGTCTGCTGGGCAGTGTATCTAATCTTATCCTGTGATACTGTCTGCTGAGCTGTGTATCTAATCCCCTCCTGTGTCATTCTGTCTGCTGAGAAGTGTATCTAATCCTATGCTGTGTGATACTGTCTGCTGAGCTGTGTATCTAATCCTCTCCTGTGTGATACTGTCTGCTGAGCCGTGTATCTAATCCTCTCCTGTGTGATACTTTGTGCTGAGCTGTGTATCTAATCCTCTCCTGTGCGTTACTGTCTGCTGAGCTGTGTATCTAATCCTCTCCTGTGTGATACTGTCTGATGAACTGTGTATCTAATCCTGTCCTATGTGATACTGTCAGCTGAGCTGTGTATCTAATCCTCTCCTGTGTGATACTGTCTGCTGTGTCATATATCTAATCCCGCCCTGTGCGATACTGTCTGCTGAGCCGTGTATCTAATCCACTCCTGTGTGATACTGTCTGATGAACTGTGTATCTAATCCTGTCCTATGTGATACTGTCAGCTGAGCTGTGTATCTAATCCCCTCCTGTGTGATACTGTGTGCTGAGCTGTGTATCTAATCCTCTCCTGTGTGATACTGTCTGCTGAGCTGTGCATCTAATCCTGTCCTGTGTGATACCGTCTGCTGAGCTATGTATCTAATCCTTTCCTGTGTGATACTGTCTGCTGAGCTGTGTATATAATCCTCTCCTGTGCGATACTGTCTGCTGAGCCGTGTATCTAATCCTCTCCTGTGCGATACCGTCTGCTGAGCAGTGTGTCTAATCCTTTCCTGTGCGATACTGTCTGCTGAGCTGTGTATCTAATCCTCTCCTGTGTGATACTGTCTGCTGAGCAGTGTATCTAATCTTATACTGTGTGATACTGTCTCCTGAGCTGTGTATCTAATCGCCTCCTGTGTGATACTGTCGGCTGAGCTGTGTATCTAATCCTCTCCTGTGTGATACTGTCTGCTGAGCCGTGTATCTAATCCTATGCTGTGTGATAGTCTGCTGAGCAGTGTATCTAATCTTATACTGTGTGATACTGTCTGCTGAGCTGTGTATCTAATCCTATCCTGTGTGATACTGTCTGCTGAGCCGTGTATCTAATCCTCTCCTGTGTGATACTGTCTGCTAAGCCGTGTATCTAATCCTATCCTGTGTGATACTATCTGCAGAGCAGTGTATCTAATCCTATCCTGTGTGATACTGTCTGCTGAGCTGTGTATCTAATCCTCTCCTGTGTGATACTGTCTGCTGAGCCGTGTATCTAATCCTCTCCTGTGTGATACTGTGTGCTGAGCTGTGTATCTAATCCTCTCCTGTGCGTTACTGTCTGCTGAGCTGTGAATCTAATCCTCTCCTGTGTGATACTGTCTGCTGAGCCGTGTATCTAATCCCATCCTGTGTGATACTGTCTGCTGAGCTGTGTATCTAATCATGTAATGTGTGATACTGTCTGCTGAGCTGTGTATCTAATCGTCTCCTGTGTGATACTGTCTGATGAACTGTGTATCTAATCCTATCTTTCGTGATACTGTCTGCTGAGCCGTGTATCTAATCCACTACTGTGTGATACTGTCTGATGAACTGTGTATCTAATCCTGTCCTATGTGATACTGTCAGCTGAGCTGTGTATCTAATCCTCTCCTGTGTGATACTGTCTGCTGAGCTGTGCATCTAATCCTGTCCTGTGTGATACCGTCTGCTGAGATATGTATCTAATCCTTTCCTGTGTGATATCATCTGCTGAGCTGTGTATCTAATCCTCTCCTGTGTGATACTGTCTGCTGAGCCATGTATCTAATCCTCTCCTGTGTGATACTGTCTGCTGAGCTGTGTATCTAATCCTCTCCTGTGCGATACTGTCTGCTGAGCTGTGTATCTAATCCTCTCCTGTGCGATACTGTCTGCTGAGCTGTGTATCTAATCCTCTCCTGTGTGATACTGTCTGCTGAGCAGTGTATCTAATCTTATACTGTGTGATACTGTCTGCTGAGCTGTGTATCTAATCCTCTCCTGTGTGATACTGTCTGCTGAGCTGTGTATCTAATCCTCTCCTGTGTGATACTGTCTGCTGAGCCGTGTATCTAATCCTATGCTGTGATAATCTGCTGAGCAGTGTATCTAATCTTATACTGTGTGATACTGTCTTCTGAGCGGTGTATCTAATCCTCTCCTGTTTGATACTGTCTGCTGAGCTGTGTATCTAATCCTCTCCTGTGTGATACTGTCTGCTGAGCAGTGTATCTAATCTTATACTGTGTGGTACTGTCTGCTGAGCTGTGTATCTAATCCCCTCCTGTGTGATACTGTCTGCTGAGCCGTGTATCTAATCCTCTCCTGTGTGATACCGTCTGCTGAGCTATGTATCTAATCCTGTCCTGTGTGATACTGTCTGCTGAGCTGTGTATGTATCTAATCCCCTCCTGTGTGATAATGTCTGCTGAGCTGTGTATCTAATCCTCTCCTGTGTGATAATGTCTGCTGAGCTGTGTATCTAATCCTGTCCTGTGTGATACCGTCTGCTGAGCTGTGTATCTAATCCTATCCTGTGTGATACTATCTGCTGAGCCGTGTATCTAATCCTCTCCTGTGTGATACTGTCTGCTGAGCTATGTATCTAATCCTACCCTGTATGATACTGTCTGCTGAGCCGTGTATCTAATCCTCTCCTGTGTCATACTGTCTGCTGAGCCGTGTATCTAATCCTCTCCCGTGTGATACTGTCTGCTGAGCTATGTATCTAATCCTCTCCTGTGTGATACTGTCTGCTGAGCCGTGTATCTAATCCTCTCCTGTGTCATACTGTCTGCTGAGCCGTGTATCTAATCCTCTCCTGTGTGATACTGTCTGCTGAGCTGTATCTCTAATCCTCTCCTGTGTGATACCATCTGCTGAGCCGTGTATCTAATCCTCTCATGTGTGATACCATCTGCTGAGCCGTGTATCTAATCCTCTCCTGTGTGATACTGTCTGCTGAGCCGTGTATCTAATCCTCTCCTGTGTGATACTGTCTGCTGAGCCGTGTATCTAATCCTCTCCTGTGTGATACTGTCTACTGAGCCGTGTATCTAATCCTCTCCTGTGTGATACTGTCTGCGGAGCCATGTATCTAATCCTCTCATGTGTGATACCATCTGCTGAGCCGTGTATCTAATCCTCTCCTGTGTGATACTGTCTGCTGAGCCGTGTATCTAATCCTCTCCTGTGTGATACTGTCTGCTGAGCAGTTTCTAATCCTCTCCTGTGTGATACTGTCTGCTGAGCCGTGTATCTAATCCTCTCCTGTGTGATACTGTGTGCTGAGCTGTGTATCTAATCCCATCCTGTGTGATACTGTCTGCTGAGCTGTGTATCTAATCATGTAATGTGTGATACTGTCTGCTGAGCTGTGTATCTAATCGTCTCCTGTGTGATACTGTCTGATGAACTGTGTATCTAATCCTATCTTTCGTGATACTGTCTGCTGAGCCGTGTATCTAATCCACTCCTGTGTGATACTGTCTGATGAACTGTGTATCTAATCCCGTCCTATGTGATACTGTCAGCTGAGCTGTGTATCTAATCCTCTCCTGTGTGATACTGTCTGCTGAGCTGTGCATCTAATCCTGTCCTGTGTGATACCGTCTGCTGAGCTATGTATCTAATCCTTTCCTGTGTGATACCATCTGCTGAGCTGTGTATCTAATCCTCTCCTGTGTGATACTGTCTGTGGAGCCGTGTATCTAATCCTCTCATGTGCGATACCGTCTGCTGAGCTGTGTATCTAATCCTCTCCTGTGCGATACTGTCTGCTGAGCTGTGTATCTAATCCTCTCCTGTGTGATACTGTCTGCTGAGCAGTGTATCTAATCTTATACTGTGTGATACTGTCTGCTGAGCTGTGTATCTAATCCTCTCCTGTGTGATACTGTCTGCTGAGCTGTGTATCTAATCCTCTCCTGTGTGATACTGTCTGCAGAGCCGTGTATCTAATCCTATGCTGTGATAATCTGCTGAGCAGTGTATCTAATCTTATACTGTGTGATACTGTCTTCTGAGCTGTGTATCTAATCCCCTCCTGTTTGATACTGTCTGCTGAGCTGTGTATCTAATCCCATCCTGTGTGATACTGTCTGCTGAGCAGTGTATCTAATCTTATACTGTGTGGTACTGTCTGCTGAGCTGTGTATCTAATCCCCTCCTGTGTGATACTGTCTGCTGAGCCGTGTATCTAATCCTCTCCTGTGTGATACCGTCTGCTGAGCTATGTATCTAATCCTGTCCTGTGTGATACTGTCTGCTGAGCTGTGTATGTATCTAATCCCCTCCTGTGTGATAATGTCTGCTGAGCTGTGTATCTAATCCTCTCCTGTGCGATACTGTCTGCTGAGCTGTGTATCTAATCCTCTCCTGTGTGATACTGTCTGCTGAGCAGTGTATCTAATCTTATATTGTGTGATACTGTCTGCTGAGCTGTGTATCTAATCCTCTCCTGTGTGATACTGTCTGCTGAGCTGTGTATCTAATCCTCTCCTGTGTGATACTGTCTGCTGAGCCGTGTATCTAATCCTATGCTGTGATAATCTGCTGAGCAGTGTATCTAATCTTATACTGTGTGATACTGTCTTCTGAGCTGTGTATCTAATCCCCTCCTGTTTGATACTGTCTGCTGAGCTGTGTATCTAATCCTCTCCTGTGTGATACTGTCTGCTGAGCAGTGTATCTGATCTTATACTGTGTGGTACTGTCTGCTGAGCTGTGTATCTAATCCCCTCCTGTGTGATACTGTCTGCTGAGCCGTGTATCTAATCCTCTCCTGTGTGATACCGTCTGCTGAGCTATGTATCTAATCCTGTCCTGTGTGATACTGTCTGCTGAGCTGTGTATGTATCTAATCCCCTCCTATGTGATAATGTCTGCTGAGCTGTGTATCTAATCCTCTACTGTGTGATAATGTCTGCTGAGCTGTGTATCTAATCCTGTCCTGTATGATACCGTCTGCTGAGCTGTGTATCTAATCCTATCCTGTGTGATACTATCTGCTGAGCCGTGTATCTAATCCTCTCCTGTGTGATACTGTCTGCTGAGCTGTGTATCTAATCCTACCCTGTATGATACTGTCTGCTGAGCCGTGTATCTAATCCTCTCCTGTGTCATACTGTCTGCTGAGCCGTGTATCTAATCCTCTCCTGTGTGATACTGTCTGCTGAGCTATGTATCTAATCCTCTCCTGTGTGATACTGTCTGCTGAGCCGTGTATCTAATCCTGTCCTGTGTCATACTGTCTGCTGAGCCGTGTATCTAATCCTCTCCTGTGTGATACTGTCTGCTGAGCTGTGTATCTAATCCTCTCCTGTGTGATACCATCTGCTGAGCCGTGTATCTAATCCTCTCCTGTGTGATACTCTCTGCTGAGCCGTGTATCTAATCCTCTCCTGTGTGATACTGTCTGCTGAGCCGTGTATCTAATCCTCTCCTGTGTGATACTGTCTACTGAGCATTGTATCTAATCCTCTCCTGTGTGATACTGTCTGCTGAGCAGTGTTTCTAATCCTCTCCTGTGTCATACTGTCTGCTGAGCCGTGTATCTAATCCTCTCCTGTGTGATACGGTCTGCTGAGCTGTATCTCTAATCCTCTCCTGTGTGATACTGTCTGCTGAGCTGTGTATCTAATCCTACCCTGTATGATACTGTCTGCTGAGCCGTGTATCTAATCCTCTCCTGTGTCATACTGTCTGCTGAGCCTTGTATCTAATCCTCTCCTGTGTGATACTGTCTGCTGAGCTGTGTATCTAATCCTCTCCTGTGTGATACTGTCTGCTGAGCCGTGTATCTAATCCTATCCTGTGTCATACTGTCTGCTGAGCCGTGTATCTAATCCTCTCCTGTGTGATACTGTCTGCTGAGCCGTGTATCTAATCCTCTCCTGTGTGATACTGTCTGCTGAGCATTGTATCTAATCCTCTCCTGTGTGATACTGTCTGCTGAGCTGTGTATCTAATCTTCTCCTATGTGATACTGTCTGCTGAGCTGTGTATCTAATCTTCTCCTGTGTGATACTGTCTGCTGAGCTGTGTATCTAATCCTATTCGGTGTGATACTGTCTGCTGAGCTGTGTATCTAATCCTATTCGGTGTGATACTGTCTGCTGAGCTGTGTATCTAATCCTATCCGGTGTGATACTGTCTGCTGAGCAGTGTTTCTAATCCTCTCCTGTGTGATACTGTCTGCTGAGCCGTGTATCTAATCCTCTCCTGTGTGATACTGTGTGCTGAGCTGTGTATTTAATCCCATCCTGTGTGATACTGTCTGCTGAGCTGTGTATCTAATCATGTAATGTGTGATACTGTCTGCTGAGCTGTGTATCTAATCGTCTCCTGTGTGATACTGTCTGATGAACTGTGTATCTAATCCTATCTTTCGTGATACTGTCTGCTGAGCCGTGTATCTAATCCACTCCTGTGTGATACTGTCTGATGAACTGTGTATCTAATCCCGTCCTATGTGATACTGTCAGCTGAGCTGTGTATCTAATCCTCTCCTGTGTGATACTGTCTGCTGAGCTGTGCATCTAATCCTGTCCCGTGTGATACCGTCTGCTGAGCTATGTATCTAATCCTTTCCTGTGTGATACCATCTGCTGAGCTGTGTATCTAATCCTCTCCTGTGTGATACTGTCTGTGGAGCCGTGTATCTAATCCTCTCCTGTGCGATACCGTCTGCTGAGCTGTGTATCTAATCCTCTCCTGTGCGATACTGTCTGCTGAGCTGTGTATCTAATCCTCTCCTGTGTGATACTGTCTGCTGAGCAGTGTATCTAATCTTATACTGTGTGATACTGTCTGCTGAGCTGTGTATCTAATCCTCTCCTGTGTGATACTGTCTGCTGAGCTGTGTATCTAATCCTCTCCTGTGTGATACTGTCTGCTGAGCCGTGTATCTAATCCTATGCTGTGATAATCTGCTGAGCAGTGTATCTAATCTTATACTGTGTGATACTGTCTTCTGAGCTGTGTATCTAATCCCCTCCTGTTTGATACTGTCTGCTGAGCTGTGTATCTAATCCTCTCCTGTGTGATACTGTCTGCTGAGCAGTGTATCTAATCTTATACTGTGTGGTACTGTCTGCTGAGCTGTGTATCTAATCCCCTCCTGTGTGATACTGTCTGCTGAGCCGTGTATCTAATCCTCTCCTGTGTGATACCGTCTGCTGAGCTATGTATCTAATCCTGTCCTGTGTGATACTGTCTGCTGAGCTGTGTATGTATCTAATCCCCTCCTGTGTGATAATGTCTGCTGAGCTGTGTATCTAATCCTCTCCTGTGTGATAATGTCTGCTGAGCTGTGTATCCAATCCTGTCCTGTATGATACCGTCTGCTGAGCTGTGTATCTAATCCTATCCTGTGTGATACTATCTGCTGAGCCGTGTATCTAATCCTCTCCTGTGTGATACTGTCTGCTGAGCTGTGTATCTAATCCTACCCTGTATGATACTGTCTGCTGAGCCGTGTATCTAATCCTCTCCTGTGTTATACTGTCTGCTGAGCCGTGTATCTAATCCTCTCCTGTGTGATACTGTCTGCTGAGCCGTGTATCTAATCCTCTCCTGTGTCATACTGTCTGCTGAGCCGTGTATCTAATCCTCTCCTGTGTGATACTGTCTGCTGAGCTGTATCTCTAATCCTCTCCTGTGTGATACCATCTGCTGAGCCGTGTATCTAATCCTCTCCTGTGTGATATTGTCTGCTGAGCCGTGTATCTAATCCTCTCCTGTGTGATACTGTCTGCTGAGTCGTGTATCTAATCCTCTCCTGTGTGATACTGTCTACTGAGCATTGTATCTAATCCTCTCCTGTGTGATACTGTCTGCTGAGCAGTGTTTCTAATCCTCTCCTGTGTCATACTGTCTGCTGAGCCGTGTATCTAATCCTCTCCTGTGTGATACTGTCTGCTGAGCTGTATCTCTAATCCTCTCCTGTGTGATACTGTCTGCTGAGCTGTGTATCTAATCCTACCCTGTATGATACTGTCTGCTGAGCCGTGTATCTAATCCTCTCCTGTGTCATACTGTCTGCTGAGCCGTGTATCTAATCCTCTCCTGTGTGATACTGTCTGCTGAGCTGTGTATCTAATCCTCTCCTGTGTGATACTGTCTGCTGAGCCGTGTATCTAATCCTCTCCTGTGTCATACTGTCTGCTGAGCCGTGTATCTAATCCTCTCCTGTGTGATACTGTCTGCTGAGCTGTATCTCTAATCCTCTCCTGTGTGATACCATCTGCTGAGCCGTGTATCTAATCCTCTCCTGTGTGATACTGTCTGCTGAGCCGTGTATCTAATCCTCTCCTGTGTGATACTGTCTGCTGAGCATTGTATCTAATCCTCTCCTGTGTGATACTGTCTGCTGAGCAGTGTTTCTAATCCTCTCCTATGTGATACTGTCTGCTGAGCTGTGTATCTAATCTTCTCCTGTGTGATACTGTCTGCTGAGCTGTGTATCTAATCCTATTCGGTGTGATACTGTCTGCTGAGCTGTGTATCTAATCCTATTCGGTGTGATACTGTCTGCTGAGCTGTGTATCTAATCCTATCCGGTGTGATACTGTCTGCTGAGCAGTGTTTCTAATCCTCTCCTGTGTCATACTGTCTGCTGAGCCGTGTATCTAATCCTCTCCTGTGTGATACTGTGTGCTGAGCTGTGTATCTAATCCCATCCTGTGTGATACTGTCTGCTGAGCTGTGTATCTAATCATGTAATGTGTGATACTGTCTGCTGAGCTGTGTATCTAATCGTCTCCTGTGTGATACTGTCTGATGAACTGTGTATCTAATCCTATCTTTCGTGATACTGTCTGCTGAGCCGTGTATCTAATCCACTCCTGTGTGATACTGTCTGATGAACTGTTTATCTGATCCCGTCCTATGTGATACTGTCAGCTGAGCTGTGTATCTAATCCTCTCCTGTGTGATACTGTCTGCTGAGCTGTGCATCTAATCCTGTCCTGTGTGATACCGTCTGCTGAGCTATGTATCTAATCCTTTCCTGTGTGATACCATCTGCTGAGCTGTGTATCTAATCCTCTCCTGTGTGATACTGTCTGTGGAGCCGTGTATCTAATCCTCTCCTGTGCGATACCGTCTGCTGAGCTGTGTATCTAATCCTCTCCTTGCGATACTGTCTGCTGAGCAGTGTATCTAATCCTCTCCTGTGTGATACTGTCTGCTGAGCAGTGTATCTAATCTTATACTGTGTGATACTGTCTGCTGAGCTGTGTATCTAATCCTCTCCTGTGTGATACTGTCTGCTGAGCTGTGTATCTAATCCTCTCCTGTGTGATACTGTCTGCTGAGCCGTGTATCTAATCCTATGCTGTGATAATCTGCTGAGCAGTGTATCTAATCTTATACTGTGTGATACTGTCTTCTGAGCTGTGTATCTAATCCCCTCCTGTTTGATACTGTCTGCTGAGCTGTGTATCTAATCCTCTCCTGTGTGATACTGTCTGCTGAGCAGTGTATCTAATCTTATACTGTGTGGTACTGTCTGCTGAGCTGTGTATCTAATCCCCTCCTGTGTGATACTGTCTGCTGAGCCGTGTATCTAATCCTCTCCTGTGTGATACCGTCTGCTGAGCTATGTATCTAATCCTGTCCTGTGTGATACTGTCTGCTGAGCTGTGTATGTATCTAATCCCCTCCTGTGTGATAATGTCTGCTGAGCTGTGTATCTAATCCTCTCCTGTGTGATAATGTCTGCTGAGCTGTGTATCTAATCCTGTCCTGTGTGATACCGTCTGCTGAGCTGTGTATCTAATCCTATCCTGTGTGATACTATCTGCTGAGCCGTGTATCTAATCCTCTCCTGTGTGATACTGTCTGCTGAGCTGTGTATCTAATCCTATCCTGTATGATACTGTCTGCTGAGCCGTGTATCTAATCCTCTCCTGTGTTATACTGTCTGCTGAGCCGTGTATCTAATCCTCTCCTGTGTGATACTGTCTGCTGAGCTATGTATCTAATCCTCTCCTGTGTGATACTGTCTGCTGAGCCGTGTATCTAATCCTCTCCTGTGTCATACTGTCTGCTGAGCCGTGTATCTAATCCTCTCCTGTGTGATACTGTCTGCTGAGCTGTATCTCTAATCCTCTCCTGTGTGATACCATCTGCTGAGCCGTGTATCTAATCCTCTCCTGTGTGATACTGTCTGCTGAGCCGTGTATCTAATCCTCTCCTGTGTGATACTGTCTGCTGAGCCGTGTATCTAATCCTCTCCTGTGTGATACTGTCTACTGAGCATTGTATCTAATCCTCTCCTGTGTGATACTGTGTGCTGAGCAGTGTTTCTAATCCTCTCCTGTGTGATACTGTGTGCTGAGCCGTGTATCTAATCCTCTCCTGTGTGATACTGTCTGCTGAGCTGTGTATCTAATCTTCTCCTGTGTGATACTGTCTGCTGAGCTGTGTATCTAATCTTCTCCTGTGTGATACTGTCTGCTGAGCTGTGTATCTAATCCTATTCGGTGTGATACTGTCTGCTGAGCTGTGTATCTAATCCTATTCGGTGTGATACTGTCTGCTGAGCTGTGTATCTAATCCTATCCGGTGTGATACTGTCTGCTGAGCTGTGTATCTAATCCTATCCGGTGTGATACTGTCTGCTGAGCTGTGTATCTAATCCTACCCTGTATGATACTGTCTGCTGAGCCGTGTATCTAATCCTCTCCTGTGTCATACTGTCTGCTGAGCCGTGTATCTAATCCTCTCCTGTGTGATACTGTCTGCTGAGCTGTGTATCTAATCCTCTCCTGTGTGATACTGTCTGCTGAGCCGTGTATCTAATCCTCTCCTGCGTCATACTGTCTGCTGAGCCGTGTATCTAATCCTCTCCTGTGTGATACTGTCTGCTGAGCTGTATCTCTAATCCTCTCCTGTGTGATACCATCTGCTGAGCCGTGTATCTAATCCTCTCCTGTGTGATACTGTCTGCTGAGCCGTGTATCTAATCCTCTCCTGTGTGATACTGTCTGCTGAGCATTGTATCTAATCCTCTCCTGTGTGATACTGTCTGCTGAGCAGTGTTTCTAATCCTCTCCTGTGTGATACTGTCTGCTGAGCTGTGTATCTAATCCTATTCGGTGTGATACTGTCTGCTGAGCTGTGTATCTAATCCTATTCGGTGTGATACTGTCTGCTGAGCTGTGTATCTAATCCTATCCGGTGTGATACTGTGTGCTGAGCTGTGTATCTAATCCTATCCGGTGTGATACTGTCCGCTGAGCTGTGTATCTAATCCTATCCGGTGTGATACTGTCTGCTGAGCTGTGTATCTAATCCTATCCGGTGTGATACTGTCTGCTGAGCTGTGTATCTAATCCTATCCGGTGTGATACTGTCTGCTGAGCTGTGTATCTAATCCTATCCTGTGTGATACTGTCTGCTGAGCTGTGTATCTAATCCTATCCGGTGTGATACTGTCTGCTGAGCAGTGTATCTAATCCTATCCTGTGTGATACTGTCTGCTGAGCTGTGTATCTAATCCTCTCCTGTGTGATACTGTCTGCTGAGCCGTGTATCTAATCCTCTCCTGTGTGATACTGTGTGCTGAGCTGTGTATCTAATCCTCTCCTGTGCGTTACTGTCTGCTGAGCTGTGTATCTAATCCTCTCCTGTGTGATACTGTCTGCTGAGCCGTGTATCTAATCCCATCCTGTGTGATACTGTCTGCTGAGCTGTGTATCTAATCATGTAATGTGTGATAATGTCTGCTGAGCCGTGTATCTAATCCACTCCTGTGTGATACTGTCTGATGAACTGTGTATCTAATCCTGTCCTATGTGATACTGTCAGCTGAGCTGTGTATCTAATCCTCTCCTGTGTGATACTGTCTGCTGAGCTGTGCATCTAATCCTGTCCTGTGTGATACCGTCTGCTGAGCTATGTATCTAATCCTTTCCTGTGTGATACCATCTGCTGAGCTGTGTATCTAATCCTCTCCTGTGTGATACTGTCTGTGGAGCCGTGTATCTAATCCTCTCCTGTGCGATACCGTCTGCTGAGCTGTGTATCTAATCCTCTCCTGTGCGATACTGTCTGCTGAGCTGTGTATCTAATCCTCTCCTGTGTGATACTGTCTGCTGAGCAGTGTATCTAATCTTATACTGTGTGATACTGTGTGCTGATCTGTGTATCTAATCCTCTCCTGTGTGATACTGTCTGCTGAGCTGTGTATCTAATCCTCTCCTGTGTGATACTGTCTGCTGAGCCGTGTATCTAATCCTATGCTGTGATAATCTGCTGAGCAGTGTATCTAATCTTATACTGTGTGATACTGTCTTCTGAGCTGTGTATCTAATCCCCTCCTGTTTGATACTGCCTGCTGAGCTGTGTATCTAATCCTCTCCTGTGTGATACTGTCTGCTGAGCAGTGTATCTAATCTTATACTGTGTGGTACTGTCTGCTGAGCTGTGTATCTAATCCCCTCCTGTGTGATACTGTCTGCTGAGCCGTGTATCTAATCCTCTCCTGTGTGATACCGTCTGCTGAGCTATGTATCTAATCCTGTCCTGTGTGATACTGTCTGCTGAGCTGTGTATCTAATCCTGTCCTGTGTGATACTGTCTGCTGAGCTGTGTATCTAATCCTCTCCTGTGTGATAATGTCTGCTGAGCTGTGTATCTAATCCTGTCCTGTGCGATACCGTCTGCTGAGCTGTGTATCTAATCCTATCCTGTGTGATACTATCTGCTGAGCCGTGTATCTAATCCTCTCCTGTGTGATACTGTCTGCTGAGCCGTGTATCTAATCCTCTCCTGTGTCATACTGTCTGCTGAGCCGTGTATCTAATCCTCTCCTGTGTGATACTGTCTGCTGAGCTGTGTATCTAATCCTCTCCTGTGTGATACTGTCTGCTGAGCCGTGTATCTAATCCTCTCCTGTGTGATACTGTCTGCTGAGCCGTGTATCTAATCCTCTCCTGTGTGATACTGTCTGCTGAGCTGTGTATCTAATCCTCTCCTGTGTGATACTGTCTGCTGAGCCGTGTATCTAATCCTCTCCTGTGTCATACTGTCTGCTGAGCCGTGTATCTAATCCTCTCCTGTGTGATACTGTCTGCTGAGCTGTGTATCTAATCCTCTCCTGTGTGATACTGTATGCTGAGCCGTGTATCTAATCCTCTCCTGTGTGATACTGTCTGCTGAGCCGTGTATCTAATCCTCTCCTGTGTGATACTGTCTGCTGAGCTGTATCTCTAATCCTCTCCTGTGTGATACCATCTGCTGAGCCGTGTATCTAATCCTCTCCTGTGTGATACTGTCTGCTGAGCCGTGTATCTAATCCTCTCCTGTGTGATACTGTTTGCTGAGCCGTGTATATAATCCTCTCCTGTGTGATACTGTCTGCTGAGCAGTGTTTCTAATCCTCTCCTGTGTGATACTGTCTGCTGAGCTGTGTATCTAATCTTCTCCTGTGTGATACTGTCTACTGAGCTGTGTATCTAATCCTATTCGGTGTGATACTGTCTGCTGAGCTGTGTATCTAATCCTATTCGGTGTGATACTGTCTGCTGAGCTGTGTATCTAATCCTATCCGGTGTGATACTGTCTGCTGAGCTGTGTATCTAATCCTATCCGGTGTGATACTGTCTGCTGAGCTGTGTATCTAATCCTATCCGGTGTGATACTGTCTGCTGAGCAGTGTATCTAATCTTCTCCTGTGTGATACTGTCTGCTGAGCTGTGTATCTAATCTTCTCCTGTGTGATACCGTCTGCTGAGCTGTGTATCTAATCCTATCCGGTGTGATACTGTCTGCTGAGCTGTGTATCTAATACTATGCTGTGTGATACTGTCTGCTGAGCTGTGTATCTAATCTTCTCCTGTGTGATACTGTCTGCTGAGCCGTGTATCTAATCCTCTCCTGTGTGATACTGTCTGCTGAGCTGTATCTCTAATCCTCTCCTGTGTGATACCATCTGCTGAGCCGTGTATCTAATCCTCTCCTGTGTGATACTGTCTGCTGAGCCGTGTATCTAATCCTCTCCTGTGTGATACTGTTTGCTGAGCCGTGTATATAATCCTCTCCTGTGTGATACTGTCTGCTGAGCAGTGTTTCTAATCCTCTCCTGTGTGATACTGTCTGCTGAGCTGTGTATCTAATCTTCTCCTGTGTGATACTGTCTACTGAGCTGTGTATCTAATCCTATTCGGTGTGATACTGTCTGCTGAGCTGTGTATCTAATCCTATTCGGTGTGATACTGTCTGCTGAGCTGTGTATCTAATCCTATCCGGTGTGATACTGTCTGCTGAGCTGTGTATCTAATCCTATCCGGTGTGATACTGTCTGCTGAGCTGTGTATCTAATCCTATCCGGTGTGATACTGTCTGCTGAGCAGTGTATCTAATCTTCTCCTGTGTGATACTGTCTGCTGAGCTGTGTATCTAATCTTCTCCTGTGTGATACCGTCTGCTGAGCTGTGTATCTAATCCTATCCGGTGTGATACTGTCTGCTGAGCTGTGTATCTAATACTATGCTGTGTGATACTGTCTGCTGAGCTGTGTATCTAATCTTCTCCTGTGTGATACTGTCTGCTGAGCTGTGTATCTAATCTTCTCCTGTGTGATACTGTCTGCTGAGCTGTGTATCTAATCTTCTCCTGTGTGATACCGTCTGCTGAGCTGTGTATCTAATCCTATCCGGTGTGATACTGTCTGCTGAGCTGTGTATCTAATACTATGCTGTGTGATACTGTCTGCTGAGCAGTGTATCTAATCTTCTCCTGTGTGATACTGTCTGCTGAGCTGTGTATCTAATCTTCTCCTGTGTGATACCGTCTGCTGAGCTGTGTATCTAATCCTATCCGGTGTGATACTGTCTGCTGAGCTGTGTATCTAATCCTATCCGGTGTGATACTGTCTGCTGAGCTGTGTATCTAATCCTCTCCTGTGTGATACTGTCTGCTGAGCAGTGTATCTAATCCTCTCCTGTGTGATACTGTCTGCTGAGCAGTGTATCTAATCCTATCCGGTGTGATACTGTCTGCTGAGCTGTGTATCTAATCCTATCCGGTGTGATACTGTCTGCTGAGCAGTGTATCTAATCCTCTCCTGTGTGATACTGTCTGCTGAGCAGTGTATCTAATCCTCTCCTGTGTGATACTGTCTGCTGAGCTGTGTATCTAATCCTCTCCTGTGTGATACTGTCTGCTGAGCTGTGTATCTAATCCTATGCTGTGTGATACTGTCTGCTGAGCTGTGTATCTAATCCTATGCTGTGTGATACTGTCTGCTGAGCTGTGTATCTAATCCTCTCCTGTGTGATACTGTCTGCTGAGCTGTGTATCTAATCCTCTCCTGTGTGATACTGTCTGCTGAGCTGTGTATCTAATCCTATGCTGTGTGATACTGTCTGCTGAGCTGTGTATCTAATCCTATGCTGTGTGATACTGTCTGCTGAGCTGTGTATCTAATCCTATCCGGTGTGATACTGTCTGCTGAGCTGTGTATCTAATCTTCTCCTGTGTGATACTGTCTGCTGAGCTGTGTATCTAATCCTATCCGGTGTGATACTGTCTGCTGAGCAGTGTATCTAATCCTCTCTCATGTTATGTCTTCATCTTTTAATATTTCTAACGGCACCAGGCAGGGATGCCCGCTTTCCCCTCTCCTTTTTATTCTTACACTAGAACCTTTACTACAAAAGCTCAGAGAGGAGGGGAGGATCGTTGGCATCAAATCAGCTGGTTCTGAACATAAAATCGCAGCATACGCAGACGATCTACTGATCATGACCTCTAACCCGAGAATATCTGTCCCAGTTATCCTGACATTACTCAAGGAATACGGTGCACTATCAAATTTTAAGGTGAATCTTAGCAAATCTCAAGTCTTAAATATAAATATCCCAGAACCACAAAAAACACAAATGGCAATCGGGTCCCCCTTTACCTGGTCCCCCCCATCAATACGTTTCTTGGGAGTTGAGATTTCTCCAAACCTACAAGAACTTTATAAGTTAAACTTCCCACCGCTATTGCAGAAAATCCAGAAACTTACCCCCAACTGGAATATCTCATACATCTCCTGGTTGGGTAGGAAAAATCTCCTTAAATGTATGATATGGCCAAAAATAACTTATCTAGTGCAAGCCCTTCCAATCCACCTACCTAATTCTTTTTTCATTGACATACGAAAACTCCTCAGCCGTTTTCTGTGGCACAACCAAAAACCCAGACTTCCCTTACAAATATTATCCCTCCCCCACTCTGAAGGAGGTATAGATCTGCCAGATCTAAAGATACTTCAACAAGCCACTCATCTCCAAAGAGTCGTGGATGGATCAGGCTCCCACCACAGAAGCAATGGATTAAAGTAGAAGAAACAATCCTTAAATTCCCCCTTAGACAGCTCATCCTCACGCCCTCAAGTAGTACTAGGTATACATCAATTAAAAACCCTTTCACCGCCACTACTTTTAAAATCTGGTCCAATCCCCATATAAGACAAATATGCTCCCCGTTTCCCTCCCCTCTCCTACAAGTTAGAGACCTAGTTCTCTCCTTTCTCCAGCCCATAATGCCACAATACACAACTCAATTCGCAACTTGATAACACCACTCCAAAAAATTACAGATAATGGGGTCATGCCCTGCTTGGCAGAACTCAATCAAATGCTAGATACTATCTCTTTTCACCCCTTTATGTACCAGAAATTTATGTCTAACTTAAAACTAGTCTTTAAAACTCCAAATTATATTAGGGAAATGACTGATTTTGAAAAACTTATAGCTGCAAAAAACCCCTAAAAAAGAACGTTATCAGCTCTACAAAAACAATTATGCCTAGCCAGAACCCCTAAGAAACTGCCATATGTAATGAAGTGGGAACAGGATCTGAATAGGCCTTTCACCCCATCTGAAATTAAAAGATGACTACTAGCACCTAAAGTCTCCTCTAGATGTGTTAGAGTACAAGAGAATGGCTATAAAGTTCTCTCCAGGTGGTATATGACTCCATCAAAACTTCAGAAATGTTACAAAGGACTTGATCCTAACTGCTGGAGATGCTCTTCTGATGTGGGCACTATGCTCCACATGTGGTGGAACTGTACATTGATTAAGCCCTTCTGGACAAAAATAATTCAAACTATTAATACAATTTTAAACTTGCAACTCTTGACCTCGCCGGAGATCTGCCTTCTGTTTCTGTTCCTAGATAACTTCCCTAAAATAAAATTAACCCTTCTTAGACAGCTCCTGGCCTCGGCTAAGTTACTTGTGACATCCTTATGGAAATCTGCGAAGACCCCAAATATCTCACTCTGGGAAATGAAGGTTGAACAAGTATACAGGCTAGAAGAATTGGCTAGTTGGGATGAAAAAAGGCATTAACAATTCTCGTTGATATGGCGTCCCTGGCACAAATATATTACAGACCGCACAATACTAACCTAAAATACTCAGATCGCTAGCCCATTCTAATCCCAACTCCCCCCCCCCTCCCATCATCTATATCTTTGTAGTCCCCCCCCCTCCCATCATCTATATCTTTGTAGTCCCCCCCCCCTCCATCTCATCTCCCCGTTCATCCCACTTCCCTTTCAACCTTCCCCCCTTCTCCAGGTTTTTTTTTTTTCTTTTTCTCTTCTGAAGTTTTTATTTCCAGGATATCACAATAAACCTTCTTGAATATGATAACATGTTATTTGACCACAATTTTGTACTACGACATGTTCAAAAGAATTGAACCTCTCTTATATTTTTTCTCTCTTCCGAAACGTGTCAATGTTTGGCTGAAATTTATGCAGTCTGGTCAATTTCTGCTCTTATAATCTATGTGATATCGTTATCTTTGATTTGTTTCATTAACAATGTGACTTTTCTTTGTTCAATTGTTAACCTTCTTTAAAAAAACCTTAATAAAAAGATGTTTAAAAGAAAAGAATAAGCAGGACAAATAAAGGGTTTATCCAACATGTAAAACTAATTTGGAAGCTATAGTTAGGCTTTTAATAGGACTCTTTCAGCATGACTGTGCAAACCAAGCACAGGAGCTCACTGCCAATCATTTAACTACTGTTTTTCCACTATATGATTAGATATTAAGTGCAAATTGCTTGTTTCTTGGTAATGGCCGCATGCTTTTGCAAAAACTGTGCAGCCATTAACAATAAGTGAACCATTTGTAATTAATTTCTACCAGTACAGCTGAAAAAAGCTGTGATCTTTATGAAATGGGTTGTTAGCAGATGTACCTTGGTCGCACACATGCTATACTCATCAGGTGCTACATGAAACTCAAGCCTAAAGATGGCCGCGACACTCATGGGCCGCTGCATTGTGCTTGCCCCCCAGGCTAAAATTTGCCAGCCAATAATATGTGACTGGTATATCAAATACTGTGATACAGACATCAGATGTTTTACAGTAGATACACTGTCATATATATGACTACCAACATAAGGAGCATGAGTAATCCAAGACTTTATCACTACAGGCAACACCAAAACTATAGACACCACCAAAATGAAACAATAGGCGCTTATTGCCGCTAAAATAAATCTCTATTAAATATTGCAAAAATTAAGACAATCGTACAGAGTATAACAATGGAGGATCACAAACACATGAGTATCACATTTATAGAGACATAGTAGTCACATATATATATACAGTACAGACCAAAAGTTTGGACACACCTTCTCATTTAAAGATTTTTCTGTATTTTCTTGAGTATGAAAATTGTACATTCACACTGAAGGCATCAAAACTATGAATTAACACATGTGGAATTATATACTTAACAAAAAAGTGTGAAACAACTGAAAATATGTCTTATATTCTAGGTTCTTCAAAGTAGCCACCTTTTGCTTTGATGACTGCTTTGCACACTCTTGCCATTCTCTTGATGAGCTTCAAGAGGTAGTCACCGGAAATGGTTTTCACTTCACAGGTGTGCCCTGTCAGGTTTAATAAGTGGGATTTCTTGCCTTATAAATGGGGTTGGGACCATCAGTTGTGTTGTGCAGAAATCAGCTGGATACACAGCTGATAGTCCTACTGAATAGACTGTTAGCTGCTTTTTTCTTACCATAATACAAATTCTAAGTAAAGAAAAACGAGTGGCCATCATTACTTTAAGAAATGAAGGTCTGTCAGTCCGAAAAATTGGGAAAACTTTGAATGTATCCCCAAGTGCAGTTGCAAAACCCATCAAGAAAACAAAGAAACTGGCTCACATGAGGACCGCCCCAGGAAAGGAAGACCAAGAGTCACCTCTGCTTCTGAGGATAAGTTTATCCGAGTCACCAGCCTCAGAAATCGCAGGTTAACAGCAGCTCAGATTAGAGACCAGGTCAATGCCACACAGAGTTCTAGCAGCAGACACATCTCTACAACAACTGTTAAGAGGAGACTTTGTGCAGCAGGCCTTCATGGTAAAATAGCTGCTAGGAAACCACTGCTAAGGACAGGCAACAAGCAGAAGAGACTTGTTTGGGATAAGGAACACAAGGAATGGACATTAGACCAGTGGAAATCTGTGCTTTGGTCTGATAAGTCCAAATTTGAGATCTTTGGTTCCAACCACTGTGTTTTTGTGCGACGCAGAAAAGGTGAACGGATGGACTCTACATGCCTGGTTCCCACCGTGAAGCATGGAGGAGGAGGTGTGATGGTGTGGGGGTGCTTTGCTGGTGACACTGTTGGGGATTTATTCTAAATTTAAGGCATACTGAACCAGCATGGCTACCACAGCATCTTGCAGCGGCATGCTATTCCATCCGGTTTGCGTTTAGTTGGACCATCATTTATTTTTCAACAGGACAATTACCCCAAACACACCTCCAGGCTGTGTAAGGGCTATTTGACCAAGAAGGAGAGTGATGGGGTGCTACGCCAGATGACCTGGCCTCCACAGTCACCAGACCTGAACCCAATCGAGATGGTTTGGGGTGAGCTGGACCGCAGAGTGAAGGCAAAAAGGCCAACAAGTGCTAAGCATCTCTGGGAACTCCTTCAAGATTGTTGGAAGACCATTTCCGGTGACTCCCTCTTGAAGCTCATCAAGAGAATGCCAAGAGTGTGCAAAGCAGTCATCAAAGCAAAAGGTGGCTACTTTGAAGAACCTAGAATATATGACATATTTTCAATTGTTTCACACTTTTTTGTTAAGTATATAATTCCACATGTGTTAATTCATAGTTTTGATGCCTTCAGTGTGAATGTACAATATTCAGAGTCATGAAAATACAGAAAAATCTTTAAATAAACTTTTGGTCTGTACTGTATATATAATATAACACTACAAGCCTCCCTCTGTCTGAAGCCTTTAAAGACTTGGCAAGTGCTACATGCCTGCGCAGTCTGGCTCTAGACAGAAGAACCCATTACGTTACAGGTAAGAGGAGTGTGTATGGCGCCGGAGATTGCGGTATGCGTAGACACTGAACACATACCGCGATCTCCGGCGCCATACTTACCTGACCGGGAGGAGCGTTGCAGCGGTGCTTCTCTTCTCGCCGGAGACCAGGGCAGGAGTGAAGGCGTTGGAATCGGCACATATGCATAGCTCTATCCGGCGCCATTTTACTGAAGACATATTTGCAGTGTGTCTTCAGCAAAATGGCGTTGAACAGCATGGTATGGGCACGTGCGTATTCTGGCGCCGCACTGCTCCCCCGGCAGAACAGGATACAGAAGCGCTGGAGCACAGGGAAGAAAGGTGAGTATGTGTTTATTTTTTTGTATCTGTGCACCGTGAAAGGGATGAGGGGTGCCATACATACCAGGAATGGGGTGTGACGGGTACCATACATACCAGGAAAGGGGTGTGAGGTGTACCATACATACCAGGAAAGGGGTGTGAGGGGTACAATGCATACCAGGATTTGGGGGCTGACTGAACCATGAAAACCAGGATTGGGGGGTGAGGGGTGCCATACATACCAGGATTGGGGGGTGAGGGGTGCCATATATACCAGGATTGGGGGGTGAGGGGTGCCATACATACCAGGATTTGGGGGGTGACTGAACCATGAAAACCAGGATTGGGGGTGAGGGGTGCCATACATACCAGGATTGGGGGGTGAGTGGTGCCATACATACCAGGAATGGGGGGTGAGGGGTACCATACATACCAGGAAAGGGGTGTGAGGGGACCATGCATACCAGGATTGGGGGATGAGGGGTACAATGCATACCAGGATTTGGGGGGTGACTGAACCATGAAAACCAGGATTGGGGGGTGAGGGATGCCATACATACCAGGATTGGGGGGTGAGGGGTGCCATACATACCAGGATTTGGGGGGTGACTGAACCATGAAAACCAGGATTGGGGGTGAGGGGTGCCATACATACCAGGATTGGGGGGTGAGTGGTGCCATACATACCAGGATTGGGGGGTGAGGGGTACCATGCATACAAGGATAGGAAAGTGGGGTTCTATGCATACCAGAATAGGGATGAGGGGTACCATGCATACCTGGATTGGGGGATGAGGGGACCATGCATACCTGGATTGGGGGATGAGGGAACCATGCAAACCAGGATTGGGGGATGAGGGAACCATGCATACCAGGATTGGGGGATGAGGAGGCCATATGTACCAGGATTGGGGATGAGAGAGTCATGCATACCAGGATTGGGGATGAGAGAGCCATGCATACCAGGATGGGGGATGAGGAGGCCATACATACCAGGGTAACGCTGAGGGGGCCATGTGCAGCATGATGGGGATTAGAGGTGCCATACATACCAGGACAGGGATGAGGGGTGCCATGCATACCACTATACCAGGACAGGGATGAGGGGTGCCATGCATACCACTATACCAGGATAAGGATGAGGGGTGTCATGCATACCGGGACAGGGATGAGGGGTGCCATGCATACCGGGACAGGGATGAGGGGTGCCATGCATACCGGGACAGGGATGAGGGGTGCCATGCATACCGGGACAGGGATGAGGGGTGCCATGCATACCGGGACAGGGATGAGGGGTGCCATGCATACCGGGACAGGGATGAGGGGTGCCATGCATACCGGGATAGGGATGAGGGGTGCCATGCATACCGGGATAGGGATGAGGGGTGCCATGCATACCAGGATGGGGATGGGGACCACGTATAAAAGGAAGGGGGGGGCATATATACCAGGATGGGGGATATTGTCAGAATTGGGGGACACTACCCCTATACCAGTGTCAGCAGAAGACCCCCTCCCCCTTAAAAGTGCATCAGGAACACATTTTTGGCTTAAATTTTTTTATTTTTATTTTCCTCCTCTAAAACCTAGGTGCGTCTTATGGTCCGGTGCATCTTATAGTCCGAAAAATACGGTACTTCTTACATTACATGAGTGATATCTATTGTAAATTCTATAATAGCTCAGAAACCGGCGAATCCTCACAGTGCATGGGGCGTGTCATGGGGGGATTCAAAAGTTTTCATTTTAGACTGTACATTATAGTCCTCCATACAGTAGTATGAGCACCACATAGTCCTCCATACAGTATTGTGGACACCACATAGTCCTCCATACAGTATTATGGGCACTACATAGCACTCCATACAGTATTATGGGCACCACATAGTCCTCTATACAGAATGGGCTCCATACTGAATAATGGACCCCATATAATGTTCCATACAGAATAATAGGCCCCATATAATGCTCTATACAGAATAATGAACCCCATATAATGCTCATTACACCATAATTGACCCCATATATTACTCCATGAAGAATAATGGGCGTCATGTAATATGCCATACAGAATAATGGGCCCCATATAATGCTCCATAGAGAATGGGCCCCATATAATGCTCCATAGAGAATGGGCCCCATATAATGCACCATAGAGAATGGGCCCCATATAATGCACCATAGAGAATGGGCCCCATATAATGCTCCATAGAGAATGGGCCCCATATAATGCTCCATAGAGAATGGGCCCCATATAATGCTCCATAGAGAATGGGCTCCATACATAAAAAATAAATAATAAAATACTCACCTCTCCTCATACCCTGCTGGCTACAGGTCCTGTCTCTTCAACACTGAGACGTGACAGAGTCAGAAGACGCAGAGGAGACTGGACCTGCGGCCAGCAGGGTATGACGAGAGGTGAGTATTTCAAACACCGTAAAGCACGGGGGGGGGGGGTTACACCGGGCCCCCCCAACTCACAGGCCCAATAGCGTTCCAGTGTCCCCAACTGTGAGTGGGGCCCCCCTCTTGCCCAGGGCCCTGGCACTTGCCCTGGTGCAATGGGTGGTTATGCCGGCTCTGGCCCTGTAGCTGGCGCAGGATCAGTCTGGGGCAGGGGTCTGTATAGTAAGGTCTGAAGTGTCTCGATCTCAGGTCCGATGTGATTTGAACATTCATACAGATCGAGAGCCGATGATCTCACACTGACAGCACGACCCCAACCTGCTTGAAGGGTCCATCTGCTACAATAAATCTGTCTGATCCTCAGCAGAGCGACCATAGATAACATTCAGGATCTGGCCCTGGACTTGTCAGGAGGTGAGCAGCGTCCTGCCACTTCCACACTCTACAAAAAGTATAAATCTCCTGTCCTGACCACTATCCGGCCCCACTATCAGTATTTGGTCAGTATATTTTCTCAGGGGTGGGAACCAAAACCAGGTCAGTAACAATCAGAGAAAAGGTATAATAGAAACAAGTCACCAATTCTGTATTTATCACCAACTCCTGGTTTTGTCTCCAACTCCTGAGAAAAAATACTGATGGAATACTGACCAAATACTGATAGTGGGGTCGTGGCCTTACAAGAATCAAAGATGTCTGCCCTCTCGTACTGCTCAGCGGCTGAAGCTTCTCTCCGGCAGGCATAAGAACGTGGCCTGTGCCGGCTGTTCTGGGCTGCAGATGCCCAGCTGGCACATGTACACAATGAAAGAGACAGGGCCGCCCTGCAGTCTGTAAAGAAGCAGCTGCTTGGCGACCGGCTTGGAGGGCATGTGCCCCTCTGGCCCACCTCGCCCCTGGTCAATATGATACCATCTTTTTCATTAGTTGGTGAGGTTAGAAGAAATTTCACTCCAAGACAGTGGATTTTGTACTTTATTCCAGTATATTTATACATAGAAAACATGGCAATGAAAAACAAGTAGATGCACGTGCATAAAAATGTCCCAACATTAATTAAAAAAACCTTTAAGATACAGATAATACTTGTATACAAAAATATTAACACATTTTCAAATTGTATATAAAGTGCACAAAAGTCAATAGCCCTGACATATAGTGTACACAGGGTCCCGTCCCCCCACATGGTATACACAAAATACAATGTCATCCAGGAAATAACAAAGAATAACAAATACATTTAATCTATTCTGAAATCCCATGTCTATACAAGATAATAATATGTAAAATTCTACAGTGTCAAAGAAATGAGCTAGAGACCACTACATGGCGATGATGCCTCCAAACAAGATAATGCCCAGCTAATGCTGTAAATGATACAAATATTACCAGTCACCCAATTAGACACATGAGGTCCGGGCAAGTGATTTTCTACAGTTCATTGACCTCTATGATGACATCTAATATTTTCAATCATTTATACAGCGGGGTACATTGGGCCTCATTAATAAATCTGCTCACTAGAAAACTAGTTGCCCATACTAACCAATTAGAGCTCAGCTAAGGTTGTTTTAACTGACCTGGAAAAGTAAAAGCTGTTCTGTGATTGGCTGGGATAAGTAAAAAGGCTGTTTTAATAAATGATTCCCAATGTACCAAGCCCCGCCATAAATGTTATTGATTACAGTAGGGGCCACAATATCCCATGTGTATAGTCATCACATTCATCTTATTGTCTGCGGTTACCTTGGGACATGCTATATTGAAATGTAAGATGATATCAGTGGGGTCCATGAGGCAGAGCAGTGTGTGGTACGTGTGATATTTCCTAATATCGAGCAATCAATACTGTACCTTGGTCTGGAATGCAAAGTCTGCGTGGACAAGGAAGGGGCTCCCAGATGCCAGCTGTAAAACCCGTCGCTCCACCATCACACGCTCATCACCGTCAGGAAGCAGGGCTCTTTTGCCGATGATCTTAACAGCAAAATGTTTGCGGGTAGATGAATCTTCCGCCAGCAGGAACGTTCCATAGCATCCCCGGCCAAGCACTTGATGGAATAATAATCTCCTCTTGATGGTATCAGAGACTGTGCTTTTGGAGCCGGTTGGCCGAACACCGCTGCTTCCTTCAGCTTCTTCAGCCTTCTGCTTTAGATCCATGGGTTTCTGTCCTAATGTAATCCTTCTTCTTTTCTTCTCCTTTTTGTCCCCTGATGAGATGAAGATGGCTCCTCTCTTCTTGGCTCCCATCTTCTGACTTTCTACCTTCTCCTTTTCTTCCACTTCTTCTTTCTTCTGGACTGGTTGTTTTGTCCTGTTGACTGAAGACTTCCTCTCATCATCAGATGTGTCATGGGAAGGTCTTAGTCTCTTCGCTCCTTCCCTCCTCACCACGTTCTCCTTTACTTCTTTCTTCTGGACTGGTGGTTTTGTCCTGTTGGCTGAAGACTTCCTCTCATCATCAGATGTGTCATGGGAAGGTCTTCGTGTCTTCACTCTTTCTCTGCTCACCACAATCTCCTCCTCTTTTGTATCCATATTATTGCTTTGCTTAGAGTTAGCCGACATCTCCTCCACTGTTGTTGGTCAATTCCAACTGTCACTTCCAACTGTCACTCAGTGCATTTCATATGGAATCATCATGCATGCACCACCACTGGTCATGTGATCAGCATCTGACCAATGATATTTAAGAGATAAATGAACATTAGCTGAGATTAAATATTCAGGTAATATTCAGATATTCTGTGGAACACAAGGTGCCACATTTACTAATAGTAATAGAACTGCACTAAGTCGCCAATTTAATTTACATTGTTACTACAGAGCATCAGATGAATGTAATATAATAAATATTAGCAAGATGTATGATTTCCATCCACTCTACGTATCATAGAAATACAGATATACTATCTTTTTATATAGAGATGTAGCAGAAGCCATCCTGATTGTTTGCAGCATGCTATGGTGATAGAGAAGCATGCATGACTGTGCCATGCAAATGGTGAGGAGCACCAAAATGGGACATATGATTCATGTAGCCAGGGGCGTAATGTCCGCGGTCGCAGTGGCAGTCACTGCGACCGGGCCCAGGGGGGGTTGGGGCTTGTAAACGGCAGCAGAAATTTCAACAGGATGTGTGTATCGCAGTGCACAGTCGCTTCGGGTCCGTGCGTGACAAATCAGGAGCGGACTGGGTCGGGGGCAGAGCCGGACTGGGGTGTCTGGGGCCCACCAGGGACATTGACTCCAGGGGCCCACCCACCCTTCAGCTATTTGCAAATACCTGTTAGCCGTTATACCCATTATACTGGCGGCTCCTGCCCATCACTGTGCGCTCACCAGAACTGCGATGTACAATTACTGTAGTTTGCATTAAAGGGTTTTTATTGGTGAAAACAAGTTCTCAGCGATGCACAGGTTGGGAAGGTGATCACTTATTTATTGGTGGAATCCGCACTGTCAGAAGATTGTGGCACTTTGACTATTTGGTGAGATTTTTACCTCTGTATTTATAAGACAAAACCAGGAGTGGAGCAATCCGAGGTCATGTTTTATGCATTTCTCACCCACTCCTGGTTTTGTCTTATAAATACAGAGGTGAAAATCTCACCAAATGCCAACTTGCTTTCTCTGGTGAACCTCCGTAACTGCATCTCTGCTGCTGTGTAATAGTCACAGGGCAGGGAGGGGTTAAACATCTAAGTATTTAATATCTATTGGAAATAAAGAGGTTTCCCCTTATTGATATCAGATAAAACAAATGACCAACCACAATCCACTCTACCAAGACCAATATTACCAGATAGAAGGCAGAAATACCACCACACCGTGACCAGATCACATATTACCACCACATAGTGCCCAAATAATGCCACATACAAGGCACAAATACCGCCACACCATGACCAAAGCACATAATATCACCACATAGTGATCAAATGCTACCAGATACAAGATATAAATACTGACACACCATGAGACCACATATTACCACCACATAGTGACTGAATAATACCACATAGAAGGGACAAATATCGTCATGTCATGACCAAAGCACATAATGCCACCACATATTGACAAATAATGCTAAAATAATAAAAATGTAAAAAAGCTCAGTATATTGGGTCAGTGTACAGGTTATACAGTGATCACCAGTGACATTATGCACAGGAGCTCTGTATATAGTGTACAGGTTATACAGTCATCACCAGTGACATTATACACAGAAGCTCTGTATATAGTGTCAGTGTACAGGTAATGCAATGATCACCATTGATATTATACACAGGAGCTCTGTATATAGTGTACAGGTAATACAGTGATCACCAGTGACATTATACACAGGAGCTCTGTATATAGTGTCAATGTACAGGTAATACAGTGATCACCAGTGACATTATGCACAGGAGCTCTGTATATAGTGTCAGTGTGTGTGTGTATAGGTAATACACATACTCACCAGTGATGTCTCTAGGTGAAGTTCTTTATTTGCAGACCGATATATCACATCTTCTATGCAGGACTTATCTCTGCAGAAAATAACATAGTTAGCTATAACTGATCACTTCCAGAGCACAAGCCACACTTTTCCCAAGATTTCTACACTGCATGAAATGACAAAATGCAACATAGTGCCGCACTACACAGTAAAAATAAAACACAAAATACATTTAGGGACTCCATCTTTAATAAAAAAAAAACATCATGAGAGATCAGAGATTATGGGGCCCAGTCAGGGATCGTACATAGAAATCATGTGGCCCAGTCAGGGGAGTATACAGAAATCATGGGGCCAATCAGGTTAGGGGTGTACATAGAGATCATAGGGCCCAGTCAGCGGCGTACATAGAGATCATGGGGCCAATCAGGTTAGGGGTGTACATAGAGATCATGGGGCCCCCTCAGCAGCGTACATAGAGATCATGGGGCCCAGTCAGCGGAGTACATAGAGATCATGGGGCCCAGTCAGCGGCGTACATAGAGATTATGGGGCCCAGTCAGGGATCGTACATAGAGATCATGGGGCCCAGTCAGCGGCGTACATAGAGATCATGGGGCCATTCAGGTTAGGGGTGTACATAGAGATCATGGGGCCCCCTCAGCGGCGTACATAGAGATCATGGGGCCCAGTCAGCGGAGTACATAGAGATCATGGGGCCCAGTCAGCGGCGTACATAGAGATCATGGGGCCCAGTCAGCGGTGTACATAGAGATCATGGGGCCCAGTCAGCGGTGAACATAGAGATCATGGGGCCCAGTCAGCGGCGTACATAGAGATCATGGGGCCCAGTCAGCGGAGTACATAGAGATCATGGGGCCCAGTCAGGGATCGTACATAGAGATCATGGGGCCCCATGAGGTGAGGCTCTCACCTCCCCAGTATGGTGCCCTCAGGGAGCTCTCACAGGGCATCACAGGCCTTAGTACGAAGCAATACTAGAAGACTTGTGGTATTGCTTCATACTAAGGCCTGTGATGCCCTGTGGGAGCTCCTGAGGGCACCATACTGGGGAGGTGAGATCCTCACTTGGCAGTAGTAGGAGCAGCATCTCCATAGTGTGGCATTCACATCACACTACATGCTGCACTGTATAGGACTCCCAGCCGGCAGCAGGACAGATGAGGAGGTAACTATCTGGGACCAGCGCCGGACTGGAGTACCTGGGGCCCACCAGGAAAAAATCAATCTTGGGGCCCACCAGCACCATGCAGTTACCGTATATAGGAATAACATAAGTCCACAAACTCTTTCAAAATGAATCAACTTTATTAACCAATAAATCTCTGCTGCTGTGTAGTAGTCACAACACAGGGAGAGGTTAAACATCCAAGTATTTAATATGTATTGCAAATAAAGAATGTTCCCATTCTTAATATCCGAAAAAACAAATGACTGACAACAATCCACTATACCTAGACTAATAATACCATATAGAAGAGAGAAATACCGCCACACCATGACCAGAACACATACCACCACATAGTGATCAAATACTACCAAGTACAAGGTATATATACTGCCACACCATGAGAAGACCACATATTAGCACAACATAGTGACTGTCTGAATAATACCACATACAAGGGACAAATACCGCCACGCCATGACCATGGCTCATAATGGCACCAGATAGTGACTGATAATGAAAATGTAAAAAAGCTCTGTATATAGAGTCAGTGTACAGATAATGTAGAGATTATCAGTGACATTATACACAGGAGCTCTGTGTATAGTGTCAGTGTAGAGGTAATACAGTGATCATCAGTGACATTATACACAGGAGCTCTGTATATAGTGTCAGTGTACAGGTAATACAGTGATCACCAGTGACATTATACATAGGAGCTCTGTATATAGTGTCAGTGTACAGGAAATACAGGGATCACCAGTGACATTATACACAGGAGCTCTGTATATAGTGTCAGTGTACAGGTAATATAGTGATCACCAGTGACATTATGCATAGGAGCTCTGTATATAGTGTCAGTGTACAGGTAATATAGTGATCACCAGTGACATTATGCATAGGAGCTCTGTATATAGTGTCAGTGTACAGGTAATATAGTAATCACCAGTGACATTATGCACAGGAGCTCTGTATATAGTGTCAGTGTACAGGTAATATAGTGATCACCAGTGACATTATACACAGGAGCTCTGTATATAGTGTCAGTGTACAGGTAATATAGTGATCACCAGTGACATTATACACAGGAGCTCTGTATATAGTGTCAGTGTACAGGTAATATAGTGATCACCAGTGACATTATACACAGGAGCTCTGTGTATGGTGTCAGTGTACAGGAGATAATTTGCATATTCCCACTGCATTTTGGGGTAAGTGAAGAGTCTCCACGAGCTCAAAGAACACTGGATTTTGGCTGTTGGAGCTGAAAAGAGGACATCGGTAAACCAGGGAAGGAGTCCTGAGGAGATAATTTGCATATTCCCACTTCCTTTTTGGGGTAAGTGAAGAGTCTCCGCGAGCTCAAAGAACACTGGATTTTGGCTGTTGGAGCTGAAAAGAGGACATCGGTAAACCGCGCGCCGGTTTTGAAGCTTTTTTTTTAAGCTTTTTTCACTTTTTTTCAGAACATTAACAGTAAGAACATGGAAGAGTCCAGGAGCCATTTGGTGAGCTGCATATCCTGCTACATGTTCACAGACTTGCCAGTGGAAAAGCCAAACTTCACATGCCAGAAATGCAAGCTTGTGTCCCTGTTGGAGGAAAAGTTGCGAAATCTAGAAGAGAGGTTAACTACCTTGAAAATCATTAAGGAAGGTGAAGAGTTCTTAGACAGAGCAGAATTATCTCTTCATGATTCAGAAAGAGAAGAAATTCGAACTGCACCTGAGGAAACAGAGGAATGGAAGCATGTGACCCACAGAAGCAGGAGGATCGAGAGGCAGTCAGCACCCATACTGCTCAGGAACCAGTACCAGGCTCTCACGCAGGAGAACCATGAAGAAATACAGCAAGATAAGACTTTGCCAGCAATGAATAACCTTGTAAGCCCTCAGAATCCTCCTGGATGGAGAAAGAAGAATGTTGTGAAGAAAAAACGGAGAGTGGTGGTCATGGGGGATTCCCTGTTAAGAGGAACAGAGGCCGCTATCTGCAGACCAGACATAACCTCAAGAGAAATGTGCTGTCTTCCAGGAGCAAAAATTAAAGATGTGTCTGACAGGATATCAAGACTCTTCAGACCTACAGATCACTACCCATTCCTGCTAATACATGTGGGGACAAATGACACCGCAGGAAAGGACCTGGAAACCATCTGCAGTGACTTTGAAGACTTAGGCAAGAAAGTGAAAGAATTGGGAGCGCAGGTGGTCTTCTCATCCATCCTCCCAGTGGATGGCCATAGAACAATGAGGTGGAATAAGATTCTACAGGTGAACAACTGGCTACGTCGATGGTGCCGTCAACAAGGATTTGGATTTCTGGATCACGGAATGAATTACCTATACGATGGACTACTTGCTAGAGATGGGGTGCACCTTACGAAGACTGGAAAACATGTATTTGGAAGTCGCCTTGCTACACTCATCAGAAGAGCTTTAAACTAGAACAATGTGGGAAGGGAAGCAAAAGGCCAGAAAAAGCTATACAGCTGACAAATACTATTGAGATCTCTGCTACTGGAAGTGGAAAAGAAGAACAAAGACAAAAAAATCTAAATAATAAAAATATGGGAGGAAGAGAAACCAATCACAAACTAAAATGTTTTTATACAAATGCACAAAGCATGGGCAACAAACAAGGAGAATTGGAACTACTAATGCAGGAAAAGAAATATGATGTCATTGGAATCACTGAAACTTGGTGGGACGATACACATGATTGGAATAAAAGGCTAAAAGGATACAACTTATTTGCAAGAAACAGACTTGATAAACGAGGAGGAGGTGTTGCATTGTATGTTAGAAAAGCGTATATCTGCACAGAGACTGAAGCTTCAGAGACTGGGAGTTCTGTGGAAACTGTTTGGGTAAGAATACAAGGAGAGAACAACGGAAAGGATACCATTGTAGGCATTTACTACAGGCCACCTGGGCAAGCTGAAGATATGGATGAACTCTTTATGTATCAAATGACCAAGTTCTCCAAAAAATATGACGTAGTGGTCATGGGAGATTTCAACTATCCAGACATTTGTTGGGAATCTCTCTCAAGTAAAACTAACAGGTCAAGCAAATTCTTATCCTCTCTTGCTGACAACTTTATCTTCCAAAAGGTAGGGGAGAAAACAAGGGGATCTGCTACTTTGGATCTAATCCTTATAAACAGGGAGGAAATGGTTGAGGAGGTAAAGGTGGCTGGGACCCTAGGAGGCAGCGATCATGCTATTATAGAATTTTGGATAACTAGAGGAGGAAGACATGTGAAGACTCAAACTTCAAGGTTAGATTTTAGAAAGGCAGATTTTAAGAGACTCAGAAAGAGAATAGGAGGGATCCAATGGCTGGATGTCCTTAAGGACAAAAATGTCCAGGAAGGATGGGAAATTTTTAAAAATGAGATTCTCAAAGCACAATCGTTAACAATCCCGAAAAGTAGGAAGAATGGGAAGCATTTAAGGAAACCAGGATGGATGAACACAGAACTTAAACACATGCTAAAAAGAAAGAAAGAAATGTTTATTAAATGGAAAGAGGGAGGCATATCTAAAGAAGATTATAATGCAGTCTGCAGATCCTGCAGGGCACGTATCAGGTTAGCTAAAGCTGACAATGAATTAAGGCTTGCAAGAGATGTCAAAAGCAATAAAAAAGAATTTTGGGGGTATGTCAAAAGTAAAAGAAAAGTCAAAGATGCTATAGGATTTTTACAGGATGAAAATGGAGAAATGGTAAGAGAGGATGTTGAGAAGGCCGAACTTTTTAATTCCTATTTTGCATCTGTTTTCTCTCAGAAAGAAAATGTAACATCAACTGATCTTCACTGTCCTTTCAAAGGAATAGAAGAATCCAAGTTATCTGTAAACAGAAAGATTGTGAGGGAATATTTAGCTAACATAAATGAGTTCAAGTCTCCAGGTCCAGATGAATTACACCCCAGAGTACTGAAGGAGATCGTAGAAGAAATTTTAGAACCACTCTCCATAATCTTTGAAAATTCTTGGAGAACAGGAGAAGTCCCAGAAGACTGGAGAAGAGCAAATGTTGTTCCTATCTTCAAAAAGGGGAAGAAGGTGGACTCAGGCAACTATAGGCCGGTGAGTCTGACTTCTATACCAGGAAAGATCTTTGAACAAATTATTAAACAACATGTATGTAAGTACATGGATAAGAATGAAGTGATTAACCAGAGTCAGCATGGGTTTGTAACTAACAAGTCATGTCAGACTAACTTAATTTCCTTCTATGACAGAATCACTGACTGGGTGGATCAGGGAAATGCTGTAGATATAGTATATCTTGACTTCAGCAAAGCATTTGACAAAGTATCTCACACCATCCTTATTGAAAAAATGACCAAGTATGCAATGGACCAGGCAACTGTTAGGTGGATTCATAACTGGCTTAGTGATCGGACTCAAAGGGTGGTTGTAAATGGCTTCACATCCAGCTGGATGAATGTCTCAAGTGGGGTACCACAGGGCTCCGTCCTGGGACCTGTATTGTTCAACATCTTTATCAATGATTTAGATGAAGGAATTGAGGGTAAACTGATTAAATTTGCTGATGACACAAAGCTAGGAGGGATAGCTAATACTAGAGAAGAGAGAGAGGATTCAAAAAGACCTAAATAAACTGGAGCAGTGGGCAGCAAACAACAGAATGGTTTTTAACAGGGAAAAATGCAAAGTACTACATCTGGGCAATAAAAATGAAAAAAGCATATACAGAATGGGAGGAATAGAGCTAAGCAACAGTACATGTGAAAAAGACTTAGGTATACTAATAGATCATAGACTGAACATGAGTCAACAGTGTGATGCCGCAGCAAAAAAGGCAAATACAATTCTGGGATGTATTAACAGAAGCATACAGTCTAGATCACGTGAAGTCATTATCGGTCTTTACTCCTCTTTGGTCAGACCTCATCTGGAATACTGTGTACAGTTTTGGGCACCACATTTTAAAAAAGACATAGAAAAACTGGAGCAAGTTCAGAGAAGAGCGACCAGAATGGTGACTGGTCTGCAAACTATGTCCTATGAGGAACGGTTGCAGGATTTGGGAATGTTTAGCTTGCAAAAAAGAAGACTGAGAGGAGACTTAATAGCTGTCTACAAATATGTCAAGGGCTGTCACATTGTAGAAGGATCATCTTTATTCTCATTTGCACAAGGAAAGACTAGAAGCAATGGGATGAAACTAAATGAGAGGAGACACAGATTAGATATTAGAAAAAACTTTTTGACAGTTAGGGTGATTAATGAGTGGAACAGGCTGCCATGAGAGGTGGTGAGTTCCCCTTCAATGGACGTCTTCAAACAGAGGCTGGACAGACATCTGTCTGAGATGATTTAATGAATCCTGCTTTGAGCAGGGGGTTGGACCAGATGACCCAGGAGGTCCCTTCCAACTCTACCATTCTATGATTCTATGATTCTAATACAGGGATCACCAGTGACATTATGCACAGCTCTGTGTAACGGGTCTGGGAGGCGGAACCTCTGAGCAACTTATACAAGGGGGCGGTCCTTGTAAGGAAGCGGGTGGCGACCAGGGAAGACAGGCAGGTAGTCACAGCAGGTGACCGGGACAGTCTCTGGGTAAACGGGCAGGAGGTCACGGCAAGTGACCGGGACAGTCTCTGGGTAAACGGGCAGGAGGTCACAGCAAGTGACCGGGGCAGTCTCTGGGTGAACGGGCAGGAGGTCACGGCAAGTGACCGGGACAGTCTCTGGGTAAACGGGCAGGAGGTCACGGCAAGTGACCGGGACAGTCTCTGGATAAAGGGTAGGTACGACCTGTGACGGCTGAGCCTCCAGGTAGGCTAGCAGGCAGATGGCAGATGTGTGCTCCCAGGTGAGCAGGCGAGAGTCTCTGGATAAGCAGGTGGTCACAGCATGTGACGGCGGAGCCTCCAGGTAGGTTAACAGGCAGGTAGCAGATGAGCGCTCCCAGGTGAGCGGACCAGAGTCTCTGGACTGGCAGGTGGTCACAGCACGTGACGGCGGAGCCTCCAGGTAGGCTAACAGGCAGGTAGCACATGAGCGCTCCCAGGTGAGCGGGCAAGAGTCTCTGGACTGGCAGGTGGTCACAGCACGTGACGGCGGAGCCTCCAGGTAGGCTAACAGGCAGGTAGCAGATGAGCGCTCCCAGGTGAGCGGGCAAGAGTCTCTGGACTGGCAGGTGGTCACAGCACGTGACGGCGGAGCCTCCAGGTAGGCTAGCAGACAGGTAGCAGGTGAGCGCTCCCAGGTGAGCGGGCAAGCTGGTCCATAGACAGACTGACAGATGTCGGAAGGCAGACCGTCGGACCTCAGGCTAGCAAGCAGGTAAGCGGATAACAGGCAGGAATCAGACAGCAAACTGGCAGGAAACTGGCAGGTAACTGGCAGGTAACTGAAAACGGGACCTGAGGGCTGAAGCAGAGTAGTGAACAGTGCAACAACATTGCTCGGGCACCTCCATTTTGGAGGAGGTGCCTTATATATGGTGAAGTCCTCCGGCCATTGGCCGGGGACTCCTTAGGACGGCGCGCGCGGCCCCTTTAAGAGGGGGGGAGCGCGCGTGCCCTAAGCACCGTGTCCGGGAAGGAGCGCGCGCTGCCAGCAGAGCGGGAGGAGGACGCCGGGCTCGGAGCGGAGAGGTGAGGGGAACAGCGTCCCTGCCTAGCAGGAGGCAGGGACGCCGACGCTACACTCTGTATATAGTGTCAGTGTGTGTGTGTATAGGAAATACAGGGATCACCAGTGACATTATACACAGGAGCTCTGTATATAGTGTCAGTGTACAGGTAATACAGTGATCACCAGTGACATTATGCACAGGAGCTCTGTATATAGTGTCAGTGTGTGTGTGTATAGGTAATACACATACTCACCAGTGATGTCTCTAGGTGAAGTTCTTTAACTGCAGACTGATATATCACATCTTCTATACAGGACTTATTTCTGCAGAAAATAACCTAGTTAGATATAACTGATCACTTCCAGAGCACAATCCACACTTTTCCCAAGATTTCTACACTGCATGAAATGACAAAAAAAGAAACATAGCACTGCACTACACAGTAACAGTGCTCCAGTGTCATTCTGTGCCTGCTCATCTGTCAGCAGACATATTTGTCTGATGGCAAAGATCTAAGAGAGATGAAGACAGAAGACCTATGGATTCCGTTGGGAGTGAGGATTTTTCTTTATTAAAGATGGAGTCCCTAAATGTGTTTTATTTTTAATAATAAAAAAAAAAATTCTGTCTTTTTTTTTTCTGTTTACTAGAAATTGATGGTGGCTATGTCTAATTTGGCGTGAAACCATGAATTTCGGGCTTAGTACCAGCTGATAAGGCAAAGATGGCCTGGTACTAACCCTATTATTACCCAGGTTGCCACTCACCACCAGGGCCGCTGGAAGAGCCGGGTAAAGCACTTGGAAATGGTGCCATGATGAATGCGCCATTTTCAGGGGTGGCTGTGGGCTGCGATTTTCAGCGTGGAGGGCCAAGAACGCTTGGGCCTTACCATGCTGCGAATCCCAGCCCCCAGTTGCCTGGTTTTATCTGGCTGGCGATCAACATATGGTGGGAAAAAAAAAAGTTAAGTTTAAAACAAATATTCGGCTTCTCTGTCTTTTGATCGCCAGACAAGGTAAAGCCAGGCAGATGGGGGTGGCAGTACGTAGCTGTCTGCTTTATCTGCGGTGAGAATCAAAAATTCGTTTTTAAAATTTTCTTTTCACACTTCTATATGTGACAGACCCAACAGTCAATCGCAGATGCTGTCAAAGAGGATGGGCTTCTGTGATTGGCTGTTTGAGTAATGTACAATCAGCCCATACATTCTAGTATGGTACTATGTATGGGCTGCTTTCAGGTTACTCAAGCAGCCAGTCACAGACACCCATTCTCTGTGTCAGCGTCTGTGATTAGCTGTTGGGACTGTCACATATAGAAGTGTGAAAATAAATGAATAATAAAACAAAAATGACATAGCGCTCTGCAGAATTTTTGATTCTCAGCGCAGATAGAGGTGGCAGCCCGTAGCTGTCTGCTTTATCTGCCTGGTTTTACCTTGACTGGCGATCAAAAGTCAGGAAAGCCCAATGTTTTTTTTTAATTATTTAAAAAAATAATTAAAAAAAAAAATGCGTGGGCTCCCGCCATATTTTGATCGGGGGGGCTGGGGGCTGGGATTCTCAGCATGGTAGGGCCCAAGCATTCTGGGCCCCCCACGCTGAAAACGGCAGCCCGCAGCCACCCCTGGAATTGGCGCATTCATCGTAGCGCCATTTCCAGGCACTTTATCCGGCTCTTCCAACGGCCCGTGGGGGGTGGCACGCTGGGTAATAATGGAGTTAATACCAGCTTTGTATTATCAGCTGGCACTAAGCCTGAAATTCATGGAGTCACGCCAAACTACACATGGCCACCATGAATTTCCAGTAAACAGAAAAAAACACAACACAATTTTTTAATAAAAATAAAACACAAAACACATGTAGGGACTCCATTTTTAATAAAAAACAAAATCCTCGCTCTGACGTAATCCACGGATCTTCTGTCTCCAGCTCTGCTACATCTTTGCCATCAGACAAATATGCCTGCTGACAGAGATGAGCAGGCACAGAATGACAGTAGAACCCAGTTGTCAGAGAAGTGCTCAGCTGGCCTCCAGCCGCCGACCATGTTTTGCTGTGCGTTGCAAATAATGCATACTTTCAAACACATGCCTATTTTTGCTATGCAAGTCTACGGTACATTGCGTCTGCACTGATTTACAACGGATGCGTTGTAACGCACAGCATAAACGCAATGTTAACCCAGCCTAACAGCAGCGAGAAGGGGAGACGGAGCCCTGGAGACCGCCTAGTCAGTCTACTGGTGGTACTATCATGCCCATTGCCCAGTATGTACTGCCAGCCTCTGTGGTATTAGCATTCAAGCTCACATGGCATGTCCTGCCAGCCAGCCACTGGTGTTAGTACTAGCATGATAGTACCACACCACCAGTGGCTGGGCAATGGGCATGCATGATGGTACCACCAGTGCTTGGCAGGACATGCTGGGCATGATTCATGCCTTGTATGTCTTGCCAGCCTCTGTGGTACTATCATGCCCACCCGGCATGTCCTGCCAGCCCCTGGTAATAGTACATGCTGCTGGGCATAGTACCAGTAACCAGAGGCTGGCAGCAGGACATGCTGGGCAATGGGCATGATGAGAACCATGCCCATTGTCCAGTAGTATTTACTGCCAGCCTCGGCCAGGGGTCCTCCCAGTCACCCCTCCCCCATATCCCTTCCTCCCTCCCCTCCCCGTTTCATACTGACTCGTCGAGATGAGCTGCAGCTGCTGCCTGGAGCGACGCAGGGTCCGTACTCCACAGCGCGCACAGGAAGCAGTCCCAGGGCAATGACGTCATCACCCTGAGACTGACCTCCTGCGCACGCGCCGGCAGTGTCGTGCTGCGCAGAGGAGGCAGAGGGCCCATCACTAATCATATCGGCAGTGCTGCGAACCGGGGGGGGCCCTCTGTTCTCTGTACAGGGCCCAGGGGGGTAGGGGGCGGGACCCGGGGGTTTTCCCGATCCTCCGGTGGGCCAGTATGTATATATGCAGGTCGGCCACATCCCAGTGGTGCAGACACATCCACACTGCACCCTGTATACTTGTGCACTGCCGTCTGCTGCAGTGGTAGGACCCGCCTGAATGCATCTTCTTCCTGCCGGAGAGGAGCTTGTGGGCCTGTGCGGTGAGGAGGTGGACGCTGCGCACCTCCTGAGAAGTATATGGCACTCCATGTATCTGTGCACATAGTATACCACTCTAGTATATAGCAGAAAGGAGACATCGACCAGAAGAGTCCAGGCATGTGGGTGATGCTAATAATTATTATATTGATAACCAGGTGGAAATGCAAAAAAAGGGGGGAATTAAAAACTATACGCAAAGGGGACATCGAGACAGGAATTACAATTAACACCAGTGGGAATGGATCATGATTAGAACAGCAAAGGGATAATACAGAGAATCAAGCCACAAATTAATCCAGTATATAAAAATATATATACATATCATTAGTTAGATATATCTGTACATATGATTGTTTAATTATCATAAACTTTACATAAAGTGCAAGTGCCTCCAAAGAATAAATCTACATAAATTATATATCTCATATGTGAACAAATACAGGTGTTTCTCACTAAATTAGAATATCATCAAACAGTTATTGTTTATTTCTGTTAATGCTGATGATTATGGCTATACGAGTTTCACTTTTTTGTATTGAAGAGCTGAAATAAATTAACTTTTTGATGATATTCTATTTTAGTGAGATGCACCTGTATATGTATATATACAAGGGCTGGTCCCTTATTATTTGGATGTCGGTGTGAATCCTGTAGAGAGTAGTGCACTGATTTGGGCATATGTGCTGTTGACAGATATGTATTTGTATCCACTTTAAGCATTTTTAAAAAAGGTGACCACATGTGCATTGTACTCACGCTATAGCAGATGCAGATCCCACTCCTGAATGGCGTCCACCCGACGTATGTTTCGGCTTCTTGTCTTCGTCAGGGGGTGGCATCATTCAGAAAGAGCTAAGAGTTAAACGGCCAACTATAGCCAATCAGGATGGAGGTATGTCTCCACCAACCAATGGGTGCTGAGGAGGCGTGGCGCGATACACAACGCGCACCAACGCTACGAGGAAACTATGTGACCTGTGATGCTGCGAGCACGTGATGGAGACACATGATCGGGGGTCACGGGGCACATATAGACACAGTCGGGGAGGATGATGTGGAGACGTTCATGCGTATCGCCTCTTCAGCAGACATCTAATCTACTGATTGAGTGTGGATATATCGGATAATGTGGAAAATCTTCTTAATTTATAATGATGGAGTATAGGTTACATATTACAGCAATACACAGGAATAGGGGGTAGTGAGTGTTACATGTATATAAGCATAGGCGGATTATAATGAGGACGATCTGGGCTACCGCCCGGGGCACCGAACCTCCAGGGGGCTCCGGGGTGTCTATGGCCAGATTGTCCACATTATATGTGCGGCGCCACGGCACATACCGGCAGACAGTGGGGGGGGGGCCCAGGATCGCTCCCCCAGCAGCGGCACACAGCCGCTGCTTCTTCTTCGGCCGGGCCAGCACTGCAGCAGTTAACTTCCCTGTGCTGGCCCGGCCGTGTCACTGCTAGGAGACACGGCCCTGTGCGCGGCCGTGTCTCCTAGCTGTGACGTCACGCAGTGCGCACCCGGCCTGCAGTGC
Organism: Phyllobates terribilis; assembly: GCF_046119375.1. Taxonomy (NCBI): domain Eukaryota; kingdom Metazoa; phylum Chordata; class Amphibia; order Anura; family Dendrobatidae; genus Phyllobates; species Phyllobates terribilis. Next base: position 1,151,221 of record NW_027362940.1, on the reverse strand, counting down.
TGCACCGGAAAAGAGCTGGAGCCGAGTCGGGGGATGGTGAGTGTGTGTGTGTGTATGTATATGTATGTATGTGTGTGTGTGTGCAGGCAGATGTCATTGTGTGATGTCTGTTTATATGTATTTTTATGTTTCAAATGTGTTTATGCGTGTATGTATATGTCTGTATATGTTTGTGTGTGCGTGACTGCGTGCGGCCTCCTGCTGAGTATAGATGGCGCCGTGCGGCCTCCTGCTGTCTCTGGGGGGGCGCCGTGCGGCCTCCCGCTGTGTATAGATGGCGCTGTGCGGCCTCCTGCTGTCTCTGGGGGGGGCGCCGTGCGGCCTCCCGCTGTGTATAGATGGCGCCGTGCGGCCTACTGCTGTCTCTTGGGGGGGGGGTGCCGTGTAGCCTCCCGCTGTGTATATATGGTGCCGTGCAGCCTCCCGCTGTGTATAGATTGCGCCGTGCGGCCTCCCGCTGTGTATAGATGGCATTGTGCGGCCCCCTGTGTATAGATGGCATCTTGCGGCCTTCCGCTGTTTATAGGTGGCGCCGTGGGGCCTCCCGCTGTGTATAGGTGGCGCCGTGTGGCCTCCCGCTGTGTATAGGTGGCGCCGCCCGCTGTGCATAGGTGACGCCGTGCGGCCTCCCGCTGTGTATAGGTGGCGCCTCCCGCTGTGTATAGGTGGCGCCGTGCGGCCTCCCGCTGTGTATAGGTGGCACCGTGCGGCCTCCCGCTGTGTATAGGTGGCGCCGTGCTGCCTCCCGCTGTGTATAGGTGGCGCCGTGCGGCCTCCCGCTGTGTATAGGTGGCGCCGTGCGGCCTCCCGCTGTGTATAGGTGGCGCCGTGCGGCCTCCCGCTGTGTATAGGTGACGCCGTGCGGCCTCCTGCTGAGTATAGATGGCGCCGTGCGGCCTCCTGCTGTCTTTGGGGTCGGGTGCGCCGTGCGGCCTCCTGCTGAGTATAGATGGCGCCGTGCGGCCTCCTGCTGTCTCTGTGAGGTGGGCGCTGTGCGGCCTCCCGCTGTGTATAGATTGCGCCGTGCGGCCTCCTGCTCTCTCTGGGGGGGGCGCTGTGGGCCTCCCGCTGTGTATAGGTGGCGCAGTGTGGCCTCCCGCTGTGTATAGATGGCGCCGTGCGGCCTCCCGCTGTGTATAGATGGCTACGTGCGGCCTCCCGCTGTGTATAGATGGCTACGTGCGGCCTCCCGCTGTGTATAGATGGCTACGTGCGGCCTCTCGCTGTGTATAGATGGCTTAGTGCGGCCTCCCGCTGTGTATAGATGGCTACGTGCGGCCTCCCGCTGTGTATAGATGGCTACGTGCGGCCTCCCGCTGTGTATAGATGGCTACGTGCGGCCTCCTGCTGTGTATAGATGGCTACGTGCAGCCTCCAGCTGTGTATAGATGGTTACGTGTGCTCAATATTGAGTCATACAATTAATGTAAGGCTATGTGCCCACGATGCAGAAATGCTCCGGATTTTTTTTGAGCGTTTCCGCATCTCCCTGGCAGAAAAAACGCATGTGGATTGTACATGCGGATTGTACATGCTTTTTTCCTGCCTGGGACTTGCTGATGTGAAGCGTTCTTCACTTGCATTTCCGCATGCGGGTTGACAAGCGCTTTCCAAGCGATTTTAGCATCACTTGGAAAGTGCTTGACAACTTGGTCACACTATATAAATACATGCAACCGGCATGGATTTATATAGTGTGACCATAAAAGAATGGTAAAAAATAAATATATAATTACCCTTTTCAGACCATCGCGAGCTGCTGGCAAGCCAGGACGCATCGGATAAAGACACCGGGGGCCATCAGAAGGTAAGTATAATATTTATTTTTTATTTTATTCTTTTTTTACAGGTTCTATGGTACCCGGGTCCGGAGGACAGTCTCCTCTTCTCCAAACCCGGGTACCATCCGCACATTGAAGCGCATGGATTCTGCATGTACAGATGCAGTGATGCGGATTCCATGTGTTCTAATGCAAGTCAATGGCGGCGAAAGCGCCGTGCTTCCGCAAAATAATTGGTAGTGCAGCGGATTTTTCTGCAATGATAATTCGCAGCGGAAATTTACACAGCATGTGCAAAGCACATGCAGATTATCATTGGGGAACATGGCAGACCTTCTACCAAGCGTTTTTAAGCGTTTCTGCAGCGGAATTGCCACCGCGGAAACGCTTAAAATACGCATAGTGGGCACACAGCCTAAAAAAAATTATTATAATTAATATTGTGTTCTCCCCGCCTCAGTCCTCACAGCACAACGCAGAACACGAGCTCCTCATCACCATCCTCCTGTCCCGGCACAATGTGCGCACTGCTGCAGCTGCAGGTGGAATAGTGTCCACTGGACTGAGAAGGCCCCGCCCCTTCCGGTGACATCATGATTCCATGAAATCACTCCTCCCCCTCAAGAAATCAACTCCAATCTAGACGCTCCCCTGTTGCTGAGGCGTGGTGACGCTGTAGCTGGGTGATTGCAGTCAGAGTAGTGGTGTTTGGCGTCTGTACTACAGGTAAGAAGATGGGAATGTGCCAAGGTGATTACTACATTCAGGACAATAAGTAGCTAGCTGTAGGTGTGCAGAATCCCACTCCCAATATTGTCAGGGTCTCGCACCCCCTCGTGTCGTGGGCTGTCAGGCTCCCGCACCCCCTCGTGTCGTGGGCTGTCAGGCTCCCGCACCCCCTCGTGTCGTGGGCTGCCAGGCTCCCGCATCCCCTCGTGCTGTGGGCTGTCAGGCTCCCCACCCCCTCGTGTCATGGGCTGCCAGGCTCCCGCACCCCCTCGTGTCGTGGGCTGCCAGGCTCCCGCACCCCCTCGTGTCGTGGGCTGCCAGGCTCCCGCACCCCCTCGTGTCGTGGGCTGTCAGGCTCCCGCACCCCCTCGTGTCGTGGGCTGTCAGGCTCCCGCACCCCCTCGTGTCGTGGGCTGTCAGGCTCCCGCACCCCCTCGTGTCGTGGGCTGTCAGGCTCCCGCACCCCCTCGTGTCGTGGGCTGTCAGGCTCCCGCACCCCCTCGTGTCGTGGGCTGTCGGGGCTCCCGCCCCCCGTCGTGTCATGGGCTGTCAGGCTCCCGCACCCCCTCGTGTCGTGGGCTGTCAGGCTCCCGCACCCCCTCGTGTCGTGGGCTGTCAGGCTCCCGCACCCCATCTTGTCGTGGGCTGCCAGGCTCCCGCACCCCCTCTTGTCGTGGGCTGTCAGGCTCCCGCACCCCCTCATGTCGTCGGCTGTCAGGCTCCCGCACTCTCCCCTTGTCGTCTGTGGAGAAGATTAATACATATTTTCATTTTTCAGGTTTTCTCTTATAAAACAAGATCTCTGAGCTTCTGTCTTTGACCGAAAAAATGGCCTCTGACAAGTCGCTGCTGTCTGCAGAAATGAACACAAACATGGAGGAAGCGCTGTATGAACAGATGCTGATGAAGGTACGAAGATGAATTGGAGAGGCCAGCAATCACCGGGTGAATGTCTCCTCCGTCAGCCGCCGGGGGCGCGGCAGTCTCCAACATTTACCTAATGTGTATTGTTGGCTTTAGACCCCTCACAGTTGTACTATTTTGGTGCAGGAAAAATCAGTTTGCAGAACCATCCTGTTCATGTTACTCACTGATTCTCACTTGTTGCCTCATTTCAGGCCAAACAGGAGATGGAGAGCAGAATACCGAACTTACCAGAAAGCAGAGAGATCAGACCCCAGCCGGGTGAGATGGGCGTCCTCTGATTATTATCCAGATTACTTTGTGCATATTATGTGACAGATACCACAGTGGGGCAGTGGGGTCTTATTGACTGCAACGGTCACATGATGCAACCAACGTGGGGGGTCACATAATTTCTTATGCAGTTGATTACATGTAAATGCTGCTTGGCTTTTGCCGATTTTATTGTGTTTTTGTTCACTTTTTGTTTTTATTTCTGTGTTAGGTTTCTGCATTAACCCCTTAATAACATCTGACGTACTAATACGCGTCTGTGCCCTGGGACTTAAGAGCCAGACCCGTATTAGTACGTCATCGCGATCGCGCGCGCACACAGGCTGTGCGGGCGCGATCGCCGCCGGGTGTCAGCTGATTGTCACAGCTGACACCCGGTACTATGTGCAGGGAGCGGTCACGCACCGCTCCCAGCACATTAACCCCCGCGATGCTGCGATCGAAGTCGATCGCGGCATTGCGGGGGCAAGGGGAGGTGATCGGCGATACTCACCTCCTCTTCCGGCTTCCAGCGCAGTCTGCAAAGGCTTCCCGGGTGTTGCCATGACGACCCGATGTCGTCATGACAACATCCGGGTCACCAGAGAGCAGGAAGATTGCTTGGACATGCGCAGTGCATCTCCAAGCAATCTTCACACTGTGCACTTCTGACAGCCTTCATGGCATAGGGATGGTGCTGCATTCCTGTGCCATGCAGGCGATCAGAAAAAAAAAAGTGAAAGTCCCAGAGTGGGACAAAGTAATAAAGTGTATAAACTGTGTGAAAGCGGAAAAAAAAAAAAAAAAAAAATGTGCAAAAATATTATAAAAAAATAAAAAAATAATACACCAAAAATAAAAATATAATGTACCCATCAATAAATATTATTATAAAAAAAATAAAAAAAAAAACAATAAAAGTACACATATTTGGTATCGCCGCGTCCGGAACAACCTGACCTATAAAACTGTCCCACTGGTTAACCCCTTCAGTGAACACGGTAAAAAAAAAAAAAAAAAAAACAAGCAAAAAACAATGCTTTATCACCATACCGCCAAACAAAAAGTGGAATAACACGCGATCAAAAAGACGCATATAAATAAAAATGATACCGCTGAAAACGTCATCTCGTCCCGCAAAAAACAAGCTGCCATATAGCTCCATCAGCCGAAAAATAAAAAAGTTATAGCTCTCAGAATAAAGCGATACTAAAAAATATTTTTTTCTATAAAATAGCTTTTATTGTGTATAAGCGCCAAAACATAGAAAAATGATACAAATGTGGTACCGCTGTAAACGTACTGACCCGAAGAGTAAAGCTGCCTCATCAATTTTACCACACGCGGAACAGAATAAAAAAAAAAAAAAAAAACAATTCCTGAATTGTTGGTTTTTGTTTATTCTGCCTCCCAAAAATCGGAATAGAAAGCGATCAAAAAATGTCACGTGCCTGAAAATGGCACCAATAACAACGTCAAGTCATCCCGCAAAAAACGAGCAGTCACATGACTGTCTGCCAAAATCTGGAAAAATTATAGCTCTCAAAATATGGCGATGCAAAAACTAGATTTTACAAAAAATGCGTCTTTTAGTGTGTGACAGCTGTCAGTCATAAAAACCCCATATGATTCTGGCATTGCTGTAATCACACCGACCCGAAGAATAAAGTCGTCTAATCACTTATACCGCACAAGGAACGGCGTCAAAAATAAACTCTTGAGTTAGGATTGGGCTAGGGTTAGGGCTGGGTTTGGGGTTAGGGCTGGGTTTGGGGCTAGGGTTGTGCTGGGGCTAGGGTTGTGCTGGGGATAGGGTTGTGCTGGGGCTAGGGTTGTGCTGGGGCTAGGGTTGTGCTAGGGTTAGGGCTGGGGTTGGGATTTTTTTCAAAAGTAAGAAAAAAAGATGACGATATGGCGACTAGTGTTGAGAGCAAGTGCTCGCTACTTGAGTTTGCATCGGGTGCTCTGGTATGCATTTAGTATCGTGGGTATTTGAGTGACATGCTCGAGTCTCTGCCCCATATGCTTCGCGGCCAAAAAACTTTACGGGGATTGCCTGCCATGCACGAGCGATCCCCGCATGTTTTTTTTTGGGTGTCTAATAACCGTGAAACATGCGGAGCAGGGACTCGAGCATGTCACTCGAGCACACGCTGTACATGGTGCATACCTGAGTACCCGATGCAAACTCAAGTAGCGAGCACTTGCGCTCAAGAATAATGAAAACTTATTCAATATGATGACCTAATGTAAACAAATAATGTGCCGTACCTCTGGGTTCAAAATGTTCACTATACACCTTAATAAAATCTTTGAGGGGTATAGTTTCCAAAATGGGGACACTTGTGGGGGAGCTCCACTGTTTAGGCACATCACGGGCTCTCCAAACGCGACATGGTGTCCGCTAACAAATTGAATGGAAAATCGTCTCAAATTGTTAGCGGACGCCATGTTGCGTTTGGAGAGCCCCTGTGTGCCCAAACATTGGAGCTCCCCCACAAGTGACCCCATTTTGGAAACTAGACCCCCCAAGGCACCTATCTAGATGCATAGTGAGCACTTGGAACCCCTAGGTGCTTCACAAATTAATTCGTAAAAATGAAAAAGTGTTTTTTTTTTCACTTTTTCATTATTACGAATCAATTTAACATTTAAATGGAATATGTCAGCAGGTTTTTGCTATCCCATTTGAGAGCAACATAATCCGAGGCCCTGATTCCAACTATGTATCACTTACTGGGCTGCTTGGTGTTATTTTGATAAAATTGCAGGGTTTTTTTTCTCATGCAGATATCTGAATGTTGAGCTCTGTATAATAACCCCACCCACACCACTGATTGGCCGCTTTCTGTGTACACTGTATTTAAACTGCCAATCAGTGGTGGGGGGCGTGGTTGGACTACCTGGCTGCAGGTTTACTAGTCCTCTAGTGATAATCTTCTGCTAATAAAAGACCTGTAAGGGGTCTTTGTCTCTACATCATGCTGCTCTCAAGAACAACCAATAAATAGTACATCCGATAAGGGGTCAATGTGTCAAAAGACCTTTATTATAATAATTTGGGTACATGGCGGCAAAGAAAAGAGCACACACACATATATATAGTAATACCATATAATAGTGAGGAGGTATAATGTAAATATTTGAATTGCAGACACCAGGGCTAAATAGTAGTAGCTCCAATTGTGCTAATGCATACTGATAGTATATCCTAGGTCACACAGTAAAAGGATATAATCCCAAATAATAAAAGCCAATATAGGCATTCCCAAGATAATGACCTTTTGGTATATACATATTTCAAGGGATGTATTATATCCAAGTAGGTTAATTCCCAAGTAACAATAATGTTGTATTGGATTCATTCATACCTGGTATATATTGTCTGCACGTCTTGCAATAGCTCTGGGCTCGGTGGTCCTACTCCTAGTGTGGCGCTCACCCCATCATGCTGCTCTCAGAATAGCCAAGAAAAACCTGCTGACAGATTCCCTTTACAAATAGCTGAAATGGCTCCTAGATACCAGAGAAGGAAAACGTTATTAAAACGGTTTTGTTTCCTAAATAGAAAAGCAAAGTAAACACCACTGGATAATGTGGTGTGTGAAACCGTCCATTGGATTGCTGTTTCGGGTGGGCTCAGGAGCAGAGCCCCCATCCTACACAGCTGACATCTTGCTGTCACAGCAGCGGCCAGAGCGGAGCGTCAATCACTGCTGTTTAACCATTTATATGCTGTCAATCACTGATGGCAAGTTAAATAGCGCAATCGCCGGTACGCTATGCAATGTTACTAGAATTTTTTTTTTACTTTTCCATTTCCTTGAATTACTTGTTGTGATTTGCGGATCCATTGACTGGCCACGTGGAAGGGCTGCAGCCGATCATTCATGTCCGTAGCAGATACACATTTACGTGTGGAAATAGGCCCTTATAGAAATCAATCAATAGAACGTATACCTGGATATCCAGGTTTATCCTTTGCATACATTTAAAGAGGTATAAGTCATGGCATATTACTAGGATGTCATTCTTGGGGGTCTGACAGCCTAATTTAGAAAGAAGTGGATGCATTATTTTTTTCACGCTCCCAATTTAACAATTTGAGTACAGTTGGATCTATTGTTTTTTTATTTTTTGCACTATGGGTGGGTGGTTGGGAGCACAGCTGTGCAGGAAAAAAAAAGCTTACAGGTTCTCAATTCCTTCATTCTTGGAATCGGTGGCGGAACCACAGGTCGGACCATCGCCAATCAAGATATTATATCCCTTCACACTCATCATTGCTCCCAATTAACAATTTGAGTACGTGCATTTTTTTAGGGTATTTTTGCGCAATGGGTGGGAGCACAGCTGTGCAGGAAAAAAAGCTGATAGGTTCCCCATTCCTTCTTTCTCAGAATCAGTGGATGGAACATCGCCAATCACAATATTATATCCCTCACACTAATCGTTGCTCCCAATTATCAATTTGAGTACGGTTATACCTATTGTTTTTTTAGGGGTTTTTTTTGCACTGTGGGTGGTTGGGAGCACAGCTGTGCAGGAAAAAAAAAAGCTGATAGGTTCCCCATTCCTTCATTCTCAGGATCAGTGGTGGAACCAGAGGTTGGATCATCTCCAATCAAAATATTATATTATTCACACTAATCATTGCTCCTAGTTAACAATTTGAGTACGGTTGAACCCATTGTGTTTTTTTAGGGTTTTTGTTTTTTTTGCACTATGCGTGCAAGTTATAGTAATATGTGTCACCGTAAAAAAAAACAACTAATAGTGTCTCCTGATTGTTCAGACACAAATATATCTGTTGAAAATAGTCTGGTATACACCAGTAAATTATAACTGTGGTTTTGCTGTTCCACAGTAAAAAATCTCTATTATCCTGCTTTTGGCATTTTTTGCCGCAAAGAAAAACAGTAGTAGTGTCTCCTGATTGTTCAGACACAAATATATCTGTTGAAAATAGTCTGGTGTAGGCCCGAGAAATACAAGTGTGGTTTTGCAGTTCCACGGGTCAAATCTCTGTATTATCCTGCTTTTTTGCATTTTTTGCTGTAAAGAAAAACAGTACTGTCTCCTGATTGTTCAGACACAAATATATCTATTTAAAATTTTCTGGTATACCCCAGTAAACAATAACTGTGGTTTTGCCATTCCACGGTAAAAAATCTCTATTATTCACCTTTTGGTATTTTTTCCGTAAAGAAAAACAGTAATAGTTTCTCCCTGATTGTTCAGATTGTTTAAAAGAGTCGGGTGTAGGCCAGAGAAATAGAACTGTGGTTTTCCTCTTCCACGGTTCTAATCTACTTTATTACCCTTTTTCCATTGATGGTGCGAGTGTAAGCTATTTTACTTACTTTACAATGGGCAAGGCGCGTGGCAAGGGACATGGAAGTGGACGTTCTGGTGATGGTGCATGCAGAGGACGGGGCCGTGGCCAAGGTGAAAATGTGCCACAACCAACAGCCATATTTTCTCACTCCCACTTCTTGACCGAATTACTAGGGAAGCACAGAACAACACCAGATCAGTGTGAACAGGTTATTAATTGGATAGCAGATAATACTTCCAGTTACCTGGGCACCACCACCTCCGGTCTGTCTTCCACACGGTCAACTCTTGGTAGCCATGAGTCTCGACCGCATACTCCTCCTCACCCTGATGCTCCTCCCTCCCATCATGCCGAGTGTCGTCAGATAGCAACTGATCCCACACTTGGACACTCTGAAGAGCTGTTCACTGGTCCATTTCCAGATTTGTGCCCCTCGCCTGCTCCGCTTGAAGTGGTGGAAGAGGAGATCCCATGTAGAGATGCCCAAATATTTGAACAGCCACGGCCAGAGGAAGTCAACGCTGGCAATTTGTCACAAGAGGTTGACGATGACGAGACACAATTGCCAGGAAGTGAGGAGGAGGATCGTGGTGCGCAAGTGGAAGAGGAGGAGGTGTTGGATGATCTAGTAACTGACCCAATGTGGCAGGAGGACATGCAGAGCGAGGCCAGCAGCAGACAGGGTGAGGGAGGCAGAGTACCCCAACAGGCAGAAAAAAGCAGTGTGGTGGCCGCACACAGAAGGCCGGCAACAGTTCCCCGTAACACCAACACGAGGGACGTTGCCAGTACAACCTGTAGGTCTTCCAGAGTCTGGAATTTTTTTAAAGACTCTGCTGATATCCCCAAAAAGGCCATTTGTACCACCTGCCATGCCAGCATCAGCAGGGGTGACAAAACTACCAGCCTGACCACCACCAGCATGATCAGGCACATGGCAGCAAAGCACCCGACTTTGTGGGGCGAACCCCAGGGTCCATGACCAGTGTCAGCGGGTGTCACCTGTTGTGTGTGCATGGCAATCCCCTGTCCATACTGCATGCAAAGATGCCCCCTCCTCTCAGTCTTTATGGCAGTCTCTCAAGAGTGTGCAAAGCAGTCATCAAAGCAAAAGGTGGCTACTTTGAAGAACCTAGAATATAAGACATATTTTCAGTTGTTTCACACTTTTTTGTTAAGTATATAATTCCACATGTGTTAATTCATAGTTTTGATGCCTTCAGTGTGAATGTACAATTTTCATAGTCATGAAAATACAGAAAAATCTTTAAATGAGAAGGTGTGTCCAAACTTTTGGTCTGTACTGTATGTACCATCTTGACAAACTTTGAGGAGTCCACCAAGATGGTGAGTGGCGATGACGCCATCATTAGCGTCAGCATTCCACTTGTCTGTCTTTTGCAATGCTCTCTGCAGAGAATTAAAGAGGAGGCATTGCAGCCAGAGTATGATGAAATGGATCAAGAAGCCGTAGCGGTCGATTACACACAGCCCAGCCTCATCTCATCCCAACGTGCATTGGGGGACAATGAGGGAGATGAGGAGGAGGAAGAACAGGAGCTTGTATCATGCGCTGTAGACGGTAGTACCTGTACAACTGTCATACTGTCAGTTCAGCGTGGGTGGCCTGAGGACAGGGGGGGGGGGAGGAGGAGGAGGAGGAGAGCATGGTCAGTCGTCATCTTGGTGAGGACACGGAAGTCTTGCCCGTTACCAGTCTGGCACGCATGGCTGACTTTATGTTACTCTGCCTTAACCGTGACCCTCGCGTTGTCAAAATGTTGGGTGACAGTCATTACTGGTTGGTGACACTTTTAGACCCCCGCTACAAGGAGAACTTTCACTCTCTTATTCCTGAGGTGGAGAGGTCTACGAAAATGGGGCAGTACCAGAAGGCCCTTGCTGCAGAACTGTTAAAAAAAATTCCCATCTGAACACGCTAGCGGCAGAGGTCACAGTTCGTTGACCAACCAAGGCGTACAAGCGAGAGAGAGGCAACTCCAATCCAGCAGAGGCAGGGGAACACTGTCAACATTCTGGGACAGTTTTCTGAGACCTGCCCAGCTTACAGGCCCTGAGGCGCGGGGTACTCTCACAAGCAGTGGAAAGTTTCAAAAGATGGTGAGGGAGTACCTTGCCGACCGTACCAGCGTCCTCCGTGATTCCTCTGTGCCTTTTAATTATTGGGTATCCAAGCTGGACACTTGGAATGAAATCGCTCTGTACGCCTTGGAGGTCCTCTCCTGCCCTGCCGCTAGCGTGTTATCGGTGCGTGTTTTTAGTGCTGCTGGGGTAATTATAACTGATAAGCGCACTCGCCTGTCAACTGACAATGCTGACAAGCTGACCCTTATCAAAATGAACAGTAGCTGGATTGGGCCAGACTTCTCATCACCACCAAATGACAGCAGAGTAACATAAAGTCAAATCCACTGTGTTATTTCGGAAGGTGTATTCACATGCACCGCTTCACACCCACACATGGGTATACGCTTCCTCATTTCGGCTGTTTTATGTTCTTCTCCTTATCCTCAGCCTCCACCACCACTATACCACCAGGGTGACCGTGGTCCGTGTTGCCATTATTGAAAGTTCCTCCGTCCTTATTTTTGTCAGCTTTTGCTTGGAAGGCATAAGCAAAGACTGTGGGAGACCCACTCCCCAATAATGGGAATAATATTTTTAAAATGCTGTACTGTATGGCTCTTGTAAGGGGCATTAAAAGCGTCTTGTTAAGCTACTGCGACCTCCACCACTTTTCCGAGGAGCATTAAAACCGTCTTGTTAATCTACTGGGACTTCCACATCTCTCCCAAGGGGCATTCAAACCGTCTTGTTAAGCTACTGGGACCTCCACCACTTTTCTGAGGGGCATTAAAAGCGTCTTATTAAGCTACTGGTACGTCCACCACTTTTCCGAGGGGCATTAAAAACGTCTTGTTAAGCTAGTGGGACCTCCACCACTTTTCTGAGGAGCATTAAAACCGTCTTGTTAAGCTACTGGGACCTCCACGTCTCTTCCAAGGGGCATTCAAACCATCTTGTTAAGCTACTGCGACCTCCACCACTTTTCCAAGGGGCATTAAAACCGTCTTGTTAAGCTACTGGGACCTCCACCACTTTTCTGAGGAGCATTAAAACCGTCTTGTTAAGCTACTAAGACCTCCACGTCTCTTCTGAGGGGCATTAATAGCGTTTTGTTAAGCTACTGTGACCTCCACCACTTTTCCAAGGGGCATTTATCAATTAACAAATATCACTTCAACCTACAAGATGAGTCAACATTCGGACTAATGACAAAAGATCATGTGCGTTGACCAACCGAAGAAAGAAACACATAAATTCAATAGTTAATAATTCAGGCAATAGTCTATCATTCTGGGCCTATGGAATTTACATCTGGATAATTACGATTAAATGCTGTGTCGTCACAGGCCCCTTTAGTTTTAGGGACTGGCAGGGGTCCTTTACAGTTGCTCTCCCACTAGTTCATCCTTCTTCCCTTTACTCCGTTTCAATAAAATATTTGGAAATATACAAAGTAAAAACTCAAATATAATTTTTTTTCTTACATTAAAACTTGATTTTATTAAAATAAACCCCCAAAAAACAAGAACAAAAAAACTAAACCTGATTAACATCGCAGAGAACAACAATCCAAACTGTACAACGATCACATGATTTATCCGGCACAAAAAACAGCATAAGAATAAAATAGTAATAATTAATGGCAAAATTGTAGCTTTTGTTTATTTTGTCTCTATACTGCACGATAAACGCTGGAAAGAAAAAATATAAGAACCATTCCTGGGGTTTTGCCATTGAATGCTGGAAAAAATAAAAAAACATCAGCAGAATTGTTTTTTTTATTAATCTCACGCAAAAGAAAAATGGAATAAAAATTATAAAAACTTTGTCTGTTCCCCAAAATGTTACCAGTGAATCCTATAGCTGCTGGTAAACTAAAAACTCCTGCATGCCCCGTGTGTGTGTATGTATATATATATATATATATACATACACATATATATATACTCCTCTGTACTATATACACGACAGAGCTCACACACCACAACACGCTCCGCTGCGGCGCCACAAAAAGAGCGGACCTGGCTGCACACACACCTGCTCCTGTCACCTGTATACACAGTTGAAACCAGAAATTTACATACACTATATAAATGTTAGAACCCTCCTGTTTGTTTTTTCCATCTTGTGTTTTGCGGTCACAAGACCATCTGCCTTTATATTCCAGCTCCGCCCTTTTGGCTGTGTTGGACTTCAGTGTTGTTTGACTGCTTTGCTAGCCAGGTGCTTCTGTGCCTTTCTCTGTCAGTTCGCTTGGTCCTTCTGGGACCTCTAGTACCTTTTTGTCAGTTTATCTTTTTGTGTTCTGTAACAACTTCTCTGTTTAGGAGATGTCCCATTTTTGTTCCAGTCCTTAGTTCTTTTAGGGACCCCTCTCCTTTATGCTATAGGTCTTCGTTCAGACTAGCCGAGGACTAAGGCGGGTCTGTTCGCTAGGAACAGGCAGCCCGCTACATCATAGGGATTCAGCTTAGTCTTACTGTAGGGATAGCTTTCTCCTTTCTTTCCTTAGTACTTGTTGCAGATCATAACAATAAAAAGACACATATGCATGTTTTTCTAAATATCTGACATGAAATCAGAATAAACCTTCGCGTTTTAGGTCAATTAGGATTACCATAATTTTTAAGATTTGCCAAATGCCAGAATAATAAGAGAGAGAGAATGTTTTAAAGCATTTTTATTACTTACTGCAAAGTCATAAGTTTACATACACTAATATTGCTATACCTTTAAAAAATTCTGGACTGCCCATATGATGATGTCATGTGCTTGGAAACTTCTGATAGCTTTTTTGGCAACATCTCAGTTAATTAGAGACACACCTGTGGATGTATTTTAATGCACACCTGAAACACACTGCTTCTTTGTGTAGCATCATGGGAAAGTCTAAAGAAATCAACCAAGATATCAGGAAGAGAATTGTGGACTTGCACAAGTCTGGCGCATCCTTGGGTACAATTTCAAGATACCTGAAGGTGTCTCGTTAATCTGTACAAACAATTATATGCAAGTACAAACAAGATGGGAATGTCCAGCCATCATACCGCTCAGGAAGGAGACGGGTTCTGTGTCCCAGAGATGAACGTGCTTTGGTCCGATATGTGCATATCAAGGACAAAAGCAAAAGATCTTCTGAAGATGATAGGGGAAGCTGATAAGATTGTGTCAATATCCACAGTGAAATGAGTTCTGTATCAATATAGGCTGAAAGGCCACTGTGCCAGGAAGAAGCCATTACTCCAAAAGAAAGCTAAAAAAGCCAGATTAATGTTTGCAAATGCACACAGGAACAAAGACCTTAATTTTTGGAGACATGTCCCGTGGTCTGATGAAACTAAAATTTTACTTTTTGGGCATAGTGACCATCGTTACTTTTGGAAGAAAAAAGGAGAAGCTTGGAAGCCTAAGAACACCATCCCAACTGTGAAACACGGGGGAGGCAGCATCATGTGGGGTTGATTTCCTGTAGGAGGGACTGGCGATAGCACCCCTCACAGGCATCACGTGACCCCCCGGCTGCAGCCGGCTCTTTCTTCCGCTGATGTCACGTCAAATGAGGGGTGACATTAGAGTCGCGGACCCCGCGGTGGATGCTGGGCTGTGGGTGGGGGTTACCCCGCGCGTCCCACCCAGCATCCTCCGCGCCCCACTCCCAATGAATGAGGAGAGGGAAAGAGGGAAACTTTTGACTTAGCAGTAAGTAATAAAAATGTCCTAAAACATTCTCTCTCTCTCATTATTCTGGCATTTGGCAAATATTAAAAATGATGGTAATCCTAATTGACCTAAAATGGGAAGGTTTATTCTGATTTCATGTCAGATATTGAGAAAAACCTGCAGATGTGTCTATTTATACAGTGTATGGAAACTTCTGATTTCACCTGTGTATGTATATATATATATATGTGTGTATATTATATACATGGCGAAGCTCACACACCACAACACCCACAGCAGAGGAACTGGCTGCACACACACCTGCTCCTGTCAGTGCTGAGAGCGCCCCTCATGTCGCTGCTGGCTCCGCTCCTCATATCGCTGCTGGCTCCGCCCCTCATGTCGCTGCTGGCTCCGCCCCTCATATCGCTGCTGGCTCTGCCACTCATATCGCTGCTGGCTCTGCCCCTCATATCACTGCTGGCTCTGCCACTCATATCACTGCTGGCTCCGCCCCTCATATCGCTGCTGGCTCCGCCCCTCATATCACTGCTGGCTCTGCCACTCATATCGCTGCTGGCTCTGCCCCTCATATCGCTGCTGGCTCCGCCTCTCACATCGCTGCTGGCTCCGCCCCTCATATCGCTGCTGGCTCCGCCCCTCATGTCGCTGCTGGCTCCGCCCCTCATGTCGCTGCTGGCTCCGCCCCTCATATCGCTGCTGGCTCCGCCCCTCATATCGCTGCTGGCTCCGCCCCTCATATCACTGCTGGCTCCGCCCCTCACATCGCTGCTGGCTCCGCCCATCAGCCGCTCACAGTCCTCAGCAATATGGAGACATCCGCACTGATCAGAATCCTCGGGGGCGTGGCCTGTCACTGTAGTCACACAAGGGTTGTCATGGAGATCTCAAGGGAAGGCAGGTGGGCGGGGCTTAGAGCAGGAAGTAGAAGCCGTGCAGTGTGATTGGCTCCTTACCTTCTGCCAGTAATGGAGCAGATATATGGCTCCTATATAATGGAGGGGGCTCAGGAGGGGTTCCCCACCCAAAAGGTCAGGGGATAAATAATACTGGACATGAGCGAGGTCAGGAGGACATTATTCTATATTGTAAGAAATCTGATTTCTTCTTTCCTCACAGTTTTTCCTGTGCAATGCCACATGTATTGTGCGATAATCTGTGAATATGGGGGGATCTGCTCCTCACATCCACATCAATCCCCCCACGTCTGAGCTCTCCATTACAGGGGTCTTCTGCTCTGCACATTGATGCCGTATCCATGGAGATGACATCATGGCCGGTACATGTGGATCTCCCCGATGGGACCCTCATGTATCTGGAGGACGAGGCGCTGCTGCTCCTCGGGGAGAGGGGGCACAATTCCTGTACACATGATACAGGGGCTTCTGCCATCTCTGGGCTGAGAATAATGCTGGCAGCGCGCAGTCTACATGATGTGAGGATTACAAGTCTGCAGTCACAGAGAGTCACACAGATGACTGCAGCCTTCAGCTTCACACCGGACAATCCCTTTAAATACATGTATATTGGTCTAAAAAGACTTTTTACTATTTCTCTTCATGTAACATTTGCTCTGTTCGGCCTTTACCAGCCTTTAGTTTCCCAGCAGCACATTGATGGCTGCAGAATGAGTTAACTTGAGATTCAGTCAGTGAGCTCCTTATGATGTGGAGTTTCCAGCTCTTTTATTTCTGCGATGATTTATGACTGCATCAGAGATCAGCCCAACTTTCATGCTGGTCTGTGAACATAATCAGCACAGAGAAGGTCAGAATGAGCTCACTGATAAATTCTCAGTGAGCTCAATCTGCAACTAGCAATGCAAAGGAAATAAAAAAGCCAAATTGTTTATGAAACGTTATTGAAAAAATATTTGTATGTATATATTTAGCCCAAAATGTCTGAGTGTCCATATCCTTAGTACCAGCACAGCTGAGGATTTGGTATAATCAGGGGCGTACATAAGACGCAGAAGTTCTAATTGGGCCCCCCCCCAGCAACAAAAATGTAAATAATTGTCGGGGTCGCAGAAGATCAGATCTCACAACCTTCCAGCCTTTACATAGTAATTTTCCTCCTGCTGAAGTCCTAGATCCCTTTTTCATTGCCCATAAAGTGTGGTGCCAACAAAAGTGCCCCCCAAACACGGTATGATACCCCCATGGTGAATTCCTCCATATGCGCAGTATAATGACCCTACTGTACCCGACCTCAACTCCCAGGGTAAAGTATGATCCCCCAACTGCCCCACACCTCTCCACACTCCATAGAGTATAATGCACTCAGTATAAGACTCTCGCCATGGTTCTCCACACAGTATAAGGCACTCGCCATGGTCCTCCACGCAGTATAATGCACTCCCTCGTGGTCCTCCACGCAGTATAATGCACTCCCACGTGGTCCTCCACGCAGTATAATGCACTCCCTCGTGGTCCTCCACACAGTACAATGCACTCCCCGTGGTCCTCCACACAGTATAATGCACTCCCCCATGGTCCTCCACACAGTACCATGCACTCCCCCATGGTCCTCCACACAGTATAATGCACTCCCCCATGGTCCTCCACACAGTACAATGCACTCCCCCATGGTCCTCCACACTGTACAATGTACTCCCCCATGGTCCTCCACACAGTATAAAGCCCCCGTCTCACATAGCGATATCGCTAGCGAGATCGCTGCTGTGTCACGGTTTTGGTGACTCACCAGCGACCTCACCAGAGATGTCGCTATGTGTGACACTTTGCAATGATCAGGCCCCTGCTGTGAGGTCGCTGATCGCTGCAAAGTGTCCTGGACCATTTTTTGGTCGTTGGCCTCCCGCTGGCCAGCACACATCGCTGTGTGTGACCAGCGGGACCAACGATCTGGCTGGTAACCATGGTAAACATCGGGTTACTAGGGGCACGCGCGGACTTAGTAACCCGCTGTTTACCATGGATACCACTCTGCTACGGTGCGCGGAGGCTACCGTTCACCTTAGCAGAGTGGTATCCATGATAAACAGCGGGTTACTAGGGGCACACGCGCACTTAGTAACCCGATGTTTACCATGGTTACCAGCCTGCTCCTGCTTAAGCAGTAGGCTGGTAACAGGAGCAGGACATCGTGGAACGATTCTTTCCACGATGTCGCTGCTCCCCTGATCGCTGGTGAGCCTGCCTGTTTGACAGCTCACCAGCGATGTATTAGCGATGCAGCAACGATCCCTGACAGGTCGTATCGTTGTCGGGATCGCTGCTGCATCGCTTAGTGTGACGGGGCCTTAAGACACTCGCCATGGTTCTCCACTCAGTATAATGCATTCCCCCATGGTCCTGTACGCAGTATAATGCAGCCCCCCATAGGGTAAAATGCAGCCCCCCCCCCACCCGTAGGGTAAAATGCAGCCCCAGTCCTCCAGTATTATCAGTACACAATGATTTAAAAAATAAATACATACTTACCGCTCCTCGTTCCCTGCTGCTTCAGTCTCTGCAGCTGATCACCTCAGCAGCTGCCAGCTCCACTGTCTGACACAGCGTGGCGCGTCATCATGCTGCTGCGTCAGACGCAGAGGAGGAATGATGGGAGAGGGAGTGTCACATGATGCTCCCTCCTCCAGGTTTTCGTGGGCCCCGGGCGAAAGAGTCTCAGTGGCCCCTTTAACACATCCAACCATTCATGATGCACAGATACAGCAGAGAAATTATAGATATAGATATAGTACAATGCCAAACATTTCACTGACTTCTTACATTTCATGAGTGATATCTTTTGTAAATTCTACAATAGCTCAGAAACCGGTGAATCCTCACAGCGCACAGTGCAGACCGGACAGTATAGTCCTCCATACAGTGTTATGGCACCACTAAGTCCTCCATACAATATTATGGGCACCACATAGTCCTCCATACAGTATTATGAGCCCTATATAATGCTCCATACAAAATACTGGATCCCATATAATTCACCATAGAGAATACTGCCTGGTCCCCATGTAATGCCATATGCAGGCTGGACCCCATACAGAGGCCCCACAAGCCCGCTGCATCCTCCCCGGGGCCCCCACAAGCCGGCTGCATCCCCCCAGGGCCCCCCTCAAGCCTGCATCACCCCCCCCAGAGCCCCCACATGCCTGCAGCATCCCCCCATAGACCCCACAAGCCTGCAGCATCCCCCCCAGAGCACCCACAAGCCCACAGCATCCCCTCCAGGGCCCCACAAGCCCGCAGAATCCCCCCCAGGGCCCCACAAGCCCGCAGCATCCCCTTAGGGCCCCCACAAGCCCGCAGCATCCCCCCGGGGCCCCCACAAGCCCTGGACCGTACCTGCATCACCACCAGTAAAGGTATTGAAGTTTACCCTTGTGTGTGTGCCTGTACTTCCTCTGGAACCGTCCTGCTGTCTCCCTCCTGCTTCCACCATCTTTCTACACCTCTACACTGCCCTGAGGCCTGCTCTACCTGTGGGGAGCTGTCCCATCATAGCTGCCCCTAACATCAGCCTCAGTGGACTGTCGCAGCGCTGGTAACCTCTTACCAGAATCCACAGGTGGCGTCACGACAATTTCCCCTATAAGCATTCCCCCCCCCTTTGAGTGACCGCCCTGGGCCACGGACTGGGCCAGCCACCCGGCAACCAGAGGCCCGGCTGCCGAGTGCCCCACGGCCCTGGGGGCGAGTCACTATGCACAGTGGTTCATGAATTAATATTTACAGTGACCCTCCATCCTGTGATTAAAAGGGTCTGTACATTTGACACCTCCGTCTGACTCCCACAGTCTCCTCCGCACAGATCGATATTAAGATGGCCACCGCAATGGCATGGGGAGTGCAGCGGTGAGTCCAGAGCGCAGCTCCTCGCTCTAAAATGCCCATCAGAAAGAAGAGGTCAGACATTTATTTTCTATGAGCGCTCTATTATCCTATTTATCAAACATCAGCACTACAAGAATCCGTCCTGAGCCGTGCTGGGATCTTTGAACGTGGGCCCCCGGGAGGATCGGGCCCCTCATGGTGGAGCAGATCACACTCATTATAATCCATCACTGATAGAAGATACATAAACAACAACACAGGATGATTGTAAAACAGTGAGGTAATATTTTATTGAGCCACCAAACACACAATAAACACATCGAACAGTCCCAGCAAATACCTAATATGGTGCAAATTACAGAGTCTCACCCTTCCGCTGACTCGCTGGGATTAAAGCAGCTGCCAATCCGAGGGGCTTCTGGGGCTGACTACCCCCACCAATGGCACCCCCACCAAAGAGCACCCACAAAGAGGAGGTAACAACAAGCTTAGAAAGCTGACAGTCCATTGAGGTACGTGGCCAGGAGACCAGAAAGTTCCAACCTGGCTTCTCCGAACATATCCATGGAACTAGGTGACCGGAAGGTCCCGACTTGGCTTTTTCCGAGCATATTCACGAGTTCCAGGTGGCCGGAGTGTCCCAACCTGGCTACTCCAAACATCTCCATGGGACCAGGTGACTGGTGGTCCCAACCTGGTTTTCCCAGATGTATCCATGGGTTCTATAGTAGTCAATGGAGCAGATCTGTATTCCTCCAGCCAGGGCTGTGGTCCCTTAAGCTGGCATCCTGTAGAAACCAAATCTGTGTCCCTCTTAATGGATTCATGGTGTTCTGTAGAGCTGTCCCATAGAGTGTTCCTGGCAGTGGTTTTGTAAAAAGACTCCTTTATGTAGTTCACAACTGTCCTTCTTCAAGACTTCATCCACAGGTCAAGAGAAAGGGGTGGTGTTACTAATTCCCATTACTGGAGCATCCACAGTTCATCCCCCAATGTTGACTTGCAAACATTGCAAACATTGAAGGATAAACTATAAATTCCGAAACAATGCAAGTCAACAAATTGCATGGACTTATAAAATGGTAATCAACATATTTAGCAAACATCCATTGTTCAAAGAGCCTGAGTCCCTGTATTGCAAAGATAACAGTACAATAAACCAGAAGAGTTGATATAAGAGGTAAATAACCATTTATCAATGAACAAATATCACCTCAACCTACAAGATGAGTCAACATTCAGACTCATGACAAAAGATCATGTGCGTTGACCAACCGAAGAAAGAAACACATAAATTCAATAGTTAATAATTCAGGCAATAGTCTATCATTCTGGGCCTATGGAATTTACATCTGGATAATTACGATTAAATGCTGTGTCGTCACAGGCCCCTTTAGTTTTAGGGACTGGCAGGGGTCCTTTACAGTTGCTCTCCCACTAGTTCATCCTTCTTTCCTTTACTCCGTTTCAATAAAATATTTGGAAATATACAAAGTAAAAACTCAAATATAATTTTTTTTCTTACATTAAAACTTGATTTTATTAAAATAAACCCCCAAAAAACAAGAACAAAAAAACTAAACCTGATTAACATCGCAGAGAACACCAATCCAAACTGTACAACGATCACATGATTTATCCGGCACAAAAAACAGCATAAGAATAAAATAGTAATAATTAATGGCAAAATTGTAGCTTTTGTTCATTTTGTCTCTATACTGCACGATAAACGCTGGAAAGAAAAAATATAAGAACCATTCCTGGGGTTTTGCCATTGAATGCTGGAAAAAATAAAAAAACATCAGCAGAATTGTTTTTTTATTAATCTCACGCAAAAGAAAAATGGAATAAAAATTATAAAAACTTTGTCTGTTCCCCAAAATGTTACCAGTGAATCCTATAGCTGCTCCGCATGGACCCAAACTGGTAAACTAAAAACTCCTGCATGCCCCGTGTGTGTGTATGTATGTATATATATATATACATACACATATATATATACTCCTCTGTACTATATACACGGCAGAGCTCACACACCACAACACGCTCCGCTGCGGCGCCACAAAAAGAGCGGACCTGGCTGCACACACACCTGCTCCTGTCACCTGTATACACGGTTGAAACCAGAAATTTACATACACTATATAAATGTTAGAACCCTCCTGTTTGTTTTTTCCATCTTGTGTTTTGCGGTCACAAGACCATCTGCCTTTATATTCCAGCTCCGCCCTTTTGGCTGTGTTGGACTTCAGTGTTGTTTGACTGCTTTGCTAGCCAGGTGCTTCTGTGCCTTTCTCTGTCAGTTCGCTTGGTCCTTCTGGGACCTCTAGTACCTTTTTGTCAGTTTATCTTTTTGTGTTCTGTAACAACTTCTCTGTTTAGGAGATGTCCCATTTTTGTTCCAGTCCTTAGTTCTTTTAGGGACCCCTCTCCTTTATGCTATAGGTCTTCGTTCAGACTAGCCGAGGACTAAGGCGGGTCTGTTCGCTAGGAACAGGCAGCCCGCTACATCGTAGGGATTCAGCTTAGTCTTACTGTAGGGATAGCTTTCTCCTTTCTTTCCTTAGTACTTGTTGCAGATCATAACAATAAAAAGACACATATGCATGTTTTTCTAAATATCTGACATGAAATCAGAATAAACCTTCACGTTTTAGGTCAATTAGTATTACCATAATTTTTAAGATTTGCCAAATGCCAGAATAATAAGAGAGAGAGAATGTTTTAAAGCATTTTTATTACTTACTGCAAAGTCATAAGTTTACATGCACTAATATTGCTATACCTTTAAAAAATTCTGGACTGCCCATATGATGATGTCATGTGTTTGGAAACTTCTGATAGCTTTTTTGGCAACATCTCAGTTAATTAGAGACACACCTGTGGATGTATTTTAATGCACACCTGAAACACACTGCTTCTTTGTGTAGCATCATGGGAAAGTCTAAAGAAATCAACCAAGATATCAGGAAGAGAATTGTGGACTTGCACAAGTCTGGCGCATCCTTGGGTACAATTTCAAGATACCTGAAGGTGTCTCGTTAATCTGTACAAACAATTATATGCAAGTACAAACAAGATGGGAATGTCCAGCCATCATACCGCTCAGGAAGGAGACGGGTTCTGTGTCCCAGAGATGAACGTGCTTTGGTCCGATATGTGCATATCAAGGACAAAAGCAAAAGATCTTGTGAAGATGATAGGGGAAGCTGATAAGATTGTGTCAATATCCACAGTGAAATGAGTTCTGTATGAATATAGGCTGAAAGGCCACTGTGCCAGGAAGAAGCCATTACTCCAAAAGAAAGCTAAAAAAGCCAGATTAATGTTTGCAAATGCACACAGGAACAAAGACCTTAATTTTTGGAGACATGTCCCGTGGTCTGATGAAACTAAAATTTTACTTTTTGGGCATAGTGACCATCGTTACTTTTGGAAGAAAAAAGGAGAAGCTTGGAAGCCTAAGAACACCATCCCAACTGTGAAACATGGGGGTGGCAGCATCATGTGGGGTTGATTTCCTGTAGGAGGGACTGGCGATAGCGCCCCTCACAGGCATCACGTGACCCCCCGGCTGCAGCCGCCTCTTTCTTCCGCTGATGTCACGTCAAATGAGGGGTGACATTAGAGTCGCGGACCCCGCGGTGGATGCTGGGCTGTGGGCGGGGGTTACCCCGCGCGTCCCACCCAGCATCCTCCGCGCCCCACTCCCAATGAATGAGGAGAGGGAAAGAGGGAAACTTTTGACTTAGCAGTAAGTAATAAAAATGTCCTAAAACATTCTCTCTCTCTCATTATTCTGGCATTTGGCAAATATTAAAAATGATGGTAATCCTAATTGACCTAAAATGGGAAAGGTTTATTCTGATTTCATGTCAGATATTGAGAAAAACCTGCAGATGTGTCTATTTATACAGTGTATGGAAACTTCTGATTTCACCTGTGTATGTATATATATATATATATATATGTGTATATTATATACACGGCGAAGCTCACACACCACAACACCCACAGCAGAGGAACTGGCTGCACACACACCTGCTCCTGTCAGTGCTGTGAGCGCCCCTCATATCGCTGCTGGCTCCGCCCCTCATATCGCTGCTGGCTCCGCCCCTCATGTCGCTGCTGGCTCCGCCCCTCACATCGCTGCTGGCTCCGCCCCTCACATCGCTGCTGGCTCTGCCCCTCATATCGCTGCTGGCTCCGCCCCTCACATCGCTGTTGGCTCCGCCCCTCATATCACTGCTGGCTCCGCCCCTCATGTCGCTGCTGGCTCCGCCCCTCATATCGCTGCTGGCTCCGCCCCTCATGTCGCTGCTGGCTCCGCCCCTCATATCACTGCTGGCTCCGCCCCTCACATCGCTGCTGGCTCCGCCCATCAGCCGCTCACAGTCCTCAGCAATATGGAGACGTCCGCACTGATCAGAATCCTCGGGGGCGTGGCCTGTCACTGTAGTCACACAAGGGTTGTCATGAAGATCTCAAGGGAAGGCAGGTGGGCGGGGCTTAGAGCAGGAAGTAGAAGCCGTGCCGTGTGATTGGCTCCTTACCTTCTGCCAGTAATGGAGCAGATATATGGCTCCTATATAATGGAGGGGGCTCAGGAGGGGTTCCCCACCCAAAAGGTCAGGGGATAAATAATACTGGACGTGAGCGAGGGCAGGAGGACATTATTCTATATTGTAAGAAATCTGATTTCTTCTTTCCTCACAGTTTTTCCTGTGCAAGGCCACATGTATTGTGCGATAATCTGTGAATATGGGGGGGATCTGCTCCTCACATCCACATCAATCCCCCCACGTCTGAGCTCTCCATTACAGGGGTCTTCTGCTCTGCACATTGATGCCGTATCCATGGAGATGACATCATGGCCGGTACATGCGGATCTCCCCGATGGGACCCTCATGTATCTGGAGGACGAGGCACTGCTGCTCCTCGGGGAGAGGGGGCACAATTCCTGTACACATGATACAGGGGCTTCTGCCATCTCTGGGCTGAGAATAATGCTGGCAGCGCGCAGTCTACATGATGTGAGGATTACAAGTCTGCAGTCACAGAGAGTCACACAGATGACTGCAGCCTTCAGCTTCACACCGGACAATCCCTTTAAATACATGTATATTGGTCTAAAAAGACTTTTTACTATTTCTCTTCATGTAATATTTGCTCTGTTCGGCCTTTACCAGCCTTTAGTTTCCCAGCAGCACATTGATGGCTGCAGAATGAGTTAACTTGAGATTCAGTCAGTGAGCTCCTTATGATGTGGAGTTTCCAGCTCTTTTATTTCTGCGATGATTTATGACTGAATCAGAGATCAGCCCAACTTTCATGCTGGTCTGTGAACATAATCAGCACAGAGAAGGTCAGAATGAGCTCACTGATAAATTCTCAGTGAGCTCATTCTGCAACTAGCAATGCAAAGGAAATAAAAAAGCCAAATTGTTTATGAAACGTTATTGAAAAAATATTTGTATGTATATATTTTGCTCAAAATGTCTGAGTGTCCATATCCTTAGTACCAGCACAGCTGAGGATTTGGTACAATCAGGGGCGTACATAGGAATCATGGGGCCCCATAGCAGAAGTTCTAATTGCCCCCCCCCCCCAACAAAAAATTGTAAAAATGTAAATAATTGTCGGGGTCACAGAAGAGCAGATCTCACAACCTTCCAGCCTTTACATAGTAATTTTCCTCCTGCTGAAGTCCTAGATCCCTTTTTCATTGCCCATAAAGTGTGGTGCCAACAAAAGTGCCCCCCAAACACGGTATGATACCCCCATGGTGAATTCCTCCATATGCACAGTATAATGACCCTACTGTACCCCACCTCAACTCCAAGGGTAAAGTATGATGACACCAACACAGTATGATCCCCCAACTGCCCCACACCTCTCCATACTCCATAGAGTACAATGCACTCGCCATGGTCCTCCACACAGTATAAGACTCTCGCCATGGTCCTCCACACAGTATAAGGCACTCTCCGTGGTCCTCCACGCAGTATAATACAGTCCCCATGGTCCTCCACGCAGTATAATGCACTCCCTCGTGGTCCTCCATACAGTATAATGCACTCCCACGTGGTCCTCCACACAGTACAATGCACTCCCCCATGGTCCTCCACACAGTATAAGACACTCGCCATGGATCTCCACTCAGTATAATGCACTCCCCCATGGTCCTTCACACAGTACAATGCACTCCCCGTGGTCCTCCACACAGTATAATGCACTCCCCCATGGTCCTCCACACAGTACAATGCACTCCCCCATGGTCCTCCACACAGTACAATGCACTCCCCCATGGTCCTCCACACAGTATAAGACACTCGCCATGGTTCTCCACTCAGTATGAGTCACTTTTAAATCACTGATTTAAAAAATAAATACATACTTACCGCTCCTCGTTCCCCGCTGCTTCAGTCTCTGCAGCTGATCACCTCAGCAGCTGCCAGCTCCACTGTCTGACACAGCGTGGCGCATCATCATGCTGCTGCGTCAGACGCAGAGGAGGAATGATGGGAGAGGGAGTGTCACATGATGCTCCCTCCTCCAGGTTTTCGTGTGCCCCGGGCGAAAGAGTCTCAGTGGCCCCTTTAACACATCCAACCATTCATGATGCACAGATACAGCAGAGAAATTATAGATATAGACATAGTACAATGCCAAACATTTCACTGACTTCTTACATTTCATGAGTGATATCTTTTGTAAGTTCTACAATAGCTCAGAAACCGGTGAATCCTCACAGCGCACAGTGCAGACCGGACAGTATAGTCCTCCATACAGTATTATGAGCCCTATATAATGCTCCATACAAAATACTGGATCCCATATAATTCACCATAGAGAATACTGCCTGGTCCCCATGTAATGCCATATGCAGGCTGGACCCCATACAGAGGCCCCACAAGCCCGCTGCATCCCACCCGGGGACCCCACAAGCCTTCTGCTTCCCCCCGGGGCCCCCACAAGCCTGCAGCACCCCCCCCGCAGAGGACCCAGAAGCCTGCAGCATACCCCCAGAACCCCCACAAGCCCACAGCATCCCCCCCAGAGCACCCACAAGCCTGCAGCATCCCCCCGAGAGCACCCACAAGCCCACAGCATCCCCGCCCAGGGCCCCACAAGCAAGCAGCATCCCCCACAGAGCACCCACAAGCCCACAGTATCCCCCCAAGGGCCCCCACAAACCCACAGCATCCCCCCCAGGGCCCCAGAAGCCCACAGCATCCCCCCAGGGCCCCCACAAGCCCACAGCACCCCTTCAGGGCCCCACAAGCCCGCAGCATCCCCCCCAGAGCACCCACAAGCCCACAGCATCCCCCCCAAGGCCCCACAAGCCCGCAGCATCTCCCCCAGGGCTCCACAAGCTCGCAGCATCCCCCCCAGAGCCCCCACAAGACCGCAAAATCCCCCTTAGGGCCCCCACAAGCCCGCAGCATCCCCCCCAGAGCCCTCACAAGCCCACAGCATCCCCTTAGGGCCCCCACAAGCACACATTATCCCTGCATTATTCCCCAGAGCCCCCTAAGATCTCCACAAGCATTAATTAACCCCACCAGACTGCCCTCCAGCATTAACCCCCCCAAATCCCTCACTCGCAAGTATCAAGCCCCCTCACCCCAAAAACAACAAGAAGAAAAGACATCAGACCAGCAATTAATAGAACAATCTCCTGTTTCTCAGCTTAGGATACTGACCTCCTCCTGCAGCTTCACCGGCAGCTCTGTCTCTGCATGAGACTCCGGAGTCTGGTGCTGAACTAGAACACGCCCCCGGAAATGACATCATACCTGGAAGGATCCCATACATTCTAGCGTCTAGGGCACCGGAAGAGGTAAGTATTGTGCCGGCCGGGGCCCTGAGCAGGCGGGGGGCCCATAGTACGCTGGGATGCCCGATGGCGAGTAAGCCCCCCGCCTGCTCAGGGCCCCGCCGCTTGCCTGGGTGCAGGAGGGGGACCCGATGCGGGGGTACACAGTGCAGGCGACTGCTATGGGGCCCCCCCAGCTCACGGGCCCCATAGCAGTCGCGTGGCCTGCCGCCATTGGCGGGACGCCACTGGGTACAATGGTGTCTGGCCTGGACAATCCTCTGTAAGGGAAACCAAGTCCAAACTGATAGATTTTCCCTGCACTGATACATTGTAGCAAACGGTCAGGACAGGAGGGGGATCGTCTAGACTGAATACCATTGTAATAAATGCTCCGCTGTTGTCAGGATTAGATTTTTTTCCGGTTCTGGATATTAACAAGAATGATTTTATTCTCAGACAACAAGCAGAGATCTTACAAATGGCAGAAAAGTGGAATAATCCTTCATTGCAGAGATGAGAACTTTCCTCCTGTATCCGGCGGATCGTCCTGTGGCTGAGAACAGTCTTTGCGGAGCGATTCCTCCCTATGAGGGGAACGTCGGCGCGGTGGAGCTGCTGTATCAGCCACGGAGGGGAATGAAGAGCAAGAAAGATTTATCCCTCATCCTGGAGGATCCGGAACTGAAGACTGCGGAGATCAAAGCTGAAGGTGAAGCCACATGTGATCTGTATACATCGGCAGAGGGGTCGTCACATGAGGAAATCCCCCCATATATATGGAGATGGCGATCTGTGGGGGCCGGACACAGAATGGGTGTGTGGTGTAACCAAAGAGAACACTAAGTCAGCACAGGAGCTGTGTACACAAAACGGAAGCCTTCTGCAAAGTTACTTTATTCTCTTTATCCCCTTCCCGACATCCGCAGAATTTAAGTGTCGCAATTCCAATGAGTTGTGGATTTTTGGTTCAAGTTGCCCAACGGGACCAAAAAATAATGTGATAGAAAAGTATTAAAATTGAAATTTATATATATAAAAAAAATCCTTTTAAATTTCCTACCTCCATTTGTCAATACAAAGCAATACTAAAAGATTATATATATATATATTTATTTATTTAGTATTGACACACTGACAAAAAGTCCGATCTATCAAATCATAAATATATTAACCCCTACAGCAAATGCCCAACAGCAAAGATAATCTAAACACCCAATTTTTTTTTCTTTTTGGGTAATTTTACCTCCCAAAAAATGCATCAAAAAGAGATGAAAAGTTTGTAGACAGCAGAGAATGGCATCAATAACCCCCGCAGGTCGGCGAGCAGAAAGCGAACCTCGCCCAGATTCATCAGCAGAAACATGGAACAAATGCCTGGGTCTCACAAAATGGTGACACAATACCGGGTTATTTATTACTGTTTGGTGACACCATAATACGGCAATTCTGGCATCTTAATTTATTTTTCCGCTATTTAACGTGCGGTTTAAATAATTTGGGCTTTGATAGGTCGGACTTTTACAGACATGACAATATAAAATGTTTCTTTTTTAATTTCTTTTTTTGTTACCTTGGAAAATAGGGGTGATTTAACATTTTTGTTTATTTTTTTTCCTTTGTAAAACTTTTTTCTTTTTTTTCCATTTTTACTTTATTTTTTTATGTCCCCTTAGGGCACTTGAACCTGCAATCTCTTGACTGCTTATTCTATATACAGTAATCCTCTAGTAATGCAGTATACAGTTTATAAGATTAAGTCCAGAATGTGGATGAACTTCACAGGAGTACCAAGATGGCAGCCATGCAGGCCTTCACCATTCCCCTGACTGCCATTGTCATCCATTTCCTGGCGATAGCTCAATTTAAATGCCGCTGTTGGCTCAGGTGGCCACAGTCTACTCAAGTCGCTGCTGTCGGCTCAGGTCACCGCTGTTCTGGGCTGGCTGGCAAATTGCACACAGTAGCAACCCATCCTTATTGAGTTTTATCTATGGCTGATTCATAAAGTGAGTAAAGGTTACAAAGCTTTAAAAAGATAAAGCCGGTGTTATGATGTAATAGTTGAGGTCAAATGCCGACTAGATTCTCATCCACTTCTATCAGTGGGCTACTCAGAGAGGTGTCTGAGACTCTAGTCAGCATGTGACCAGGCACGGACTGGCCTGCTGGGGAATTCCCTGGTGGGCCCCACTGCAGGGCCAGCACTGACAAGAGAAGGAAGGCTCCTCCCACACCTACCCTAGCACAGCTATGCACTTGTCTATATACCGTATGCTGTGTGTGTGGGGGTGTGTGGTTTGACTTGTCTATATACTGTATGCTGTGTGTGTGTGGGGGGGACTTGTCTGTATACCGTGTGTGGGAGGTGGGGGACTTGTCTATATACTGTATGCTGTGTGTGGGGGGGACTTGTCTGTATACCGTGTGTGGGAGGTGGGGGACTTGTCTATATACCGTATGCTGTGTGTGGGGGACTTGTCTATATACTGTATGCTGTGTGTGGGGGACTTGTCTATATACTGTATGCTGTGTGGGTGACTTGTCTATATACTGTATGTTGTGTGTGGGGGACTTGTCTATATACCGTATGCTGTGTGGGGGACTTGTCTATATACCGTATGCTGTGTGTGGGGGACTTGTCTATATACTGTATGCTCTGTGTGGGGAACTTGTCTATATACTGTATGCTGTGTGTGGGGGACTTGTCTATATACTGTATGCTGTGTGTGGGGGGAGGGGGTGGGGGTCTTGTCTATATACTGTATGCTATGTATGGGGGACTTGTCTATATACTGTATGCTGTGTGTGGGGGACTTGTCTATATACAGTATGCTGTGTGTGGGGAACTTGTCTATATACTGTATGCTGTGTGGGGGACTTGTCTATATACTGTATGCTGTGTGTGGGGGGGAGGGGGTGGGGGACTTGTCTATATACCGTATGCTGTGTGGGGGGGACTTGTCTATATACTGTTTGCTGTGTGGTGGGGACTTGTCTATATACCGTATGCTGTGTGTGGAGGACTTGTCTATATACTGTATGCTGTGTATGGGGGACTTATCTATATACCGTATGCTGTGTGGGGGACTTGTCTATATACTGTATGCTGTGTGTGGGGGGGGAGGGAGTGGGGGACTTGTCTATATACTGTATGCTGTGTGGGGTACTTGTCTATATACTGTATGCTGTGTGGGGAACTTGTCTGTATACTGTATGCTGTGTGGGGGACTTGTCTATATACTGTATGCTGTGTATGGGGGACTTGTCTATATACCGTATGCTGTGTGGGGGACTTGTCTATATACTGTATGCTGTGTGTGGGGGGGGAGGGAGTGGGGGACTTGTCTATATACTGTATGCTGTGTGGGGTACTTGTCTATATACTGTATGCTGTGTGGGGGACTTGTCTATATACTGTATGCTGTGTGGGGGACTTGTCTATATACCGTATGCTGTGTGTGGAGGGGGAGGGGGTGGGGGACTTGTCTATATACTGTATGCTGTGTGTGGGGAACTTGTCTATATACTGTATGCTGTGTGTGGGGAACTTGTCTATATACCGTATGCTGTGTATGGGGGACTTGTCTATATACCGTATGCTGTGTGTGGGGGACTTGACTATATACCGTATGCTGTGTGTGGGGGACTTGTCTATATATCGTATGCTGTGTGTGGGGGACTTGTCTATATACCGTATGCTGTGTGTGGGGGACTTGTCTATATACCGTATGCTGTGTGGGGGGGACTTGTCTATATACTGTATGCTGTGTGGGGGTCTTGTCTATATACTGTATGCTGTGTGTGGGGGACTTGTCTATATACTGTATGCTGTGTGGGGGTCTTGTCTATATACCGTATGCTGTGTGTGTGGGGGGGGAGGGGGTGGCGGACTTGTCTATATACTGTATGCTGTGTGGTGGGGGACTTGTCTATATACTGTATGCTGTGTATGGGGGACTTGTCTATATACTGTATGCTGTGTGTGGGGGACTTGTCTATATAATGTATGCTATGTGGGGGTCTTGTCTATATACTGTATGCTGTGTGTGGGGGACTTGTCTATATACCGTATGCTGTGTGTGGGGGACTTGTCTATATACCGTATGCTGTGTATGGGGGACTTGTCTATATACTGTATGCTGTGTGTGGGGGACTTGTCTATATACCGTATGCTGTGTATGGGGGACTTGTCTATATACTGTATGCTGTGTGTGGGGGACTTGTCTATATACCGTATGCTGTGTATGGGGGACTTGTCTATATACTGTATGCTGTGTGTGGGGGACTTGTCTATATACTGTATGCTGTGTATGGGGGACTTGTCTATATACTGTATGCTGTGTGTGGGGGACTTGTCTATATACCGTATGCTGTGTGTGGGGAACTTGTCTATATACTGTATGCTGTGTGTGGGGGACTTGTCTATATACTGTATGCTGTGTATGGGGGACTTGTCTATATACTGTATGCTGTGTGTGGGGGACTTGTCTATATACCGTATGCTGTGTATGGGGGACTTGTCTATATACTGTATGCTGTGTGTGGGGGACTTGTCTATATACTGTATGCTGTGTATGGGGGACTTGTCTATATACTGTATGCTGTGTGTGGGGGACTTGTCTATATACTGTATGCTGTGTGTGGGGGACTTGTCTATATACCGTATGCTGTGTATGGGGGACTTGTCTATATACCGTATGCTGTGTGTGGGGAACTTGTCTATATACTGTATGCTGTGTGTGGGGGACTTGTCTATATACTGTATGCTCTGTGTGGGGAACTTGTCTATATACTGTATGCTGTGTGGGGGACTTGTCTATATACTGTATGCTGTGTGTGGGGGACTTGTCTATATACTGTATGCTGTGTATGGGGGACTTGTCTATATACTGTATGCTGTGTGTGGGGGACTTGTCTATATACCGTATGCTGTGTGTGGGGAACTTGTCTATATACTGTATGCTGTGTGTGGGGGACTTGTCTATATACTGTATGCTGTGTATGGGGGACTTGTCTATATACTGTATGCTGTGTGTGGGGGACTTGTCTATATACCGTGTGCTGTGTATGGGGGACTTGTCTATATACTGTATGCTGTGTGTGGGGGACTTGTCTATATACTGTATGCTGTGTATGGGGGACTTGTCTATATACTGTATGCTGTGTGTGGGGGACTTGTCTATATACTGTATGCTGTGTGTGGGGGACTTGTCTATATACCGTATGCTGTGTATGGGGGACTTGTCTATATACCGTATGCTGTGTGTGGGGAACTTGTCTATATACTGTATGCTGTGTGTGGGGGACTTGTCTATATACTGTATGCTCTGTGTGGGGAACTTGTCTATATACTGTATGCTGTGTGTGGGGAACTTGTCTATATACCGTATGCTGTGTATGGGGGACTTGTCTATATACCGTATGCTGTGTGTGGGGGACTTGTCTATATACCGTATGCTGTGTGTGGGGGACTTGTCTATATACTGTATGCTGTGTGTGGGGGACTTGTCTATATACTGTATGCTGTGTGGGGAACTTGTCTATATACCGTATGCTGTGTGGGGGACTCGTCTATATACTGTATGCTGTGTGTGGGGGCTTGTCTATATACTGTATGCTGTGTGTGGGGGACTTGTCTATATACCGTATGCTGTGTGTGGGGGACTTGTCTATATACTGTATGCTGTGTGTGGGGGACTTGTCTATATACTGTATGCTGTGTGGGGAACTTGTCTATATACCGTATGCTGTGTGGGGGACTTGTCTATATACTGTATGCTGTGTGTGGGGGCTTGTCTATATACTGTATGCTGTGTGTGGGGGACTTGTCTATATACTGTATGCTGTGTGGGGAACTTGTCTATATACCGTATGCTGTGTGGGGGACTTGTCTATATACTGTATGCTGTGTGTGGGGGCTTGTCTATATACTGTATGCTGTGTGTGGGGGACTTGTCTATATACCGTATGCTGTGTGTGGGGGACTTGTCTATATACTGTATGCTGTGTGTGGAGGACTTGTCTATATACTGTATGCTGTGTGTGGGGGACTTGTCTATATACCGTATGCTGTGTGTGGGGGACTTGTCTATATACC
Organism: Phyllobates terribilis; assembly: GCF_046119375.1. NCBI lineage: Eukaryota > Metazoa > Chordata > Amphibia > Anura > Dendrobatidae > Phyllobates > Phyllobates terribilis. The sequence goes on along the minus strand of NW_027362940.1, from coordinate 1,117,710 downwards.
GTATGCTGTGTGTGGGGGACTTGTCTATATACTGTATGCTGTGTGTGGGGGACTTGTCTATATACTGTATGCTGTGTGTGGGGGATTGTCTATATACCGTTTGCTGTGAGGGGGACTTGTCTATATACTGTATGCTGTGTGTGGGGAACTTGTCTATATACTGTATGCTGTGTGTGGGGGACTTGTCTATATACCGTATGCCGTGTGTGGGGGACTTGTCTATATACCGTATGCTGTGTGTGGGAGACTTGTCTATATACTGTATGCTGTGTGTGTGAAATTGTCTATATACTGTATGCTGTGTGGGGAACTTGTCTATATACTGTATGCTGTTTGGGGGACTTGTCTATATACTGTATGCTGTGTGGGGGACTTGTCTATATACCGTATGCTGTGTGTGTGGGGGGGGGGGTGGGGGACTTGTCGATATACTGTATGCTGTGTGGTGGGGGACTTGTCTATATACTGTATGCTGTGTGTGGGGGACTTGTCTATATACCGTATGCTGTGTGTGGGGGACTTGTCTATATACTGTTTTCTGTGTGGTGGGGACTTGTCTATATACCGTATGCTGTGTATGGGGGACTTGTCTATATACTGTATGCTGTGTATGGGGGACTTGTCTATATACCGTATGCTGTGTGGGGGACTTGTCTATATACTGTATGCTGTGTGTGCGGGACTTGTCTATATACTGTATGCTGTGTGGGGGACTTGTCTATATACTGTATGCTGTGTGGGGGACTTGTCTATATACTGTATGCTGTGTATGGGGGACTTGTCTATATACCGTATGCTGTGTGGGGGACTTGTCTATATACTGTATGCTGTGTGGTGGGGACTTGTCTATATACCGTATGCTGTGTATGGGGGACTTGTCTATATACTGTATGCTGTGTATGGGGGACTTGTCTATATACCGTATGCTGTGTGGGGGACTTGTCTATATACTGTATGCTGTGTGTGGGGGACTTGTCTATATACTGTATGCTGTGTATGGGGGACTTGTCTATATACCGTATGCTGTGTGGGGGACTTGTCTATATACTGTATGCTGTGTGTGGGGAACTTGTCTATATACTGTATGCTGTGTGTGGGGGACTTGTCTATATACCGTATGCTGTGTATGGGGGACTTGTCTATATACCGTATGCTGTGTGTGGGGGACTTGTCTATATACTGTATGCTGTGTGTGGGGGACTTGTCTATATATCGTATGCTGTGTGGGGGACTTGTCTATATACCGTATGCTGTGTGTGGGGGACTTTTTTATATACTGTATGCTGTGTGTGGGGGACTTGTCTATATACCGTATACTGTGTGTGGGGGACTTGTCTATATACCGTATGCTGTGTGTGGGGTTCTTGTCTATATACTGTATGCTGTGTGTGGGGGACTTGTCTATATACCGTATGCTGTGTGTGGGGGGGGGGAGGGGGTGGCGGACTTGTCTATATACTGTATGCTGTGTGGTGGGGGACTTGTCTATATACTGTATGCTGTGCATGGGGGACTTGTCTATATACTGTATGCTGTGTGTGGGGGACTTGTCTATATACTGTATGCTATGTGGGGGTCTTGTCTATATACTGTATGCTGTGTGTGGGGGACTTGTCTATATACCGTATGCTGTGTGTGGGGGACTTGTCTATATACTGTATGCTGTGTATGGGGGACTTGTCTATATACTGTATGCTGTGTGTGGGGGACTTGTCTATATACCGTATGCTGTGTATGGGGGACTTGTCTATATACTGTATGCTGTGTGTGGGGGACTTGTCTATATACTGTATGCTGTGTTTGGGGGACTTGTCTATATAATGTATGCTGTGTGTGGGGGACTTGTCTATATACTGTATGCTGTGTGTGGGGGACTTGTCTATATACCGTATGCTCTGTGTGGGGAACTTGTCTATATACTGTATGCTGTGTGTGGGGGACTTGTCTATATACTGTATGCTCTGTGTGGGGAACTTGTCTATATACTGTATGCTGTGTGTGGGGGACTTGTCTATATACTGTATGCTGTGTGTGGGGGACTTGTCTATATACTGTATGCTGTGTGTGGGGGCTTGTCTATATACTGTATGCTGTGTGTGGGGGACTTGTCTATATACCGTATGCTGTGTGTGGGGGACTTGTCTATATACTGTATGCTGTGTGTGGGGGACTTGTCTATATACTGTATGCTGTGTGTGGGGGACTTGTCTATATACCGTATGCTGTGTGTGGGGGACTTGTCTATATACCGTATGCTGTGTGTGGGGGACTTGTCTATATACTGTATGCTGTGTGTGGGGGACTTGTCTATATACTGTATGCTGTGTGTGGGGGATTGTCTATATACCGTTTGCTGTGAGGGGGACTTGTCTATATACTGTATGCTGTGTGTGGGGAACTTGTCTATATACTGTATGCTGTGTGTGGGGGACTTGTCTATATACCGTATGCTGTGTGTGGGGGACTTGTCTATATACTGTATGCTGTGTGTGGGGGACTTGTCTATATACTGTATGCTGTGTGTGTGAAATTGTCTATATACTGTATGCTGTGTGGGGGACTTGTCTATATACTGTATGCTGTTTGGGGGACTTGTCTATATACTGTATGCTGTGTGGGGGACTTGTCTATATACCGTATGCTGTGTGTGGGGGGGGAGGGGGTGGGGGACTTGTCGATATACTGTATGCTGTGTGGTGGGGGACTTGTCTATATACTGTATGCTGTGTGTGGGGGACTTGTCTATATACCGTATGCTGTGTGTGGGGGACTTGTCTATATACTGTTTGCTGTGTGGTGGGGACTTGTCTATATACCGTATGCTGTGTGTGGGGGGGGAGGGGGTGGGGGACTTGTCGATATACTGTATGCTGTGTGGTGGGGGACTTGTCTATATACTGTATGCTGTGTGTGGGGGACTTGTCTATATACTGTATGCTGTGTATGGGGGACTTGTCTATATACCGTATGCTGTGTGGGGGACTTGTCTGTATACTGTATGCTGTGTGTGGGGGACTTGTCTATATACTGTATGCTGTGTGGGGGACTTGTCTATATACTGTATGCTGTGTGGGGGACTTGTCTATATACTGTATGCTGTGTATGGGGGACTTGTCTATATACCGTATGCTGTGTGGCGGACTTGTCTATATACTGTATGCTGTGTGGTGGGGACTTGTCTATATACCGTATGCTGTGTATGGGGGACTTGTCTATATACTGTATGCTGTGTATGGGGGACTTGTCTATATACCGTATGCTGTGTGGGGGACTTGTCTATATACTGTATGCTGTGTGTGGGGAACTTGTCTATATACTGTATGCTGTGTGTGGGGGACTTGTCTATATACCGTATGCTGTGTATGGGGGACTTGTCTATATACCGTATGCTGTGTGTGGGGGACTTGTCTATATACTGTATGCTGTGTGTGGGGGACTTGTCTATATACCGTATGCTGTGTGTGGGGGACTTGTCTATATACCGTATGCTGTGTGTGGGGGACTTGTCTATATATCGTATGCTGTGTGGGGGACTTGTCTATATACCGTATGCTGTGTGTGGGGGACTTTTTTATATACTGTATGCTGTGTGTGGGGGACTTGTCTATATACCGTATACTGTGTGTGTGGGACTTGTCTATATACCGTATGCTGTGTGTGGGGGTCTTGTCTATATACTGTATGCTGTGTGTGGGGGACTTGTCTATATACCGTATGCTGTGTGTGGGGGGGGGGAGGGGGTGGCGGACTTGTCTATATACTGTATGCTGTGTGGTGGGGGACTTGTCTATATACTGTATGCTGTGCATGGGGGACTTGTCTATATACTGTATGCTGTGTGTGGGGGACTTGTCTATATACTGTATGCTATGTGGGGGTCTTGTCTATATACTGTATGCTGTGTGTGGGGGACTTGTCTATATACCGTATGCTGTGTGTGGGGGACTTGTCTATATACCGTATGCTGTGTATGGGGGACTTGTCTATATACTGTATGCTGTGTGTGGGGGACTTGTCTATATACCGTATGCTGTGTATGGGGGACTTGTCTATATACTGTATGCTGTGTGTGGGGGACTTGTCTATATACTGTATGCTGTGTATGGGGGACTTGTCTATATACTGTATGCTGTGTGTGGGGGACTTGTCTATATACTGTATGCTGTGTGTGGGGGACTTGTCTATATACCGTATGCTCTGTGTGGGGAACTTGTCTATATACTGTATGCTGTGTGTGGGGGACTTGTCTATATACTGTATGCTCTGTGTGGGGAACTTGTCTATATACTGTATGCTCTGTGTGGGGAACTTGTCTGTATACCGTATGCTGTGTGTGGGGGACTTGTCTATATACTGTATGCTGTGTGTGGGGGCTTGTCTATATACTGTATGCTGTGTGTGGGGGACTTGTCTATATATCGTATGCTGTGTGTGGGGGACTTGTCTATATACTGTATGCTGTGTGTGGGGGACTTGTCTATATACTGTATGCTGTGTGTGGGGGACTTGTCTATATACCGTATGCTGTGTGTGGGGGACTTGTCTATATACCGTATGCTGTGTGTGGGGGACTTGTCTATATACTGTATGCTGTGTGTGGGGGACTTGTCTATATACTGTATGCTGTGTGTGGGGGATTGTCTATATACCGTTTGCTGTGAGGGGGACTTGTCTATATACTGTATGCTGTGTGTGGGGAACTTGTCTATATACTGTATGCTGTGTGTGGGGGACTTGTCTATATACCGTATGCTGTGTGTGGGGGACTTGTCTATATACCGTATGCTGTGTGTGGGAGACTTGTCTATATACTGTATGCTGTGTGTGTGAAATTGTCTATATACTGTATGCTGTGTGGGGGACTTGTCTATATACTGTATGCTGTTTGGGGGACTTGTCTATATACTGTATGCTGTGTGGGGGACTTGTCTATATACCGTATGCTGTGTGTGGGGGGGAGGGGGTGGGGGACTTGTCGATATACTGTATGCTGTGTGGTGGGGGACTTGTCTATATACTGTATGCTGTGTGTGGGGGACTTGTCTATATACCGTATGCTGTGTGTGGGGGACTTGTCTATATACTGTTTGCTGTGTGGTGGGGACTTGTCTATATACCGTATGCTGTGTGTGGGGGACTTGTCTATATACTGTATGCTGTGTGTGGGGGACTTGTCTATATACCGTATGCTGTGTGTGGGGGACTTGTCTATATACCGTATGCTGTGTGTGGGGGACTTGTCTATATATCGTATGCTGTGTGGGGGACTTGTCTATATACCGTATGCTGTGTGTGGGGGACTTTTTTATATACTGTATGCTGTGTGTGGGGGACTTGTCTATATACCGTATACTGTGTGTGTGGGACTTGTCTATATACCGTATGCTGTGTGTGGGGGTCTTGTCTATATACTGTATGTGTGTGTGGGGGACTTGTCTATATACCGTATGCTGTATGTGGGGGGGGGGAGGGGGTGGCGGACTTGTCTATATACTGTATGCTGTGTGGTGGGGGACTTGTCTATATACTGTATGCTGTGCATGGGGGACTTGTCTATATACTGTATGCTGTGTGTGGGGGACTTGTCTATATACTGTATGCTATGTGGGGGTCTTGTCTATATACTGTATGCTGTGTGTGGGGGACTTGTCTATATACCGTATGCTGTGTGTGGGGGACTTGTCTATATACCGTATGCTGTGTATGGGGGACTTGTCTATATACTGTATGCTGTGTGTGGGGGACTTGTCTATATACCGTATGCTGTGTATGGGGGACTTGTCTATATACTGTATGCTGTGTGTGGGGGACTTGTCTACATACTGTATGCTGTGTATGGGGGACTTGTCTATATACTGTATGCTGTGTGTGGGGGACTTGTCTATATACTGTATGCTGTGTGTGGGGGACTTGTCTATATACCATATGCTCTGTGTGGGGAACTTGTCTATATACTGTTTGCTCTGTGTGGGGGACTTGTCTATATACTGTATGCTGTGTGTAGAGGACTTGTCTATATACTGTATGCTGTTTGTGGGGGACTTGTCTATATACTGTATGCTCTGTGTGGGGAACTTGTCTATATACTGTTTGCTCTGTGTGGGGAACTTGTCTGTATACCGTATGCTGTGTGTGGGGGACTTGTCTATATACTGTATGCTGTGTGTGGGGGCTTGTCTATATACTGTATGCTGTGTGTGGGGGACTTGTCTATATACCGTATGCTGTGTGTGGGGGACTTGTCTATAAACTGTATGCTGTGTGTGGGGGACTTGTCTATATACTGTATGCTGTGTGTGGGGGACTTGTCTATATACCGTATGCTGTGTGTGGGGGACTTGTCTATATACCGTATGCTGTGTGTGGTGGACTTGTCTATATACTGTATGCTGTGTGTGGGGGACTTGTCTATATACTGTATGCTGTGTGTGGGGGATTGTCTATATACCGTTTGCTGTGAGGGGGACTTGTCTATATACTGTATGCTGTGTGTGGGGAACTTGTCTATATACTGTATGCTGTGTGTGGGGGACTTGTCTATATACCGTATGCTGTGTGTGGGGGACTTGTCTATATACCGTATGCTGTGTGTGGGAGACTTGTCTATATACTGTATGCTGTGTGTGTGAAATTGTCTATATACTGTATGCTGTGTGGGGGACTTGTCTATATACTGTATGCTGTTTGGGGGACTTGTCTATATACTGTATGCTGTGTGGGGGACTTGTCTATATACCGTATGCTGTGTGTGGGGGGGGAGGGGGTGGGGGACTTGTCGATATACTGTATGCTGTGTGGTGGGGGACTTGTCTATATACTGTATGCTGTGTGTGGGGGACTTGTCTATATACCGTATGCTGTGTGTGGGGGACTTGTCTATATACTGTTTGCTGTGTGGTGGGGACTTGTCTATATACCGTATGCTGTGTATGGGGGACTTGTCTATATACTGTATGCTGTGTATGGGGGACTTGTCTATATACCGTATGCTGTGTGGGGGACTTGTCTATATACTGTATGCTGTGTGTGGGGGACTTGTCTATATACTGTATGCTGTGTGGGGGACTTGTCTATATACTGTATGCTGTGTGGGGGACTTGTCTATATACTGTATGCTGTGTGTGGGGAACTTGTCTATATACTGTATGCTGTGTGTGGGGAACTTGTCTATATACTGTATGCTGTGTGTGGGGGACTTGTCTATATACTGTATGCTGTGTATGGGGGACTTGTCTATATACTGTATGCTGTGTGTGGGGGACTTGTCTATATACCGTGTGCTGTGTATGGGGGACTTGTCTATATACTGTATGCTGTGTGTGGGGGAATTGTCTATATACTGTATGCTGTGTGTGGGGGACTTGTCTATATACTGTATGCTGTGTGTGGGGGACTTGTCTATAAACTGTATGCTGTGTGTGGGGGACTTGTCTATATACCGTATGCTGTGTATGGGGGACTTGTCTATATACCGTATGCTGTGTGTGGGGAACTTGTCTATATACTGTATGCTGTGTGTGGGGGACTTGTCTATATACTGTATGCTCTGTGTGGGGAACTTGTCTATATACTGTATGCTGTGTGTGGGGGACTTGTCTATATACTGTATGCTGTGTGTGGGGGACTTGTCTATATACTGTATGCTGTGTGGGGAACTTGTCTATATACCGTATGCTGTGTGGGGGACTTGTCTATATACTGTATGCTGTGTGTGGGGGCTTGTCTATATACTGTATGCTGTGTGTGGGGGACTTGTCTATATACCGTATGCTGTGTGTGGGGGACTTGTCTATATACTGTATGCTGTGTGTGGAGGACTTGTCTATATACTGTATGCTGTGTGTGGGGGACTTGTCTATATACCGTATGCTGTGTGTGGGGGACTTGTCTATATACCGTATGCTGTGTGTGGGGGACTTGTCTATATACTGTATGCTGTGTGTGGGGGACTTGTCTATATACTGTATGCTGTGTGTGGGGGATTGTCTATATACCGTTTGCTGTGAGCGGGACTTGTCTATATACTGTATGGTGTGTGTGGGGAACTTGTCTATATACTGTATGCTGTGTGTGGGGGACTTGTCTATATACCGTATGCTGTGTGTGGGGGACTTGTCTATATACCGTATGCTGTGTGTGGGAGACTTGTCTATATACTGTATGCTGTGTGTGTGAAATTGTCTATATACTGTATGCTGTGTGGGGGACTTGTCTATATACTGTATGCTGTTTGGGGGACTTGTCTATATACTGTATGCTGTGTGGGGGACTTGTCTATATACCGTATGCTGTGTGTGTGTGGGGGGGGGGTGGGGGACTTGTCGATATACTGTATGCTGTGTGGTGGGGGACTTGTCTATATACTGTATGCTGTGTGTGGGGGACTTGTCTATATACCGTATGCTGTGTGTGGGGGACTTGTCTATATACTGTTTTCTGTGTGGTGGGGACTTGTCTATATACCGTATGCTGTGTATGGGGGACTTGTCTATATACTGTATGCTGTGTATGGGGGACTTGTCTATATACCGTATGCTGTGTGGGGGACTTGTCTATATACTGTATGCTGTGTGTGGGGGACTTGTCTATATACTGTATGCTGTGTGGGGGACTTGTCTATATACTGTATGCTGTGTGGGGGACTGGTCTATATACTGTATGCTGTGTATGGGGGACTTGTCTATATACCGTATGCTGTGTGGGGGACTTGTCTATATACTGTATGCTGTGTGGTGGGGACTTGTCTATATACCGTATGCTGTGTATGGGGGACTTGTCTATATACTGTATGCTGTGTATGGGGGACTTGTCTATATACCGTATGCTGTGTGGGGGACTTGTCTATATACTGTATGCTGTGTGTGGGGGACTTGTCTATATACTGTATGCTGTGTATGGGGGACTTGTCTATATACCGTATGCTGTGTGGGGGACTTGTCTATATACTGTATGCTGTGTGTGGGGAACTTGTCTATATACTGTATGCTGTGTGTGGGGGACTTGTCTATATACCGTATGCTGTGTATGGGGGACTTGTCTATATACCGTATGCTGTGTGTGGGGGACTTGTCTATATACTGTATGCTGTGTGTGGGGGACTTGTCTATATATCGTATGCTGTGTGGGGGACTTGTCTATATACCGTATGCTGTGTGTGGGGGACTTTTTTATATACTGTATGCTGTGTGTGGGGGACTTGTCTATATACCGTATGCTGTGTGTGGGGGTCTTGTCTATATACTGTATGCTGTGTGTGGGGGACTTGTCTATATACCGTATGCTGTGTGTGGGGGGGGGAGGGGGTGGCGGACTTGTCTATATTCTGTATGCTGTGTGGTGGGGGACTTGTCTATATACTGTATGCTGTGCATGGGGGACTTGTCTATATACTGTATGCTGTGTGTGGGGGACTTGTCTATATACTGTATGCTATGTGGGGGTCTTGTCTATATACTGTATGCTGTGTGTGGGGGACTTGTCTATATACCGTATGCTGTGTGTGGGGGACTTGTCTATATACTGTATGCTGTGTATGGGGGACTTGTCTATATACTGTATGCTGTGTGTGGGGGACTTGTCTATATACCGTATGCTGTGTATGGGGGACTTGTCTATATACTGTATGCTGTGTGTGGGGGACTTGTCTATATACTGTATGCTGTGTATGGGGGACTTGTCTATATACTGTATGCTGTGTGTGGGGGACTTGTCTATATACGGTATGCTGTGTGTGGGGGACTTGTCTATATACCGTATGCTCTGTGTGGGGAACTTGTCTATATACTGTATGCTGTGTGTGGGGGACTTGTCTATATACTGTATGCTCTGTGTGGGGAACTTGTCTATATACTGTATGCTGTGTGTGGGGGACTTCTCTATATACTGTATGCTGTGTGTGGGGGACTTGTCTATATACTGTATGCTGTGTGTGGGGGACTTGTCTATATACTGTATGCTGTGTGTGGGGGCTTGTCTATATACTGTATGCTGTGTGTGGGGGACTTGTCTATATACCGTATGCTGTGTGTGGGGGACTTGTCTATATACTGTATGCTGTGTGTGGGGGACTTGTCTATATACTGTATGCTGTGTGTGGGGGACTTGTCTATATACCGTATGCTGTGTGTGGGGGACTTGTCTATATACCGTATGCTGTGTGTGGGGGACTTGTCTATATACTGTATGCTGTGTGTGGGGGACTTGTCTATATACTGTATGCTGTGTGTGGGGGATTGTCTATATACCGTTTGCTGTGAGGGGGACTTGTCTATATACTGTATGCTGTGTGTGGGGAACTTGTCTATATACTGTATGCTGTGTGTGGGGGACTTGTCTATATACCGTATGCTGTGTGTGGAGGACTTGTCTATATACTGTATGCTGTGTGTGGGGGACTTGTCTATATACTGTATGCTGTGTGTGGGTCTTGTCTATATACTGTATGCTGTGTGTGGGGGACTTGTCTATATACCGTATGCTGTGTGTTGGGGCTTGTCTATATACCGTATGCTGTGTGTGGGGGACTTGTCTATATACTGTATGCTGTGTGTGGGGGACTTGTCTATATATTGTATGCTGTGTGTGGGGGACTTGTCTATATACTGTATGCTGTGTGTGGGGGACTTGTCTATATACCGTATGCTGTGTGTGGGGGACTTGTCTATATACTGTATGCTGTGTGTGGGTCTTGTCTATATACTGTATGCTGTGTGTGGGGGACTTGTCTATATACCGTATCCTGTGTGTGGGGGCTTGTCTATATACCGTATGCTGTGTGTGGGGGACTTGTCTATATACTGTATGCTGTGTGTGGGGGACTTGTCTATATACCGTATGCTGTGTGTGGGGGACTTGTCTATATACCGTATGCTGTGTGTGGGGGACTTGTCTATATACTGTATGCTGTGTGTGGGGGACTTGTCTATATACTGTATGCTGTGTGTGGGGGACTTGTCTATATACCGTATGCTGTGTGTGGGGGACTTGTCTATATACTGTATGCTGTGTGTGGGTCTTGTCTATATACTGTATGCTGTGTGTGGGGGACTTGTCTATATACCGTATGCTGTGTGTGGGGGCTTGTCTATATACCGTATGCTGTGAGGGGGACTTGTCTATATACTGTATGCTGTGTGTGGGGAACTTGTCTATATACTGTATGCTGTGTGTGGGTGACTTGTCTATATACTGTATGCTGTGTGTGGGGGACTTGTCTATATACCGTATGCTGTGTGTGGGGGACTTGTCTATATACTGTATGCTGTGTGTGGGTCTTGTCTATATACTGTATGCTGTGTGTGGGGGACTTGTCTATATACCGTATGCTGTGTGTGGGGGACTTGTCTATATACTGTATGCTGTGTGTGGGGGACTTGTCTATATACTGTATGCTGTGTGGGGGGGACTTGTCTATATACCGTATGCTGTGTGTGGCGGGGACTTGTCTATATACCGTATGCTGTGTGTGGGGGACTTGTCTATATACTGTATGCTGTGTGGGGGGGACTTGTCTATATACCGTATGCTGTGTGTGGGGGGGACTTGTCTATATACCGTATGCTGTGTGTGGGGGACTTGTCTATATACTGTATGCTGTGTATGGGGGACTTGTCTATATACCGTATGCTGTGTGGGGTACTTGTCTATATACTGTATGCTGTGTGGGGGGGACTTGTCTATATACTGTATGCTGTGTGTGGGGGACTTGTCTATATACCGTATGCTGTGTGTGGGAGACTTGTCTATATACCATATACTGTGTGTGGGGGACTTGTCTATATACTGTATGCTGTGTAGGGGACTTGTCTATATACTGTATGCTGTGTAGGGGACTTGTCTATATACTGTATGCTGTGTGTGGGGGACTTGTCTATATACTGTATGCTATGTATGGGGGACTTGTCTATATACCGTATGCTGTGTGTGGGGGACTTGTCTATATACTGTATGCTGTGTGTGGGTGACTTGTCTATATACTGTATGCTGTGTGGGGGGGACTTGTCTATATACCGTATGCTGTGTGTGGGGGGGACTTGTCTATATACCGTATGCTGTGTGGGGGGGACTTATCTATATACTGTATGCTGTGTGTTGGTGACTTGTCTATATACCGTATGCTGTTTGTGGGGGACTTGTCTATATACCGTATGCTGTGTGTGGGGGACTTGTCTATATACCGTATGCTGTGTGTGGGGGACTTGTCTATATACCGTATGCTGTGTATGGGGGACTTGTCTATATACCGTATGCTGTGTGTGGGGGACTTGTCTATATACTGTATGCTGTGTGGGGGGGACTTGTCTATATACTGTATGCTGTGTGGGGGGGACTTGTCTATATACTGTATGCTGTGTATGGGGGACTTGTCTATATACTGTATGCTGTGTGTGGGGGACTTGTCTATATACCGTATGCTGTGTGTGGGTCTTGTCTATATACTGTATGCTGTGTGTGGGGCTCTTGTCTATATACCGTATGCTGTGTGTGGGGGACTTGTCTATATACTGTATGCTGTGTGTGGGGGACTTGTCTATATACCGTATGCTGTGAGGGGGACTTGTCTATATACTGTATGCTGTGTGTGGGTGACTTGTCTATATACTGTATGCTGTGTGTGGGTGACTTGTCTATATACTGTATGCTGTGTGTGGGGGACTTGTCTATATACTGTATGCTGTGTGTGGGGAACTTGTCTATATACCGTATGCTGTGTATGGGGGACTTGTCTATATACCGTATGCTGTGTGTGGGGGACTTGTCTATATACCGTATGCTGTGTGTGGGGGACTTGTCTATATACCGTATGCTGTGAGGGGGACTTGTCTATATGCTGTATGCTGTGTATGGGGAACTTGTCTATATACTGTATGCTGTGTGTGGGTGACTTGTCTATATACTGTATGCTGTGTGTGGAGGACTTGTCTATATACTGTATGCTGTGTGTGGGGTACTTGTCTATATACCGTATGCTGTGTATGGGGGACTTGTCTATATACCGTATGCTGTGTGTGGGGGACTTGTCTATATACCGTATGCTGTGTGTGGGGGACTTGTCTATATATCGTATGCTGTGTGTGGGGGACTTGTCTATATACCGTATGCTGTGTGTGGGGGACTTGTCTATATACCGTATGCTGTGTGGGGGGGACTTGTCTATATACTGTATGCTGTGTGGGGGTCTTGTCTATATACTGTATGCTGTGTGTGGGGGACTTGTCTATATACCGTATGCTGTGTGTGTGGGGGGGGAGGGGGTGGCGGACTTGTCTATATACTGTATGCTGTGTGGTGGGGGACTTGTCTATATACTGTATGCTGTGCATGGGGGACTTGTCTATATACTGTATGCTGTGTGTGGGGGACTTGTCTATATACTGTATGCTATGTGGGGGTCTTGTCTATATACTGTATGCTGTGTGTGGGGGACTTGTCTATATACCGTATGCTGTGTATGGGGGACTTGTCTATATACTGTATGCTGTGTGTGGGGGACTTGTCTATATACCGTATGCTGTGTATGGGGGACTTGTCTATATACTGTATGCTGTGTGTGGGGGACTTGTCTATATACTGTATGCTGTGTATGGGGGACTTGTCTATATACTGTATGCTGTGTGTGGGGGACTTGTCTATATACTCTATGCTGTGTGTGGGGGACTTGTCTATATACCGTATGCTCTGTGTGGGGAACTTGTCTATATACTGTATGCTGTGTGTGGGGGACTTGTCTATATACTGTATGCTCTGTGTGGGGAACTTGTCTATATACTGTATGCTGTGTGTGGGGGACTTGTCTACATACTGTATGCTGTGTGTGGGGGACTTGTCTATATACTGTATGCTGTGTGTGGGGGACTTGTCTATATACTGTATGCTGTGTGTGGGGGCTTGTCTATATACTGTATGCTGTGTGTGGGGGACTTGTCTATATACTGTATGCTGTGTGTGGGGGACTTGTCTATATACTGTATGCTGTGTGTGGGGAACTTGTCTATATACCGTATGCTGTGTATGGGGGACTTGTCTATATACCGTATGCTGTGTGTGGGGGACTTGTCTATATACCGTATGCTGTGTGTGGGGGACTTGTCTATATATCGTATGCTGTGTGTGGGGGACTTGTCTATATACCGTATGCTGTGTGTGGGGGACTTGTCTATATACCGTATGCTGTGTGGGGGGGACTTGTCTATATACTGTATGCTGTGTGTGGGGGACTTGTCTATATACTGTATGCTGTGTGTGGGGGACTTGTCTACATACTGTATGCTGTGTGTGGGGGACTTGTCTATATACTGTATGCTGTGTGTGGGGGACTTGTCTATATACTGTATGCTGTGTGTGGGGGCTTGTCTATATACTGTATGCTGTGTGTGGGGGACTTGTCTATATACTGTATGCTGTGTGTGGGGGACTTGTCTATATACTGTATGCTGTGTGTGGGGAACTTGTCTATATACCGTATGCTGTGTATGGGGGACTTGTCTATATACCGTATGCTGTGTGTGGGGGACTTGTCTATATACCGTATGCTGTGTGTGGGGGACTTGTCTATATATCGTATGCTGTGTGTGGGGGACTTGTCTATATACCGTATGCTGTGTGTGGGGGACTTGTCTATATACCGTATGCTGTGTGGGGGGGACTTGTCTATATACTGTATGCTGTGTGGGGGTCTTGTCTATATACTGTATGCTGTGTGTGGGGGACTTGTCTATATACCGTATGCTGTGTGTGTGGGGGGGGGAGGGGGTGGCGGACTTGTCTATATACTGTATGCTGTGTGTTGGGGACTTGTCTACATACTGTATGCTGTGTGTGGGGGGGACTTGTCTATATACTGTATGCTGTGCATGGGGGACTTGTCTATATACTGTATGCTGTGTGTGGGGGACTTGTCTATATACTGTATGCTATGTGGGGGTCTTGTCTATATACTGTATGCTGTGTGTGGGGGACTTGTCTATATACCGTATGCTGTGTGTGGGGGACTTGTCTATATACCGTATGCTGTGTATGGGGGACTTGTCTATATACTGTATGCTGTGTGTGGGGGACTTGTCTATATACCGTATGCTGTGTATGGGGGACTTGTCTATATACTGTATGCTGTGTGTGGGGGACTTGTCTATATACTGTATGCTGTGTATGGGGGACTTGTCTATATACCGTATGCTGTGTGGGGGACTTGTCTATATACTGTATGCTGTGTGTGGGGAACTTGTCTATATACTGTATGCTGTGTGTGGGGGACTTGTCTATATACCGTATGCTGTGTATGGGGGACTTGTCTATATACCGTATGCTGTGTGTGGGGGACTTGTCTATATACTGTATGCTGTGTGTGGGGGACTTGTCTATATATCGTATGCTGTGTGGGGGACTTGTCTATATACCGTATGCTGTGTGTGGGGGACTTTTTTATATACTGTATGCTGTGTGTGGGGGACTTGTCTATATACCGTATACTGTGTGTGGGGGACTTGTCTATATACCGTATGCTGTGTGTGGGGGTCTTGTCTATATACTGTATGCTGTGTGTGGGGGACTTGTCTATATACCGTATGCTGTGTGTGGGGGGGGGAGGGGGTGGCGGACTTGTCTATATTCTGTATGCTGTGTGGTGGGGGACTTGTCTATATACTGTATGCTGTGCATGGGGGACTTGTCTATATACTGTATGCTGTGTGTGGGGGACTTGTCTATATACTGTATGCTATGTGGGGGTCTTGTCTATATACTGTATGCTGTGTGTGGGGGACTTGTCTATATACCGTATGCTGTGTGTGGGGGACTTGTCTATATACTGTATGCTGTGTATGGGGGACTTGTCTATATACTGTATGCTGTGTGTGGGGGACTTGTCTATATACCGTATGCTGTGTATGGGGGACTTGTCTATATACTGTATGCTGTGTGTGGGGGACTTGTCTATATACGGTATGCTGTGTGTGGGGGACTTGTCTATATACCGTATGCTCTGTGTGGGGAACTTGTCTATATACTGTATGCTGTGTGTGGGGGACTTGTCTATATACTGTATGCTCTGTGTGGGGAACTTGTCTATATACTGTATGCTGTGTGTGGGGGACTTCTCTATATACTGTATGCTGTGTGTGGGGGACTTGTCTATATACTGTATGCTGTGTGTGGGGGACTTGTCTATATACTGTATGCTGTGTGTGGGGGCTTGTCTATATACTGTATGCTGTGTGTGGGGGACTTGTCTATATACCGTATGCTGTGTGTGGGGGACTTGTCTATATACTGTATGCTGTGTGTGGGGGACTTGTCTATATACTGTATGCTGTGTGTGGGGGACTTGTCTATATACCGTATGCTGTGTGTGGGGGACTTGTCTATATACCGTATGCTGTGTGTGGGGGACTTGTCTATATACTGTATGCTGTGTGTGGGGGACTTGTCTATATACTGTATGCTGTGTGTGGGGGATTGTCTATATACCGTTTGCTGTGAGGGGGACTTGTCTATATACTGTATGCTGTGTGTGGGGAACTTGTCTATATACTGTATGCTGTGTGTGGGGGACTTGTCTATATACCGTATGCTGTGTGTGGAGGACTTGTCTATATACTGTATGCTGTGTGTGGGGGACTTGTCTATATACTGTATGCTGTGTGTGGGTCTTGTCTATATACTGTATGCTGTGTGTGGGGGACTTGTCTATATACCGTATGCTGTGTGTTGGGGCTTGTCTATATACCGTATGCTGTGTGTGGGGGACTTGTCTATATACTGTATGCTGTGTGTGGGGGACTTGTCTATATATTGTATGCTGTGTGTGGGGGACTTGTCTATATACTGTATGCTGTGTGTGGGGGACTTGTCTATATACCGTATGCTGTGTGTGGGGGACTTGTCTATATACTGTATGCTGTGTGTGGGTCTTGTCTATATACTGTATGCTGTGTGTGGGGGACTTGTCTATATACCGTATCCTGTGTGTGGGGGCTTGTCTATATACCGTATGCTGTGTGTGGGGGACTTGTCTATATACTGTATGCTGTGTGTGGGGGACTTGTCTATATACCGTATGCTGTGTGTGGGGGACTTGTCTATATACCGTATGCTGTGTGTGGGGGACTTGTCTATATACTGTATGCTGTGTGTGGGGGACTTGTCTATATACTGTATGCTGTGTGTGGGGGACTTGTCTATATACCGTATGCTGTGTGTGGGGGACTTGTCTATATACTGTATGCTGTGTGTGGGTCTTGTCTATATACTGTATGCTGTGTGTGGGGGACTTGTCTATATACCGTATGCTGTGTGTGGGGGCTTGTCTATATACCGTATGCTGTGAGGGGGACTTGTCTATATACTGTATGCTGTGTGTGGGGAACTTGTCTATATACTGTATGCTGTGTGTGGGTGACTTGTCTATATACTGTATGCTGTGTGTGGGGGACTTGTCTATATACCGTATGCTGTGTGTGGGGGACTTGTCTATATACTGTATGCTGTGTGTGGGTCTTGTCTATATACTGTATGCTGTGTGTGGGGGACTTGTCTATATACCGTATGCTGTGTGTGGGGGACTTGTCTATATACTGTATGCTGTGTGTGGGGGACTTGTCTATATACTGTATGCTGTGTGGGGGGGACTTGTCTATATACCGTATGCTGTGTGTGGCGGGGACTTGTCTATATACCGTATGCTGTGTGTGGGGGACTTGTCTATATACTGTATGCTGTGTGGGGGGGACTTGTCTATATACCGTATGCTGTGTGTGGGGGGGACTTGTCTATATACCGTATGCTGTGTGTGGGGGACTTGTCTATATACTGTATGCTGTGTATGGGGGACTTGTCTATATACCGTATGCTGTGTGGGGTACTTGTCTATATACTGTATGCTGTGTGGGGGGGACTTGTCTATATACTGTATGCTGTGTGTGGGGGACTTGTCTATATACCGTATGCTGTGTGTGGGAGACTTGTCTATATACCATATACTGTGTGTGGGGGACTTGTCTATATACTGTATGCTGTGTAGGGGACTTGTCTATATACTGTATGCTGTGTAGGGGACTTGTCTATATACTGTATGCTGTGTGTGGGGGACTTGTCTATATACTGTATGCTATGTATGGGGGACTTGTCTATATACCGTATGCTGTGTGTGGGGGACTTGTCTATATACTGTATGCTGTGTGTGGGTGACTTGTCTATATACTGTATGCTGTGTGGGGGGGACTTGTCTATATACCGTATGCTGTGTGTGGGGGGGACTTGTCTATATACCGTATGCTGTGTGGGGGGGACTTATCTATATACTGTATGCTGTGTGTTGGTGACTTGTCTATATACCGTATGCTGTTTGTGGGGGACTTGTCTATATACCGTATGCTGTGTGTGGGGGACTTGTCTATATACCGTATGCTGTGTGTGGGGGACTTGTCTATATACCGTATGCTGTGTATGGGGGACTTGTCTATATACCGTATGCTGTGTGTGGGGGACTTGTCTATATACTGTATGCTGTGTGGGGGGGACTTGTCTATATACTGTATGCTGTGTGGGGGGGACTTGTCTATATACTGTATGCTGTGTATGGGGGACTTGTCTATATACTGTATGCTGTGTGTGGGGGACTTGTCTATATACCGTATGCTGTGTGTGGGTCTTGTCTATATACTGTATGCTGTGTGTGGGGCTCTTGTCTATATACCGTATGCTGTGTGTGGGGGACTTGTCTATATACTGTATGCTGTGTGTGGGGGACTTGTCTATATACCGTATGCTGTGAGGGGGACTTGTCTATATACTGTATGCTGTGTGTGGGTGACTTGTCTATATACTGTATGCTGTGTGTGGGTGACTTGTCTATATACTGTATGCTGTGTGTGGGGGACTTGTCTATATACTGTATGCTGTGTGTGGGGAACTTGTCTATATACCGTATGCTGTGTATGGGGGACTTGTCTATATACCGTATGCTGTGTGTGGGGGACTTGTCTATATACCGTATGCTGTGTGTGGGGGACTTGTCTATATACCGTATGCTGTGAGGGGGACTTGTCTATATGCTGTATGCTGTGTATGGGGAACTTGTCTATATACTGTATGCTGTGTGTGGGTGACTTGTCTATATACTGTATGCTGTGTGTGGAGGACTTGTCTATATACTATATGCTGTGTGTGGGGTACTTGTCTATATACCGTATGCTGTGTATGGGGGACTTGTCTATATACCGTATGCTGTGTGTGGGGGACTTGTCTATATACCGTATGCTGTGTGTGGGGGACTTGTCTATATATCGTATGCTGTGTGTGGGGGACTTGTCTATATACCGTATGCTGTGTGTGGGGGACTTGTCTATATACCGTATGCTGTGTGGGGGGGACTTGTCTATATACTGTATGCTGTGTGGGGGTCTTGTCTATATACTGTATGCTGTGTGTGGGGGACTTGTCTATATACCGTATGCTGTGTGTGTGGGGGGGGAGGGGGTGGCGGACTTGTCTATATACTGTATGCTGTGTGGTGGGGGACTTGTCTATATACTGTATGCTGTGCATGGGGGACTTGTCTATATACTGTATGCTGTGTGTGGGGGACTTGTCTATATACTGTATGCTATGTGGGGGTCTTGTCTATATACTGTATGCTGTGTGTGGGGGACTTGTCTATATACCGTATGCTGTGTATGGGGGACTTGTCTATATACTGTATGCTGTGTGTGGGGGACTTGTCTATATACCGTATGCTGTGTATGGGGGACTTGTCTATATACTGTATGCTGTGTGTGGGGGACTTGTCTATATACTGTATGCTGTGTATGGGGGACTTGTCTATATACTGTATGCTGTGTGTGGGGGACTTGTCTATATACTCTATGCTGTGTGTGGGGGACTTGTCTATATACCGTATGCTCTGTGTGGGGAACTTGTCTATATACTGTATGCTGTGTGTGGGGGACTTGTCTATATACTGTATGCTCTGTGTGGGGAACTTGTCTATATACTGTATGCTGTGTGTGGGGGACTTGTCTACATACTGTATGCTGTGTGTGGGGGACTTGTCTATATACTGTATGCTGTGTGTGGGGGACTTGTCTATATACTGTATGCTGTGTGTGGGGGCTTGTCTATATACTGTATGCTGTGTGTGGGGGACTTGTCTATATACTGTATGCTGTGTGTGGGGGACTTGTCTATATACTGTATGCTGTGTGTGGGGAACTTGTCTATATACCGTATGCTGTGTATGGGGGACTTGTCTATATACCGTATGCTGTGTGTGGGGGACTTGTCTATATACCGTATGCTGTGTGTGGGGGACTTGTCTATATATCGTATGCTGTGTGGGGGGGACTTGTCTATATACCGTATGCTGTGTGTGGGGGACTTGTCTATATACCGTATGCTGTGTGGGGGGGACTTGTCTATATACTGTATGCTGTGTGTGGGGGACTTGTCTATATACTGTATGCTGTGTGTGGGGGACTTGTCTACATACTGTATGCTGTGTGTGGGGGACTTGTCTATATACTGTATGCTGTGTGTGGGGGACTTGTCTATATACTGTATGCTGTGTGTGGGGGCTTGTCTATATACTGTATGCTGTGTGTGGGGGACTTGTCTATATACTGTATGCTGTGTGTGGGGGACTTGTCTATATACTGTATGCTGTGTGTGGGGAACTTGTCTATATACCGTATGCTGTGTATGGGGGACTTGTCTATATACCGTATGCTGTGTGTGGGGGACTTGTCTATATACCGTATGCTGTGTGTGGGGGACTTGTCTATATATCGTATGCTGTGTGTGGGGGACTTGTCTATATACCGTATGCTGTGTGTGGGGGACTTGTCTATATACCGTATGCTGTGTGGGGGGGACTTGTCTATATACTGTATGCTGTGTGGGGGTCTTGTCTATATACTGTATGCTGTGTGTGGGGGACTTGTCTATATACCGTATGCTGTGTGTGTGGGGGGGGGAGGGGGTGGCGGACTTGTCTATATACTGTATGCTGTGTGTTGGGGACTTGTCTACATACTGTATGCTGTGTGTGGGGGGGACTTGTCTATATACTGTATGCTGTGCATGGGGGACTTGTCTATATACTGTATGCTGTGTGTGGGGGACTTGTCTATATACTGTATGCTATGTGGGGGTCTTGTCTATATACTGTATGCTGTGTGTGGGGGACTTGTCTATATACCGTATGCTGTGTGTGGGGGACTTGTCTATATACCGTATGCTGTGTATGGGGGACTTGTCTATATACTGTATGCTGTGTGTGGGGGACTTGTCTATATACCGTATGCTGTGTATGGGGGACTTGTCTATATACTGTATGCTGTGTGTGGGGGACTTGTCTATATACTGTATGCTGTGTATGGGGGACTTGTCTATATACTGTATGCTGTGTGTGGGGGACTTGTCTATATACTGTATGCTGTGTGTGGGGGACTTGTCTATATACCGTATGCTCTGTGTGGGGAACTTGTCTATATACTGTATGCTGTGTGTGGGGGACTTGTCTATATACTGTATGCTCTGTGTGGGGAACTTGTCTATATACTGTATGCTGTGTGTGGGGGACTTGTCTACATACTGTATGCTGTGTGTGGGGGACTTGTCTATATACTGTATGCTGTGTGTGGGGGACTTGTCTATATACTGTATGCTGTGTGTGGGGGCTTGTCTATATACTGTATGCTGTGTGTGGGGGACTTGTCTATATACCGTATGCTGTGTGTGGGGAACTTGTCTATATACTGTATGCTGTGTGTGGGGGACTTGTCTATATACTGTATGCTGTGTGTGGGGGACTTGTCTATATACCGTATGCTGTGTGTGGGGGACTTGTCTATATACCGTATGCTGTGTGTGGAGGACTTGTCTATATACTGTATGCTGTGTGTGGGGGACTTGTCTATATACTGTATGCTGTGTGTGGGGGATTGTCTATATACCGTTTGCTGTGAGGGGGACTTGTCTATATACTGTATGCTGTGTGTGGGGAACTTGTCTATATACTGTATGCTGTGTGTGGGGGACTTGTCTATATACCGTATGCTGTGTGTGGGGGACTTGTCTATATACCGTATGCTGTGTGTGGGGGACTTGTCTATATACCGTATGCTGTGTGTGGGGGGGGGCTTGTCTATATACCGTATGCTGTGTGTGGGGGACTTGTCTATATACCGTATGCTGTGTGTGGGAGACTTGTCTATATACTGTATGCTGTGTGTGTGAAATTGTCTATATACTGTATGCTGTGTGGGGGACTTGTCTATATACTGTATGCTGTGTGGGGGACTTGTCTATATACCGTATGCTGTGTGTGGGGGGGGAGGGGTTGGGGGACTTGTCGATATACTGTATGCTGTGTGGTGGGGGACTTGTCTATATACTGTATGCTGTGTGTGGGGGACTTGTCTATATACCGTATGCTGTGTGTGGGGGACTTGTCTATATACTGTTTGCTGTGTGGTGGGGACTTGTCTATATACCGTATGCTGTGTATGGGGGACTTGTCTATATACTGTATGCTGTGTATGGGGGACTTGTCTATATACTGTATGCTGTGTATGGGGGACTTGTCTATATACTTTATGCTGTGTATGGGGGACTTGTCTATATACCGTATGCTGTGTGGGGGACTTCTCTATATACTGTATGCTGTGTGTGGGGGACTTGTCTATATACTGTATGCTGTGTGGGGGACTTGTCTATATACTGTATGCTGTGTGGGGGACTTGTCTATATACTGTATGCTGTGTGTGGGGAACTTGTCTATATACTGTATGCTGTGTGTGGGGGACTTGTCTATATACCGTATGCTGTGTATGGGGGACTTGTCTATATACCGTATGCTGTGTGTGGGGGACTTGTCTATATACCGTATGCTGTGTGTGGGGGACTTGTCTATATACCGTATGCTGTGTGTGGGGGACTTGTCTATATACCGTATGCTGTGTGTGGGGGACTTGTCTATATACCGTATGCTGTGTGTGGGGGACTTGTCTATATATCGTATGCTGTGTGGAGGACTTGTCTATATACCGTATGCTGTGTGGGGGGGACTTTTTTATATACTGTATGCTGTGTGTGGGGGACTTGTCTATATACCGTATACTGTGTGTGGGGGACTTGTCTATATACCGTATGCTGTGTGTGGGGGTCTTGTCTATATACTGTATGCTGTGTGTGGGGGACTTGTCTATATACCGTATGCTGTGTGTGGGGGGGAGGAGGGGGTGGCGGACTTGTCTATATACTGTATGCTGTGTGGTGGATGACTTGTCTATATACTGTATGCTGTGCATGGGGGACTTGTCTATATACTGTATGCTGTGTGTGGGGGACTTGTCTATATACTGTATGCTATGTGGGGGTCTTGTCTATATACTGTATGCTGTGTGTGGGGGACTTGTCTATATACCGTATGCTGTGTGTGGGGGACTTGTCTATATACCGTATGCTGTGTATGGGGGACTTGTCTATATACTGTATGCTGTGTGTGGGGGACTTGTCTATATACCGTATGCTGTGTATGGGGGACTTGTCTATATACTGTATGCTGTGTATGGGGCACTTGTCTATATACTGTATGCTGTGTGTGGGGGACTTGTCTATATACTGTAAGCTGTGTGTGGGGGACTTGTCTATATACCGTATGCTCTGTGTGGGGAACTTGTCTATATACTGTATGCTGTGTGTGGGGGACTTGTCTATATACTGTATGCTCTGTGTGGGGAACTTGTCTATATACTGTATGCTGTGTGTGAGGGACTTGTCTATATACTGTATGCTGTGTGTGGGGGACTTGTCTATATACTGTATGCTGTGTGTGGGGGACTTGTCTATATACCGTATGCTGTGTGTGGGGGACTTGTCTATATACTGTATGCTGTGTGTGGGGGACTTGTCTATATACTGTATGCTGTGTGTGGGGGACTTGTCTATATACTGTATGCTGTGTGTGGGGGACTTGTCTATATACTGTATGCTGTGTGTGGGGGACTTGTCTATATACTGTATGCTGTGTGTGGGGGACTTGTCTATATACCGTATGCTGTGTGTGGGGGACTTGTCTATATACTGTATGCTGTGTGTGGGGGACTTGTCTATATACTGTATGCTGTGTGTGGGGGACTTGTCTATATACTGTATGCTCTGTGTGGGGAACTTGTCTATATACTGTATGCTGTGTGTGGGGGACTTGTCTATATACTGTATGCTGTGTGTGGGGGACTTGTCTATATACTGTATGCTGTGTGTGGGGGACTTGTCTATATACTGTATGCTGTGTGTGGGGGCTTGTCTATATACTGTATGCTGTGTGTGGGGGACTTGTCTATATACCGTATGCTGTGTGTGGGGGACTTGTCTATACACTGTATGCTGTGTGTGGGGGACTTGTCTATATACCGTATGCTGTGTGTGGGGGACTTGTCTATATACCGTATGCTGTGTGTGGGGGACTTGTCTATATACTGTATGCTGTGTGTGGGGGACTTGTCTATATACTGTATGCTGTGTGTGGGGGATTGTCTATATACCGTTTGCTGTGAGGGAGACTTGTCTATATACTGTATGCTGTGTGTGTGAAATTGTCTATATACTGTATGCTGTTTGGGGGACTTGTCTATATACTGTATGCTGTGTGTGGGAGGGACTTGTCTATATACTGTATGCTGTGTGGGGGACTTGTCTATATACCGTATGCTGTGTGTGGGGGGGGAGGGGTTGGGGGACTTGTCGATATACTGTATGCTGTGTGGGGGACTTGTCTATATACTGTATGCTGTGTGTGGGGGGACTTGTCTATACACTGTATGCTGTGTGTGGGGGACTTGTCTATATACCGTATGCTGTGTGTGGGGGACTTGTCTATATACTGTTTGCTGTGTGGTGGGGACTTGTCTATATACCGTATGCTGTGTATGGGGGACTTGTCTATATACTGTATGCTGTGTATGGGGGACTTGTCTATATACCGTATGCTGTGTGGGGGACTTGTCTATATACTGTATGCTGTGTGTGGGGGACTTGTCTATATACTGTATGCTGTGTGGGGGACTTGTCTATATACTGTATGCTGTGTGGGGGACTTGTCTATATACTGTATGCTGTGTGTGGGGAACTTGTCTATATACTGTATGCTGTGTGTGGGGGACTTGTCTATATACCGTATGCTGTGTATGGGGGACTTGTCTATATACCGTATGCTGTGTGTGGGGGACTTGTCTATATACTGTATGCTGTGTGTGGGGGACTTGTCTATATACCGTATGCTGTGTGTGGGGGACTTGTCTATATACCGTATGCTGTGTGTGGGGGACTTGTCTATATACCGTATGCTGTGTGTGGGGGACTTTTTTATATACTGTATGCTGTGTGTGGGGGACTTGTCTATATACCGTATACTGTGTGTGGGGGACTTGTCTATATACCGTATGCTGTGTGTGGGGGTCTTGTCTATATACTGTATGCTGTGTGTGGGGGACTTGTCTATATACCGTATGCTGTGTGTGGGGGGGGGAGGGGGTGGCGGACTTGTCTATATACTGTATGCTGTGCATGGGGGACTTGTCTATATACTGTATGCTGTGCATGGGGGACTTGTCTATATACTGTATGCTGTGTGTGGGGGACTTGTCTATATACTGTATGCTGTGCATGGGGGACTTGTCTATATACTGTATGCTGTGTGTGGGGTATTTGTCTATATACTGTATGCTATGTGGGGGTCTTGTCTATATACTGTATGCTGTGTGTGCGGGACTTGTCTATATACCGTATGCTGTGTGTGGGGGACTTGTCTATATACCGTATGCTGTGTATGGGGGACTTGTCTATATACTGTATGCTGTGTGTGGGGGACTTGTCTATATACCGTATGCTGTGTATGGGGGACTTGTCTATATACTGTATGCTGTGTGTGGGGGACTTGTCTATATACTGTATGCTGTGTATGGGGGACTTGTCTATATACTGTATGCTGTGTGTGGGGGACTTGTCTATATACTGTATGCTGTGTGTGGGGGACTTGTCTATATACCGTATGCTCTGTGTGGGGAACTTGTCTATATACTGTATGCTGTGTGTGGGGGACTTGTCTATATACTGTATGCTCTGTGTGGGGAACTTGTCTATATACTGTATGCTGTGTGTGGGGGACTTGTCTATATACTGTATGCTGTGTGTGGGGGACTTGTCTATATACTGTATGCTGTGTGTGGGGGACTTGTCTATATACTGTATGCTGTGTGTGGGGGCTTGTCTATATACTGTATGCTGTGTGTGGGGGACTTGTCTATATACCGTATGCTGTGTGTGGGGGACTTGTCTATATACTGTATGCTGTGTGTGGGGGACTTGTCTATATACTGTATGCTGTGTGTGGGGGACTTGTCTATATACCGTATGCTGTGTGTGGGGGACTTGTCTATATACCGTATGCTGTGTGTGGGGGACTTGTCTATATACTGTATGCTGTGTGTGGGGGACTTGTCTATATACTGTATGCTGTGTGTGGGGGATTGTCTATATACCGTTTGCTGTGAGGGGGACTTGTCTATATACTGTATGCTGTGTGTGGGGAACTTGTCTATATACTGTATGCTGTGTGCGGGGGACTTGTCTATATACCGTATGCTGTGTGCGGGGGACTTGTCTATATACCGTATGCTGTGTGTGGGGGACTTGTCTATATACCGTATGCTGTGTGTGGGAGACTTGTCTATATACTGTATGCTGTGTGTGTGAAATTGTCTATATACTGTATGCTGTGTGGGGGACTTGTCTATATACTGTATGCTGTTTGGGGGACTTGTCTATATACTGTATGCTGTGTGGGGGACTTGTCTATATACCGTATGCTGTGTGTGGGGGACTTGTCTATATACTGTTTGCTGTGTGGTGGGGACTTGTCTATATACCGTATGCTGTGTATGGGGGACTTGTCTATATACTGTATGCTGTGTATGGGGGACTTGTCTATATACCGTATGCTGTGTGGGGGACTTGTCTATATACTGTATGCTGTGTGTGGGGGACTTGTCTATATACTGTATGCTGTGTGGGGGACTTGTCTATATACTGTATGCTGTGTGTGGGGAACTTGTCTATATACTGTATGCTGTGTGTGGGGGACTTGTCTATATACTGTATGCTGTGTGTGGGGGACTTGTCTATATACTGTATGCTGTGTGTCGGGGACTTGTCTATATACTGTATGCTGTGTGTGGGGGACTTGTCTATATACTGTATGCTGTGTGTGGGGGCTTGTCTATATACTGTATGCTGTGTGGTGGGGACTTGTCTATATACCGTATGCTGTGTGTGGGGGACTTGTCTATATACTGTATGCTGTGTGTGGGGGACTTGTCTATATACTGTATGCTGTGTGTGGGGGACTTGTCTATATACCGTATGCTGTGTGTGGGGGACTTGTCTATATACCGTATGCTGTGTGTGGGGGACTTGTCTATATACTGTATGCTGTGTGTGGGGGATTGTCTATATACCGTTTGCTGTGAGGGGGACTTGTCTATATACTGTATGCTGTGTGTGGGGAACTTGTCTATATACTGTATGCTGTGTGTGGGGGACTTGTCTATATACCGTATGCTGTGTGTGGGGGACTTGTCTATATACCGTATGCTGTGTGTGGGAGACTTGTCTATATACTGTATGCTGTGTGGGGGACTTGTCTATATACTGTATGCTGTTTGGGGGACTTGTCTATATACTGTATGCTGTGTGTGGGGGGGGAGGGGGTGGGGGACTTGTCGATATACTGTATGCTGTGTGGTGGGGGACTTGTCTATATACTGTATGCTGTTTGGGGGACTTGTCTATATACCGTATGCTGTGTGTGGGGGGGGAGGGGGTGGGGGACTTGTCGATATACTGTATGCTGTGTGGTGGGGGACTTGTCTATATACTGTATGCTGTGTGTGGGGGACTTGTCTATATACCGTATGCTGTGTGTGGGGGACTTGTCTATATACTGTTTGCTGTGTGGTGGGGACTTGTCTATATACCGTATGCTGTGTATGGGGGACTTGTCTATATACTGTATGCTGTGTATGGGGGACTTGTCTATATACCGTATGCTGTGTGGGGGACTTGTCTATATACTGTATGCTGTGTGTGGGGGACTTGTCTATATACTGTATGCTGTGTGGGGGACTTGTCTATATACTGTATGCTGTGTGGGGGACTTGTCTATATACTGTATGCTGTGTGTGGGGAACTTGTCTATATACTGTATGCTGTGTGTGGGGGACTTGTCTATATACCGTATGCTGTGTATGGGGGACTTGTCTATATACCGTATGCTGTGTGTGGGGGACTTGTCTATATACTGTATGCTGTGTGTGGGGGACTTGTCTATATACCGTATGCTGTGTGTGGGGGACTTGTCTATATACTATATGCTGTGTGTGGGGAACTTGTCTATATACCGTATGCTGTGTGGGGGACTTGTCTATATACTGTATGCTGTGTGTGGGGGACTTGTCTATATACCGTATGCTGTGTGTGGGGGACTTGTCTATATACTGTATGCTGTGTGTGGGGGACTTGTCTATATATCGTATGCTGTGTGGGGGACTTGTCTATATACTGTATGCTGTGTGTGGGGGACTTGTCTATATACTGTATGCTGTGTGTGGGGGACTTGTCTATATACTGTATGCTGTGTGTGGGGGACTTGTCTATATACTGTATGCTGTGTGTGGGGGACTTGTCTATATACTGTATGCTGTGTGTGGGGGCTTGTCTATATACTGTATGCTGTGTGGTGGGGACTTGTCTATATACCGTATGCTGTGTGTGGGGGGGGAGGGGGTGGGGGACTTGTCGATATACTGTATGCTGTGTGGTGGGGGACTTGTCTATATACTGTATGCTGTGTGTGGGGGACTTGTCTATATACTGTATGCTGTGTGTGGGGGACTTGTCTATATACTGTGTGCTGTGTGTGGGGGACTTGTCTATATATCGTATGCTGTGTGGGGGACTTGTCTATATACCGTATGCTGTGTGTGGGGGACTTTTTTATATACTGTATGCTGTGTGTGGGGGACTTGTCTATATACTGTATGCTGTGTGTGGGGGACTTGTCTATATACTGTGTGCTGTGTGTGGGGGACATGTCTATATACCGTATGCTGTGTGTGGGGGACTTGTCTATATACTGTATGCTGTGTGTGGGTCTTGTCTATATACTGTATGCTGTGTGTGGGGGACTTGTCTATATACCGTATGCTGTGTGTGGGGGCTTGTCTATATACCGTATGCTGTGTGTGGGGGACTTGTCTATATACCGTATGCTGTGTGTGGGGGACTTGTCTATATACCGTATACTGTGTGGGGGACTTGTCTATATACTGTATGCTGTGTGTGGGGGACTTGTCTATATACCGTATGCTGTGTGTGGGGGACTTGTCTATATACTGTATGCTGTGTGTGGGGGACTTGTCTATATACCGTATGCTGTGTGTGGGGGACTTGTCTATATACCGTATGCTGTGTGTGGGGGACTTGTCTATATACTGTATGCTGTGTGTGGGGGACTTGTCTATATACTGTATGCTGTTTGTGGGGGACTTGTCTATATACCGTATGCTGTGTGTGGGGGACTTGTCTATATACTGTATGCTGTGTGTGGGTCTTGTCTATATACTGTATGCTGTGTGTGGGGGACTTGTCTATATACCGTATGCTGTGTGTGGGGGCTTGTCTATATACCGTATGCTGTGAGGGGGACTTGTCTATATACTGTATGCTGTGTGCGGGGAACTTGTCTATATACTGTATGCTGTGTGTGGGTGACTTGTCTATATACTGTATGCTGTGTGTGGGGGACTTGTCTATATACCGTATGCTGTGTGTGGGGGACTTGTCTATATACTGTATGCTGTGTGTGGGTCTTGTCTATATACTGTATGCTGTGTGTGGGGGACTTGTCTATATACCGTATGCTGTGTGTGGGGGACTTTTCTATATACTGTATGCTGTGTGTGGGGGACTTTTCTATATACTGTATGCTGTGTGGGGGGGACTTGTCTATATACCGTATGCTGTGTGTGGCGGGGACCTTTCTATATACCGTATGCTGTGTGGGGGGGACTTGTCTATATACCGTATGCTGTGTGTGGTGGACTTGTCTATATACTGTATGCTGTGTATGGGGGACTTGTCCATATACCGTATGCTGTGTGGGGGACTTGTCTATATACTGTATGCTGTGTGGGGGGGACTTGTCTATATACTGTATGCTGTGTGTGGGGGACTTGTCTATATACCGTATGCTGTGTGTGGGGGACTTGTCTATATACCATATACTGTGTGTGGGGGACTTGTCTATATACTGTATGCTGTGTAGGGGACTTGTCTATATACTGTATGCTGTGTAGGGGACTTGTCTATATACTGTATGCTGTGTGTGGGGGACTTGTCTATATACTGTATGCTATGTATGGGGGACTTGTCTATATACCGTATGCTGTGTGTGGGTGACTTGTCTATATACTGTATGCTGTGTGGGGGGGACTTGTCTATATACCGTATGCTGTGTGTGGGGGGGACTTGTCTATATACCGTATGCTGTGTGGGGGGGACTTGTCTATATACTGTATGCTATGTATGGGGGACTTGTCTATATACTGTATGCTGTGTGTGGGTGACTTGTCTATATACTGTATGCTGTGTGGGGGGGACTTGTCTATATACCGTATGCTATGTATGGGGGACTTGTCTATATACTGTATGCTGTGTGTGGGTGACTTGTCTATATACTGTATGCTGTGTGGGGGGACTTGTCTATATACTGTATGCTATGTATGGGGGACTTGTCTATATACTGTATGCTGTGTGTGGGTGACTTGTCTATATACTGTATGCTGTGTGGGGGGGACTTGTCTATATACCGTATGCTGTGTGTGGGGGGGACTTGTCTATATACCGTATGCTGTGTGGGGGGGACTTGTCTATATACTGTATGCTGTGTGTGGGTGACTTGTCTATATACCGTATGCTGTTTGTGGGGGACTTGTCTATATACCGTATGCTGTGTGTGGGGGACTTGTCTATATACCGTATGCTGTGTGTGGGGGACTTGTCTATATACCGTATGCTGTGTATGGGGGACTTGTCTATATACCGTATGCTGTGTGTGGGGGACTTGTCTGTATACTGTATGCTGTGTGGGGGGGACTTGTCTATATACTGTATGCTGTGTGGGGGGGACTTGTCTATATACTGTATGCTGTGTGGGGGGGACTTGTCTATATACTGTATGCTGTGTGGTGGGGACTTGTCTATATACTGTATGCTGTGTGGGGGGGACTTGTCTATATACTGTATGCTGTGTGGGGGTCTTGTCTATATACTGTATGCTGTGTGGGGGACTTGTCTATATACCGTATGCTGTGTGTGGGTCTTGTCTATATACTGTATGCTGTGTGTGGGGGACTTGTCTATATACCGTATGCTGTGAGGGGGACTTGTCTATATACTGTATGCTGTGTGTGGGGAACTTGTCTATATACTGTATGCTGTGTGTGGGTGACTTGTCTATATACTGTATGCTGTGTGTGGGGGACTTGTCTATATACCGTATGCTGTGTGTGTGTGGGACTTGTCTATATACCGTATGCTGTGTGTGTGTGGGACTTGTCTATATACCGTATACTGTGTGTGGGGGACTTGTCTATATACTGTATGCTGTGTAGGGGACTTGTCTATATACCGTATACTGTGTGGGGGACTTGTCTATATACTGTATGCTGTGTGTGGGGGACTTGTCTATATACCGTATGCTGTGTGTGGGGGACTTGTCTATATACTGTATGCTGTGTATGGGGGACTTGTCTATATACCGTATGCTGTGTGTGGGGGACTTGTCTATATACTGTATGCTGTGTGGTGGGGACTTGTCTATATACCGTATGCTGTGTGTGGGGGACTTGTCTTTATACTGTATGCTGTGTGTGGGGGACTTGTCTATATACCGTATGCTGTGTGTGTGGGGGACTTGTCTATATACCGTATACTGTGTGTGGAGGACTTGTCTATATACTGTATGCTGTGTAGGGGACTTGTCTATATACTGTATGCTGTGTAGGGGACTTGTCTATATACCGTATACTGTGTGTGGGGGATTTGTCTATATACTGTATGCTGTGTAGGGGACTTGTCTATATACCGTATGCTGTGTGGGGGACTTGTCTATATACTGTATGCTGTGTGTGGGGGACTTGTCTATATACTGTATGCTGTGTGTGGGGGACTTGTCTATATACCGTATGCTGTGTGGGGGGGACTTGTCTATACACTGTATGCTGTGTGGGGGGGACTTGTCTATATACTGTATGCTGTGTGGGGGACTTGTCTATATACCGTATGCTGTGTGTGTGTGGGATTTGTCTATATACCGTATACTGTGTGTGGGGGACTTGTCTATATACTGTATGCTGTGTAGGGGACTTGTCTATATACTGTATGCTGTGTGGGGGACTTGTCTATATACCGTATGCTGTGTGGGGGGGGACTTGTCTATATACCGTATGCTGTGTGGGGGGGGACTTGTCTATATACCGTATGCTGTGTGGGGGACTTTTCTATATACCGTATGCTGTGTGGGGGGGGACTTGTCTATATACTGTATGCTGTGTAGGGGACTTGTCTATATACTGTATGCTGTGTGGGGGACTTGTCTATATACCGTATGCTGTGTGGGGGGGGACTTGTCTATATACCGTATGCTGTGTGTGGGGGACTTGTCTATATACCGTATGCTGTGTGGGGGACTTGTCTATATACTGTATGCTGTGTGGGGGACTTGTCTATATACTGTATGCTGTGTGTGGGGCACTTGTCTATATACCGTATGCTGTGTGTGGGGGACTTGTCTATATACTGTATGCTGTGTGTGTGGGACTTGTCTATATACTGTATGCTGTGTGTGGGGGACTTGTCTATATACTGTATGCTGTGGGGGGGCACTTGTCTATATACCGTATGCTGTGTGGGGGACTTGTCTATATACTGTATGCTGTGTGGGGGACTTGTCTATATACCGTATGCTGTGTGTGGGGCACTTGTCTATATACCGTATGCTGTGTGTGGGGGACTTGTCTATATACTGTATGCTGTGTGTGGGGGACTTGTCTATATACTGTATGCTGTGTGGGGGGGACTTGTCTATATACCGTATGCTGTGTGGGGGACTTGTCTATATACTGTATGCTGTGTGGGGGACTTGTCTATATACCGTATGCTGTGTGTGTGGGACTTGTCTATATACCGTATGCTGTGTGGGGGACTTGTGTATATACCGTATGCTGTGTGTGGGGGACTTGTCTATATACCGTATGCTGTGTGTGGGGGACTTGTCTATATACCGTATGCTGTGTGTGGGGCACTTGTCTATATACCGTATGCTGTGTGGGGGGGACTTGTCTATATACCGTATGCTGTGTGGGGGGGACTTGTCTATATACCGTATGCTGTGTGTGGGGGACTTGTCTATATACCGTATGCTGTGTGTGGGGGGGACTTGTCTATGTACCGTATGCTGTGTGTGGGGGACTTGTCTATATACCGTATGCTGTGTGGGGGGGACTTGTCTATATACCGTATGCTGTGTGTGGGGGACTTGTCTATATACCGTATGCTGTGTGTGGGGGGGACTTGTCTATGTACCGTATGCTGTGTGTGGGGGACTTGTCTATATACCGTATGCTGTGTGGGGGGGACTTGTCTATATACCGTATGCTGTGTGGGGGGGACTTGTCTATATACCGTATGCTGTGTGTGGGGGACTTGTCTATATACCGTATGCTGTGTGTGGGGGACTTGTCTATATACTGTATGCTGTGTATGGGGGACTTGTCTATATACCGTTTGCTGTGTGTGGGGACTTGTCTATATACCTTATGCTGTGTGTGGGGGACTTGTCTATATACCGTATGCTGTGTGGGGGACTTGTCTATATACCGTATGCTTTTGTGTGGGGGACTTGTCTATATACCGTATGCTGTGTGTGGGGGACTTGTCTATATACCGTATGCTGTGTGTGGGGGACTTGTCTATATACTGTATGCTGTGTGGGGGACTTGTCTATATACTGTATACTGTGTGTGGGGGACTTGTCTATATACTGTATGCTGTGTGTGGGGGACTTGTCTATATACCGTATGCTGTGTGTGGGGCACTTGTCTATATACCGTATGCTGTGTATGGGGGACTTGTCTATATACTGTATGCTGTGTGTGTGGGACTTGTCTATATACTGTATGCTGTGTGTGGGGGACTTGTCTATATACCATATGCTGTGTGGGGGACTTGTCTATATACCGTATGCTGTGTGTGGGGGACTTGTTTATATACCGTATGCTGTGTGTGGGGGACTTGTCTATATACCGTATGCTGTGTGCGGGGGACTTGTCTATATACTGTATGCTGTGTGTGGGGGACTTGTCTATATACCGTATGCTGTGTGTGGGGGACTTGTCTATATACTGTATGCTGTGTGTGGGGGACTTGTCTATATACCGTATGCTGTGTGTGGGGGACTTGTCTATATACCGTATGCTGTGTGTGGGGGACTTGTCTATATACCGTATGCTGTGTGTGGGGGACTTGTCTATATACCGTATGCTGTGTGTGGGGGACTTGTCTATATACCGTATGCTGTGTGGGGGGGACTTGTCTATATACCGTATGCTGTGTGTGGGGGACTTGTCTATATACCGTATGCTGTGTGTGGGGGACTTGTCTATATACCGTATGCTGTGTGTGGGGGACTTGTCTATATACCGTATGCTGTGTATGGGGGACTTGTCTATATACCGTATGCTGTGTGGGGGGGACTTGTCTATATACCGTATGCTGTGTGTGGGGGACTTGTCTATATACCGTATGCTGTGTGTGGGGGACTTGTCTATATACCGTATGCTGTGTGTGGGGGACTTGTCTATATACCGTATGCTGTGTGTGGGGGACTTGTCTATATACTGTATGCTGTGTGTGGGGGACTTGTCTATATACCGTATGCTGTGTGGGGTACTTGTCTATATACCGTATGCTGTGTGTGGGGGACTTGTCTATATACCGTATGCTGTGTGTGGGGGACTTGTCTATATACTGTATGCTGTGTGTGGGGGACTTGTCTATATACCGTATGCTGTGTGTGGGGGACTTGTCTATATACTGTATGCTGTGTGTGGGGGACTTGTCTATATACTGTATGCTGTGTATGGGGGACTTGTCTATATACCGTATGCTGTGTATGGGGGACTTGTCTATATACCGTATGCTGTGTATGGGGGACTTGTCTATATACCGTATGCTGTGTGTGGGGGACTTGTCAATATACCGTATGCTGTGTGTGGGGGACTTGTCTATATACCGTATGCTGTGTGTGGGGGACTTGTCTATATACCGTATGCTGTGTGGGGGGGACTTGTCTATATACCGTATGCTGTGTGGGGGGGACTTGTCTATATACCGTATGCTGTGTGTGGGGGTCTTGTCTATATACCGTATGCTGTGTGTGGGGGTCTTGTCTATATACTGTATGCTGTGTGTGGGGGTCTTGTCTATATACCGTATGCTGTGTGTGGGGGACTTGTCTATATACCGTATGCTGTGTGGGGGGGACTTGTCTATATACCGTATGCTGTGTGTGGGGGACTTGTCTATATACCGTATGCTGTGTGGTGGGGGACTTGTCTATATACTGTATGCTGTGTGTGGGGGACTTGTCTATATACCGTATGCTGTGTGTGGGGTACTTGTCTATATACCGTATGCTGTGTGGTGGGGGAGGGGGTGCTGGACTTGGTTCTCTTTGCTATATGTGGGGGAGGAGACCTGGATAAATATGCTATACATGGAGGAGGGGACCTTGGCTTTATACTTTGTGTAGGGGAGCGGGGACCTGGCTATATACTTTGTGTGGGGGAGCGGGGACCTGGCTATATACTGTGTGTGGGGGAGCGGGGACCTTGGCTATATACTTTGTGTGGGGGAGCGGGGACCTGGCTATATACTGTGTGTGGGGGAGCGGGGACCTGGCTATATACTGTGTGTGGGGGAGCGGGGATCTTGGCTATATACTGTGTGTGGGGGAGCTGGGGCCTGGCTATATACTGTGTGTGGGGGAGCGGGGACCTGGCTATATGTGGTAGGTGTGGGGCAGTTGATGTTACGGGGGCAGCTTTATTGTGAATGTATATGTAGTGGGTACAATGTGGAGGACTCTTTATAGATCACAGACATCATATGTGCTGATCAGGAGCCTTTCTGTGAATGCTATGTGTCAGGTCAGAGCTGCACTATTGCTAGATGATCTTGTGGGTGAACGTCTCATTCAGACGTCTGTTTTTTTACATCCATGTTATTGACAGACATAATACGCACCTTTATCATCTATGGGGCAGTTCACATATCCATATATATATATATTTTTATTTGCATATAGTAACAAACATTGATACAATTCGTATCGATCCCTTTGATGAAAATCAGTTTTGTTTTTTTTTGCTTTTTTTTTAATGTACCAGAAAACTACAGATGTCTGAATGAGGCCTGAAGATCTGTTCAAATGTGGCAGATTGTTCCTGGAGGATTTCCATAGAAAATCAGAGCAAATTAGCAAAAATCCGCAAGAAAATCCACAACAGCAAATTTGCACTTCATGATTTTGGTGCAGATCTTTCTGGTAATTCACTGTGGAAAACAGCAGCGTGTAAAATAAAAAGAAATAAACTTGCTGGGAGTTGTAGTCCCTCACCACATACTGCAGTGTTATCATGACGCAGTGATGGTTTAGTTACATGACCGGTGCCTGCGCTGTCACTTGCTGGGAGTTGTAGTCCCTCACCACATACTGCAGTGCTATTATGACGCAGTGATGGTTTAGTTACATGACCGGTGCCTGCGCTGTCACTTGCTGGGAGTTGTAGTCCCTCAGCACATACTGCAATGCTATTATGGCGCAGTGATGGTTTAGTTACATGATCGGTGCCTGCGCTGTCACTTGCTGGGAGTTGTAGTCCCTCACCACATACTGCAGGGCTATTATGATGCAGTGATGGTTTAGTTACATGATCGGTGCCTGTTCTGTCACTTGCTGGGAGTTGTAGTCCCTCACCACATACTGCAGTGCTATATGATGCAGTGATGGTTTAGTTACATGATCGGTGCCTGCACTGTCACTTGCTGGGAGTTGTAGTCCCTCACCACATACTGCAGTGCTATTATGATGCAGTGATGGTTTAGTTACATGATCGGTGCCTGCGCTGTCACTTGCTGGGAGTTGTAGTCCCTCACCACATACTGCAGTGCTATTATGATGCAGTGATGGTTTAGTTACATGATCGGTGCCTGCGCTGTCACTTGCTGGGAGTTGTAGTCCCTCACCACACATTGCAATGCTATTATGATGCAGTGATGATTTAGTTACATGATCGGTGCCTGTGCTGTCACTTGCTGGGAGTTGTAGTCCCTCACCACATACTGCAGTGCTATTATGACGCAGTGATGGTTTAGTTACATGATCGGTGCCTGCGCTGTCACTTACTGGGAGTTGTAGTCCCTCACCACATACTGCAGTGCTATTATGACGCAGTGATGGTTTAGTTACATGATCGGTGCCTGCGCTGTCACTTGCTGGGAGTAGTAGTCCCTCACCACATACCGCTGAGCTATTATGACTCAGTGATGGTGAATTGTGTATCTAATCCTATCCTGTGTGATACTGTCTGCTGAGCTGTGTATCCAATCCTGTCCTGTGCGATACTGTCTGCTGAGCTGTGCATCTAATCCTATCCTGTGTGATACTGTCTGCTGAGCAGTGTATCTAATCTTCTCCTGTATGATACTGTCTACTGAGCTGTGTATCTAATCCTCTCCTGTGTGATACTGTCTGCTGAGCTGTGTAGCTAATCCACTCCTGTGTGATACTGTCTGCTGAGCTGTATCTCTAATCCTACCCTGTGTGATACCATCTGCTGAGCTGTGTATCTAATCTTCTCCTGTGTGGTACTGTCTGCTGAGCTGTGTATCTAATACTCTCCTGTGTGATACTGTCTGCTGAGCTGTATCTCTAATCCTACCCTGTGTGATACTGTCTGCTGACCCGTGTAGCTAATCCTCTCCTGTGTGATACTGTCTGCTGAGCCGTGTATCTAATCCTCTCCTGTGTGATACTGTCTGCTGAGCTGTGTAGCTAATCCACTCCTGTGTGATACTGTCTGCTGAGCAGTGTATCTAATCCTATCCTGTGTGATACTATCTGCTGAGCCATGTATCTAATCCTCTCCTGTGTGATACTGTCTGCTGAGCTGTGTATCTAATCTTATCCTGTGTGATACTGTCTGCTGAGCTGTGTATCTAATCCCCTCCTGTATGATACTGTCTGCTGAGCTGTGTATCTAATCCCCTCCTGTGTGATACTGTCTGCTAAGCCGTGTATCTAATCCTACCCTGTGTGATACTGTCTGCTGAGCTGTATCTCTAATACTACCCTGTGTGATACTGTCTGCTGAGCCGTGTATCTAATCCTCTCCTGTGTGATACTGTCTACTGAGCTGTATCTCTAATCCTACCCTGTGTGATACTGTCTGCTGAGCCGTGTATCTAATCCTCTCCTGTGTGATACTGTCTGCTGAGGTGTCTATCTAATCCTCTCCTGTGTGATACTGTCTGCTGAGCCATGTATCTAATCCTCTCCTGTGTGATACTGTCAGCTGAGCTGTGTATCTAATCCTCTCCTGTGTGATACTGTCTGCTGAGCCGTGTATCTAATCCTCTCCTGTGTAATACTGTGAGTTGAGCTGTGTATCTAATCCTCTCCTGTGTGATACTGTCTGCTGAGATGTGTATCTAATCCTCTCCTGTGTGATACTGTGTGCTGAGCTGTGTATCTAATCCTCTCCTGTGTAATACTGTGTGTTGAGCTGTGTATCTAATCCTCTCCTGTGTGATACTGTCTGCTGAGCTGTGTATCTAATCCTCTCCTGTGTGATACTGTCTGTTGAGCTGTGTATCTAATCCCCTCCTGTGTGATTCTGTCTGCTGAGTCATGTATCTAATCCTATGCTGTGTGATACCGTCTGCTGAGCTGTGTATCTAATCCTATGCTGTGTATCTAATCCTCTCCTGTGTATCTAATCCTCTCCTGTGTGATACTGTCTGCTGAGCTGTGTATCTAATCCTCTCCTGTGTGATACTGTCTGCTGAGCTATGCATCTAATCCACTCCTGTGTGATACTATCTGCTGAGCTGTGTATCTAATCCCCTCCTGTGTGATACTGTCTGCTGAGCCGTGTATCTAACCCTATGCTGTGTGATACTGTCTGCTGAGCCATGTATCTAATCCTCTCCTGTGCGATACTGTCTGCTGAGCAGTGTCTCTAATCCCCTGCTGTGTGATACTGTCCGCTGAGCCGTGTATCTAACCCTATGCTGTGTGATACTGTCTGCTGAGCTATGTATCTAATCCTATGCTGTGTATGTAATCCTCTCCTGTGTGATAATGTCTGCTGAGCCATGTATCTAATCCTCTCCTGTGTGATACTGTCTGCGGAGCCGTGTATCTAATCCTATCCTGTGTGATACTGTCTGCTGAGCTGTGTATCTAATCCTATCCAGTGTAATACCATCTGCTGAGCAGTGTATCTAATCCTATCCTGTGTGATACTGTCTGCTGAGCTGTGTATCTAATCCTCTCCTGTGTGATACTGTCTGCTGAGCCGTGTATCTAATCCTCTCCTGTGTGATACTGGTGTGCTGAGCTGTGTATCTAATCCTCTCCTGTGTGATACTTTCTGCTGAGCCATGTATCTAATTCTCTCCTGTGTGATACTGTCTGCTGAGCTGTGTATCTAATCCTCTCCTGTGTGATACTGTCTGCTGAGCCGTGTATCTAATCCTCTTCTGTGTGATACTGTCTGCTGAGCCGTGTATCTAATCCTCTCCTGTGTGATACTGTCTGCTGAGCTGTGTATCTAATCCTCTCCTGTGTGATACTGTCTGCTGAGCTGTATCTCTAATCCTACCCTGTGTGATACTGTCTGCTGAGCAGTGTATCTAATCCTATCCTGTGTGATACTGTCTGCTGAGCCGTGTATCTAATCCTCTCCTGTGTGATACCATCTGCTGAGCAGTGTATCTAAGCTGTGTGATACCTTCTGCTGAGCTGTGTATCTAATCCTCTCCTGTGCGATACTGTCTTTTGAGCTGTGTATCTAATCCTCTCCTGTGTGATACTGTCTGCTGAGCCGTGTATCTAATCCTCTTCTGTGTGAAACTGTGTGCTGAGCTGTGTATCTAATCCCATCCTGTGTGATACTGTCTGATGAACTGTGTATCTAATCCTATCTTGCGTGATACTGTCTGCTGAGTCGTGTATCTAATCCCGCCCTGTGCGATACTGTCTGCTGAGCCGTGTATCTAATCCACTCCTGTGATACTGTCTGATGAACTGTGTATCTAATCCTCTCCTGTGTGATACCATCTGCTGAGCAGTGTATCTAAGCTGTGTGATACCTTCTGCTGAGCTGTGTATCTAATCCTCTCCTGTGCGATACTGTCTTTTGAGCTGTGTATCTAATCCTCTCCTGTGTGATACTGTCTGCTGAGCCGTGTATCTAATCCTCTTCTGTGTGAAACTGTATGCTGAGCTGTGTATCTAATCCCATCCTGTGTGATACTGTCTGATGAACTGTGTATCTAATCCTATCTTGCGTGATACTGTCTGCTGAGTCGTGTATCTAATCCCGCCCTGTGCGATACTGTCTGCTGAGCCGTGTATCTAATCCACTCCTGTGATACTGTCTGATGAACTGTGTATCTAATCCTCTCCTGTGTGATACTGTCTGCTGAGCTGTGTATCTAATCCTCTCCTGTGTGATACTGTCAGCTGAGCCGTGTATCTAATCCTCTCCTGTGCGATACTGTCTGCTGAGCTGTGTATCTAATCCTCTCCTGTGTGATACTGTGTGCTGAGCTGTGTATCTAATCCTCTCCTGTGTGATACTGTCTGCTGAGCTATGTATCTAATCCCCTCCTGTGTGATACTGTCTGCTGAGCTATGTATCTAATCCCCTCCTGTGTGATACTGTCTGCTGAGCTGTGTATCTAATCCTCTCCTGTGTGATACTGTCTGCTGAGCTATGTATCTAATCCCCTCCTGTGTGATACTGTCTGCTGAGCTGTGTATCTAATCCTATCCTGTGTGATACTGTCTGCTGAGCTATGCATCTAATCCTGTCCTGTGTGATACCGTCTGCTGAGCTATGTATCTAATCCTTTCCTGTGTGATACTGTCTGGTGAGCTGTGTCTCTAATCCTACCCTGTGTGATACTGTCTGCGGAGCCATGTATCTAATCCTCTCCTGTGCGATACCGTCTGCTGAGCAGTGTATCTAATCCTCTCCTGTGAGATACTGTCTGCTGAGCTGTGTATCTAATCCTCTCCTGTGTGATACTGTCTGCTGAGCAGTGTATCTAATCTTATACTGTGTGATACTGTCTCCTGAGCTGTGTATCTAATCTCCTCCTGTGTGATACTGTCTGCTGAGCTGTGTATCTAATCCTCTCCTGTGTGATACTGTCTGCTGAGCTGTGTATCTAATCCTATTGTCGTCACTGAATTTTGGGTCTTCTATCCTTTGGATTACGAGCTCGGAGAGAATGAAGACACAGGACAGGATGTTTGTGTCTAAACATACTCTAAAAACTTTATTACAAAACACAGGGCTAATATACACCCTAAAAGGCAGGAAACGGATTTGCCATATATGGTTCGATTATACAGTTTAGCTGAACAAGTGAAAAAAAGCTAGTTTCTGTATGCTTTAAAATATTTAATTAGACTTATCTAGTTAGCAAGGTCATTTCATCTTTCTGCAAGAACACATTATTGCTACAAGAAGAAACATCTGGCCAGGGAGTATACTTTATCTTCTCCCAAGGTCACGCTATTGATACAAGAAGGAACATTCATAGCTGTTGTTTTCACCTAAAATAACTGTCAGACTTATATAGCATAGATAGGGCCTTTAAACTTGAGGGACTCCATCTTCTGCTATAACATTCCATCCTTTTGTTCCTTCATTTATCAATACGAATTTCTATGTTTTCTTTTAGTACAACGCTGAATACACATTAAAAAAAGCTTAAAAACCAAATAAACCGCAAGACACATTAGCAAAACCTGTAAAATCACTTGTACTATACCAGCCAACCACCCACCAATACCTTTAAACCAATTTGTGGGATTTAGAAAGGAAAATCTCTGTGTGGAATTATTGGCCCAAGTATCTGAACAGTTCA
This sequence comes from Phyllobates terribilis, assembly GCF_046119375.1. Classification (NCBI taxonomy): domain Eukaryota; kingdom Metazoa; phylum Chordata; class Amphibia; order Anura; family Dendrobatidae; genus Phyllobates; species Phyllobates terribilis. The sequence continues at coordinate 1,075,374 of NW_027362940.1, read as the reverse complement.
CCCAAAAGTTTATCTCTTCCCATGAGACCGGGACAGCGAGAAAGGGTATGCTAGTGGACGTCACAGGGGCATGTGTACATATCCAACAATTAGCAATGATCTGGTTTTGCTCCTTTAGTCCATCGATTAGAGCAAGATGGTGTCTAATGAATCTATTGTCATCTCCTTCCATGGTGCCATGCACCTGTGGTTGTAAGTATGCAGGTAAGTATAAATGTCATCATTCTTTGTCCGCTGGTTCTCCTAGTATCTTTTTGCAATGGGACGCGTGGATCCAGGTCTCTTTTCCCTCTAGCTTAACGGCTGTACTTGTGGTCAGCAGAACTTGAAAGGGTCCATCAAACCGTGGATCTAGGCTTTTCCTCACGTGTCTTTTTATAACCACCCAGTCTCCAGGTTGCAGCGTATGGCTGCTAGAGTCTTGATCTGGATCTGGAAGAGAACTGAAGACATTATCATGTACTTGCTTAATCTTTTTGTGTAAAGCCCTCACATAGGAACTTAGCACATGGTTGTTCATTTCTAATGCTTGCGGATAGAAACACCCTAGGCTGGGTACGTTGCCAAACAATATCTCATATGGAGAGAGTCCAGTCTTTCTATTAGGCGTGTATCTTACTGAAAACAGAGCAAGTGGTAAACAGTCCGGCCATGGTTTTCCTGTCTCAGCCATGGCTTTCTGAATTTTTAATTTCAATGTCCCATTCAGTCTATCCACTTTACCACTACTTTGTGGGTGATATGGGGTGTGGAATGCTTGTTGAATTCCTAGAGCTGACATGACTTCATTCATTATTTCACCCGTGAAGTGTGTACTTCTGTCACTCTCAATTACCCCTGGTACCCCATACCTGCAGACCACCTCCGCAAGCAGTTTCTTTGCGGTTGCCGCAGCCGTGGCTTTGGCAATCGGGAAAGCCTCTGGCCATCCTGAGAACAAATCAATACAGACCAACACATATTCCCATGATCCTGACTTTGGTAACTGAATATAATCAATTTGCAGTCTCTGGAATGGAAAAAAGGGGCCGGGGGGTGTGTTTAGGTGGTGTTTTAACTACTCTACCCTGATTATGTGTAGCACATATCATGCACCCTTTTTCAAGGTTTTCAATACAGGTGGAGAATCCTGGTGCCACCCAATGTTTCTGCATCACACCCGTTTTAGATTGGTGTGTCGGCCCATGTAGTATCTGGGCAGCTGCTGGGTACAGTGCCCTTGGAAGGCATCGTCGTGTCCCTTTCCCCCATACCCCATTTGCTTCATTCAGGCATGCACCTTCCTTTAACCACTTATCAACCTCCTCCTTTTGAGCCTGAGCCTGCATTTGGGATAAGATGTCCTCCGACACAAAGGGGTTTTTAGGGGCACTTAACTGACGTACTGTTGACCCTTGTTGCGGCTTACAGGCTGCTGTTTTTGCCGCTGCATCTGCCATCACATTTCCTCTGCTTACCTGGTCGGTGCGTCTGGTATGTGCTCTTACCTTTATGACAGCTACTTGTTTAGGTAGTTGTAACGCATCAATTAACTGCTGGACCGCATCAGCATTCTTAATGGGGTGTCCTGCTGCCGTCAGGAAACCTCTTGACTTCCATATTGGACCAAAATCATGCGATATACCGAATGCGTACCTAGAATCTGTGTAAATGTTAACAATACTGGTCTGTGCCACTTGAGACTGGGTCTGTGCCACTTGATTGGCGACAGGCGAATGTAGTGCCAATATTCAAAAAGGGAGCGAAAAGTGACGCCGGAAACTATCGGCCGGTGAGTCTGACGTCTGTTGTGGGCAAAATTTTTGAAAGCTTCATTAAAGAGGCAATTACGGAGCATCTTGATGCTAATAATCTTTTAATCCCGAACCAACATGGATTCATGAGGAATCGCTCCTGCCAAACAAACCTGATTGACTTCTACGAGGAGGTTAGCTCTCGAGTAGATCAGGGGGAACCAGTGGATGTCGTGTATCTCGACTTCTCAAAAGCGTTCGATAGCGTGCCACATAATAGGTTGGTATACAAAATGAGAATGATGGGGCTGGGGGAAAATGTCTGCAAGTGGGTAGCTAACTGGCTAAAGGATAGAAGGCAGAGGGTGGTTATAAATGGAATATACTCAGATTGGGTAAGCGTCACTAGTGGGGTACCACAGGGGTCTGTACTAGGCCCAATGTTATTTAATATCTTTATTAACGACATAGTCAACGGGATAAATAGTAAAATATCAATATTTGCAGATGACACAAAGTTATGTAAAACAATTAATACAAAAGAGGACAGTGCAGACCTACAGAGGAATTTGGATAAGCTGGGTAGGTGGAGCATTAAATGGCAAATGAGGTTTAACGAGGAGAAATGTAAGGTCATACATATGGGAAGGAAAAATGGAAGTCACCAGTACTCACTGAATGGGAAATCATTGGGGAATTCAGAGATGGAGAAGGACTTGGGCATCTTGATTGATAGCAAACTAAATTGGAGTGCCCAAAGTCAGGCCGCTGCTGTAAGGGCAAACAGGGTAATGGGATGTATCAGAAGAGGTATAGCTGCAAAGGATGAGAACATTGTTCTTCCACTGTACAAAGCACTGGTCAGACCACACTTGGAATACTGTGCTCAGTTATGGGCCCCAATATATAGAAAGGATATAAATGAGCTTGAAAAGGTACAAAGGAGGGCAACAAAATTAATAAAGGGAATGGAGGGACTGCAATACCCAGAGAGGTTGGCAAAACTAGGACTATTCAGCCTGGAAAAGAGAAGGTTGAGGGGGGACATAATAAATGTGTACAAATATGTTAGGGGACAGTATAGAGATCTTGCCCGAGATTTGTTCAAAAGGAGGGATATTACGGTAACAAGAGGGCACTCACTAAGACTGGAAGAGAAAAGGTTTCAGCACCAGCATAGGAAGGGGTTCTTTACGGTAAGAGCAGTGAGAATATGGAATTCACTCAGTGAGGAGACGGTAATGTCGGATTCACTACACCAGTTCAAGCGGGGACTGGATGCATTTCTAGATACCAGGCAGATTTCAGCATATACTTAAAAATAAAATAAAATAGTAGGTTGATACAGGGATTTATTCTGACTGCTGGTTTCAGAGTCGGGAGGGAATTTTTCCTCAGGTGAAGATTGGCCAAATCATTTGGGGTTTTTGCCTCCTCTGGATCAACTTTAGCAATTACAGAACTAACAGGTCGAACTTGATGGACGCAAGTCTTTATTCGGCTTTACAAACTATGTTACTGTTACTATTTGCTGCTGAGAGGTGAGCGGGTTGCACTTGATTCAATATAGTGTAGACATCATGAGGTGTTAGCACGGTGAGCGGGTGGTCAAGAACAATGTCTGCGGATTTATGGAGTAATAGTCCAACAGCATGCAGAGCACGTACGCAGGATGGTGCACCTCTGGCTACCGCATCTAATCTGCCACTAAAGTAGGCAACAGGTCTCTGATTATCACCGTGTGTTTGAGTAAAAACTCCTGCTGCATGTCCAGCTTGTTCATGAAGGTACAGAGTAAATGGGAGCTCATAATTAGGGGTACCCAAAGCTGGAGCGGCCAAAATACGGTTCTTGAGAGAATAAAAACAGTCTATTGCCTCTGATGTTAGCACAAAAGGTGTTGGGGTAAGACAGTCATAGAGGGGCTGCATCAAAATAGAGACGGCATGAATCCACTGTCTGCAGTAGGAAACAAGTCCAAGAAAAGTTCTGAGGGCTGCAACATTAATGGGGACGGTGAATGCCTGTACTGCTTGTTTACGTGCATTTGTTAAATGACGAGCTCCTGGTGTAATGCAATGTCCCAAAAAGGTGACTGAAGATTTACAAAACTGAAGCTTATCTTTCGATGCCTTGCAGCCAGCGCGATAGAGAAACAACATAAGCGATATAGTTGCACTATGACATTGTTTCCTGGAGGGGGCACAAATGAGCAGGTCATCGACATATTGCAAAACAACGATATGTGGTTCAGACCATCCCTCCAGTATTTCCTGCAGACTTGCAGTGTACATTGTGGGTGAATTCTGGGCACCCTGTGGCAACACTGTCCATGTATATTGACTGCCCTGGAATGTGAAAGCAAACAGGTACTGGCTGTCAGGATGTAATGGTACACTGAAAAATGCATTTGCCAAATCGACCACTGAAAAGCAAAGAGAGTTAGAAGGTATCTGTGACAGAAGAGTATGCGGGTTGGGCACAACTGGTGTTAGAAGTTCAGTGGCTTTGTTAACCAACCGGAGGTCATGGACCATTCTATATGCGGCTGGTTGTCCTGGCACGCTCTTTTTCTTTACTGGGAACAGGGGAGTGTTGCAAGGGGACTGGGTTTTGACTAGGACTCCTCTCTGTAGTAATTTTTGGACTTGCTGGGCTATGGCATTCTCCTGAGCCGAGCTAAGGGGATACTGCCTCTGTTGAGGCAAGATGGCTCCTGGTTTTAATTTCACCATTACTGGTTGAACTCTTAACCTACCAACATCTGTTTTGTCTGAGGCCCAAAAATCATGTGGTACAGCATGCTCCAATATCGGGGGAAACTCATTTGTCTCTTCTATGCTGGCAATATCTAGTGACATAATTTTGCAAAGGGTACTTGGTTTTAAACCTGGGGTCATGGTGACAGTGCCATCGGGATGATACTCAATATGTGCTTGTAATTGGGACAACACATCATTTCCCAAAAGGTTACATTGGCCTTGGGGCGATACCATGAGCTGGCTATGTACAGTAGCTCCTTGAATTTGCAGGGGAATTCTTTTAGTGACAGGAAGCAGGACAGACGGGGAATTGAAGGGGGTGGCAATGACAAGATGTGAAAAATCAGTGTCAGTATATGGCCAATCACCTTGCGTAATTACTGAATTGTCGGCCCCCGTATCTACTTGGAAATCGATTTCATGTCCCCCTGGTAGGTTCACCTGCACTATACAACTGGGAGTTGGGGGTAAGGAGATGAGGGGGTTCATGTGCAAGCTACCCTCATCCTATAGGGGCGTTGTTTGGTCGGCTGGAGGACCCGTACTCTGAGCATTTGGATACGGGTTGGTCCTACAGTTCTTTCTAAAATGTCCTGGCTTTTTACATCCGTAACACAGTTTCTGTCCTCCTCCTTCAGTCCGTCCTCTGCCTCTGTTGTTTCTGGGGGTCGTCTCTACTATATGTATTCTGGCAGCTCTTTTTGCCTGCGCTATGTCATGCTGTGCCCCCTGAGCGATTCTAGCTAAATCTTCTGCCTTCACTGATCTCCAGTCCGGTCTACTTGCTTTTACCTTCTCTGCAATCTCTTTCTTTAGTCCATTCATGAAAGCACTTGCTAATACCCTCTCACTAGTCTTATTCCCGGGGTTGAACCCCATTTCTGACCAGGTTTTCTTTAGTGCATAGAAATAATCCTTAGGATCTTCCTCCTTTCCCTGCACTCTATCTTCTAGTGTAACTTGCTTTTCTGCTTGCCTGTCTTGACATGCTTTTACCAACGCTGCTGCGAATAGGACTCCAGCTGCTGCATCATTAGATTCTGCATCTACGGGTCCGGTCCTATTGGCATACTGTTTTTTTGTCTCATCTATCAACCTATCATAGCGGGCTTCATCTGCCAATTTTCCCTTAATTACCCCCTGCAGATCTATTCTAGTGGCATGGTACGTATCCTGTATGGTGGTGATCATTCTAGCGAAACCCATAGGGGACTGGGATGGGTCTGGCAGCTGGGAGATCAGTGCCAACTGCTCTGAAGGACTCCATGGTCTATACATTAACATTGTACGAGCTTCCTGACCTGGAACCACTGCATCCCCCCCTGCTGCTGCTGCTGCTGCTCCCGGTGCTCCTGGCATAACTACCGTCCTCATTGGGAATAGACTAGTTGGGTGGGGTCTCGGTCCTCCACATGCCACACAGATGTCTACTGTCAAGGGGTTCTGCTGTCCACATCTGGGGCAAACCCAACATTTAGGTTCTTGAGAATTCTGGTACTGGGGTGGGGGTGACGTCGGGAGCGGACAGGGAGGAAAATCTGTCATTCCAGTTTTTGTCAGTCTGTAACGTCCGTCTCCTAATTCTTCAATCTTTCCTTCAAAATAAGCGCATGCATTCATCCATACATCCACTGTCTTCAACAGACCCTTATCTTTCAACCATCCATGATAGGAGTTAAAGAAGGATTTCCATTTCTCTCCATTCATCTCTCCATTCTCATTCATTCCCGCTTTACACAATATTTTGTCAATTCCAATCAGTGCCTGTTTCCCTTCTCTGCGTACCACTAAGTCTTTGGCTATAATGCCTTCCTTGGCATTTTGGTTCCCCATTTTTTTCGGTTCTCCTCACCTAGAAGAGACTCCTCAGTCACTTAGACAATGGTCACTTAGACAATGGGCCACAAAGGTTTCTGAACCATTCCACTACTAGCCTCTCTAGGACTTATACGCCAACCAGAAAAACAGACCAAAAACATCAATCCCGGGACACATCCACAACACAATCATCGGATCCATACTTTCATTCTTAAATTCTCCAAAGGATAGAAGGCAGGACTGTCAATTTATCTGAGGGATTCTACTGGTTCAAAGGGACCTGAGCCAGACAACAATCTGTTGAATTACCTGGGGAGCCGACCGCTCGGGGGTGAGGGAGTCTCTTCTATGCAGTGATATAATTAGGTAGAATATAACAGTTATTCTTACCTCAGCGCTGTATATATCACCAACAGAGAGCTTCACTCGTCCCACGTCTTTGACCGGTCGAGCACCCTTGGGTAGATTAACTCAAGGTCCCTGTTCGGGCGCCAGCTGTCGTCACTGAATTTTGGGTCTTCTATCCTTTGGATTACGAGCTCGGAGAGAATGAAGACACAGGACAGGATGTTTGTGTCTAAACATACTCTAAAAACTTTATTACAAAACACAGGGCTAATATACACCCTAAAAGGCAGGAAACGGATTTGCCATATATGGTTCGATTATACAGTTTAGCTGAACAAGCGAAAAAAAGCTAGTTTCTGTATGCTTTAAAATATTTAATTAGACTTATCTAGTTAGCAAGGTCATTTCATCTTTCTGCAAGAACACATTATTGCTACAAGAAGAAACATCTGGCCAGGGAGTATACTTTATCTTCTCCCAATGATACAAGAAGGAACATTCATAGCTGTTGTTTTCACCTAAAATAACTGTCAGACTTATATAGCATAGATGGGGCCTTTAAACTTGAGGGACTCCATCTTCTGCTATAACACTATCCTGTGTGATACTGTCTATTGAGCTGTGTATCTAATCCTATCCTGTGTGATACCATCTGCTGAGCTGTGTATCTAATCCCATCCTGTGTGATACTGTCTGATGAGCTGTGTATCTAATCCTATGCTGTGTGATACTGTCTGCTGAGCCGTGTATCTAATCCTCTCCTATGTGATACTGTCTGATGAACTGTGTATCTAATCCTCTCCTGTGTTCTACTGTCTGCTGAGCTGTGTATCTAATCCTATGCTGTGTGATACTGTCTGCTGAGCTGTGTATCTAATCCTATGCTGTGTGATGCTGTCTGCTGAGCTGTGTATCTAATCCTTTCCTATGTGATACTGTCTGATGAACTGTGTATCTAATCCTCTCCTGTGTGATACTGTCTGCTGAGCTGTGTATCTACTCCACTCCTGTGTGATACTGTCTGCTGAGCTGTGTATCTAATCCTATGCTGTGTGATACTGTCTGCTGAGCAGTGTATCTAATCCTATGCTGTGTGATACTGTCTGCTGAGCCGTGTATCTAATCCTCTCCTATGTGATACTGTCTGCTGAGCCGTGTATCTAATCCTCTCCTATGTGATAGTGTCTGCTGAGCCGTGTATCTAATCTTCTCCTATGTGATACTGTCTGATGAACTGTGTATCTAATCCTCCTGTGTTCTACTGTCTGCTGAGCTGTGTATCTAATCCTATGCTGTGTGATACTGTCTGCTGAGCTGTGTATCTAATCCTATGCTGTGTGATACTGTCTGCTGAGCCGTGTATCTAATCCTCTCCTATGTGATACTGTCTGATGAACTGTGTATCTAATCCTCTCCTGTGTGATACTGTCTGCTGAGCTGTGTATCTAATCCACTCCTTTGTGATACTGTCTGCTGAGCCGTGTATCTAATCCTATGCTGTGTGATACTGTCTGCTGAGCTGTGTATCTAATCCTTTCCTGTGTGATAGTGTCTGCTGAGCCGTGTATCTAATCCTCTCCTATGTGATACTGTCTGATGAACTGTGTATCTAATCCTCTCCTGTGTGATACTCTCTGCTGAGCTGTGTATCTAATCCTCTCCTACGAGAGTCCCTATCCACATTCTACAAGTACTCAACAACAGGCCCAGCCGATCTAACCTACCCGTCGCACCTGAGAAGGAAGATTAATTTCAATCATCAAATTTCTTTATATGTTTTATGTTTTTATCATATTAGCCTGGAGCATTTTTAAAGAAATTTGTACACTAATCCTGGTGATACATATCACCCTTTTAAAACTTATTTTTTTTCCCACCCCCATATATTTTATATCTTAATAAAAGCTTCAAGCAAATTAAGTTATCCACCTCTGGTTTTCTTTCTCCAAACCCACTACCATTAGCGCGAATTTACACAATTATCTTAACCCTAGAACAAAAGATCCTCTAAAGCTAGACATCATGCTGCGATCCAAAGAAATTCAGGACCAAATGAGAAACAAAGTAATTGAGATCTATCAGTCTGGAAAAAGGTCTAAAGCCATTTCTAAAGATTTGGGACTCCAGCGAATCACAGTGGGAGTCATTATCCACAATAGGCGAAAATATGGAACAATGGTGAACTTTCCTAGGCGTGGCCGGCTGATCAAAATTACCCCAAGAGCGCAGCAACGACTCATCCAAGAGGTCAGAAAAGACCCCACAACAACATCCAGAGAACTGCAGGTCTCACTTGCCTCAGTTAAGGACAGTGTTCATGACTCCACCATAAGAAAGAGACTGGGCAAAAATGACACGCATAGCAGAGTTCCAAGACAAAAACCACTGCTGAGCAATAAGAACAAAGGCTCATCTCAGTTTTGGCAGAAAACATCTTGATGATCGCCAAGACTTTTGGGAGAATACTCTGTGGACTGACAAGACAAAAGTTGAACTTTTTGGAAGGTGTATGTCCCATTACATCTGGCGTAGAAGTAACACTGCATTTCAAAAAAGGAACATCATACCAACAGTAAAATATGGTGGCGGTAGCGTGATGGTCTGGGACTGTTATGCTGCTTCAGGACCTGGAAGACTTGCTGTGGTAAATGGAACCATGAATTCTGCAGGTTAACCAAAAAATCCTGAAAGAGAATGTCCGGCCATCTGTTCATGACCTCAAGCTGAAGTGCACTTGAGTTATGCAGCAGGACAATGATCCAAAACACACTATTAAGTGCACCTCTGATTGGCTTAAGGAAAACAAAATTAAGACTTTGCAGTGGCTTAGTCAAAGTCCTGACCTTAAGAAAGCGGTTCATGCTCGGAAACCCTCCAATGTGGCTAAATTACAACAATTTTGCAAAGATGAGTGGGCAAAAATTCCTCCAGAGTGTTGTAAAAGACTCATTGCCAATTATCCCAAACACTTGATTGTAGTTGTTGTTGCTGAGGGTGCATCAACCAGTTATTAGGTTTAGAGGGCAATCACTTTTTCACACAGGGCCCTGTAGGTTTGGATTTCTTTTTCCCTTAATAATTAGGGTCTTCATTTAAAAACTGCATTTTGTGGTTACTTGTGTTATCTTTGTCTAATATTAAAATTTGTTTTGAGATCTGAAATATTTAAGTATGACAAACATGCAAAAGAATGAGAAATCAGGAAGGGGCAAACAACTTTTCACACATACACATATATATACATATATATATATATATATATTCATCCCACAATGTCACATTCATGGTAGAAGAGAGGGATTGGTAAGATGGGACAACCATTACAAACCAGCCACCTGATCAGACGTTATTGAACACCTTTCCAGAAGCTTTAATCAATCTTATCTACTGTTATTTTCTGAAGAGAGGAAACAAATGTCCTAAAAATAAAAAAATGTAAAAATGAAAGTTAAAAAAATAAAAATAAATAATCGGCTCACCTCCACTATGAGCATTTTTTGCTCTTCTAATAATCCAAGCTTTCCTAATTGTTCTTCTATTTGCTCCTGCGTCCTCATATTCCTCTCCAGCACAAATGATGCATGCTGGGGCTGTAAGAGCTGTAATAGAAGCCTAGAAGAACCATCAGAGGTCAGGCCCATCTGCTTACAGAAAGAACACAGATACACGCTGTATAAGACAATGGGATGGAAACAAGATTTTAAAAGGAGTTATCAAACACTTTTATACTCCACTGGATAGGTCATTAATATAAGATAGGTGGGGGTCCAACCATCGGCCCCCCGATGATCAGCTGTCATCACCTCTGGCAAGATGCAGGCAATGTTCAAAGTGGAACAAAACCGCTCCGTACACTGCGGCCGCTGCCGGGTGCAGACCAGCTATTGAGGAGTACCGGAGGTGATCTGCAGCACCAGGCAGTGGCCACTGGGGTGCGCTCTGTTCACAAGTTACATCCGGCCGTTTCCAGAGCTATAAACAGCTTATTGGTGGGGAGCCAAGAGTCGGACCTACAACGATCTGATATAGACCACCTATTTTATGCATAAATCATCTGCATTAAAGTATTAGAGAACGTCTTTAAGAGCCCTGCATTTTCAGAGCCAAACTTCAGTCAACATCTAATAACCAATTCCAATGTCTTTCTTAGGACTTGTTCACACGAATGTATTTTCAGTAGGAAAGTTGTCTGTGGAACAAATGGACGGCACTCAGACCAATGGGATTCAATGGGAAAGTGCAGAGGAGTCATTTTTCTTTTTTGTCACTGATCGAATCTGTGTGTGAGCAAAAAATAAAGAAAGAAAATGGCAGCATGTCCTCGTTTCATCCGTCAGACAAGATTCACCCATTCAAGTCTATGGGTACAGAAAAAAATCTGCTTTATACAGATACATTGCAATCCTGTAGCCCTGGAAACTGTAAATGGTTAAAAAGCCAGATTAGATCTGGACTGCACATGGACGACAAGTGAGGAAAGAATTCTCCCACTTTTCTGGATGAAACTCTGAATGATATTTTATCTGCTTGTGTGAACAGGCCCTTAGAGGTCTCGACAAGACGGAGGAGCTGATCCAGAGTGTCCAGGGAAAGCTAGCAGTCCAGGTAATGGCGGATACGGAGGCAACCATCCACATCGTGCTCCATGCCCTTCTAATCTGACCTCCGTGACAGTGATGCTCAGTGTAAAGCCTGAGCTCAGGAGATGTGGGCTCGGACCCTGTTCAGACACACTGGAACTGATCAATCTCCATTCAACATTATGAACGTAAACCTGGAGCACTGGCCCCACTCAAATATATTGTATTATGGTCAAATCATTCCCTTTAGGAGCTGAGTGCTGTGTAATAGAGGAGGATAAGGCCCCCCGTATACAGCCATCTATTCTCTGATAGGCGAGAGGGCAGAGACGTCATCTCCTCCTTTCTGATAATGTCCCCTGTATCCTGCTGACAGTGATTGTGCCATCCCAGCAGGTGACACTAGAGCCGCTCCCCGCTCTTAGGCTATGTGCCCATGTAAAACCGTCTGCCATGCAAAGCAATGTGAATTGGGATGTGCTGTGCACATGATGCGCTAATTAGCGCGCCAAATTCACATTGCAACACGCAGCATGACCATTTCTACCGCGATTACGCGGCCATTGAAAAGCAGCAAACCCGCAGGTATATGTGGATTTGCTGCGTTTCAATTAAATTCAATGGCCGAGAATTTGCAGCGTAATCGGGGTGCGTGTGGCACCCAGGATGAAGAAGAGACTACAACTCCTCTTCATCCCGGCTACCAAGCGGTGAAAAAAAGAAATAAATAAGTTAAAAATAAAAAAACCCTGTATACTCCCCTCTCCGGTCTGCTCCCGGCGGCGATCCTCTCTCCTCGGCGTCCAGCGGTGTACTGGCAGGACCTGCGGTGACGTCATCTAGTCAGCTGATGGTCACGCGACCGCTGACGTCAGAGGTCAGGTGATGGTCGTGTGACCATCAGCTGACTAAATGACGTCACCGCAGGTCCTGCCAGTATACCGCGGGACGCCGCCGGGAGGAGACTGGAGAGGTGAGTATACAGGTTTTTTTTTATTTTTAACTTTTTAATTCTTTTTTTTTTTACTATAGATGCAGCATTTAAAGCATCTAAGTTGGTCACACAATATAAATCCATGCCGGTTGCCGGTTGCATGGATTTATATTGTGCAACCAACTTGTCAAGCACTTTTCCAAGTGATGCTCAAAATCACTTGGAAAAGTGCTTGAAAAAATGCTGAAAAAACACTTCTCTCTGGCAGAAAATCTGCATGTAAATCTGCATATGTTTTTTTCTGCCAGAGAGAGGCAAAAACGCTCTGCATCAAATCTGCTACGTGTGCACATAGCCTTAGCGTGTATGTGCTGTACTTATCATTCAGGACTGTGCAAAGACCTGCCTGTGACCAAAAGAACAAGGCTGTGTGCACACGCTGCAGATTTGGTGCGTTTTTCAATGGAACAGGCTGCCACGAGAGGTGGTGAATTCTCCTTCAATGGAAGTCTTCAAACAGAGGCTGGACAGACATTTGTCTGAGATGCTTTAGTGAATCCTGCATTGAGCAGGGGTTGGACACTAGGACCCTGGAGGTTCCTCCAATTCTAATGTTCTGGGATTCTATGTATAAACACCAGCTGCAATCTTCCATGGAGAAGTAACTGTGGTTTCAGGAGAACTTGCAGCAGAAGGTCTGTGCCTTCCGCTAGCTCCTCCCCCTTCCACTAGCTCCTCCCCCTTCCTTCTATAAAGAGTATTAATAGCACTAACTGTCATCTATCTCACTAATAGGAAAGTTTGTCTTCACTGAATACAGATTTTACCGCGAATTGAGACTGAAAGATCAATCCAGCAGGAAAAAGAAGACTTCTCTGATAAGATTATAAAATTACTTATTTTCATGTGTAATATTAATTTACAAAACAAAAATTAAAACAACGGTTATTCTTTAACTAATGAAGCACTTAGGACACGGATTCATTAAGACTGGCCATATTCAAGCTGCTCTTGATGAGGGAGCGTGCTGGAGTCAGACGGTCCAGATTCATTAAGTGGCGCATGAATTATGCACTTCTGACAAGTGGTGTGTGCACCTTGCCACAAATCTTACTCCAGTCACGGACTGGAGTAAGATTTCTGGTGTAAGGGAAGCCACAGTTCGCTATGAATTAGACAAGCTGTGGTGCCACACTTCCATCCTGCCCCAACTCTGCCCATTTTGGTGAAGCTGGGCCAAACTGACGTGAAAACACCAAACGTCACAACATTTTTGATCAACTCAATAATGTACGAGGTGTATGAAGCGGAGCCGCGCGAGGACAAGGTGTGCGGAGCGGAGCCGCGCGTGTACGAGGTGTGCGGAGCAGAGCCCCGCGTGTACGAGGTGTGCGGAGCGGAGCCGCACGTGTACTAGGTGTGTGGAGCGGAGCTGCGCGTGTACTAGGTGTACGGAGCGGAGCCGCGCGTGTACTAGGTGTACGGAGCGGAGCCGTGCGTGTACTAGGTGTGCGGAGCAGAGCCCCGCGTGTACGAGGTGTATGGAGCGGAGCCGCTCGTGTACTAGATGTGCGGAGCGGAGCCGCGGGTGTACGAGGTGTACAGAGCAGAGCCGCGCATGTATGAGGTATGCGGAGCGGAGTCGAGCGTGTACGAGGTGTGCGGAACTACGCGTATACGAGGTGTGCGGAGCAGAGCCACACGTGTACGAGGTGTGCGGAGCGGAGCCGCGCGTGTACGAGGTGTGCAGAGCAGAGCAGCGCATGTACGATGTGTAAGGAGCGGAGCCGCGCGTGTACGAGGTGTGCGGAGCAGAGTCGTGTGTTTACGAGGTGTGCAGAGCAGCGCATGTACGACGTGTAAGGAGCGGAGACGCGCGTGTACGAGGTGTGCAGAGCAGAGCCGTGAATGTACGAGGTGTACGGAGCGGAGCCGCACGTGTCCGAGGTGTGCGGAGCGGAGTGGAGCCGCACGTGTACAATGTGTACGGAGCGAGGCCGCGCAAGTACGAGGTGTACGGCGCAGAGCCGCGTGTGTACGACGTGTACGGAGCAGAGCCGCGCGTGCACGAGGTGTGCGGAGTGGAGCCGCGCGTATATGAGGTGTGCGGAGAGGGGCCGCGCGTGTACGAGTTTTACGGAATGGAGACGCGCATGTACGAGTTGTACGGAGCGGAGCCGAGCGTGTATGATGTGTGCGAAACGGAGCCGCGCGTGTACGAGGTGTATGGAGCAGAGCTGCGCATTTACGAGTGTGCGGAGCGGATCCGCGCTTGTACAAGGTATACTGAGCGGAGCTGTGCGGAGCGGAGCCGCGCGTGTACAAAGTGTACAGAGAAAAGCTGCGCGTGTACGAGCTGCACGGAGCGGGCCGAACGTGTACGAGGTGTACGGAGCAGAGCAGCGCGTGTACAAGTGTGCGGAGCGGAGCCGCGCGTGTAAGAGTGTGCGGAGCCGAGCATGTATGAGGTGTGCAGAGCAGAGCCGCGCGTGTACTAGGTGTGTGGAGTGGAGCTGCGCGTGTACAAGGTGTGCAGAGTGGAGCTGCGCGTGTACAAGGTGTGCAGAGTGGAGCTGCGCGTGTACGAGGTGTGCGGAGCGGAGCCGCGTGTGTACGATATGTATGGAGCGGAGACACGCGTGTACAAGGTGTGCAGAGCAGAGCCGTACGTGTACGAGGTGTGTGGAGCAGAGCCGCGCGTGTACGAGGTGTGTGGAGCAGAGCCGCGCATGTAAGAGGTGTGCGGAGCGGAGCCGTGCGTGTACAAGGTGTGCGGAGCAGAGCCGCACATGTACGAGTGTGCGGAGGGGAGCCAATGGTGTACAAAGTGTGCGGAGTGGAGCGGATCCACACGTGTACAAAGTGTACGGAGCGGAGCCGCGCGTGTATGAGCTGTACAGAGCGGAGCCGTGCATGTACGAGGTGTGCAGAGCGGAGCTGCACGTGTACAAAGTGTATGGAGCGGAACCATGCGTGTACAAGGTGTACGGAGCAGAGCCAATCGTGTATGAGTTGTACGGAGCGGAGCCGCATGTGTATGAGCTGTACAGAGCGGAGCCGTGCATGTACGAGGTGTGCAGAGCGGAGCTGCACGTGTACAAAGTGTATGGAGCGGAACCATGCGTGTACAAGGTGTACGGAGCAGAGCCAATCGTGTATGAGTTGTACGGAGCGGAGCCGCATGTGTACGAGGTGTGCGGAGCAGATCCGCGCGTGTACAAAGTGTACAGAGAAAAGCCGCGCGTGTACGAGCTGTACGGAGCGGGCCGCACATGTACGAGGTGTACGGAGCAGAGCAGCGCATGTACGAGTGTGCGGAGCGGATCCACGCGTGTACGGAGCGGAGCTTAGCGTGTACGAGGTGTGCAGAGCGGAGCCGTGCGTGTACGGGGTATGTGGAGCAGAGCCGCGCAAGTACAAGGTGTGGAGAGGAGACACGCGTGTACGAGGTGTGTGGAGTACAGCCGCGCGTGTACGAAGTGTGCAGAGCAGAGCCGCACATGTACGAGTGTGCGGAGCGGAGCCAATCGTGTACGAGGTGTGCGGAGCGGATCCGCGCGTGTACAAAGTGTATGGAGCGGAGCCGCGCGTGTATGAGCTGTACGGAGCGGAGCCGTGCATGTGCGAGGTGTGCAGAGCAGAGCTGCGCGTGTACAAAGTGTATGGAGCGGAGCCGCGCGTGTACGAGGTGTGCGGAGCGGATCCGCCAGTGTACAAAGTGTACGGAGCGGAGCCGCGCGTGTGCGAGCTGTACGGAGCGGAGCCGCGCGTGGACGAGCTGTACGGAGCGGAGCCGCACGTGTACGAGCTGTACAGAGCGGAGCCGTGCATGTACAAGGTGTGCAGAGCGCAGACATGCGTGTACGAGGTGTGCTAAGCGGACCCACGCGTGTACGAGGTTTGCGGAGCAGAGCCGCAAGTGTACGAGTGTGCGGAGCTTAGCCGCTCGTGTACAAGGTGTACGGAGCAGAGTCGCGCGTGTATGTGGTGTGTGGAGCGGATCCGTGTGTGTACAAGGTGTACGGAGTGGAGCCGCGCGTGTAGGAGCTGTACGGAGCGGAGCCATGCGTGTACGAGCTGTACGGAGCGGAGCCGTGCATGTACGATGTGCAGAACGGAGCTGCGCGTGTACAAAGTGTATGGAGCGGAACCGAGCGTGTACGAGATGTGCGGAGCAGAGCTGCGCATGTACGAGTGTGCGGAGTCACGCGTGTACGAGGTGTGCAAAGCGGAGTTGCGCGTGTACAAGGTGTGCGGAGCGGAGCCGCGCATGTACAAGGTGTGCGGAGCGGAGCCGCGAATGTACGAGGTGTGTGGAGCGGAGCCGTGTGTGTATGAGGTGTACACAGCAGAGCAGCGCGTGTACGAGTGTGTGGAGCGGATCCGCGCATGTACGAGCGGAGCTGCGCGTGTACGAAATGTGCAGAGCGGAGCCGCGCATGTACGAGGTGTGTGGAGCGGAGACACGCATGTACGAGGTGTGTGGAGCTGAGCCGCACGTGTACGAGGTGTGCAGAGTGGAGACAAGCGTGTATGAGGTGTGTGGAGCAGATCCGCACGTGTACAAGGTGTACGGAGCGGAGCCGCGCATGTACGAGCTGTACGGAGCGAGCCACGCGTGTACGAGCTGTACGGAGCGGAGCCGCGCGTGTACGAGCTGTACGGAGCGGAGCCGTGCATGTACGATGTGCAGAACGGAGCTGCGCGTGTACAAAGTGTACGGAGCGGAGCCACGCGTGTACGAGCTGTACGGAGCGGAACCTTGCATGTACGAGGTGTGCGGAGCAGAGCTGCGCTTGTACGAGGTGTGCGGAGCGGAGCCACGCGTGTACGAGGTGTACAGAGCAGAGCAGAGCGTGTACGAGTGTGCGGAGCGGAGTCGCGCGTGTATGAGGTGTACGGAGCAGAGCCACGCGTGTACGCGGTGTACGGAGGGGTATTGCGCGTCTATGAGGTGTACGGAGCAGAGCCGCGCGTGTACGAGGTGTATAGAGCGGAGCCGCGCTTCTACGAGTTGTACGGAGTTGAGTCGCACATGTACAAGGCGTACAGAGCAGCGTCGCGTGTGTACGATGTGTGCGGAGCAGAGCCACCCATGTACGAGGTGTGCAGAGCAGCATGTGTACGAGTGTGCAGAGCTGGAGAGGAGCCGCGCGTGTACGAGATGTACGGAGCGAAGCAACGCGTGTACGAGGTGTACGGAGCGGAGCCACATGTGTACTAGGTGTACGGAGCAGAGCCGCGCATGTACAAGGTGTGCGGAGCGGAGCCGCATGTGTACGAGGTGTACAGAGCAGAGCAGTGAGTGTACGAGTGTGCGGAGCAGATCCGCGCTTGTACTAGGTGTACGGCGCGGAGCCGCACGTGTACTAGCTGTACGGAGCATAGCTGTGCATGTACGAGGTGTACGGAGCAGAGCTGCACGTGTACGAGTGTGCAGAGCGGAGCCGCGCGTGTACGAGGTGTACAGAGCAGAGCAGCGTGTGTACGAGTTTGCGGAGCGGATCCGCACGTGTACAAGGTGTACGGAGCGGAGCCGCGCATGTACAAGCTGTACGGAGCGGAGCCGCACGTGTACGAGCTGTACGGAGCGGAGCCCCGCGTGTACGAGGTGTACGGATCAGAGCAGTGCGTGTACGAGGTGTACGGATCAGAGCTGCGCGTGTACGAGTGTGCGGAGCGGAGCCGCACGTGTATGAGGTGTACGGAGCGGAGCCGCGAGTTTACGAGGTGTACGGAGCGGAGCCACGCATTTACGAGGTTTACAGAGCGGAGCTGCGTGTGTACGAGGTGTGCGGAGCCGCACGTGTACGACATTTAAGGAGTGGAGCCGTGCGTGTACGAGCTGTAGGGAGAGGAGCCGTGCGTGTACGAGGTGTGCAGAGCGGAGCTCAGCGTGTATGAGGTTGTGGAGCAGAAACACACGTGTACGAGGTGTGCGGAGCGGAGCCGCGCGTGGACGAGGTGTGCGGAGCGGAGCCGTGCGTGTGCGAGGTGTACGGAGCGGAGCAACGAGTGTATGAGGTGTACGTAGCGGAGCCGCACGTGTACTACGTGTAAGGAGCATAGTCGCGCGTGTACGAAGTGTGCAGAGTGGAGCCGCGCATGTACGAGGTGTACAGAGCAGATCCGCGCGTGTACGAGCTGCACGGAGCGGAGCCGAGCGTGTACGAGTTGTACGGAGCGGAGTCGCACATGTACGAGTGTTTGAAGCGGAGCTGCGTGTGTAAGAGGTGTACACAGTGGAGTCGAGTGTGTACGAGGTGTACGGAGCTGAGTCGCGCTTGTACGAGTGTGCGGAGCAGAGTCGCGCGTGTACGAAGTGTATGGAGCAGAGTCGCGCGTGTACGAGTGTGCGAAACGGAGCTGCGTGTGTACGAGGTGTACAGAGTGGAGCCGAGTGTGTACGAGGTGTACGGAGCTGAGTCGCGCTTGTATGATGTGTGCAGAGCATAGCCGCGCGTGTACGAGTGTGCAGAGCTGGAGCGGAGCCGCACGTGTACGAGATGTACGGAGCGAAGCCACGCGTTTACGAGGTGTACGGAGAGGAGCCACGCGTGTACGAGGTGTACAGAGCGGAGCCGCGCGTGTCCGAGTGTGCGGAGCAGAGTTGGACGTGTACGAGGTGTACGGAGCGGAGCCACGCGTGTAGGAGGTGTACAGAGCGGAGCCGCGCGTGTCCGAGTGTGCGGAGCAGAGTCGGACGTGTACGAGGTGTACGGAGCGGAGCCACGCGTGTATGAGGTGTACGGAGCGGAGCCGCGTGTGTACTAGGTGTACAGAGTGGTGCCGCGCATGTACGATTTGTACGAAGCTGAGCCGCGTGTGTACAAGACGTACGGAGCAGCGTCGTGTGTGTACGATGTGTGCGGAGCAGAGACGCGCGTGTACGAGTATGCGGAGCGGAGCCGCCCATGTACGAGATGTGCAGAGCGGAGCCGCGCGTGTACGAGATGTGCAGAGCGGAGCCGCGCGTGTACGAAGTGTACAGAGCAGAGCAGCGCGTGTACGAGTGTGCGGAGCTGGAGCGGAACCTCGCGTGTACGAGATGTATGGAGCGGAGACACGTATGAGGTGTGCGGAGTGGATCCACGCGTGTACAAGGAGTATGGAGCGGAGCAGCGAGTGTATGAGCTGTACGGAGCAGAGCCGTGCGTGTACGAGGTGTGCAGAGCGGAGGCGCGCGTGTATGAGGTGTATGGAGCGGAGCTGTGCGTGTACGAGGTGTGCGGAGCCGCACATGTACGAGTGTGTGGAGGCCAGCGTGTATGAGGTGTGCAGAGCGGAGCCGCGCGTGTACGAGTGTGCGGAGTGGAGCTGCGCGTCTACGAGGTGTGCGGAGTGGAGCCGCACGTGTACGAGGTGTGTGGAGCGGAGACACGCTTGTACGAGGTGTGTGGAGCGGAGACACGCTTGTACGAGGTGTGTGGAGCGGAGAAACGCGTGTACGAGGTCTATGGAGCAGAGCCAATCGTGTACGAGGTGTACGGAGCGGAGCCGCGCGTGTACGAGGTGTGCAGAGTGGAGCGGATCCGCGCGTCTACAAAGTGTACGGAGCGGAGCTGCGCGTGTACGAGCTGTACGGAGCGGAGCCGCGCGTGTACGAGCTGTACGGACCAGAGCCGCACGTGTACAAGCTGTACAGAGCGGAGCCGTGCATGTACGAGGTGTGCAGAGCGGAGCCGCGCGTGTACGAGGTGTGTTGAGCAGAGCCACGCGTGTACGAGGTGTGCGGAGCAGAGCCGCACGTGTACGAGTGTGTGGAGCTTAGCTGCTCGTGTACGAGGTGTACGGAGCGGAGCCGCGCATGTACGAGGTGTATGGAGCGGAGACACGCGTCTATGAGGTGTGCGGAGCGGATCCATGCGTGTACAAGGTGTACGGAGTGGAGCCTCGCGTGTAGGAGCTGTAAGGAGCGGAGCCGCGCGTGTACGAACTGTACGGAGCGGAGCCGTGCGTATACGACGTGTGCAGAGCAGAGCTGCGCGTGTACAAAGTGTATGGAGCGGAACCGTGCGTGCACGAGGTGTGCGGAGCAGAGCTGCGCGTGTACGAGTGTGCGATGCCGCACGTGTACAAGGTGTGCAAAGCAGAGCCGCACGTGTATGAGGTGTGTGGAGCGGAGCCGTGCGTGTACAAGGTGTGCGGAGCGGAGCCGCGCGTGTACGAGGTGTGTGGAGCGGAGCCGTGCGTGTTCGAGGTGTACAGAGCAGAGCACTGCGTGTACGAGTGTGCGCAGCGGAGCCGCACGTGTACGAAATGTGCAGAGCAGAGCAGCGTGTGTACGAGGTGTGTGGAGCGGAGACACGCGTGTACGAGGTGTGTGGAGCTGAGCCGCGCGTGTACGAGGTGTGTGGAGCACAGCCGCGCATGTATGAGGTGCGCGGAGCGGAGCGGATCCGCACGTGTACAAGGTGTACGGAGCAGAGCCGCGCGTGTACGAGCTGTACGGAGCGGAACCGTGCGTGTACGAGGTGTGCAGAGCGGAGCCGCACGTGTACGAGGTGTGTGGAGCAGAGACATGCATGTACGAGGTGTACAGAGCAGATCCGCGCGTGTACGAGCTGCACGGAGCGGAGTCGCGCATGTACGAGTGTTTGAAGCGGAGCTGCGTGTGTAAGAGGTGTACACAGTGGAGCCGAGTGTGTACGAGGTGTACGGAGCTGAGTCGCGCTTGTACGAGTGTGCGGAGCAGAGTTGCGCGTGTACGAACTGTATGGAGCAGAGTCGCGCGTGTACGAGTGTGCGAAACGGAGCTGCGTGTGTACGAGGTGTACAGAGTGGAGCCGAGTGTGTACGAGGTGTACGGAGCTGAGTCGCGCTTGTATGATTTGTGCAGAGCATAGCCGCGCGTGTGCGAGGTGTACAGAGCAGCGCGTGTACGAGTGTGCAGAGCTGGAGCGGAGCCGCACGTGTACGAGATGTACGGAGCGAAGCCACGCATTTACGAGGTGTACGGAGAGGAGCCACGCGTGTACGAGGTGTACAGAGCGGAGCCGCGCGTGTACGACCTGCACGGAGCGGAGCCGAGCGTGTACGGAGCTGAGTTGCGCGTGTACGAGTGTACAGAGTGGAGCCGAGTGTGTACAAGGTGTACGGAGCGGAGTCGTGCTTGTATGATGTGTGCGGAGCGGAGCCACGCGTGTACGAGGTGTATGGAGCAGAGCTGCGCAATTACAAGTCTGCGGAGCGGAGCCGCGCGTGTACGAGGTGTGCGGAGCGGAGCCGCGCGTGTACGAGGTATACAGAGCAGAGCAGCGCGTGTCCGAGTGTGCAGAGCAGAGTCGGACGTGTACGAGGTGTACGGAGCGGAGCCACGCGTGTAGGAGGTGTACGGAGCGGAGCCGCGTGTGTACTAGGTGTACAGAGTGGTGCCGCGCATGTACGATTTGTACGAAGCTGAGCCGCGCGTGTACAAGACGTACGGAGCAGCGTCGTGTGTGTACGATGTGTGCGGAGCAGAGACGCGCGTGTACGACTATGCGGAGCGGAGCCGCCCGTGTACGAGATGTGCAGAGCGGAGCCGCGCGTGTACGAGATGTGCAGAGCGGAGCCGCGCGTGTACGAAGTGTACAGAGCAGAGCAGCGCGTGTACGAGTGTGCGGAGCTGGAGCGGAACCTCGCGTGTACGAGATGTATGGAGCGGAGACACGCGTGTATGAGGTGTGCGGAGTGGATCCACGCGTGTACAAGGAGTATGGAGCGGAGCAGTGAGTGTATGAGCTGTACGGAGCAGAGCCGTGCGTGTACGAGGTGTGCATAGCGGAGGCGCGCGTGTATGAAGTGTATGGTGCGGAGTCGCACATGTACGAGTGTGTGGAGGCCAGCGTGTATGAGGTGTGCAGAGCGGAGCCGCGCGTGTACGAGTGTGCGGAGTGGAGCTGCGCGTGTACGAGATGTGCGGAGTGGAGCCGCGCGTGTACGAGGTGTGTGGAGTGGAGACACGCGTGTACGAGGTCTGTGGAGCAGAGCCAATCGTGTACGAGGTGTACGGAGCGGAGCCGCGCGTGTACGAGGTGTGCAGAGTGGAGCGGATCCGCGCGTCTACAAAGTGTACGGAGCGGAGCTGCGCCTGTACGAGCTGTACGGACCAGAGCCGCACGTGTACAAGCTGTACAGAGCGGAGCCGTGCATGTACGAGGTGTGCAGAGCGGAGCCGCGCGTGTACGAGGTGTGCTGAGCGGAGCCACGTTTGTACGAGGTGTGCGGCTCTGCTCCGTGTACGAGTGTGTGGAGCTTAGCCGCTCGTGTACGAGGTGTACGGAGCGGAGCCGCGCATGTACGAGGTGTATGGAGCGGAGACACGCGTGTATGAGGTGTGCGGAGCGGATCCATGCGTGTACAAGGTGTACGGAGTGGAGCCGCGCATGTAGGAGCTGTAAGGAGCCGAGCCGCGCGTGTACGAACTGTACGGAGCGGAGCCGTGCGTATACGACGTGTGCAGAGCGGAGCTGCGCGTGTACAAAGTGTATCGAGCGGAACCGTGCGTGTACGAGGTGTGCGGAGCAGAGCTGCGCGTGTACGAGTGTGCGGTGCCGCACGTGTACAAGGTGTGCAAAGCAGAGCCGCACGTGTATGAGGTGTGTGGAGCGGAGCCGCGAGTGTACGTGGTGTGTGGAGCGGAGACACGCGTGTACGAGGTGTGTGGAGCGGAGCCGTGCGTGTACAAGGTGTGCGGAGTGCAGCCGCGCGTGTACGAGGTGTGTGGAGCGGAGCCGTGCGTGTTCGAGGTGTACAGAGCAGAGCACTGCGTGTACGAGTGTGCGGAGTGGATCCGCGCGTGTACGAGTGTGCGCAGCGGAGCCGCACGTGTACGAAATGTGCAGAGCAGAACAGCGCGTGTACGAGGTGTGTGGAGCAAAGACACGCGTGTACGAGGTGTGTGGAGCTGAGCCGCGCGTGTACGAGGTGTGTGGAGCACAGCCGCGCATGTATGAGGTGCGCGGAGCGGAGCCGCGCGTGTACAAGGTGTACGGAGCGGAGCCGCGCGTGTACAAGGTGTATGGAGAGGAGCCGCGCGTGTACGAGCTGTACGGAGAGGAGCCGCGCGTGTACGAGCTGTACGGAGAGGAGCCGCGCGTGTACGAGCTGTACGGAGCGGAACCGTGCGTGTACGAGGTGTGCAGAGCGGAGCCGCACGTGTACGAGGTGTGTGGAGCAGAGACACGCATATACGAGGTGTGTGGAGCTGAGCCGCACGTGTACGAGGTGTGTGGAGCTGAGCCGCGCGTGTACGAGGTGTGTGGAGCACAGCCGCGCATGTATGAGGTGCGCGGAGAGGATCCGCACGTGTACAAGGTGTACGGAGCGGAGCCACGCGTGTACAAGGTGTATGGAGCGGAGCCGCGCGTGTACGAGCTGTACGGAGAGGAGCCGCGCGTGTACAAGGTGTGCGGAGCGGAGCCGCGCGTGTACGAGGTGTGCGGAGCGGAGCCGCGCGTGTACGAGGTGTGTGGAGCGGAGCCGTGCGTGTTCGAGGTGCACAGAGCAGAGCACTGCGTGTACGAGTGTGCGGAGCGGATCCGCGCGTGTCCAAGTGTGCGCAGAGGAGCCGCGCGTGTACGAAATGTGCAGAGCAAAGCAGCGCATGTACGAGGTGTGTGGAGCTGAAGACACACGTGTACGAGGTGTGTGGAGCTGAGCCGTGCGTGTACGAGGTGTGTGAAGCACAGCCGCGCGTGTATGAGGTGCGCGGAGCGGAGCGGATTCGCACGTGTACAAGGTGTACGGAGCGGAGCCGCGCGTGTGCAAGGTGTAAGGATCAGAGCCGTACGTGTACGAGCTGTACGGAGCGGAGCCGCGCGTGTACGAGGTGTACGGAGCGGAACCGTGCGTGTACGAGGTGTACGGAGCGGAGCCACGCTTGTACGAGGTGTACAAAGCGGAGCCACGCGTGTAGGAGGTGTATGGAGCAGAGTCTCCAGTCTACGAGTGTGCGGAGCGGAGCCGCGTGTGTATGAGATGTAAGGAGCAGAGCCGCGCATGTACGAGTGTGCGGAGCGGAGCCGCGAGTGTACGAGGTGTACAGAGCAAAGTCACACGTGTATGAGGGGTACGGAGCAGAGCTGCGCATGTACGAGGTGTACGGAGCAGAGCCGCGCATGTACGAGTGTGCGGAGCGGAGCCACGCGTGTACGAGTGTGCGGAGCGGAGCCGCGAGTGTACGAGGTGTACGGAGCCGCGGGTGTACGAAGTGTACAGAGCAGAGCCGCGCGTGTACGAGTGTGCGGAGCGGAGCCGCGTGTGTACGAGATGTAAGGTGCAGAGCTGCGCGTGTATGAGTGTGCGGAGCGGAGCCGCGAGTGTACGAGGTGTTCGGAGCAGTCACACGTGTATGAGGTGTACGGTGCAGAGCCGCGCGTGTACGAGGTGTACGGAGCAGAGCCGCGCGTGTACGAGTGTGCGAAGCGGAGCCGCCCATGTACGAGTGTGCGGAGCGGAGCCACGCGTGTACGAGGTGTACAGAGCAGAGCCGCACGTGTACGAGGTGTACAGAGCAGAGCAGTGAGTGTACGACGTGTAAGGAGCGGACCCACGCGTGTACGAGGTGTACAGAGCAGAGCAGCGCATGTACGACGTGTAAGGAGCGGAGCCACGCGTGTACGAGATGGAGCGAAACCGTGCGTGTATGAGGTGTGCGGAGCAGAGTCGCGCATTTACAAGGTGAGCAGAGCAGCGCGTGTACGAGGTGTACGGAGCGGAACCGCACGTCTACGATGTGTGCGGAGCGGAGTGGAGCCGCACGTGTACAAGGTGTACGGAGAGACGCCGCCAAGTACGAGGTGTACGGAGCAAAACTGCGCAAGTACGAGGTGTACGGAGCGTAGACGTGCGTGTACAAGGTGTGCAGAGCAGCGCGTGTACGAGTGTTCAGAGTGGAGCGGAGCCGCGCATGTACGAGGTGTACGGAGTGGAGCCACGCTTGTATGAAGAGTACGGACCGGAGCCACGCGTTTACGAAGTGTACGGAGCAGAGCCGCGCGTGTTCGAGGTGTACAGAGCGGAGCCGCGCGTGTACGAGTGTGCGGAGCGGAGTCGCGTGTGTACGAGGTGTACGGAGCAGAGTCACGCGTGTACAAAGCAGAGCTGCACGTGTACGAGGTGTACGAAGCAGAGCCGCGCGTGTACGAGGTGTGCGGAGCGGAGCCGCGCGTGTACGAGGTGTGTGGAGCGGAGCCGTGCGTGTTCGAGGTGCACAGAGCAGAGCACTGCGTGTACGAGTGTGCGGAGCGGATCCGCGCGTGTCCAAGTGTGCGCAGAGGAGCCGCGCGTGTACGAAATGTGCAGAGCAAAGCAGCGCATGTACGAGGTGTGTGGAGCTGAAGACACGCGTGTACGAGGTGTGTGGAGCTGAGCCGTGCGTGTACGAGGTGTGTGAAGCACAGCCGCGCATGTATGAGGTGCGCGGAGCGGAGCGGATTCGCACGTGTACAAGGTGTACGGAGCGGAGCCGCGCGTGTGCAAGGTGTAAGGATCAGAGCCGTACGTGTACGAGCTGTACGGAGCGGAGCCGCGCGTGTACGAGGTGTACGGAGCGGAACCGTGCGTGTACGAGGTGTACGGAGCGGAGCCACGCTTGTACGAGGTGTACAAAGCGGAGCCACGCGTGTAGGAGGTGTATGGAGCAGAGTCTCCAGTCTACGAGTGTGCGGAGCGGAGCCGCGTGTGTATGAGATGTAAGGAGCAGAGCCGCGCATGTACGAGTGTGCGGAGCGGAGCCGCGAGTGTACGAGGTGTACAGAGCAGAGTCACACGTGTATGAGGGGTACGGAGCAGAGCTGCGCATGTACGAGGTGTACGGAGCAGAGCCGCGCATGTACGAGTGTGCGGAGCGGAGCCACGCGTGTACGAGTGTGCGGAGCGGAGCCGCGAGTGTACGAGGTGTACGGAGCAGAGACGCGCGTGTACGAGTGTGCGGAGCCGCGGGTGTACGAAGTGTACAGAGCAGAGCCGCGCGTGTACGAGTGTGCGGAGCGGAGCCGCGTGTGTACGAGATGTAAGGTGCAGAGCTGCGCGTGTATGAGTGTGCGGAGCGGAGCCGCGAGTGTACGAGGTGTTCGGAGCAGTCACACGTGTATGAGGTGTACGGTGCAGAGCCGCGCGTGTACGAGGTGTACGGAGCAGAGCCGCGCGTGTACGAGTGTGCGAAGCGGAGCCGCCCATGTACGAGTGTGCGGAGCGGAGCCACGCGTGTACGAGGTGTACAGAGCAGAGCCGCACGTGTACGAGGTGTACAGAGCAGAGCAGCGAGTGTACGACGTGTAAGGAGCGGACCCACGCGTGTACGAGGTGTACAGAGCAGAGCAGCGCATGTACGACGTGTAAGGAGCGGAGCCACGCGTGTACGAGATGGAGCGAAACCGTGCGTGTATGAGGTGTGCGGAGCAGAGTCGCGCATTTACAAGGTGAGCAGAGCAGCGCGTGTACGAGGTGTACGGAGCGGAACCGCACGTCTACGATGTGTGCGGAGCGGAGTGGAGCCGCACGTGTACAAGGTGTACGGAGAGACGCCGCCAAGTACGAGGTGTA
This sequence comes from Phyllobates terribilis, assembly GCF_046119375.1. Lineage (NCBI taxonomy): Eukaryota > Metazoa > Chordata > Amphibia > Anura > Dendrobatidae > Phyllobates > Phyllobates terribilis. The sequence continues at coordinate 1,048,670 of NW_027362940.1, read as the reverse complement.
CGGAGCAAAACTGCGCAAGTACGAGGTGTACGGAGCGTAGACGTGCGTGTACAAGGTGTGCAGAGCAGCGCGTGTACGAGTGTTCAGAGTGGAGCGGAGCCGCGCATGTACGAGGTGTACGGAGTGGAGCCACGCTTGTATGAAGAGTACGGACCGGAGCCACGCGTTTACGAAGTGTACGGAGCAGAGCCGCGCGTGTTCGAGGTGTACAGAGCGGAGCCGCGCGTGTACGAGTGTGCGGAGCGGAGTCGCGTGTGTACGAGGTGTACGGAGCAGAGTCACGCGTGTACAAAGCAGAGCTGCACGTGTACGAGGTGTACGAAGCAGAGCCGCGCGTGTACGAGTGTGTGGAGCAGAGCCGCCCGTGTACGAGGTGTACCGAGCGGAGCCGCACGTTTACGAGGTGTCTCTGCATACAGCTGAATTTTACCACCACAAAAGGACTAGGTGGACTCTGGCTAGCAACAGAAAAAAAATTATATTTTTTTTACTGTGCATACAAATCAATTTCACCCCCAAAAACTGATAAGGTGGGCTACTATACCTTGCGCTATCACACTGGCAAATTATAAAAATATATTTTTGTGTTCTGCACTCAGCTCTGTATAACAGCTGAATTTCAATCCCACAAAATGAAAAGGTGTGCTAGTCTTTATTAAAGCCATAAAAAATAAATAAAAAGTTGAATAAAATGTAACACTAAAGCCAAGTTCACACAACATGAAGACTGCATTTTTTTATGTTCGCACCATACAACAAAATAACAATCTTATTATTGTGTGTTTGCTGAGTTTCTTTTGAGTTTTCCCCCTTAAAATGTGTTTTGGTGAAGCTGTGAATCTACATTTTTAATACTACAGAAAAACTTAGATTTTTGAGCTTAAAAATGTTTTTTTTTTTTTACAGGCTCCACAGAGGCTTATATATATATATAATAAAATGCATGAAATCCGCACAGTTCAGCAGCGTCTTTAGACTCACTGCAGGCGTAGATTTCATTAAATCACATCCACTGCACTTGCACATTTAGGCCGTGTTCAGATGTAGCATAAGTGCTGTGTTTTTTCAGCTGCTTTTTTGGAACAGTCATTTTGCAGCATTTAAATGGCCAAGAAAAGTGGATGTGATTTCATGAAAACGGCTCTGTGGTCTAAAGACGCTGCTGATCTGTACGGCTATGGTTTATTTTACGTCTAGAGGCTTCTATGTGGAGCCTAAAAAGAGAGAAAACGCAGGTAAAAAGACTGCAGTTACCTTAAGTGCAGAATCAAAGCCATTCTGTATTATAACAAAAAATGAACAATGCGGCTTCACATCTGCACCAAAAAACATCAAATAAGGGGGAAAAGGCATAAAAAATGCAGCAAGTACGTAATAATCAGAGAAGATTGTTATTGTGTAGTTTGGTGTGGACATCTGCAGAAAACCAAAAAAAAATACAGTATTTATTCAACATGTGAACACGGCCTTGCAGACACAAAAAAGCCAATGTCAAATAGTGAAGCTACATAAAGATGAGAAAGTGGAATGGACAGAAAATAAATCCATAGATCCCAAGTGAAAGAAGCACGACGCACAGATGACACCATGCCAGCTTCATCAAAAGTCACGCCGGATGAGGTAAGGTTAGTAGTGACGCATGAGCGTGTTCTCTTAACCCTCTCACAGAGCATGCTCAGGTGCTGCCTGAGTATTTTCGGCATCTATGCTCGAGCCGCCGCGGCTGCATGTGTCGCAGCTGTTAGACAGCTGTGACACATGCAGGGATTGCATGTTTGTTAGGCAATCCCTGCATGTGTCACAGCTGTCTAACAGCCCCAGCGGCCCGAGCATAGACACCGAGCACGCCGAAAATACTCGGGCAGCAACCGAGCATGCTCGGTGAAAGGGTAAACTGAGCACGCTCGTGCAACACTATAGGTAAGAGATTCGTGGCCTCCTGTCCAGCGTCCCATGAATTGATCCTCTCAGCTCTAGTTCCAACTGTCCCGGATACGGTGAACAGCCCCGTATAAATAAACTAGCTACTGTGAGCGAAATACGCTCTCTTCTATACCTTCCGAACTCCAAATTAATAAGATTTGTTTTACGAGCGCTCGGGAAATTAATACAGCACAGCCTTGTATGGTGTACTAGAAAAGACTTCTGCTTTATTAGCACATGTGGCACTTTAAATAGGGTCAGAGACAAAGGAATAGTTCCCTCTGACCTATGAACCAATAGTAACCTTAAGGGAGTGAATAGTAATGTGAAACCTCACTACCCATCAGTGTTACCTGATGACCATTACATAAGAGTGAAAACAAAATGGATACCACAGAGAAACAAGATGGATTCTTTTCTCTCACACTACTGAATCCGTTCTACACCTGGGTGGCGAGCATCTTTATTGGTATATGGTCTCCCATGCTGGTATGTGCTGCCCCCCTCCTGGTATTTGTGCTGCCCCTATCATCCTATACTGGGATGCATGGCACCTCTCACCCCCCAATCCTGGTATGCGTGGCCCCCCTCATCCCCCAATGCTGGTATGTGTGGCCCCCTCATCCCCCAATCCTGGTATGCATAGTACCCCTCATCCCCCAATCCTGGTATGCGTGGCCCCCCTCATTGCCCAATGCTGGTATGCGTGGCACCCCTCATCCCCAATCCTGGTATGCATGGCACCCCTCATCCCCAATCCTGGTATGCATGGCACCCCTCATCCCCCAATCTTGGTATGTATGGCATCCCTCATCCTCTAATCCTGGTATGCATAGGGCCCCTCATCCCCCAATCCTGGTATGGATGGGGCCCCTCACCCCCCAATCCTGGTATGTATGGGCCCCTTACCCCCCAATCCTGGTATGTATGGCATCCCTCATCCCCCAATCCTGGTATGCATGGCGTCCCTCATCCCCCAATCCTGGTATGCATGGCGTCCCTCATCCCCCAATCCTGGTATGCATGGCGTCCCTCATCCCCCAATCCTGGTATGCATGGCGTCCCTCATCCCCCAATCCTGATATGCATGGCGTCCCTCACCCCCCCAATCCTGGTATGCATGGCGTCCCTCACCCCCCAATCCTGGTATGTGTGGCCCCCTCATCTCTTTCACGCTGCACACACATACAAAAAAATAAACACTTATACTCACCTTTCTTCCCTGTGCTCCAGCGCTGCTGTGTCCTGCTCTGCCGGGGGAGGAGTGCGGCGCCGGAGTACGTGCGTGCCCATACCGCGCTGTCCGGCGCCACTTTGCTGAAGAGACACTGCAAATGTGTCTTCAGTAAAATGGCGCTGGATAGCGCTATGCGCATGCGCCGATCCGACGCCTCACTCCTGCCCCGGTCTCTGGCGAAGAGAGAGGCGCCGCGACAACGCTCCTCCCGGTCAGGTAAGTATATGAGTATGCATTCAGTGTCTAGGCATACCGCGATCTCCGGCGCCATACACTGCTCTTACCTGTAACGGCTCCATGCGTTCTTCTGTCTAGAGCCAGACTGCGCGTCACACATGCGCAGTCTATCGAGGCTTCAGACAGAGGGACGCTTAGCTGATTATATTATAGATATAATTATAACACTGTTTATCAATGTACTATATTTTGTTGCTGTGGTGCTCTTTCAGTCATATTTTGATTTATTTTTTTATCTGCAGCATGTGGTCTGAAGAGCGGCAGGCACAATCTAGTACCGTCCTCCCGTGTGGTCTGAGGCACGGCAGGCACAATCTAGTACCGTCCTCCCGTGTGGTCTGAAGCACGGCAGGCACAATCTAGTACCGTCCTCCCGTGCGGTCTGAAGAGCGGCAGGCACAATCTAGTACCGTCCTCCCGTGTGGTCTGAGGCACGGCAGGCACAATCTAGTACCGTCCTCCCGTGCAGTCTGAGGCACGGCAGGCACAATCTAGTACCGTCCTCCCGTGTGGTCTGAGGCACGGCAGGCACAATCTAGTACCGTCCTCCCGTGCGGTCTGAGGCACGGCAGGCACAATCTAGTACCGTCCTCCCGTGTGGTCTGAGGCACGGCAGGCACAATCTAGTACCGTCCTCCCGTGCAGTCTGAGGCACGGCAGGCACAATCTAGTACCGTCCTCCCGTGTGGTCTGAGGCACGGCAGGCACAATCTAGTACCGTCCTCCCGTGTGGTCTGAGGCACGGCAGGCACAATCTAGTACCGTCCTCCCGTGTGGTCTGAGGCACGGCAGGCACTATCTAGTACCGTCCTCTCGTGCGGTCTGAGGCACGGCAGGCACAATCTAGTACCGTCCTCTCGTGTGGTCTGAAGCACGGCAGGCACAATCTAGTACCGTCCTCCCGTGTGGTCTGAGGCACGGCAGGCACAATCTAGTACCGTCCTCCCGTGTGGTCTGAAGAGCGGCAGGCACTATCTAGTACCGTCCTCCCGTGCAGTCTGAAGAGCGGCAGGCACTATCTAGTACCGTCCTCCCGTGCGGTCTGAAGAGCGGCAGGCACTATCTAGTACCGTCCTCCCGTGTGCTCTGAGGCACGGCAGGCACAATCTAGTACCGTCCTCCCGTGCGGTCTGAAGCACGGCAGGCACAATCTAGTACCGTCCTCTCGTGTGGTCTGAGGCACGGCAGGCACTATCTAGTACCGTCCTCCCGTGCGGTCTGAAGAGCGGCAGGCACAATCTAGTACAGTCCTCCCGTGTGGTCTGAGGCACGGCAGGCACTATCTAGTACCGTCCTCCCGTGTGCTCTGAGGCACGGCAGGCACAATCTAGTACCGTCCTCCCGTGCGGTCTGAAGCACGGCAGGCACAATCTAGTACAGTCCTCCCGTGTGGTCTGAGGCACGGCAGGCACAATCTAGTACAGTCCTCCCGTGTGGTCTGAAGAGCGGCAGGCACTATCTAGTACCGTCCTCCCGTGTGGTCTGAGGCACGGCAGGCACAATCTAGTACCGTCCTCCCGTGCGCTCTGAGGCATGGCAGGCACAATCTAGTACAGTCCTCCCGTGTGGTCTGAGGCACGGCAGGCACAATCTAGTACCGTCCTCCCGTGCGGTCTGAGGCACGGCAGGCACAATCTAGTACCGTCCTCTCGTGTGGTCTGAGGCACGGCAGGCACAATCTAGTACCGTCCGACTTCTTTACAGCACTCTAGGGCATACAGGTGGTGGTCGTACTTTATATGGGGAAAAACAGGTGACAGGTTCCCTTAAGGCTGTGTGCCCACGATGCATTTTTTAAGCAAAAACGCTGCAGAAACGCTTAAAAAACACATGGTAGAAGGCCTGCCATGTTCCCCAATGATAATCCGCTTGTGCTGTGCACATGCTGCGGAAATTTCCTCTGCGGATCATCATTGCGGAAAAAAACACAGCACTATCAATTATTTTGCGGAAGTGCTGCATTTTCGCCGCCATTGACTTGCATTAGATCGCATGGATTACGCATCACTGTATATGTAGATGCGCATTCCATGCGTTCTAGTGTGCGGATGGTACCCAGGTATAGAGGAGAGGAGACCGTCCTCCGGACCAGGGTACCATAGAAAACTGTAAAGAAAAAAAAAAGAATAAAATAAAAAATAAATATATACTTACCTTCTGGCGGCCCCCCGCTGCACTCCTCCTCTCATGCCGGCAGTTCGCGATGTACTGAAGGACCTGTGCTGACATTATAGTCATGTGACAGGTCACGCGACGCTGACGTCAGCAGGTCCTTCAGTGTATCGCTGCTGGCAAGGGAGAACGGAGGGAAAGCAGGACACCGGGGGCCATCAGAGGGTAAGTATATATTTATTTTTTTAACATTCTTTCGGTCACACTATATAAATCAATGCCGGTTGCATGGATTTATTTAGTGTGACCAAGTTGTCAAACACTTTCCAAGTGATGCTAAAATCGCTTGGAAAGCGCTTGACAACCCGCAAGCGGAAATGCAAGTGAAGAACGCTTCACTTCCGCTTGTCCCTGGCAGCAAAACGCATGTACAATCCGCATGCATAATCCGCATGTACAATCCGCATGTACAATCCGCATTGTGATGCAGCAGGCATCCCTTTAATGGTTCAGTGTGTGTTTTGACGGACCACGTACCTCCCTCAGCTGACTGGTCACATGACTGTGACATCACACAGGTCCTTTTGCACAACAGAAGGTCTGGACATGTGACTGTGAGATAAGCACAGGTCCTGTGGCTGTTTCTATAGGATATAAAAACCCTGGTAATTTGAGACAGAAGTATGCAGGGGTGCAATGGGTGTGATAGGCCTGAGGCCTGTTACCTGTTACCTGTATGTGTGGCACCGTGTGAGGCCTGATGAAGCTTGGTGGGCTCCTGGAGGGTGAAGCCTGGATCCTTGTGTGTGTAAGCGATGCCAGTAAGCCTTGGAGAGCCAGAGGCTTTGGAGGATAAGTGTCCTGGAGGGCAGAGCCTGGATCTGTGTGTGTGAGAGATGCCAGTGGCCTTGGACGGGACAAGGGCTGGAGACCACGTGTGGTAAGCTGTAGAGCCACAGTGGTGGCGGAACCAAATGGACTGAAGCAGCTAAAACCTGACAAAGGTAATACACTTTGTTATATGGACATTGCTATAGTATTCCCTTGCTGAAGGCTGTATCTGAAGCCAAGTGGGCCTGTCTGCCACTTGAGCTCGTGGACATTATATGTGTGAACTGCGGTTTATGAAGTATAATAAACTGCTGAAGTGTGAAAACCGGAAAGACATTGCTGGTGTGCATTAATTGACGCGCTGCAGCGAGTATTCCCCAGGATGATGACTAGCGCTGCCTTACAGCATGCACGATCCGCATGGACGATCCGCATGCACAATCCGCATGCGTTTTTTTCTGCCAGGGAGTTGCAGAAAATCTCAGGATAAAATCCTGAGCATTTCTGCATTGTGGGCACACAGCCTAAAGCAGGTTTTCATCTATGCAGCTTGTACAAGTGAACTTCATTGTTTGAAAAGTGGGTTACCTGTCTAAGCCATGTTATTATAGTACCTTTTATATGGTTTACACAGGTGCATCATGGGCTTTTCCTGCCCTATGAGTAAAATGAAAGGCTAAAATACAATGTGGAAACTTAATCAGAGAAATGTTTTATTTACATTCAGAACAGGTTTAAAAGAAACAAAATAACCATTACCACAGAAATCTCAAACGTTTAATTGTAGAAATATTATAGAAATAACATTTTACCATTATGTATAGAAATAATTCTAATTTTATAAAAGTGCATTTATGGGAGGATTGTGGGTAAGGTCTTTGGCTTTGCCCCGACCCCTCGGCCTGCCTCCGGTGTCTGATGTCTCCGCGTCCTGGAACTGAGATCATGATGCTGCTTTGGATAGCAAATCAATAGCCTTGAAAAACCCAGGAATAAGGGAAGGGGGTCTTTAGGGAAATTGGTCTCGAAAACAAGGCAGCGTGGAAAAATCTATTTTGTGGCTGTAGTCGACAACATCTCAGACCCAAGCGTTGTTGACTACCGAGAGCCACTGATCCCGGAACCAAAGGAGACGGCCGCCCACCCTGAGAAACATCCCAGGTGGGAATCTTCTAGATCCGGGTCTGGCAGACCAGCGCTGGTGGGTTCGTTGATGCCAGGAGGGGGCTAGCCTAAAGGAAGGTCTCTTCTTTTCCTGGTGGGCCGGAGTGTTGTCCTTTTGGTTGCTTTTCTACACTGAAAATTTCCGAAAGGACCATAACTGGACTGTGCGTCTCTTGGGAGGAGGGCATTTGGCCCTCTGTTGCAGAAACAAAATACTCTTACCCCCCATGGCATTAGAGATCATCTTATCTAGCTCTTCGAAAAGGCAGGAGCCCTGGAAGGTGAGGCTGGTGGACTTTTTGGAAGCTGAATACAAGTTCCATGATTTCAGCTATGAGGCCATGGGGATGGTGATGTTGCCGGCTGCCAGGGCTGAATAGGGGGCTGCAGGGGGGCGGGCACACTCTCCTTATGGGGTCTCTGGGGGGATATAATGTTTGCAGGGGGCCATCCGCTGGGACGCCCCCCCCACCCCACAAGCGTGCATCATCCCCCCCCCCCACAAGCGTGCATCATCCCCCCCCCCCCACAAGCGTGCATCGTCCGCCCCCCCCAAGCGTGCATCGTCCGCCCCCCCCACAAGCGTGCATCGTCCGCCCCCCCCCACAAGCGTGCATCGTCCGCCCCCCCCCACAAGCGTGCATCGTCCGCCCCCCCCCACAAGCGTGCATCGTCAGCCCCCCCCCCCACAAGCGTGCATCATCCGCCCCCCCCACAAGCGTGCATCATCCGCCCCCCCCACAAGCGTGCATCATCCGCCCCCCCCCACAAGCGTGCATCATCCGCCCCCCCACAAGCGTGCATCATCCACCCCCCCCACACAAGCGTGCATCATCCACCCCCCCCCCCCCACAAGCGTGCATCATCCGCCCCCCCAACAAGCGTGCATCATCCGCCCCCCCCCCACAAGCGTGCATCATCCGCCCCCCCCAAGCGTGCATCATCCGCCCCCCCCCACAAGCGTGCATCATCCGCCCCCCCCACAAGCGTGCATCATCCGCCCCCCCCACAAGCGTGCATCATCCGCCCCCCCCACAAGCGTGCATCATCCGCCCCCCCCACAAGCGTGCATCATCCGCCCCCCCACAAGCGTGCATCATCTGCCCCCCCACAAGCGTGCATCATCTGCCCCCCCACAAGCGTGCATCATCTGCCCCCCCCACAAGCGTGCATCATCTGCCCCCCCCACAAGCGTGCATCATCTGCCCCCCCACAAGCGTGCATCATCTGCCCCCCCACAAGCGTGCATCATCTGCCCCCCCACAAGCGTGCATCATCTGCCCCCCCACAAGCGTGCATCATCTGCCCCCCCACAAGCGTGCATCATCTGCCCCCCCACAAGCGTGCATCATCTGCCCCCCCACAAGCGTGCATCATCAAGCCCGCAGCATCCCCCCATAATACCTCCAGAGCCCGCAGCATGCCCTCAGTATCCCCACAGAGCACCCAGAGCCCGCAGCATGCACCCAGAGCCCCCACAAGCCTGCAGCATCCCTCCAGAGCAACCACCAGCCTGCAGCATGCCCCCACCAGAGCCATAGACATGCCACCACAGCCCGCAGCATCCCCACAGAGCCCCCACATGCGTGCATCATCAGGCCCCCCCCAGCGTCCCCACAAACCCGCAGCATTCCTCCAGAGCCACCACCAGCCCGCAGCATGCACACACAGCCCCCACCAGAGCAATAGACATGCCACCACAGCCCGCAGCATGCCCCCAGCATCCCCACCAGCCCGCTGCATCCCCCCAGAGCAACCATGAGCCCGCAGCATCCCCCCAGAGCCCAGCACTGACCTCCTCCTGAAGCTTCACCGTATCACTTTCTGCATGAATCTATGGCGTCTGGTGCTAAACTAGAACACGCCCATAATGCAGTCAGGACACGCCCACGGAAACGACGTCATACCTGGAAGGAGCCCATACATTCTAGCGTTTACCAGGGAGGAGGCTGCAGAGCGAGTGGTTGGTGGGGAGGCTGCTGAGTATTGGGGAGACATGGCGGATGACTGCGCACCCCACACTGAGCTCCCGGGGGGCAGTCTCAGTCCGGGGGGGGCACCCTGGCTTCCTGTGGATGTGGTTAGTCCCCTGCACTATAGAGAGCGGCACATAGACTGCTGTAGAGCAGCAATGGTCGGTGACGGGTCAGAGCCGGTGATTACAGGGAGCCGCAGCCCCTCACCTGTCAGCAGTTGGACTATAAACCAGGTTTCCAGTCACTGACAGTATGGCTGGAGCTGCGCCCATTATGCACTGTAAGGCTATGTGCCCACGTTGCATTTATGAAGCAGAAAATTTCTGCTGCATAAATGCAAGTCCTCTCCCGGAAAAACGCATGCGGAATTCCGCACGCGTTTATCGCGCGTTTTTCGCGCGTTTATCACGCGTTTTCCACATGCGGAATTGCCTTGCGTTTTTTATGCATTGGACAAAGGCAATTCTGCTTGCGGAAACGCAAAATTAATTGACATGCTGCGGATTTTTGAACGCGGCATAAACGCTGCGGAAAAATCCGCAGCATGTGCATAGAAGTTGCGGAATCCCATTGGGGACCATGGGGTGCGGATTACCATGCGTTTTTCAAGCGTTTATGCTGCGGAAATTCCGCAGCATATATGCTTGAAAAATGCTACGTGGGCACACAGCCTTGGAACTTGGCGATTTCTGCCATGTTTGGAGGTTCCTGGATTCTGTATTTTTCTGCACAGGGTTTGTCCATGAGAAAAAGGAACACAGAGCGCCAGTCCTGGCCACAGGTTGTGTCTGGTACTACAGCTCCGGTCTAGTGACGTGACAGGTGCTGTAATGCCACACACAGCCTGTGCCCAGGGGTGGCGCTGTAATACAACAGCTCTGGCTTTCTACTCTGGGACAACTTCTGTAAGGCTGAATTCACACATCTGTGCTCCACGGAGCGAGCTCAGATCTGACAACCGCTGGGTCACCAGTGCTGATCTGTGATTACCTCCTAGGAATAGATGAGGCACTGATCAGGTCCGGAGAGCCGGGCCGGGTCCTCCGATCCCACCACGGATGTGTGAATTCCTCCTTAAGTTAATATCTTAGTGTTAGAGTTCTCCTTTAGAATTTGTGTTCACATGAGAGTAATTTATTATAGTTTATTGTGTAACTTTCGAAAAACGTATCGATTACTAATCCTGAGTTACAGCCAGTGATAGTCTAGAGCTGCGTTCAGAGATCTGCAGGCTTCTGAGCTGAAATCTCCCAGCAGTCCTTGCTGAGATCACTATTGTTAGCGTTGCAATGTTAAGGCAGGTGCAGATAGCAGTGTTTTCGGTCGGAGTGCGATCTGACAAAACATTGAATCGCACTGTGACTAGTGTTTGTCCAAGGAGAAAAATCGGACATGTGCACGGCCCGATAGACAGTCTGTCCGAGGACAAAAATCACTATGCTTGAGTTTCATCTAATATTCGGATCACGCTCTGCCATGCAAGTTAATGAGTCCTTGGAAAAGATCGCACTGCACTCAGATGACATCTGAGTGCAGTCCCATTTTTCACGGATTGACGTAACGAAGAAGATGGAGAATTTTTTTTTTACCTATGTCTTGTATCTTGTTTTGTGTCACTTTATGTACAAATCCTGACTGACGATGGACAATTTTTGTCTAATCAGTGCTAGGAGCTCACTACATACATTTCTGTTTGTCCACCCTCTTTTTGAGGAGTGACCACAATCGAATTGAGATCTGGAGAGTTTACTGGCCATGAACCCAAAATGTCAGTGTTACCCAGACACTTAGTTGTCACTTTTGCCTTGTGACATATTCTCCGTCATGCTGATATATGCATTGCTGTGTTCTTAGGTATAATTGTGAGTGAGCCCACTCCCTTTTGATGATGGATAACTCCACACATGACTCGTCACGGGGTGCTTTACTGTTGGCATAACACAGGACTCAAAGTAGCGCTCAGCTTTTCTTCTCCGGACATTCATTCTTCCATATGTCCCTAACAGTTTGAAGGGGGCCTTCATCAGGGAAATAACTTTACCCCAGTCCTCTGTAATCCAATCACTGTAGTTTACTGCATTATATAATCCTGTTCTTCATCTTTTTCATGGAGAAAAGTGGTTTCTTTGCTGCCCTACTTGACACCAGCACAGCCTCCAAAATCCTTCTCCTCACGGTGTGTACAGATGCACTGACGCCTGCCTGCTGCCATTCTTGAGCAAGCTCTGCACTGGTGTTGAACCAATTCCATAGCTGAATCCTATGTAGGAGATGATACAGGGACTTGCTGGACTTTCTTCGGAGTCCTGAAGTCTTCACAGCAAATTAACCTCCCCCTATTAAGTTATTATTTATTATAGTGGCATTTTACATGGAGCTTTACATGTGAAAAGGGATATACATAGCAAAAAACAAGTACAATAATCTTGAACAAAAGCGAATCACCGACTGGTACAGGAGGAGCGAGGACCCTGCCCGCGAGGGCTTACAGTCTACAATGAATGGGTGAGGATACAGTAGGTGAGGGTAGAGCTGGTCGTGCAGTGGTATGATGGAGCGGTGGTTACTGCAGATTGTAGGCTTGTCAGAAGAGGTGGATCTTCAGCTTCCTTTTGAAGGTTTCCACGGTTGGCAACAGTCTGATATATTGGGGTAGAGAGTTCTAGAGTAGGGGGATGCATGGGAGAAATCTTATGTGCAATTGTGGGAAGAGGAGATAAGAGGGGAGTAGAGAAGGAGATCTTGTGAGGATCGGAGGTTGAGTGCAGGTATGTAGCGGGACACTAAGTCACAGTTATATGGAGGAGACAGGTTGTGAATGGCTTTGTATACTATGGTTAGGGTTTTCAACTGCAGTCTCTGGATAATAGGGAGCCAGCGAAGGGATTGAAAGAGGGGAGAGGCCAGGGAATAGTGGGGGGGACAGGTGGATTAGTCGGGCAGCAGAGTACAGTTATCTGACAGGAGAAAACAAACTCCTTTGCCATGCTTGCCGATGGGGCGAGGGGTGTGGGAAAGGTGGAATCCAACGTATGAAAGTGCAGCTGGAGACGCCATGTCAGATGGGGTGAGTCAGGTACCATTGATGCCAAGGAAGGAAAGTTTGTTAGTAATGAAAAGGTCATGGATGTAGGAAAGTTTGTTGCAGATGGAGAGAGCATTCCATAGAGCTCCTGTTAGTGGGATTGGGGAAGCGGGGGATGGGCAATGGGTATAGGGTTAGAAAGGTTGTGGAAATTTGATAGATTGTGGATGAGAGGTAGAAGTGACTGTGGGGATGTGGTGAGGAGGGCCATGATTTGGAGAGATATCGCCAGCAGTGAGGAGCAGCAGGAGAGAGCGTGAGGTGGCTGTCTGTGTTTGGAGACAGAGGATTGTATGTTGAGGAACAGATCTGAGGAGGAGGTGAGATGGAGGGAGAGATGACCAGTTCATTACTAGGTGTAGGGATGAGAAGGGTTAGTAGAACGTGTAGGACTATAGGGGTGAGAGTGAAAACAAAGAGAAACCTTTTTTACTCTGGCTGTGCAGTTACCTTCAGTTATCTTCTGGTTCAATTCTGGTCTAACTCAGTGCAACACAATGTAAGGTGGCTGCCAGACAGGTCGTGGACGGGAGGTATGTGTCCCCGAAGTACCAAACTTCAGTGATGTAGGACATGGAGAAGCAGGCTCCAGAACACATAGTGCTGGGAGGGAGTTAATGGGCCCGGATTAAAGGGCCGGGTTTCAAGAGCAGCTGAAAGAGTTGGGGGGAAACAGCTGCTCACTTACCTCCAGTCCAGGTCTTGGAAGGCTGATTTAAGACAGCTGCGCCTGTCTCAGTGGTGCTGTGTGTTGTGCAAGGTGAGCAAACCTTGCATGTGGTGCTCAGTCTGCTGGAGGCAGAGAAAAGCACTACATTTAAACGGCTGATGACGTGCTGTATGGACTGGTTATTTTTAGTTTTGTTCTGTTATAGCAGTGTTTCCCAAACCCCATCCTCACGGACCCCCATAGGTCATGTTTTCAGAATCTCCTTAGTATTACACAGGTGAGAGAATTCCTGATGCCTTCCTGTGTAATACTAAGGAGATCCTGAAAATATGACCTGTGGGGTCTGTGAGGATGGGGTTTGGGAAACACTGCGTTATACCTTTTGTGTATCTATTGTATGGTGGCAGAAGGTGCCAAGCCCCCCCTGCTTTGGGCAGAGGGGGGGGTGTGTAAGGTTGCTGCCGGACAGGTCGTGGACGGGAGGTATGTGTCCCCGAAGTGCCAAGCTTTGGTGATGTAGGACCCGGAGAAGCAGGCTCCAGCACACATAGTGTAGGGAGTTAGTGGGCCCGGATTGAAGGGCCGAGTTTTACGAGCAGCTGAAAGAGCTGTTATGTTTTGTTTTCCTGGTTGGTTTATGGACATTTAATAAACCACCAGTTTGTTTTGGAACCTGCGGACTGCATACCTGTGTGAACCTGCGCCTACCCAAGAGCTGATCCGTCACAGCACGTATATGATGCACCGCAGACTAAATTCTTAATGACCCGATAAATGGTTGATCTAGGGGCAATCTTACAAGCAGCAATGTCCTTGCCTGCAAAGCAATGATGACTGCACATGTTTCCTTGAAGGTAATCAGAAGACCATGATTTGAAGCACCAGCCTGCTCTTGTAATTCAGTAAGCATGACTGTGGAAATGGGGGTTTTGTGGTTAAGTAATTTCCTTGGGAAAAAATTAATATGCATTTTTTTTTTTTTTTTTTTAACAATTCATCTGATCATTCTTCATAACAATCTACAGTTAATACAAATTGACACTATAAAAGCTGAAGCAGCAAACTTTATGAAAGCCAGAATGTGTTTCAGTCTCCAAACTTGCCGACTGTGTATTATTTTGTTACCTCTTTTGTATATTATTGTGTCACCTCTTATCTTGTGTATCACTTCTCTCTTTTCAGTTTGTTAGCCACATGCTGCCAGGCGAAAACTTGTGGGCATAATCATGCGGCTGGTGATTCTTGATGACTATGCCCTGGCCAGCGAATGGGCAGCAAAATACATAAGTAATCGCATCGCCCAGTTCGATCCTGGACCTGACAATTACTTCACACTTGGGCTACCCACAGGTAATGTGCCTTTTATCTCTCTTTATGCAGTTTTCCACGAGTTGGTTCAAGCATTTTAGTTGTGGATTGAACTATTTTTGCACATGTGAATTACGAGAAGTCCTCAGGAGTAAGTCAGATGTGTACGGCAAAGCTTCATAGAGGAGGGAGACTCCAAGTTCACTGCTGAACATCTGCTCTCTCCATGTTTCGTTGCGATCTACCAGTGTATCCGTAAGATTTGGCCATTCTCTACTGTTATATGCAAGAGTGTGCCAATTTTCCAAAGGAACAAGGAGATTGAGTAGCTCAACAGCCTCTTGCCACTGATCGGCAAACAAATTTGGAGAAAATAATTGGACAAAGCCTGAAGGACGCTGTAATGCAGGGCTGTGTTCTGGGGGATCGATGAAGACATAAGAAGCATGATCTGTGCTGAACAGTATGGATGGTAATCCAAAGCCTCCATAACCAAGCTTGGCGTGGAAGGCACTCGGGAAATAGGAGTGTGAGTTGGGGGTCTCCCAGTGGTAATAGTTGGAATCACTGCCTTATTAATACAACGGGGAACTGTTTTGATTTCAATTAACATTAAAGGGGTTGTCCGTACCCTATACTGATTTAATCCTAAATCTCTATTTAATTTAATAATCTACCGTATTTTTCGGACTATAAGACGCACTTTTTTTCCTCCAAAATTTTGGAGGAAAATGGGGGGTGCGTCTTATAGTCCGAATGGGGTGTGTGTGTGTGTGTGTGTGTATATATATGTATATATATATATATATATATATATATATATATATATATATATATATATATAATCTCTATTGAACCCGTTCTACGCCCTGGTGGCGAGCATTTTTATTGGTATATGGTCTCCCATGTTAGTATGTGCTGCCCCCCTCCTGGTATTTGTGCTGCCCCCGCCATCCTATCCTGGAATGCGTGGCTCCCCTCATCCCCAATCCCGGTATGCGTGGCTCCCCTCATCCCCAATCCCGGTATGCGTGGCTCCCCTCATCCACAATCCCGGTATGCGTGGCTCCCCTCATCCACAATCCCGGTATGCGTGGCTCCCCTCATCCCCAATCCCGGTATGCGTGGCTTCCCTAATCCCCCCCACTATACACACATCCCCAAAAAAATAAACAGTTATACTCGCCTTTCTTCTCTGTACTCCAGCGCTGCAGCGTCCTGTTCTGCCGGAGGCCGGGGGAGGAGTGCGGCGACAGAGCACAGCGCCGACCGGCGCCAATTTGCTGAAGACACACTGTAAATGTGTCTTCATAAAAATGGCGCCGGATAGCGCTATGCGCACGCGCCGATCCAACGTCTCACTCTGCCCCCGGTCTCCGCTGAAGAGAGGCGCCGCGGCAACGCTCTTCCCGGTCAGGTAAGTATGGCGCTGGAGATCGCAGTGTGCGTTCAGTGCCTACACACAACCGCGATCTCTGACGCCATACACCTCTTACCTGTAACGGCTGGATGCGGTCTTCTGTCTGGAGCCAGACTGCGCGTCACGCATGCGCAGTCTATCGAGGCTTTGGACCGAGACCCGCATCCCCGGTTATATTATAGATTGTGGGGTGTGAGGGGAGTGGTAGCTGTGGAGGAGCGGGGCACAGGAGGCAGCGGTGCAGCCTACACTGTCCCTGCTGCTAAAGAAAATGAATATTCACTGCTCCTTAATAGCAGCACACAGTGTAGCCGCGCTGCGGCTCCTGCTGCTGCCGGAATCGCCTGTGCCCGCTGTTAAAGGGCATGAATATTCAACCTCTCTCCACGCTCATGGGCGTGGGGAGGGGGTGAATATTCATGCCTTTTAATAAGCGGGCACACGCTATAGCCCGGCAGCAGCAGGAGCCGCAGCGCGGCCAAGCTGTGTGCCGGCTATGAAGGAGAGAAGTCACTGCTCCCCGCGCACACAGACCCGGCGTGGGGAGCAGTGACTTCCGGCAGCTGATCTCTCCATGTGAGCCGCACATGGCAGTGACGTGCGGCTCACATGGAGAGATCAGTGCGGGCAGACATGAGGAGAGAGAAGAAAGGTGAGTATAAGTGTTTATTTATTTTTTTTTTTATGTGCAGCCTGATGGGGATTAGGGGGACCATGCATATTAGGGTATGGATGAGGGGGCCATACAAAACAGGATAAAGATGAGAGGGCCATACATACCAGGATGGGGATGAGGGGTGCCGTGCGTACCTGGACGGGGATGATGGCCGCCGTGCGTACCTGGACGGGGATGATGGCCACGTATAAAAGGAAGGGGGTTGGGCATATATACCAGGATAGGGGATATTGTTAGAATTGGGTATTACCCCTATACCAGAAGACCCCCTCCCCCTTAAAAGTGCATCATGAACAATTTTTTGCTTAATTTTTTTTTTTTTTTTTTCCCTCCTCTAAAACCTAGGTGCGTCTTATGGTCCGGTGCGTCTTATAGTCCGAAAAATACGGTAATTGCTTTTCTAATATACTTTAATTAAAAGTTAATCTAAATTTATCTAACTGGGGTGTGTTTGTATGTGTGTATACATTTGTTTTTTTTTACCAACTTCCTGTTTGATAACATTTAGTTTGAAAATCCCCAGTGCATCCTGGGATATGAAGACGGACGTGATCAGGGAGCAGAGGCTGCGGTCACTGCTGCTGCCTCTTTTCCCACCCTGAATGAAGCGTCATCAGTGATGCCTGTTTCAGGGGATGGGCTAGTCCCTGCTACTCTGCGCATGTGTCAATTCTAACTATCAGTTGCTCAGCAGGATCTTGTCACTGTGCAATATTCTTTTTAATGCACAGCGTCAGGGGTTCCTCAGAGACGACACCGGGGAGATCACGCAATATCTCACCCTGCCGTCACTGTGTCATGGATTTCGTCTGGAATCGCGAGCACACGATCCAGATTACTCAACAGTTCAGCAGTTTTTGGGGATTGCGAATCTCAAGAATGCTACCTCCCGGAAGCTAAAATACGATAAATGAGGGGCCCGGTGAAGAAAGCCATAGCAAATTCGGTCATGTCCCTTGGAGGTGCAATGTACCTGTTGGGTACCCTGATATCGTGGGTTCTGTGAGCACAATACCATTCCAGAGTTTTACAGTGGGATCTGCTACATAATGAAGTTTCTCTTAAGGGCACTTGGAAAGGAAGATGTCCTTATCACCCCGGTCAGTAAAATCTTTATAGAGGTTAGGCTCATCCTGCCACCAATCTCGAGGGGTTCCCTGGGTACTTGGGGTCACTAGCACAATTACCACAGATGCGAGTCCCAGAGGGTGGGGAGCCCAGGGGACCTGGTCAGATATCGAAAAGGGTCTCTCCTCCAATGCAAAAGAACTTGTCGGTCCGAGCTCTGCTGTGCCTGTTAGGGGTGAAGATCGGGTCCTAGGAGGCATCGTCTATGCAGCCTGCACAGCAGATCACAGCCCGGGCACCACGTCTCCGGGTAAATCTCCACCTTTTGAGTTACTTCTTGTGCAGCAGCCCCATGCAAGTTGCTCCGCTCTCCTCGGCCAGCTTCTGCTGAAGACTGAGCTCCTCTGCCCAATCTAGGAGCTCAATAGCCCTGATCAGGTCAGTGGTAGCCCAGCGCTGCTGGATCAGATTTACAAATGGCAAACTAATCAGCCCTAGGCATTTCTAATATGTGCAGAGCAGGCGACATAAGTCTGACCGGTGTCCTCATAGACCTTTCCTCAGCCGGGGTCTAATAGGAGCAGTAAGATGGCCGTCATGGGGTCCATTGTTAGATCTCGGCTGCCATAGAAACTCATCAGCACCATGATCGCACCTCCCTCTCCTGTCTAAAGTGCCTAAATGCTGTGGAAGCCCCCTACTGTGTCATACAGTGCATTAAGCTGCCAGGATCCGGGTTGGCTCCACTGTCGGTGGCTGAGGCAGGAGCAGGACTGTGTTATACAGCCACACTTCTGCCGCCGATCTTGTAAGATCCCTGACAGGACCTGCCTGATGATAATGTGTCCTATAGAGTGGGTCCTGGTACCGGACTGCCCTGTACATATTCACCACTAGCTGGGAACCAGTTACTTACAAGGTCTAGTTTCGGATGTGTTTCCAGGATCTGTAGTTATCAGCATTTTATCCTTTAGGCCGAGTTATAATATCACTGTAACACTCTCGCCCTGTACCTGTATCCCTGCCCTGTGTGCTGCACAAAATTATATAACAAAGTGTGTGTGTGTACACAGATATCTATCTCCTGAATGGAATTACTGCTAGATCTCCTGTACATAGAAATATGAGGTTCTTAGCGCACATTTTGAGCAAATTGTGCGAGCCCATCTGCCAACGTCAAGGCGACCTCTTCAGATGGGTCCCTACACTAACACTACACTAATTTAGTAACTGGGACTAGTTTTTTGTATTATTATTACCACCATTTTTACTATTTATTATTATTGCAATAATGCAATTAATTGTAACTGTTATAACACTAATTAAAAAAATTTAATTCAATTTTTTTTTATTATACTTGTGATTCTAATAATGGTATTACTAAAATCCTTTTGCCTAAAGCTGTTGATCCAGAAGTAGGCAAAAACCCCACCTAACGCCAATATGTTTCCTAGGGGAAAAAATTCCTTCTTGACCTATGGAAAAGGCGATCAGTCCTAGGACCCTGGATCAAACCTAATAATATTATTACAAGTTATATAATATTACGCTAATTATTGTACTACTGGAGTTATTTTAATTTGTTTTTATAAATCTAACTATTTGAGATGGTTATACTTAACATTGTGCTATCTTATTACAGTATTATTCTTCTTTCCTATCACTACTAATACTGCCCTATACCTACAGTGTTGATCCAGAAGAAGGCAAAAAACCCAGGACACCTTCAGCCAATTTGTGTTACAGGGGAAAAAGTCCTTCTTGACCCCGAGAAAAGACGATCAGTCCTAGAACCCTGGATCAAACCTAATTATGTTACTAGTTATGTAATTACTATTACTGTACTAAATGTACTTCTACAGTTTTTATTTTATTTTTTTTTATATATTTTGTCTTATGTCCTCCTTTCTTATTAAAGTACTACTCTAATTTTTCTATAACTATTTAATATTACAGTATTGATTGAACTACGTCTATAATTATTTTTATTTACTCTTTGTTCTTTCTATAGATATAACTAGTTTATATTTATTATTAATAATAATAACCTGCTATCTTATTACGGGTTATTATTCTTCTTTCCTATTACTACTAATACTACCCTATACCTACAGTGTTGATCCAAAAGAAGGCAAAAACCTCAGGACACCTTCAGTCAATTTGTGTCACAGCGGAAAAATTCCTTCTTGACCCCGAGAAAAGGCGATCAGTCCTAGAACCCTGGATCACACTGTTATTCTACCTACTACTATTACTACTGTTATTTTATTACTTTCTTACTATTATCACTAGTAGTATTACTCAAATTACACTAATACTGATATACTACCTCTAGATTACTAGTATCCTGCTATTATTACTTTGGTGGATTTCTACTTACCAGCCGGTATTGCCGTATGATGATATCGGCAGAGAGGTCCCAGCAGGATGGTCCACATGGTGTTCCTCTTTCCTCTCAAATACCTTTTGATGTAATGGCAGATGTTGTTCTGCTTCTTCCTTTATGTTGTAGGATCGATTGTTCTGTCCTCTTCTGTCCTCTTCTGTCCTCTTCTGTCCTCTTCTGTCCTCTTCTGTCCTCTTCTGTCCTCTTCTGTCCTCTTCTGTCCTCTTCTGTCCTCTTCTGTCCTCTTCTGTCCTCTTCTGTCCTCTTCTGTCCTCTTCTGTCCTCTTCTGTCCTCTTCTGTCCTCTTCTGTCCTCTTCTGTCCTCTTCTGTCCTCTTCTGTCCTCTTCTGTCCTCTTCTGTCCTCTTCTGTCCTCTTCTGTCCTCTTCTGTCCTCTTCTGTCCTCTTCTGTCCTCTTCTGTCCTCTTCTGTCCTCTTCTGTCCTCTTCTGTCCTCTTCTGTCCTCTTCTGTCCTCTTCTGTCCTCTTCTGTCCTCTTCTGTCCTCTTCTGTCCTCTTCTGTCCTCTTCTGTCCTCTTCTGTCCTCTTCTGTCCTCTTCTGTCCTCTTCTGTCCTCTTCTGTCCTCTTCTGTCCTCTTCTGTCCTCTTCTGTCCTCTTCTGTCCTCTTCTGTCCTCTTCTGTCCTCTTCTGTCCTCTTCTGTCCTCTTCTGTCCTCTTCTGTCCTCTTCTGTCCTCTTCTGTCCTCTTCTGTCCTCTTCTGTCCTCTTCTGTCCTCTTCTGTCCTCTTCTGTCCTCTTCTGTCCTCTTCTGTCCTCTTCTGTCCTCTTCTGTCCTCTTCTGTCCTCTTCTGTCCTCTTCTGTCCTCTTCTGTCCTCTTCTGTCCTCTTCTGTCCTCTTCTGTCCTCTTCTGTCCTCTTCTGTCCTCTTCTGTCCTCTTCTGTCCTCTTCTGTCCTCTTCTGTCCTCTTCTGTCCTCTTCTGTCCTCTTCTGTCCTCTTCTGTCCTCTTCTGTCCTCTTCTGTCCTCTTCTGTCCTCTTCTGTCCTCTTCTGTCCTCTTCTGTCCTCTTCTGTCCTCTTCTGTCCTCTTCTGTCCTCTTCTGTCCTCTTCTGTCCTCTTCTGTCCTCTTCTGTCCTCTTCTGTCCTCTTCTGTCCTCTTCTGTCCTCTTCTGTCCTCTTCTGTCCTCTTCTGTCCTCTTCTGTCCTCTTCTGTCCTCTTCTGTCCTCTTCTGTCCTCTTCTGTCCTCTTCTGTCCTCTTCTGTCCTCTTCTGTCCTCTTCTGTCCTCTTCTGTCCTCTTCTGTCCTCTTCTGTCCTCTTCTGTCCTCTTCTGTCCTCTTCTGTCCTCTTCTGTCCTCTTCTGTCCTCTTCTGTCCTCTTCTGTCCTCTTCTGTCCTCTTCTGTCCTCTTCTGTCCTCTTCTGTCCTCTTCTGTCCTCTTCTGTCCTCTTCTGTCCTCTTCTGTCCTCTTCTGTCCTCTTCTGTCCTCTTCTGTCCTCTTCTGTCCTCTTCTGTCCTCTTCTGTCCTCTTCTGTCCTCTTCTGTCCTCTTCTGTCCTCTTCTGTCCTCTTCTGTCCTCTTCTGTCCTCTTCTGTCCTCTTCTGTCCTCTTCTGTCCTCTTCTGTCCTCTTCTGTCCTCTTCTGTCCTCTTCTGTCCTCTTCTGTCCTCTTCTGTCCTCTTCTGTCCTCTTCTGTCCTCTTCTGTCCTCTTCTGTCCTCTTCTGTCCTCTTCTGTCCTCTTCTGTCCTCTTCTGTCCTCTTCTGTCCTCTTCTGTCCTCTTCTGTCCTCTTCTGTCCTCTTCTGTCCTCTTCTGTCCTCTTCTGTCCTCTTCTGTCCTCTTCTGTCCTCTTCTGTCCTCTTCTGTCCTCTTCTGTCCTCTTCTGTCCTCTTCTGTCCTCTTCTGTCCTCTTCTGTCCTCTTCTGTCCTCTTCTGTCCTCTTCTGTCCTCTTCTGTCCTCTTCTGTCCTCTTCTGTCCTCTTCTGTCCTCTTCTGTCCTCTTCTGTCCTCTTCTGTCCTCTTCTGTCCTCTTCTGTCCTCTTCTGTCCTCTTCTGTCCTCTTCTGTCCTCTTCTGTCCTCTTCTGTCCTCTTCTGTCCTCTTCTGTCCTCTTCTGTCCTCTTCTGTCCTCTTCTGTCCTCTTCTGTCCTCTTCTGTCCTCTTCTGTCCTCTTCTGTCCTCTTCTGTCCTCTTCTGTCCTCTTCTGTCCTCTTCTGTCCTCTTCTGTCCTCTTCTGTCCTCTTCTGTCCTCTTCTGTCCTCTTCTGTCCTCTTCTGTCCTCTTCTGTCCTCTTCTGTCCTCTTCTGTCCTCTTCTGTCCTCTTCTGTCCTCTTCTGTCCTCTTCTGTCCTCTTCTGTCCTCTTCTGTCCTCTTCTGTCCTCTTCTGTCCTCTTCTGTCCTCTTCTGTCCTCTTCTGTCCTCTTCTGTCCTCTTCTGTCCTCTTCTGTCCTCTTCTGTCCTCTTCTGTCCTCTTCTGTCCTCTTCTGTCCTCTTCTGTCCTCTTCTGTCCTCTTCTGTCCTCTTCTGTCCTCTTCTGTCCTCTTCTGTCCTCTTCTGTCCTCTTCTGTCCTCTTCTGTCCTCTTCTGTCCTCTTCTGTCCTCTTCTGTCCTCTTCTGTCCTCTTCTGTCCTCTTCTGTCCTCTTCTGTCCTCTTCTGTCCTCTTCTGTCCTCTTCTGTCCTCTTCTGTCCTCTTCTGTCCTCTTCTGTCCTCTTCTGTCCTCTTCTGTCCTCTTCTGTCCTCTTCTGTCCTCTTCTGTCCTCTTCTGTCCTCTTCTGTCCTCTTCTGTCCTCTTCTGTCCTCTTCTGTCCTCTTCTGTCCTCTTCTGTCCTCTTCTGTCCTCTTCTGTCCTCTTCTGTCCTCTTCTGTCCTCTTCTGTCCTCTTCTGTCCTCTTCTGTCCTCTTCTGTCCTCTTCTGTCCTCTTCTGTCCTCTTCTGTCCTCTTCTGTCCTCTTCTGTCCTCTTCTGTCCTCTTCTGTCCTCTTCTGTCCTCTTCTGTCCTCTTCTGTCCTCTTCTGTCCTCTTCTGTCCTCTTCTGTCCTCTTCTGTCCTCTTCTGTCCTCTTCTGTCCTCTTCTGTCCTCTTCTGTCCTCTTCTGTCCTCTTCTGTCCTCTTCTGTCCTCTTCTGTCCTCTTCTGTCCTCTTCTGTCCTCTTCTGTCCTCTTCTGTCCTCTTCTGTCCTCTTCTGTCCTCTTCTGTCCTCTTCTGTCCTCTTCTGTCCTCTTCTGTCCTCTTCTGTCCTCTTCTGTCCTCTTCTGTCCTCTTCTGTCCTCTTCTGTCCTCTTCTGTCCTCTTCTGTCCTCTTCTGTCCTCTTCTGTCCTCTTCTGTCCTCTTCTGTCCTCTTCTGTCCTCTTCTGTCCTCTTCTGTCCTCTTCTGTCCTCTTCTGTCCTCTTCTGTCCTCTTCTGTCCTCTTCTGTCCTCTTCTGTCCTCTTCTGTCCTCTTCTGTCCTCTTCTGTCCTCTTCTGTCCTCTTCTGTCCTCTTCTGTCCTCTTCTGTCCTCTTCTGTCCTCTTCTGTCCTCTTCTGTCCTCTTCTGTCCTCTTCTGTCCTCTTCTGTCCTCTTCTGTCCTCTTCTGTCCTCTTCTGTCCTCTTCTGTCCTCTTCTGTCCTCTTCTGTCCTCTTCTGTCCTCTTCTGTCCTCTTCTGTCCTCTTCTGTCCTCTTCTGTCCTCTTCTGTCCTCTTCTGTCCTCTTCTGTCCTCTTCTGTCCTCTTCTGTCCTCTTCTGTCCTCTTCTGTCCTCTTCTGTCCTCTTCTGTCCTCTTCTGTCCTCTTCTGTCCTCTTCTGTCCTCTTCTGTCCTCTTCTGTCCTCTTCTGTCCTCTTCTGTCCTCTTCTGTCCTCTTCTGTCCTCTTCTGTCCTCTTCTGTCCTCTTCTGTCCTCTTCTGTCCTCTTCTGTCCTCTTCTGTCCTCTTCTGTCCTCTTCTGTCCTCTTCTGTCCTCTTCTGTCCTCTTCTGTCCTCTTCTGTCCTCTTCTGTCCTCTTCTGTCCTCTTCTGTCCTCTTCTGTCCTCTTCTGTCCTCTTCTGTCCTCTTCTGTCCTCTTCTGTCCTCTTCTGTCCTCTTCTGTCCTCTTCTGTCCTCTTCTGTCCTCTTCTGTCCTCTTCTGTCCTCTTCTGTCCTCTTCTGTCCTCTTCTGTCCTCTTCTGTCCTCTTCTGTCCTCTTCTGTCCTCTTCTGTCCTCTTCTGTCCTCTTCTGTCCTCTTCTGTCCTCTTCTGTCCTCTTCTGTCCTCTTCTGTCCTCTTCTGTCCTCTTCTGTCCTCTTCTGTCCTCTTCTGTCCTCTTCTGTCCTCTTCTGTCCTCTTCTGTCCTCTTCTGTCCTCTTCTGTCCTCTTCTGTCCTCTTCTGTCCTCTTCTGTCCTCTTCTGTCCTCTTCTGTCCTCTTCTGTCCTCTTCTGTCCTCTTCTGTCCTCTTCTGTCCTCTTCTGTCCTCTTCTGTCCTCTTCTGTCCTCTTCTGTCCTCTTCTGTCCTCTTCTGTCCTCTTCTGTCCTCTTCTGTCCTCTTCTGTCCTCTTCTGTCCTCTTCTGTCCTCTTCTGTCCTCTTCTGTCCTCTTCTGTCCTCTTCTGTCCTCTTCTGTCCTCTTCTGTCCTCTTCTGTCCTCTTCTGTCCTCTTCTGTCCTCTTCTGTCCTCTTCTGTCCTCTTCTGTCCTCTTCTGTCCTCTTCTGTCCTCTTCTGTCCTCTTCTGTCCTCTTCTGTCCTCTTCTGTCCTCTTCTGTCCTCTTCTGTCCTCTTCTGTCCTCTTCTGTCCTCTTCTGTCCTCTTCTGTCCTCTTCTGTCCTCTTCTGTCCTCTTCTGTCCTCTTCTGTCCTCTTCTCAGGAAACGCAACCCTCAACTGACAGAGCGCCATTACTGACCTCATCCCGCTAAGTAAAAGTGTTTTTCCTGCTTTACACAGAATGCGGACTACCATGCAGCAACCTATACTCCCGAGGGGCCGCAGGAAACTGGAGTGAATAATGTCCTCCTCTTCCTTTAGATTAAGCTTATGCCGTGTTCTCACTGGTGCTATTGGCTTCCATTGGAGATTTAAGCTTTTTGGTATTTTTCATGCTGTATAGTTAGTCACAAAGTTACCTGAGACGTAATAAATAGCATTAAAGCTGCAGTAATTTTTTTATGCACACTGCTCAAAAAATAAAGGGAACATTTAAACAACAGAATATAACTCCAAGTAAATCAAACTTCTCTGAAATCAAACTGTCCACTTAGGAAACAACACTGATTGACAATCAATTTCACATGCTGTTGTCCAAATGGAATAGACAATAGATGGAAATTATTGGCAATTATCAAGACACCCTCAGTAAAGGAGTAGTTCTGCAGGTGGGGACCACAGACCACATCTCAGTACCAGTGCTTTCTGGCTGATGTTTTGGTCACTTTTGAATGTTGGTTGTGCTTTCACACTCGTGGTAGCATGGGACGGACTCTACAACCCACAGAAGATGCTCAGGTAGTGCAGCTCATCCAGGATGGCTCATCAGTGAGAGCTGTGGCAACGAGGTTTGCTGTGTCTCAGCGTAGTGTTCAGAGGCTGGAGACGCTACCAGGAGACATGGAGGGGGGCCGTAGGAGGGCAACAACCCAGCAGCAGGACCGCTACCTCCGCCTTTGTGCAAGGAGGAACAGGAGGAGCACTGCCAGAGCCCTGCAAAATGACCTCCAGCAGGCCACAAATGATCCTCCTTAAGACTGTCAGAAGGAGCTCACTGATAGATTCTCAGTTAGCTAATTTTGCAGCCAGGAATAGACAGTGCAGCACAGATGCTACAGAAGGCAACATTTTTAATGAAACTCAATTACAGAAATCAATTTTAGCCCCAAATACTTGCATTAAAGTAAAAAAAACAAATGACCCCAAATCTGGACAACCGCTTTAACTCCTTACCAACATCTGCCGTTCGTGTATGGTATAAGTCAGTAGCGGGTGTATGGAGCAGAGTCAGCTCGCCCCGTACATGGCAGATAATGGCTGTGACAAACAACCAGGACCTGCCTCTAAGAGCTGCGAGTGGAGCGAAGATCTGCTCACCACTGTTAACCTGTTCAGTGCTGCTGTCAATCACTAACAGCAGCATTAACAGTGCACCAGCATTGGGACGCATCGTTCCATGTGCCCACCGGCGCTCCAGTGACGCGATCACAGGGCGCAGATGGACTGCTATGTCATCCGGGGGTCTGCTGAAGCCTCCGTGCCTGTCATCATAAAGCTTCATTTGGGCTGTAAAGAAGACCGTGATTTTGCTATATGGAGCATTACTGTGGTATCGCTGTATATAGCACAAGCAATCAGATGATGTATACAAATGCAGTGAAAATTTAAAAAAAAAAAAAAAAAAAAAAAAGTTTAAAATATTAAAACCCCACACGTTCAGCTCACCTCCCACTAAAAATAAAGATAATAAAAATATACACATTTGTGGTATGGTCTCTTTCAGAGAAATACAATCTATCCAAATATAAAAAACAAACGATCAGAGAACACAGAAAAAAATTCAAAAAGCCCAAATTACATTTTTTTCGTTCGCCACAATACTACAGAAAATCCTGTAAGAAGCGATGACCATGTCATATGTGTCCCAAAATGTTATCAATAAAGTCCTCTTGCCCTTCAAAAAATAAGCCCCCACACAGCTCCATCAACCCGAAAAACGAAAATGTTACGGGTCTCAGAAAAAATGGTGACACCATAAAAAAAAAGTTTTTTTCTTTTGCCAAAACTCTTGGAGAAGTTTGGTCTTGCTGTAATCACACTGAGGAGTAGGATCCTATTACCAGGTCATTTTCACCACACTATGTACGCCGATAAAACCCTTCCCAGAAAAACAGTGTCAGGCTTTTTTTTTCCTCGCACTTTTACTGCACTTGGACTTTTTTTCTCCGTTTTCTAGTACTATGTGGTAAATGAATGGTGTGATTTATAAGTACCGCTCATCCTGCAAAATAACAAGACCTCACACTATGTGGACAGACATGAAAAAGTTATAGCCCTTGGAAAAAGCGAAGGAAAAAACAGAAAAAACATCAATTGGTTCTGTTGGGAAGGTGTAAAGCTGAAGAAACGCATGTAACAGCAGAATATGGAGGAAGGTGAGATATCACAGGCTGGTGGATACTACCTGCTCCATCGCTGGCAGAGTAACCCATCCCCATGGTGGCCGCTGAGATCTTCTCTTGTAGAAACGTCTCCAAAATCTATAAAACATGGGGAACAGTCAGCAGAGGGTTTGGTGATTGGCTCATATTGGCGATATACCCAGGGGCATTACTGGGCACAGGGAAGATTGGGAATGAATAGGATTGGCTGTTAGATATGTGATCTCTTCAATTAAAGGGGATGTCTAGTTGGAACAAGTTCTCACTGATCTCTGGATAGGTGATGACTCTTAGATCGGTGGGTTTGGCCGCTATGACCCAATCAGCAGAACAGCACTTATAGATAGAAGTGAGCGAAGTGCAAATGTTCAGCCGCCGGTCCGTTCATTCTCTATGGGGGGCGCTGTACTCAGCTTTCTCCTGCATAGAGAATGAATGGAGCGGTGGTCCGGGGAGGTACTAGCAGGGATTAGTTGGGTTCCCAGCAGATCTAGAAGTTGTCACTTATCATGTGTTGGGGAATAATGACTTCTCCTCTGATAAATGTGCTGATTCCTGTCAGTTGTGGTCGCTGAGTGCGTGTGATGGGATGTGGCTCCGTCCGTTATATTATATCACGTCTTATACCTATAATCTCGCTGATCGCAGGTGTCTGTCTTCACACTCAGATGAGATGGAACAAACTGACCATATAGGACTTTTTTTTTTTCTTCAAATTCAAACCGAGCAATCCTATTGGCTGAGTATGAATGCAGTTACCATGGTGACAGAAGTAGCTGCAGATTTAAAGGGACAAGAGACACTTTAGTACAATATTAGTATTTTATTATATACTTCACATAACTGACTGGGTACACCTTGGTGCTGGTGGGATGGCTTTTTTTTTTTTTGTCAAAAACCATGTTTACTAAGTACCCTATATTATATATATTTCCTATTGCTTTTACTTACTTATAGCAGGGTATATGTTCATATTGTTTCTATCCTAAGTTTGTCTGTTTTCTAATAGAGACATGACCAGTCCTCTTTAGAATTTTATAGTGACCCCATTGAGGTCATGGACTGATATTGGGGATTGCAGAGTTGGGGCAAGGTGTTGGTGCTAAGTAAGTGACATCAAATGAAGGCTATGGTGCATACATAGTAAATCAGTCTTGTTATTCCACAGAAATCCTGTTCTATAACACAAAATATCTTCACATGGTGAGGAGTTGTGTTGTGTTTTTCTCCATTTACATTCTAGCGTGGTGATCACATAAAATGTAAAATTCCTATTCAATAATTACTGAATGACAGTAGCCTGTATCCCTGGAGGACAAGTCATTTACCGGTTCACCAGGTTTGATGTTCTAATGCATTTAGATGTTTCAGTATTTGTATATATGTATATATATTTTTTTTCCCCCCTTAAGGGTATTCAAGCGCAAACGGTGGCAAACTTCTTCCTCTCCTTTGAAGCACAGCTTTCAATTATTCCTATCGTAAACCAGGTAAAAAGCTTTGAGCCGAGCGCGATCAGACTCCTTCAGTCCCGCAGCAGGTAAATCTGTGAACATCGCCGGCACTCCTGCTGTTCCTAGTACCGATCCCTCTGAGCGGCTGTGCAGTAATGAAGGCAGGATTCACCCCAAACTTGCTCGTCTTTTTTTTCGATTTCCAGTTCTGGTAATTAGTGATACACATGTGTATATCCAGTGGTCAACTCAAAACCTATGTATGGAAAATCAATTGTTTGCTGTATGCATCTCATTTGTAGGATGCACACTATTCATTTCAATATGGAGCGGAGTAGGAGGAGACTTTCATTACTGTCGCCCTTTACTTCCTCCCTGCTGATAGGAAATGCCATGCTGTTTGCTTGTGTCCTGTGATTACAGCAGCCTGCAACAGTTTTCAGCGTGCACTCCCCGGCTCAGGCATCAAGCAGTAAATGATAACATTAAAACGCTGCTACCCCTTTGTTAGTCACTTTTTTATCTTCTTCCCCCTTCTACGAATGCTATAGTCCGTTATTCTAGAACTGCTCTGAAAATGGTTCTCTCTGGAGTGTTGGGATTTGGGTTTAGGGTGGGTTATGGGAATTGAAGTTCAGATACTTTGTTCATATTTTTACTATGGAATTACTATGTCATGTATGTTATTTGAAAGATGGAATATTTGTAGTTGGAGTTTTTCAATAAAAATGATTTGATTAAAAAAAATATATGAAATTAAAATTCCTCTGTTCTTGAGAAAGCATAGGATTTTACTAAGAGGTAAATTGCACGTTCCTTGTTTTCCGGGCACTTTACATTTTTGCTAGTTTTGTACGATTACACAATCCCTTTTATAGGCCAGTGCCAGTTGTACATCTCTCCCTAAACTCTTGTTCACACTATATTTTAAGCCAGTTTTATTATATGGTTTCTAGATGTTGTCCAGCTTTGATAAATAATTAGTATTTATACTTTTGCTTTTAGATAGACTTGAAGAATGCAGATCCGGAAAGGGTGGAGAAACAAATTGAGAAGATGTTTGACGTTCCCGCTAGTGACTGTATCCGGGTACGATGCGCTCCAGATCAAAATCATTCCTGTAGGCAAATTTAACTCCGCTGTCTGTACCTTGTCTTTTATTTTTTTCTACAAAATGTGGCTGGAAAAGGGGCAATGTAGCGAGGAATTTACATCAATTTTTGGTGTTAAAAAAAAAAAAAAAAAACCCTTTTGTGATGCATCATTTTTGCGTAAAAATGTGCAGCTTCTTATTTTACACCGCTCTTGCAACTTTTAGAAATTGGGCTTGGTAAGCTACACAGGTCTAAGAACGACGGGTGACGTTAAAAGTGGATAAAGATACACGGTTTCTCAGTGGTTAGCATTGTTGTTTTTCAGCACTGGGATCCTGGGTTCTAATCCCACCAAGGACGACATCTGCAAGAAGTTTGTATGTTCTCCCTGTGTTTGCGTGGGTTTCCTCCGGGTTCTCCGGTTTTCTCCCACAGTCCAAAGACATACTGATAGGGAATGTAGATTGTGAGCCCCAATGGGGGCAGTGATGATAATGTCTGTAAAGTGCTGTGAAATTAATGACGCCATATAAGTGAGTAAAATAAATGAAGATAGATGGAAGTGCTACATAAACATGTATCAAACATTGTGCAACACTTTGATACATTTGGCACAAATAATGGTAACACAACCACAAGCAAAACTGACCTGAGAAAGTCCCTTTATGATACATTTTTCGGAAAGAATTTGAAAGATTTAAAGCGTTAGAAATGAACAAGATTATCCAATATCACAGAAAAAGGAAAAGTCTCCAGATGTCTTTATGCCGGATGCCGGTCTGTGTCCATACCTAAAGAAGAGCTGCCAAAAGAATGGGGAAGGAATCCTTTAGTAAACATAAATATCCATTGGGGTTTTAGGTGTTAAAAAAATGATCATATGAAAGATTTTGTGATCTGCGGTTACATGATTGTAATAACAACATTAAAGCCCCATTCAGATGTACAGGTTTTATCCATGAGAAACTGAGTAGAACGATATATAGGTTTGTGGGAGAAGATTCAGTATAAATTGTAATTTATTCATTAGATTTGAGAGTCCTCAGTGGTTGATACCTTTAATGGCTAACTGAAAAGATGGTAACAAATTGCAAGCTTTCCAGACTACTCCGGCTTCTTCATCAGGCAGACCTGAGACCTGAGTAGTCTGGAAAGCCTGCAATTTGTTACCTTTTAATGGCTAACGGAAAAGATGGTATCAACCACTGAGGACTCTCAAATCTAAATACTCTTCTATCTACTGGCTAATACGGTACAAAGATAGATGTTTTTCCTGTATCAATTTATTCAGTGGAATCCTGCTGTTTGTACAGATGAGTCCAGTGGGCGGTCCTACTAGTGATTGACAGCTATCTTTGCCTGCATGGTCATACAGGGAACTGTCAATCACTTAGTAGGACCGCCCACTGGACTAGTGTACATACGGCAGGACTTTTCACTGCATAAAATGCCAGTTTTGCTGACTCTCTTCCCACAGATATGTCTATCAGTCTGATCAACTTCTCTGCTCTACAACATCCCCTACAGATCTTATACCATTTCAGCATGACAGGTTCCGTTAATCACCTGCAGATGACATAAGTAGCCATGTTCTGTGTGGCTTACGGAGGGGCTTGATTGCTTGTCAGCTTCAAACAGGTTTCATTTCTTCTGATTCGTTGTAGCCGAGTTCTAAACTGTATTAAGAAATTCATTTCTCTGTTTATTTCTATTAGATGTCGGGGAAGCTTGGAACAAATGTGGAAAGTGTTCTTCAAGAAGTTGTCAGGAGGCTTCCACCGTGAGTACGGACTAATGCGGCTCTATCCATCTTCTCTTTATTAAAGGGAACCTGTCACCTTGGAAAATGCTATGTACCTGCAGGTATAGGGTTAATCTGCAGATAAATATTGTTACAATGCTGCCCGGCCGCCTTATTGATAGTGTAGGTACCGGGAGAAAATTAACTTCTTTCCTCCCTGCAGCCGCCGGCCTTCACTCATCGTTGTGCACGGAGCGGCTACAGTCTTGGATCACAGCACCGCTCGCTATATCAGGGGCGACGGCTGTAAACCCGGCCCGGATTTTGATTGACAGCTTGCTCTGCACAGATGCGCTGCAGAACCACTTAGAATCTGAGTGAAGGAGTAGTATGTTCACAGATAGAGAATATGGCTCATCCACGTGCAGTTCTGCTCCACGTCCGATTACATATTTGTGGGAGAAACCCTAGTGGCAGCCTCATATTTCTGACATGGATCCTCTAGCACTATTTGTGAAACTGCGGCTCCCAGCATAACTTGATGAGAGACCGTCAGTCTGCTGGGATCTGTAGTTTCACTACAGCAGGAGTGTCACAAGCTGCGGACCTCTGCTCACTCCAGCACTGGTCGGCATTTTCAGCACGTGAACGTACGCTATGCTTTCTGGAGACACAAGGGTGTAGATCATTTTATCAAACCCTTGACTGTAAGTTTGAACCCTAAGTGGATTATATTGTTCCCACAGTTTCAGTTTTGGACCATTTAAGGGGAATTTAAAGGGTTCTGGCCACTGATTTTCCTTAAAGGGGATCAGTATCCCTGTATGTCTTTGTATATACTTGATAAAGACCTATAACAGGTCGAAACGTTATGTGATGGCGGAATAAACTTTGTCTTTGGAATTCATCACTCTGGACTGAACGCGGTTTACTTACCTTTATCCCCCTTAACAGGATGTCTTATTTTTGTGTTTTAGTCCCAAGATTGAAAAGGGCAGCCCTCTTAAAGCCCTGCTGTTTGACTCAACGTTTGATCACTACAGAGGCGTCGTAGCAGCATCGCCCTGTGTGGAGGTGACGTGTGTAAAGGCAATAAATCGTGTCTGCCCACTCTGGCAAGTGCTATGAAGTCAATGAGGTTGGCATACTGACCCCAGAGGAAGTGGCAGCCGAAAAACGAAGTTTTTTTTAATAATTTTATTAGCCTTTCCCTCTGTCTTCACCAATCAGCCCTCTGTATTGATGATCAGATCAAAGATGTAGACAGGGATTGTCTCACGCTGCATCTCCTTCTTGATTGTATCACTGAGAAGACAGAAGCTGCCCCATCCCATTCTCCAAGAAATGCAGAACCCAATGCATCTGCTGTCCGTCATCCGCTTATTGTCAGAGGACATCATTAGGGACTGCATTTTCTCATTGCTTAAGAAATTGTTGGGGGATCCTGCTAATTGCTGAATAATAAAACTGCAGCACCGCTCCATTTAAAGCAGTGTTTCCCAAACTCCAGTCCTCATGGCCCCCAACAGGTCAGGTTTTCAGGATTTCCTCAGTATTACACATGTGATGAAAGTATCATCAAGGAATCCGGAATTCTCTCACCTGTGCAATACTATGGAAATCCTGAAGACATGACCTGTGGGGGGCCGTGAGGACTGGAGTTTGGGAAACACTGATTTTAAAGGGACTGTCAGCACAGAATGACTGTTGAAACCAAGTACAAGCGCTCCGTGGATCACGGCGTGGGCCGATCCTTTATATACACCTTCCCACCTGCTTGTTTTACCTCTGTCTCCTTCCTTCTCTGGTTCTATGAAGCCAGAGCTGTCAATCAAAGAAGAGGAGGGTGTGGATAGAGGGAAAACAAGCAGCCGGGAAGATAGATAGATAGATAGATAGATACAGGGGCGGAACTACCGCCCGTGCAGCCGGTTCATTGAACGGGGGCCCCGAGGGAGAGGGGGCCCCTCCAGCCTCCAGCACGGCCGCCATCAGGGCATGTCTGCCCTGACTCCAGTGTGGGGCCCGGCCGGTAGGGGCCCCCTCGGAGCCCCGTTGGGGGCCCCCCTCTTGTGCATCTCTCGCCTGATGGGGCCTCCGGCCCCATGCTAAGCGCCGGGTCCGGGACATCTCAGCGCTGCGCTGCGCTGCCGTGGCAGCGCCTTCATGATTCCCCTGACTTCCGGTCATGTGACGGCGCCGTCACATGGCCGGAAGTCAGGAGAACCTGGTGTCAGCGATTTGGACGAGTGCCAGGATTCTGCAGGGATCGCATGGGGGTAAGTATAACAAGTTTTATTTTTTTTTAAATACAATTAACTAGGAGTGGGGGGAATGGGAGATGCACATGGGGGGGGGGATGAGAGATGCACATGTGGGGCGGGATGAGAGATGCACATGTGGGGGGGGGATGAGAGAGGCACATGTGGGGGGGGATGAGAGAGGCACATGTGGGGGGGGGAGATGAGAGATGCACATGTGGGGGGGATGAGAGAGGTGCACATGTGGGGGAGGGGGATGAGAGAAGTGCACATGTGGGGGAGGGGGATGAGAGAGGTGCACATGGGGGGGTGAGAGAGGTGCACATGGGTAGGTGGTGAGAGCCGCACATGTGGGGGGATGAGAGATGCACATGGGGGGGATGAGAGAGGGGCACATGTGGGGGAGGGGGATGAGAGATGTGCACATGGGGGGGTGAGAGATGTGCACATGGGGGGGTGGTGAGAGATGTGCACATGGGGGGGTTTGAGAGCTGCACATGGGGGGGTTTGAAAGCTGCACATGGGGGGGATGAGAGCTGCACATGGGGGAATTGGGAGAAAATGAGCTGCACATGGGGGAATTGGGAGTAGGGGGATAATGAGCTGCACATAATGAATGTGGGGTGGGGGAGAGTAAATGATGATGGGGTGGGGAGAGCACGGACATGATATAATGAATTGGGGCAGGGGGTGCATGTAAATAATGAATGCGGGGAGCAGGAAGCATAGAGTAGGGGGCGTTGCGGATGCAGGAGTGTAACTGGTAACAAATTGGCGGAAAGAGTAGAGGTTCTAATTAAATTATATATTAAGTGCCTATTTACAGTTAATGGGGGCACCGTGGTGGATTACAATTTATATTTGGAATGGTAGGTGGCATAATAACTAACCATATATTGATGGTGGATGCACGTCTGTATTCAGCTGCGTAATGTAGAAGTTGGGGAATGTGCTCTAGATAACTGTGTTATTTTATGCAGAGACAAGTCCTGGCTGGAAGACGTGATGGCGGTCTGTGCTGAATGAAGGAGAAAAGCGTAGCTGAAGGACTTCACCTAGAGACGTCACCAGTGAGTCAGTGTATTACATGTACACTTACACTATATACTATGTACCGGGCTCCTGTGTATAATGTCACTGGTGATCACTGTATTACCTGTACACTATATACAGAGCTCCTATGTATAATGTCACTGGTGATCACTGTATTACCTGTACACTGACACTATATACAGAGCTCCTGTGTATAATGTCACTGGTGATCACTGTATTACCTGTACACTATATACAGAGCTCCTGTGTATAATGTCACTGGTGATCACTAGATTACCTGGACACTTACATTATACATACCATGTATAGAGCTCCCGTGTATAATGACACTTATGGTAATATTAGTAATGTGGTGGTAATATTAGTAATGTGGTGGTAATATGTGGTCTGGTCATGGTGTGGCAGTTTTTCTCCCTTCTGTGTGGTATTATTCGGCCACTATGTTGTGGTAATATGTGGTCTGGTCATGGTGTGGCGGTATTCCCTGTATGTGGTATTATTGGTCATTTAAAAAAAAAATGTATATGACACATTCCCTTAAAGAAAACTAAATAAAAATATATCTAAAAAGAGTATTGGATATTTTAAGAAAATTTTAATAGCTTAGAGTAGGGCCCGGCCAGAAGAGTCTACCTTATCGTGGTGGCGGCTTTAAAAATCTTTTGGCCAAAACAAAAGCTGATGGCTATGTATGTGGCGCCGTCACATGGCCGAACGTCAGGAGAACCTGGTGGCAGCGACGTGGACGAGCGCCAGGATTCTGCAGGGATCGCATGGGGGTAAGTATAACAAGTTTTATTTTTTTTAAATACAATTAATTAATCAGGAGTGGGGGAATCAGAGATGCACATGGGGGGGGATGAGAGATGCACATGGGGGGGATGAGAGATGCACATGGGGGGGTGAGAGATGCACATGGGGGGGATGAGAGATGCACATGGGGGGGATGAGAGATGCACATGGGGGGGATGAGAGATGCACATGGGGGGGATGAGAGATGCACATGGGGGGGATGAGAGATGCACGGGGGGGTGAGAGATGCACATGGGAGGGATGTGAGATGCACATGGGAGGGATGTGAGATGCACATGGGAGGGATGAGAGATGCACATGGGGGGATGAGAGATGCACGGGGGGGTGAGAGATGCACGGGGGGGTGAGAGATGCACATGGGAGGGATGAGAGATGCACGGGGGGGGAATGAGAGATGCACGGGGGGGGGATGAGAGATGCACATGGGAGGGATGAGAGATGCACGGGGGGGGAATGAGAGATGCACATGGGAGGGATGAGAGATGCACGGGGGGGGGAATGAGAGATGCACGGGGGGATGAGAG
Source organism: Phyllobates terribilis (assembly GCF_046119375.1). Lineage (NCBI taxonomy): Eukaryota > Metazoa > Chordata > Amphibia > Anura > Dendrobatidae > Phyllobates > Phyllobates terribilis. The sequence goes on along the minus strand of NW_027362940.1, from coordinate 1,012,585 downwards.
ATGCACGGGGGGGCAAGAGATGCAGGGGGAGGGATGAGAGATGCACATGGGGGGGATGAGAGATGCACGGGGGGGGATGAGAGATGCACGGGGGGGATGAGAGATGCACGGGGGGGATGAGAGATGCACGGGGGGGTGAGCTGCACATGGGATGAGAGCTGCATATGGGGGGGATGAGGGCTGCACATGGGGGGGTTATGTTTACATAACTTTGTTGCCTTATGAAGGGCAGGGGGGGGCCCCCAAAAATTTCTTGCACAGGGGCCCACTACAGTCTGTGTCCGCCCCTGGATAGATAGATAACATTGCAATGCAATATATTGGTAAAAGCTAAGCACATATACTAAATGAGAACAGATACTACACTTGATGTTAGCCAAAAGGCCGAGAAGCGATAACCTGAATTGGTTTTGGCCTATGACTGCACCCTGGCTTCAAGAATGCACCCATTGTAGGGATAGGGACAAAGACTCCCCTTAGGAGGACATGTTGTTCATCAATAGACATCTTAAAACCCACAACTTTACTGCTTGTTGCAGCTGCAGCCCACGCATGCATTTTTAATCTGCATGAGTCTGCCTATTTTCAAACATTCTCCCCTCCCCCCCAATGTCCCATGTACCTGCAGACAAGGGGATGGGGAGAGGATAACTAATTAGTGAACAAACAAGCGGCGGTCCACCTTCTTCCTAGTCTGCAGGCTCCCTGCAGACTGTAGCTGACTGCCGAAGCACAGCCAGATAAAGGCTAGGAGCCCATTATGACATGTGCAATGATGTTCCATTCTTCCATTCTAGCATTATTCCATTGTTCCATTGTCCCATTCTCTTGCATTATTCCATTGTTCCATTCACTCATTACATCTATTGCAAGCAATCTATCTGCCTGGGTGAAAACCAATAGGATGCTCTGATTGACAGACATAGGTAGCACTTTAAAACAACATCTCAGACCAAACTTTTTTTTATCTTTTTTTCATCCATAGATAGAAAATTAAAGAAGTCAGTGCTCTTTCAGAGGGAGCCAGCATTTCACTAAAGAAATCGCAACGGCCCCACATTTTTTTTAAATGCGTGGTACTCAGCAACACCCAACTGATGGGACAGTTGAATTAAAAGAGTAGCAGCTGATAACAAGGCCACTGATTAGGTATATGGCGTATGTGCAAAGGTGTAGCAAAGGACAAATGCATTATTGCAGCTTATCTCAGAAAGGAAGGGATAGAAAGATAGATAGATTGGATGGATGGATGGATGGATGGATGGAGGGGCATATACACCTACCCAGGATGGATGGATGAATGGAAAAGCATATACATCTACCCAGGATGGATGGCTGGAGGGGCATTTACACCTACCCAGGATGGATGGATGCAGGGGCATAAACACCTACCCAGGATGCATGGATGGACGCATGGGGCTGAAGGGGGGTCAGGCTGGACACATGGGGACATGGATGGACGCATGGGGCTGAAGGGGGGGCAGGCTGGACATGTGGGGACATGGATGGACGCATGGAGCTGAAGGGGGGGCAGGCTGGACATGTGGGGACATGGATGGATGCATGGGACTGAAGGGGGGGCAGGCTGGACATGTGGGGACCTGGATGGATGCATGGGGCTGAAGGGGGGGCAGGCTGGACACGTGGGTACCTGGATGGATGCATGGGGCTGAAGGGGGGGCAGGCTGGACACGTGGCGACCTGGATGGACGCATGAGGCTGAAGGGGGGGCAGGCTGGACACGTGGGGACCTGGATGGACGCATGGGGCTGAAGCGGGGCAGGCTGGACACGTGGCAACCTGGATGGACGCATGAGGCTGAAGGGGGGGCAGACTGGACACGTGGGACCTGGATGGACGCATGGGGCTGAAGGGGGGGCAGACTGGACACGTGGGACCTGGATGGACGCATGGGGCTGAAGGGGGGGCAGGCTGGACACGTGGGGACCTGGATGGACGCATGGAGGTGAAGGGGGGCAAGCTGGACACGTGGGGACCTGGATGGACGCATGGAGGTGAAGGGGGGCAAGCTGGACACGTGGGGACCTGGATAGATATATGGGGTGGGGTGGGATGCATATATGGGGGGGCTAGGATGGATATATATAAATCAAAACTGTTATATATATATGATATAGATATAGATATATATAGATATATGGGACAGAATGGATATATGAAGGGGGGCAGGCTGGACACATGGAGGCCAGGATGGATATATAGGAGGGGCATGGGTTGCAAAGGATGCTCACCAGAGGGATATATTCCTGAAAAGGAGTCAATCATAATCAGTGTCCCGGGATTACGGCTACAAAAATGAATTAAAGGGTTATTCCCATCTTCATAGATATTGTAAAAACCTGCACTTTTGCAATTTACTGCTTCTTGACATTTGCAGCCGTTCTTGAGATATTAAGACTTTTCTTTTGTTTACAGATCGTTGCCTAGGAGACCGACCACCGCTGCTGTCTCGATAGTAACCACTGTGCTAAAGTTGGCTGGGATTGGGAGGTAACAGCGCGCTCCAGCAAACCGGGCCCAGATTACTGATATATCCATTATTTGATGCATCTACCTTAAAAGCCTTGATTTGCTCGGTGATGGCAGAACACATGAGAACTATGCGGCTTTCCTTCTTTTCCTCGTCCACCGAATCCTTATCTTCAGACAGTGTCCGGTGTTGAGACGCCTTTTTCTTCTCCTCTTCTAACGTCTTCTGCTTCTGCTGAAACAGTTTCATCATCTTGTAGACCTCTCGGAGGAATTCGTCCACCTCGGCTTCCATGCTTTCTCCGTTCAGGTCAAGGAAAGCGCCGTCGATCCACCTGGAAGCGTGAGATTTTTCAAGACATATTTTGATAAATTTCATGTTTTTAGCTCATCTATTACTGTTTATTCTGCTTTTTTTCTCTTCTACATCTATGGCTATGGTTGTCCCATAAATAATGTTTAATCACCTATCCACAAGGTTGTTGATAAATGTCTGATCACTGGGAGTCTGACTGCTGCAGCCCCCAGCAGTTTTGAAAGCGGTGGTCCTAGATACAGCTTTGTGAATGAAGCATGTGTGCATCTATGGGAGTGATGGCTATGCATGCGCATGACTGCTCCCACAGACATGAATGGAGCACTGGCTATGCATGCGCACGATCACTCCATTCACACAGCAGACTTTGGAACCTCTGTCCTCAGTATTAGAGCACCCCTACCGATCATACATTTATCTCCTATTTTGCAGAAGGGATTGTCCGGCCTTGGGGTACAAGTCTACAGTCTATGTAACTGCAGACTTTTAAATTCTCAAATTGCACGCACTGCGAGGATTTTCCGGTGCCGGGAACGGGCTGTTATGTGACCACAAGTATGTGATTTGCATACTTCAGACCACATTCCGACTAGACGTGTCTGGCTCCACTCAATGTGCTTGCATTGAGCAAGGCCGGATATGTCTAGTTGGGATGTGACCGTATATATGCAAATCACATACTTGCTGTCACACGCCTGTGCTCCCGATGCTGGAGAATCCTTATAACGCGCACAGTACACATGCTGTGAGGATTCACATGTCTGCAGTCACATGGAGTGACTGCAGACTTGTGCCCCAAGGCCGGACAGCCCTTTAATAACACATAATCCCCTTGTAATATATGCAAGACTTTTGGCGCTTGGTTATTTCCAGGACCGAAGAACAGTGATGGGGACAGAACGATTGGTTATTAGATATACTTTGTCCCTATAAGGTTACAAGGGGCGAAGTGCTGTAGATAAAGATGATTTTTGCTGCCATAAATGATTCGTTCCCAACGAATTAGTGTTTTGCTTGTTCATCGGGTGATTACAGGCACATTTACATGGGCTGATAATTGGGAATGATCATCAGCTTGTTTAAATGCGCCATTTACTCTCCACTTCAGATCACGTCTGGTGTTAATAAATAACGGCATGCCAAGAGTTAACTCAGAATTCCCCAATGGGGTGCACATACTTTTTTTCAGTTTTTTGCCATTTGTAAATCAGTGCAAAAAGTTTCTGGTAAGGTTCGATGTTGACTTTTGAAGAATCCAGCTCAGGGTATGTTGTAAGGTCCCATTTATACAGTGCTTCTTCTTTGTTAATATAAGCCACCGCCTCCTCTGCGTCTGCTATTCGCTTCTGTACAGTCCTCACATCTGTCACTTACTGAAACCAGGCACAATAAACACAGATAAGTAAAGGGTTAACCGGACTGCCTCCGTTAAAGAAAATGAGTTAGACAGTCACAAGTTACAGTATGAGACTGACTTCTCACCGGTGAACTTTACTTCTCATTTGCAGAATACAGACTCCTATATGCTCCACTTTATAGACAGCTGATGTCAGAGGTGTAACTTTCAGGCCTTTCAGGTCTATTGGACACAAATCGTTTCAGGCCTATTGGACGCAACGCGTTTCAGGCCTACTGGACGCAATGCGTTTCAGGCCTATTGGAATCAACGCATTTCAGGCCTATTGGACGCAATGCATTTCAGGCCTATTGGACGCAATGCATTTCAGGACTATTGGACGCAATGCATTTCAGGCCTATTGGACGCAACGATTTTCAGGCCTATTGGACGCAACGATTTTTAGGCCTATTGGACGCAACGCGTTTCAGGCCTATTGGAACAACTCGTTTCAGGCCTATTGGACGCAATGCGTTTCAGGCCTATTGGACGCAACGTGTTTCAGGCCTATTGGATGCAACGCGTTTCAGGCCTAGTGGACGCTTTCATACGCCAGTGCTCAGGTGTGACGACTGCCTCTGACCTGCCTTTGTTTGACTGCACTTCAGGTTAAGCACTAGGGACTGCCTCTATAAAGACTGTTCTGGCTGATAATCGTGGTCAGTCGGGTTTATGTTTTTTTCATAGTTTTTTTTTGCATAGCAAAAATAATGCTGCAGTCAAGGGCGTAACTACAGTGCGTGCAGGGGTTGCAGTCGCATCTGGAGCTAAGGGGGGCTCAAAAGGTCTCTTTGACTCATATGAGAAGATCACTACTATTAAAGACCTGCAATAGTTGGGGGCCCTAATGGAGATTTTGCATTGAAGCTTCAGGTTACACTATTGGCTGTAGTCTCAATATTCTTGATTCTTGCCTTTAAAAAGGGATAGAACCCCCCCAAAAGAAACAACATAAAAAAAGCCTAATGCAACTCCAAACCGGAGTTAGGGAGCATTTTATAACTACTTCCCAGGAACGCTCGTTTAAGGATAATTGTGCAGTATAAATAGGCTGCCAATCACCGACGAATGGCCAAACACTTGATCGTCGGGTGAAATGATCTTTTGTATTGCACAAAAAAATTATCGTTCACGACAACCATGATGCGTTTTGGGTAAAAAGGATCTGTACAAATATGAAAAGAGTCTTAAAGTAATGAAAATAAGAAGAGGGAAAACTATAACACAGCCTGTGACTATCATACCTGCTGCATCATATCCAGCTCAGAGTACTCTGCAAATTCTTCCATCCGACGCAAAAGTTTCTCCAGTTCCAGCATAAGCGTCTCTCTTTTCCCAGCAGCTCGCCCTCTCCTTTACACTTGCCGTTTTCAATCAGCTTTTAGAAAGGAACAGTTATCAAAAAACGCTCCCAGAGCGCCCCGTTTAATTACCTGGACACTGCAGGGGGCTGCTGCTTCATTGGGGCTGGCACCCGAGACCCCATTTTCAGAAATGAGCCCACATACCTGGACATTTTCATCAAACACTGGGTTGATATTTTTTGGCCACAGTAACACTGTTGAGTTCAGGATGATATCTTCAGGTACAAATAAATGAACATCTAGAAGATAACTCATCCTCCGCTGACACTCCTAAAATTAAAAAAATGAAACTCACTCTGTATTAATGTATCTAGCATCTACAATCTCAGGGGTTGCACCAATTATATTTTTTCCAAAAACTTAGGTTATAAAATTATACTGATGCTCCACAACTACAGTTCCCTCCATCAGTTTGTGTTCTTCCTGCTCTATGTGGACATGTGATTTCTGTAGCCAATCACTGGCTGTAGCAGGTTACCACTGTAGTCACTGATAGGCTGCAGCAATCACATGATCATGTTGGGGATCTGATCACTGAAACCTGGAGGGGGACTGGTAAGTATAGCTAGTATGACATGACCTATATATGGAAAAATACATATTAACCAGGACACAAGAAATATCGGAATAATCCTATATATTATGTTTTACACTAATTATACCCAGGGACGTAAGTACAGCAATTCGGGACTTTAGCTCTACCAGGCTTTTATTCTTCGCCTGCTCCACAAGCGCAATCTCCTCTATTACATCTTCATTAGTTTCAGGAGTCTTTAACGCTTGTTCCTTGATTTTCTCAAATTCCATGAAGATCCTAAGCGAAGCAAAGATTATTACATACAGGTGCATCTCACTAAATTAGAATATCATCAAAAAGTTACTTTATTTCAGTTTTCAGTACAAAAATTGAAACTCATATATTATATAGAGTCATTACACACAGAGGGATCTATTTCAAGTGTTTATTTCTTTTAATGTTGATGATTATGGCTTACAGCCGATGAAAACACAACAGTCATTATCTCAGTAAATTAGAATACTTTATAACAACAGATTGAAAAATGTTTTTAAAATCTGAAATGTTGGTCTACTGAAATGTCTGTTCAGTAAATGCACTCAATACTTGGTCTGGGATCCTTTTGCATCAATTACTGCATCAATGCGGCAATGTGGCATGGAGGCGATCAGCCTGTGGCCCTGCTGAGGTGTTATGGAAGCCCAGGTTGCTTTGATAGCAGCCTTCAGCTCGTCTGCATTGTTGGGTCTGATGTCTCTCATCTTCCTCTTGACAATACCCTATAGATTCTCTATAATAGATTCTCTATGGGGATTAGGTCAGGCGAGTTTTCTGCCAATCAAGCACAGTGATACTGTTGTGTGTAAACCAGGTATTGGTACTTTTGGCAGTGTGGACAGGGGCCAAGTCCTGCTGGAGAATGACATTTCCATCTCCAAAAGCTTGTCAGCAGAGGGAAGCATGAAGTGCTGTAAAATGTCCTGGTAGATGGCTGCGCTGACTTTGGTCTTGATAAAACACAGTGGACCTACACCAGCAGATGACATGGCTCCCCAAACCATCACCGATTGTGGAAACTTCACACAAGACCTCAAGCAGCTTGGATTGTGGCCTCTCCACTCTTCCTCCAGACTCTGGGACCTTGATTTCCAAATGAAAATTGGAACTCTGGGACCTTGTGGAGTGTGTCAATGACTGCCTTCTGGACATCTGTCAAGTCAGCAGTCTTCCCAATGATTGTGGAGCCTACTGAAACAGACTAAGGGACCTTTTTAAAAGCTTAGGAAGCCTTTGCAGGTGTATTTGTTAATTATTTTAATTTACTGAGATAATGACTTTTGTGTTTCCATTGGCTGTAAGCCATAATCAACAACATTAACAGAAATAAACACTTGAAATAGATCACTCTGTTTGTAATGACTCTATATAATATATGAATTTAAATTTTTGTACTGAAGAAATGAAAAAAATTAACTTTTTGATGATATTCTAATTTAGTGAGATGCACCTGTATATTATATACTGGAATGTGATGATATTTTATGGTATCATAAGTAAAGTAATGTGAGATTCTTAACTTTTACTGTAGCATCAGCATCTATAACTCACTGTATGAAATCATAGCAGAAGTAGCACTTGACCTTGACCCCAAGGGCCCCTGAACGGCACATGGCAGGTAGAGGCCCATTACAGATTATTTTTTTCTATTGTGAAACCTCCTTGAATCCAGGATTTTACTCACTCTTCATTCTCCAATCTGTGATTTGTCACCAGTCTATCTAGTAATATATTTGCAAAACTTTTTGCTTTGTCAGCCAGGCCTTGCTTTAAGTCATCGCAGTCGAGGTGTACCATGGTGAAGTAAGCGCGGGTGGGCCGTCCCATGATATCTCTGGCCAGGGTGTGAAATTCTTCTATAAACTGGAATACAAATATAAATCAGTCTCGTTTACCCTTGAGATTTCTGATTTGACCCTCAATTATTATCGGACACGTTGTACCCCTCGCTCTGTAGGACTTAGGACAGTATTGATTCTAATGGGAATGGTAAGAAAATGATTCCTGCAACTTAGTCCTCGTTGCTGCGTCCACCCGACTACAGCTGTGATCAGCTTATTGTCAAGGGACCCTTCAAACGAACCGAAGAGGGTCCCCGTAAAGTGAACCTGTCAGGTCCTTCAGGCATGCCAAATTCCTGCATTGACATTCACGGTATATATCTGGCAAAAATGTTTCTACCTTAAAAGACTAAACTTTTTATGTGCCGGCTGTCATATGCAAATTGGTCATGTGAAATTAAGTATTATACACCTGTCTTGGGTATCCGAGCTCTGCTTCCTTCACTTCGGTCTGCTGCCCCGTGTTGTGCTCCACGTCAGGTTTTACAGGTTGTCCTGTGTAGCTCAGTGACATAATCTCCTAAATCCTATTTATGGACCATTAGGACACACACCTGGGTCTTAGGATTGAGTTTTTAGACTTTTGTTTGGTGTGCTCCACCTTCTGCGTTAACTTTCTTCCATTCCTACTGGGTTACGCTACATCCATCCTGCAGCTCCCAAGATTCCTGAGTGCCAATTCCTTGCTGCTCATGTGCCTTCCTGCTTGCCACACCAACACCCGGGGTCCGTGTGCCCACCCAGACCCGAGGCTTAGAAGATCCACCTCGCCAGGTGAGACTAAGATGCCATGATTTGGGTGTGATCACAGCATCTGAGGTCAGATTTGTTTGTGGGAAGTGACGTCCCGCTGGACTAGTCCTAGATAACTTGCATATGATGAACGGCGCATAAGCAGTCGATTTTTACTAGAAACATCAAAGCCAGTGTTGCTGTGCAGGGATGAGTCAATTTAATGATGGTTCGAGATAATATGCAAGAAGGTCCAATATGTAAAAAAAAAAAAAACACATTATGATCACACATACAGTACAGACCAAAAGTTTGGACACACCTTCTCATTTAAAGATTTTTCTGTATTTTCATGACTATGAAAATTGTACATTCACACTGAAGGCATCAAAACTATGAATTAACACATGTGGAATTATATACTTAACAAAAAAAGTGTGAAACAACTGAAAATATGTCTTATATTCTAGGTTCTTCAAAGTAGCCACCTTTTGCTTTGATGACTGCTTTGCACACAGTTTCTACTTTCTCCGCGGCTGAACCATCCACCAGCCAGCTGAAGCTTTCAACTATCAAATAATATAACACAGAATTTATAGTTGTATCTAGACTCATCTTAATAACGGGCGGAGAAAACTTTCAAAGAGGATTATACAGCTGATCGGACATGGATTTTTGAAAGCGAGTTCTCTGGCTTCATCAGGTCTAAGAGATCAATTTGATAATCTACATTTATATGGTGAAATCTAGAGACAGATCCTCTTTGAAGTGCTTGTTAGACCAATGATATATAGTATTTCTGCATGATAATGTCTGATAGATGAGGATCACACCTCTGGGAACCCCTAACACTGAGTTCAATGGCTTTTGGAAAGGTATCAGGATCAAAGCGTCCACAGGAATATCACGCTGCAAGCGCCGGCAGGAGATTTCTGATTGTGATTGTTCCATCCCTTTAATACTAGATTCACGTCCAGCTTCCCATATGTTCCATCGCTTTAATACTTACGATTCACGTCCAGCTTACTGTATGTACCATTCTTTTAATTATTCGCGGCCAGCTTACCATATGTACCATCCCTTTAATGACTCACGTCCAGCTTACCCTATGTACCATCCCTGTAATGACTCATGTCCAGCTTACCGTATGTACCATGCCTTTAATGATTCGCAGCCAGCTTACCGTATGTACCATCCCTTTAAAGACTCACGTCCTGCTTACTGTATGTATCATCCCTATAATGATTCACGTCCAGCTTACCGTATGTACCATCCCTTTAATGACTCACATCCTGCTTACTGTATGTACCATCCCTATAATGATTCACGTCCAGCTTACAGTATGTACCATCCCTTTAATGACTCACGTCAAGCTTACCGTATGTACCATCCCTTTAATGATTCACGTCCAGCTTACCATATGTACCATCCCTTTAATGATTCACGTCCAGCTTACCGTATGTACCATCCCTTTAATTATTCACGTCCAGCTTACCGTATGTATCATCCTTTTAATGATTCACGTCCCGCTTACCGTAGGTTTGGAAATGCCTGAATGGCTGGTGTAAATTGTGGCTGACGGCCTCCTTCAGCTTCAGCGCGGCAGAATCAAAGATGTAATCAGGGAGTTTGGCCTCGATGATCTGAACCGTGTTACTACCAGAAAGCCACGGCTGCACCGTCTGAATATTCTGGACAAAGAAGAACGTTCTATAAAGTGACATGAATACTGCAGAAGTCTCTAATATAAACCCCCTGAACATCCACCTATTTTGATATAAATAAATCAAAAACTCCATACAAAGCTCCATATCCTCAGCATAGACATGAAATAAAAGCTGCCATGCTGTGTATCCTCAGTGGCCACTAAAGGGAGCTTAAAGGGCATCTGTCACCCCAAAAATTCAGATTTAACCACTTATACATTTAAAGCGCACCTGTCAGCAGGATTGAGCTCAGTAAAACACATACATTGTTAGGTGGGTGCCACTACACTGATTAAAATGATAACTTAGTTGATTAAATCCGTCCTGTGGTTCTTGTGTAACATTTACTTTCAGTTTGGAGATAATGATACGCTCGTGCTCCGGGGCGGCCTGTGGGGGGCGCTCTATCTGGTGCTCTGCTTACATATTCATCTGTATGCTCTTATGACAGCTCACTGTGCCTTCACTGACCTGCCTCCTCTTTTACATAATGCATCTAGTAGTGCGGGGCTAGGTAAAATAGGAGGCAGGTCAGTGGACGATCAGTGAGCTGTCATAAGAGCATACACATGAATATGTAAGCAGAGCACCAGATAGAGTGCCCCCACACGCCGCCCCGGAGCATAAGCATATCATTATTTCCAAACTGAAAGTAAAGATTACACAAGAACCACAGGACGAATTTCATCAACTAAGGTATCATTTTACTCTGTGTAATGTCGCCCTCCTGACAGTGTATGTGGTTTACTGAGCACACTCCTGCTGACAGGTGCACTTTAATAGGGGACTGGAGTGGAGAGCCATCCCTTCATTGGGGCCCACCGGAGGATTCTCCATTTCTCCTGTTGGCCAGTCCGAGCCTGTAAAAGTGTTTATGCTACCCAACTCTTCTACTTATAATTCTCATATATTTTTGCAATGTGTATTACAAAGTCAATATACTCGTTGTCCTATCCCTGCATGGGGGCCCACCGGAGGATACTGCTGCGGACGCTCATATACTAGGTGACAGCCAATAGGAATTGTAAATCAGCCAGTACTATATTTTTTTTTTGCTGTGATATTCCAAAATGGTGGCAGCAAATTTCCAATTTTTTTTACTGCAGTTTTTACCTGTGAGCCACACATGTACCTACTATAAAAAGTAAGTTGTCAGCATTGAAAAAAAAATCCTGATACCTGAAGGGTCTTGGAGATCCGAGTTAATATAAATAGTACAACTTCTTCTACGTCCTGGAAGCTTGGATAGAAATCCATTTTCTCGTCATCAAATGTAAGTTGCATTTTGGAGATTGGTAAAAATTGCCCGTCTATCAGATCAAATAAACGGACAAAAGTTTCTACAGTTTTCTGCAGAAGGTCTCTCACCTGTGGGGGGGAGAAATCAGCAAGTATATATTAGTGTTTATAAGGAGAAAAAATACATGACTACGAGAGTGGTGCAGAAAACAGGGAGACGGACTGGGCCATAAGAGAAGAAAGCTGAGTGACAACATTTATTGTGGGTGGGAAATCCTTAATCCCTTCAGGACCGGATCATTTTTTGTTTTGCATTTTTTCCTTTCCGTCTTCAAAAAGCCATACATTTTTCATTTTTCCATTGATATAGCTGCAAGAGGCTATGTAATGTGCTGTAGCTTAAACCCTTCCCAACATATGACATATTGTTATGCCATGTTCCTGTAGATGTGCAAAATTTGGACCTGGGCCCCCACCAGCATGTTGGTCAGATGTATGGGCCCTTATAGCATTCTAGATCCGATAATGATGCGCGTGTTCGCCCTTGCCTTGGATGTTTCCTGTAATAATCTCCCCCATCGTAGCTCTAGCCCCATCCTATAATAATGTCTCTCATTCTAGGCCCCTTCCTGGTATAATGATCCCCTTCCTGCGCCCCTTCCTGTTATAATATCCCCTATCCTGGGCCTCTTCCTGTTATAATATCCACCTTCTGTGTATAATACCCCCCATCCTGAGCCCCTTTCAGCAATAACGTCCCAATCCTGGGCTCCTTCCTGGTATAATGTCCTTGGTCCAGGGCCTCTTACTGTAATAATGTCCCCCATCCTGGCCCCTTCCTGTAACAATGTCCCCTATCCTAGTATAATATCCCACATCCTATAACAATGTCTTCCATCCTGGTATCCTGTCCCCCATCCTAGGCCCCATTCTGGTATAATGACCTCCATCATTGTGCCCTTCCTGGTGTAATGTCCTTCATCCTGGCCCATGTCATGGTATAATGATCCCCATTCTGGTATAATGCTCCCTATCCTGGGCTGCTTCCTTGTACAATGCCCCCCATCCTGAACCCCTGCCTTGTATAATGCTCCCCATCCTTGGCCCCTTCCTTGTAAAATGCTCCCCATCATGCGCCCCTTCCTTGTATAATGCTCCCCATCATGCGCCCCTTCCTTGTATAGTGCTCCCCATCCTGCGCCCCTTCCTTGTGTAATGCTCCCCATCTTGCGCCCCTTCCTTGTATAATGCTCCCCATCTTGCGCCCCTTCCTTGTGTAATGCTCCCCATCCTGCGCGCCTTCCTTGTGTAATGCATCTCATCCTAGGCTACTTCCTTGTATAATGCTCCCCATCTGGCACCCCTGCCTTGTGTAATGCTCCCCATCCTGCGCCCCTTTCTTGTATAATGCTCCCCATCATGCGCCCCTTCCTTGTATAATGCTCCCCATCCTGCGCCCCTTCCTTGTGTAATGCTCCCCATCCTGCGCCCCTTCCTTGTATAATGCTCTCCATCTTGCTCCCCTTCCTTGTGTAATGCTCCCTATCCTGCACCCCTTCCTTGTATAATGCTCTTCATCCTAGGCTACTTCCTTGTATAATGCTCCCCATCTTGGGACCCTTCCTTGTCTAATTCTCCCCATCCTGGGACCCTTCCTTGTATAATGCTTCTCATCCTAGGCTACTTCCTTGTATAATGCTCCCCATCCTGGGACCCTTCCTTGTCTAATTCCCCCTATCCTGGGCACCTTCCTTGTATAATGCCTATGGGCCCTTGTAGCATTCTAGATCCGATAATGATGCGCGTGTTCGCCCTTGCCTTGGATGTTTCCTGTAATAATCTCCCCCATCGTAGCCCTAGCCCCATCCTATAATAATGTCTCTCATTCTAGGCCCCTTCCTGGTATAATGTTCCCCATCCTGCACCCCTTCCTGTTATAATATCCCCTATCCTGGGCCTCTTCCTGTTATAATATCCCCCTTCTGTGTATAATACCCCCCATCCTGAGCCCCCTTTCAGCAATAACGTCCCAATCCTGGGCTCCTTCCTGGTATAATGTCCTTTGTCCTGGGCCTCTTACTGTAATAATGTCCCCCATCCTGGCCCCTTCCTGCAACAATGTCCCCCATCCTGGTATAATGTCCCACATCCTATAACAATGTCCCCCATCCTGGTACAATGTCCCTCATCCTATAACAATGTCTTCCATCCTGGTATCCTGTCCCCCATCCTAGGCCCCATTCTGGTATAATGACCTCCATCCTTGTGCCCTTCCTGGTGTAATGTCCTTCATCCTGGCCCATGTCATGATATAATGACCCCCATTCTGGTATAATGCTCCCTATCCTGGGCCGCTTCCTTGTACAAAGCCCCCCATTCTGAACCCCTGCCTGGTATAATGCTCCCCATCCTTGGCCTCTTCCTTGTAAAATGCTCCCCATCATGCACCCCTTCCTTGTATAATGCTCCCCATCATGCGCCCCTTCCTTGTATAGTGCTCCCCATCCTGCGCCCCTTCCTTGTGTAATGCTCCCCATCTTGCGCCCCTTCCTTGTATAATGCTCCCCATCTTGCGCCCCTTCCTTGTGTAATGCTCCCCATCCTGCGTTCCTTCCTTGTGTAATGCACCTCATCCTAGGCTACTTCCTTGTATAATGCTCCCCATCTTGCACCCCTTCCTTGTGTAATGCTCCCCATCCTGCGCGCCTTCCTTGTGTAATGCTCCCCATCATGCTCCCCTTCCTTGTGTAATGCTCCCCATCCTGCGACCTTTCCTTGTATAATGCTCTCCATCTTGCGCCCCTTCCTTGTGTAATGCTCCTCATCCTAGGCTACTTCCTTGTATAATGTTCCCCATCTTGGGACCCTTCCTTGTCTAATTCTCCCCATCCTGGGACCCTTCCTTGTATAATGCTTCTCATCCTAAGCTACTTCCTTGTATAATGCTCCCCATCCTGGGACCCTTCCTTGTCTAATTCCCCCCATCCTGGGCACCTTCCTTGTATAATGCTCCCCATCCTGGAACCCTTCCTTGTCTAATTCCCCCCATCCTGGGCCCTTTCCTTGTATAATGCTCCCCATCCTGGGCCCCTTCATTATATAATGCTCCCCATCCTGGGCCCCTTCCTTGTCTAATTCTCCCCACCCTGAGCCCCTTCCTTGTCTAATGCTCCCCATCCTTGGCCCTTTCCTGGTATAATGTTCTGTCGTTCTTTTCCAATACATTAAATAAACAAAAATAAATGATTCTTCTTACCTTCCTCCGCTCCCACGACATGCGGCGCCTTCTTCTGTAGCTGATTTCAGTGTGCCGGTAGAGGCAGCGCATGACGTCACTTCCATGCGTCGCTCGTGACTGGCACACCGACATCAGCTACCGGCCTTTGGCTGGCGGCATGCATTGCAGCTCAGGGACCCGGCATGTTCCTGCGCAGCAATATACTTCAGCCGGATGTGCGTCCTCAGACTGTGGAAGTGCCATAAATATATGAGATGGGAATACCACTCTGAGTCTATGTTTGATCCAGAGATACAATAATGAACATGAATCCTTATATATCACGGATCTCGCAGCCGCCTTTACCTGGTTGGACATAAGTGTCGAGACGCAGTTATAAAAGGAATCCAATTTGTCCGCATTAATCAACTGCAGGGCATCTTGATTGGCAAATAGATTGATCACGTTGGGGTACCAAGTGTTCAGCAACTTTTCTTCTGTCTTGGCACAAGCCAAGGATCCGCTGTTCCTCAGGGATTCACATTCTACAGGACCCCTGGACCCGACAAAGAATAAAGCACTTTATCATATTAAACCTGACAGGGCACACCTGTGAAGTGAAGACCATTTCCGGTGACTACCTCTAGAAGCTCATCAAGAGAATGCCAAGAGTGTGCAAAGCAGTCATCAAAGCAAAAGGTGGCTACTTTGAAGAACCTAGAATATAAGACATATTTTCAGTTGTTTCACACTTTTTTGTTAAGTATATAATTCCACGTGTGTTAATTCATAGTCATGAAAATACACACTTATACAGTATACATATATATACACCCATATACATTATACATACACATATACAGTATACATATATACACACATATACAGTATACATATATATACACCCATATACAGTATACATATATATACACCCATATACATTATACATACACATATACAGTATACATATATATATACACACATATACAGTATACATATATATACACCCATATACATTATACATACACATATACAGTATACATATATATACACACACATATACAGTATACATATATATACACATATATACAGTATACATATATACACACATATACAGTATACATATATATACAGACATACAGTATAAATATATATACACATATATACAGTATACATATATACACATACAGTATACATATATACACATATACAGTATACATATATACACACACACATATATACAGTATATACATATATACACCCATATACAGTATACATATATATACACACACATATACAGTATACATATAAATACACACATACAGTATACATATATATACACACACATATACAGTATACATATATACACACATATACAGTATACACATATACACACATATACAGTATACATATATACACACATATACAGTATACATATATACAGTATACATATATATACACACATACCGTATAAATATATATATACACATATATACAGTATACATATATACACCCATATACAGTATACATATATATACACACACATACAGTATACATATATACACACATATACAGTATACATATATATACACGCATATACAGTATACATATACACACATATACAGTATACATATATATACACACACATATACAGTATACATATATATACACACATACCGTATAAATATATATATACACATATATACAGTATACATATATACACCCATATACAGTATACATATATATACACACACACATACAGTATACATATACACACACATATACAGTATACATACATACACACATATACAGTATACATATATACACACTTATACAGTATACATATATATACACACATATACAGTATATATATATACACATATACAGTATACATATATATACACACACACAGTATAAATATATATACACATATATACAGTATACATATATACACCCACTAGATGGTGGCCCGATTCTAATGCATCGGGTATTCTAGAATATGTATGCGGCCGACAGGGCGCAATCAGCAGAGCGGTGTTTAAATTTGGCGCCAAAATCGCTGATTGGTCGAGGCCGGCAACCGTGACCAATCACCAAAGCGGTGTTAAAACTTGGCGGCTATATCGCAGATTGGTCACGGCCGGCGGTCGCGACTAATCAGCAGAGCGGGGTTTAAATTTGGCGCCAATAATGCTGATTGGTCGCGGGCAGCGAACACGACCAATCAGCAGAGCGGGGTTTAAATTTGGCGCCAATAATGCTGATTGGTCGCGGGCAGCGAACACGACCAATCAGAAGAGCGGGGTTTAAATTTGGCGCCAATAATGCTGATTGGTCGTGGGCAGCGAACGCGACCAATCAGCAGAGCGGGGTTTAAATTTGGCGCCAATAATGCTGATTGGTTGCGGCCGGCGGTCGCGACCAATCAGCACAGCGTTGTTTAAATTTGGCGCCAATAATGGTGATTGGTCACGGCCGGGACCAATCAGCAGAGCGGTGTTTAAATTTGGCGCCAATAATGCTGATTATTTGCGACCGGTAACCGTGACCAATCAGCATAGCGGTGTTTAAATTTGGCGCCAATATCACTGTATATGTATACTGTATATGTGTGTGTATATATATGTATACTGTATGTGTGTGTATATATATGTATACTGTATGTGTGTATATATATGTATACTGTATATGTGTGTGTATATATATGTATACTGTATGTGTGTATAAATATGTTTACTGTATATGTGTGTGTATATGTATACTGTATATGTGTGTATATGTATACTCTGTATATGTGTGTGTATATGTATACTGTATATGTGTGTGTATATGTATACTGTATATGGGTGTATATATGTATACTGTATATGTGTGTATATATGTATACTGTATATGTGTGTGTATATGTATACTGTATATGGGTGTGTATATATGTATACTGTATATGTGTGTGTATATGTATACTGTATATGGGTGTGTATATATGTATACTGTATATGTGTGTGTATATGTATACTGTATATGTGTGTATATATGTATACTGTATATGTGTGTGTGTATGTATACTGTATATGTGTGTGTATATATGTATACTGTATATGTGTATATATGTATACTGTATATGTGTGTATATGTATACTGTATATGGGTGTGTGTATATGTATACTGTATATGTGTGTGTATATGTATACTGTATATGGGTGTGTATATATGTATACTGTATATGTGTGTGTATATGTATACTGTATATGTGTGTATATATGTATACTGTATATGTGTGTATATATATGTATACTGTTTATGGGTGTGTATATGTATACTGTATATGGGTGTATATATGTATACTGTATATGTGTGTGTATATGTATACTGTATATGTGTGTATATATATGTATACTGTTTATGGGTGTGTATATGTATACTGTATATGTGTGTATATATATGTATACTGTATATGTGTGTATATATATGAATACTGTATATGTGTGTGTATATATGTATACTGTATATGTGTGTGTATATATATGTATACTGTATATGTGTATATATGTATACTGTATATGTGTGTGTATATATATGTATACTGTATATGTGTGTATATATATATGTATACTGTATATGTATGTATATATGTATACTGTATATGTGTGTATATATATGTATACTGTTTATGGGTGTGTATATGTGTATACTGTATATGTGTGTATATGTATACTGTATATGGGTGTATATATGTATACTGTATATGTGTGTATATATATGTATACTGTATATGTGTATATATATGTATACTGTATATGTGTGTGTATATATGTATACTGTATATGTGTATATATGTATACTGTATATGTTTGTGTATATATGAATACTGTATATGTGTGTGTATATATATGTATACTGTATATGTGTGTATATATATGAATACTGTATATGTGTGTGTATATATATGTATACTGTATATGTGTATATATGTATACTGTATATGTGTGTGTATATATATGTATACTGTATATGTGTGTATATATATATATGTATACTGTATATGTATGTATATATGTATACTGTATATGTGTGTATATATATGTATACTGTTTATGGGTGTGTATATGTATACTGTATATGGGTGTATATATGTATACTGTATATGTGTGTATATATGTATACTGTATATGTGTGTATATATATGTATACTGTTTATGGGTGTGTATATGTGTATACTGTATATGTGTGTATATATGTATACTGTATATGTGTGTATATATATGTATACTGTTTATGGGTGTGTATATGTATACTGTATATGTGTGTGTGTATATGTATACTGTATATGGGTGTATATATGTATACTGTATATGTGTGTATATATGTATACTGTATATGTGTGTATATATATGTATACTGTTTATGGGTGTATATATATGTATACTGTATATGGGTGTATATATGTATACTGTATATGGGTGTATATATATGTATACTGTTTATGGGTGTATATATGTATACTGTATATGTGTGTATATATATGTATACTGTATATGTGTGTGTGTGTATATATGTATACTGTATATGTGTGTATATATATGTATACTGTATATGTGTGTATATATATGTATACTGTATATGTGTATATATGTTTACTGTATATGTGTGTGTATATATATGTATACTGTATATGTGTGTATATATGTATACTGTATATGGGTGTGTATATATGTATACTGTATATGTGTGTATATATATGTATACTGTTTATGGGTGTATATATGTATACTGTATATGTGTGTATATATATGTATACTGTATATGGGTGTATATATGTATACTGTATATGTGTGTGTATATATGTATACTGTATATGTGTGTGTATATGTATACTGTATATGTGTATATATGTATACTGTATGTGTGTGTATATATGTATACTGTATATGTGTGTATATATATGTATACTGTATATGTGTGTGTATATATATGTATACTGTATATGTGTGTATATATATGTATACTGTATATGTGTGTGTATATATATGTATACTGTATATGTGTGTATATATATGTATACTGTATATGTGTGTGTATATATATGTATACTGTATATGTGTGTGTATATATATGTATACTGTATATGTGTGTATATATATGTATACTGTATATGTGTGTGTATATATATGTATACTGTATATGTGTGTATATATATGTATACTGTATATGTGTGTGTATATATATGTATACTGTATATGTGTGTATATATATGTATACTGTATATGTGTGTGTATATATATGTATACTGTATATGTGTGTATATATATGTATACTGTATATGTGTGTGTGTATATATGTATACTGTATATGTGTGTATATATATGTATACTGTATATGTGTGTGTATATATATGTATACTGTATATGTGTGTGTATATGTATACTGTATATGTGTGTGTATATATGTATACTGTATATGTGTGTATATATATGTATACTGTATATGTGTGTGTGTATATATGTATACTGTATATGTGTGTATATATATGTATACTGTATATGTGTGTGTATATATATGTATACTGTATATGTGTGTGTATATGTATACTGTATATGTGTGTGTATATGTATACTGTATATGTGTGTATATATATGTATACTGTATATGTGTGTGTGTATATATGTATACTGTATATGTGTGTATATATATGTATACTGTATATGTATGTGTATATATGTATACTGTATATGTGTATATATGTATACTGTATATGTGTGTGTATATATATGTATACTGTATATGTGTGTATATATGTATACTGTATATGGGTGTGTATATGTATACTGTATATGTGTGTATATATATATACTGTATATGTGTGTGTGTATATGCTGTATTACTGTATGTGTGTGTATATATATGTATACTGTATATGTGTGTGTATATGTATACTGTATATGTGTATATATATGTATACTGTTTATGGGTGTATATATGTATACTGTATATGTGTGTATATATATGTATACTGTATATGTGTGTGTGTATATATGTATACTGTATATGTGTGTATATATATGTATACTGTATATGTGTGTGTATATATATGTATACTGTATATGTGTGTGTATATGTATACTGTATATGTATGTGTATATATGTATACTGTATATGTGTATATATGTTTACTGTATATGTGTGTGTATATATATGTATACTGTATATGTGTGTATATATGTATACTGTATATGGGTGTGTATATGTATACTGTATATGTGTGTATATATATATACTGTATATGTGTGTGTATATGCTGTATTACTGTATGTGTGTGTATATATATGTATACTGTATATGTGTATATATATGTATACTGTATATGTGTGTATATATATGTAAACTGTATATGTGTGTATATATGTATACTGTATATGTGTGTATATATGTATACTGTATATGTGTGTGTGTATATATGTATACTGTATATGTGTGTGTATATATGTATACTGTATATGTGTGTGTATATATACAGTATATGTGTGTGTGTATATGCTGTATTACTGTATATATGCGTGTATATATGTATACTGTATATGGGTGTGTATATGTATACTGTATATGTGTATATATATGTATACTGTATATGTGTGTATATGTATACTGTATATGTGTGTGTATATGTATACTGTATATGTGTGTATATATATGTATACTGTATATGTGTGTGTATATATGTATACTGTATATGTGTGTGTATATATATATGTATACTGTATATGTGTATATATGTATACTGTATATGGGTGTGTATATGTATACTGTATATGTGTATATATATATATGTATACTGTATGTGTGTGTATATGTATACTGTATATGGGTGTGTATATATATGTATACTGTATATGTGTATATATATATGTATACTGTATATGTGTGTATATATATACAGTATATGTGTGTGTATATGCTGTATTACTGTATATATGCGTGTATATATGTATACTGTATATGTGTGTATATATACGTATACTGTATATGTGTATATATATGTATACTGTATATGTGTGTGTATATATGTATACTGTATATGTGTGTATATGTATACTGTATATGTGTGTGTGTATATGCTGTATTACTGTATATATGCGTGTATATATGTATACTGTATATGGGTGTGTATATGTATACTGTATATGCGTGTATATATGTATACTGTATGTGTGTATATATATGTATACTGTATATGTGTGTGTATATGTATACTGTATATGTGTGTGTGTATATGCTGTATTACTGTATATATGCGTGTATATATGTATACTGTATATGGGTGTGTATATGTATACTGTATATATGTGTGTATATATGTATACCGTATGTGTGTATATATGTATACTGTATATGGGTGTGTATATATATGTATACTGTATATGGGTGTGTATATATATATGTATACTGTATGTGTATATATGTATACTGTATATGTGTGTATATATGTGTGTGTATATATATATATGTATACTGTATATGTGTGTATATATATGTATACTGTATATGTGTGTATATATGTATACTGTATATGTGTGTATATGTATACTGTATATGGGTGTATATATGTATACTGTATATGTGTGTGTATATATGTATACTGTATATGTGTATATATGTATACTGTATATGTGAGTATATATGCATACTGTATATGGGTGTATATATGTATACTGTATATGTGTGTATATGTGTATACTGTATGTGTGTATATATATGTATACTGTATATGTGTGTGTATATATGTATACTGTATATGGGTGTGTATATGTATACTGTATATGGGTGTATATATGTATACTGTATATGTGTGTGTATATATGTATACTGTATATGTGTATATATGTATACTGTGTATGTGTGTGTATATATGTATACTGTATATGTGTGTATATGTGTATACTGTATGTGTGTATATATATGTATACTGTATATGTGTGTGTATATATGTATACTGTGTATGGGTGTGTATATGTATACTGTATATGTGTATATATATGTATACTGTATGTGTGTATATATATGTATAATGTATATGTGTGTGTGTATATGTATACTGTATATGTGTGTGTATATGCTGTATTACTGTATATATGCGTGTATATATGTATACTGTATATGGGTGTGTATATGTATACTGTATATGTGTGTGTATATATGTATACTGTATATGGGTGTGTATATATATATGTATACTGTATATGGGTGTGTGTATATATGTATGTATACTGTATATGTGTGTGTATATATATATATGTATACTGTATATGTGTGTATATATATGTATACTGTATGTGTATATATGTATACTGTATATGTGTGTATATATGTATACTGTATATGTGTGTGTATATATATGTATACTGTATATGTGTGTGTATATGTATACTGTATATGTGTGTATATATGTATACTGTATATGTGTGTGTATATGTATACTGTATATGTGTGTGTATATATGTATACTGTATATGTGTGTATATATGTATACTGTATATGTGTGTGTATATATATGTATACTGTATATGTGTGTGTATATGTATACTGTATATGTGTGTGTATATGTGTATACTGTATATGTGTGTATATATGTATACTGTATATGTGTGTGTATATGTATACTGTATGTGTGTGTATATGTATACTGTATATGGGTGTATATATGTATACTGTATATGTGTGTATATGTATACTGTATATGTGTGTGTATATATGTATACTGTATATGTGTGTATATATATGTATACTGTATATGTGTGTATATGTGTATACTGTATATGTGTGTGTATATGTGTATATATATGTATACTGTATATGTGTGTATATATATGTATACTGTATGTGTGTATATATATGTATACTGTATATGTGTGTATATATATGTATACTGTATATGTGTGTATATGTATACTGTATATGTGTGTGTATATGTATACTGTATATGTGTGTGTATATGTATACTGTATATGTGTGTATATATGTATACTGTATATGTGTGTGTATATGTATACTGTATATGGGTGTATATATGTATACTGTATATGTGTGTATATATATGTATACTGTATATGTGTGTATATGTGTATACTGTATATGTGTGTGGATATATGTATACTGTATATGTGTGTATATGTATACTGTATATGTGTGTGTATATATGTATACTGTATATGTGTGTATATATATGTATACTGTATATGTGTGTATATGTGTATACTGTATATGTGTGTGTATATGTATACTGTATATGTGTGTATATATATGTATACTGTATATGTGTGTATATATGTATACTGTATATGTGTGTATATATATGTATACTGTATATGTGTATATATGTATACTGTATATGTGTGTATACTGTATATGAGTGTATATGTATACTGTATATGGGTGTATATATGTATACTGTATATGTGTGTGTATATGTATACTGTATATGTGTGTGTATATGTATACTGTATATGTGTGTGTATATGTATACTGTATATGTGTGTATATATACAGTTATATGAAAAAGTTTGGGCACCCCTATTAATCTTAAGCTTAATGTTTTATAAAAATTGGTGTTTTTGCAACAGCTATTTCAGTTTGATATATGTAATAACTGTTGGACACAGTAATGTTTCTGCCTTGAAATGAGGTTTATTGTACTAACAGAAAATGTGCAATCTGCATTCAAACAAAATTTGACAGGTGCATAAGTATGGGCACCTCACCAGGAAAGTGACATTAATATTTAGTAGATCCTCCTTTTGCAAAAATAACAGCCTCTAGTCGCTTCCTGTAGCTTTTAATGATTTCCTGGATCCTGGATGAAGGTATTTTTGACCATTCCTCTTTACAAAACAATTCCAGTTCAGTTAAGTTTGATGGTCGCAGAGCATGGACAGCCCTCTTCAAATGATCCCACAGATGTTCAATGATATTCAGGTCTTGTGACTGGGATGGCCATTCCAGAACATTGTAATTGTTCCTCTGCATGAATGCCTGAGTAGATTTGGAGCGGTGTTTTGGATCATTGTCTTGCTGAAAGATCCATCCCCTGCGTAACTTCAACTTTATCACTGATTCTTGAACATTATTGTCAAGAATCTGCTGATACTGAGTGGAATCCATGCGTCCCTCAACTTTAACAAGATTCCCGGTGCCGGCATTGGCCACACAGCCCCAAAGCATGATGGAACCTCCACCAAATTTTACTGTGGGTAGCAAGTGTTTTTCTTGGAATGCTCTGTTTTTTTGCCGCCATGCATAACACCTTTTTGTATGACCAAACAACTCAATATTGGTTTCATCAGTCCACAGGACCTTCTTCCAAAAAGAAATTGGCTTCCCCAAATGTGCTTTTGCATACCTCAGCCGACTCTGTTTGTGGCGTGCTTGCAGAAACGGCTTCTTTCGCATCACTCTCCCATACAGCTTCTCCTTGTGCAAAGTGCGTTGTATAGTTGACCGATGCACAGTGACACCATCTGCAGCAAGTTGATGCTGCTGCTCTATGGAGGTGGTCTGAGGATTGTCCTTGACTGATCTCACCATTCTTCTTCTCTGCCTTTCTGATGTTTTTCTTGGCCTGCCACTTCTGGCCTTAACAAGAACTGTCCCTGTGTTCTTCCATTTCCTTACTATGTTCCTCACAGTGGAAGCTGACAGGTTAAATCTCTGAGACAGCTTTTTGTATCCTTCCCCTGAACAACTATGTTGAATATTCTTTGTTTTCAGATCATTTGACAGTTGTTTTGAGGAGCCCATGATACCACTCTTCAGAGGAGATTCAAACAGGAGAACAACTTGCAAGTGGCCACTTTAAGTAGCTTTTCTCATGATTGCATACACCTGGCTATGAAGTTCAAAGCTCAATGAGGTTACAAAACCAAAAAAAGTGCTTTAGTAAGTCAGTAAAAAGTAGGTAGGAGTATTTAAAACAAGAAAATGATAAGGGTGCCCATACTTATGCACCTGTCAAATTTTGTTTGAATGCAGATTGCACATTTTCTGTTAGTACAATAAACCTCATTTCAAGGCAGAAACATTACTGTGTCCAACAGTTATTACATATATCAAACTGAAATAGCTGCTGCAAAAACACCAATTTTTATAAAACATTAAGCTTAAGATTAATAGGGGTGCCCAAACTTTTTCATATAACTGTATGTATACTGTATATGTGTGTATATATGTGTATACTGTATATGTGTGTATATGTATACTGTATATGTGTGCGTATATATGTATACTGTATATGGGTGTATATATGAATACTGTATATGTGTGTATATGTGTATACTGTATGTGTATATATGTATACTGTATATGTGTGTATATGTGTATACTGTATATGTGTGTGTATATATGTATACTGTATATGTGTGTATATATGTATACTGTATATGTGTGTGTGTGTATATGTATACTGTATATGTGTGTGTATATGTATACTGTATATGTGTGTATATATATGTATACTGTATATGTGTGTATATATATATATGTATACTGTATATGTGTGTGTATATGTATACTGTATATGTGTGTGTATATATGTATACTGTATATGTGTGTATATATGTGTATACTGTATATGTGTGTATATGTATACTGTATATGTGTGTGTATATATGTATACTGTATATGTGTGTATATATATGTATACTGTATATGGGTG
Source organism: Phyllobates terribilis (assembly GCF_046119375.1). Lineage (NCBI taxonomy): Eukaryota > Metazoa > Chordata > Amphibia > Anura > Dendrobatidae > Phyllobates > Phyllobates terribilis. The sequence goes on along the minus strand of NW_027362940.1, from coordinate 986,009 downwards.
TATATATGTATACTGTATATGTGTGTATATATATGTATACTGTATATGTGTGTATATGTATACTGTATATGTGTGTATATATGTATACTGTATATGTGTGTATATGTGTATACTGTATATGTATGTGTATATATGTATACTGTATATGTGTGTATATGTGTATACTGTATATGTGTGTGTATATATGTATACTGTATACATATACAGTATACATATATACACATATACAGTATACATATATACACCCATAAACAGTATACATTTATACACACATATACAGTATACATATATATACACACATATACAGTATACATATATACACACACATATACAGTGTACATATATATACACACATACAGTATAAATATATATACACACATACAGTATACATATATATATATACACATATATACAGTATACATATATATACACACATATACAGTATACATATATACACACATATACAGTATACATATATACACCCATATACAGTATACATATATACACACATATACAGTATACATATATATACACACATATACAGTATACATATACACACACATATACAGTATACATATATATACACACATACAGTATACACATATACACACATATACAGTATACATATATATACACACACATATACAGTATACATATATATATACACACACATATACAGTATACATATATACACACATATACAGTATACATATATACACACATATACAGTATACATATATACACACATATACAGTATACATATACACACACACACATATACAGTATACATATATACACACATATACAGTATACATATACACACACATATTCAGTATACATATATACACACACATATACAGTATACACATATACACACACATACAGTATACATATATACACACATATACAGTATACATATATATAAACACATATACAGTATATATACACACACATATACAGTATACATATATATACACACATATACAGTATATATACACACACATATACAGTATACATATATATACACACCCATATACAGTATACATATATATACACACCCATATACAGTATACATATACATACACACATACAGTATACATATATATACACACATATACAGTATACATATACACACATATACAGTATACATATACATACACACATACAGTATACATATATATATACACATAAACAGTATACATATACACACATATACAGTATACATATATATACACACACATAGAGTATACATATATACACATATACAGTATACATATATATACACACATATACAGTATATATACACACACATATACAGTATACATATATATACACACCCATATACAGTATACATATATATACACACCCATATACAGTATACATATACATACACACATACAGTATACATATATATACACACATATACAGTATACATATACACACATATACAGTATACATATACATACACACATACAGTATACATATATATATACACATATACAGTATACATATACACACATATACAGTATACATATATATACACACACATAGAGTATACATATATACACATATACAGTATACATATATACACACACATATACAGTATACATATATACACATATACAGTATACATATATACACATATACAGTATATATATACACACACACATATACAGTATACATATATATACACACACATACACACACATATATACAGTATACATATATACACACATATACAGTATACATATATACACACATATACAGTATACATATATATACACACACATATACAGTAAACATATATATATACACCCATATACAGTATACATATATACACATATACAGTATACATATACACACACATATACAGTATACATATACACACATATACAGTATACATATATATACACACATATACAGTATACATATATACACATATACAGTATACATATATACACATATACAGTATATATACACACACATATACAGTATACATATATATACACACATATACAGTGTACATATATATAAACACATATACAGTATATATACACACACATATACAGTATACATATATATACACACATATACAGTATACATATATATACACACACATATACAGTATACATATACATACACACATACAGTATACATATATATACACACATATACAGTATACATATACACACATATACAGTATACATATACATACACACATACAGTATACATATATATACACACATAAACAGTATACATATACACACATATACAGTATACATATATATACACATATAAAGTATACATATACACACCCATATACATATATATATATATACACACATATACAGTATACATATATATATATACACACATATACAGTATACATATATATACACATATACAGTATACATATACACACACATATACAGTATACATATATATACACATATAAAGTATACATATACACACCCATATACATATATATATATATACACACATATACAGTATACATATATATATATACACACATATACAGTATACATATACATACACACATACAGTATACATATATATACACACATAAACAGTATACATATACACACATATACAGTATACATATATATACACATATAAAGTATACATATACACACCCATATACATATATATATATATACACACATATACAGTATACATATATATATATACACACATATACAGTATACATATATACACACATATACTGTATACATATATACACACACATATACAGTATACATATATACACATATACAGTATACATATATACACATATACAGTATATATATACACACACACATATACAGTATACATATATATACACACACATACAGTATACATATATACACACATATACAGTATACATATATATACACACACATATACAGTAAACATATATATATACACACACATATACAGTATACATATATACACATATACAGTATACATATATACACATATACAGTATATATATACACACACACATATACAGTATACATATATATACACACATACAGTATACATATACACACATATACAGTATACATATATACACATATACAGTATACATATATATACATATACAGTATACATATATACACACATATACAGTATACATATATACACACATATACAGTATACATATATACACATTAAAATAAACAAATCACCAGGACCTGATGGCATACACCCACGGGTACTAAGGGAACTAAGTAATGTGATAGACAGACCGTTATATCTTATATTTAAGGACTCTGTTGAGACTGGGTCTGTGCCACTTGATTGGCGACAGGCGAATGTAGTGCCAATATTCAAAAAGGGAGCGAAAAGTGACGCCGGAAACTATCGGCCGGTGAGTCTGACGTCCGTTGTGGGCAAAATTTTTGAAAGCTTCATTAAAGAGGCAATTACGGAGCATCTTGATGCTAATAATCTTTTAATCCCGAACCAACATGGATTCATGAGGAATCGCTCCTGCCAAACAAACCTGATTGACTTCTACGAGGAGATGAGCTCTCGAGTAGATCAGGGGGAACCAGTGGATGTCGTGTATCTCGACTTCTCAAAAGCATTCGATAGCGTGCCACATAATAGGTTGGTATACAAAATGAGAATGATGGGGCTGGGGGAAAATGTCTGCAAGTGGGTAGCTAACTGGCTAAGGGATAGAAGGCAGAGGGTGGTTATAAATGGAATATACTCAGATTGGGTAAGCGTCACTAGTGGGGTACCACAGGGGTCTGTACTAGGCCCAATGTTATTTAATATCTTTATTAACGACATAGTCAACGGGATAAATAGTAAAATATCAATATTTGCAGATGACACAAAGTTATGTAAAACAATTAATACAAAAGAGGACAGTGCAGACCTACAGAGGGATTTGGATAAGCTGGGTAGGTGGAGCATTAAATGGCAAATGAGGTTTAACGAGGAGAAATGTAAGGTCATACATATGGGAAGGAAAAATGGAAGTCACCAGTACTCACTGAATGGGAAATCATTGGGGAATTCAGAGATGGAGAAGGACTTGGGCATCTTGATTGATAGCAAACTAAATTGGAGTGCCCAAAGTCAGGCCGCTGCTGTAAGGGCAAACAGGGTAATGGGATGTATCAGAAGAGGTATAGCTGCAAAGGATGAGAACATTGTTCTTCCACTGTACAAAGCACTGGTCAGACCACACTTGGAATACTGTGCTCAGTTATGGGCCCCAATATATAGAAAGGATATAAATGAGCTTGAAAAGGTACAAAGGAGGGCAACAAAATTAATAAAGGGAATGGAGGGACTGCAATACCCAGAGAGGTTGGCAAAACTAGGACTATTCAGCTTGGAAAAGAGAAGGTTGAGGGGGGACATAATAAATGTGTACAAATATGTTAGGGGACAGTATAGAGATCTTGCCCGGGATTTGTTCAAAAGCAGGGATATTACGGTAACAAGAGGGCATTCACTAAGACTGGAAGAGAAAAGGTTTCAGCACCAGCATAGGAAGGGGTTCTTTACGGTAAGAGCAGTGAGAATATGGAATTCACTGAGTGAGGAGACGGTGATGTCAGATTCACTAAACCAGTTCAAGCGGGGACTGGATGCATTTCTAGATACCAGGCAGATTTCAGCGTATACTTAAAAATAGAATAAAATAGTAGGTTGATACAGGGATTTATTCTGACTGCTGGTTTCAGAGTCGGGAGGGAATTTTTCCTCAGGTGAAGATTGGCTAAATCATTTGGGGTTTTTGCCCTCCTCTGGATCAACTTTAGCAATTACAGAACTAACAGGTCGAACTTGATGGACGCAAGTCTTTATTCAGCTTTACAAACTATGACTATGACTATGACCCATAAACAGTATACATATATATACACACCCATATACAGTATACATATATATACACACACACATATACAGTATACATATATATATACACACACATATACAGTATACATATATATACACACACATATACAGTATACATATATATATACACACACATATACAGTATACATATATATACACACACATATACAGTATACATATATATATACACACACATATACAGTATACATATATATACACACACATATACAGTATACATATATATACACACACACACATATACAGTATACATATATATATACACACACATATACAGTATACATATATATATACACATACATATACAGTATACATATACACACACATATACAGTATACATATACAGTATACATATATACACCCATATACAGTATACATATATATACACACATATACAGTATACATATATACACATATACAGTATACATATATATACACACACATATACAGTATACATATATATACACACACACATATACAGTATACATATATATATACACACACACATATACAGTATACATATATATACACACACACACATATACAGTATACATATATATACACACACATATACAGTATACATATATATACACACACACACATATACAGTATACATATATATACACACACATATACAGTATACATATATATACACACACACACATATACAGTATACATATATATATACACACACATATACAGTATACATATATATACACACATACAGTATACATATATATACACACATATACAGTATACATATACACACACATATACAGTATACATATATACACATATACAGTATACATATATATATACACACATATACAGTATACATATATATATACACACATATACAGTATACATATATATACACACACACACATAAACAGTATACATATATATATACACACATACAGTATACATATATATACACACATATACAGTATACATATATACACACATATACAGTATACATATATACACATATACAGTATACATATATATATACACACATATACAGTATACATATATATATACACACACATATACAGTATACATATATATATACACACATATACAGTATACATATATATACACACACACACACATAAACAGTATACATATATATATACACACATACAGTATACATATATATACACACATAAACAGTATACATATACACACACATATACAGTATACATATATACACATATACAGTATACATATATATATACACACATACAGTATACATATATATACACACACACACACATATACAGTATACATATATATATACACACATACAGTATACATATATACACACATACAGTATACAAATATACACATATACAGTATACATATATATATACACATGTACAGTATACATATATACACCCATAAACAGTATACATATATACACACATATACAGTATACATATATACACACATATACAGTATACATATATACACATATACAGTATACATATATATACACACACATATACAGTATACATATATATACACACCCATATACAGTATACATATACACACACATATACAGTATACATATACACACACATATACAGTATACATATATATACACATATACAGTATACATATACACACCCATATACAGTATACATATATATACACATATACAGTATACATATATATATACCCATATAAAGTGTACATATATACACCCATATACAGTATACATATATACACACATATACAGTATACATATACACACCCATATACAGTATACATATATATACACATATACAGTATACATATATACACATACAGTATACATATATACACCCATATACAGTATACATATACACACATATACAGTATACATATATATACACATATACAGTATACATATATACACATACAGTATACATATATATACCCATATACAGTGTACATATATACACCCATATACAGTATACATATACACCCATATACAGTATACATATATATACACATATACAGTATACATATATACACACACACATATACAGTATACACATATACACACATATACAGTATACATATATATACACATATACAGTATACATATATACACATACAGTATACATATATATACCCATATACAGTGTACATATATACACCCATATACAGTATACATATATACACATATACAGTATACATATATACACATACATATACAGTATACACATATACACACATATACAGTATACATATACACACCCATATACAGTATACATATATATACACATATACAGTATACATATATACACATACAGTATACATATACACACCCATATACAGTATACATATATACACCCATATACAGTATACATATATATACCCATATACAGTGTACATATATATACCCATATACAGTATACATATACACCCATATACAGTATACATATATATACACATATACAGTATACATATATACACATACAGTATACATATATATACCCATATACAGTGTACATATATACACCCATATACAGTATACATATACACCCATATACAGTATACATATATATACACACATATACAGTATACACATATACACACATATACAGTATACATATATATACCCATATACAGTGTACATATATACACCCATATACAGTATACATATACACCCATATACAGTACACATATATACACATATACAGTATACATATATACACATACAGTATACATATATATACCCATATACAGTGTACACATATACACACATATACAGTATACACATATACACACATATACAGTATACACATATACACACATATACAGTATACATATATATACCCATATACAGTGTACATATATACACCCATATACAGTATACATATACACCCATATACAGTACACATATATATACACATATACAGTATACATATATACACATACAGTATACATATATATACCCATATACAGTGTACACATATACACCCATATACAGTATACATATATACACACATATACAGTATACATATATATACACCCATATACAGTATACATATATATACCCATATACAGTGTACACATATACACACATATACAGTATACATATACACACATATACAGTATATATATACACATACAGTATACATATATATATATATATACACCCATATACAGTGTACATATATACACACATATACAGTATACATATATATATATACACACACATATACAGTATACATATATACACATATACAGTATACATATATACACCTATATACAGTGTACACATATACACACACATATACAGTATACATATATATACACACATACAGTAAACATATATATACACACCCATATACAGTATACATATATACACATACAGTATACATATACACACATATACAGTATACATATACACACACATACAGTATACATATATACACATATACAGTATACATATACACACACATATACAGTATACATATATACACCCATATACAGTATACATATATACACACACATATACAGTATACACATATACACACATATACAGTATACATATATACACACATATACAGTATACATATATATACACACATACAGTATACATATATACACACACATATACAGTATACATATATACCCATATACAGTGTACATATATACACACATATACAGTATACATATATACACATATACAGTATACATATACACACACATATACAGTATACATATATACCCATATACAGTGTACATATATACACACATATACAGTATACATATATACACACACCCATATACAGTATACATATATATACACACACATATACAGTATACACATATACACATATACAGTATACATATATACACACATACAGTATACATATATACAGTATACATATATATACACGCATATACAGTATACATATATACACATATACAGTATACATATATACACACACATATACAGTATACATATATACACATATACAGTATACATATATATACACACATATACAGTATACATATATACACACACATATACAGTATACATATATACACCCATATACAGTATACATATATACACACACATATACAGTATACATATATACACATATACAGTATACATATATACACACATACAGTATACATATATACACACACACATACAGTATACATATATACACACATATACAGTATACACATATACACATATACAGTATACATATATACACACATACAGTATACATATATACACACACACATACAGTATACATATATACACACATATACAGTATACATATATACACATATACAGTATACATATATATACACACATATACAGTATAAATATACACACACATATACAGTGTACATATACACACACATATACAGTATACATATATACACACATATACAGTATACATATATACACACACATATACAGTATACATATATACACACATATACAGTATACATATACACACATATACAGTATACATATATACACACATACAGTATACATACATACACACATATACAGTATACATATATACACATATACAGTATACATATACACACACATATACAGTAAACATATATACACCCATAAACAGTATACATATATATACACACATATACAGTATAAATATACACACACATATACAGTGTACATATATACACACATATACAGTATACATATATATATACACGTATACATATATATACACACCCATATACAGTATACATATATATACACACACATACAGTATACATATATATACACATATATACAGTATACATATATACACACATACAGTATACATATATATACACACACATATATAGTATACATATACACACATATACAGTATACATATATACACACATATACAGTATACATATATATACACAAATACAGTATACATATATATACACACACATATACAGTATACATATATATATACACACATACAGTATACATATATATATATATATATATACACACCCATATACAGTATACATATATATACACATATATACAGTATACATATATACACACATACAGTATACATATATACACACATATACAGTATACATATATACACACACATATACAGTATACATATATATACACACATATACAGTATACATATACACACCCATATACAGTATAAATATATATACACACATACAGTATACATATATATACACATACAGTATACATATATACACCCATATACAGTATACATATACACACATATACAGTATACATATATATACACACACATACAGTATACATATATACACACATATACAGTATACATATATACACACATATACAGTATACATATATATATACACACATATACAGTATACATATATATATATACATACATATACAGTATACATATATATACACACATATACAGTATACATATACACACACACATATACAGTATACATATATATACACACATATACAGTATACATACATATACATACATATACAGTATACATATATACACCCATATACAGTATACATATATATACACACATATACAGTATACATACATATACACACATATACAGTATACATATATCATGTCATGCAGTGCTTGTCTCATCGCTGTAATTTCCTGCTGTTGCCACCTGGTGGACAGAATTGGTCAGTACACGCTGAGAATGCTCACATGGTGGGGGAGGGGCAGCTTATATATGTATATACACAGTCACAATGCAGTTAGGGTTATGTTCACACAGTGTTTTTTTAAATGTTTTTTTCCACATTATAAAACTCAGAGTTGTCAGGAAAAGCATTGCATGTATTTTTGATGTATGCCTCACACTAAATACATTTTTGAAGATTTTTTTTTAATCTTCCATCCTATACTCGGGCACTGGCTGTATATTGTTGTGGCCCCGGGACTTGCTTAGATCCACTGGGTGGCATTGCCAGCTACATTGCAGTAAATGGGTGACCTAAATCCCACATTCATCCTGTGACCAGTTAGGGACTGTTTTTTCTTAAAGAAGGGGCTCGAGTTATTAATCCCAGACAATCCATTAATGGAGTTTCCAGTAGTATAATAATGATGATTTATCCTGGGGATGGGTTATCAATATCAGATTGGTGGGCTCCGACACGCAGCACTGGCTCTACCCATCAGTTGTTTGCAACGCTCAGATGTAAATAGTTTGAAGATCTGAACATCACTGCTCCATTCACTGTACTGTGGGTCCTGCAAGTCAGCTAATATTCATGTAATAGGAGCTGATCTGCAGCACCAGGGAGCGGCCACTACACAGTGACCAGAGCTGTGATGTTCAGCTCCACAACAATGTTTACATCTGACCTCTGCCAGAGTTTCAAACAACTGAGTAGTTGAGGTGCCACGTGCCGGACCCCCACAAATCTGATATTAATGAGCTAACCAGGGGATAGGCCATCAATAAGTTTGTCCTGGAAATTCCCTTTAAGGCCCACCTGCACATACTATGTATATAATATATATATGGCAAAGAGTGGGAAGGGGTTAATCACAGGCTCATAAAACGGACAAACAACACAAATATTGGTTCTATCTTTACACATTTGGGGTAGCCCTTAAGAGGGCCGTTGGGTCAAAGAGAGAGAGAGAAAGAAGAGAGAGGGGAGGGAGAGATACCGGGAGATACCAAGAGAGAGAAAAAAAGAGAGACCCAACCAGTGCAAGGCTAAGCCGGGCAGGTGGTAGCGGCTATTTATACCCACTGCTGATCTCTGATTGGTGGAAAATCTGGGTGTGGCTGCTCTGTGATTGCTCAGCATTATGACCTCACAGTGGCGATGACTCATACCTCCTGGGTGGTTCTTCTGGGCGGTTCTGTTTTCTGACTGGTGGAAATTCTAATCAGCATTATGACCTCACAGTGGCCGTGACTCATGTTTCATGGACTGTTCTATCTGGGTGACCTGAAACATGCTGATCTCTGATTGGTGGAAATTCAAGTCATCTTCATGACATCACAATCAGCATGTTATTACTGCTGAGATGTTCAGTTTTTTCCTAAATTTCCTACGTTTTGTCCTAATTTATTAGCACATATATACCACTCATTCCTACAATCAAAGGATCAGGAAACCACTCTGAAATCAATATCCTACAATTTACCCCAACAGCAAAATAACAACTATACACAAAATACCAAAAGATATATCAGATTATTAATGACTAGTGTTGAGCATTCCGATACTGAAATATCGGGTATCGGCCGATATTCGCGGTATCGGAATTCTGATACTTAATTCCGATACTTTTAGAATATCGAATACCGGAATCGGAAGTTCCCATAATGCCTGCGCTCTGCAGTGTCTCTGAAGGATGACAAGCTGGATGGCAGCGCTCAGCTGCGATCCAGCCTGTCATCAGAATGCCATCCTAGCGTGAGAGAATTCTCCTGATTGTTTAAAAGCCGGCGGGCGGTAAAAAGCCGCCGGCTTTTAAACAATCACACAGCCCCACACTCGCTTCCCCGCAGCCTCCCACCCCGATCCTCCGCTCCCCTCGCCACCTCCCATCCCGATCGTAAGTTAGGACCGGGCGGGGAGCGCAGCACCAAGGAGCGGGGAGCGAAGGACCCGGGCGGGGAAGCCGGCAGTGAAAAGACTTCACCGCCGGCTTTCCCGTTCTGTGCTGCGCTTTCCCGCCAGTTATTTCAAATGAACAGCTGAGGTATCAGGTGATGCTGATCAGCTGTTCATTTGAAGTAGCCGCTGCCCTCAGAGGGTTCATGTCAATTCATGCTTGACTGCATTGCATGAACTCACATGAACTTTCCCACGGTCGCACAGGTCAGCCTCACCTCCCAGACCGGTCATGATTGGTGTGTGTGGGTGTCTGTGCGATGTGTGCGGGTGTGCGTGATGTGTGTGCGGTGTGTGTGCGGTGTGTGCGGGGTGTCTGTGCAGGTGTGTGCGCGGTGTCTGTGCGATGTCTGCGGGTGTGCGGGGTGTCTGTGCGATGTGTGCGGGTGTGCGTGGTGTGTGTGCGATGTCTCCGGGTGTGTGCGGGGTGTCTGTGCGATATGTGCGGGTGTGCGCGGTGTCTCTGCGATGTCTGTGGGTGTGTGCGTGCAGGCAAACATAGGCCGATGTGACACTACTACTCCCATCGGCCTATGTCTGTCCCCCGTCCACTTGTGCCAGCAGGATCAGCTTGATGGGAGCAGTAGTTCCCATCAGCCTGATCCTGCTATTTAAACTACCCCATATGTTATTTTGGCCCTATACATGTTTTATCTTTTTTTTGTTTTTAGTCCCCAATAAATTTTAAATACATTTCATTGGTGGCCAGTGGTTGCCTAAAATAAATTAGTTTATACATTACCTGTCCCCGCCAATCGCCACCTAAAATAAAGTAAAAAATAAAAACCTACACCTATACTCACCTAGACACCTAATTCCCCGAAGCCATCGATCTCCTGTAATAAAATTTAAAATAATAAGCCACAACCTTATCCTTACCCCTCCGTAGTAGTCCACGAGTGTCCCACGAAGATCTCCAGTTTATAGCAGCCACATAGAATGTGACCGCTCTGAACCGCCGCCGCCGCTAGAATGACAGGGCCGTAAAGCAGCCCCGTCATTGCATAAGCGGGTTCGCCGAAGTTCAGGCAGCGCTGCTCCGGTTAGCTGCTTTATGGCCCCGCTGTACCGTGAGAAATTCCCACGATACAGCAGTGCCGTAAAGGAGGTCACCGGAGCTGCGCTGACTGAATGCACTCCGGTGACCTCAGTCAGTGGCTCCCGCTGCCGGGAGCGGACGTGTTCCCGGCAGCGTGAGCTTACCATCTCCAGATGTGACAGCTGTGCATGGGAGATCAGCGCAGGAACGTGGACAGGTAACTATTTTTTTTTTTAGTAAACTAAGAATTAAATAAAATGGTGTGTTTTATTTCAAATAAATTATTTTTTTTCTGGGTGTAGTGTGTGTTTTTTATTTTTAACACTTTGTAGGTTAGTAATGGGGGTGTCTTATAGACGCCCATCATTACTAACCTGGGCTTCGTGGCAGCTGGCGCTGACATGAACCCCACCACTATTACCCCCTGCCACCGCACCAGGGCAGCGTGGAAGAGCGAGGCTAAGTGCCAGAGTTGGCGCATCCTATGGATGCGCCATTTCTGGGGCGGCTGACGGCTGGTGTTTCTAGCCTGGGAGGGGGCCAATATTCATGGCACCCTTCCTGGGCTATTAATATCAGCCCCCAGCTGTCTGCCTAGCCTTTGCTAGCTATTAAAATAGGGGGGACCCCACATCATTTTTTGGGGGGGTCTCCCATTTTAATACCTAGTAAAGGCTAGGTATTCAGCTGGGGGCTGATATTAGTAGCCTGGGAAGCTCCGTGGGTATTACCCCCTTCCCAAGCTTCAAACATCTGCCCCAGCCGTCTGCTTAACCTCTGCTAGAGACTAAAATTATGGGGGATCCCACGCCAATTTTATTTTTAATAAATCCTTTATTTTAACACTAAATGACACTTGAGGGGTTAATAAAGATGCAGTCCCTAAATTAATATTTATTTTTTAATTAATTTTTCCCAAAAATTCTGACGTGGGCTTTGCCATATTTTTGTATGCCAGCCAGGTACAGCAACCAGGGACGGGCTGCCCCCAACTCCCAGCTGCCTATTTGTACCTGGCCGAACACAACAATATAGGGAAGCCCTTTTTTTTAAATTATTTCATGAAATAATTAAAAAAAAATTGACGTGGGGCTTCGCACTATATTTGTGTCCAGCCAGGTACAGCAGGCAGGAACGGGCTGCCCCCAACCACCAGCTGCCTATTTGTACCTGGCTGGACACAACAATATAGGGAAGCCCTTTTTTTTTAATTATTTCATGAAATAATTTAAAAAAAATTGACGTGGGGCTTCGCCCTGTTTTTGTATCCAGCCAGGTACAACTAGGCAGCTGGGGGCTGGAATCCACAGCGCTGGGAGGCCCAAGCTTTCTGGGCCACCCCCGCTGCAAATTGCAGTCCGCAGCCACCCCGCAAAATGGCGCGTTCATAGAAGTGCCATCTTCTGGCGCTGTACCCAACTCATCCAGGGCCCTGGTGCGGTGGCTCACTGGGTAATAAAGGGGTTAGGGCCAGCTTGGCATTATCAGCTGGCCCTAAGCCCGAAATTCATGGGGTCACGCCAATATTAGACATGACCACCATGAATTTCTAGTAAAGTATTTAAAAAAAACACAACACCCAGAAAAAAGTCCTTTAATTGAAATAAACACACAATTCTTTATTGTTCTAAATTAAACCATACTTACCATCACGCCCATTCCAGCTGAAGCCAACGATCTCCTGCAATAAAAGAAAAATAAAGCAGCCTCATCCTTACCTTTCCATGGTTCCCACGACAGCTTCAGCTCTGCTACATCGAGATGACAGGCTGGACCGCAGCAGAACGCTGCCATCCAGCCTGTCATCCCGCGGACACTGAGAAGTGCAGGCTTGCTTGCGCTCCTCAGTGTCTCGCTGTGACGGCATAAAGATGAGCCGAGGTCATGTCCAATGAACTCGGCTCACCTCATGCACATCACTGACAGCGTGGGAGAATTCTAAGTGCTGAGTGCAGGAGAATTTTCCCACGCTGTCAGTGACGTGCATGAGGTGAGCCGAGTTCATTGGACATGACCTCAGCTCATCTTTATGCCGTCACAGCGAGACACTGAGGAGCGCAAGCAAGCCTGCACTTCTCAGTGTCCGCGGGATGACAGGCTGGATGGCAGCGTTCTGCTGCGGTCCAGCCTGTCATCTCGATGTAGCAGAGCTGAAGCTGTCGTGGGAACCATGGAAAGGTAAGGATGATGTTGCTTTATTATTTTTCTTTTATTGCAGGAGATCGTTGGCTTCAGCTGGAATGGGCGTGATGGTAAGTAGAGTTTAATTTAGAACAATAAAGAATTGTGTGTTTATTTCAATTAAAGGACTTTATTCTGGGTGTTTGTGTTTTTTTTTTTTAACTTTGACTATGGGGTTAGTAATGGGGGTGTCTTATAGACGCCTCTCCATTACTAACCTGGGTTTGATGTCAGCTGGCATTATAAGCTGACATCAACCCCAACCCTATTACCCCACTGCTACCGCTACAGGGCAGTGGGAAGAGCGAGGCTAAATGCCAGAATTGGCGCATCCTATGGATGCGCCATTTCTGGGGTGACTGACGGCTGGTGTTTCTAGCCTGGGAGGGGGCCAATATTCATGGCACCCTTCCTGGGCTATTAATATCAGCCCCCAGCTGTCTGCCTAGCCTTTGCTAGCTATTAAATTAGGGGGGACCCCACGTCATTTTTTTGGGGGGCCCCCCATTTTAATAGCTAGTAAAGGCTAGGTATTCAGCTGGGGGCTGATATTAGTAGCCTGGGAAGCTCCGTGGGTATTACCCCCTTCCCAGGCTTTAAACATCTGCCCCAGCCGTCTGCTTAACCTCCGCTAGAGCCTAAAATTACGGGGAACCCCACGCCAATTTTTTTTTAAATAAATCCTTTATTTTAACACTAAATGACAAGTACAGTAATCAACACTGTCACTGTACTTCATATATATGTGACTGACATGTTTCTATTTATCTAATCTATGTGTGATTCTCTATTCCTTCTATTCTAAATTGTCGGGTACCGCTGCTGAATTGCCGGCCGGCTTTTTTAAAGAGACAGTGCATGAAAACACTATTATTTTTTTTAATAAATCCTTTACACTAAATGACAAGTACAGTAAGCAACACTGTCACAGTACTTCATATATATTTCACTGACATGTTTCTATCTATCTAATCTATGTGTGAAGCTCTATTCTTTCTGTTGTAAATTGTCGGGTACCGGTGTATGCGCTGATGAATTGCCGGCTTTTCGCGTTATACATTCAACATTATTCTTAGTTGTTTTACTTCATGTAGAATTAACCTGCAAGGAAAGAAAGGGTTTATTTTCATTCCGATATTTGTGTCCCATTGACTTGCATTGGTTTCCGGTATCGGAATCAGCGATATCCGATACTTTTTGGATATCGGTCCGATCCAATCCGATACGATATTTCTTGATATCGGAAGGTATCGCTCAACACTATTAATGAGCAAATAAAAGACACAATCACATAAAAATAATTTTTAGAAAGGTGTAGAAAAAATGCTGTAAAGTAAGAACGCTTCAAAAATAGAAATGTTAATGATTTATTTAATCAATTAACAAAATACAAAGTGATACAAAGTGAATGAACAAACGAAAAATCTAGATCCAATTAATATTTGGTGTGACCAACTTTTCACTTTAAAACAGCATCAATTATTCCAGGTACACCTGCGCAAGGTCAGGGATTTTGTAATAATACAGTCAGGTGTCCGGTCATACACCATGGCAAGACTGAGCGCGAATACACAAGGAAGTTATACTACATCAGCAAGGTCTCTAAGGCACAAATTTCAAAGCAGATTGAGGGTTCAAGATGTGTCATTCAAGCACTTATGAAGAAGCAAGAAAATGTGCAACGTTGGGGTCAGTAGATGCAGTGGTCGGCCAAGGAAACTTAGTGCAGCAGATGTATGACACATTATGGTTACTTTCCTTCAAAAGCGGAAGATGTCCAGCAGTGCCATCAGCTCAGAACTGGCAGCAACCAGTGGGACTCAGCTTCACTCATCTACTGTTCAGAGAAGACTGGCCAGAAGTGGTCTTCATAGCAGAATTGTGGCGAAAAAGCCATATCTTCCACATCAAAACAAGGCCAAGTGACTCAACTATGCATTAAAACAGAGGAACCAGGGTGTAGAAAATTGGCAGGATGTGCTCTGGACGGTTGAGTCAAAATATGAAAAATGTTGTTAATACAGAAGAGATTTTGTTCACTGAAGGGCTGGAGAGCAGTACAATAATGAGTGTCTGTGGGCAATAGTGATGCATAAGCACGGTGGAGGGTCCTGTAAGTTTGGGGCTGCATTTCAGCAAATGGAAGTGGGAATTGGGTTAGAATTATTGGTTCCCTCAATGCTGAGATATAGAGGCAGATACTTATCCATCATGCAATATCATCATGGAGGTGTCTGATTGGATCCAAATGTTTTCTTCAGCAGAACAACAACCCCAAATGTACAGCCAATGTCATTAAGAATTATCTTCAATGTAAAGAACAAGGAGTCCTGGAAATGATATGGTCCCACCCAGTGGAGTAACTAGAGTCTGATAGGCCCCCACCTGCATGTTGGTCAGATGTATTTGCCCTTGTAGCGTTCTGGATCCTATAAAGATACAGTATATGTGTTCTCTCCCTATGTAGCAATGTCTCCCATCCTGGCTCTTTCTTGTAATAATCTCCCACATGCTGGGCCTTATGCTATAACATTTTCCCCCACCTGTGCCCCTGTCTGGTAATGTCCCCATTCTGGCATCATTTCCTTCATTCTGGTTTAATGTCCCCATCCTGGAATAGTGTCCCCATTCTGATATAATGTCCCCCTTTTGGTATAATATCTCTAATCTGGTATAATATACCCCCATGATGGTGTAATGCTCCCAATTCTGCTATAATGTCACCAAAGCTGATATAATGCCCCACATCCTGGTATAGTATCTCCAGTTCTGGCATAATGTCCCCCATGCTGCTATAATATCCCTTATACTGGTATAATATCATCATTGTGATATAATGTCCCCCATCCTGGTATAACATCATCATTGTGATATAATGTTCCCATTCTGATATAGTGTCACCCATCCGGGTATGGTGTACCCCATTCTGGTATAGTGTCCCTTATTCTAGTATAATGTCCCCAATTCTGGTATAATTTCCCCATTCTGATATAATGTCCCAATTCTGATTTAATGTCCCCCTTCCTGGTATATTGTCCCCATTCTGATATATTGTCCCCATTCTGATATAGTGTCCTTCATCTTGGTAAAATGTCCCCATACTAGTATAGTGTCCCCATTCTGGTATAATGTCCCCATCCTGGTATAATGCCCCCCATCCTGGTTTAATGACCATTATACTGTTTAATGTCCCTCGCCCTGGTTTAATGTCCCCCATCCTGGTACAATGTACTCCATTCTGTTACAGTGTCTCACATTCTGGCATAATGACCTAATTCTGATATAATGTCCCCATTCTGGTATAATGTATCCATTCTGGCATAATGTCCCCCATCCTGGTATGGTATCTACTGAGCTGCCATCCTGGGGATGGGTTATCAATATCAGAACGGTGGGCTCCGACACGCGGCACTGGCTCTACCCATCACTTGTTTGCGACGCTCAGATGTAAATAGTTTGAAGATCTGAACATCACTGCTCCATTCACTGTACTGTGGGTCCTGCAAGTCAGCTAATATTCATGTAATAGGAGCTGATCTGCAGCACCAGGTAGCAGACACTACACAGTGACCAGAGCTGTGATGTTCAGCTCCTCAACAATGTTTACATCTGACCTCTGCCAGAGTTTCAAACAACTGAGTAGTGGAGGTGCCACGTGCCGGACCCCCACAAATCTGATATTAATGAGCTAACCAGGGGATAGGCCATCAATATGTTTGTCCTTTAAATTCCCTTTAAGGCCCACCTGCTCATACTATGCATATAATATATATATGGCAAAGAGTGGGAAGGGGTTAATCACAGGCTCATAAAACGGACAAACAACACAAATATTGGTTCTATCTTTTACGCATTTGGGGTAGCCCTTTAGAGGGCCGTTGGGTCAAAGAGTGAGAGAGAAGAGAGAGGGGAGGGAGAGATACCGGGAGATACCAAGAGAGAGAAAAAAAGAGAGACCCAACCAGTGCAAGGCTAAGCCGGGCAGGCGGCAGCGGCTATTTATACCCACTGCTGATCTCTGATTGGTGGAAAATCTGGGTGTGGCTGCTCTCTGATTGGTGGAAAATCTGAGTGTGGCTGCTCTGTGATTGGTCAGCATTATGACCTCACAGTGGCGATGACTCATACCTCCTGGGTGGTTCTTCTGGGTGGTTCTGTTTTCTGGCTGGTGGAAATTCTAATCAGCATTATGACCTCACAGTGGCCGTGACTCATGTTTCATGGACTGTTCTATCTGGGTGACCTGAAACATGCTGATCTCTGATTGGTGGAAATTCAAGTCATCTTCATGACATCACAATCAGCATGTTATTACTGCTGAGATGTTCAGTTTTTTCCTAAATTTCCTATGTTTTGTCCTAATTTATTAGCACATATATACCACTCATTCCTACAATCAAAGGATCAGGAAACCACTCTGAAATTAATATCCTACAATTTACCCCAACAGCAAAAAAACAACTATACACAAAATACCAAAAGATATATCAGATTATTAATGAGCAAATAAAAGACACAATCACGTAAAAATAATTTCTAGAAAGGTGTAAAAAAATGGTGTAAAGTAAGAACGCTTCAAAAATAGAAATGTTAATGATTTATTTAATCAATTAACAAAATACAAGTGAATGAACAAACAAAAAATCTAGATCCAATTAATATTTGGTGTGACCAACTTTTCACTTTAAAACATCATCAATTCTTCTAGGTACACCTGCGCAAAGTCAGGGATTTTGTAATAATACAGTCAGGTGTCTGGTCATACACCATGGCAAGACTGAGCAAGAATACACAAGGAAGTTATACTACATCAGCAAGGTCTCTAAGGCACAAATGTCAATGCAGATTGAGGGTTCAAGATGTGTCATTCAAGCACTTATGAAGAAGCACAAGAAAATGTGCAACGTTGAGGTCAGTAGATGCAGTGATCGGCCAAGGAAACTTAGTGCAGCAGATGTATGACACATTACGGTTACTTTCCTTCAAAAGCGGAAGATGTCCAGCAGTGCCATGAGCTCAGAACTGGCAGCAACCAGTGGGACTCAGCTTCACTCATCTGGCCAGTCTTCTCTGAACAGTAGAAGTTCTCTTCATAGCAGAATTGTGGTGAAAAAGCCATATCTTACACATCAAAACAAGGCCAAGTGACTCAACTATGCATTAAAACAGAGGAACCAGGGTGTAGAAAATTGGCAGGATGTGCTCTGGACGGTTGAGTCCAAATATGAAAAATTTTGTTATTACAGAAGAGATTTTGTTCACTAAAGGGCTGGAGAGCAGTACAATAATGAGTGTCTGTGGGCAATAGTGATCCATAAGCACGGTGGAGGGTCCTGTAAGTTTGGGGCTGCATTTCAGCAAATGGAAGTGGGAATTGGGTTAGAATTATTGGTTCCCTCAATGCTGAGATATAGAGGCAGATACTTAGCCATCATGCAATATCATCAGGGAGGTGTCTGATTGGATCCAAATGTTTTCTTCAGCAGAACAACAACCCCAAACATACAGCCAATGTCATTAAGAATTATCTTCAATGTAAAGAACAAGGAGTCCTGGAAATGATCTGGTCCCACCCAGTGGAGTAACGAGAGTCTGATAGACCCCCACCTGCATGTTGGTCAGATGTATGGGCCCTTGTAGCGTTCTGGATCCTAAAAAGATACAGTATATGTGTTCTCTCCCTATGTAGGAATGTCCCCCATCCTGGCTCCTTCTTGTAATAATCTCCCACATACAGGGCCTTATGCTATAACATTTTCCCCCACCTGTGCCCCTGTCTGGTAATGTCCCAATTCTGGCATAATTTCCTTCATTCTGGTTTAATGTCCCCATCCTGGTATAGTGTCCCCATTCTGATATAATGTCCCCATTATGGTATAATGTCTCTAAACTGGTATAATATCCCCCATGCTGGTGTAATGCTCCCAATTCTGCTATAATGTCCCCAAAGCTGGTATAATGCCCCACATCCTGCTATAGTATCTCCAGTTCTGGCATAATGTCCCCCATGCTGCTATAATATCCACCATACCGGTATAATATCATCATTGTGATATAATTTCCACCATCCTGGTATAACATCATCATTGTGATATAATGTCCCAATTCTGATATAGTGTCACCCATCCGGGTATGGTGTACCCCATTCTGGTATAGTGTCCATTATTCTGGTATAATGTCCCAAATTCTGGTATAATTTCCCCATTCTGATATAATGTCCCCATTCTGATTTAATGCCCCCCTTCCTGGTATATTGTCCCCATTCTGATATATTGTCCCCATTCTGATATAGTGTCCTTCATCTTGGTAAAATGTCGCCATACTAGTATAGTGTCCCCATTCTGGTATAATGTCCCCATCCTGGTATAATGACCATCATACTGGTTTAATGACCATCATACTGGTTTAATGTCCCTCGCCCTGGTTTAATGTCCCCCATCCTGGTACAATGCACTCCATTCGGTTACAGTGTCTCACATTCTGGCATAATGACCTAATTCTGACATAATGTCCCCATTCTGGTATAATGTATCCATTCTGGCATAATGTCCCCCATCCTGGTATGGTATCTACTGAGCTGCCATCCTGGGGATGGGTTATCAATATCAGAACGGTGGGCTCCGACACGCGGCACTGGCTCTACCCATCACTTGTTTGCGACGCTCAGATGTAAATAGTTTGAAGATCTGAACATCACTGCTCCATTCACTGTACTGTGGGTCCTGCAAGTCGGCTAATATTCATGTAATAGGAGCTGATCTGCAGCACCAGGTAGCAGCCACTACACAGTGACCAGAGCTGTGATGTTCAGCTCCTCAACAATGTTTACATCTGACCTCTGCCAGAGTTTCAAACAACTGAGTAGTGGAGGTGCCATGTGCCGGAACCCCACAAATCTGATATTAATGAGCTAACCAGGGGATAGGCCATCAATATGTTTGTCCTGGAAATTCCATTTAAGGCCCACCTGCACATACTATGTATATAATATATATATATGGCAAAGAGTGGGAAGGGGTTAATCACAGGCTCATAAAACGGACAAACAACACAAATATTGGTTCTATCTTTTACGCATTTGGAGTAGCCCTTAAGAGGGCCGTTGGGTCAGAGAGAGAGAGAAGAGAGAGGGGAGGGAGAGAAACCGGGAGATACCAAGAGAGAGAAAAAAAGAGAGACCCAACCAGTGCAAGGCTAAGCCGGGCAGGCGGCAGCGGCTATTTATACCCACTGCTGATCTCTGATTGGTGGAAAATCTGGGCGTGGCTGCTCTCTGATTGGTGGAAAATTTGGGTGTGGCTGCTCTGTGATTGGTCAGCATTATGACCTCACAGTGGCGATGACTCATACCTCCTGGGTGGTTCTTCTGGGCGGTTCTGTTTTCTGACTGGTGGAAATTCTAATCAGCATTATGACCTCACAGTGGCCGTGACTCATGTTTCATGGACTGTTCTATCTGGGTGACCTGAAACATGCTGATCTCTGATTGGTGGAAATTCAAGTCATCTTCATGACATCACAATCAGCATGTTATTACTGCTGAGATGTTCAGTTTTTTCCTAAATTTCCTATGTTTTATCCTAATTTATTAGCACATATATACCACTCATTCCTACAATCAAAGGATCAGGAAACCACTCTGAAATCAATATCCTACAATTTACCCCAACAGCAAAAAAACAACTATACACAAAATACCAAAAGATATATCAGATTATTAATGAGCAAATAAAAGACACAATCACATAAAAATAATTTTTAGAAAGGTGTAGAAAAAATGATGTAAAGTAAGAACGCTTCAAAAATAGAAATGTTAATGATTTATTTAATCAATTAACAAAATACAAGTGAATGAACAAACGAAAAATCTAGATCCAATCAATATTTGGTGTGACTAACTTTTCACTTTAAAACAGCGTCAATTATTCCAGGTACACCTGCGCAAAGTCAGGGATTTTGTAATAATACAGTCAGGTGTCTGGTCATACACCATGGCAAGACTGAGCAAGAATACACAAGGAAGTTATACTACATCAGCAAGGTCTCTAAGGCACAAATTTCAAAGCAGATTGAGGGTTCAAGATGTGTCATTCAAGCACATATGAAGAAGCACAAGTAAATGTGCAACGTTGAGGTCAGTAGATGCAGTGGTCTTTTCTGCATCTACCTCTGAAAAAATATTGGGCTTCTAGCTGTGTGTGGGTCTTGTTCTATTAATCCATCTATACAGACCTCCATCAGGTTGCAAACTGAATATAATTTTTTTCTGCATCTAGCTCTGAAAAAATATTTGGCCTTCTAGTAGTGTGTCGGACTTTCTCTATTAGTCCATCTATACTGACCTCCATCAGGTTGCAAATTCAAAATAATTTTTATCTGCATCTACAGTACCTCTGAAAAAATATTTGGGCTTCTAGCTGTGTGTGGGACTTGTTGTATTAGTCCATCTATACTGACCTCCATCAGGTTGCAAACTGAATATATTTTTTTCTGCATCTACCTCTGAAAAAATATTGGGCTTCTAGCTGTGTGTGGGACTTGTTGTATTAGTCCATCTATACTGACCTCCATCAGGTTGCAAATTGAATATAATTTTTTTCTGCATCTAACCCAGCCAATAGTTTTGGCCTAATACCACAGTTTGGCCACTCAGCTCTGCTCGGTTGCCATCCATTGTTTTTTTGTGCAAACAACTCCAGAGTTGTGAATTAGTTAACCACCAAAATGAGTGGAAAAAGGCCTGCTGCTGGTGGAAAGGGGAATAGGCGTGTTTGGGAAGGGGAAAAAAGGTTGTGTCCGTGGGGTAGGTGTTAAAGCAACAGTAACATCTGCAGAAGAAAGACCATCTTCCAGCCAAACTAAAATGTCTACTTCTTTTAGCGGACAATGTGATAAGATCCCTTTCTTACGGCCACGCCAATCGCTACAAATTCCAGATGAGGCACAAAAACAGCAGGTGCTTCAACGGATATCAAGTGCTCCTTTAAGTGGGCTCTCCTCCACATCAACTTCAACATCACAAATACTCCAGTCCTCAAAGGTGTCACCCAAATCGCACTTGCTTCCTCACAGCTCCCAAATCTCCAGCTGCCCGTCTGAGTATGAGGTAGAACAGATGGTTGAGTCTGCAGAGCTGTTTACTCATACTATAGCCTGGGAATCAGAGGTCGACTCCAGCGCTTCTGTGAATCCAGACGAGGAAATGATCTGCACTGATGCCCAGAATCTTTATGAGTCGGATCCAGGACCAGACGCAGAAGGTTCTGACCATAATGTAGACCCTCATTCCCAAACTGTAACTCCTGTTGGTGGAGACAATGAGGAAGACGATGATAAGACTCAAATACCTGATTGGAGCGACAACTTTAGTTTTTTGTCAGGGCAGGAACAGGTTGGCTCTGAGGACGACGGGTGTGATAACGCACAGGGTGATGATGATGAGGTTGGAGATCCCACTTACTGTCAACCCACAGTCAGCCAAGAGATGAGGTCAGCAGAGGAGGTGGAGGAAGATGCTAGTGACGACGAGGTCAGGTTGCGCCTTCCTGGACAGAGACGTAGTACTGGAAGCACGTCAACAACTGCATCCTCAAACACAACTCTGCCTCTCACCACAAGTCGTGGTGGCTCTTCAGGTCGCATGGGTGCTAAGCCTTGCATAGCCTGGGCATTTTTTCAGATCGATAAAGATGACCCAACTCGTGTTATCTGTAACATTTGTCAGCAAAAGCTAAGTAGAGGCCAAAAAATACATAGTTTGAGTACTTCATGCATGAACCGGCACATGGACATGAAGCATAAGTTGCAGTGGGAAGCTCAGTGTGCTACAATGCGGCCTAGCCGGCCGGGCCAACCACCGTCTGCCATATCTTGTGCATCCGCGGCCTCTTCATCCTCTGTGACTGGGGGGACAGCAGTCACACCTGTTTTGGGGCGCAGACCTGCCACCTCTTTACCCGCAACAGCCAGCGTGATTGGCAGGTCATCATTTTCTTTGGAGGTGGTAACACCAGCTGGTGTTGAGCGCTGTCCGACATCGATAGCACCACCTTTGGATCAAGGCAACCTAACATGTCCGCCTGCATCTTCCTCACAGACCGGCAGTTTGCCGGGGACACCCTTATCAACCCCGTCTAAGCACAATAGCCAGCCCTCAGTCCCTCAGATGTGGACAAGTAAAAGACCATTTCCTCCTAGCCATGAGAAAGCTAAGAGGTTGAATTTCACCATCTGCAAGCTCTTGGCTACAGAAATGCTGCCTTTCCGCCTGGTGGACACAGAGGATTTTCGAGACCTTATGTCCGTCGCAGTGCCCCAGTACCAGATGCCCAGTCGGCACTACTTCTCAAAGAAAGGTGTGCCTGCGCTCCACCAGCATGTCGCACACAACATCACCGCTTCTTTGAGAAACTCTGTGTGTGACAGGGTGCATTTCACCACAGACACTTGGACGAGTAGGCATGGACAGGGGCGTTACATGTCGCTGACTGGGCACTGGGTAACTATGGTGACAGCAGGACAAGGGGCTGCTGTCCAAGTCTTGCCGTCCCCACGAGTTGTGCGTCAATCCTCTTTATGTCAAAGTTCCTCCACTGCTTCTGCCTCCTCAACCTCCTCTCGGTCTTCCACCTGCACCCAAAGCCTGTCTGGTCATGCCACAAGCTTTCTAACTGCGCAGAAGGGATCCTGCACACCTCCTTACTATGCTGGCAGTAGGGCTCAACGTCATCAGGCGGTTTTTACTTTGAAATGTCTGGGAAATGTGAGTCACACAGCTGAGGAGTTGTGGTCAGCTCTGGAGAACCAATTTCATGAATGGTTGTCTCCACTGGACCTGAAACCAGGGAAGGCCGTGTGCGACAATGCTGCAAACCTGGGTGCGGCCCTTCGCCGGGGCAATGTCACACACGTGCCTTGTATGGCTCACGTGTTGAACCTGGTTGTCCAGCAATTTTTAGCCCACTATCCCAGACTAGATGGCCTTCTGCAGAGGGCACGGTCGCTGTGTGCTCACTTCCGCCGTTCGCATCCCGCAGCTCAGCGACTTACATCTCTACAGAAGTCGTTGGGCCTGCCACTTCACCGGCTAAAATGCGATGTGCCTACCCGGTGGAATTCAACTCTGCACATGTTGCAGCGACTGTGGCAGCACCGACAAGCCCTGGTGCAATACGTTCTGACGTATAGCCTGGGCTAACGAGATTCAGAGGTGGGGCAAATCACGCTGGAGGAGTGGTCTCAGATCAGGGACCTATGCACCCTTCTGCACAGTTTTGAAATGGCGACGAAGATGTTTAGTGCTGACGATGCCATTATCAGCATGACTATTCCGGTGATTTACATGCTGGAGCACATGTTAAACAGTATTCGGAGTCAGGTGGTGGCACAAGAGGAGGTGGAGGAAGTAGAGGAGGAGGAGTTGTATGCGGAAGGGCTAACATCTGCAAGGTCCAGACGGTCGGCAGCACCAAGGCGGCAGGCATGTGAGGGTGGGGGAGATGGTTTTACCAGGGCGCATGGTAGCAGCCAAACTAGTGAGGAAGGTGCAGGAGCCCAGGAAGAAGTGGAGGACGAACTGATGGAAGACTCATCAGATGAGGGAGACCTTGATCACATTTCTGTTGTGCGAGGTTGGGGGGAGAGGACAGAGGAAGGAAGCATGATTGTTACCTCGCTACCAACACAACAGGGACTTGGTGCTCCTGGATGCTCAACACACATGAGTGCCTTCTTGCTGCACTACCTGCAACATGACCCTCGAATTGTGAGAATTAGAAATAATCCTGACTACTGGGTTGCCACACTGTTAGATCCCCGGTACAAAAGTAAATTTGCAGAAATTATTCCTGCCATAGAAAGGGATGCACGCATGCAGGAGTATCAGCAGAGACTGTTGCATAATCTTACATGTGCTTTTCCACAAAATACCAGTGGTGCACGTAGTGAATCTCACAGTTCCAACTTGCCAACCGTGGGACCGTCAAGTGTTCAGCACTCAAACCGTAACAGAACCACAGTATCTGCTGGTAACATCAATTTTGCGGAATCATTTCACCACTTTTTTAGCCCATCCTTTGCAAGGCCACAGGAGACAAGAAGTCTGACACATAGTCAACGCCTAGAGACGATGGTACAGGAGTATCTCCAAGTAAACATTGAAGCCACGACTGTGTCACTGGACCCTTGCTCTTTTTGGGCTTCCAATCTGGATAAATGGCCGGAGCTAGCCACTTACGCCTTGGAGATCTTGTCATGCCCCGCAGCCAGCGTTCTGTCTGAACGTGTGTTCAGCGCTGCTGGTGGTGTGCTGACAGATAAGCGCATGCGGCTCTCCACTGATAATGTAGACAGACTCACGTTCATAAAGATGAACAAATCATGGATCCGAAACGACTTTTCTACCCCTGTGTCATCCTGGGGAGAGTAAAAGCTTGATGATTGGTTAAAATCACCCTACCAACCGTTTTAAGCTTTCAAATTACTAATCATGTTTATCTGTATCTTGACTGGAAAATAATTTGGGCTTTGTAGCAGTGTGCAGCACTGATCCTATTAGGCCATCTATACTAAGCTCCACCAGATTTAAAATGAATAATAATTTTTAGCTGCATCTAGCCCGGAAAATAATTTTGGGGCTCCGAGATGCGCAAGACACATAAGTGCCTTCTTGCTGCACTACCTGCAGCATGACCCTCATATTGTCAGAATTCGAAGTAATCATGACTACTGGGTTGCCACACTCTTAGATCCCCCAAACTTTTCAATCAACCTTTTCATTTTAATAAAGACCAAAAAAATGGTCATTTTTGAAATTATAAGCATTAGCAGGTTGTTAGAAACTGAAATCAAACAGTTTTCAACTCAAAACTTTATTGTAGGTGATGTTACATTTTCACATAGGACCCCTTGTTCGAAAGGAGCTTCTGAACTCTCTCGTCCATTGAATTTGTCAGGTTTTGGATGGTTTCTGCTTCAATTGTTTTGCATGAGGACAGAATACCCTCCCAGAGCTGTTGCTTAGATGTGAACTGCCTCCCGCCATCATAGACACTCCTTTTAATGATGCTCCAAAGGTTCTGAATGGGGTAGAGGTCAGGGGAGCATGGGGGTCACACCATAAGTTTGTCCCCTTTTATGCCCATATCAGCCAGAGATGCAGATGTTTTATGTGCAGCATGAGATGGTGCATTATCATGCAGAAAAATGATCTTGCTGTGAAATACACGGTTCTTCTTCTTGAACCATGGCAGGAAGTGCTGTTTGAGAAAATCCACATACATTATGGAGTTCATCTTTAGCGCCTTCAGGGATCCTAAAGGGGCCGACAATCTCTCTCCCCATGATTCCAGCCCAAAACATTACTCCACCTCCTCCTTGTTTGCACTGTAGCCATGTTTGCGTGGGGTGTCCATCAACCAGCCATCCTCCACTCCATCCATCTGGGCCATCGAGCGCTGCACGGCACTCATCCGTGAACAAAACAGTTTTGAAATCAGTCTTCATGTAATGTTTGGCCCACTGGAGCCGTTTCTGCTTGTGTGAAGTGGATAGAGGAGGTCGACAGGATGGCGTATGCACAGCTGCAAACCTCTGAAGGACCCTGCATCTTGTTGTTCGGGGGACGTTGGAGGCACCAGCAGCTTCAAAAACTTGTCTGCTGCTATGACAAGGCTTTCTTGCCTTAGAGGTGTGGAAAACATACTTACAATCATTCAATGGTCACACGTTATTTATGTCAGCAGAACAGTCCAACATTGAACTAACATTATTCACCGGGGCAGCAGAAGTGGGCGGATATGCAGCGATACTAGATAACCAGTGGTGCACAGGCTTATGGCCTCCGTATTGGTCTGAACAAGGGTTAACAAAAAAACAGACACTCCTGGAACTCTTCCCAATAGTGGTAGCCATAGAAATATGGGGCACATACCTAGCGAACAAAAATATACGCTTCATAACAAATAACACCAGCCTAGCGCACTGCATTAATAAGATGGCATCATCGTTTCTCCCAGTGCTAGGCCTACTACGCCGGCTAGCATTCCTGTGCCTAAAACACAATGTATGAGTCCACGCTAGCCACAATGTGGAGGGGGGATCTAACGCTGCTGCTAACGCTTTATCACAATTCAATTGGCAGGTTTTCAGAGAGCGCCTCCCCAAAGCCCACCCGTCGGGCACCAGTTGCCCACCCTCCCTATGGGATCTAGTGGCGAACAGCTGATGCCATTAATCAGAGCGTCAGTCGCCCCGTCAATGTGGAAAGCATACGGTAAGGCATGGGAAGACTGGACACGACTAGTAGCAGGCAGACTGGTTGACCAATGTGAACAAGCCAGACTAGATGTAACCATAGAATTTCTCCACCAGCTAATAATGAGGGGAATATCAGGGGCGTCAGCGCAGCGGTGGCGGACCGGAGTAGCATTTCATTTCCAACTACTGAATTGGGGAGATGTGACAAAAAGATTCATCATCAGTCAAGCCTTAAAAGGGTGGAAAAGAGGTCAGACAAGTCAGGAGTGCAGACATCCCGTGTCACTAAATCTGCTCTCAAAAATCATATCCCTAATAGTGTTGAGCCACCCCCGTAGTGTTCGAGTTCGGTTCGGTTCGTCGAACACCTTCGAACACCGTTAAAACCAATGGCAGGCAAACAAAAACACATAGAAACACATAGAAAACACCTTCAAAGGTGTCCAAAAGCTGACAAACTGCTCAGAAGACACAACTAACACATGGAAAAGTGACAAGTACATATAGTCATGCGAAAAGAAAAGAAAAGAGGTGGAGGAGTAAAAGGAGGGGGAGACACAGATATAGGCATGTCATGCCCTTCTAAAATCCAAAAAGTGAGAAGCCGACACATTCAGTCCGCTCCTGCCCGTGCCACCTCCGTGTCGCCGGGTTTGTGCCAGAGCCGCGGTGAACCCTGACGGCCAGCCCCCCTCTCCCAATACTGGTGCCTGTCCGCTGGTGGGTCGAGCGAGCCCCCCTGTGGTGGAGGCAGCTCTAAGCTTTTTAATTTAAATTGTCCCTCTAATTTGAATGAATACACTTTAAATCCATTTACAAGGATCTATTAGAGGGCAAGTCTCATGCCAGCAGCCGCGTAATTCCAGCTCCAGTAGCGTCCACTAAAGCTGCTGCAGTTAAAAAGCTTTTATAAGGATCGAGCTCGGCTGTCCACCGCAAGGCATCCTACTGCCAGTCCCAGCCCCTATGCCTTGGGGTGCCTCCTGATGCTCTTCACTGAGTATCCCGTGGTCCCGAAGCATTTCCTTTGAAAAAATGAAGTGTCCAAACTACAGGTGGTGTAGCTTGCTTAACAGCCGGGATAATCCGCTGACTAGCAGACCCTGCTACTAGGCACAAAGTATTTCCTGGGCTAGATGCAGTTAAAAATTTGTAATTAGATACTCTCGTTGGATGCTGAGAAAGCATTCCATAGAGTCTCCTGGCACGCCATATATGATTCTCTTAAAAAGCTTGGGGTAGGGGTCTAGGGGACCCTTTTATAGCCAAAATCACGGCCCTGTATCGCAATACGTCACCTAGGCTGAAGATAAATGGAACTGTAGCACCCTGAGGGCTCGGTTGCTACAGAGGTATTGCACCTCACCCAGAGGTGTGATATCTCACTCTCAGGTAAGGATGTAGTGTGGATCAGGACCCGACACCTGCATGCATTACACCACATTGCCGTGGGGCAGGGCGACCAATATGCCCCTGAGATGGGCACGACAGTCCCTGTCCCTGGCTGGAGTGGGGGGAGGGAACACTGAGGAAGGGGAACCCTGTAGTGCAGGAGCAGGGAGGAAGCAGTTCCTGGGTGCATTGAGAAGGGAGTATAAAAGGTGGGCACCATCTTAGTTCAGTGCAGAGAAGTCTGAGCAGAAGTGGCAGGGAGCAGGGGCTCTGCATGAGCTCTGCTCCGGAGGCGGGCCTAGTAACAGAGGCCCAGGCCTGGAAGAGGGAGAAGGAAGGAAGAGGAGCGGAGAAGGCTCCAGGAACGAGGAACGAAGGGATCTCAGGGGTGCGGACGGGCGAGTCGCCACCGCACGCCCGAATCCACCTGCGTGGAGGGGTCAGGCCAAAGGGGGAGACCGGTCCCCGAAACTAGTGGAGGCAGGAAACGACCCTCAGCTAGAAACAGGAGGCTGTGACATTTTATGTGGCGCAGCCCCTCGCTACACCCGCTAGGAAGGCACCACATAGGGTCAGGGAAACTGGCGCCAAGTTTACCAAGAGGAGGCCCGAGGCAGCCGGACAGAAGGGTTGGTAAGAAAGGCCAGACAAAGGACACACAAAGGGGGTCCTGTGAAGCACTCCAAAGTTATCTGGGAGCTGTCTGAGCCCCTCACCTGGTGAGTACAGTACGACGTGGGCAGCCGTTACCTGCAGACGTGGTCTGGATAATAAGAACTGTGAGTAAAGGCCCTGGACTGCATCACTGACTCCGTGTCATTACTGCTGCTGCCCTGCACCATCACCCCCATCCTCCGCATACACTGCCCTGAGGCTATACTCCTCCCGTGGGGAGTTATGCTACGCTCTGCTGCACCCACAACACCAGCCTCAGCGGTCTGCCCTGGAGCGGCGGTTCACTCTGACCGCAATCCACGGGTGGCGTAGTCGGACATTTAAACATCAAAACCACATAAATAGTTCCGCTACTGGTTTGACCGCCCTGAGCCACGGAACCGGGTCGCCGCCACGAAGACTACAACCACCAGCATCCACCAAAAAGGGTCCGGCTCCGGGTGTCCCAAGGCCCAGGGGGTGCATCAGAACATTTTCATCACCTTTCACAATCACCAATGGGACAAGGCAGGGATGTCCTCTGTCCCCTCTCTTATACATCCTAGTGACGGAGCACCTGCTCTCATCAATTCGCCATAACCCCAATATTAGGTGGATTGAGGTGGGAGGCACCGAGTACAAGTGCTCTCTATTTGCTGATGATGTCCTAGTATATATCACTCAATCACATATATCCATCCATGCTGTTATGGCTGAAATAGATCACTTTGTTACATGGTCAAATTTTAAAATCAATGCAGCGAAGTCTGAGGCCCTCGATGTCTCCCTCCCCAAATCCATATAGGATTCCATCCAGTCCAACTTTCCCTTTGCCTGGCCCTCACAGGGTATCAAATACTTAGGAATTCCTATTCATAGAGACCTCTCCCATCTATGTTATCTTAATTTTGGGCCCTTTATTGAACAATTCCATACAGACCACGGTTGGCAAGTTAGAACTGTAAGATTCACTACGTGAACCACTGGTGTTTTGTGGAAAAGCACATGTACACTGCGTTCCAAATTATTATGCAAAAAGTGTTTAGGAGTGATAAGGGAAGAATTTGTTTGTTTGTCAGTTAAACTCATTGATGGTGATGTGTGTCAGGGCTCTTTATATCACTGTAAGCAATTGCAGACACCTGTGCTAATTAGTTTGGCAGGTGTGTCCAATGAAAGGCAAGACTACTTAAGAAGGCTCTCTCACATTATTAAGCAGCCTACATTTTCTGCCAAAATGGGAAAGAAAAAGGATGTGTCGGCTGCTGAGAAGCAACAAATTGTGGAGTGTTTAGGTCAAGGCATGACTACAATCAACATTGTGCGATGATCAGGATGAAGTGTCTTGGCAATCAAGAAGTATGTAGCTGATTCACAGTACACACGTGTGCGTGCTGATAAGGGCAAATTGAGGACTCTTTCCTACAGGCAATTACGTCAGGTTAAAAGAGCAGCGGCAAAAAAGCCTTGTCATAGCAGCAGACAAGTTTTTGAAGCTGCTGGTGCCTCCAACGTCCCCCGAACAACAAGATGCAGGATCCTTCAGAGGTTTGCAGCTGTGCATACGCCATCCTGTCGACCTCCTCTATCCACTTCACACAAGCAGAAACAGCTCCAGTGGGCCAAACATTACATGAAGACTGATTTCAAAACTGTTTTGTTCACGGATGAGTGCCGTGCTGTGCTCGATGGTCCAGATGGATGGAGTGGAGGATGGCTGGTTGATGGACACCCCACGCAAACACGGCTACAGCGCCAACAAGGAGGAGGTGGAGTAATGTTTTGGGCTGGAATCATGGGGAGAGAGATTGTCGGCCCCTTTAGGATCCCTGAAGGCGCTAAAGATGAACTCCATAATGTATGTGGATTTTCTCAAACAGCACTTCCTGCCATGGTTCAAGAAGAAGAACCGTGTATTTCACAGCAAGATCATTTTTCTGCATGATAATGCACCATCTCATGCTGCACATAAAACATCTGCATCTCTGGCTGATATGGGCATAAAAGGGGACAAACTTATGGTGTGACCCCCATGCTCCCCTGACCTCTACCCCATTCAGAACCTTTGGAGCATCATTAAAAGGAGTGTCTATGATGGCGGGAGGCAGTTCACATCTAAGCAACAGCTCTGGGAGGGTATTCTGTCCTCATGCAAAACAATTGAAGCAGAAACCATCCAAAACCTGACAAATTCAATGGACGAGAGAGTTCAGAAGCTCCTTTCGAACAAGGGGTCCTATGTGAAAATGTAACATCACCTAGAATAAAGTTTTGAGTTGAAAACTGTTTGATTTCAGTTTCTAACAACCTGCTAATGCTTATAATTACAAAAATGACCATTTTTTTGGTCTTTATTAAAATGAAAAGGTTGATCGAAAAGTTTGGGGGATCTAAGAGTGTGGCAACCCAGTAGTCATGATTACTTCGAATTCTGACAATATGAGGGTCATGCTGCAGGTAGTGCAGCAAGAAGGCACTTATGTGTCTTGCGCATCTCGGAGCCCCAAAATTATTTTCCGGGCTAGATGCAGCTAAAAATTATTATTAATTTTAAATCTGGTGAAGCTTTAGTATAGATGGCCTAATAGGATCAGTGCTGCACACTGCTACAAAGCCCAAATTATTTTCCAGTCAAGCTACAGATAAACATGATTAGTAATTTTAAATCTGGTGGAGCTTATTATAGATGGCCTAATAGAATCAGTGCTGCACACTGCTACAAAGCCCAAATTATTTTCCAGCCAAGATACAGATAAACATGATTAGTAATTTGAAAGCTTAAAACGGTTGGTAGGGTGATTTTAACCAATCATCAAGCTTTTACTCTCCCCAGGATGACACAGGGGTAGAAAAGTCGTTTCGGATCCATGATTTGTTCATCTTTATGAACGTGAGTCTGTCTACATTATCAGTGGAGAGCCGCGTGCGCTTATCTGTCAGCACACCACCAGCAGCGCTGAACACACGTTCAGACAGAACGCTGGCTGCGGGGCATGACAAGATCTCCAAGGCGTAAGTGGCTAGCTCCGGCCATTTATCCAGATTGGAAGCCCAAAAAGAGCAAGGGTCCAGTGACACAGTCATGGCTTCAATGTTTACTTGGAGATACTCCTGTACCATAGTCTCTAGGCGTTGACTATGTGTCAGACTTCTTGTCTCCTGTGGCCTTGCAAAGGATGGGCTAAAAAAGTGGTGAAATGATTCCGCAAAATTGATGTTACCAGCAGATACTGTGGTTCTGTTACGGTTTGAGTGCTGAACACTTGACGGTCCCACGGTTGGCAAGTTGGAACTGTGAGATTCACTACGTGCACCACTGGTATTTTGTGGAAAAGCACATGTAAGATTCTGCAACAGTCTCTGCTGATACTCCTGCATGCGTGCATCCCTTTCTATGGCAGGAATAATTTCTGCAAATTTACTTTTGTACCGGGGATCTAACAGTGTGGCAACCCAGTAGTCAGGATTATTTCTAATTCTCACAATTCGAGGGTCATGTTGCAGGTAGTGCAGCAAGAAGGCACTCATGTGTGTTGCGCATCCAGGAGCACCAAGTCCCTGTTGTGTTGGTAGCGAGGTAACAATCATGCTTCCTTCCTCTGTCCTCTCCCCCCAACCTCGCACAACAGAAATGTGATCAAGGTCTCCCTCATCTGATGAGTCTTCCATCAGTTCGTCCTCCACTTCTTCCTGGGCTCCTGCACCTTCCTCACTAGTTTGGCTGCTACCATGCGCCCTGGTAAAACCATCTCCCCCACCCTCACATGCCTGCCGCCTTGGTGCTGCCGACCGTCTGGACCTTGCAGATGTTAGCCCTTCCGCATACAACTCCTCCTCCTCTACTTCCTCCACCTCCTCTTGTGCCACCACCTGACTCCGAATTCTGTTTAACATGTGCTCCAGCATGTAAATCACCGGAATAGTCATGCTGATAATGGCATCGTCAGCACTAAACATCTTCGTCGCCATTTCAAAACTGTGCAGAAGGGTGCATAGGTCCCTGATCTGAGACCACTCCTCCAGCGTGATTTGCCCCACCTCTGGATCTCGTTGGCCCAGGCTATACGTCAGAACGTATTGCACCAGGGCTTGTCGGTGCTGCCACAGTCGCTGCAACATGTGCAGAGTTGAATTCCACCGGGTAGGCACATCGCATTTTAGCCGGTGAAGTGGCAGGCCCAACGACTTCTGTAGAGATGTAAGTCGCTGAGCTGCGGGATGCGAACGGCGGAAGTGAGCACACAGCGACCGTGCCCTCTGCAGAAGGCCATCTAGTCTGGGATAGTGGGCTAAAAATTGCTGGACAACCAGGTTCAACACGTGAGCCATACAAGGCACGTGTGTGACATTGCCCCGGCGAAGGGCCGCACCCAGGTTTGCAGCATTGTCGCACACGGCCTTCCCTGGTTTCAGGTCCAGTGGAGACAACCATTCATGAAATTGGTTCTCCAGAGCTGACCACAACTCCTCAGCTGTGTGACTCACATTTCCCAGACATTTCAATGTAAAAACCGCCTGATGACGTTGAGCCCTACTGCCAGCATAGTAAGGAGGTGGGCAGGATCCCTTCTGCGCAGTTAGAAAGCTTGTGGCATGACCAGACAGGCTTTGGGTGCAGGTGGAAGACCGAGAGGAGGTTGAGGAGGCAGAAGCAGTGGAGGAACTTTGAGATAAAGAGGATTGACGCACAACTCGTGGGGGCGGCAAGACTTGGACAGCAGCCCCTTGTCCTGCTGTCACCATAGTTACCCAGTGCCCAGTCAGCGACATGTAACGCCCCTGTCCATGCCTACTCGTCCAAGTGTCTGTGGTGAAATGCACCCTGTCACACACAGAGTTTCTCAAAGAAGCGGTGATGTTGTGTGCGACATGCTGGTGGAGCGCAGGCACACCTTTCTTTGAGAAGTAGTGCCGACTGGGCATCTGGTACTGGGGCACTGCGACGGACATAAGGTCTCGAAAATCCTCTGTGTCCACCAGGCGGAAAGGCAGCATTTCTGTAGCCAAGAGCTTGCAGATGGTGAAATTCAACCTCTTAGCTTTCTCATGGCTAGGAGGAAATGGTCTTTTACTTGTCCACATCTGAGGGACCGAGGGCTGGCTATTGTGCTTAGACGGGGTTGATAAGGGTGTCCCCGGCAAACTGCCGGTCTGTGAGGAAGATGCAGGCGGACATGTTAGGTTGCCTTGATCCAAAGGTGGTGCTATCGATGTCGGACAGCGCTCAACACCAGCTGGTGTTACCACCTCCAAAGAAAATGATGACCTGCCAATCACGCTGGCTGTTGCGGGTAAAGAGGTGGCAGGTCTGCGCCCCAAAACAGGTGTGACTGCTGTCCCCCCAGTCACAGAGGATGAAGAGGCCGCGGATGCACAAGATATGGCAGACGGTGGTTGGCCCGGCCGGCTAGGCCGCATTGTAGCACACTGAGCTTCCCACTGCAACTTATGCTTCATGTCCATGTGCCGGTTCATGCATGAAGTACTCAAACTATGTATTTTTTGGCCTCTACTTAGCTTTTGCTGACAAATGTTACAGATAACACGAGTTGGGTCATCTTTATCGATCTGAAAAAATGCCCAGGCTATGCAAGGCTTAGCACCCATGCGACCTGAAGAGCCACCACGACTTGTGGTGAGAGGCAGAGTTGTGTTTGAGGATGCAGTTGTTGACGTGCTTCCAGTACTACGTCTCTGTCCAGGAAGGCGCAACCTGACCTCGTCGTCACTAGCATCTTCCTCCACCTCCTCTGCTGACCTCATCTCTTGGCTGACTGTGGGTTGACAGTAAGTGGGATCTCCAACCTCATCATCATCACCCTGTGCGTTATCACACCCGTCGTCCTCAGAGCCAACCTGTTCCTGCCCTGACAAAAAACTAAAGTTGTCGCTCCAATCAGGTATTTGAGTCTTATCATCGTCTTCCTCATTGTCTCCACCAACAGGAGTTACAGTTTGGGAATGAGGGTCTACATTATGGTCAGAACCTTCTGCGTCTGGTCCTGGATCCGACTCATAAAGATTCTGGGCATCAGTGCAGATCATTTCCTCGTCTGGATTCACAGAAGCGCTGGAGTCGACCTCTGATTCCCAGGCTATAGTATGAGTAAACAGCTCAGCAGACTCAACCATCTGTTCTACCTCATACTCAGACGGGCAGCTGGAGATTTGGGAGCTGTGAGGAAGCAAGTGCGATTGGGGTGACACCTTTGAGGAATGGAGTATTTGTGATGTTGAAGTTGATGTGGAGGAGAGCCCACTTAAAGGAGCACTTGATATCCGTTGAAGCACCTGCTGTTTTTGTGCCTCATCTGGAATTTGTAGCGATTGGCATGGCCGTAAGAAAGGGATCTTATCACATTGTCCGCTAAAAGAAGTAGACATTTTAGTTTGGCTGGAAGATGGTCTTTCTTCTGCAGATGTTACTGTTGCTTTAACACCTACCCCACGGACACAACCTTTTTTCCCCTTCCCAACACGCCTATTCCCCTTTCCACCAGCAGCAGGCCTTTTTCCACTCATTTTGGTGGTTAACTAATTAACAACTATGGAGTTGTTTGCACAAAAAAACAATGGATGGGAACCGAGCAGAGCTGAGTGGCCAAACTGTGGTATTAGGCCAAAACTATTGGCTGGGTTAGATGCAGAAAAAAATTATATTCAATTTGCAACCTGATGGAGGTCAGTATAGATGGACTAATAGAGAAAGTCCCACACACTGCTAGAAGGCCAAATATTTTTTCAGAGCTAGATGCAGATAAAAATTATTTTTAATTTGCAACCTGATGGAGGTCAGTATAGATGGACTAATAGAGAAAGTCCCACACACTGCTAGAAGGCCAAATATTTTTTCAGAGCTAGATGCAGATAAAAATTATTTTTAATTTGCAACCTGATGGAGGTCAGTATAGATGGACTAATAGAGAAAGTCCCACACACTGCTAGAAGGCCAAATATTTTTTCAGAGGTAGATGCAGAAAAAAATATATTCAGTTTGCAACCTGATGGAGGTCTGTATAGATGGATTAATAGAACAAGTCCCACACACAGCTAGAAGCCCAATATTTTTTCAGTGGTAGATGCAGAAAAAAATATATTCAGTTTGCAACCTGATGGAGGTCAGTATAGATGGACTAATACAACTAGTCCCACACACAGCTAGAAGCCCAATATTTTTTCAGAGGTAGATGCAGAAAAAAATATATTCAGTTTGCAACCTGATGGAGGTCTGTATAGATGGACTAATACAACAAGTCCCACACACAGCTAGAAGCCCAATATTTTTTCAGAGGTAGATGCAGAAAAAAATATATTCAGTTTGCAACCTGATGGAGGTCAGTATAGATGGACTAATACAACAAGTCCCACACACAGCTAGAAGCCCAATATTTTTTCAGAGGTAGATGCAGAAAAAAATATATTCAGTTTGCAACCTGATGGAGGTCAGTATAGATGGACTAATACAACAAGTCCCACACACAGCTAGAAGCCCAATATTTTTTCAGAGGTAGATGCAGAAAAAAATATATTCAGTTTGCAACCTGATGGAGGTCTGTATAGATGGATTAATAGAACAAGTCCCACACACAGCTAGAAGCCCAATATTTTTTCAGAGGTAGATGCAGAAAAAAATATATTCAGTTTGCAACCTGATGGAGGTCTGTATAGATGGATTAATAGAACAAGTCCCACACACAGCTAGAAGCCCAATATTTTTTCAGAGGTAGATGCAGAAAAAAATATATTCAGTTTGCAACCTGATGGAGGTCAGTATAGATGGACTAATACAACAAGTCCCACACACAGCTAGAAGCCCAATATTTTTTCAGAGGTAGATGCAGAAAAAAATATATTCAGTTTGCAACCTGATGGAGGTCTGTATAGATGGATTAATAGAACAAGTCCCACACACAGCTAGAAGCCCAATATTTTTTCAGAGGTAGATGCAGAAAAAAATATATTCAGTTTGCAACCTGATGGAGGTCAGTATAGATGGACTAATACAACAAGTCCCACACACAGCTAGAAGCCCAATATTTTTTCAGAGGTAGATGCAGAAAAAAATATATTCAGTTTGCAACCTGATGGAGGTCTGTATAGATGGACTAATGCAACAAGTCCCACACACAGCTAGAAGCCCAATATTTTTTCAGAGGTAGATGCAGAAAAAATATATTCAGTTTGCAACCTGATGGAGGTCTGTATAGATGGATTAATAGAACAAGTCCCACACACAGCTAGAAGCCCAATATTTTTTCAGAAGTAGATGCAGAAAAAAATATATTCAGTTTGCAACCTGATGGAGGTCAGTATAGATGGACTAATACAACAAGTCCCACACACAGCTAGAAGCCCAATATTTTTTCAGAGCTAGATGCAGAAAAAAATTATATTCAATTTGCAACCTGATGGAGGTCAGTATAGATGGACTAATAGAATGATGCTATGCCCAAAAGATTTTACTTCACTAGGTGCAGTAAAAAAATTGGTATTCTATACACAGGTGGTATATCTTGCAACACAGATAGGCTACTCCACTGACTAACACACTCTGCAATAGGCCAAAAAGGATTAGCTTTGCTAGATTCAGCCAAATGCTGTGAAAAAAACTTGCACAGCACTGGCACAGACCTGCCTGGCAAAAACTGATAGGAACTGATGTAACCTAGTTCTGAAAAGGACTCCAATTACAATTAGTCTTTACTCCCACAATCTATCTATTTAAGAGCACAGACCTGCCTGATAAAAGTCGTAGGAAATGCTGTAACCTAGTCCTTAAAAGGACTGCAATCACAACTATTCCCTACTCCCAAGCTATCTGTAGATTTGTGCGAAAATTGGCTGGAAATTAACAAGGTATAGCGCACACAGCAACAGCGGTGCCGTCTAACACGCAGCTGCAGCAGTGAGAAAATGGTGGCGACGGGGAAAATGGCTTGGTCTTATAGGGCAAGGACATGTGACATACACTGCCAATGACACATGCCCTTGCTTGTGTGAAAAAAAGCACTTCGCTCCGTGTGTGCGCTGCTGATAGGCTGACAGATTGCACCTCCCCACTGCAAATGCGGGAAAGAGAAAAAAAAATGGAGATCTTCATTGTTCCTGCAGAGATCCATCCCCTGCCCCTCCCCCCACCCCGCTGTACACTCAAATTGCGTATTAACATTAATTTTCATCATTACTGAGAAAAAATCCAGTTATGATTTTGGTGCACGAACAGTTATCGAACATAACCTCGAACAGCCGAATTTTTCTCAAATTGTTCGTGTTCGCCGAACGGCTCGAACACCGCCCAAAACAGCTCGAATTTGAGATTGGCGAACAGTTCGAGTAGAACAACGCTCATCTCTAGTGTTTATGTCTTGTCACTTGCCACTCTGTTGTAAGCTTCATAATGAAACAGAATGTTTTTTATATGGATGTGCTGTCATTGTGTGATTTATTTCTTCCATGAGCCGTGATGTGTCCAAATAGAATATCCAAACTATTCAGAAAGTGGCCGGACAAGGGGATTTGGAGGATGGTTACTAATACAAAATGTAGATGATAGATAGATTAACAAAAAAAGGAGCTGGAAAAGCCTAAATAAAGGCTCCAGCACACAGACTGCAACCCACCAAGCTATGGCACATAAGTAAGCAAAAAAGAGAGCAGCACTTTATAGAAAATTACATCAAAAATGGTGTATTTATTGGCCCGTGTGAACAGGTGGAAATGCGTCAGCTCAAAAGCAAGTGGATTTTCAACGTAACTAAACAAGCCTTATCAGGCCTAAGAAATCTATTTAATAATGTGAACAGCTTGTATTGTGGAGTCTGCTCCACTTCAGAGTTATCACATATATTGGGAATAACCCTTTCCCGTCTAAGGTAGTTTTCACCTACCTTACCAGGCCAAATTTTTTAAACCAATGTGCTATTTTATGTGGTAATATTTTTTTTCTTGACACGTTGTATTTTATGTTAGTGGTAGATTTAGGTTAATATGATTGGCATTTATATTAAAGAAATAGAAATTTGATGCATATATTTTGAAAAAATCTCCATTTTTGAACTTTGAAATTTTTATGTCCCTAAAAACTTTATTTTTGTGCCATACTGCTGAATTTTTTAAAGTAAATAACATTTACCATATGTCTACTTTAAATAAGCTCTATTTTTAATTGATATTTTTTGTTAGGATTTTTTATAAGGGTTAAAAGTTTAGCAGTAATTTTTCTTTTTCTCAATGAGATTTCCAAACTCTCTTTTTTTTAGGGGCCCTTTACACATTTGAAGTGATTTTGAGGGGCCTATGTCACGTGTACCCCTCAAGATATTCAAAACTGTATTGAGAAATTTTGTATACCCCACAGGGCTTCATGCTGTTAAATGAAAAAATACTTTTTATGCACAAAAATGTTACTTTAGCTCCCAATTTTGTCATTTCAGTAACGGAGCAGAAGAAAATAGACAATTAATTTTGGGCCAACACCCCACATGTGGCTGGAAGATACTTTTTGGACAAACGGCAGGGCTTGAAAGGCAAGGAGCAAAATTTTACATTGGAGCACAATTTTGGCTGGAATAGATTCCATATGCCATGTCACATTTGCAGAGCTCCTGAGGTGCCCAAAGAACGGAAAGCCCCTATAAAAGGCCCCATGTTAGTTACTGCATTCCTCAAGGAATTCAACTAAGGGTATGCTGGCCATTTTAGATCCAAAGATGCTTCACAAAAGTTTATAACATTGGAACAAGAAAAATGTTTTCTATGAAAATGTTACTTTAGCCCCAAATGTCTCAGTACACTGAAATCCCATAAGAGGCTGAAACCTATTTTTGGGGCCCATAGCTGGGTTCAGAAGGAAAGGAGCGCTATTTGGCCTTTGTTAAGCTATTTTGGAAGAGATAGGCTATAAACATCATGTTACATTTGCGGAGCTCCTGAAGTGCTAAAATCCAAAACCTCCCACAATTACCCAAATTATAAAAACTACACCCACTATGAATTCATTTAGGGGTGGGGTGAGCATCTTGAACCCACAGGCATTTCAGAGACTTTTATAACACTAGGCCGTGAAAAAGAAAAAAAAAGTTTTTTTCCACTAAGATGTTGAAGAAGCCACAAATTTTCATTTTTACAAGGGTAACGTTGAGTACATCAATACTCCATATGTGGTCGGAGACTACTCTTTGGGCTCAGAAGGGAAGAAGCGCTATAAAACTTTTGGCTCACAATTTTACCTGGAATAGATTGCAGATGACATGTCACATTTCAAGAGCCCATAAGGTGAGAAACCCACAAAAACTCCCATAATTTAACCCATTTTGGAAACTGTATCCCTCAAGGAATTCATTTCTGGGTGTAGTGAGCATCTTAAACCGGGTGACAAGTCACTAAACACTTGGAGGTGAAATTGAAGGATGACATTTTTTCAACCAAAATGTTGGTTTAGCCCCAACGTTTTGAAAGGATAACAAGAAAAATTGGACCCTATAAATCATAATACAATTTTCTCCTGAAAATACAAATCTCCAGTATGTGGCCAGAATGGTTTGGGGTGCCATGTCACATCAGCAGAACGCCTGATGTACCAGAAAAGCAGAAACCCGCAAAGTGACCACATTTAAAAAAAAACTGTACCTTTCAATGAATTTAGAGGTATAGTGCACATGTTGACACCACATGTGTTTCACTGAATTTTATTAATTCATCAGCAGGAGATTATCACAGCCTGACTAGGTCTCATGTGCAGGCCAGTCAGGTTAATCTGTGTAACCCCGCCCCTACCACTGATTGGCAGTTTTCTGAAACTGTACAATGTACATAGGAAGCTGCCAATCAGCGGTGGGGGAGGGGTTACATCGAGCTCAGCATTTATAGCGCTGCTATATCAACAGCAGATAAAGCATGGATTATATCAAAACTGTACCAAGCTGTCCAGTAAGTGATACATTGCTTGAATCAGGCTTTCTTGCCCTATATTATGCTGCTTTCAGATTACATAGCAAAAACCTGCAGTCAGATTCCCTTTAATAGTGTATATAAGTAATAAGTTGCTTGTAAACTAAAATTTGCTTATACTTTTTTGTTGGTGGCTTAAGTTTTATTCAGTTGAGGTTTCTCTGTGTACATTTAGAAGCACATTCATTTAGACTGGCGTTACGCACATAAGTTATAATGAAGGGGCTTGCTGGAGTACAATGTGCCTTATTCATTAAGTAGAGTATGACTCTTAATGGACTAGGTGTATCTGATAACCAGCATGCGCTGTAGCCAAACGTGTCCTCCAATTAGTGACTGGAGTACACTTCTGGAGTAAGTTACACCACTAGAGTGGCATAATGTATCATGATTGGAGTAGCCGCGCCCCGTCTATATCCTGCACATTCTATCTCATAATAGTGGAGCTGGCGTTTATGCTAAACATTGCAACTTATTAAGGAGTAGTGATGAGCGAGCACTAAAATGCTCGGGTACTAGTTGCTCGAATCGAGCAAATTGGAATGCTCGAGTGCTCGACCCCAGCAACGAGCCCAATTT
This sequence comes from Phyllobates terribilis, assembly GCF_046119375.1. Lineage (NCBI taxonomy): Eukaryota > Metazoa > Chordata > Amphibia > Anura > Dendrobatidae > Phyllobates > Phyllobates terribilis. The sequence continues at coordinate 941,427 of NW_027362940.1, read as the reverse complement.
AAGTCTATGGTAAACTCGAGCATTTTTTCGGTGGCACCCCCCCCACCCCGGAGGTCTGCAGGGGGCCAAAAACTGTCCAAATCAATAGGAACAGTGCTCAAATGGCATGGGAACAACATAGGGAAGACCCCTGGAAGCATCTCTGACTCCCAGGTCACTGCTGTGAGCAATGTTGTCAGAGTATTACCCCACTTTTACAGATTCAAAATGAAACATACAAAAACTAAACCAAAATGGATTTTCGTGGGAAAAATGTCAAGGAACATCCTTTCCAAGGTAATGACTTGTATATAAGGCAAAATAAATAACCAAAAACAAAAATGCTCCTCAATGCGCCCTTGTGAATAGCTTCACTGACACACTGCTACAAACTGCAAATGGAAGACAATATTTTACACACTCGCTACAAATGGCTGGATTTGTACCGCAGTTATATGTGATATGTCTGATGGACGCCTACTGTTTTAAATAGCGGGCTTGTAGTTTCCTATTATTCACAGCGACCACGTGTGAATAGCTTCACTGACACACTGCTACAAACTGTAAATGAAGGATAATATTTTCCACGTTCACTACACATTTCTGAATTTTTATCGCTGTAATATGGGATCACGTCTGATGATGGAAAAGATCTGGCTGTATTCTGCAGTGCTAACAAGCAAATGGAGAAGTAAAATGGTGTACTCTGGATTGCTTTTTTAAGGAAATGATCAGGATTAAGATAAAAAAAAATTAGCTCTGGCCCCTGATATCTGGGGCTATGTCTACGGATATCTGTAACAGCAGGAGCAGACAGAACGTGCAGTGGACCCTCTTGTGCTGTGTACACTGCCACAAACCCTGCCTGCCTGCCTAACTCGTGCTATCAGGATTAATATATGCCGCTGGATTAGTTCTCAGAAGAACTGTTAGTTCAGATGGATATATATATATATATACTCCTGGAGTACCACTACCTATATGTAACTATTACACTGCCAATTCTCTCCCTCACACAGCAGGACCTCTCCTTACTCTGCCTGTTTCCAGGATAGACTTTGATGAGCATAGCATCGCCCGGTCTTATATAGACTCGATGACGCTATTCGGCCAGCCAATCACTGTATTGCCACAACCAACATGGCTACGGCATTACAGTGTGTGGCAAACAATCCCTGCATGGTCATTGGCTCTATAAAGAGAGCCAAACATGCAGGGCGGGGAACAGAGCTCCCTCCCGAGCAACCCCGAAAATACTCGACGAGCATGTCGAGCAGGGTGATGCTCGGGTGAGTACCGAGCAGTGGTGAGCACGCTCGCTCCAACATAAACCCCTTAATGAATCAAGCCCTTAGTCTATATAAGGGTTGTCCACTACTAGGACCAACCCTTCTCAATTACTGTTTCCACAAAGTAAAGTAATAGCAGCTATACTCACCTCCGGTGGTGGCGCCATTCCAGCTGGATCACTGAGGGGCTCCTGCAGGAACTGAGCAGTCAATGTATTTGATCCTAGCTGTTATCTTTAATTTACCTCTTTGATGCCGCAACCTATAGTATCAGTGGCATCTAGGTTGTCAAATAAAGGTAGGGGGCTCTTTTAGTCAACCAACTCACACAATGGCCCCCACAGCTGCAATTGTAAATCATGCCGCGCAGCATCGTGCAATAAAGCTCAACCAGGTTCACGTTCTGTATAGGGACTAAAATAAAAAAAGTAAAACAATAAAATAAAATGTTTATAAAAAAAATAACATACATCCCTGTTCTTTGATGTGGACTTGGGAACTGAGCTGGCAGATGACGGCTGTGTTATTCAGCTATCATCTGCTTCTAACAGTAGTGAATGGAGAGAAGCTGCACCTGCGGCTGCTACATGTGGCACCCCAGGGGTCTGGTTTCCACAGTAACAGCAATGTTATGTCTGAGAGCAGGTGGGAGGTCTCTTGGTCAGGAATCCTATGCATGCCACACCTCCTGCCCAGTCCTGGGAGGGGAAGAACTTCCCCTATATAAACCTGGGGCTGAGGCAGGGTTAGAGAGTTCAGAGGGAGAGTTCAGCCAGGAGGGCTGACAGGGAGCTGTGGCTCCGGCTGGGCCCAGCTCCTGGGCCATGCCAGAAGTAGAGACAGAGAAGAGAAGCAGCTATGGGAAGAAACAACAGGAGCTCTGTGGGAGCAGTGTTACAAGGAGTCAGTGGCTGGCAGCTGCAGAGCTCGCCCTGACTGAGAAGATTTCTTACCGGACCCGGAGTCTGAGGCTGTGGGGACTAACTCCTACCCAGCAGCAGAATCCGTCAGGCAGGGGATTCCAGGTCCTCTGGCCAAGAAACCCGAAGGCACGGTCACACGCATGGGACCAGCACCGCCGTCGTGGAGCGGAAGCTACTAGAAGGCCCCGAGTCACCGGCCATACGGGTGAGCACCACACGGTACACTCAGGGACGTGGGCTACTTATACCCGCCTCTAGCAAGGTAGCCAGAAGAGTATCGTTAGTTTGGGAGGCCTACAACTCCGCCTGGCCAGGGGAGATCCCATCTGCTCAAGGACTGACCAGGCCCCAATCGCTAGCCAGTACTCCGGGAGGGTCTATCGTTGTCACCAGTAAAGACCCTGAACTACACCGTACCGTCTCCGAGTGGTTCCTGCTACCCCCATCATCCACGTCGGCTGCCCTGAGGCCATACCCCTCCTGTTGGGGGTTATACTATCACGCTGCACAATCCTACCACCGGCCTCAGCGGTCTGCCCTGCAGCAGCAGCTCCTTAGCTGTACTCAACGGGTGGCGTAGTCGTCCAACATCTACCGCTAATACAGCGCCACTTAGTCTGACTCCCTGGGCACGGACCGGATCACCGCCACGAGACTACAACCCTCAAGAGATCCGGCTCCGGGTAAGCTCCCGCGTGCGCAATGCAGCGCGACACAGGCCCAGGGGCACGTCAACTTTTGGCGTAGTCGGCAGGATTTCGTGCCCGCAACCACCGGGTACCGCGTGCCTGGAAAAGACTGTTCAAACTTACCTGTGGTGAAGATTCCCGCCATCCGGCGCCATCTTCCGCTTCCTTCCCGCCATCGGTGGAGTTTTCTCGCCATCCGGCGCCATCTTCAGCCTTCTTCCCGCCATACGTGGAGTTTTCCCGCCATTGGACGCCATCTTGAGGACGCCGCGCGGGAAGAAGAGGGGCGTGGACTCCGAAAGCGCGCGAGAACTGAAGCCCCGCCTCACGTCCGGACGTTGCGTAAGGTCCTGGAAGGAGCCCAGCAGACGCCGACGTCACAGGAGCGCGACGGAAGGTCCTCAACCCTGACGATCCACTGCGGAGCCGCGGCCTACGGAAGAGGATCATCGCAAGGTAGGCCACGGTCCACTAGTGGGGAGAAGGATGCCGGATACGGAGGAGAGCTTCACCGCTTCAACCCCCACCAGCGCCACCGCTGTTGCGGTCATGCCTTTCACCATGTCCTATATCCCGGGGGCAGCCTGGCTACCCCAGTACTCAGGGGAGTCACATACCCTGCATGACTTTAGAGAAAAGCTGGATAGCCTCTTCCAGGTGTACCCCCTCACAGAGGAGCAAAAAGTAAGCATCCTGGTGGCCCAATTAACCGGGGCAGCCCAAAGGGAGGTAAAGTCCTGGCCACCTGGGAGGAGGACTGTCGCAGAGATACTAACCCAGCTAACCGAGGAGGAGCTGCAGTACTACCAATACGAGGAAAGCCAAGAGGACCCGGACGGGTCTGAGGACTACCCTCAGGAGGGAGCACAAAGAGGACATAGCTACTGAAGGGAAGTAGCGTGAATAAAGAGCTGTAAATAGTTACCCGTAAGGGTACAAGGACTGCTGCTAATTAAAATATGGTCCCCGTTGGGATTAGTGAATTGTTCCCCATGTGCCCCTATCTTAAACCAGGCTGAGGACTGTGAGCAGCCATTCCTTATCCCCACTGGCCGAGGACTGAGAGCGGCCATATCCTGTAAATAATTATGTGTTTCTAGTTATTTTTGGGAGTCCTTGGATGGATTTACCGGGAATCCTTGTACAATTGGTTGGAGCATAACCCAGGAATGGACTAAAAGACTGTTAAGGACTCGGGGCAGGACAGACCCCTACCTGGTTACGTCTCCCTGTTTTGGTGAAATGGACACCTTTGTTTTTTTCAAAGACTGCACCCGGTTGCGGACACGCCGTAACCATCTTTATGTGTTTTTCTTATTGTATTATTATTGTTTATACCTTGTTATGTTTTTCTAAAAATATGTTTAGTCCCGGAGTACTAAATTTCACTAGGGGGGAATGTGGCACCCCAGGGGTCTGGTTTCCACAGTAACAGCAATGTTATGTCTGAGAGCAGGGGGGAGGTCTCTTGGTCAGGAATCCTATGCATGCCACACCTCCTGCCCAGTCCTGGGAGGGGAAGAACTTCCCCTATATAAACCTGGGGCTGAGGCAGGGTTAGAGAGTTCAGAGGGAGAGTTCAGCCAGGAGGGCTGACAGGGAGCTGTGGCTCCGGCTGGGCCCAGCTCCTGGGCCATGCCAGAAGTAGAGACAGAGAAGAGAAGCAGCTATGGGAAGAAACAACAGGAGCTCTATGGGAGCAGTGTTACAAGGAGTCAGGGGCTGGCAGCTGCAGAGCTCGCCCTGACTGAGAAGATTTCTTACCGGACCCGGAGTCTGAGGCTGTGGGGACTAACTCCTACCCAGCAGCAGAATCCGTCAGGCAGGGGATTCCAGGTCCTCTGGCCAAGAAACCCGAAGGCACGGTCACACGCATGGGACCAGCACCGCCGTCGTGGAGCGGAAGCTACTAGAAGGCCCCGAGTCACCGGCCATACGGGTGAGCACCACACGGTACACTCAGGGACGTGGGCTACTTATACCCGCCTCTAGCAAGGTAGCCAGAAGAGTATCGTTAGTTTGGGAGGCCTACAACTCCGCCTGGCCAGGGGAGATCCCATCTGCTCAAGGACTGACCAGGCCCCAATCGCTAGCCAGTACTCCGGGAGGGTCTATCGTTGTCACCAGTAAAGACCCTGAACTACACCGTACCGTCTCCGAGTGGTTCCTGCTACCCCCATCATCCACGTCGGCTGCCCTGAGGCCATACCCCTCCCGTTGGGGGTTATACTATCACGCTGCACAATCCTACCACCGGCCTCAGCGGTCTGCCCTGCAGCAGCAGCTCCTTAGCTGTACTCAACGGGTGGCGTAGTCGTCCAACATCTACCGCTAATACAGCGCCACTTAGTCTGACTCCCTGGGCACGGACCGGATCACCGCCACGAGACTACAACCCTCAAGAGATCCGGCTCCGGGTAAGCTCCCGCGTGCGCAACGCAGCGCGACACAGGCCCAGGGGCGCGTCACTACACCCCCCCAGCATCTTAGTGCACGCTGCCTTAGATCTTATCTTTATGGCACAAGGTAATGGAAATCTTTGACAATGATGATATCTTTTATAATGTAACCTCTGAATCTATTGTCTATTATTACCTTTTCTTGTTACATGTTATACCTACTATTGTCACTGACTTACCTTATAAGGTTATTACCTTGAAAGCCACATGTTATACCTACCTTTGCTATCAATGCTCCTTATGTGAAGGTACCTTTTGATACGATCTATGCTGGGTTTTTTACCATTATATTACCTGGCCGGCAGCTTACACTCACATTTGTGATACAATCTATGCTGGTTTAGGGATGTTAGTCTCCTTGCAGGATCTTTACCATCTCATCCTGCCTCTATGGCTGTCCTCTCCTATCCCCAACCCCTCCCTTCCTTTCCTTATTTATTGTCTTTGTATAACTTTAAATATCATTCAATAAAATTTATATTTTAGGATACAAAATCCCTTTTATGTCATTTTGGGTCTACCAACAGGCGGATTGAGATACAAATAGGGGAGATTCTCCCCCTATATTTAACCTCTTCTTCCCAAAATAGATTACACGTAGGGTTGCCTTGACAGCCTTGGGTCTGCTGAACACGCCAGTGCTTGTTATGACAGTACTCCTTTGAACACCAGCCGATGGAGAGTAGGAGACTGTGATTTTTGATATATAAAGAACCAGGGCTGTCATCAGGAATTTCAGCACCCCATTCTGGCAAAATTTTCGAGCCCCCTTGAAACTCCACCCCAGCTCCGCCTCCATCTCTTGAATCTTCCACACTCCCACCACCCAATCTTGGAAAAACTCCACTTCTGCACCACGTCCTTACCAATCACACATTAACAGTTCCCATCAAACACTATATCACATACATAGCCAGCAGCTTTTGTTTTGGCCAAAAGATTTTTTAAGCCTGCCACCACGACAAGGTAGACTCCTTTGGCAGGGCCCTACTCTACTCTAACCTATTAAACATTTCTTAAAATATCCAATACTCTGTTTAGTGATATTTTTCTTTATTTTTCTTTAAGGGAATGTGTCACATACATTTTTAAACTAATTGAAATCAGATTGTGATCATTTTTTTATAATCTGTATTTCTGATTGCAGATTATTGTATTCTGTTTTCTGTACATTTATGGAAGCTGCTCTCTTGCCTATTTGGAGATATGGACATTAGACATTATAGGGGACTCTATGTATTTCCTTGGGACAGTTTTCTTTACATGTTCTTATATTTGGTGACATGCAGATGTCATTGTGCAGGAAAGGGGAAGAGGTGAGCTGTGACACTACCTAATGTGAATGGTGGATTCTGGTATCTCTCATTGTAATCCTGCTTGTTATAATAATGAGGTGACTGATGAAAAGGGATCTCTTCTGGATGTGTCAGTCTATTAGAAAAGCAGTTTCTGAATATTTATTATTTTGTGATATAAGGGGTGACAAACTTTAAAGTAAATTCTTCCAAAACTTTAAGCTATGATTAAAAGGATTGGCCATTTTCTGGTTATTGTTGACCAATGTGTTTGAGAGGATGATAAGGCACTTACTAATATGGCCTTTCTTGAATTTTGACACTAAATATGAGATATGGGAAATAGAAATATAGTCTATGTTGAATTTTGTCACTAAGTGCCTTTTATTCCTCTCACAAACACATTGGTTAACAATAACCAGAGAGTGGTCAATGCCCTTAACATAGAAGCTTCGTAACACATTCCCACTAAACATTTCGCTCTTTTTCATAAGAGTCATTTAGTTAAATCCTTTGGTCAATTATGTAAAGTGCAAATTATAATGTAACAAAACAAAGACATAACAAAACAATGACAACATGTATAACCAATTAATACAATGAAAATAAGGTCATTTTGTGAGGTCAGGAAAATGCAATATAAAAACAACAAACAGTATTGCACACGATCTAAGGAACTGAACCATAATAATAAAGACGTATTTCCATAAATCTAAGAACAACAGACAATAGTGCGCTCTATCCTTAGAACTGAGCCCTAATAATAAATGGGTATTCCCATCTGGGGTACCGATTAGTGTTGAGCCACCCCCGTAGTGTTCGAGTTCGGTTCGGTTCGTCGAACACCCGTGTGTTCGCCGAACTGTTCGTCGAACTGTTCGTCGAACACCTTCGAACACCGTTAAAACCAATGGCAGGCAAACAAAAACACATAGAAACACATAGAAAACACCTTCAAAGGTGTCCAAAAGCTGACAAACTGCTCAGAAGACATAACTAACACATGGAAAAGTGACAAGTACATATAGTCATGCGAAAAGAAAAGAGGTGGAGGAGTAAAATGAGGGGGAGACACAGATATAGGCATGTCATGCCCTTCTAAAATCCAAAAAGTGAGAAGCCGACACGTTCAGTCCGCTCCTGCCCGTGCCACCTCCGTGTCGCCGGGTTTGTGCCAGAGCCGCGGTGAACCCTGACGGCCAGCCCCCCTCTCCTAATACTGGTGCCTGTCCGCTGGTGGGTCGAGCGAGCCCCCCTGTGGTGGAGGCAGCTCTAAGCTTTTTAATTTAAATTGTCTCTCTAATTTGAATGAATACACTTTAAATCCATTTACAAGGATCTATTGGAGGGCAAGTCTCATGCCAGCAGCCGCGTAATTCCAGCTCCAGTAGCGTCCACTAAAGCTGCTGCAGTTAAAAAGCTTTTATAAGGATCGAGCTCGGCTGTCCACCGCAAGGCATCCTACTGCCAGTCCCAGCCCCTATGCCTTGGGGTGCCTCCTGATGCTCTTCACTGAGTATCCCGTGGTCCCGAAGCATTTCCTTTGAAAAAATTAAGTGTCCAATCTACAGGTGGTGTAGCTTGCTTAACAGCCGGGATAATCCGCTGACTAGCAGACACTGCTACTAGGCACAAAGTATTTCCTGGGCTAGATGCAGTTAAAAATTTGTAATTAGATACTCTCGTTGGATGCTGAGAAAGCATTCCATAGAGTCTCCTGGCACGCCATATATAAGTCTCTTAAAAAGCTTGGGGTAGGGGTCTAGGGGACCCTTTTATAGCCAAAATCACGGCCCTGTATCACAATACGTCACCTAGGCTGAAGATAAATGGAACTGTAGCACCCTGAGGGCTCGGTTGCTACAGAGGTATTGCACCTCACCCAGAGGTGTGATATCTCACTCTCAGGTAAGGATGGAGTGTGGATCAGGACCCCGACACCTGCATGCATTACACCACATTGCCGTGGGGCAGGGCGACCAATATGCCCCTGAGATGGGCACGACAGTCACTGACCCTGGCTGGAGTGGGGGGAGGGAACACTGAGGAAGGGGAACCCTGTAGTGCAGGAGCAGGGAGGAAGCAGTTCCTGGGTGCATTGAGAAGGGAGTATAAAAGGTGGGCACCATATTAGTTCAGTGCAGAGAAGTCTGAGCAGAACTGACAGGGAGCAGGAGCTCTGCATGAGCTCTGCTCCGGAGGCGGGCCTAGTAACACAGGCCCAGGCCTGGAAGAGGGAGAAGGAAGGAAGAGGAGCGGAGAAGGCTCCAGGAACGAGGAACGAAGGGATCCCAGGGTTGCGGACGGGCGAGTCGCCACCGCACGCCCGAATCCACCTGCGTAGAGGGGTCAGGCCAAAGGGGGAGACCGGTCCCTGAAACTAGTGGAGGCGGGAAACGACCCTCAGCTAGAAACCGGAGGCTGTGACATTTTATGTGGCGCAGCCCCTCGCTACACCCGCTAGGAAGACACCACAAAGGGTCAGGGAAACTGGTGCCAAGTTTACCAAGAGGAGGCCCGAGGCAGCCGGACAGAAGCGTTGGTAAGAAAGGCCAGACAAAGGACACACAAAGGGGGTCCTGTGAAGCGCTCCAAAGTTATCTGGGAGTTGTCTGAGCCCCTCACCTGGTGAGCACAGTACGACGTGGGCAGCCGTTACCTGCAGACGTGGTCTGGATAATAAGAACTGTGAGTAAAGGCCCTGGACTGCATCACTGACTCCGTGTCGTTACTGCTGCTGCCCTGCACCATCACCCCCATCCTCCGCATACATTGCCCTGAGGCTATACTCCTCCCGTGGGGAGTTATGCTACGCTCTGCTGCACCCACAACACCAGCCTCAGCGGTCTGCCCTGCAGCGGCGGTTCACTCTGACCGCAATCCACGCGTGGCGTAGTCGGACATTTAAACATCAAAACCACATAAATAGTTCCGCCACTGGTTTGACCACCCTGAGCCACGGAACCGGGTCGCCGCCACGAAGACTACAACCACCAGCATCAACCAAAAAGGGTCCGGCTCCGGGTGTCCCAAGGCCCAGGGGGTGCGTCAGAACATTTTCATCACCTTTCACAATCACCAATGGGACAAGGCAGGGATGTCCTCTGTCCCCTCTCTTATACATCCTAGTGACGGAGCACCTGCTCTCATCAATTCGCCATAACCCCAATATTAGGTGGATTGAGGTGGGAGGCACCGAGTACAAGTGCTCTCTATTTGCTGATGATGTCCTAGTATATATCACTCAATCACATATATCCATCCATGCTGTTATGGCTGAAATAGATCACTTTGTTACATGGTCAAATTTTAAAATCAATGCAGCGAAGTCTGAGGCCCTCGATGTCTCCCTCCCCAAATCCATATAGGATTCCATCCAGTCCAACTTTCCCTTTGCCTGGCCCTCACAGGGTATCAAATACTTAGGAATTCCTATTCATAGAGACCTCTCCCATCTATGTTATCTTAATTTTGGGCCCTTTATTGAACAACTCCATACAGACCACGGTTGGCAAGTTAGAACTGTAAGATTCACTACGTGAACCACTGGTGTTTTGTGGAAAAGCACATGTACACTGTGTTCCAAATTATTATGCAAAAAGTGTTTAGGAGTGATAAGGGAAGAATTTGTTTGTTTGTCAGTTAAACTCATTGATGGTGATGTGTGTCAGGGCTCTTTATATCACTGTAAGCAATTGCAGACACCTGTGCTAATTAGTTTGGCAGGTGTGTCCAATGAAAGGCAAGACTACTTAAGAAGGCTGTCTCACATTATTAAGCAGCCTACATTTTCTGCCAAAATGGGAAAGAAAAAGGATGTGTCGGCTGCTGAGAAGCAACAAATTGTGGAGTGTTTAGGTCAAGGCATGACTACAATCAACATTGTGCGATGATCAGGATGAAGTGTCTTGGCAATCAAGAAGTATGTAGCTGATTCACAGTACACACGTGTGCGTGCTGATAAGGGCAAATTGAGGACTCTTTCCTACAGGCAATTACGTCAGGTTAAAAGAGCAGCGGCAAAAAAGCCTTGTCATAGCAGCAGACAAGTTTTTGAAGCTGCTGGTGCCTCCAACGTCCCCCGAACAACAAGATGCAGGGTCCTTCAGAGGTTTGCAGCTGTGCATACGCCATCCTGTCGACCTCCTCTATCCACTTCACACAAGCAGAAACGGCTCCAGTGGGCCAAACATTACATAAAGACTGATTTCAAAACTGTTTTGTTCACGGATGAGTGCCGTGCAGCGCTCGATGGTCCAGATGGATGGAGTGGAGGATGGCTGGTTGATGGACACCCCACGCAAACACGGCTACAGCGCCAACAAGGAGTAGGTGGAGTAATGTTTTGGGCTGGAATCATGGGGAGAGAGATTGTCGGCCCCTTTAGGATCCCTGAAGGCGCTAAAGATGAACTCCATAATGTATGTGGATTTTCTCAAACAGCACTTCCTGCCATGGTTCAAGAAGAAGAACCGTGTATTTCACAGCAAGATCATTTTTTTGCATGATAATGCACCATCTCATGCTGCACATAAAACATCTGCATCTCTGGCTGATATGGGCATAAAAGGGGACAAACTTATGGTGTGACCCCCATGCTCCCCTGACCTCTACCCCATTCAGAACCTCTGGAGCATCATCAAAAGGAGTGTCTATGATGGCGGAAGGCAGTTCACATCTAAGCAACACCTCTGGGAGGGTATTCTGTCCTCATGCAAAACAATTGAAGCAGAAACCATCCAAAACATGACAAATTCAATGGACGAGAGAGTTCAGAAGCTCCTTTCGAACAAGGGGTCCTATGTGAAAATGTAACATCACCTAGAATAAAGTTTTGAGTTGAAAACTGTTTGATTTCAGTTTCTAATAACCTGCTAATGCTTATAATTTCAAAAATGACCATTTTTTTGGTCTTTATTAAAATGAAAAGGTTGATCGAAAAGTTTGGGGGATCTAAGAGTGTGGCAACCCAGTAGTCATGATTACTTCGAATTCTGACAATATGAGGGTCATGTTGCAGGTAGTGCAGCAAGAAGGCACTTATGTGTCTTGCGCATCTCGGAGCCCCAAAATTATTTTCCGGGCTAGATGCAGCTAAAAATTATTATTAATTTTAAATCTGGTGGAGCTTAGTATAGATGGCCTAATAGGATCAGTGCTGCACACTGCTACAAAGCCCAAATTATTTTCCAGCAAAGATACAGATAAACATGATTAGTAATTTTAAATCTGGTGGAGCTTATTATAGATGGCCTAATAGAATCAGTGCTGCACACTGCTACAAAGCCCAAATTATTTTCCAGCCAAGATACAGATAAACATGATTAGTAATTTGAAAGCTTAAAACGGTTGGTAGGGTGATTTTAACCAATCATCAAGCTTTTACTCTCCCCAGGATGACACAGGGGTAGAAAAGTCGTTTCGGATCCATGATTTGTTCATCTTTATGAACGTGAGTCTGTCTACATTATCAGTGGAGAGCCGCGTGCGCTTATCTGTCAGCACACCACCAGCAGCGCTGAACACACGTTCAGACAGAACGCTGGCGGCGGGGCATGACAAGATCTCCAAGGTGTAAGTGGCTAGCTCCGGCCATTTATCCAGATTGGAAGCCCAAAAAGAGCAAGGGTCCAGTGACACAGTCATGGCTTCAATGTTTACTTGGAGATACTCCTGTACCATCGTCTCTAGGCGTTGACTATGTGTCAGACTTCTTGTCTCCTGTGGCCTTGCGAAGGATGGGCTAAAAAAGTGGTGAAATGATTCCGCAAAATTGATGTTACCAGCAGATACTGTGGTTCTGTTACGGTTTGAGTGCTGAACACTTGACGGTCCCACGGTTGGCAAGTTGGAACTGTGAGATTCACTACGTGCACCACTGGTGTTTTGTGGAAAAGCACATGTAAGATTCTGCAACAGTCTCTGCTGATACTCCTGCATGCGTGCATCCCTTTCTATGGCAGGAATAATTTCGGCAAATTTACTTTTGTACCGGGGATCTAACAGTGTGGCAACCCAGTAGTCAGGATTATTTCTAATTCTCACAATTCGAGGGTCATGTTGCAGGTAGTGCAGCAAGAAGGCACTCATGTGTGTTGCGCATCCAGGAGCACCAAGTCCCTGTTGTGTTGGTGGCGAGGTAACAATCATGCTTCCTTCCTCTGTCCTCTCCCCCCAACCTCGCACAACAGAAATGTGATCAAGGTCTCCCTCATCTGATGAGTCTTCCATCAGTTCATCCTCCACTTCTTCCTGGGCTCCTGCACCTTCCTCACTAGTTTGGCTGCTACCATGCGCCCTGGTAAAACCATCTCCCCCACCCTCACATGCCTGCCGCCTTGGTGCTGCCGACCGTCTGGACCTTGCAGATGTTAGTCCTTCCGCATACAACTCCTCCTCCTCTACTTCCTCCACCTCCTCTTGTGCCACCACCTGACTCCGAATTCTGTTTAACATGTGCTCCAGCATGTAAATCACCGGAATAGTCATGCTGATAATGGCATCGTCAGCACTAAACATCTTCGTCGCCATTTCAAAACTGTGCAGAAGGGTGCATAGGTCCCTGATCTGAGACCACTCCTCCAGCGTGATTTGCCCCACCTCTGGATCTCGTTGGCCCAGGCTATACGTCAGAACGTATTGCACCAGGGCTTGTCGGTGCTGCCACAGTCGCTGCAACATGTGCAGAGTTGAATTCCACCGGGTAGGCACATCGCATTTTAGCCGGTGAAGTGGCAGGCCCAACGACTTCTGTAGAGATGTAAGTCGCTGAGCTGCGGGATGCGAACGGCGGAAGTGAGCACACAGCGACCGTGCCCTCTGCAGAAGGCCATCTAGTCTGGGATAGTGGGCTAAAAATTGCTGGACAACCAGGTTCATGTCACACACAGAGTTTCTCAAAGAAGCGGTGATGTTGTGTGCGACATGCTGGTGGAGCGCAGGCACACCTTTCTTTGAGAAGTAGTGCCGACTGGGCATCTGGTACTGGGGCACTGCGACGGACATAAGGTCTCGAAAATCCTCTGTGTCCACCAGGCGGAAAGGCAGCATTTCTGTAGCCAAGAGCTTGCAGATGGTGAAATTCAACCTCTTAGCTTTCTCATGGCTAGGAGGAAATGGTCTTTTACTTGTCCACATCTGAGGGACCGAGGGCTGGCTATTGTGCTTAGACGGGGTTGATAAGGGTGTCCCCGGCAAACTGCCGGTCTGTGAGGAAGATGCAGGCGGACATGTTAGGTTGCCTTGGTCCAAAGGTGGTGCTATCGATGTCGGACAGCGCTCAACACCAGCTGGTGTTACCACCTCCAAAGAAAATGATGACCTGCCAATCACGCTGGCTGTTGCGGGTAAAGAGGTGGCAGGTCTGCGCCCCAAAACAGGTGTGACTGCTGTCCCCCCAGTCACAGAGGATGAAGAGGCCGCGGATGCACAAGATATGGCAGACGGTGGTTGGCCCGGCCGGCTAGGCCGCATTGTAGCACACTGAGCTTCCCACTGCAACTTATGCTTCATGTCCATGTGCCGGTTCATGCATGAAGTACTCAAACTATGTATTTTTTGGCCTCTACTTAGCTTTTGCTGACAAATGTTACAGATAACACGAGTTGGGTCATCTTTATCGATCTGAAAAAATGCCCAGGCTATGCAAGGCTTAGCACCCATGCGACCTGAAGAGCCACGACTTGTGGTGAGAGGCAGAGTTGTGTTTGAGGATGCAGTTGTTGACGTGCTTCCAGTACTACGTCTCTGTCCAGGAAGGCGCAACCTGACCTCGTCGTCACTAGCATCTTCCTCCACCTCCTCTGCTGACCTCATCTCTTGGCTGACTGTGGGTTGACAGTAAGTGGGATCTCCAACCTCATCATCATCACCCTGTGCGTTATCACACCCGTCGTCCTCAGAGCCAACCTGTTCCTGCCCTGACAAAAAACTAAAGTTGTCGCTCCAATCAGGTATTTGAGTCTCATCATCGTCTTCCTCATTGTCTCCACCAACAGGAGTTACAGTTTGGGAATGAGGGTCTACATTATGGTCAGAACCTTCTGCGTCTGGTCCTGGATCCGACTCATAAAGATTCTGGGCATCAGTGCAGATCATTTCCTCGTCTGGATTCACAGAAGCGCTGGAGTCGACCTCTGATTCCCAGGCTATAGTATGAGTAAACAGCTCTGCAGACTCAACCATCTGTTCTACCTCATACTCAGACGGGCAGCTGGAGATTTGGGAGCTGTGAGGAAGCAAGTGCGATTGGGGTGACACCTTTGAGGACTGGAGTATTTGTGATGTTGAAGTTGATGTGGAGGAGAGCCCACTTAAAGGAGCACTTGATATCCGTTGAAGCACCTGCTGTTTTTGTGCCTCATCTGGAATTTGTAGCGATTGGCGTGGCCGTAAGAAAGGGATCTTATTAGGCCAAAACTATTGGCTGGGTTAGATGCAGAAAAAAATTATATTCAATTTGCAACCTGATGGAGGTCAGAATAGATGGACTAATAGAACAAGTCCCACACACAGCTAGAAGCCCAAATATTTTTTCAGAGGTAGATGCAGAAAAAAATTGTATTCAGTTTGCAACCTGATGGAGGTCAGTATAGATGGACTAATAGAACAAGTCCTACACACAGCTAGAAGCCCAAATATTTTTTCAGAGGTAGATGCAGAAAAAAAATATATTCAGTTTGCAACCTGATGGAGGTCTGTATAGATGGACTAATAGAGAAAGTCCCACACACTGCTAGAAGGCCAAATATTTTTTCAGAGCTAGATGCAGACAAAAAATTATTTTAATTTGCAACCTGATGGAGGTCAGTATAGATGGACTAATAGAGAAAGTCCCACACACTGCTAGAAGGCCAAATATTTTTTCAGAGCTAGATGCAGATATAAATTATTTTTAATTTGCAACCTGATGGAGGTCAGTATAGATGGACTAATATAGAAAGTCCCACACACTGCTAGAAGGCCAAATATTTTTTCAGAGCTAGATGCAGAAAAAAATTATATTCAGTTTGCAACCTGATGGAGGTCAGTATAGATGGACTAATAGAACAAGTCCCACACACAGCTAGAAGGCCAAATATTTTTTCAGAGGTAGATGCAGATAAAAATTATTTTTAATTTGCAGCCTGATGGAGGTCAGTATAGATGGACTAATAGAGAAAGTCCCACACACTGCAAGAAGGCCAAATATTTTTTCAGAGCTAGATGCAGAAAAAAATTATATTCAGTTTGCAACCTGATGGAGGTCTGTATAGATGGATTAATAGAACAAGTCCCACACACAGCTAGAAGCCCAATATTTTTTCAGAGGTAGATGCAGAAAAAAAATATATTCAGTTTGCATCCTGGTGGAGGTCAGTATAGATGGACTAATAGAGAAAGTCCCACACACTGCTAGAAGGCCAAATATTTTTTCAGAGCTACATGCAGACAAAAAATTATTTTTAATTTGCAACCTGATGGAGGTCAGTATAGATGGACTAATAGAGAAAGTCCCACACACTGCTAGAAGGCCAAATATTTTTTCAGAGCTAGATGCAGATAAAAATTATTTTTAATTTGCAACCTGATGGAGGTCAGTATAGATGGACTAATAGAGAAAGTCCCACACACTGCTAGAAGGCCAAATATTTTTTCAGAGCTAGATGCAGAAAAAAATTATATTCAGTTTGCAACCTGATGGAGGTCAGTATAGATGGACTAATAGAACAAGTCCCACACACAGCTAGAAGCCCAAATATTTTTTCAGAGGTAGATGCAGATAAAAATTATTTTTAATTTGCAGCCTGATGGAGGTCAGTATAGATGGACTAATAGAGAAAGTCCCACACACTGCTAGAAGGCCAAATATTTGTTTCAGAGCTAGATGCAGAAAAAAATTATATTCAGTTTGCAACCTGATGGAGGTCAGTATAGATGGATTAATAGAACAAGTCCCACACACAGCTAGAAGCCCAATATTTTTTCAGAGGTAGATGCAGAAAAAAATTATATTCAGTTTGCAACCTGATGGAGGTCAGTATAGATGGACTAATAGAACAAATCCCACACACAGCTAGAAGGCCAAATATTTTTTCAGAGGTAGATGCAGATAAAAATTATTTTTAATTTGCAGCCTGATGGAGGTCAGTATAGATGGACTAATAGAGAAAGTCCCACACACTGCTAGAAGGCCAAATATTTTTTCAGAGCTAGATGCAGAAAAAAATTATATTCAGTTTGCAACCTGATGGAGGTCAGTATAGATGGACTAATAGAACAAGTCCCACACACAGCTAGAAGCCCAAATATTTTTTCAGAGGTAGATGCAGATAAAAATTATTTTTAATTTGCAGCCTGATGGAGGTCAGTATAGATGGACTAATAGAATGATACCATGCCCAAAAGATTTTACTTCACTAGGTGCAGTAAAAAAATTGGTATTCTATACACAGGTGGTATATCTTGCAGCACAGATAGGCTACTCCACTGACTAACACACTCTGCAATAGGCCAAAAAGGATTAGCTTTGCTAGATTCAGCCAAATGCTGTGAAAAAAACTTGCACAGCACTGGCACAGACCTGCCTGGCAAAAACTAATAGGAACTGATGTAACCTAGTCCTGAAAAGGACTGCAATTACAATTAGTCTTTACTCCCACAATCTATCTATTTAAGAGCACAGACCTGCCTGATAAAAGTCGTAGGAAATGCTGTAACCTAGTCCTTAAAAGGACTGCAATCACAACTATTCCCTACTCCCAAGCTATCTGTATATTTGTGCGAAAATTGGCTTGAAATTAACAAGGTATAGCGCACACAGCAACAGCGGTGCCGTCTAACACGCAGCTGCAGCAGTGAGAAAATGGTGGCGACGGGGAAAATGGCTTGGTCTTATAGGGCAAGGACATGTGACATACACTGCCAATGACACATGCCCTTGCTTGTGTGAAAAAAAGCACTTCGCTCCGTGTGTGCGCTGCTGATAGGCTGACAGATTGCACCTCCCCACTGCAAATGCGGGAAAGAGAAAAAAAAATGGAGATCTTCATTATTCCTGCAGAGATCCATCCCCTGCCCCTCCCCCCACCCCGCTGTACACTCAAACTGCGTATTAACATTAATTTTCATCATTACTGAGAAAAAATCCAGTTATGATTTTGGTGCACGAACAGTTATCGAACATAACCTCGAACAGCCGAATTTTTCTCAAATCGTTCGTGTTCGCCGACCGGCTCGAACACCTCCCAAAACAGCTCGAATTTGAGATTGGCGAACAGTTCGAGTCGAACAACGCTCATCTCTAGTACCGATAGTGCATCGCAGGGTCAGTCAGGTGCAGATCCCACAACTGAAACATTACTATCCGATCTGTTACATCTGTCTAATGCTAGGACTTTGGGTCAGTAAACCCGCAGTCAGGCTAGGACACTCATCCATAATACAGGGGAACATACATGGCATAAATACACTAATGTAAAACTGGCTGCAATGTAGAAGATGTGAAGTGCAAATTTACATGTATGGAACAGGCAGTCGTTTTACCTTCTGGTTAGCAAAATCATTAATCAGGTCTTTAATATTCAGGCGTCTGCAGAGCTCATGCTCAATTGACAGAAGGGCTCGGCTGTTCAACCGTTATTCTGTCATTGTAGGACGCAGATAGTTCTTTACCAATGAGAGATTGCTAAATGCTATCTGTACTTCTGCTACTGAAAGTGGTAGGATGCTAAAAATCCTGAGTGCAATACACACCTCTCCAAATATTCTTTGAAGCTCGAATTTGTAGATGGCGTTTAGTAAATCCAGTGGACCCATATTTTCTGTAAATGTACCTTCATAAACTTTCCGAAGATGTTGCAGCTCAGAAAGTAACGATGATGTTTAGATCCTTAGGGTATGCAGAGATCAATTCTTCAGTGGATGCCACCAGATTGTTTTTCACTAATTGTCCTCACCTTAAGAGCTGGAGCAAACAACTTGCAGACATATTCCATTGATCTGAGGCGCTGGTGAAAATGAGAAATTATAGTGTCCATTGCCACAAGAAGGCCATTAGCTTTGAAGTGCTCTTCAGGATTTGCAGCTTCATGATGCTTTGACTTTCTTTGGCACTATTGTTGAGCATTCAATAGGTTCTTTGCAATCTGGAATCTGCTACCAAACCAGCTTCAGAAAGCAGAGTGGGACACTTTTCCCTGAGTAATATCGTTTCTTCAGAGAAAGGTTTAATGTTGGCAGCTCCAACTTCCAAAAGAGACAGATCTAGATTGTAGTATTTTTTTTCTCTCCTCAAAAGTCGTAAGAACTTTTACCCAAAATGTTGCTAATATCACTGCCCTGAAAGACAAAAAATAGTCTTAGCCATCTTCAGCTTCTGAATGTGCATCATTTGTAAGTTTTCCGTAAGAAAGAACTTCATCAAAAAACTTCAAAATGCTTGGCAGCCTCAATTCTTGAGCTCCACCGGGTGTCACTTAGACCATGTAAAGGCCTTCCAACTGCATCAAGTTGGAAGACCGTTGCTAAACAGAATGTAGAGTCGGTTTAGGCTTCCAAAAAAGTCTTCATTTCAGGACAGCTTGAAACAGCATGAACACCCACAAAGTTTATAGAATGGGCAGTACAAAGACTAAAGAGAACCCTTGGAAATATCACTAGAATTTTGGCCCTTACACCTTTAATCCATGCTCATTCAGTCTTGATATAACCATGTCCTCAATTTCTTCTCGTGTCTTCTGAAAAAAAAATGTATGTCTCTCTGGAGACATACCTCAAAAGTACAACGTTCTGTTCAGTGCGTGAGACATCTGAAGTAGCATCACAAATAAAAATAAATAGCTTCTTTTCTATCTGAAAATATGGCATCCAGGACATGTTTTCTATAAATATTTATAAATGTATTTTGTATTGTCCAAGATAGATAATGAGCTGGAATTGTTTTGCTTTTCTTGACTAACCTTAAATTTTCTAGATGCTCTTTCAGTACACTGTCATATTGTGACAGGATTTCCAAAGTTCCAAGAAAATTGCCGTTATGTAGATCTCAAATTCTCTGCAATATTCCCCTGAAAGCCATGTTGCATTAACCTAATTGCAGTGTCGCATCCAAAAGTCTTTCTAGAAGAGTCACGAGCTTCTCCGCTTCCTTCGCTAAACTTCATTGCATCTCAAAGTCAACAGCATGGCCACCTAGGGCATTTTGGAGTGTTCTCCAACTCCAGTAGTGCTTCCTGTTCTGTGCAATATGTTCATGCTCTGGTAACTTGAGGTACAGGCGATGCCATTTGAAAACCAAAGGATTAAAACCTTCTTTCCGATAAAGTCTGCTCCCAGTCTTGATTCTCTGATCAACAGAAAATGCCATGCACTCTACACAATACATTGCTTTCTTACTTGGGCTCCATGTTAGCCAATCCAAGAAAAAATGTTCACGCCCATTAGATGACTTGGCATATAGGAGAAAGTCACTAAAAGAACGGTCATCAACATCCTTAGGCAGAGATTGTACTATCTGCTTCAATTCTTCGTTATTAGAAAGCCCTGAAAATACAATCTTCTCCCTTTCCTTGTCCATGATGACATCTGGCCACATTGCTGGGTTTTTCCAATCGATTTCTTCTCCTTGTAATGTTACATGAGTGCACTCCTCTGAAGAAAACGACTCTGTGTAGTAGAGGCGAGAGAGCCTTTAACCGGTTCCCGACCGCCCACTGTACATAAACGTCCGGCTTCCTGGGCTCTGTGCAGCGCGGACGTTTAAAAATGGTGGGTGGTCTCGCAGCGCTCAGGACCCCCAGGGTCCTGCAAGTGCTGCGATTCCGGTGCAGAGCGTTAGCTCTGACAGGGAACATCATCGGGACCTAATTGGATCAGGTCCCAGTGATGTTAACCCTTTGCTGTCTTCTATATGCTGCGATCTATATTGATCGCCGCATATAGGAGACAGCAGGAGGAGAGGGGGTCGTCTTACTTACCTCTCCGAAGACCTCCGATTCCTTCCAGGACCTGGGGTTGCTATGGCAGCTGGAGGTCACATGACCGCCTCCAGCTCTGCCATATATGGTGTCCTGTCTGGCTCAGCTGCAGCTGAGCCAGACAGGAGACTCTGACTGAAACAGTCAGGGAAGATCTCATGTAATGTAATATATGTCTATTACATTACATGAGATCAGTCATCAGAAAAATAAAAATTAGTGTCCCATACAGGGACTAAGTAAAAATGTAAAAAAAAAGTAAAAAAAAAAGTTTTTAAACTGTTAAAAATAAAATCACAAAATAAATAAAAATAAATAAAATATTAAACCAATAAATCCGTATATTTTTACAAAACCAAAAAAAGAACACATATTTGGTATCGCCGCGTCCAAAACAACCCGAGCTATAAAACTGTCACACTAATTAACTCCTTCTGTGCACACCGTAATAAAAATAAATAAAAAAACGGAGCAAAAAAATATGCTTTTTCATCATATCGCCAAACAAAAAGTGGAAAAAAATGCGATCAAAAAGCAAAATAGAAATAAAAATGGTACCGCTGAAAACGTCATCTTGTTCCGCAAAAAACAAGCCGCCATACAGCTCCATCAGCCGAAAAATAAAAAAGTTATAGTGCTCAGAATAAAGCAATGCAAAAAAAATATTTTTTTCTATAAATTTGTTTTATTGTGTAAAAGCGCCAAAACATAAAAAAAAATACAGTAAGTGTAGTATCGCTGTAAATGTACTGACCCGAAGAATAACGCTGCCTGATCACTTTTACCACACGCAGAACGACATAATGCAAAATTAAGGGATGAAAAACGGTTTTGTGGGAAAAATGTGAAAATTTTATTTTTACAGCTCAATATTATAATCTTCTGTGAAGCACCTTGGGGTTCAAGGTGCTCACCACACATCTAGATAAGTTCCCTAAGGGGTCTAGTTTCCAAAATGGTGGCACTTGTGGGGGGTTTCCACTGTTTAGGCACATTAGGGGCTCCCCAAATGCAACATGGCGTCCGCTAATTATTCAAACAAATTTTACATTCAAAAAGTCAAATGGCGCTCCTTCCCTTTCAAACCGTGCCGTGCGCCCAAACAGTGGTTTGCCTCCACATATGGGGTATCAGCGTGTTCAGGAGAAATTGCACAGCAAATTTCATGGTACAATTTTTCCGATTACCCTTATGATAATGCAAAATTAAGGGATGAAAAACGTTTTTGTGGGAAAAATGTGAAAATTTTATTTTTACAGCTCAATATTATAAACTTCTGTGAAGCACCTTGAGGTTCAAGGTGCTCACCACACATCTAGATAAGTTCCCTAAGGGATCTAGTTTCCAAAATGGTGTCACTTGTGGGGGGTTTCCACTGTTTAGGCACTTCAGGAGCTCTCCAAACGCAACATGGCGTCCGCTAATTATTCAGACAAATTTTACATTCAAAAAGTCAAATGGCGCTCCTTCCCTTCCGAACCCTGCCGTGCGCCCAAACATTGGTTTGCCTCCACATATGGGGTATCAGCGTATTCAGGAGAAATTGCACAACAAATTTCATGGTGCAATTTATCCTATTACCCTTATGATAATGCAAAATTAAGGGATGAAAAATGTTTTAGTGGGAAAAATGTGAAAATTTTATTTTTACAGCTCAATATTATAAACTTCTGTGAAGCACCTTGAGGTTCAAGGTGCTCACCACACATCTAGATAAGTTCCCTAAGGGGTCTAGTTTCCAAAATGGTGTCACTTGTGGGGGGTTTCCACTGTTTAGGCACTTCAGGAGCTCTCCAAACGCAACATGGCGTCCGCTAATTATTCAGACAAATTTTACATTCAAAAAGTCAAATGGCGCTCCTTCCCTTTCAAACCCTGCCATGCGCCCAAACAGTGGTTTGCCTCCACATATGGGGTATCAGCGTGTTCAGGAGAAATTGCACAACAAATTTCATGGTGCAATTTTTCCTATTACCCTTATGATAATGCAAAATTAAGGGATGAAAAACGTTTTAGTGGGAAAAATGTGAACATTTTATTTTTACAGCTCAATATTATAAACTTCTGTGAAGCACCTGGGGGTTCAAGGTGCTCACCACACATCTAGATAAGTTCCCTAAGGGGTCTAGTTTCCAAAATGGTGTCACTTATGGGGGGTTTCCACTGTTTAGGCACATCAGGAGCTCTCCAAACGCAACATGGCATCTGCTAATTATTCAGACAAATTTTATATTCAAAAAGTCAAATGGCGCTCCTTCCCTTCCGAACCTTGCAGTGCGCCCAAACAGTGGTTTTCCCTCACATATGGGGTATCAGCACGCTCAAGAGAAATTGCACAAAAAAATTTGGGGTCCATTTTTTCCTGTTACCCCTGTGAAAATAGAAAAAATTGGGTCTAAAGTAACATTTTTGTGAAAAAAGTTAAATGTTAATTTTTTTCTTCCACATTCCAAAAATTCCTGTGAAGCACCTGAAGGGTTAATAAAGTTCTTGAATGTGGTTTTGAGCACCTTGAGGGGTGCAGTTTTTAGAATGGTGTCACTTTTTGGTGTTTTCTGTCATAAAGACCCCTCAAAGTGACTTCAAATATGATGTGGTCGCTAAAAAAATGTTTTTGTAAATTTTGTTGGAAAAATGAGAAATTGCTGTTCAACTTTTAACCCTTATAGCTCCCTAACAAAAAAAAATTTTGGTTCCAAAATTGTGCTGATGTAAAGTAGACATGTGGGAAATGTTATTTATTAACTATTTTGTGTGACATTTCTCTCTGATTTAAGGGCATGAAAATTCAAAGTTAGAAAATTGCAAAATTTTCAACATTTTCGCCAAATTTCAGATTTTTTCACAAGTAAACGCAAGTTATATCGAAGAAATTTTACCACTATCATGAAGTACAATATGTCACGAAAAAACAATCTCAGAATCAGGGGAATACGTTGAAGCGTTCCAGAGTTATTACTTCATAAAGTGACAGTGGTCAGAATTGAAAAAATTGGCCCGGTCACGAAGGCAAAAACAGGCTCTGGTGCGAAGTGGTTAAGAGAACTCTTACATTATGCTTCAAAGATGGAGAGAGACTGCCATCTGCTGTCCAGACACAGTCAAGTGGAACCAAGATATACAAGAGAAGTTGAAGAGAGAGCAGATTTAGATGCTGGACCCGGTCAGGTGACTTCCAGGAAGGAGTTCCTGGAGATAAGAGGCCAGCGCGCCAAGCCTGAGGAGTTTTTGGCACCAAGCAGCAGAGAGGAGCAGACCTGCTCCCTGCATGCTGAGAAGCCCTGCGTGGCAGGCCTAAGCCGGAGGCCTGCGAGGTGCCATAGCCGGGCAGCGGTGGATGAGCATCGGATCCCTCACAGATGTGACCCGAGTGCTGTACCTACTGAGGAGAGTCGGAACCTGCTTGCGGTGCTGAGTGAGTTCGCGGAACCCAACGTCGCCCGCTGACAGACGAGGTCTGGACCCCCCTATCCCCGGCTTGAGAGACTGCCTCCAATGGCCAGGAAGAGAGGAGTTGAGAGACTGCTGAGCCAGGAAAGTCACGCCAGTGAAAGCAGAAGAGCTGCATACGTGAACAGGGCCGTCACTTCTTCTGTTCACTCACGGTACCGGGGCCAGTTGGGTTTAGGTACTCAGGTTGGGAGGGGAACAGTTGGGGCGGAAGAAGCTAAACTTGCTTTAATTGATTTTGTCTGGAAAAGACTTGCGGCCTAGCGGGAATAACCGGTGACCCCCACTAGAGCCATGTACAGAGATAAAGAACTGACGTGGTGACTCCCCTGACTGGGTGCACCACATTACTTTGAGAGACTTCGTATTTTGCTAATATATCAAATTACCGTTCAATACCCTTGTTGTTATCCCCTTGCTCAAAATACCTGTTTTATATATACATAAACTGTTTATAATCATCTCTGACTGTCCCTGCCTTCTGTCTCTGTGCGTTGCATTCCGGCACCTGCATTACATTTGGCGTAGTCGGCAGGATGCAACATTCAGACGCAGAGATGGCAGATCAGTCTGGGGCTGGGTCTGGCCAGAACCATATACCCCGGGGGGCTATGCTCAATCATCTTCCCAAATTCACGGGGGATGGCATGTCACTGTGGGACTGGGTAGAAAGACTGAGAAGTATGCTACGTATGTATCCCCTCGATCCCCAAGCCCAGGCGGAACTGGCCCTCCTAACCCTTGATGGGGAGGCCCGGCAAACTGTGATGTACCGCCCACCTGGGGACCATGACACCATGGACAAAGTGATAAAAATCCTAGAGGACATGCACGGTGACACCACAGATCTGGGACACTTGCGCCTACGGTTGTTTCAGCGGGTCCAAGGGGAAAATGAGACCATAAATCAGTATGTTAATGCATTACAGGAAGTGACAGGCCATATCACTAAGAAGGCTCGAGATGGGAGCCAAGGACTGGGACCATTGGATGAAGTGTTGCGTGACCAACTGATTGCTGGCTTGAAAGACCCTTTCCTGAGGCAGATCTTGCAGGAGCGGCTGCGTTTAAGCCCTGATCTGGGCTTCCTGGAGGTAGGGGCTGAAGCTAGAGTCCTGGAGAAAGAAGTTCCTGTTCTCAAAGCCACAGTTAGAAGTCATGAAGCAATTACCCCTGGATTCACCAACAAGGAGCCTGACTGGGTACGGGAGATACGTCAGGAAATTCGAGATATTCGGGGTGAGATGAACACTATTAGAAAGGCCCCTACTGCCTCCTTGCTGATGCATCCTACTGCCCCACATGGGCGGAGACCAGAGCGAGAAAGACGTTCCTACCAGGCCCCAACACATCATGTACCCGACCTATCGGTAGAATGAGGACCAGAGTGTTGGACCTGCAATGGTAGGGGGCATATCTCCAAAGACTGTCCAAACCGAGAAAGGAGGAGGTGGGGGCAGCCGTTAAACTAAGATGCCCCACGGTTGTGGAGCATACTGTGGGGTCTCGAGCTTCAGAGAGTGGAAGAGGGAGCTCTGAAGACATTGTCTCCGAGAGGCCCATTATCTGGGCTGAATTTAATGGGCAGCGGATCCGCTGCCTAATGGACACTGGGTCTCAGGTGACCACTATGCCTGAGGCGTATTTCCAAAGCCACTTTCCTGAAGTTGCTTGTTCCTGGCAGGATCCCACTGTCAAGCTGGAGGCTGCTAATCAACTACCTACCCCAGTAGCGGGAGTAGTATGGATGTCTGTCCGAGCATGTGGAAAGGACCTCGGTCGGAAGGGGATAGTATTGACCACAGGGCCCGAAGGCGATGGGCCCATTGTAACCCTGGGCATGAATGTGCTGAAGGAGGTCGGACAGTTCCTGGCCGAGGGCTGTAACAAAAACAACTGGACCCGCGCCACTCGTGACCCAGCTAACAAGAGAGTATTCCAGCATCTCGTGCGGGTCAGTCAAATTCAAAAATTGCCCGCTACCTCTCAGTACCTTGGTAAGGTATCGATACCACCCGAAGCCACAATGACATTGCCAGTGGGACAGACTGTACTCACTTTACCGGTGCTGGCACATGTGTCCTTAGAGGGCATGGACATTCAAATTGAACCAGTGGAGGGAGAGGAAGCGCCCTCAGGGCTCCTGGTTGCTCGGACCCTGGCCACGGTGCGGCAGGGTCGAGTGCCCGAGCGTTGCATCAATCTAAGAGGCACGAGTTTACAGTTTTTGCCCCGACAAGAGGTGGCGCGAGTCCGTATAATGCCAGAGGCCCTTACCAGAGCTGACACTATAGGGCTGGCACCTGTGGAAGGAGAGCCATGGACCCTGGAGGTGTCCCTCAACAGCCAAGAGAATGGAAGAGAACCGTTGGCTGGGCGCCACATCTTGGAGAAAATGGAGGCTAATCTTACTCAGTTTTCTGCTGGACAAGTAAGGCAGATCGAACAACTTCTACAGCGATATCAGGGAGTGTTTGCACAACATGAAGACGATTTCGGGTGCACTCGGGACATTCAGCACGAACTTCCCACCGGAAATATTGCTCCCATTCGAGAGAGATATTGGCAGATCCCGCCTCAAATGTACCAGGAGGTGAAAGAGCTGTTGGCCCACATGTTGCGGAGCGGCGTAATCCGCGAAAGTCAGAGTCCTTGGGCGGCTCCTATCGTGCTGGTCCGGAAGAAGGATGGTACCCTGAGATTCTGTTTAGACTATCGGAAGCTGAATGCCTGTACAGTACGGGACTCCTATCCACTCCCCCGAATTGAAGAGTCTCTATCTGCGCTAGGATGCCCCAAGTTCTTCTCTTCCCTCGACCTGGCCAGTGGCTATTGGCAGGTCCCAGTAGTTGAGAAGGATCGTCCAAAGACAGCTTTTGTACTCCCTATGGGCCTGTTTGAGTTCAATCGGATGCCGTTCGGGCTAACAAGAGAGCCTTTAAGAGAACTCTGACATGATGCTTCAAAGATGGAGAGAGACTGCCATCTGCTGGCCAGACACAGTCAAGCGGAACCAAGATATACAAGAGAAGTTGAAGAGAGAACAGATTTAGACGCTGGACCCGGTCAGGTGACTTCCAGGAAGGAGTTCCTGGAGATAAGAGGCCAGCGCGCCAAGCCTGAGGAGTTTTTGGTGCCAAGCAGCAGAGAGGAGCAGACGTGCTCCCTGCATGCTGAGAAGCCCCGCGTGGCAGGCCTAAGCCGGAGGCCTGCCAGGTGCCATAGTCGGACGCCGGTGGATGAGCTCCAGATCCCTCACAGATGTGACCCGAGTGCTGTACCTACTGAGGAGAGTCGGAACCTGCTTGTGGTGCTGAGTGAGTTCGCGGAACCCGACGTCGCCCTCCGACAGACGAGGTCTGGACCCCCCTATCCCCGGCTTGAGAGACTGCCTCCAATGGCCAGGAAGAGAGGAGTTGAGAGACTGCTGAGCCAGGAAAGTCACGCCAGTGAAAGCAGAAGAGCTGCATACGTGAACAGGGCCGTCACTTCTTCTGTTCACTCACGGTACCGGGGCCAGTTGGGTTTAGGTACTCAGGTTGGCAGGGGAACAGTTGGGGCGGAAGAAGCTAAACTTGCTTTAATTGATTTTGTCCGGAAAAGACTTGCGGCCTAGCTGGAATAACCGGTGATCCTCGCCAGAGCCATATATAGAGATAAAGAACGGACGTGGTGACTCCCCTGACTGGGTGCACCACATTACTTTGAGAGACTTCGTATTTTGCCAATATTTCAAATTACCGTTCAATACCCTTGTTACTATCCCCTTGTTCAAAATACCTGTTTTATATATACATAAACTGTTTATAATCATCTCTGACTGTCCCTGCCTTGTGTCTCTGTGCGTTGCATTCCGGCAACTGCATTACATCTGCACTTTGGCCGCAAGCTTGTCCTTCATATACATGTTCTAAAATGGAACATGAACATGAAGGCATTGGCTCTTCTTCCATCTCCATAAAAACAGTGGGAGGGAGCATTTTGTGAGAAGGACTCTTTGGTGACATGGTACTGGACCGTGTTTCCGCAGATTCTTCTGTTACTGCACCAGTTGGCATAGCAGCATCCTCTTTTTACGAGTGGGTGTGCGCGTGCACCTCATCACTTTGGGGCCCTCAACTCCTATTGTGCCGCAAGAACCAGGGTGCGCCGACAGCTTGGGAACAAAGAGCGGGTCGGCAGTGTCTGGCGTCACTGATGTCAGATGAGGCCAGCCCACTCTGCTGCGGCCATACAGTGTAGGTAGCTGCGGCTGTGAGTGACTGGGGCCCAGATCTTAATAAAGCCGACGCGGCTTCAGTCACTGCTCAGTACATAGTAATCGGCTGCTCTAACCGCGCACCGGCACTGACTGACAGTGTAAAATGTTCTGCATATAGCTATGATTATAATGGAGTGCAGATATTGTGGTGCATATACTTACCGCCAGTTTATGAGTAGATCTGCTGACTCCTTTATCTTCGATGTCTTCCATTGGGATCCGCTGTCAACTTTATGCTCAGCTGCATTAAAAAAAAATCCGGCCTCCTCCTCCCCTTAATAGCCGGCCATCGCACGCCATGTTATTTCTTCTTAGCCCAAGACAGCACCGAAAGTTGGAGCTGTCATGAGCAAGAGGAAAATCCAATTACCGGTTAGTGTAAAAAGTTCTGCACATGTCTATGATTATAGTGAAGCGCAGGTGTTGTGGCGCTTATACTTACCACCAGCATATGAGTAGATCTGCTGGCATCTCTTTCTTCCACTGGGATTCGCTGTCATCTTTATGCTCACCTGTAAAAAAAAAAAAAAATCCGGCCTCCTTCCTCCCCTTAATAGCCGGCCATCACACACCTTTTCCCAACACCCATGACAGCTTTTTCATGAGTGTGAGGAAATCTTACTACCGATAATGGTAAAAATGATCATAGACATGTGCAATGATGTTTGTTTAAAAAAAAAAAAATCCGGCCTCCTCCTCCCCTTAATAGCCGGCCATCGCACACCATGTTATTTCTTCTCAGCCCAAGACAGCACCGAAAGATGGAGCTGTCATGAGCAAGAAGAAACCCAATTACCGGTTAGTGTAAAAAGTTCTGCACATGTCTATGATTATAGTGAAGCGCAGGTGTTGTGGTGCTTATACTTACTGCCAGCGCATGATTACAATATCTGGCTTCTCCATCTTTAGAGTCTGTCTTTGGGGTCCCTCAGTGTTGTGTCCATGGTTATCTTCATTCCAGCAGTTTTTCCAGATGATCAGTGATGTTCACTCTTCGGTTCTTCAAGGTCTACTGGAGGCTGAGGAAGACAGCTGGCTCTGATGACTATGGACCTGGTGTCTTGTCAAGGGTTTCCATGTTGACAAAAGAAAATCCCTTGAACATGGCCTGGTCCTTTGCTGATAGAGGTGACTTTTTGGCCTCCGCTGCTTCTAATTTCTCCAGATGGTGTGGTCGAGAACGGTGATGAGCTTTAGTTGGCTATAAAACAAAAAAAGAATCATAACATTAAGAATATGACTTTTTATCACAGTCCTGGTTTTAAACTGCACTAAAATTACCAAAATCTTAATCCTTCTGGAGAAGGATGATGTCCACATTAACTTGAAAGTGAAAAGTGAAATGATCTGAACCATCAGACCAGGACCTGCAGCTCTGGATGATGTTGATTTAACAATGTTAGTGTCAGCGGTAACTAATACTCAACAGAAAGTCAACACCAAAAAATGATAGAAACAACTATCAGCTTTCAATAAGTGTTCTCTACCCATCATTGTTTCCCCTATGCAGAGATGATGGTGCAATGTGATCTGGCCATATACTTACTACAGGGATGTGAGGTGGAGGCACTTTCAGGGCTTCCACAGAGACCCAATCAATACACTGGAAAAACACGTGCTCTCGGATGTTACCATGGACTCCTAAGCGTCTGGCTGGATCTTTCTGTAGGAGCTAAGAACAATAAAGTAAAACCCATGAAGGTAAGCGGTAGAGGCAATAAAACATTCTCACAACTTCACCATTTAAATGAATATTGTACAACCCATAGTACTAATAACCTGGAATTATACTGACCTGTTTAATGATGTCATCAATGCCGGAGGATGCCTCATCGAGTGTCAGATGGAACGTACACTCACTGGTAACCATATCTTTTAAGATGACACCAAAAGAATACCAGTCTACTCCGGCGTTATACTCCTCGCCAGCAAAAATCTATCATGGAAGAGAGAACAGAAAGGTCAAAATGTTAACACCCCATGGACTATAATTTTTGTGAAAATTAAATAGGAAAGCACTATTATCCCACCTCAGGAGCCATGTAGCCCGGTGTTCCAGCGTATTCGGTGGCTGTTCGGTCTCCATGCATGTTGTCAATTGCGAGACCGAAATCTGTGATCTTAATATGGCCCGTTTCAGCCACCAGGATGTTCTCGGGCTTGAGGTCTCTGTGGATGACGCCCTTGGAGTGGAGGTACTGGATTCCACAGACCAGTTCAGCGGCATAGAATCTGACAAAAAGACATGAATGAGTGTAACTTCCCGAGGAGAAGACAAGAAACACCAAGATCCAGCCAATATTATCTACATGATCAACCAGAACAAGATGACCATATGCAGAACATACAACAAATCCTGCCAGATCCCACTGATGAATAATGAAGCCACTCAGGTTTCTGTCGCTGCAGTCTACAATATTTTTGATATAAAAAGCACCAGAACCCAAAGGCATATAATACAGCACCAAAGTGAACAGAACCAACCCTAGACATTTATGTACAGTTCTGATCAGGATTGTAGGTAACATAAAATGTACCTTGCGCTGGGGATGTCAAGCCGCCCCTTCGTCAGTAGGAAGGTGTTAAAGTCCCCGCAGCTCACGTATTCCAGACCAAGCAGCACATAGCGCTGTAGCACAGAAAAACGTATAAGTATATTTATATGCAGGTAAAGTTGCCAAAAGATTACAATATCTACACACATACTACAGAATAGGTCAGTATAACTATAGGCAACAGGATAAATGGAAGGTTGATAGTATACATTTCCCATTTAAGAGGGATTACATTTCAGATGTCCCAACATTTTTTCAATGTTCTAGCTGACGACCATATGAGGCACCTCTAATGACAAATGACACCTTAGGGATCATAATGATGCTCCTGTGGAGGGTTATTTAAATATGCGGTTATGTATAATGATTTTCTTTAGAGTGGCATACTGAGATTTAAAGGACTGCTGTACATTTTGTTCAATTAATATTCAATGCAATTTTATTTCAGACATTTACAGGGGTTGCCCTGTTATTACTGAGGCTCGGGTCAAGCATGGTGCCAGTCAGAGGTTTACTGTCTCAGAGGGGTTTTACTGCAGGGGGATATTTACTGCCTAGGGGGTGTATTTACTGCTTGTAGGGGGGGTATTTGCTGTGTGTGTGAGGGCATTTACTGTGTGTGTGAGTGCATTTACTGTGTGTGGGGTTGGTGCAGACACAGTATGATTAGTGGGGGGATGAGTGTGGACATAGTATGAGGAGCGAGGGGAAAATGTATGCGGACACAGTATTGGGAGCGAGAGTCATGGGTGTGTCAGAGGTGACAGACAGTCGCCCTGCAGTTGGTTGCAGGAGATCTCTACGTTTGGCATTACAGACATCTTGCTAGAGGCTGGCTGTCTCTAGGACCCAGCAGCTACCTCCCTCTGGATAATTATCTCCCTCGTCTGGGTGTATAATTAACTGCTCTGTCTGAGAGGGAGGTGCCGGCGATATTCATTACTACTTGTGAGGCTTTAGCAAGAGCAGTACTACGTCCTCTGTGGAGCTTGAGGCCGTGTGTTCATTTGTCTGGAGTCGTCTAAACCTAAGAATCTGGGCTCCCTTTCACTTTTCCTTTTGTGTTGCACTAGTCTTTCCCACACCTGGCACGACATTATCACTGACCGAGCACGTTTTGAAAAGGAAAAAAAAAATCTGACTTTTTTTTTTTCTTTCTCTGTGTGTTTTTGGGCGTGGACCTTTTTTTTTTTTCCTTTCTCCCTTCGTACGGGTTCAGTTGCAGAGCTCGCAGAGCAGTTTCACAGTCTGTCTCTGGAGGTGAATGACTTCCGCTGTGAGGTTTAGCAGCAGCATCAGTGGTTACAGGTCGCCAATCTGAGGGTCTCTGCAGGTAGGCCGGTCCAGCCTGAACCCAAGGTTGCCCTCCTGGACAGGTTTTCAGGAGGTAGGGATACATTTTTTTGTATTTAAGGAGGAATGCAAATTATACTTTAAACTTCATCCTTACTCCTCTAGTAATGAGGAGCTACGGACTGGTATTGTGATCTCTCTATTACAGGGAGATCCTCAGTCATGGGCGTTTTCTTTACCGCAGCACTCTGTTTGTCTCCAGTCTGTGGAGGGGTTTTTCGAGGCTCTGGCCCTCATTTATGATGACCTTGAGCGAGTCGCCTTGGCTGAGTCTAGGCTACGTCGCCTTAAGCAGGGAAATCGGTCAGTGGAAACATACAGTTCGGAATCCCGCAGATGGGCAACGGATTCCAAATAGAATGACTCAGCCCTTAGAAGTCAATTTTGTAAGGAGCTTACTGAAAGGTTGAAAGATGCCTTGGCAGTATATGAAACCCCTCAGTCCTTGGAGGCTGCCATGTCTTTGGCCATATGTCTTGATAGACGCCTTCGGGATTGACAGGTGAGACCACCTTCTCCGGGGCCTTCTTGTTGGGGTTGTGTATCTCTGCCAGGGGAGCGGTCTGGGGGTGAACCAGTTTTGGGGGAGGTGGAAGAACCCATGCAGTAAGGGGGTGTATCTGCATTATACATCTCCCCGGAGATTCACAAGAAAAAAGGCATGTTTTTTTGTGGGGAAAAAATTTCTGTGTTTGCTGACAGTGGAGCCGGAGTCATCATTTTGGATGCTGAGTTTGTGAAAACTCATGGTCTTGTTTGCTGTACTTTAGATAAACCTATTTCCATTTTCGCCATCAACTCGGCGACCCTTGCAGA
Source organism: Phyllobates terribilis (assembly GCF_046119375.1). Lineage (NCBI taxonomy): Eukaryota > Metazoa > Chordata > Amphibia > Anura > Dendrobatidae > Phyllobates > Phyllobates terribilis. The sequence goes on along the minus strand of NW_027362940.1, from coordinate 908,403 downwards.
GAGAGCATTTACTCAGATTGTACATAATGTAAAAGTGAGGGTGGGGTCAGTTCATTGTGAAATCATCCCTTGCTATGTTCTGGACAATCTTCCCACACTGATTGTCTTGGTTATCCCTTGGCTTGTTAAACAGAATCCGTTGGTTCGTTGGCAAACTGGGGAGATTATTGAATGGGGAGATTACTGCCATGAGAACTGTCTAGATATTTCCCTTGCTACTGTCTCTACGGAAATATTACCTGCTTTTCTGTCTGGTTTTGAGGATGTTTTTTCCGAGAGGGGATGTCAGGATTTGCCCCCTCATCGTGCTTTTGACTGTCCTATTAACCTGACCCCCGGAGCTAAACTACCGAAGTCCGGACTGTATAATCTTTCTGGCCCTGAGAGACAAGCCATGAAGGATTTCATTGCGGAAAGTCTGGAGATGGGACATATCAGACCCTCATCTTAGCCCGTGGCTACAGGTTTCTTTGTGAAGAAAAAAGATGGCGGTCTACGTCCCTGTTTAGATTTCCAGGAATTAAGTCAAATTACCATCCATAATCCATACCCTCTTCCTCTGATTCCTGATTTGTTCAGCCAGGTTGTGGGAACTAAGGTATTCTCCAAGTTGGATTTAAGGGGAGCCTACAACTTGGTTAGAATCAGAGAAGGGGACGAATGGAAAACAGCGTTCAGTACTCCGGAAGGACATTTCGAGAGTCTGGTTATGCCTTTTGGTTTGGCCAATGCACCTGCGGTATTCCTGAATTTCATAAATGATATTTTCCATCATTTGATAGGGAGGTTTGTTGTGGTCTATCTGGACGATATTTTGCTTTACTCCACTGATTTTGAGACTCATCAGGAGCATGTTAAGCAGGTACTCCAGATATTAAGGGATAGCAAACTTTAAGCCAGAAAAGAAAAATGTGTTTTCGCTGTTCAGGAGGTGCAGTTTTTGGGGTACTTGTTGTCATCTTCGGGTTTTCGGATGGATCCGGAGAAGATCCGTGCAGTCCTTGACTGGGAACATCCCGAGAACCTGAAGGCTCTACAACGTTTTCTGGGCTTTACTAATTTTTACCGGAAATTCATCCAGAATCACTCTGTTATTGTGAAACCCCTTACTGACATGACTAAGAAGGGGTCTGATTTTTCCAAATGATCGGATTCTTCCATCCAGGCTTTTTCTTCCTTAAAGAATCATTTTGCCACTGCACCTATACTCAGTCAACCCGATATTTCTCAACTCTTTATTGATGCGTCTGATGTCGGGGTTGGGGCTGTGTTATCTCAAGATTCGTCCCCTGGTAAATGGCGTCCATGCGCCTTCTTTTCTAAAAAAATGTCTTCGGCTGAGAGAAATTATGACGTGGGTAATAGGGAACCTTTGGCGATCAAATTGGCATTCGATGAATAGCGACATTGGATGGAGGGGGCTGTCCATCCTATTACTGTTATTACTGACCATAAGAACGTGTCATATATCCAGTCAGCTAAACGTCTCAACCGTAGGCAAGCCAGATGGTCCATGTTTTTTACTAGGTTCAATTTTGTTGTCACTTTTCATCCAGAGGTCAAAAATGTCAAGGCTGATGCTTTGTCCCGGAGTTTCACTGGTGGTGGTGACCATGAGAACCCTGCCGCGATATTACAGAAAGGTGTAGTCATTTCGGCACTTTATCCTGAACTAGAGGGTGAGGTGCTGGTGGCACAGGGGTACGCCCCTGCCTCCTGCCCTTCAGGAAAGTTATTTGTACCATCCAATCTGCGCTGCAAAGTAATTAAGGAACATCATAACTCTGTGCTTTCTGGGCATCTAGGTGGTAAGGCAACGGTAGACCTCCTCGCTAGTCGTTTTTGGTGGCCGGGGTTGCATCAGGATGTAATTGAACATGTAGCTGCTTGTAGTATTTGCACGCGTTCTAAGGTTTCGCATACCCATCCGTCTGGTACTCTTCTTCCGCTACCTATCCCTAGTAGGCCATGGACACAATTGTCCATGGATTTTATTACTGACCTACTGGTTTCTGCAGGCAAAACGGTGGATTTGGTGGTAGTAGATAGGTTCAGTAAAATGGTTTATTTTGTCGCATTGCCTGCACTTCCAAATGCCAAGACACTTGTTCAGGTGTTCATAAATGAGATTGTGAAGCTTCACGGGGTTTTCTCCCATGTGGTGTCAGATGGGGGGACCCAGTTTGTTTCCATGTTCTGGAGGGCATTCTGTTCTCGACTGGTGGTGCAGCTGTCCTTTTCCTCTGCCTTCCACCCTTAGTCGAATGGACAGACCGAGCGTGTCAATCAGAATTTGGAGACCCACCTCAGGTGTTTCGTTTCCGAAAATCGGGAGGATTGGGCATCCTACCTACCGCTGGCAGAATTTGCCATTAATAATCATCGTCAAGAATCCACTGGCATGTCACTGTTCTTTGGTGCATACGGTTATCACCCACAGTTTGATACCTTTAGTGGGGGAGAAGCTTCAGGAGTTCCTGAGGAGGAACGGTTTGCTTCGTCGCTCTCCTCTGTATGGCAGGGTGTGCTGAGTAATTTAAAGATCATGGGAGACAGGTATAAACGTACGGCTAACAGAAAAAGCTTGCAAGGTCCAGACCTGAATGTGAATGACTTTGTGTGGTTGCCTACCAGGAATATAAGATTGAAAGTTCCTTCTTGGAAGCTGGGACCTAGGTTTATTGGTCCCTATAAAATAACCGCTGTCATTAACCCAGCAGCGTTTTGTCTTGAACTTCCTCAGGCCCTTAAAGTCCACAACGTGTTCCATAGGTCCTTACTTAAAAAACATGTGGAACTTCTTGAACCCTCGCCTCTACCACCGCCCCCAGTAATGGTTGATGTTAATCTGGAGTTCCAGATTTCGAGGATTGTAGATTCTCGTCTCCAACGTCATTCTCTACAATACTTGGTGCACTGGAAAGGCTATGGTCCAGAGGAGAGGATGTGGGTTTCAGCATCAGAGGTGAACGCTCCCAGATTGGTTCGCTCATTTCACACCTCTTTTCCTGAGAAACTCGGTCCTGAGTGTCAGGAGGCCACTCGTAGAGGGGGGGGGGGTACTGTCATGGGTGTGTCAGAGGTGACAGTCGCCCTGCAGTTGGTTGCAGGAGATCTCTACGTTTGGCATTACAGACATCTTGTTAGAGGCTGGCTGTCTCTAGGACCCAGTGACTACCTCCCTCTGGCTAATTAGCTCCCTGACCTGTGTGTATAAATGCCTGGTGTGTCATTACGACTTGTGAGGCTTTAGCAAGAGCAGTACTTCGTCCTCTCTGGAGCTTGAGGCCATGTGTGCATTTGTCTGGAGTCGTCTAAAGCTAAGCAATATCCCCCTGTTTGACTACCCTTGCTGTCTATAGAGTTTAGTGGAGATCTACTAGTGCTCATCTCCTCCCGTCCCTAGCCTTAGCCATAAGCCAGGGAAAGTCAGGGCGAGGCACCTGTGTAGCGATTGATGAAGAGCCAATATAGGGAGGGTAGTTGAGACAGGGTAACACTAGACCAGACTAGGAGGTCTCCCCTTCCCCCTTTTCCCTAGAGTCTGGACTTCCCTTTCCCTTTTCCCTTTGTGTTGCACTAGTCTTTCCCACACCTGGCGTGACAGTGAGGGTGATGGGTTCAGACACAGTTTGGGGAGTTGAGGATATGTGTGAGGAGGCAGTATTGTTTAGTGAGAGGGTAAATGTATGAAGAGGAAGGGGGAAATGTGTGAGGAGACTATTGAGGGGAATAGTGCGAGGAGACAGTAAGGGGGGATAAAAGTGTGAGTGGGCACAGAATAGAGACTGAGTGGTGTAGTGGGTACCATAGGGGGACAGTGTAAGAGCACAGCCAGGAGGGAACAGTATACCAAGGAGGGGATGAGCAGTGTGATGAGAAGGCACAGAATAGAGATTGAGTAGTTGGGGGTAAGCATTGGGGAACAGTGTAAGGACATAGCCAGGAAGAGATAGTAAGCCAAGGAGGGGGAGAGTATGGTGCAGGAGCATAGTATAGACACTGGGCCCTATAAGGGGGACACAGTGTGAGAGGACAGTGTGAAGAAGGGGCCCAGTATGGAAAGGAGAGTGCAGTGTACAGAGCATGTACCATAGGAGGGACAGTGTGGGGGTGATAATTCATGCCGGGAATATAGTGAGGGGCAATTATTTATTCAGGGGTTCAGCATAGGACACATATATTTATTCAGGAGCATTATAATGCCATTGCTATCTTTAAGGGCATCGTGTCGGGATGTGCTGCAGAAGATCAGAGAAGATAGAAGTCTGCAGAGACAAGCTTTGGATGAGAAAACTCATCATGGAGTCTGGACAAGATGAAGAAGAAAAGAAAGAGAACGACTAGAAACAACAACATCTATAAGGTACCTGGATGTAAATGTTATTTGTGATACTAACTCAGTACTGATTCTCATATTTTTATTTATGTTAGAAGCATTAAAAGGATTGTCCAAGTTTGTGGTGAGTCAGCAGTCACTCTATGTGACTGCAGGCTTCTGAATTCTAACAGTGCACTGCACACTGTCAGGATTTTCTTGTGCTGGCGATTTTCATACATGCGGTCACATGCCAACTAGACATGTGTGGCCTAACTCAATGAAAATGAATTGAGTGAGGCTGGATACGTCTAGTCAGAATGTGGCCAGAAGTATACAAATCGCATACTTGTGCAAGGGAGACTCCTAAAAGTGTGTACTGCATGTGCTGTGACTGCAGAATTTCATCTCAAACCTGAACAAACCCTTTAATTATAAAATGAAGCCCTGTAGCATGCCAATCCTAACAGTGTGTAATATACTCACTGTCAGGATTCAGCTCTGCTTGCAGGTTCCAGCAGTCATCACACAGTCACTTCACTCATATGTGAGCAGGGGAGGGCTGGGTCAGGGGGTAGAGGGGCATATGCCCTCTGGGCCGGACATTAAGCAGCTGATTAAGGCCACTGGTGGGTCGATGCTGTTGTTTACAGTAAGTGCAGGCCGGTCGCATCACAGTGGAGCAAACACGCCCACTGAATGCAGGGCCGGCCAGAACATATAGGTGAACTAGGCGGCCGCCTAGGGCGCCGACCCTAAGGGGGCGCCAGAGAAAAAATAGAAAAAATTATAAAAAATCTTTTCAAAAGGCAAAAAGTTTTAGGGATGGAAAGAAAAGTGTACATAAATTTTTTTTCCATAAATTTAAAAGAAAAACCGTTGAGCTTCAATTTACGCACGGAAAGGAGGCGCTAAACTACGGACGTGAGTCGTTTGCATCGTCTGCTGACAGGTGTTTGATCCCGTGCGTTTATTTTGCTCCTAAGTTTTCAAATGTTGGCAAAGCAAAGCAAACAACGAAAAATGCACACACTACACTAAGGGGGCGCCCGAGAGAAAAAAATACGTATACTTAAAAGGTAGGTGTACCATATAGCCTATTTATACGTAGTTTTGACTTTAGGTACTAGGTACTAGTTGGCGATTATATTGATAGATGTCATCAGCAGTCGATGCGGCTAGTGGGAGGAGTCTGTTTTGACGCATTGGCGTAGACTGCCTGGACTGCCAGTCAGGCCAGCTAAGGCAAGGGAGATAGTATCTACGTTTTTTGCATATCGGCGCGCGCGATTATAATATTTTCGAGGTATGTCTCTACTGTTTGCATGCTTTATCATGTGAGCCATTGCTGTTATTTTGTATATTCATTAGATTCATTGTTCCATGAGGTTTCATGAATGCAAATAGAAAATAAGAGGTTTTTAGTAAATTTTTGGCCTAGGTTCTAAAGTGTTAGGCGCTGCGAGGTAGGTATACTGTTTTGATTTTCAAAAATATTGGAAACATTGGAAATTGTTAAAGAAATTTGTGTTTTTTGTCTTAAAAGTAAAATCGTATTATATAATGTTCAGATAACAATTTTAATCGGCGCGTTAACTTTTAGGTAAATGCTGTGTGTTGTAACGAGTCATGGCTGATAAGAAGAAAAAACTTTCGGGGTTTCAGAACCGTAAAAGAAAAGCTGAGAAGGAGAAATCACTTTCAAAAATCAAAGGGTCATTTTTAAAATATCTAAGCAATAGAAATGAAGACGCGGAATTCCAAACGTTGGAACAACAGGCTTCTGTTGCCTCGGAAATATCGAATGTGGAAATAGAATTTGTTTCTCATGCTGAAAATAGTGAACTATAACCATCAATATCTGGTGGTAGATCTGATCAAAGTACCAGTACTGACATGGAGGCTGGTACATCTATAGAAATACTATTCGGACGATCCCGCTACGTGGACCGTAATCAATGATGACTTACGCCTAGATGTAGTAAAACTCGGCCCCACACAAGTTAAAGATTTCTATTTTCCTTTGGACACTAATCGTAGAAAATTTTCTTGTGTTCACTATAAACGTCGTCTTGCCAATGGTGAAAGTCTTGAACGCAATTGGCTAACGTATTCTATTCAGAAAAATTCAGTTTTTTGTTTTTGCTGCACGTTGTTTCCAGACTCATCACTTCAACTAGGAATCATCAAACGCTCAGCCTTAGGTACTGATGGTGTAAATGACTGGAAAAACATATCTGCTATTTTAGCCAGCCACGAAAAAAGCAAAGATCACCTGATTAGCTTTCAAAAATGGAAGGAACTCGAAAATAGACTTAAGATGAACAAGACCATTGACGAAGAACACTTACGCAAAATTGAAGAGCAAGAAAAATACTGGCATCAAATTTTAGAAAGGTTGATAGCTCTAGTGAGGGTACTAGGTACGCAAAACTTAGTGTTCCGTGGATCAAATGATGCATTGTTTGCATCTAATAATGGGAACTTTTTGAAATTTGTGGAGTATTTGGCTATGTTCGATCCCGTCATGTGTGAGCACATTCGGAAAATCCGGGACAAAGAGATTCATGCACATTATTTGGGAAAAACAATACAGAATGAGATGATTCAACTGCTAAGTAATGGTATTCAGGAAAAGATTCTTGACGATGTCTAAACTGCAAAATACTTTTCTGTAGAGCTGGATTGTACTTCTGACGCGTCTCATGTTGAACAAATGACTATCATTGTTCGGTTTGTTTCCACATCAGAACACAAAAAGTTTGAAATTAAAGAGCACTTCTTGGGATTCATTCCTGTTTCTGATACAACTGGAGGTGGTTTGACAGCCGCTGTCTTGAACAAATTTGAAGAACTGTCGCTCTCTGTGGACAACTTACGAGGGCAAGGCTACGACAATGGGAGCAACATGAAGGGAAAAAACATTGGACTACAAAGACGAATTTTGGACATAAACCCACGTGCATTCTTTGTGCCTTGCAGCTCCCATTCTCTAAACTTAGTTGTCAACGATGCCGCTAAATGTTGTTTTGGAGCGACAACTTTTTTCCTGTTAGTTCAAAATCTCTACGTATTTTTCTCTTCGTCAACTCAGCGTTGGGAAGTACTCGTGCGTCATTTGCCATCTCTGACTCTAAAACCTCTAAGAGAAACAAGGTGGGAAAGTAGAATTGATGCTCTGGCCCCCCTCCGTTACCAATTGAGCGAAGTCCATGATGCCCTAATGGACATAGCAGAAAATATTAGTCTCACAGGAAGCTCTGGAAATGTCTCCCGGCTAGAAGCTCAAGGTCTTGCTAAACAAGTTGGAACCTTTTCTTTTGTTACATCTGTTCTAATATGGTTCAACATTTTGTACGAAATCAATTTGACAAGTAAGTTACTTCAGTCACAAGAATTCAATTTAGCTGCTGCTTCTCAACACCTTGACAAAACAAAGAAATACCAGCAATCATTAAGAAGCGATGAAGAGTTTGAGAAGCTAGTAGTTGATGCGAGGGAAATCGCAGAAGAGCTTGGCATACCAGCTAATTTTGAGTCAAGTTCTGTGCCAAAACGTTTAAAGAAAAAAAACAGACAGTTCTCTTATGAAGGGAAAGATGAGCCCATAAGAGATGAGAAACAGAGTTTCAAAATTAACTTTTACTTTGCGATCTTAGATACTGCTATAAATTCAGTTGATGAGCGGTTCACTCAGCTGAAAGAAATGGAATTGAAATTTGGATTTTTGTACCACATCCGTTCACTTGAGGGAAAACCAAGCAAATTTGTTCTGGATAAGTGTAAAGCTCTGGAAAAGTCTCTTACACACAACGAAGTAAAAGACATCGATGCCATAGGGCTATGTGGTGAACTGCAGGCAATGTCAAGACGTGTTCCAGAAGATTCATCACCAAAAGACGTTCTTGAACTTTTGCTTAAATCTGACTTGAAAGAAAGTGTCCCCAACCTGGTGGTGGCTCTAAGAATTCTTTTGACTCTGCCTGTGTCCGTGGCCTCAGGAGAGAGAAGCTTCTCAAAACTAAAGCTAATTAAAACATATTTAAGGGCAAATATGACGCAAGAGAGGTTGGTTTGGTTGGCAACAATTTCGATAGAATCTGAAGTTGCTAAACAAATTAATCTCGGTGACTTAGTGTCATCCTTTTAAAAAAAAATAAAGGCAAGGAAACAAAAATTTTAATTACCTATGGTCGTTTTTGTTTTGTGTTATTGATAACTTTGTATATATTTGTCCTATACAACTTCTCAGAAGATTAAAGAGTTAGGAGAGAGTTAATTAATCATTGTTGTTGTGGTTTATTTTGCTCCTAAATTTATATCCCAAGTTTTCATCTACTGCCAAGAATAGTAGGGGCGCAACAAAATAGTTTCGCCTAGGGCGCCGTAATCTCTCGGGCCGGCTCTGTGAACATGGCCATATATTACAGCCCCAATTCCCAAAAAGTTGGGGTCGTGTGTAAAAATGGAAAGAAAACAAGAATGCAATGATTGGGAAATCTCTTATAGCCACATTTTATTCACAACAGAACATAGATCACAGATCAGAGGGTGAACATCAGACATTTTCCATTTCAATTGAAAAACTTACCTAATGTAGAAATTGACGACAGCAACACAACTCAAAATCAGGTCATGGTCATGTCTACCACTGTGTGGCATCTTCTCTTCTTTGTACAGCAGTCAGTAAACCTCCGGGTAGTGAGGAGACCAATTGTTGGCGTTTTGGGAGAGGAACGTATGTACCTCCATCCATCCTGGTTAGGTGTATATGCCCCTCCATCCATCCCGGTCAGTATATGCCCCCCTCCATCTATCCATCCTGGTGGGTATATCCCCCCCCTCCATACTGGTGGGTATATGCCACCCCTACATCCATCCTGGTGGGTATATGCCCCCCCTCCATACTGGTGGGTATATGCCCCCCCATTACATCCTGGTGGGTATATGCCCTCCATCCTGGTGGGTATATGCCCCCCCTCCATCCATCCTGGTGGGTATATGCCCCCCTCCATACTGGTGGGTTTATGCCTCCTCCTCCAACCTGGTGGGTATATGACCCCCTCCATCCATCCTGGTTAGGTGTATATGCCCCTCCATCCATCCCGGTCAGTATATGCCCCCCTCCATCTATCCATCCTGGTGGGTATATCCCCCCCTCCATACTGGTGGGTATATGCCCCCCTATATCCATCCTGGTGGGTATATGCCCCCCTCCATCATGGTGGGTATATGCCCCCCCTACATCCATCATGGTGGGTATATGCCCCCCCTACATCCATCCTGATGGGTATATGCCCCCCTCCATACTAGTGGGTATATGCCCCCCCTCCATCCATCCTGGTGGGTATATGCCCTTCCTCCATCCTGGTGGGTATATGCACCCTCCATCCTGGTGGGTATATGCCCCCCTCCATCCATCCTGGTTGGTATATGCCCCCCTCCATACTGGTGGGATTATGCCTCCTCCATCATGGTGGGTATATGCCCCCCCTCCATCCATCCTGGTGGGTATATTCCCCCCCTCCATCCTGATGGGTATATGCCTCCTCCTCCATCCTGGTGGGTATATGCCTCCTCCTCCATCCTGGTGGGTTTATGCCTCCTCCTCCATCCTGGTGGGTTTATGCCTCCTCCTCCATCCTGGTGGGTATATGCCCCCCCTCCATCCATCCTGGTGGGTATGTGCCCCCCCTACATCCATCATGGTGGGTATATGCCCCCCTTCATCCATCCTGGTGGGTATATGCCCCCCCTCCATACTGGTGGGTATATGCCCCCTCTCCATCCATCCTGGTGGGTATATGCCCCCCTCCATCCTGGTGGGTATATGCCCCCCCTCCATCCATCCTGGTGGGTATATGCCCCCCTCCATTCTGGTGGGTATATGCCCCCCCTCCATCCATCCTGGTGGGTATGTGGCCCCCCTACATCCATCATGGTGTGTATATGCCCCCCTCCATCCATCCTGGTGGGTATATGCGCCCCCTCCATACTGGTGGGTATATGCCCCCCCCTCCATCCATCCTGGTGGGTATATTTCCTTCCTCCATCCTGTTGGGTATATGCCCCCTCCATACTGGTGGATATATGCCTCCTCCTCCATCCTGGTGGGTTTATGCCTCCTCCTCCATCCTGGTGGGTTTATGCCCCCATATATTTAATGCAAAGAAAAACAAAACAAAACAATAAACGCTTCTACTCACCTTCCATGTTCCCATGCAGCGCTGTGTCTGTGCTGCCTGAAGATGTCGGCAGTGATAACAGCAGAGAAGCTGAGATCACCGCACTGCGCCACCGCAGATACTCACTCGGGACGTCCACTCCCAGGCATTTCCTCCCCGGCAGCTCCTGTCATGGCATGCTCTGACTGAGCAGTGCGTGCGACGACAGGGGGAATGTACAGCTTACACTGCAGGCTCCACAAAGATGGCTGCAATCTCCTCCCACGGCTGCGACCTGGACAGCCAAGGGGGCGTGCCCAGGTCACAGCTAGAGGCAGGAGGAGCGGCCTGTAATGTTAGAGATAGAGTCGGTGACAGACTACTGTCTCTTATGGCCAGGGCTGCTGTAAATGAGGTGTGTAAGAGCGCTTCTTACACCCCCCAAATAAAAATGGCAGCCCCTAGTGGCCAATGTAAAAATAAATAACTAAAAAACTAATAAAGTGGGACATTTAATTTTGTATTAAAAATAATTGATTACATAATTATTAATACAAAACATAAAATGGTGGCCCCTTCCCTGTAAGAATAGCACACGGCTCTTTTCACGTCTGGTTATTTCTCTAACAGGTAGAATATGCTCCGTTATAGACCGGGGACAGGTTTACAGCTCTATTTTTTGTGGACGATTGATCTGTAAATCAGAACTGAGACCGGTCCGATTTTCATCCGATTTGTAGATAAAAATTATCTATTGAAGTCAATGAGTCTGTCAGAAAAATGGCCAGAACCAACCATGTTGCCTGTACTGCTTGTTCTCCAGTGTCTATAGGCCGGGCAAGCGAGGCTAGGAAACCATTAGCTTTTTACTTTACATATAAAAAAATATGCCCCACTGAGGAGAAAAACTGACACACTGACCAAAATCAGATGAAAATGAGAAAAAAACACTGATTAAAACCTGACATGTGAACGGGGGCTTAGGCCTTAATCAGATGTCAGTGACTTATCGTATATGCAAAAAATGTCTGAAAGTGGTCAGTTTTTATCTTCAGCGTTTCATCAGCTTTTCTTGTATGCAAAATAAATCCATAAATTGAGAAGCTTCTCCTCTGGTAACAGTGTTATCACAGACAGCACATGGATGGCAATGCCAGCTGTCAGCGATGTCATGGACCCATAGATCTGACTGGAGAATTTTCATCAACCACTAGGATAAAAAACGGACACTACGCGGTTTTCAAAAAAAAAAATGACATGTGGACGACTCCACAGATTATATTGTGTATGTGATCTATCCGTAACAAATATGGAGAGGACACAAACATGAAAAACAGACGTCTGAATGAGGCCAAAGATATATGTTTCCACCCTGATAAGGGAGCGAGAAATATCTATTTCAGATTTGCCAATGAGTCCATGGCAGAAAATTCCAGTTAACCCCTTTATCACCTCAGGTTTTTCCGTTTTTGCGCTTTCATTTTTTGCTCCCCTTCTTCCCAGAGCCATAACTTTTTTATTTTTCCGTCAATATGGCCATGTGAGGGCTTGTTTTATTGTGGGATGAGTTATTCTTTTGAACACCACCATTGATTTTACCATATTGTGTACTGGAAAATGGGAAAAATATCCAAGTGCAGTGAAATGGCAAAAAAAGTGCAATTCCACAAAAGTTTTTTTTCACCATGTTCACTAAATGCTAACACTGACCGGCCATTATGATTCTCCAGGTCATTACGAGTTCGTAGTTACCAAACATGTGGAGCTTCTATTTTATTTAAGGGGTGAAATCAAAATTCAAAGCTTGTAAAAAAAAATAATCATTTTTCCGAGACCCGTAGCGTCTCCATTTTTCGTGATCTAGAGCCGGGTCAGGGGTTATTTTTTGCGCACTGAGCTGACATTTTTATTGATACCGTTTTGGTGTAGATATGATGTTATGATCGCCTGTTATTACATTTTAATGCAATGTTGCGGCGACCAAAACAACTTAATTTTGGAGTTTTGTTTTTTTTCTCGTTATACAGTTTACTGATCGAAGTCATTCTTTTTATATATTGATAGATCGGGCGATTCTAAATGCGGCGATACCAAACCTGTATTTTTGATTGTTTTATTTTGAATGGGGCAAAAGGGGGGTGATTTGAACTTTTAAATATTTTTTTTTTATTTTTTACATGCTTCAATAGTCTCCTTAGCAGACTAGAAGCTGTGATCTTCCGATCGCTTGTGTTACACAAATGGCCGCCTGAGGCAGCAGATGCGCAATTGAGACCTCAGTAGCCGAGATCTCAGGAGACATTTACTTGGTTTGGCTTTCTACTTCTTTATCTAACTGTATTGCCCTCTATATCATCCATTCTGTATGGACTGCTCTGTACTCATATTGGACATTTATGCATTTAGTAGGGCTTAAGGGGATTATTGTGCTTGTTACCCATCAAATCTGTAGATGCTGTTAGAACTCTCTTGTTAGGTTTTTTTTAGTTTGCTGGTCACATGACCATTTTTGCCTATTTCATCCGGCTCCGCCCTCCTGGCCTTGCTGGACTTCATTGTATTTACTACTCTTGAGCTAGCTTGGTGCTCTGTTGCCGTTCTCTGTTAGTTTTGCTAGGTCTTCTGACCTCTATGCTTTTTGTTGTGTGTTTGTCTTTGACTGCTACTATTTCTGCTAGGAGGTGTCCAACTTATCCCAGTCCCTAGTTCTTGTAGGGATTCCTCCCTCACATCTATAGGTCTTAGTACAGACTAGCCGAGGACTTTAGCGGGTCTGATCGCAGGATCAGGTTCCCTGTTACATCGTAGGGATCTAGTTTAGTTCTACTGTAGGGACAGATCTCCTGTCTTTCCTTAGTCACTGTAGCAGATCATAACAGTAAGTCCAGCCCTAAAAGAAAAAAAAAATTTTCTCTAAGGAAAGACCTCCAGTTTTCCATCATGGTCTCGGTTCAAGATTTGGCTCAACGCTTGCAGGGACTCTCTCTGGAGGTGGCCAAGCTCCAACAACACGTGAGTAGCTGTTCTGGAGCACATTTTGTGGAACCAAAGGTACTTCTGCCTGATTTATTTTTTGGCGAACAACAAGATTTTTTTTCTTTTAAAAATGCTTGTTTATTGTATTTTCGTTTGCAATCCGGATCCTCTGGTGATGAATCACAGCGCATAGGGTTCATAATGTCACTTTTGCACAAAGATCCTCAGGGATGGGCCTTCTCTCTCCAACCTAGTGATCCATGCTTTAGATCAGTGGATAGTTTTTTTTCTGCTTTGGGTTTGTTGTACGATGATCCTGATCGTGTCTCATCTGCTGAGTCTGAATTGAGACATCTGAGGCAGGGATCAGGTAATGTGGAAAAATATTGTTCTCACTTCCGTCGGTGGTCTGCCCAGGTGGGGTGGAACGATTCAGCTTTGAAAAGCTTGTTTCTTGCAGGGCTAGGTGAAAGGGTTAAGGATTTACTGATTGCTTATCCCACACCTGGAAACTTGCAGGAGGCAATGCAATTAGCTATACGGGTGGACAGGAGACTGCGTGCAAGGGTTAATGAGAGCAAATCCTCTGCTATGTCAGCTCCGAGTCCTGAGAGGATCTGTGCTGACAATGGAGAGCCGATGGAGATTGGGGCGATGGCACCCCGCTCTCAGGAAAAAGACCGCAGGCTTTCTGAAGGCTTGTGCTTCTATTGCGGAAATTCTGGTCATTTTATTAAGAACTGTGTGCTTCGTATGAAGAAAGAAAAAAAAATGGTCAGTCATGCCCGTATAGCCTGTTTAAATTCTAAGGGAGTATTCCTATCTGCTACTACCGCTGCTCAGGAAGAATTAATTGAATTTCGGGTATTTGTGGATTGTGGTTCTACTCTGAATGTGATTGATGGGGGATTCTTGGAAAAACTTAGATTAGAACCTAAAACTTTGTCATCCCCTATTGCTGTGGTTTCTGTTGATGGCTCTCCCTTGAAGAGTGTTACTCATAAGGTCTGTGAATTTCCCCTCACTATTAATGGTATTCATCAAGAGAATTTGGATTTGGTGGTATTGGATAATTTGTCTTCTCCAGTAATATTGGGGTTACCCTGGTTAAAATTGCACAATCCTGTACTGGATTGGTCTACCAATGAAATTAAGTCCTGGAGCCCTAAGTGTTATGACAAGTGTTGTAACGGGCGCATTGCTGCTGTGGATAAAGGGGAATTACCTGTACCTATTCAGGATTTTTGGAGAGTTTTTTCTGAGGAGGAGTCACAAATTTTGCCTCCCCATAGAGACTATGATTGTACCATTGAATTTGTCCCTGGAGCGATTCTTCCTAAAAGTCGTTTATTTAATCTTACTATTCCTGAGAGAAAGGCTTTGGAGGAATACATACAGACAAGCTTGGCCGCCGGTCACATTAGGCCTTCCAAGTCTCCTGTGGCTGTTGGATTTTTTTTGTAAAAAAAAAAGATGGCGGTTTACGTCCTTGTCTGGACTTTCGTGAGATTAATAAAATTACTGCCCATGGTCCTCCACGCAGTATAATGCACTCCCTATGGTCCTCCATGCAGTATAATGCAGTACCCATGGTCCTCCACGCAGTATAATGCACTCCCCATGGTCTTTCACGCAGTATAATGCACTCCCTATGGTCCTCCACGCAGTATAATGCACTCCGTATGGTCCTCCACGCAGTATAATGCAGTCCCCATGGTCCTCCATGCAGTATAATGAACTCCCCATGGTCCTCCACGCAGTATAATGCACTCCCCATGGTCCTCCACGCAGTATAATGCACTCCCCAAGGTCTTTCACCAAGTATAATGCACTCCCTATGGTCCTCCACACAGTATAATGAACTCCCCATAGTCCTCCACACAGTATAATGCACTGCCCATGGTCCTACATTGAGTATAATGAACTCACCATGGTCCTCCACGCAGTATAATGCACTCACCATGGTCCTCCACGCAGTATAATGCACTCCCCATGGTCTTTCACGCAGTATAATGCACTCCCTATGATCCTCCACACAGTATAATGAACTCCCCATGGTCCCCCACGCAGTATAATGCACTGCCCATGGTCCTACATGCAGTATAATGAACTCTCCATGGTCCTCCGCGTAGTATAATGCACTCCCCATTGTCCTCAACACAGTATAGTGCACCCCATGGTCCTGTACGCAGTATAATGCAGCCCCCCAGAGGGTAAAATGCAGCTCCCCCTCCACCATAGGGTAAAATGCAGCCCCAGTCCTCCAGTATTATCAGTACACACTGATTTAAAAATGAATAAATAAATACATACTTACCGCTCCTCATTCTTCAGTCTCTGCAGCGTGTCTCTCTCAGCAACTCAGGAGCTGCCAGCTCCACTGTCTGACACAGCGTGGCGCGTGATCATGCCGCTGCGTCAGACGCAAAGGCGTAATGATAGGAAAGGGGGGTGTCACATGATGCTCCCTCCTCCATCATTGCCGGCTCCAGGTTTTCATGGGCCCCGGGCGAAAGACTCTCAGTGGCCCCTTTAACACATACCACAATTCATGATGCACAGATGCCGGAGAGAAATATAGGTATACAACACAGGGCCCAGCCTGCTCCCTCATCCTTCACATATGCAAACACACACACACACACAGTACACAGACACTCACGCACACACACAGTACGCAGACATGCACACACACAGTATGCAGACATGCATACACACACAGTACACAGACATGCACACACACACAGTACACAGACATGCACACACACACACACAGTACCCAGACATGCTCACACACACACAGTACGCAGACATGCGCACACCCAGTACACAGACATGCTCACACACACAGTACGCAGATGCACACACAGTATGCAGACATACATACTCAGTACGCAGATATGCACACACACACTCAGTATGCAGACATGCTCACACACAGTACGCAGATATGCACACACACAGTACACAGACATGCATGCACACGGTACGCAGACATGCACACACACAGTACACAGACATGCACACACACAGTACACAGACATGCACACACACAGTATGCAGACATGCACACACACAGTACGCAGACATGCACACACACAGTATGCAGACATGCACACACACAGTATGCAGACATGCACACACACACACAGTACACAGACATGCACACACACAGTACACAGACATGCACACACACACAGTACACAGACATGCTCACACACACAGTATGCAGATGCTCACACACATAGTACGCAGACATGCGCGCACACACAGTACGCAGATGCACACACAGTATGCAGACATACATACACAGTACGCAGATATGCACACACACACAATCAATATGCAGACATGCTCACACACAGTATGCAGATATGCACACACACAGTACACAGACATGCATGCACACGGTGTGCAGACATGCACGCACACGGTACGCAGACATGCACGCACACGGTACACAGACATACACACACGGTACACAGACATGCACACACACGGTACACAGACATACACACATGCACATGGTAAACAGATATGCACACATACATTACGCAGACACGCACATACACAGATACGTACACATACAGACATACTTACATATTTGAACACATTCTTAAAAACACATAAAACAGACATAAATATATATACACAGTCATACATACAAGACACATTAGAAATATATTTAACCCCTTAAGGACTGAGCCACTTTGTAGGTTAATGACCGGGCCTTATTTTTTAAATCTGATCACTGTCACTTTATGAGGTAATAACTCTAGAACGCTTCAACTTATCGCACTGATTCTGAAATAGTTTTTTGTGACATATTTTACTTCATGATAGTGGTACAATTTATTCGATATGACTTGCGTTTATTTGTGAAAAAAACGGAAATTTGGCGAAAATGTTGAAAATTTTGCAATTTTCAAACCTCGAATTGTTATGCCTTTAAGTCAGATAGATATGTAACACAAAATAGTTAATAACTAATATTTCCCACATGTCTACTTTACATCAGCACAATTTTGGAAACAAAATTTTTTTTTGTTAGAAAGTTACAAGGGTTAAAAGTTGACCAGCGATTTCTCATTTTTCCAACAAAATTTACAAAATCATTTTTTTTAGGGACCACATCACATTTCAAGTGACTTTGAGGGGCCTTTATGACAGAAAATGCTCAAAAATGACACCATTCTAAAAACTGCACCCCTCAAGGAGCTCAAAACCACATTCAAGAACTTTATTAACCCTTCAGGTGCTTCACAGGAACTGAAGCAATGAGGAAGAAAAAAATTAACATTTATCTTTTTTTCACAACAAATGTAATTTAGACTCTTTTTTTTTTATTTTTACAAGGGTAACAGATAAAAATTGACCCCAAAATGTATTGTGTAATTTTTGCTGAGCATGCCAATACCCAATATGTGCCGTAAGACAACTGTTTGGGCACGTGGCAGGGCTCGGAAGGGACGAAGCGCCATTTGACTTTTTGAATTCAAAATTTGTTTGAATAATTAGCGGACGCCATGTCGCATTTGGAGAGCCCCTGATGCGCCTAAACAGTGGAAACCGCCACAAGTGACACCATTTTGGAAACTAGACCCCTCAATAAACTTATCTAGATGTGTGGTGAGCACCTTGAACCCCCAGGTGCTTCACAGAAGTTTATAATGTAGAGCCGTAAAAATAAAAAAATCAAATTTTTTCCACTAAAAATGAAGTTTTAGCCCCAATTTTTTTATTTTCACAAGGATAACAGGAGAAAATTGACTGAAAAAGTTGTTGTGCAATTTCTCCCGAGTACGCAGTTACCCCATGTGGGGGAAAAAACACTGTTTGGGCGCACGGCAGGGCTCGGAATGGAAGGAGCGCCATTTGACTTTTTGAACGCAAAATTGACTGGAATTGAGAGCGGACGCCATGTCGCATTTGTAGAGCCCCTGATGTGCCTAAACAGCAGAAACCCCCCACAAGTACCCCATTTTGGAGACTAGAGCCCTTAAGGAACTTGTCTAGATGTGTGGTGAGCACTTTGAAACCCAGGTGCTTCACAAACGTTTGTAACGTAGAGCTATGAAAATAAAAAAATCTATTTTTTTCCACAAAAATTTTCTTTCAGCCCCAAATTTTTTATTTTCACAAGAGTAACAGAAGAAAATTAACCTCTCATTTTGTTGTGCAATTTCTCCTGAGTACGCCAATACCCTACATGTAATTGGGAACTACTTTTGAGGCACAGTACAAAGCAGGGTTGGACTGGGGTGCCTAGGGCCCACCAGGAGAATTGACTCTAGTGGCCCACACTACAGCTACCATAAACGGTTGTATTACTCGTTCATTTTTTGGCCTCTCCCACTAAAACATGTGCCTTTTAGCAAACTATACAGTGTGCAAAAGAGAACTGTATTGTGTAGTGCACTATATCAAAGTGTTTCTTGTTAACCAACTTATTTATTGTAGTTAACAGAATCTGTCATTTACAATCAGTAGCGGTTTTTCTTACACATGGCCATTCCTTGTCCTAGGTAAACCACCCAGTCCCTCAGCCAACTTAAACAATTTTCAAAGTGAAGAAAAAGTCATAATCATACAGCCTCACTGCGCATGCGTGGGGTATAGAGCGTCATAGCGCATGCGCAGTGCAGCTGAGGACTACACAGCTTCACTGCGCATGCACTATGACGCGCTATGTTCCCGGCGCATACGCAGTGAATCTGGTAATCACACAGCCTCACTGCGCAGGCGGCCGGACATCTACAAGTGCGCCCCACAATATTAGCACTTGTTGGGAACAGGATTCAAATACATGGACGGCGCCAGCAGTGAGTGAATGCTGCGCCCACCCTTGACTGAATATGACAAGCACGTCCCTATGACTGAAAAGGCAGGTAGGATATAAGTATATTAAACATTATAAATTCATTCTAGCTGCTTTGATTTTCATGAAAACAGCTTGTTAGTGATGCACATTGCACCACTACCAACGCTATGGGGGCAGTGTAGAGGGCAGGTAGGACGCGACAGGTTCTCTTTAAAGTGTGAATGACTTGATGCTGTGGGTTCAAATGCAACACCTGTCCCCACATCATCACTGCTGTAACAAACTACAACTCCCAGCAGGCCCTGAAGGATTAAATCTGATAGTGCATGCTGGGAGTGGTACGTATCAGAGGGTAAACCACTCAAATTATTATTATTATACATTTTATTTTAGCAGTGCAGTGTGTATATACAGATACTGAAAATTACACCCAGTATACAGGACAGGAGAATTGGTTCTATCCAGTGTATATACTGTATATACAGAATAATACATACACAGAGAATTACACCCAGTATACAGGACAGGAGAATTGGTTCTATCCAGTGTATATACTATATATACAGAATAATACATACAGAGAATTACACCCAGTATACAGGACAGGAGAATTGGTTCTATCCAGTGTATATACTGTATATACAGAATAATACATACACAGAGAATTACACCCAGTATACAGGACAGGAGAATTGGTTCTATCCAGTGTATATACTGTATATACAGAATAATACATACACAGAGAATTACACCCAGTATACAGGACAGGAGAATTGGTTCTATCCAGTGTATATACTGTATATACAGAATAATACATACACAGAGAATTACACCCAGTATACAGGACAGGAGAATTGGTTCTATCCAGTGTATATACTGTATATACAGAATAATACATACACAGAGAATTACGCCCAGTATACAGGACAGAAGTGGTACTCTGCAATATATATATTTATGCATATATATACAGTACAGACCAAAAGTTTGGACACACCTTCTCATTTAAAGATTTTTCTGTATTTACTTGCTTATGAAAATTGTACATTCACACTGAAGGCATCAAAACTATGAATTAACACATGTGGAATTATATACTTAACAAAAAAGTGTGAAACAACTGAAAATATGTCTTATATTCTAGGTTCTTTTGTAACCTTGGCCAGATCTGTGCCTTGCCACAATTCTGTCTCTGAGCTCCTTGGGCAGTTCCTTTGAGCTCAAGATTCTCATTTGGTCTGCCATGCACTGTGAGCTGTGAGGTCTTATATAGACAGGTGTGTGCCTTTCCAAATCAAGTCCTATCAGTTTAATTAAACACAGCTGGACTCCAATGAAAGAGTAGAACCATCTCAAGGAGGATCACAAGGAAATGGACAGCATGTGACTTAAATATGAGTGTCTGAGCAAAGGGTCTGAATACTTATGACCATGTGATATTTCAGTTTTCCTTTTTTAATAAATTAGCAAAAATTTTTACATTTCTGTTTTTTTTCAGTCAAGATGGGGCGCAGAGTGTACTTTAATGAGAAAAAAAAATTACTTTTTAGAATTTACCAAATAGCTGCAATGAAATATAGGAGGCCAAATGCGTTGTATATGTCATATAGGAGGCAGAGAGTGCGGTCTGTTTGTCATGAGGTAGAAAGTGCGATCTATACATCATATAGGAGGTATGAAAAAGATAGCACTCACCAATGGATGCCAAAAAAAGATCCTTTTATTTCAGATTCAGCATACAGACGTTGCGGCTGGTTCAGGGGTGCGGGGGTGAACCATACTGGACCCGTGGTGGCGCTGTTTGTGCGCGAAACGGCCATCGCCCTTTTTTCACCCCTGAACCAGCCGCAATGTCTGTATGCTGGATCTGAAATAAAAGGATCTTTTTTGGCATCCATTGGTGAGTGCTGTCTTTTTCATACTTCCTTGGACATTTGATTAACACTGCTTATTTAGACATTGCACCTCCTGATGTGGATAGCCAAGGGCTAAAAAACCCGTCATAGAGGTTTTTTGGACTAAACAGGCAAGATTTGGGAACCGGTGCTGGCATACTTCACTTCTATCATCATATAGGCCCCACACGTGACATATATCGCACTCTCGGCCTCCTATACGACATACAAACCGCACTTTCGGTCTCCTATAATATATACTTTATATATGAGGCTGAGTGTGTTGTATACGTCATATAGACCCGCACTCTCAGCCTCCTATATGACATATACACTGTATATGTCATAAGAGGCCAAGAGTGTGATCTATATTTCATATAGGAGGTAGAGAGTGTGGTCTATTATGTCATATAGGCCCCATATATATTGTTTACCGCACTCTTGGTCTCCTATGTGACATGCAGACTCTCGGCCTCCTATATGGCATAGGGCTCTTTCACACACCTGGATATTTCCGGTACTGGAAAACCAGTACCGGAGATATCCGTGTCTGTGTGGCATACGTGTGCTGCATCAGGATCACACATACCATACCGGCGCCTGGAATCAGCGGTACAGTTTGTGCTGTTCCCAGACACCGGGTGCTGAAGGAATCACTCATCATAGTATTAACCTCCAAATGTCTCCAACACCTGTAAATATAATACTAAAATGAAAAAAAAACATTATACTCACCTGGCTTGAAATGACCACACACACTGAGGAGCGGAGGAGAATGACTTGTTGCAGTGAGCGGGCCCCCGACCTGTGCTGAGCTCAGTGAGCGATGCCCTGTCACTCAGTGAGCTCAGCGTAGGGGCCCGCTCGCTGCAGGGAGTCATTCTCCTCAGCATGTGTGGTCGCCTCAAGCCAGGTGAATATGTTTTTATTTTCTTATATTTACAGGTTTTGGCGACATCAGGAGGTGAACCTACTACTCTCAACATTGTCCCTTGCTAGCGCTGATGGCAGCGCCGGCAGGGGACAAAGATGAATGATTCCTTAAGCACCTGGGAACAGCATGAACTGTACCGCTGATTCACAGGCGCCGGTATGTGTCACACGGATAACACACGCATGTCATCTGTGTGTCATCAGTGTGCACGTGTGTGGGACGTTTTTCGGCCCGGGCAGTGTATAAAAAAACTGACATGTCAGCGTGTTTTGCCCACGGACACACGGTCCGTGGAAACACTGACATGTGCACAGACCCATTCATTTGAATGTGTCTACGTGTGTATGTGTCTCCGGTACGTGTGGAAACTGTCACCACATGAACTAGAAACACAGATGTGTTAAAGACCCTTTATAGACTATATATGTCTTATAAGAGGCCGAGAGTGTGATCTATATTTCATATAGGAGGCAGAGAGTGCGATATATAGATCATATAGGCGGTGACCCCATATATGACTTATACTGCACTCTCTGCCTCCTATAGCCTATACTTTACTTTATATAGGAGTCCGAGTGTGTTGTACATCATGTAGGCCCGCACTTTAGGCCTCATATAAAATGTATACCGCACTCTTGGCCTCCTATATGACATATAGACTGTATATGTTATAAAGAGGCCAAGAGTATGATCTACATTTCATATAGGAGGCCGAGAGTGCAATGCATAATGTATAAAATAAATTACAGTATATTATTGTTGGACAATGCTGGGAACACTCTCCCATAAAAACTTTATTGAATATTTGGCACAGTGCTCTTGACTTGAAATTGAAGCAGTGAGAGCTGTAGGCCTGCAGCCTTGTTTCCAATTCCAGGCCAGGCCAGGTTGGAGAGTTGAACTGTAGAGTGCTGCAGGTCACCGTCCACATATCCAGCCCCGGAGCAGGTATAAAAAAGCCCAGAGTCAGAGCAGGAGAGAAGAGGGCGGTGCTCCGGTGCCGGTGCCACCACCCAGTCCGGAGTGGAGCCGGAGTTACTACAAGGGGCCAGGGCAGATAAGGAGCCGGGATGGTACCATATAAGAAGCCCGGGAGCAGGGAGAGCAGAGCGAGACGTCGGCTTCGGTGGCGCCGGCTTATCAGAGGCCGGCCCTAGAGCAGAGAGAGAGCACTGCAGAGCGCGGCCGCGGCGTATCAGAGGCCAGAAGAGAGCGGCATCAGTGTCACCTGACACCACACCACAGTCTGCCAGCCAGCGGGAAAGCAGAGCGCGGTGCGTGTCACCGCCCTGAAAGAACTTCCATCCTCTTAGTGTCACGGACTCACATGGTAAGTATGCTGCATGCACGTCACTGCAGTCCCGCTGTCACCAATGAATGTGCCATGCACGCGACGCTACATTTGCTTCAGCCACGCTATTAAAGGGTCCGCACTTTTAAAGGGCCCCCGCCACCAATTTTCTCACTCTCATACCGGGGCCCACCGGAAAATTTCCCAATTTCCCGCCAGGCCAGTCCGACCCTGGTGCAAAGGTCAGAAGGGAAGGAGCACTATATTATAGTGCAGATTTTACTGTTATGGTTTGAGGGTGCCATCACCCACTGGGAGAGCCCCTGAGGTGACATAACAGCACAATTCCTCGTAAGTGACCCCATTTTACAAACTACACCTCTCAATGAATTAATCTAGGGGTGCAGTGATCATATTGACACCACAGGTGTGTCACAGAATTTTATACCATTGGGCAGTGAAGAAAAAATAATTACATTTTTACCGCAAAAATTTTGTTTTAGCCCCAGATTTCTCATTTTCAAATAGGGATAATTTGTCCCACAATTTCTGCTGAATGTGGCAATACCTCATATGTGGCTGTACAGTACTGCTTAGCCACACGGCGACACTCAGGAAGGACGGAGCGCTATTTGCCTCCTGGCGCGCAGATTTTCCTAGAATACTTTGTGGACTCCTTATACAGAGCCCCTAAGTGCTAGAAGAGCAGAATCCCCCCTCAAATGACCCCATTTTGGAAATTATACCCTTGCCAAACATGTGGATGCTAAATGTGGTTTAGGCACACTGTGGGGCTCAGAAGGGCGGGGGGTATTAGATTTTCGGATACCTTTGTTCTACCAGTAACGTGGAAGCCCCCTATATTTTCATTGACAGATGACGGACCTGAGTGAGCTTTTTTTTGTGGATTGATTTGAAGCTTTTATTGGGAACATTTTACACAGCATTTGGGATCACATTTATCCGGCGCTGTACGCTGAGCAATTGCTTTGGGGTTTCCATCTAAATCTCTGAGTGACGTGATTCAGGTGACATCTCCCAGGGGATCCATTCACTATAATGAGGCAGCAGAGTTACTCTGGGCTCCATCTGTACAAAACTGTGACGACCTAAAAAGACGGACACCGCCGGATCACAGGCCAGACAGCGTCCACAATGCCTCCATCTGCCTCATTATAGGGAATCTTCCTCCGGGACAGTTGTGTAAGGGCTGTTTTTTTGCGGGACGGGCTGACGTTTTTATTTGTACCATTTTCGGGCACATGACATTTTTTGATCGCTTTCTATTCCAAATTTCGGGGAGGGAGAATGAACAAAAAACGGCAATTCAGGAATTGTTTTTTTTTTTTTTTTTTTAATGCTCTTCCGCGTGTGGTAAAATTGATAAGGCAGCGTTATGCTTCAGGTCGGTGCGATTACAGTGGTACCACATAGAGTTTTTTTATGTTTTGGCGCTTTTACACAATAAAAACTTTTATAGAAAAAATATATTTTTTTGCATCGCTTTATTCTGAGAGCTATAACTTTTTTATTTTTACGCTGATGGGGCTGTATGGCGACTTGCTTTTTTGCGGGACAAGATGACGTTTTCACGGTATCAATTTTATTTATATTTGTTTTTTTTATCACGTTTTATTCCACTTTTTTCCAGCGGTGATAGCTTTTTTCCAGTGATAATAAAGCATTGTTTGCCTCGTTTTTTTTTGGGGGGGGGGTTACAGCATTCACTGAAGGGGTTAACTAGTGTGGCACTTTTATAGGTTGGGTTGTTCCGGATACGGCGATACCAAATATGTGTACTTTTTTATTTATTTTTTTTACATAAAAATGTGTATTTCTTAGTGAATATTTTTATTATTATTATTTTGGAATATTTTTTTTTACAATTTTTTTAAACTTTTTTACTTAGTCCCTTTATGGGACTTTCACTTTTTTCTCTTTGATCACAGGCAGGGGTGGATTAAGAGTAGCAAGGGCCCCGGGCAGTTTAGAAGGCGTGGCCCCCCCCCACACACCTGATGTATCACGTGACATGTCACATGATCCCCTGTGATAGATCATGTGATAGTTCACGTGAAATTAATTTGGCACAATATTAATATATTAATTATAATATTTTTTTCTACATTAATTGTATGACTTAATATTGAGCACAATTAAGTATGCTGACATCCCCTATATACAGTATGAGACCCTACACACAATATGAGCTGCCACAATCCTCCTATACACATCAGGAGGCCACACGGTGCCATCTATACACAGCAGGAGGCCGGACTGTGCCATCTATACACAGCGGGAGGCCGCACGGTGCCATCTATACACAGCGGGAGGCCGCATGGTGCCATCTATACACAGCGAGAGGCCGCACAGTGCCATCTATACACAGCAAGAGGCCGCACGGTGCCATCTATACACAGCAGGAGGCCGCACGGTGCCATCTATACACAGCAGGAGGCCGCACTAAGCCATCTATACACAGCGGGAGGCCGCAGGTAGCCATCAATACACAGCGGGAGGCCGCAGGTAGCTATCTATACACAGCAGGAGGCCGCAAGTAGCCATCTATACACAGCAGGAGGCCGCACGTAGCCATCTATACACAGCAGGGGGCCACACGTAGCCATCTATACACAGCGGAAGGCCGCACGGTGCCATCTATACACAGCAGAAGGCCGCACGTAGCCATCTATATACAGCGGGAGGCCGCATGTAGCCATCTATACACAGCGGGAGGCCGCACGGCACCATCTATACACAGCGGGAGGTCGCATGGCGCCATCTATACACAGCGGGAGGCCGCACGGCGCCCCCCCCAAGACAGCGGGAGGCAGCACGCAGTCACACAAACATATACAGACATATACATACACGCATAAACACATATCTGCACACTCACATACACACACTCACCATCCCCCGGCTCCTGTCGTCCAGCTCCTCTCCGGTGGTAAGTAGCAGTGCAGGGCGCGCACTGCGCGACGTCACACTAACAGACACGGCCGCACACAGGGCCGTGTCTTCTAGCTGTGACGCGGCCGGGAAAACACGGGGAAGTTAACAGGTGCAGTGCTGGCCCGGCCGATGAAGAAGCAGTGGCCGTGCGCCGCTGCTGGGGGAGCGATCCGGGGGCCCCAAACCTATGACTGCCGGTATGTGCCGCGACACCGCACATATTATAATGAGGGCAATCTGGCCATAGACCCCCCGGGGTCCCGGGCCCCCCGGAGCCCTGGGCGGTAGCCCAGATTGCCCTGATTATAATCCGCCTATGATCACAGGTATAATGCATTGCAGTACATTATACCTGTAGTGAAAGCTCCTGAGACCATGCTGTGAACATGATTTCAGCAGCTTTCTGTAGCTTGGTGACCCGGGTCACCATGGCAACGATTGGGCCCCGCGATTACATCGGAGGGGCGCCGATCTGAAGGCAGAGGGAGCTGCCGTCCCTCTGCCTGCCTCCTGAACACTGCGATCGCGCTCAATCGCAGCATTCAGGGGGTTAACAGCCAGGGGCGGCGCTGACACTGCTCCTGGCTGTTTAGTGGCGGAGCTCAGCCACCAGCAGCGCTGAGCTTTGGCACTGAACATGCAGGAGGTGCTGATATTACAGCCTCTCCTGGGCGATCATAACGAGATCGGTCAGTCAGATTGACTGACCGATCTCAGCGATCTGGGTGCGGGGACCAACAGCATGGATCCCTGCACCCCTTCTCGTGCCACTCAGCTGTCACAGACAGCTGTCGGTACTTAACTACTTAACTGTCACTGCGTATCTACACACAGTGAGTTTAAAGGAGCGTTAACATACACCCGCTCATGCCGTGCAGTGTCTGTCATTGGGCGTTAAGGGGTTAATATGGGGATTGGGGAATCTGGCAACAAGCCTCACTCACCTGCCCCTTGTCCTGTGTCCAGTCCAACTGTGCAGGGCCACCGGCTTGTCTGATGGCCATCACAGGCCCTAGACCATCAAAGGAGCCCACTCGCCGTCGGGGCCTGGACTGCTCCCCAAGCATCTCCACAGGGAGAACCTCCGGCGGTGTTTGATAGCCGGCACTTCATCAGGACCCCCCTCCTGCCCCCCCCCGCTCTGCCAGCGCTGCTTAATTACCGGCGCTTCATCAGGGCCCCCCTCAGGGCCTCCCTTCATTGGGGCCCCCCCTTCATCGGGGCCCCTCTCAGGGCCTCCCTTCATCGGGGCCCCCCTTCATCAGGGCCCCCCTCGAGGCCTCCCTTCATTGGGGCCCCCATTCATCAGGGCCCCCCTCAAGGCCTCCCTTCATTGGGGCCCCCCTCGAAGCCTTCCTTCATCGGGGCCCCCCTCGGGGCCTCCCTTCATCGGGTCCCCCCTCCTGCACCCCCTGCTCTGCTGCTTGAATGCTGCCGTCGCCCACCAGCTCTGTCTTCAGGCATGGCCGCGTGCAGTGCGCTGCGCGGCTGGTCTTCTAGTAATGACAGCAGGGGCGACACAAGCACAATTAAAGATGTAGCATCTCCCCTGCCGTGTCATTACTACAAGACACAGCCACACAGCGCACTGCTCACAGTCATGCCTTAAGACAGCGCTGGCGGGCGACGGAGGCAATCAAGCAGCGGAGTGGGGGGTGCAGGAGGGGGGCAACTGCTATGGGGCACCCCCGGCTCACAGGCCCCATAGCAGTCGCGTGGCCTGCCGCTAAATGTTGGTCAGATGCCCCCACTCGGCCCAGTCCCACGCAGATTGTGTTCTCAATTAGAGCTGAGGATCGCAACAGAAACATTTGTATCACAATGATATCGTAATATGGTCTGCTATTTAAAAACATTATGATAGGGAAGCTCACATGCAAAATTACTTATATATATATATACAGTACAGACCAAAAGTTTGGACACACCTTCTCATTTAAAGATTTTTCTGCATTTTCATGACTATGAAAATTGTACATTCACACTGAAGGCATCAAAACTATGAATTAACACATGTGGAATTATATACTTAACAAAAAAGTGTGAAACAACTGAAAATATGTCTTATATTCTAGGTTCTTCAAAGTAGCCACCTTTTGCTTTGATGGCAGCTTTGCACACTCTTGGCATTCTCTTGATGAGCTTCAAGAGGTAGTGCCCTGTGCCCTGTCAGGTTTAATAAGTGGGATTCTTTGCCTTATAATTAGGGTTGGGACCATCAGTTGTGTTGTGCATAAATCTGGTGGAAACACAGCTGATAATCCTACTGAATAGACTGTTAGCTGCTTTTTTCTTGCCATAATACAAATTCTAAGTAAAGAAAAACGAGTGGTCATCATTACTTTAAGAAATGAAGGTCAGCCAGTGCGAAAAATTGGGAAAACTTTGAAAGTGTCCCCAAGTGAAGTTGCAAAAACCATCAAGCGCTACAAAGAAACTGTCTCACATGAGGACCGCCCCAGGAAAGGAAGACCAAGAGTCACCTCTGCTTCTGAGGCTAAGTTTATCCGAGTCACCAGCCTCAGAAATCGCAGGTTAACAGCAGCTCAGATTAGAGACCAGGTCAATGCCACACAGAGTTCTAGCAGCAGACACATCTCTTCAACAACTGTTAAGAGACTTTGTGCAGCAGGCCTTCATGGTAAAATAGCTTCTAGGAAACCACTGTTAAGGACAGGCAACAAGCAGAAGAAACTTGTTTGGGCTAAAGAACACAAGGAATGGACATTAGACCAGTGGAAATCTGCTTTGGTCTGATGAGTCCAAATTTGAGATCTTTGGTTCCAACCACAGTGTCTTTGAGCGACGCAGAAAAGGTGAACGGATGGACTCTACATGCCTGGTTCCCACCGTGAAGCATGGAAGAGGAAGTGTGATGGTGTGGGGGTGCTTTACTGGTGACACTGTTGGGGATTTATTCAAAATTGAAGGCATACTGAACCAGCATGGGTAACACAGCATCTTGCAGCGGCATGCTATTCCATCCGGTTTGCGTTTAGTTGGACCATCATTTATTTTTCAACAGGACAATGACCCCAAACACACCTCCAGGCTGTGTAAGGGCTATTTGACCAAGAAGGAGAGTGATGGGGTGCTACGCCAGATGACCTGGCCTTCACAGTCACCAGACCTGAACCCAATCGAGATGGTTTGGAGTGAGCTGGACAGCAGAGTGAAGGCAAAAGGGCCAACAAGTGCTAAGCATCTCTGGGAACTCCTTCAAGATTGTTGGAAGACCATTTCCGATGACTATCTCTTGAAGCTCATCAAGAGAATGCCAAGTGTGCGCAAAGCAGTCATCAAAACAAAAGGTGGCTACCTTGAAGAACCTAGAATATAAGACATATTTTCAGTTGTTTCACACTTTTTTGTTAACTATATAATTCCACATGTGTTAATTCATAGTTTTGATGCCTTCAGTGTGAATGTACAATTTTTAGTCATGAAAATACAGAAAAATCTTTAAATGAGAAGGTGTGTCCAAACTTTTGGTCTGTACTGTATATATATATATATCTATAATATAAGGCGGGATGCGTGTCTCTGTCTGAAGCCTTGATAGACTGCGCATGCGTGACGCGCAGTCTGGCTCCAGAGAGAAGCACGCATCCAGCCGTTAGAGGTAAGAGGAGGTGTATGGCGCCGGAGTTCGCGGCATGCGTAGACACTGAATGCATACCGCGATCTCCGGCGTCATACTTAGATAGTTACTTGACCGGGAGGAGCGTTGCCGCGGCGCCTCTCTCCGCTGGAGACCGGGGGCGGAGTGAAGGCGTCGGACCGGCGCGTGCGCATTGCGCTATCCGGCACCATTTTACTGAAGACACATTTACAGCGTGTCTTCAGCAAAATGGCACCGGACAGCGCGGTGCTCCGGCGCCGCACTCCTCCCTCGGCCACCGACAGAAGAGGACGCAGCAGCGCTGGAGTACAGAGAAGAAAGGTGAGTATAGCTGTTTTTTTTTATTGTATGTGTGTGCAGTGTGAAAGGGATGAGGAGGCCACACATAACAGGATTGTGGGGTGAGGTGACCATGCATATATCAGGATTGGGGGGTGAGGGGTACCACACATACCAGGATTGGGGGTGAGGGGTACCACGCATACCAGGATTGGGGGGTGAGGGGTACCACACATACCAGGATTGGGGGGTGAGGGGTACCACACATACCAGGATTGGGGGGTGAGGGGTACCACACATACCAGGATTGGGGGGTGAGGGGTACCACACATACCAGGATTGGGGGGTGAGGGGTACCACACATACCAGGATTGGGGGTGAGGGGTACCACACAAACCAGGATGGGGGGTGAGGGGTACCACGCATACCAGGTTTGGGGGGTGAGGGGTACCACGCATACCAGGATTGGGCGGTGAGGGGTACCACGCATACCAGGATTGGGGGGTGAGGGGTACCACGCATACCAGGATTGGGGGGTGAGGGGTACCACGCATACCAGGATTGGGGGGTGAGGAGTACCACGCATACCAGGATTGGGGGGTGAGGGGTAACACGCATACCAGGATTGGGGGGTGAGGGGACCATGCATACCAGAATTGAGGGTGAGGGGTGCCACGCACACTGGAATTGGGGATGAAGGGTGCCACACATACAAGGATTGGGGATGACAGGTGCCACGCATGCCGGGATTGGGGATGAGGGGTGCCACGCATGCCGGGATTGGGGATGAGGAGTGCCACGCATGCCGGGATTGGGGATGAGGGGTGCCACGCATGCTGGGATTGGGGATGAGGGGTGACAAGCATCCCGGGATTGGGGATGAGGGATGGAATGCCATGCATACCGGGATGAGGGATGGGGTACCATGCATACCAGGATGAGGGATACCATACACACCAGGATAGTGATGAGGGGTGCCATACATACCAGGATAGGGATGAGGGGTGCCACGGATACCAGGATGAGGGGTGCCACGCATAACGGGATTGGGGGTGAGGGGTGCCACGCATACCGGGATTGGGGGTGAGGAGTGCCACGCATACCGGGATCTGGGGTGAGGGGTGCCACACATACCGGGATTGGGGATGAGGGGTACCACACATACCAGGATTGGGGGGTGAGTGGTACCACACATACCAGGATTGGGGGTGAGGGGTACCACACATACCAGGGATTGGGGGTGAAGGGTACCACGCATACCAGTGTGAGGGTCGTGATGACATTCCACTCGTCCTCCAGTCACTCCAAATTCAAACTATGAGCATGGGTCAACCATTCAAAGAATGAGTCAGACAACAAGCTGGTTCAAACTCAGAGCACGCTCAAAAGACTACTACAGACAACGTTCTCAGCAATGTTCTGTGTTTATTCCTACATACACAAACCTAAATACACTACATAATGGGGAGGGGAAAGGGGTTGTCCGGGGCGGGGTAAGCCATGAAAGTCCAGTGTCTGGCCACTCCTGATTGGTCCACATCTCCTTATCTCAGTCTCTGGGCAGATATTGCAGCCGTCAGCTTATAATCTTGTTTCGTTTCTCTGAAATAAGTCTTGGCAACACTGGAACTGTCTTAGTTTAAGTTTCGATTTGAGTAATACGTAGCAAGGAAAGCTTATTGTTATAAGACACAAAATGGTGGTTAGTACATTAGCAAAAAAGCGTATAAAAGTTACAAAAGTATAAAAGTTACAAAAATATATATTCTCTTTTACCCCGACATTCCCCCCTAAACACTAAGCTTTCCCTTGCTTCGGGGCCTTTGAGACTGTCCATGTGTGGGGAGAGGGGAGGTGGATTTCTTCACCCAATCATCTTAGAAGCTGCCCCCTTATGGGACGCCCCCAGACAATCGAGCCCTATCCTGGGTGACACATGGAGTTCTCCCAACTGTCCCTAAACTAAATCTCTCAATTGGACTTTGTCATGGGGGGGCTGGTCAGGCTTGTTCAAAGGAGTGTATTTCTCCATATCTTCTCTTGATTCAGAAAGGTCCCGGAGGTTGGGACAGCATTGGTTATAACTTTCCTGTATAAGGGGACTATGCAGCACAGGACCACCAGGCCCAATACTAGTAGACCTCCCATTACTAGACAAACTTGTTGGAGGAATCCCTTGAGCCCTCCCAACCAACCTGAGAAGAAGGAGGTATCTACCCCTGTGTGGTAGCTGTCCACCCTGAGACAGACAGTAAGCATATGGAAAGGATATAGAAGAAGGTAGTCATCTTTTATAGGCTCGTTCTGTCTCTCTTGCAGTGGGAGGCGTGAATCCAGGTGCTCTTGCCCTCAAGCTTCAGAGCCGTCGGGGTGGTGAGAAGCACAGTGTACGGTCCCTCGAACTGCGGCTGGAGGCAGTCTTTCCGGACAAACTTCTTCACATACACTAGATCGCCTGGGATGAAATCATGTACTGCATCACCTGTGGATTCTGGGAGAGAAGCAGATACTGGAGAGCGGGTGTTAGTCAATTCTCTAGACAAGGCAATCACAAATTTTACCACTCTATCATGTGTTTCAGACAACTCTTGGGGCCTAATCTCTCCTATCTTGGGTGGGGTCCCAAACAAAATTTTATAGGGAGTTAGCCCATGTTTGGCCTGAGGAGTGTGTGTGATATGATACAATACTATGGGGAGTAGGTCGGGCCAGGGGAGGGGATGATCTTGGGTCATTTTCAAGAGCTGGGTCTTGAGTGTGGAATTCATTCTCTCCACTTTGCCTGAACTGGCAGGATGGTATGGAGTGTGGAGGCCCAAATCTGTTCCCAACATGTTCCAGAGTTCTTCGTAGATATTTGCTGTGAAAGCTGGTCCTTGATCCGATTCTATGACTTGGGGAACTCCAAATCTGTAGGCAATTTCGGTGATCAGTTTCTTGGCTGTGACTTTAGCAGTCATGTTGACAACCGGGTAGGCCTCGGGCCAGGCTGAGAACATATCCACGGCTACCAAAACGTACTCCTATTTTCCTACTTTAGGCATTTGGATATGGTCGACTTGTATTCTCTGCCAAGGGTAGTCTGGTTTAGCCAGGTGTTGGAGAGGGACCCGTGCCGTACACGTTGGGTTGCAGGTAGCGCAGACAGAGCAGGATTTTGAGTACGCAGTCACAGTGGAAGAGATTCCGGGTGCAAAGTACAGTTTCTTGATACATGCCAAGGCTTGATTCTTTCCTCTGTGTGTAGGCCCGTGAGCCCATGCTGCCACAGCTGAGTACATGCGTCTAGGCAAGCAAGGCTTCCCATCCACTTGGTAAAGAGTCGAGTTGACCTTTGAATCTTTGCGACCTGCCAGCACAGCTCCTGCCGCTTTCCATTGCTTGACTTCTTCAGTGGGGGGTCTTCCTTTGTTCCTCACACAATTTTTCTTCAGGCATCCTGACCCCCCGGGATTCCACTCGTGTCTCCGCTGGACTTGTATGATCTTCCGCCGGCTGTTCTTTGGCTCTTGCTCTAGTGAGCGCCACAGCAACGGTTTGCAGGCTCTCCCCCATCTCTTCTTCCTTTTCCTGCCACTTTGATGACACATTCTCCACTGCTGCAGTCTTGGCTGCTTGGTCAGCTAGGTGGTTGCCCCTGGCTTCTCTGGATTCTAGTCTTCCATGAGCCTTGACCTTGATAACAGCAACCTGAATGGGTAGTTCCAGGGCCTTCATTAGGGCCTTAATCCATGAGACATGTTTCACTGGTGTACCTGCAGCTGTGATGAATCCTCTAGACTTCCACAAAAGTCCAGAATCATTGCAAATTCCATGTCCATACCTGGAATCGGTATATATATATTCGCCTTTGTTCCTGCTGCCAGGTGGCAGGCCTCTGTGAGAGCCACAAGTTCAGCTTCTTGTGCAGACATGTATGGTGGTAGAGCTTCAGCCTTGAGGACTGTTAGGTCTGTTGTGACAGCATATCCCGTGTGGAACTTCCCTTGAGGGTCTGCGAAACGGGATCCATCAGTCCATAGGTGCAAGGCAGGGTCTGCGAGCGGATGTGCCACCATATTCTCTGGAGCAGAAGTCTCTTCCTGCAAAATTTTTATACAATCATGAGGTTCCACCAATGGACCTTCACCCTCTTCACCTTCCCCCCTAGAAGGTGGAAGCAAAGTGGCAGGATTGATAGTCAGACATCTGGTAAATGTTATATTGGAGGGCAACAATAGGGAACACTGCAGCCGCAGGTGTCTTTGGTTGGTTAGATGTTTCGGAGATGTTTGTTGCAGAACAGCTGAGAGATCATGGCCGGCCTGTATAACTAGATCATGTCCAAGGACGATATCAGCTGACTTGTCAAGGAGGATGTGAGCAGCGTGGACCGCCTTAAGGCACGTTGGGGCAGTTCGGGCGACAGGGTCCAGGCGGGCTGAGTAGTAGTCCAAAGGCCGATACTTATGATCATAGCGTTGTGCTAGAACTCCAGAGGCATGACCTTCCGATTCCGAGACAAAAAGGTGAAATGGCTGAGTATAGTCTGGTAAGCCCAAGGCTGGGGCAGAGACAACAGCCTGTTTAAGGCGGTCAAAACATAGTCTGTGTTGATGAGAAACACGTGGATCTTCAGCATGAAGCCAAACTGAGCCTTCATCCTTGAGACAGTCGTACAGAGGTTGCATGAGCTTTGAGGCATCAGGGATCCATTGCCTGCAGTAAGTGATGAGGCCAAGGAAAGTCTGCATAGCGGAATAGGTGGTTGGGAAGGTGATATCCATGATGGCTTGTTTTCTTTCTTCAGTCAGATGTCTAGCACCTTGTGATATACAATGTCCGAGGAAAATGACCTTGGGCAGACACCATTGGACTTTGCCTTTCGAGACTTTACAGTTAGCTGAGTGAAGAAACCAGAGAAGGGATGCTGACATCTCTGGCAAATTTTCTTCAGTGCCACAGAGTAAAAGATCATCCACATACTGTAGAAGGGTGACCTGAGGGTTCTCTTGAACCCATGGCTCCAGAATAGACTTCATAGAATGAGTGAATTGGTTAGGAGAGTTCTGGGCTCTTTGCGGAGTCCTGGTCCATGTAAGCTGTGCTCCTTGAAAGGTGAAGGCAGAAAGAAACCACGAATCTTCATGTAAGGGTATACTGAAGAAGGCGTTGGCCAGATCTAACACCGTAAACAAGGTGGCCGTTGGAGGCAGCTGAGACAAGAGGGTGTTTGGGTTAGGTACCACTGGAGTTTCTAAAATGGTAGCTGCATTGACGGCTCTGAGATCCTGAACCAACTGGTATCTTGGAGACTCTCCCGGAACGGTTTTCTTTTTTTTACAGGAAAGAGGGGTGTATTGCATGGAGATACACATCTGACAAGGACTCCTGATTCCAGGAGGGAAGCGATTTGGGTACCCAAGCTTTGTTCTTGTGCAGCCTTGAGGGGGTATTGTGGCAACCGTGGGTACCTGTGTCCAGGCTTGAGGTGTACTCGGACCGGGGGAACCTGCAGGAGGCCAACGTCCTCTGGCCCACTGGACCACAGAGAGTGAGGGAACTGTGAGATATCAAGAAGAGTGTGAGGTTGTATGGTCATCATTATGAGAGGGAAGGCTTTAAGAACACAGCAGTCTTCAGTCCCTTGTTCGGAATGAGGGTCCCGCAAAAGAAGCTCCATACCATGGTTTCCGAAGGTAATTGTTGCCTTCATCCGCTCTAAGAGATCGGCTCCCAACAGATTGACAGGGCAAGTTTCAGAGACCAAGAATCTTGTGAGTACTCCGGTGAACGGTCCTGCAGACACAGGGACTGTGAGTGGAGAGGAAATATGTTGGCCTTCCACCCCAACACAGGTGAGGGTATCCGGTGATAGGGATACAGAAGGAGGGAGCTGTGCAGAGGAAATGACAGATGTGGCCGCCCCAGTGTCCACCAGGAACTCCAGTGGTTGATGGTCCACCTGTAAAGTGACAGTCCCACAGGCGGCTGTGAGATGCGTAGCCGGGAAAGTGGACACTGGTTGACCGAGCCGTCATTGGCGTGGATGAGATGGTTCACGGGAAGGTCCATGGTTGTGTGGACCGTCACGGAACGACCGGTCATGGTACTGTCTGCGGGTTGGACAGTCTCTGAGGATGTGGTCAAGGCTACCACACTCCCAACACAACATTCGTCCTTCAGAATCACGAGATTGTCTTCTGTTTCTAGATGGTCCCTTGTCATCTCTTCTGTCTTGTTTTCTATATGTGGGAGGAGTATCATCACCTGTGCCTTTAACCATTACCCACTTGATTCCATGTTGGTTGCCAAGGGGTGGGTAGCTTTCTTGAGCTTGATATACCATGGCAGGAGCGGTTTTCTTCTTTGGCTTAGTATCCTTTTCCATTTTTAGCATTGATTTTTGGAAAGCTTTAACGATGTCCACCGCGTCGTTGAAAGAAGAAGAACGAATCTCGGGCCGTACTCTCAGGACTTCATCTCTGAGAGCGTCTTGTAGGCCATCTACCAGGGCCTGAACCAACAGGGCGGCCTGCGTCTTGACGTGAGGACTGTATCCGAGATCCTCAAAATGCATGCTGAGTCTTGCAGCATATCTTTCCACAGATTCATCAGGGTCTTGTTGAACATCTTGTACAGACCCAGCTTGATCTGACAAGCGATCCTGAGCCCAGGCCTTTAACTGTTTCATGTATTCTAGGCCGGATTCATACGTACTAAGAGATCCTGCTTTTGTGGAATCCATGGCCTTTTCGATAGTAGGCAAGAAATATTCCTTGGCCTTCACAGATGTGATACCTGCCAAATCAGCCCAGGTTGCACCATAAATGGCTCTGGTTGTGGTTGTGTCCAAGCGTCTAGCATACTGCATGGGAGATTTATCGGGATCAGGAAGCTTTGAGACCAGAGTGTCTACTTGTACTGGGGTAAAGGGTTGATATTTAATCATCCCTAAAGGTCCAGGAACTTGTTGAGGACCGGGCAGCGTCGCTTGTTCCTTGGTGGTGTTTGGGGTGGCCGCTAGGGAGGATTCTTCAGGCAACAGAACCGCATTGGGAATCGGTGTCGGGGAGGAGGTTGCCACTAGTAGCTCAAGGGCCAAAGGCATAGCAACATGAACTGCTGGACTACGGACACAGACAATGCGTATCGAGTCCAATCCATGAGGGAGGGTCTCTATGCCTTCCTTGAGGGCCAGTACGTGTTCCTCCATGCACGGCCCGAGTGGGTAGCCGAAAATTCCAGAAGATATGAGTGGTATCGCTAAAGTGCGTCTGGGCATATCCTGATGACTCAATTTTCCTGCATGAAGGAGTACTGAACGGATGGTAGATGCGAGAGTGGAACGTGACTCTTCAGGGTTCCGGGAGTCATAAATAGGACCCATTGCATGTATGATGACATCAGCGGGCAGTCTACCCACACGGGTGACTAAGGTCTGGCCTTGTGAAAGCTCTCCGTTTTCGGCTAAGTGAGCCTGGCATTCTGCAGCCAGAGTAGAACCAGCAGCAAGGGAAATTTTGCGAGCCAATCCTCCAACATGGCTCATACAGGTGTTTGCAGGGTTGACTATGGCCCCCACCCGATGTGTAAGGATGTCACCATAGCCTATTGACAGAGTGACAGGGCGTCCTGATGGGTCTACTAGATTAGGGGAGCGGCAGGGGTCCCAAACTTCTGAGAGGCTGGGGGGTGGTGTTCTTTCAGCAGTTGCTTGGAGCAAGGGCCGGAGTATGGGTAATGGATGTGGGGTGAAGGATGCCATAGGAGACGTATGGGGTAAAGGAGGGGGGGCTGGAGTATCTTGAGCCCATCCCTCATCTGGCTCCGTATCGTCTTGAGTAACAGTATGTTGGCGGAGGGAGAGCAGTCTGGCCTGAAATTCTGGGGAGTTGAGGAGGCTATCCCCAGGGTTGTGGGTGACTCCCATAGGAAACAGGGGAAGCGTCTCAGCATCGTGGACTGGAGCAGAGGGTGTCACATTAGCTTCAGATGGGTGCTCTGGGACTGCGGGCTTTTCCACCTGTGCTGGTGGCTGGTAATATGCACCGGACGGATCTAGTAGTGGATATAGGCCGGATTGGGGCTTTTCACAACAAGTAAGAGGTGTAGCAAGATGGCCGTGGGAGGGAGGAGTTAGAGTGGAAGTGGGATTGTTCTTGGAGGCAGGAAAAGGTGTAGTAAGATGGCCGTTGGAGGGAGGAGGTGGAGTGGAAGTGGGATTGTTCTTGGAGGCAGGCTGGGCATCGTGCCATGGGCGGCCCGCCCCACAGACACAGCAGAACTCCGCCCAGGGTGGGTTTTGCTCTCCACACACCCGACACGTCCACCCCTCCGGTGATTTGTTGTTGGTACCATTATAGGGCGGTGGCTGAGGGCTCGGTGTAGTGACAGGCATCAAAGGTGCAACGGCCATTTTGGGGGCACATAACAAATCACAGTCTGCAGCTTTCATGTATCCGAACAAAGGCTCGGCATTCTCTGTCCCCCCCACACCATCTACTTCTTTCCAGCCTTCAGACTTCAAATCACTCACTACTCTAAGATGTGCTTGAGCCTGGTGCAGAAGTCCTCACCCAGCTTTCCCAATTTCTGTGTAACACATTCTTTCTACGCTGAAAACTAAAGCCTGCCTGTACTGGATAAGCTTATCATGTTATACAAATTCCTAACATTCTTCTTGCCTTCTTGCCTTCCCGTAACTCCACTAATTGGCTTAACTCCCACAGCAGCATTCCGCAACTTACGAGATCTTTCAAATTTGAATATACGCAACATTTTCTTATAGAATGCAATGATCTGTCGCGACTCAGATCACTGGTGCAGTCCACAGGTCGCCACTCCTCAGTGTAGAGCACACCTCAATACACTGATGAGATAGAGAGACACCTCAATCTAACTCCTTTCCTAGCCTTGAATGGCGACTTTACAATGCGACTCACCACGGCACCCTGACTACAGGTCACCACCCGTCAGTGTAGAGACACCTCAATACACTGATGAGATAGAGCGACACCTCAATCTATCTCCTTTCCTACCACGGCACCACCCGACAGTGTATAGACACCTCAATACACTGTTTCCTAACCTTGACTTTACAGCAGTCTCTGTGTTAGACGAAGAGCACTCCTCAATTCGTCACAGATTCTGACAGCACAACACCTCCTTATGAGGTTTCTCTGTATAAGACGAAGACTACACCTCAATTCGTCACAGATTCTTTCTCCCTTACACTACAATTCAGGAATGCTTTGAAACCTCGACTATCAGTTACGGGAGGCAGCTATCTAAAGAGAGTTCAGTGACCGGAGGAGGAGGAGATGGTGTTCACACGAGCACGCGCAGGCATGCGACGTCACTCGTTTTAACACTTGCTGGTTCAGGACGTGGTGCGGGACGCCTGAGGTCTCACCACTCAACCGATCACCCACCCAGATCCAACCTGACAACCCAACAGGAACCGCTGCGGCTGACACACAGGCAAGTGAGACATATAAAATACATCTCAACTTACCGTGTTCGATGGAGGTTGATCAGGCCTCAAATTCAGCCACCGCGGTCACCACCAGGGAAATCAGCGATATGGGTCCGGGAGGGCGGCGTACCGCTAGCCACGCCCCACGTTGGGCGCCATTTGTGAGGGTCGTGATGACATTCCACTCGTCCTCCAGTCACTCCAAATTCAAACTATGAGCATGGGTCAACCATTCAAAGAATGAGTCAGACAACAAGCTGGTTCAAACTCAGAGCACGCTCAAAAGACTACTACAGACAACGTTCTCAGCAATGTTCTGTGTTTATTCCTACATACACAAACCTAAATACACTACATAATGGGGAGGGGAAAGGGGTTGTCCGGGGCGGGGTAAGCCATGAAAGTCCAGTGTCTGGCCACTCCTGATTGGTCCACATCTCCTTATCTCAGTCTCTGGGCAGATATTGCAGCCGTCAGCTTATAATCTTGTTTCGTTTCTCTGAAATAAGTCTTGGCAACACTGGAACTGTCTTAGTTTAAGTTTCGATTTGAGTAATACGTAGCAAGGAAAGCTTATTGTTATAAGACACAAAATGGTGGTTAGTACATTAGCAAAAAAGAGTATAAAAGTTACAAAAGTATAAAAGTTACAAAAATATATATTCTCTTTTACCCCGACACCAGGATTGGGGGGTGAGGGGTACCACGCATACCAGAATTGGGCGGTGAGGGGTGCCACGCATACCAGGATTGGGGGGTGAGGGGTGCCACTCATACCAGGATTGGGGGGTGAGGGGTGCCACGCATACCAGGATTAGGGGGTGAGGGGTACCACGCATGCCAGGATTGGGGGGTGAGGGGACCATGCATACCAGGATTGAGGGTGAGGGGTGCCACGCATACCGGGATTGGGGATGAGGGGTGCCACGCATACCGGGATTGGGGATGAGGGGTGCCACGCATACCGGGATTGGGGGTGAGGGGTGCCACGCATACCAGGATTGGGGGTGAGGGGTGCCACGCATGACGGGATTGGGGATGAGGGGTGCCACGCATGACGGGATTGGGGATGAGGGGTGCCACGCATGCCGGGATTGGGGATGAGGGGTGCCACGCATACCGGGATTGGGGGTGAGGGGTACCACGCATACCAGGATTGGGGGGTGAGGGGTACCACGCATACCAGGATTGGGGGGTGAGGGGTAACACACATACCAGGATTGGGGGGTGAGGGGTACCAAGCATACCAGGATTGTGGGTGAGGGGTACCACGCATACCAGGATTGGGGGGTGAGGGGTACCACGCATACCAGGATTGGGGGGTGAGGGGTAACACACATACCAGGATTGGGGGGTGAGGGGACCATGCATACCAGGATTGAGGGTGAGGGGTGCCACGCATACCGGGATTGGGGATGAGGGGTGCCACGCATACCGGGATTGGGGATGAGGGGTGCCACACATACCGGGATTGGGGGTGAGGGGTGCCACGCATACCGGGATTGGGGATGAGGGGTGCCACGCATGACGGGATTGGGGATGAGGCGTGCCACGCATGACGGGATTGGGGATGAGGGGTGCCACGCATGCCGGGATTGGGGGTGAAGGGTACCACGCATACCAGGATTGGGGGGTGAGGGGTACCACGCATAACAGGATTGGGGGGTGAGGGGTACCAAGCATACCAGGATTGTGGGTGAGGGGTACCACGCATACCAGGATTGGGGGGTGAGGGGTACCACGCATACCAGAATTGGGGGGTGAGGGGTAACACACATACCAGGATTGGGGGGTGAGGGGACCATGCATACCAGGATTGAGGGTGAGGGGTGCCACGCATACCGGGATTGGGGATGAGGGGTGCCACGCATACCGGGATTGGGGATGAGGGGTGCCACACATACCGGGATTGGGGGTGAGGGGTGCCACGCATACCGGGATTGGGGATGAGGGGTGCCACGCATGACGGGATTGGGGATGAGGGGTGCCACGCATGACGGGATTGGGGATGAGGGGTGCCACGCATGCCGGGATTGGGGATGAGGGATGGAGTGCCATGCATACCGGGATGAGAGATGGGGTACCATGCATACCAGGATGAGGGATACCATACACACCAGGATAGTGATGACGGGTGCCATACATACCAGGATAGGGATGAGGGGTGACACGCATACCGGGATGAGGGGTGCCAAGCATAACGGGATTGGGGATGGGGGGTGCTACGCATACCGGGATTGGGGGTGAGGAGTGCCACGCATACCGGGATTGGGGGTGAGGGGTGCCACGCATACCGGGATTGGGGGTGAGGGGTACCAGGCATACCGGGATTGGGGATGAGGGGTGCCAGGCATACCGGGATTGGGGATGAGGGGTGCCACGCATATCGGGATTGGGAATGAGGGATGGGGTGCCAAGCATACCAGGATGAGGGATACCATACACACCAGGATAGGGATGAGGGATGGGGTACCATGCATACCAGGATGAGGGATACCATACACACCAGGATAAGGATGAGGGGTGCCACGCATAGTGGGATTGGGAGTGAGGGTTGCCACGCATACCGGGATTGGGGGTGAGGGGTGCCTAGCATACCGGGATGAGGGGTGCCACGCATACCGGGATTGGGGGTGAGGGGTGTCACACATACCGGAATTGGGAGTGAGGGATAGGGTGCCATGAATACCAGGATGAGGGATACCATACACACCAGGATAGGGATAAGGGGTGCCACGCATACCAGGATTGAGGGTGAGGGGTGCCACGCATACCAGGATTGGGGGTGAGGGGTGCCAAGCATACCAGGATTGGGGGTGAGGGGTGCCACGCATACCAGGATTGGGGGTGAGGGGTAGCACGCATACCAGGATTGGGGGTGAGGGGACCACGCATACCAGGATCGGATGGTGGGTACAGGATGGGGGCATCACAAATACAAGGAGGGGGGCAGCACATACCAGCATGGGAGACGATATACCAATAAAAGTGCTCACCACCCGGGCGTAGAACGGGTTCAATAGCTAATATATATATATATATATATATATATATATATATATATATATATATATACACACAG
The DNA here is from genome assembly GCF_046119375.1 of Phyllobates terribilis. Classification (NCBI taxonomy): domain Eukaryota; kingdom Metazoa; phylum Chordata; class Amphibia; order Anura; family Dendrobatidae; genus Phyllobates; species Phyllobates terribilis. The sequence continues at coordinate 865,609 of NW_027362940.1, read as the reverse complement.
AGTTGAAACCTGAAGTTTCCATACACTATATAAAAAGACACATATGCATGTTTTTCTCAATATCTGACATGAAATCAGAACAAATCTTTCCCGTTTTAGGTCAATTAGGATTACCAGAATTTTTAATATTTGCTAAATGCCAGAATAATGAGAGAATGTTTTAAGGCAAAATTTTTATTAGTTACTGCAAAGTCTGTAACATCTGTCTCTGCTGAAACGGCACTATGATTATCATCTTTATACAGTGCCTACAAGTAGTATTCAACCCCCTGCAGATTTAGCTGGTTGACACATGCAGAATTAACTTGGCATTGTGACATTTGTACTGTAGATCAGCCTTGTAGTGGGAAATGCACTGCAGCAAATTTTTTTTTTTTTTTAAACGTTAAAAGTTAATTCAGAGTGTCATTTATTATTCAACCCCTCAAACTACAAGAATTCTGTTTGGTCCCCCTAAAGTATTAAGAAGTAGTTCAGGCACCAAGAATAATGAGCTTCACATGTGTGGATTAAAGATCTCTTTTGCCAGCCTTTTCTGACTATTTAAGACCCTCCCCAAACTTGTGAACAGCACTCAGACATGGTCAACATGGGAAAGACAAAGGAGCATTCCAAGGCCATCAGAGACAAGATCGTGGAGGGTCACAAGGCTGGCAAGGGGTACAAAACCCTTTCCAAGGAGTTGGGCCTACCTGTCTCCACTGTTGGGAGCATCATCCGTAAGTGGAAGGCTTATGGAACTACTTATAGCCTTCCACGGCCTGGACAGCCTTTGAAAGTGTCCTCCCGTGCCGAGGCTAGGCTTGTCTGAAGAGTCAAGGCTAACCCAAGGACAACAAGGAAGGAGCTCCGGGAAGATCTCATGGTAGTGGGGACATTGGTTTCAGTCAATACCATAAGTAACGTACTCCACCGCAATGGTCTCCGTTCCAGACGAGCCTGTATGGTACCTTTACTTTCAAAGCGTCATGTCAAGGCTCGTCTACAGTTTGCTCATGATCACTTGGAGGACTCTGAGACAGACTGGTTCAAGGTTCTATGGTCTGATGAGACCAAGATCGAGATCTTTGGTGCCAACCACACACGTGACGTTTGGAGACTGGATGGCACTGCATACGACCCCAAGAATACCATCCCTACAGTCAAGCATGGTGGTGGCAGCATCATGCTGTGGGGCTGTTTCTCAGCCAAGGGGCCTGGCCATCTGGTCCGCATCCATGGGAAGATGGATAGCACGGCCTACCTGGAGATTTTGGCCAAGAACCTCCGCTCCTCCATCAAGGATCTTAAGATGGGTCGTAATTTCATCTTCCAACAAGACAACGACCCAAAGCACACAGCCAAGAAAACCAAGGCCTGGTTCAAGAGGGAAAAAGTCAAGGTGTTGGAGTGGCCTAGTCAGTCTCCTGACCTTAACCCAATTGAAAACTTGTGGAAGGAGCTCAAGAATAAAGTCCACATGAGACACCCAAAGAACCTAGATAACTTGGAGAAGATCTGCATGGAGGAGTGGGCCAAGATAACTCCACAGACCTGTGCCGGCCTGATCAGGTCTTATAAAAGACGATTATTAGCTGTAATTGCAAACAAGGGTTATTCCACAAAATATTAAACATAGGGGTTGTATAATAATTGACCCACACTTTTATGTTTAAAATTTAATAAAATTCAACTGAGCAACATAACTTTTTGGTTTGTAAGATTTATGCATCTGTTCATAAAACCTACTCTCGTTTGCAGTTTGAAGGCTCTAACTTATTTGCATCTTATCAAACCAGCTAAATCTGCAGGGGGTTGAATACTACTTGTAGGCACTGTATATAAGTACAAAGTCAGTAGGCTATAACATAATTGTGTGACAGGAGCCATGCAGTAATCATCAGTAACTGTAATAGGAGTTTCTAACCCCCTCGGTGGAGAACTTCAGTGGCCCCATATGGTGCCCCACAGCGTAATGGCCCTATATGGTGAGCAACAGCGTAATGGCCCAATATGGTGAGCCACAGCGTAATGGCCACATATGGTGAGCCACAGCGTAATGGCCACATATGGTCAGCCACAGCGTAATGGCCCCATATGGTGAGCCAAAGGCGTCATGGCCCCATATGGTGAGCCACAGCGTAATGTCCCCATATGGTGCTCTACAGCGTAATGGTCCCATATATGCCCCACAGTATATGCCCTCCCAATACTTGTATATGGCTACATCTTCGTATATGGTATATGGTCCCCATCCTGGTTAGGTGTATATGCCCCTCCATCCATCCATTCTGGGTAGGTATATATGCCCTTCCATCCATCCATGCTGGGTAGGTTTATATGCCCACCCATCCATCCATCCTGGGTAGATGTATATGCCCCTCCATCGATCCATCCATTCTGGGTAGGCGTAGATGCTCCTCCATCCATCCATCCTGGGCAGGTGTAGATGCCCCTCCATCCATCCTAGGTAGGTGTAGATACCTCTCCATCCATTCTGGGTAGGTGTATATGCCCCTCCATTCATCCTGGGTAGGTGTATATGCCCCTCCATCCATCCATCCTGGGTAGGTGTATATGCCCCTCCATTCATCTTGGGTAGGTGTATGTGCCCCGCCATCCATCATGGGTAGGTGTAAATGCCCCTTCATCCATCCATCCTGGGTAGGTGTATATGCCCCTTCATCCATCCATCCATCCTGGGTAGGTGTAAATGCCCCTCTATCCATTCATCCTGGGTAGATGTATATGCCCCTCCATCGATCCATCCATTCTGAGTAGGCGTAGATGCCCCTCCATCCATCCATCCTGGGCAGGTGTAGATGCCCCTCCATCAATCCTGGGTAGGTGTATATGCCCCTCCATCCATCCATCCATCCTGGGTAAATGTATATGCCCCTTCATCCATCCATCCTGGCTAGGTGTAAATGCCCATCCATCCATCTATCCTGGGTAGGTGTAAATGCCCCTCCATCCATCCATCCCTCCTGGGTAGGTGTAAATGCCCCTCCATCCATTCTGGGTAGGTGTAAATGCCCCTCCATCCATCCATCCATCCTGGGTAGGTGTAAATGCCCCTCCATCCAACCATCCATCCTGGGTAGGTGTAAATGTCCCTACATCCATCCATCCATCCTGGGTAGGTGTAAATGCCCCTCCATCCATCCATCCATCCTGGGTAGGTGTGCATGCCTCTAAATCCATCCATCCATCCAGGGTAGGTGTAAATGCTCCTCCATCCATCCATCCTGGGTAGGTGTAAATGCCCCTCCATCCATCCATCCTGGGTAGGTGTAAATGCCCCTCCATCCATCCATCCCTCCTGGGTAGGTGTACATGCCCTTCCATCCATCCATCTATCCTGGGTAGGTGTACAAGGCCCTCCATCCATCCTGGGTAGGTGTAGACGCCCCTCCATCAATCCTAGGTAGGTGTAGATACCTCTCCATCCATTCTGGGTAGGTGTATATGCCCCTCCATTCATCCTGGGTAGGTGTATTTGCCCCTCCATCCATCCATCCTGGGTAGGTGTATATGCCCCTCCATTCATCTTGGGTAGGTGTATGTGCCCCGCCATCCATCAAGGGTAGGTGTAAATGCCCCTTCATCCATCCATCCTGGGTAGGTGTATATGCCCCTTCATCCATCCATCCATCCTGGGGAGGTGTAAATGCCCCTCTATCCATTCATCCTGGGTAGGTGTAAATGCCCCTCCATCCATCCATGCTGGGTAGGTTTATATGCCCCCCCATCCATCCATCCTGGGTAGATGTATATGCCCCTCCATCGATCCATCCATTCTGAGTAGGCGTAGATGCCCCTCCATCCATCCATCCTGGGCAGGTGTAGATGCCCCTCCATCAATCCTGGGTAGGTGTATATGCCCCTCCATCCATCCATCCATCCTGGGTAAATGTATATGCCCCTTCATCCATCCATCCTGGCTAGGTGTAAATGCCCATCCATCCATCTATCCTGGGTAGGTGTAAATGCCCCTCCATCCATCCTGGGTAGGTGTAAATGCCCCTCCATCCATCCATCCATCCTAGGTAGGTGTAAATGTCCCTACATCCATCCATCCATCCTGGGTAGGTGTAAATGCCCCTCCATCCATCCATCCATCCATCCAGGGTAGGTGTACATGCCTCTAAATCCATCCATCCATCCAGGGTAGGTGTAAATGCTCCTCCATCCATCCATCCTGGGTAGGTGTAAATGCCCCTCCATCCATCCATCCTGGGTAGGTGTGAATGCCCCTCCATCCATCCATCCTGGGTAGGTGTAAATGCCCCTCCATCCATCCATCCCTCCTGGGTAGGTGTACATGCCCTTCCATCCATCTATCTATCCTGGGTAGGTGTACAAGGCCCTCCATCCATCCTGGGTAGGTGTAGACGCCCCTCCATCAATCCTGGGTAGGTGTATATGCCCCTCCATCCATCCTGGGTAAATGTATATGCCCCTTCATCCATCCATCCTGGCTAGGTGTAAATGCCCATCCATCCATCCATCCTGGGTAGGTGTAAATGCCCCTCCATCCATCCATCCATCCTGGGTAGGTGTAAATGCCCCTCCATCCATCCATCCATCCTGGGTAGGTGTAAATGTCCCTCCATCCATCCATCCATCCTGGGTAGGTGTAAATGCCCCTCCATCCATCCATCCTGTGTAGGTGTAAATGCTCCTCCATCCATCCTGGGTAGGTGTACATGCCTCTATATCCATCCATCCATCCATCCATCCTGGGTAGGTGTAAATGCTCCTCCATCCATCCATCCTGGGTAGGTGTAAATGCCCCTCCATCCATCCATCCTGGGTAGGTGTGAATGCCCCTCCATCCATCCATCCTGGGTAGGTGTAAATGCCACTCCATCCATCCATCCCTCCTGGGTAGGTGTACATGCCCCTCCATCCATCCATCTATCCTGGGTAGGTGTACATGGCCCTCCATCCATCCTGGGTAGGTGTAAATGCCCCTCCATCTATCCATCCATCCTGGGTAGGTGTACATGCCCCTCCATCCATCCATCCATCCTGGGTAGGTGTACATGCACCTCCATCCATCCTGGGTAGGTGTACATGTCCCTCCATCAATCCATCCATGGTAGGTGTTAATGCCCCTCCATCCATCCATCCATCCTGGGTAAATGTATATGCCCCTTCATCCATCCATCCTGGGTAGGTGTAAATGCCCATCCATCCATCTATCCTGGGTAGGTGTAAAGGCCCATCCATCCATCCATCCCTCCTGGGTAGGTGTAAATGCCCCTCCATCCATCCTGGGTAGGTGTAAATGCCCCTCCATCCATCCATCCATCCTGGGTAGGTGTAAATGCCCCTCCATCCATCCATCCATCCTGGGTAGGTGTAAATGTCCCTACATCCATCCATCCATCCTGGGTAGGTGTAAATGCCCCTCCATCCATCCATCCATCCTGGGTAGGTGTACATGCCTCTAAATCCATCCATCCATCCATCCAGGGTAGGTGTAAATGCTCCTCCATCCATCCATCCTGGGTAGGTGTAAATGCCCCTCCATCCATCCATCCTGGGTAGGTGTGAATGCCCCTCCATCCATCCATCCTGGGTAGGTGTAAATGCCCCTCCATCCATCCATCCCTCCTGGGTAGGTGTACATGCCCTTCCATCCATCCATCTATCCTGGGTAGGTGTACAAGGCCCTCCATCCATCCTGGGTAGGTGTAGACGCCCCTCCATCAATCCTGGGTAGGTGTATATGCCCCTCCATCCATCCATCCATCCTGGGTAAATGTATATGCCCCTTCATCCATCCATCCTGGCTAGGTGTAAATGCCCATCCATCCATCCATCCTGGGTAGGTGTAAATGCCCCTCCATCCATCCATCCATCCTGGGTAGGTGTAAATGCCCCTCCATCCATCCATCCATCCTGGGTAGGTGTAAATGTCCCTCCATCCATCCATCCATCCTGGGTAGGTGTAAATGCCCCTCCATCCATCCTGTGTAGGTGTAAATGCCCCTCCATCCATCCTGGGTAGGTGTACATGCCTCTATATCCATCCATCCATCCATCCATCCATCCATCCAGGGTAGGTGTAAATGCTCCTCCATCCATCCATCCTGGGTAGGTGTAAATGCCCCTCCATCCATCCATCCTGGGTAGGTGTAAATGCCACTCCATCCATCCATCCCTCCTGGGTAGGTGTACATGCCCCTCCATCCATCCATCTATCCTGGGTAGGTGTACATGGCCCTCCATCCATCCTGGGTAGGTGTAAATGCCCCTCCATCTATCCATCCATCCTGGGTAGGTGTACATGCCCCTCCATCCATCCTGGGTAGGTGTACATGCCCCTCCATCCATCCTGGGTAGGTGTACATGTCGCTCCATCAATCCATCCATAGTAGGTGTTAATGCCCCTCCATCCATCCATCCATCCTGGGTAGGTGTAAATGCCCCTCCATCTATCCATCCTGGGTAGGTGTAAATGCCTCTCCATTCCATCCATCCATCCTGGGTAGGTGTATATACCCCTCCATCCACCATGGGTAGGTGTATATGCCCCTCCATCCATCCTGGGTAGGAGTATCTGCCCCTCCATCCATCCTGTGTAGGAGTACATGCCCCTCCATCCATCCTGGGTAGGTGTACATGTCCCTCCATCAATCCATCCATGGTAGGTGTTAATGCCCCTCCATCCATCCATCCATCCTGGGTAGGTGTAAATGCCCCTCCATCTATCCATCCTGGGTAGGTGTAAATGCCTCTCCATTCCATCCATCCATCCTGGGTAGGTGTATATACCCCTCCATCTATCCTGGGTAGGTGTAAATGCCCCTCCATCTATCCATCCTGGGTAGGTGTAAATGCCTCTCCATTCCATCCATCCATCCTGGGTAGGTGTATATACCCCTCCATCCATCCTGGGTAGGTGTACATGCCCCTCCATCCATCCATCCATCCTGGGTAGGTGTATATGCCTCTCCATCCATCCATTCTGAGTAGGTGTATATGCCACTCCATCCATCCATCCTGGGTAGGTGTATATGCCCCTCCATCCATCCTGGATAGGTGTATATGCCCCTCCATCCATCCTGGGTAGGAGTATCTGCCCCTCCATCCATCCTGGGTAGGAGTATCTGCCCCTCCATCCATCCTGGGTAGGAGTATCTGCCCCTCCATCTTTCCTGGGTAGGTGTATATGCCCCTCCATCCATCCATCCATCCTGGGGAGGTGTAAATGCCCATCCATCCATCCTGGGTAGGTGTAAATGTCTCTCCATCCATCCATCCATCCTGGGTAGGTGTAAATGCCCCTCCATCCATCCATCCTGGGTAGGTGTATATGCCCCTCCATCCATCCATCCTGTGTAGGTGTAAATGCCCCTACATCCATCCATCCTGGCTATGTGTATATGCCCCTCAATCCATCCTGGTTAGGTGTATATGCCTCTCCATCCATCCATTCTGGGTAGGTGTATATGCCCCTCCATCCATCCATCCTGGGTAAGTGTATATGTACCTCCATCCATCCTGGTTAGGTGTATATGCCCCTCCATCCATCCTGGTTAGGTGTATATGCCCCTCCATCCATCCCGGTCAGTATATGCCCCCCTCCATCCATCCATCCTGGTGGGTATATCCAGCCCTCCATACTGGTGGGTATATGCCCCCCCTCCATCCATCATGGTGGGTATATGCCCCCCTCCATCCATCCTGGTGGGTATATGCCCTTCCTCTATCCTGGTGGGTATATGCCCCCTCCATCCTGGTAGTTTTATGCCTCCTCCTCCATCCTGGTGGGTTTATGCCCCCTCCTCCATCCTGGTGGGTTTATGCCCCCATATATTCAATGCAAAGGGGAAAAAAACAAAACAATAAACCCTTCTACTTACCTTCCACGTTCCCACGCAGCGCTGTGTCTGTGTTGCCTGAAGATGTCGGCGGTGATAACAGCAGAGAAGCTGAGATCACCGCACAGCGCCGCCGCAGATACTCACTCGGGGCCTCCACTCCCAGGCATTTCCTCCCCGGCAGCTCCTGTCATGGCACGCTCTGACTGAGCAGTGCGTGCGACGACAGGGGGAATGTACAGCTTACACTGCAGGCTCCACAAAGATGGCTGCAATCTCCTCCCACGGCTGCGACCTGAACAGCCAAGGGGGCGTGCCCAGGTCACAGCTAGAGGCAGGAGGAGCGGCCTCTAATGTTAGAGATAGGGTCGGTGACAGACTACTGTCTCTTATGGCCAGGGCTGCCGTAAATGAGGTGTGTAAGAGCGCTTCTTACACCCCCCCCCCAAATAAAAATGGCAGCCCCTAGTGGCCAATGTAAAAATAAATAAATAAAAAACTAATAAAGTGGGACATTTAATTTTGTATTAAAAATAATTGATTACATAATTATTAATACAAAACATAAAATGGTGGCCCCTTCCCTGTAAGAATAGCACACGGCTCTTTTCACGTCTGGTTATTTCTCTAACAGGTAGAATATGCTCCGTTATAGACCGGGGACAGGTTTACAGCTCTATTTTTTGTGGACGATTGATCTGTAAATCAGAACTGAGACCGGTCCGATTTCCATCTGATTTGTAGATAAAGATCATCTATTGAAGTCAATGAGTCTGTCAGAAAAATGGCCAGAACCAACCATGTTGCCTGTACTGCTTGTTCTCCAGGGTCTATAGGCCGGGCAAGTGAGGCTAGGAAACCTTTAGCTTTTTACTTTACATATAAAAAAATATGCCCCACTGAGGAGAAAAACTGACACCCTGACCAAAATCAGATGAAAATGAGAAAAAAACACTGATTAAAACCTGACATGTGAACGGGGCCTTAGGCCTTAATCAGATGTCAGTGACTTATCGTATATGCAAAAAATGTCTGAAAGTGGTCAGTTTTTATCTTCAGCGTTTCATCAGCTTTTCTTGTATGCAAAATAAATCCATAAATTGAGAAGCTTCTCCTATGGTGACAGTGTTATCACAGACAGCACATGGATGGCAATGCCAGCTGTCAGCGATGTCATGGACCCATAGATCTGACTGGAGAATTTTCATCAACCACTAGGATAAAAAACGGACACTACGCGGTTTTCAAAAAAAAATGACATGTGGACGACTCCACAGATTATATTGTGTATGTGATCTATCCGTAACAAATATGGAGAGGACACAAACATGAAAAACAGACGTCTGAATGAGGCCAAAGATATATGTTTCCACACTGATAAGGGAGCGAGAAATATCTATTTCAGATTTGCCAATGAGTCCATGGCAGAAAATTCCAGTTAACCACTTTATCACCTCAGGTTTTTCCGTTTTTGTGCTTTTTCATTTTTTGCTCCCCTTCTTCCCAGAGCCATAACTTTTTTAGTTTTCCGTCAATATGGCCATGTGAGGGCTTGTTTTATTGTGGGATGAGTTATTCTTTTGAACACCACCATTGATTTTACCATATTGTGTACTGGAAAATGGGAAAAATATCCAAGTGCAGTGAAATGGCAAAAAAAGTGCAATTCCACAAAAGTTTTTTTTTTACCATGTTCAGTAAATGTTAACACTGACCGGCCATTATGATTCTCCAGGTCATTACGAGTTCGTAGTTACCAAACATGTGGAGCTTCTATTTTATTTAAGGGGTGAAATCAAAATTCAAAGCTTGTAAAAAAAAATAATCATTTTTCCGAGACCCGTAGCGTCTCCATTTTTCGTGATCTAGAGCCGGGTCAGGGGTTATTTTTTGCGCACTGAGCTGACATTTTTATTGATAGCGTTTTGGTGTAGATATGATGTTATGATCGCCTGTTATTACATTTTAATGCAATGTTGCGGCGACCAAAACAACTTAATTCTGGAGTTTTGTTTTTTTTCTCGTTATACAGTTTACTGATGGAAGTCATTCTTTTTATATATTGATAGATCGGGCGATTCTAAATGCAGCGATACCAAACGTGGATTTTTGATTGTTTTATTTTGAATGGGGTAAAAGGGGGGTGATTTGAACTTTTAAATATTTTTTTTTTACTTTTTACATGCTTCAATAGTCTCCTTAGCAGACTAGAAGCTGTGATCTTCCGATCGCTTGTGTTACACAAATGGCCGCCTGAGGCAGCAGATGCGCAATTGAGACCTCAGTAGCCGAGATCTCAGGAGACATTTACTTGGTTTGGCTTTCTACTTCTTTATCTAACTGTATTGCCCTCTATATCACCCATTCTGTATGGACTGCTCTGTACTCATATTGGACATTTATGCATTTAGTAGGGCTTAAGGGGATTATTGTGCTTGTTACCCATCAAATCTGTAGATGCGCTCACTAATTAGACTTTGTTTAGGGTAATTTTAAAGTATAATATTGATAACGGTCCTGCACAGTGACAAGATTATGTTACAGGATTCTGGACAAATGTACAATGCCAGTCATTCAAGGGTTAATTCTTTGGAACACTGAGAGAGACTTTCTAGCCAGTGAGACACCAGTAATAAACACCTGTGGTAACTACGGCAACTGTGCTGATGTCATAAACACTTACATCTATGATATAGAAGATGATTCCGGAACCACAGGTCATTCAGCCGTATGAAGCGCCGTACTTGATGTGTCTGGAGACCTGGAGCTTCATCACTCCACAACCTGTAAGGGAGGAAGGGGATACGGCCTAGCCAGCCAGATCAGCCATACCGCCTAGCCACCCAGATCAGCCGTACCGCCTAGCCAGCCAGATCAGCCATACCGCCTAGCCAGCCAGATCAAACTAACCCTAGCGATCAATGGGGTGACAGATGTTGCAGCCAGATCTCCCTCACGTCCGGTACTAGCTGCCTTCACCTTTATGTGTACGGCCTGGAGATGTCGCATTAGACTTCTCCATATGGTGCTCGCACAGGGCACCTACTTTGACCTTCTCCATTACTGTCTGTTTTCTGATGATGTAATGTGTAACTTGTGTGACTATGTGATGTCACTGCTATCATATCTATAGTGGATGTATATTATTTCTCACTGTAAATATGATACAATGTACAAATTCTAGTACAATTTGCTGTTACTTGTTGGCACTATCCTTCTAAGCCCGAGGGATGGGCAAGTCCTCCAGCCATGGTTCCCTAGAGGTTTCCTCCACAGGGGGTTTTCCTCTCCTGAGTGCTGACGGATGATTCTTCGTGAGTCGGAGGTTTGCCATTTTCAGTGTCTTTTTCATAGCAATTGGCTGATTCTAAATTTCAGACACTGAATGAAATAATATGATTTGTAATAAAATTTGGTCTATTTAACATTCACTAAAAGTGTTTTGTGCATTTCTTTCACAATCTTGGGTTGGTGGGATTTTCTTGGGAATCAGGATCCAGCATCTATGATCAAGCCATGAAGCCGGATATGGAGTCAGAGCATTGTTAACCCTGTGCTTGAAGACAGAATGGAGCAGAAATAAAAAAGTGTTACTGCACAAGTTCACAATCTTCCTTGCATTCAGATAATGGAGGTGGCTGCTGCAGAAAAACATACCCACAGCATGATACTGCAACCACCATGTTTCACTGTGGGGATGGTGTTCTTGGGGTGATGAGCTGTTGGTTTGGTGCCAGACATAGCATTTACCTTGGTGGCCAAAAAGTTCAATTTTGGTCTCATCTGACCACAGCACATTTCTCCACATATTTTGGGAGTCTCCCACGTCTTTTGGCAAACTCAAATCGAGACTTACAATTTTTAAGTAAAAGCTTTTTTCTGCCCACTGAACGAGACAACTGTAGACTGGACAAGGGGATCAGAGGATACCCGCAAGCTCGGACACTGAGTTTTCAGCTCCTGCAGTGTCAGTGTGTGCAGGGCTGAGGATTCAATACAGGCAGTGCTGTCAATCATTGTAAGGGGAGGGGCAGAGGATGGTAATTAAGCGTGGGGTGTAAATGCTGTTTTTGCATAAAAATATCATCTATACCTAAAGTATATTTTTTTTATAGGGGCCAAGATTCCTATACAAATCCATAAATGATTTGAGTATTGGGGTGACAGACTCCCTTTAAGAAACTGAGACCACCCCATTAACTGGTTGTAGAAAAAACATGAAAAGTATGAATTAACCAGACAGGTAAATTACAAAAAAGGAGATAAACACCAATGGAAATTCTCTGAAAATGTGATCAGTTTATTCTTATTAAGCATAAAACACGTTTTCCTGGAATATCCCTGCGTTTCCAAATAAATACCAGTAACGCAGTGAAGGATGGACATGGTGGAACAGGTTTCTATTAAAGTGCTTGAGCATATATTATGGATGCACCAAAATTCTGCAGTATAATAAAGCCTGCATCTTGGAGGGTTTCGTCCATATCTGGAGTAATATTAATAAAAATGTGGAGTTGGTGCATCCCTAGTATACTGCTATATCACTAGTAACACAATGGGACACACACAAAGCACTGTGTGCTGCCACCTAGACAGGGTAGCTGCTCAGCCGTGAGGGGTGCGGATTCGGCACAGATTGTCTATGATGACAGATATGTTGAGCTGTCCTCCACATTTATCTGATCGAAACTAGAGGGCTCCACAGCAAACAGTCTTAGCATATCCAGTTCTAGGGGATGCATGCAGCCGCTGACCACCAGGGAATGAAGAGGACCTCCAAAGTCAACAGTGCTGAGTTGCTGCAGAGTGCCCGCCGCTATATGTTGGCCAGATGCCCCCCACTCGGCCCAGTCCCACGCAGATTGTGTTCTCAGGTAGAGCTGAGGATCGCAACAGAAACATTTGTATCTCAATGATATCGCAATACGGTCTTCTATTTAAAAACATTATAAGAAAACTCACATGCAAAAATACTTATTTTATATATAAACCTTTAGGCACAATGGATATTGATGCAAATCAAGGTATTTATTCAGACAATAAATTGTTCATGAGACAGATGTTTGACCAACACTTCGGCCTCAGCCTTTATCAAGGTTTATCTAAAACATACAAAAATGGGAAGAACTGTATAAAAAACGAAAATCCATCGTCTCATGATAAATCAAATTACAATCATATCTGAGAAAAAGAGCGGGGGTAACAAATAAGCCGACACTCAGCACATGAAAATATCTCATATAAATGAATACAAAGCGGTGCTTCATTCCAGAGTTAACCACTAAAGAGGAAAAAGATCCTAGTTACTTACCGGTAACGGGATTTTACAGAGCCCATGACAGCACCACCTGAGAGAGGGTATCCGCCCACCAAGGACAGGAACCTACTGAATAAAAAGGCGGTACCTCTCCTCCGCATCAGTTTTTTGTTTCAGAGCATGAGAGGGCCTCCGAAGACAGGTTAATACATAACCACCACCTCAACATATGTACTAAACACCTTAAAAAAAGTGCACACCACAGTGATAAAGGGGAGGGAATTAATAGGGTGCTGTCATGGGCTCTGTAAAATCCCGTTACCGGTAAGTAACTAGGATCTTTTCCCCTTCTCCCATGACAGCACCACCTGAGAGATTTATAGAGATTAAATACCAGAGGGAGGGATCACCGCTTGCAACACCCTTCTACCAAAGGACAGATCAGTAGAAGAGGAAAGGTCAAGACGGTAATGTTTGTAAAATGTAGCAGGGGATGACCAAGTTGCCGCCTTACATATAATGTCGATGGGCACATCCGCCTTCTCAGCCCAGGAAGCAGCTACCGCTCTGGTGGAATGGGCCTTCAGGTTCTTAGGAACCGGCAGATTGCTAGAAGAGTAGGCTAAGGTAATAGCATCCCTGACCCATCTAGCTATGGTCCCCCTTGTAACCTTAAGTCCTTTCCTAGCCCCCTGAAAGGATATAAATAAAGCGTCACTCTTTCTCCAGGCTTTTGTCACTTCCAAATACTGGACTAACACCCTCCTAACATCTAAGGTGTGAAGCTTATATTCCTCAGAATCCCTAGGATTAGGATAGAAGGAAGGGAGAGTGATTACTTGCGTCCTATGGAACTTGGAGGCTACCTTTGGAAGATAGGCCGGGTCTGGTCTTAAGATTACTCTATCCATACATGAGTGAATGGATGGTTAACGGATAGTGCGTGTAAGTCACTGACTCTACGAGCTGATGTCAGGGCCACCAATAGCGCAGTCTTTAAAGTTAAGATTTTTTCTGAAACCTTCTCTAAGGGCTCAAAGGGAGGTTTGGTTAATGCTTCCAGAACTAAATTAAGGTCCCAAGGAGGCATTCTTGGAACAGGAATAGGTCTGGATCTATGACAGGCTTTAATAAATCTAATGATCCATCTATTTGCTGCCAAGTCATAATTATACAGTGCCCCCAGAGCCGATACCTGTACCTTAAGAGTACTGGTGGCTAGTCCCATGTTTAACCCCTTCTGGAGGAATTCTAGTATGGCCTCAATAGGAACCCTCCCTTTGGCAGACTGACCCGAGGTAGACAAGAACTTAGCCCAGGTTCTACCATAGATTCTAGTTGTTATCGGCTTTCTACTTGCTAGAAGGGTAGTAACAAGATCTGGAGAAAACCCCCTTTGCGTCAATAGCGACCTCTCAAAATCCAAGCCGTCAAATGCAGGCCCGCTCTTTGGGGATGACAGACTGGGCCCTGCCTGAGGAGATCCGGGATGTCCGGAAGAACCCATGGATCTGCTTGGGACATTCTCTTCATCCAAGTGAACCATGGTCTCTTGGGCCAGAACGGGGCGATCAATATAACCCTCGCCCGTTCCTCTCGGATCTTCCTCAGGATAGTAGGGATCAGTACTAAAGGGGGAAAGGCATAAGCTAGAGTGAAATCCCACTGAATCTGCAGCGCGTCCACCGCAAACGCCCCCTCTTTTGGATTCAGGGAGCAAAAGGTTTCGGTCTTCCGATTGTGTCTGTTTGCAAACAGATCTATCTGGGGCTGTCCCCACCGATCCACAATCTGCTGAAAAACGGCTGGATTCAACTCCCACTCTCCTTGTTTCAAGATGTGACGACTCAAGAAATCGGCCTTTATGTTCTCTTCCCCTTTTATATGCAGTGCCGAGAGCGTAACCAGCCGACTCTCGGCAAACCTGAAGATCTGATCCGCTATTAACATCAGAGGGAGAGACCTGGTACCCCCCTGATGATTGATGTAGGCGACTGTTGATCTGTTGTCTGACATTATCCTGACGTGAGGACCCTGAAGAACAGAACTGAATTCTTTTAGCGCGTTTCTGGCTGCCAACAGCTCTTTCATGTTGGAAGAGAGGCTTGTCTCGCTGTCCGACCAGAGGCCTTGTACAGAACGATCCCTTAGGTGAGCTCCCCAACCTTCCGCACTTGCGTCTGTTGTAATTGTATCAGACACCTGGAAGGTCCAAGAAACCCCCAAAGATAGGTTGACCGGAGATGTCCACCAGTCCAGGGAGTTGATCACAACATCTGGAAGAGATATTTTCCCATTCAGGCGACCTTTGAGCCGCCTGTCCGCTGCCAGAATCTCCTGTTGAAGACATCTGGAATGGTGCTGGGCCCACTGAACCGCCGGAATGCAAGACGTCATTGTACCCAACAGAGACATTGCACTCCTCAGGGTGATGGTCGGATTGCTGACAATCTGAGATGTTAGGGATCTGATCTTCAGTTTCTTTTCCTCTGGCAGAAGACAGGTTTGGTTTTCCGAGTCCAGAATGAGACCCAGGAAAGACTGAACCCTCTTTGGTTCCAGCCTTGACTTCTCCAGATTTAACAGCCAACCTAGGCGTCTTAGACTGGCCACGACGTCCGCCAGGGCTAGAGCACAGAGTTGACTTGATCTGCCCACTACTAAGAAGTCGTCCAGATAAGGGATGACTAAAATATCTCTTTCCCTCAAGTGCGCTGTGACCTCCAGAATGATTTTTGTGAAGACTCTCGGCGCCATGGAAATGCCAAAGGGAAGAGCTGCGAACTGAAAATGCCTTACGTGCCTGCCGAATTGTACAGCTACTCTTAGAAACTGTTGATGATCTGGCAAAATCGGGACGTGGTAGTAGGCGTCCTTCAGATCGAGGACGCACATAAAACAGTCCGGAAATAACATCTTTATGGCTGATTTTATTGTTTCCATCTTGAAAGGCCTGTAGATTAAATGGTCGTTCAGTCTCTTTAAGTTCGCAATGGTCCTGAAGGAGCCGTCCGGCTTCTTTATTAGGAAGAGGGTCGAATAGAATCCTCTTCCTTGCTCGGGTGCAGGTGTTTCCACCAGAACTCCTTTCCTGAGCAGAGAGAGAACTTCCTGCTGTAAGGCTATCTGTTCCGCTAAACCTCTGGGGGCTGATATTTTGACAGTGTTCTTGGGCCTGCTCTTGAACTTCTTTCCAGCTACCTTGGTCTCTGGGAGCTTTACTGCGGCTGTATTTTCTCTTCCGAAAGGAACTGTTAAATCGGGAACCAGACACCGTGGGAAATCCATGTTTTTTGTCTGCGGCTTTATCTAGGATGTCATCTAGACCTTTGCCGAACAAGAAGTCCCCCTCACAAGGGATTGAGCACAGTTTAGACTTTGACTGCACATCTCCTGGCCAGCTCTTGAGCCATAGCGCCCTACGGGCTGCATTAGAGAGGTTTGCAGACCGGGCAGCCAGCCTAACTGAATCTGCCGATGCATCTGCCAGGAATGCAGCCGCTCCCTGCACAAGAGGAAGGTCTGATAGAATTTTCTCCCTGGACACATTCCCCCTGATCTGGTCTTCCAATTGTTGAAGCCAGATCATCATAGATCTAGCAGTGCAGGTCGCTGCTACTGCCGGTTTAAGGGCCCCTGCTGACGACTCCCAGGTTTGCTTAAGGAAGGACTCCGCTTTTTTATCCAGCGGGTCTTTTAAGGCTCCTAAATCCTCAAAGGGCAGAGTGGATTTTTTTGAAGATTTTGAAATGGCCACGTCAATCTTAGGGGTTTTGTCCCATTTAGCCGCATCCTCATCCTCAAAGGGGTACCTCCGCTTGGAGGATGACGGCAGCTGACCCTTCCTCTCCGGTTTCTTCCATTCCCTTTCTATCAGAGATTTAATCCTGTCATTGACCGGGAATGAGCGTCTCCTCCTTTGGTCTAAGCCCCCGAACATAACATCCTGGACTGTTCTGGGCACTTTGGTATCGGTAATACCCATAGTCCCTCTGACGGCTTTAACTAGTCTCTCAGTATTATCAACCGAAAAACAAGGTCTGCCCCCCCCATTACCATCCGAAGACTCCGATGACGATGAGGAGTGATTAGAGGAGGAAGGCAGTTCTCTCGTAAAACGGGACTCCACTGATTCCTCTGATTCTAAAGAAACTAGTTTTCGCTTCTTCTTTTTGAGTGAGGTTAAGCCTCTTAAAGACTCTCTGACCTCTGTCTGGATTAGATCCTTTAATTCTAAAGAAAACCTGGGGGACTCCTCTGCAATGGTTTTCTGAATACAGTCTGAGCATAGGTTTTTGGCATAGGAGGTGGGAAGACCGATTTTGCATAAAGCACACTCCCTGTTTTTATTTTTAGCACTACACTTCTTCGCCTCCTGCCCCAAGAAATAAAAGGAGAAGAAGGAGGAAAAGAGAGAGAGAGAGAGAAGAGCACATTATTCAAGGTGAGACTTTCACGAAGATCACTCACCACACTGCCGTTCAGACTAGGGTACCGGAGGCGGTGGTTGCCGTTCACATGAGGGCTCCCATCTGGCGGAGGCGGACTGACGAAGTCTTTTCTGACCAGTCTTGCCGGAACTCGTACGCCCCTCACTGCTGTGACTTTGTCGATGCGAAGATTCCCGTTCCATTTGTTTGAGCTGCTTGCGCTGCTTTGATGGCTGTGGCTGCTGCTGTACTTCCTGTGGCGGTGACAGCTGCTGCCCAGGTGACTGCGGTTCCTCATTCATCATGGCGGTGATGCAGACACCGCCATCCTGATTGCTCCCCATCCTTAAAAGAAGTAGGGCTCCACCTCCTTTAGGCTCCTCCCCTTCCGGCAGCGTGCTCATCTCTCTTTTTCTTTTTTTTTTTTAAATTTTAGCCAGCTGGCGCGCTACCCGCAGATCCACCTGCCTCTGCGCGTGCGCAGCCCAGCGGCACCCGGCGCGCTTGCAGCGGGATGACAGCTTCCCACCCGCGCATGCGCAGACCCGGTTTCCGGCGCACTCCGTGATAGGGCGCGTCAGCACCCCGCGCGTGCGCAGCCCGGACTTCCGGCGCGCTCCGTCACAGGGTGCGACGCGACCCCCACGTGCGCAGCCCGGAAGACCTGCCGGCCGGCGCGCTCAGTTCATCTTTGCGAGGCGCAGACCCGGCCGCAGGCCCTGGCGCACGCGGGTAGGCATCCAAAGGAAAACAGCACCTCCTCCCCACACGCAGACTCGGGCAGCAGCCAGACGGGCTGGGAACAGGGACCATCTGCTGCTTCCACGGCCTCCAGGCCGCACCGTCCATAATCCAGGTACGTGAGGTACCACCTGGTGAGGCTCCCATCAGGGACAGGAACCAAAAAACTGATGCGCAGGAGAGGTACCGCCTTTTTATTCAGTAGGTTCCTGTCCTTGGTGGGCGGATACCCTCTCTCAGGTGGTGCTGTCATGGGAGAAGGGGAAAATAAAAAATATACACGATTTAGTTATGGATTGTAACACATATATGCTTCAAGTGTAAAACAGCCTCCTTCAAAAGAGTAAAAAGGGGGGGACATACTATGAGGTCAGACGTATCACAGGTATCAAAAGAGCCAAAGCGTAATGGCCCAATATACGCCCTACAGTATATGCCCCTCATCCTTCTATATGCCCCATCCTGGTATATGGAATATGGTCCCCATCCTGGGTAGGTGTATATGCCTCTCCATCCATCCGGGTAGGTGTATATGCCCCTCCATCCATCCATCCTGGGTAGGTGAATATGCCTCTCCATCCATCAATCCTGGGTAGGTGTATATGCCCCTCAATCCATCAATCCTGGGTAGGTGTATATCCCCCTCCATCCATACATCCTGGGTAGGTGTATATCCCCCTCCATCCATCCATCCTGGGTAGGTGTATATCCCCCTCCATCCATCCATCCTAGGTAGGTGTATATGCCCCTCCATGCATCCATCCTGGGTAGGTGTATATGCCCCTCCATCCATCCATCCTGGGTAGGCGTAGATGCCCCTCCATCCATCCATCCATCCTGGGTAGTCTATTCTGGTAGGTGTATATGCCCCTCCATCCATCATGCTTAGGTGAAAATGCCCCTCCATCCATCCACCCTGGTTAGGTATAGATGCCCCTCCATCCATCCACCCTGGGTAGGTGTAGATGCCCCTCCATCCATCCATCCTGGGTAAGTGTATATTCCCCTCCATCCTAGGTAGGTGTATATGCCCCTCCATCCATCCATCCTGGGTAGGTGTATATGCTTCTCCATCCATCCATCCTGGGTAGGTGTAGATGCCCCTCCATCCATAAATCCATCCTGGGTAGGTGTATCGGTCCCTCCATCTATCCTGGGTAGGTGTATATGCCCCTCCATCCATCCTGGGTAGGTGTATATGCCCCTCCATCCATCCTGGGTAGGTGTATATGCCCCTCCATCCATCCTGGGTAGGTGTATATGCCCCTCCATCCATCCTGGATAAGTATATATGCTCCATCATCTATCCATCCTGGTTAGGTGTAGATGCCCCTTTATCAATCCATCCATCCTGGGTAGGAGTATATGCCCCTCCATCCATCCTTGGTAGGAGAATATGCCCCTCCATCCATCCTAGGTAGGAGACTATGCCCCTCCATCCTGGGTAGGTGAATATACCCCTCCATCCATCCATCCTGGTTAGATGTATATGCTCCTCCATCCATCCATCCTGGGTAGGTGTATGTGCACCTCCATCCATCCATCCTGGGTAGGTGTATATGCCCCTCCATCCATCCATCCTGGGTAGGTGTATATGCCCCTCCATCCATCCATCCTGGGTAGGTGTATATGCCCCTCCATCCATCCATCCTGGGTAGGTGTATATGCCCCTCCATCCATCCATCCTGGGTAGGTGTATATGCCCCTCCAACCATCCATCCTGGGAAGGTGTATATGCCCCTCCATTCATCCATCCAGGGAAGGTGTATATGCCCCTTCATCCATCCTGGGTAGGTGTATATGCCCCCTCCCTCTATTCTGGTATATGCCACCTCTCCATCCTGGTGGGTATATGCCACCTCTCCATCCTGGTGGGTATATGCCACCTCTCCATCCTGGTGGGTATATGCCTCCCCCTCCATCCTGGTGGGTATATGCCCCTCCCTCCATCCTGGTGGGTTTATGCCCCCTCCATCCATCCTGGTGGGTATATGCCCCCCTCCATCCATCCTGGAGGGTATATGCCCCCCTCCATCCATCCTGGAGGGTATATGCCCCCCTCCATCCATCCTGGAGGGTATATGCCCCCCTCCATCCTTGTCGGTATATGCCCCACCTTCATCCTTGTGGGTATACGCCCCCCCTCCATCCTTGTGGGTGTATGCCCCCCTCCATCCATCCTGGTGGGTAAATGCCCCCCTTCATTGGTGGGTATATGCAAACTCCCTACATCCTGGTGGGTATATGTCCCTTCCATCCATCCTGGTGGGTATATGCCTCCCCCTCCACTCTGGTGGGTATATGCCTTCAACCCCACCCTTGTGTGTATATGCCCCCATATATTCAATGCAAAGGAAAAAAAAACAAAAAACAATAAACGCTTCTACTCACCTTCCACGTTCCCACGCAGCGCTGTGTCTGTGTTGCCTGAAGATGTCGGCACTGATAACAGCAGAGAAGCTGAGATCACCGCACGGAGCCGCCGCAGATACTCACTCGGGACGTCCACTCCCAGGCATTTCCTCCCCGGCAGCTCCTGTCATGGCACGCTCTGACTGAGCAGTGCGTGCGACGACAGGGGGAATGTACAGCTTACACTGCAGGCTCCACAAAGATGGCTGCAATCTCCTCCCACGGCTGCGACCTGGACAGCCAAGGGGGCGTGCCCAGGTCACAGCTAGAGGCAGGAGGAGCGGCCTCTAATGTTAGAGATAGGGTCGGTGACTGACTACTGTCTCTTATGGCCAGGGCTGCCGTAAATGAGGTGTGTAAGAGCGCTTCTTACACCTCCCCCAAATAAAAATGGCAGCGCCTAGTGGCCAATGTCAACATAAATAACTAAAAAATGAATAAAGTGGTACATTTAATTTTGTATTAAAAATAATTGATTACATCATCAATAATTATTAATAAAAAAATTAAATGGTGGCCCCTTCCCTGTAAGAACAGCACATGGCTCTTTTCACGTCTGGTTATTTCTCTAACAGGTAGAATATGCTCCGTTATAGACCGGGGACAGGTTTACAGCTCTATTTTTTGTGGACGATTGATCTGTAAATCAGAACTGAGACCGGTCCGATTTTCATCCGATTTGTAGATAAAGATCATCTATTGAAGTCAATGAGTCTGTCAGAAAAATGGCCAGAACCAACCATGTTGCCTGTACTGCTTGTTCTCCAGGGTCTATAGGCCGGGCAAGCGAGGCTAGGAAACCTTTAGCTTTTTACTTTACATATAAAAAAATATGCCCCACTGAGGAGAGAAACTGCCACACTGACCAAAATCAGATGAAAATGAGAAAAAAACACTGATTAAAACCTGACATGTGAACGGGGCCTTAGGCCTTAATCAGATGTCAGCAGGGTCGGACTGGGGTGTCTGGGGCCCACAGGGGACATTGACTCTAGGGGCCACCTACAGCAATATGCAGATCTCTTTTCTCTGCTCTCCCTGTTATAGTGGAGCAGTGACCGGCGGCTCCTCACATCTACTGTGCACAGACTAGAACAGGGATGGACAATTTCTGGAGTTTGCATGAAAGAGCTTCTTTGGTTAAAACAAGTGATCACAGATTCATGGGCTGCACAGGATAGGTGATCACTTATTGATTGGAAACCGCACCGATTGGAAGAATGGGGAAGTTTCATCCCTGACAGGACACTTATCCCCATTTTAAAATGCAGCGACAGGTGGGACGTCTGACCACAGCCTCATTCGTTCTCTTGGGGGCTTCCAAAAAAGAGCAGCGCTCGCAGCCTCTGAGGGAATGAATGGATCAGTGGTTGAGTCGCACATGAGCTCCAGTCTAATGGGGAGAAAAGCTCCACATTCTGCCGATCGGTGCAGGTCCCAGTAGTCAGACCCCCACCAATCAATAAGTTATCACTGATCCTGTGGAGAGGTGATTACTTGTTTTCACCGGAGAACCCCTGTAAGTGCATCTCTGACGCTCTGCTCCAAGTATTTCATCTCTAAGGCCACAGCCCCACTATCAGTATTCAGTCAGGATTATTCTCAGGAGTGGGAGCCAAAACCAGGTGAGGAACAATCAGAGAAAGAGAATAATAGAAACAAGTCACCAATTCTGGATTTATCACCCACTCCTGCTTTTGCCTCTCACTACTGAGAAACAATACTGACCAAATACTGATAGTGAAGCCGTGGCCTCATGGAAAAAAATCTTTTCCTAGTTAATCTCAGGAAGTACAAATGACCGCCATACACAACATAATCCACTATAACAACACCAATAATACCACATACAAAAGGGACAAATATCACCACACCATGACCAGACCACATATTACCACCACATAGTGACCAAATAATACAATACTGATCAGGAATACAAACCACAATACTAACAACACTGTCACTATACATATGAGCTCTGCATATAGTGTCAGTGTACAGGTAATACAGTGATCACCGGTGACATTATAAACAGGAGCTCTGTATATAGTGTACAGGTAATACAGTTATCACGAGTGACATTATACACAGGAGCTCTGTATATAGTGTATAGGTAATACACTGGTCACCAGTGACATACACAGGAGCTCTGTATATACTATATAGTGTAAGTGTACAGTAATACACTGACTCACCAGTGATATCTCTAGGTGAAGTTCTTCATCTTCGCTTTTCTTCATCTGGCACAGTCCGCCATCACTTCTTCCAGCCAGGAATCATCTCTGCAGAAAATAACACACAGTTATCAATAACTGATCTCTTTTAGAGCACATTCCCACTTTTCCCCGGGCTTCTACACTACACCAGTTGAAGAAATAAAGCGACATAGTGGCGCCCTGCACAGTAACAGGACCCCCCTTTTGTCCCCTCTTATGGAAAAGTTTCCTAAAAAGTAAATTATATTACAGAAGTAATAATGTCCCTAATTGGACTCTAAAGTAATAATGTTCCCCACTCGCCATCATAAACTAATAAAGTTCCTCAATCTGGCCCCTAAACAGTAATAAAGTCCCTTGTCCAGCGTGGCCCCCCATCTATCCATCCTGACCCCCCCCCCATATATCCATTCTGGTCTCCATGTATCCAGCCTGCCCCTCCCATATATCCATCCGGGCCTCCATGTGTCCAGCCCGCCCCCCTTCATATATCCATCCTGTCCCCCTCATATATGCATCCCACCCCACCCCATATATCTATCCAGGTCCCCATGTGTCCAGCTTGTCGCCCTTCACCTCCATGTGTCCAACCAGGTCCCCATGTGTCCAGCTTGCCGCCCTTCACCTCCATGTGTCCATCCAGGTCCCCATGTGTCCAGCTTGCCGCCCTTCACCTCCATGTATCTATCCAGGTCCCCATGTGTCCAGCTTGCCGCTCTTCACCTCCATGTGTCCATCCAGGTCCCCATGTGTCCAGCTTGCCCCCCTTCATCTCCATGTGTCCATCCAGGTCCCCAACTTGGCCCCCTTCACCTCCATGTGTCCCCCCATGCGTCCAGCCAGCCCCCCCCTTCAGCCCCATGCCTCCATCCATATGTCCTCCCATGCGTCCATCCAGCCCCCCTTCAGCCCCATGCCTCCATCCATGTCTCCCCATGGGTCCAGCCAGCCCCCCCTTCAGCCCCATGCCTCCATCCATATGTCCTCCCATGAGTCCATCCAGCCCCCCCTTCAGCCCCATGCCTCCATCCATATGTCCTCCCATGAGTCCATCCAGCCCCCCCTTCCGCCCCATGCCTCCATCCATATGTCCCCCCATGCGTCCAGCCAGCCCACCCACTTCAGCCCCATGCCTCCATCCATGTCCCCATGCGTCCATCCAGCCCCCCCTTCAGCCCGATGTCTCCATCCATGTCCCCATGTGTCCATCCAGCCCCCCCTTCATCAGCCCCATGTCCCCATGTGTCCATCCAGCCCCCCCTTCAGCCCCATGTCTCCATCCATGTCCCCCTTCAGCCCCATGTCTCCATCCATGTCCCCATGTGTCCAGACAGCCCCCCCCTTCAGCCCCATGTCTCCATCCATGACCCCATGTGTCCAGCCAGCCCCACCCCTTCAGCCCCATGTCTCCATCCATGTCACCATGTGTCCAGACAGCCCCACCCCTTCAGCCCCATGTCTCCATCCATGTCCCCATGTGTCCAGCCAGCCCCACCCCTTCAGCCCCATGTCTCCATCCATGTCACCATGTGTCCATCCAGCCCCCCCTTCCGCCCCATGTCTCCCTCCATGTCCCAATGTGTCCATCCAGCCCCCCCTTCAGCCCCATGTCTCCATCCATGTCCCCATGTGTCCGTCCAGCCCCTCCCCTTCAGCCCCATGTCTCCATCCATGTCCCCATGTGTCCAGCCAGCCCCCCCTTCAGCCCCATGTCTCCATCCATGTCCCCATGTGTCCAGCCAGCCCCCCCTTCAGCCCCATGTCTCCATCCATGTCCCCATGTGTCCAGTCAGCCCCCCCTTCAGCCCCATGTCCCCATGGGTCCAGCCAGTCCCCCCCCCTCAGCCCCATGTCCCCATGGGTCCATCCAGCTCCCCCTTCAGACCCATGTCCCCATGTGTCCAGCCCGCCCCCCTTCAGCCCCATGTCCCCATGGGTCCATCCAGCCCCCCCCTTCAGCCCCATGTCCCCATGGGTCCAGCCATCCCCCCCCTCAGCCCCATGTCCCCATGGGTCCATCCAGCTCCCCCTTCAGACCCATGTCCCCATGTGTCCAGCCCGCCCCCCTTCAGCCCCATGTCCCCATGGGTCCATCCAGCCCCCCCCTTCAGCCCCATGTCCCCATGGGTCCATCCAGCCCCCCCCCTTCAGCCCCATGTCCCCATGGGTCCATCCAGCCCCCCCCCTTCAGCCCCATGTCCCCATGGGTCCATCCAGCCCCCCCCTTCAGCCCCATGTCCCCAGCCAGCCCCCCCCTTCAGCCCCATGTCCCCATGGGTCCAGCCAGCCCCCCCGCCCTTCAGCCCCATGTCCCCCTCCATGTCCCCAGCCAGCCCCCCCTTCAGCCCCATGTCCCCCCCATGTCCCCATGGGTCCAGCCAGCCCCCCCTTCAGCCCCATGTCCCCCTCCATGTCCCCATGGGTCCAGCCAGCCCCCCTTCAGCCCCATGTCCCCCTCCATGTCCCCATGGGTCCAGCCAGCCCCCCCTTCAGCCCCATGTCCCTCTCCATGTCACCATGGGTCAAGCCAGCCCCCCCTTCAGCCCCATGTCCCCCTCCATGTCCCCATGGGTCAAGCCAGCCCCCCCTTCAGCCCCATGTCCCCCTCCATGTCCCCATGGGTCAAGCCAGCCCCCCCTTCAGCCCCATGTCCCCCTCCATGTCCCCATGGGTCAAGCCAGCCCCCCCTTCAGCCCCATGTCCCCCTCCATATCCCCATGGGTCCAGCCAGCACCTCCTTCAGCCCCATGTCCCCCTCCATGTCCCCATGGGTTCAGCCTGCCCCCCTTCATCCCCATGTCCCCCTCCATGTCGCCATGGGTCCAGCCAGCCTCCCCTTCAGCCCCATGTCTCCATCCATGTCCCCATGTCTCCATCCATGTCCCCATGGGTCCAGCCAGCCTCCCCTTCAGCCCCATGTCTCCATCCATGTCCCCATGTGACCAGCCTGCGACCCCTCCATATATGGATGATGACCAATGCTGGGAACACTCACCCAGAAAAATGTGGATATTGCACTTGACTTGAAGTTGAAGTAGGGAGAGCTGTAGCCAGGCCTGCAGCCTTGTTTCCAGGGTGATGGTGAGAGAGCAGAGTGCAGGTCACCGTATACTCAGCCCAGGAGCCGGCTTAAAAGGCCAAGAGAGCAGGAGAGAAGAGGGCAGTGCGCGGTGCTGGTGCGGTGTTACATACCCGGACGGGAGCCGGTGTTACAAGGCCAATTCCAAGGGAGCAGGAGCCGGGACTGGAGAGCAGAGCGCGGCGTATGAACAGCGGGCAGGGGAACAGGGAGAGGAGAGCGTGACGTCAGCGTGTCACCTGACACCACACAACTGCCAGCCACCAGCGGGAAAGCAGAGCGCGGTGCGTGTCACCGCCCACCAAGAACACGTCCTCCTGTAATGTGACTATGCGCGTCACCCGCTGTCACCACTGAATAGTAGGAGCGCCGCACGCGACGCTACATTTCCTTCGGCTGCGCTTTTAAAGGGCCCGCACTTTTTAAGAGCCCCCGCTACCAATTCTCTCATTCTCTCATCGGGGCCCACCGGGAACTTTTCCCGCTATCACACCAGGCCAGTCCGACCGTGCATGGGCCCATCAGGTAAAGTGATGGAATGAAGTTTTCTCTCCTCATGTTGAAAAATGACATTTTCTGCCACCTATTGATGAGAGAAAAAAAGTGATGAAGATTTACAAACTTCTAACATTAGTCAGTGAAAAACATACAGAACAAGGATGCAAATGGATCTTTTTTTGGCAATCCAATCATTTGAATGGGCCAGCTTTATCTGCAAATCAGATTACAATCAAACATGTCTCAAATTTCTTTTGTGAACCATCAGCATCAGAAAAGGTCCATAGACTATCATTATTATGTTTTTATAAGCAAAGAAAAGGAACACAATGCAAACTCTAAAATCAGACATTTAAATGGATGAGTTTGGTGGGCAAACAGGGTCTGACTGGAGCACCGGGACAGTGGACGATTATCCGGTGGGCCAGGGTCCTTGGCAGGACCCTGAGCAGGACGTAGAGGGGGCCCACTGGTTTCAACTGAATGTGCGTCCGAGGACATTTCATTAATGATCAGTATTGTAATATTCGGTCACTGTGTTGTAATATCTGGTCCGGTCATGGTGTGGTATTTATCCCTGTATGTGTTATTATTTGGTCACTATGTGGTGTGGACATGGTGTGGTGGTATTTCTCCCTTGTATGTGCAATTATTTGGTCGCTATATGTTGGTAATATCTGGTCTGGTCATGGTGTGGCGATATTTCTCCCTTTTACAGTATGAGGTATTGTTCGGTCACTATGTGGTGGTCATATGTGGTCTGCTCACGGTGTGATGGTAGTTCTCCCTTCTATGTGGAATAATTTGGTCGTTATATGCTGCTAAAATCTGGTCTGGTCATGGTGTGGCGATATTTGTCCCTTTTACAGTATGAGGTATTATTCGGTCACTATGTGGTGGTAATATGTGGTCTGGTCACGATATGGCTGTATTACTCCCTTCTACGTGGGATTATTCGGTCGCTTTATGCTGGTAATATGTGGTCTGGTCACAGTGTCACGTTAGTTCTCTCTTGAATGTGGTATTATTGGTTTTGAAAAGGTGGATTGTGTTGTGTATAGCAGTCAATTGTTCTCTCTGATATTAATTAGGAGAATAATCTTTATTTAGATTTGTGATTAAATACTTGGAACAAGATGCACTTACAGGAATTCTACTGTGAAAACAAGTAATCACCTTTCCAAAGGATAAGTGATTAGGTATTGATTGGTGGGGGTCTGACTGCTGGGACACGCACCGATTGGTAGAATGTGGAGCTTTTCTCCCCATTAGACTGGAGCTCATGTGCGACTTCACCACTGATCCATTGATTCCCTCAATGGCTGCGAGCACTGCTCTTGTTTTTTTCTGGAAGTCCCAAAGACAATGAATGGATCTGTGGTCAGACATCCCACCTGCCGCTGCATTTTAAAATGGGGATAAAAGTGTCCTGTCAGGGATAAAACTTCCCAATTCTGATCAGTGCAGTTTCCAATGGTCGGACCCAAACGATCATTAAGTTATCACCA
Organism: Phyllobates terribilis; assembly: GCF_046119375.1. Classification (NCBI taxonomy): domain Eukaryota; kingdom Metazoa; phylum Chordata; class Amphibia; order Anura; family Dendrobatidae; genus Phyllobates; species Phyllobates terribilis. The sequence continues at coordinate 837,654 of NW_027362940.1, read as the reverse complement.
ATCCTGAGGAGCCCATGGATCGGTGATAACTTGTTTTCACAAAAGAAGCCCTTTAATGCAAACGACCGTAATTGTCCATCCCAGTTGTGCTGTGCGCACAGTAGATGTGCAGGAGCCGCCTGTGTTTTACAGTCGAGGTCCCACTATAACGGGGATAACGGCTAACAGGTATCTGCATCTAGCTGTAGGGTGGGCCCCAGTCTCCCCAGTCCCACGCTGTGAGCAAATATAACCTGTCTGGGCAATTGTAGCCAATTTTGCTGCAAAAAAAGAAAAGTCTTTTTACCTTTTTAACCATTTAACCAACTTTCAATGTCTTGGATAAATGTGTAACCCTTTATTAAATTCTGCCTTTATTATGGGGATCTCATGGTAGTAGAGCATACCAGAGGTTGACTATATTTTATTTTTTATTTATTTTTTACAGAAAGATCCACGTAAAGAAAAAAAAAAAAAGTAAAACAAAATGGAAACCAAAAGAAAATAAACAGACCACACCTTTTTGGTAAATTTTTATACTTTGAGCAGCCCCATGATATAAGCTGGTGCAGGTCACTAATCAGACAAATCCACATGAATGAGTGTAAGAAGTGAATGCAGCACTCACCGCTATAATAAAACATTGTATTCCATCATTAATAACCATCAGCTTCTCACAGAGGGAGGTCGGCGAGTGGTAGATACACTGCATTGTGAAAGGATTTGGCCCCCTTGAACTTTTCTACCTTTTGTCACATTTCTGGCTTCAAACATAAAGATATAAAATTCACATTTTTGGGGGAAGAATCAACAAGTGGGAATGAAATTTATTGGATATTTTAAACTTTTAAAAAATAAAAAAAAAATGAAAAGTGGGGCGTGCAATATTATTCGGCCCCTTTACTTTCAGTGCAGCAAACTCACTCCAGAAGTTCAGTGAGGATCTCTGAATGATCCAATGTTGTCCTAAATGACTGGTAACGATAACTAGAATCCACTGATCCAATGTTGTCCTAAATGACTGGTAACGATAACTAGAATCCACCTGTGTGTAATCAAGTCTCTGTATAAATGCACCTGCTGTGTGATAGTCTCAGGGTTCTGTTTCAAGTGCAGAGAGCATCATGAAGACCAAGGAACACACCAGGCAGGTCCGAGATACTGTTGTGGCGAAGTTCAAAGCCGGATTTGGATACAAAAAAGATTTTCCAAGTTTTAGACATCTCAAGGAGCACTGTACAAGCGATCATATTGAAATAGAAGGAGTATCAGACCAATGCTAATCTACCAAGACCCGGCCGTCCCTCTAAACCAGTGTTTCCCAAACTCCAGTCCTCACGGACCCCCACAGGTCGTGTTTTCAGGATTTCCTTAGTGTTGCATAGGTGATGGAAGTATCATCAAGGCATCAGGAATTCTCTCACCTGTGCAATACTATGGAAATCCTGAAAACATGACCTGTGGGGTCTGTGAGGACTGGAGTATGGGAAACACTGCTCTAAACTTTCATCTCGAACAAGGAGAAGACTGATCAGAGATGCAGCCAAAAGGCCCATGATCACTCTGGATGAACTGCAGAGATCTAGAGCTAAGGTGGGTTAGTCTGTCCATAGGACAACAATCAGTTGTACACTGCACAAATCTGGGCTTTATGGAAGAATGGCAAGAAGAAAGCCATTTCTCAAAGATATCTATAAAAAGTCTCGTTTGAAGTTTGCCACAAGCCATCTGGGAGACACACCAAACATGTGGAATAAGGTGCTCTGGTCAGATGAAACCAAAATCAAACTTTTTGGCCACAATGCAAAACGATATGTTTGGCGTAAAAGCAACACAGCTCATCACCCTCAAAACACCATCCCCACTGTCGAACATGGTGGTGGCAGCATCATGGTTTGGGCCTGCTTTTCTTCAGCAGGGACAGAGAAGATGGTTAAAATTGATGGGAAGATGGATGGAGCCGAATACAGGACCATTCTGTAAGAAAACCTGTTGGAGTCTGCAAAAGACCTGAGACTGGGACGGAGATTTATCTTCCAACAAGACAATGATCCCAAACATAAAGCAAAATCTACAATGGAATGGTTCAAAAATAAACATATGCAGGTGTTAGAATGGCCAAGTCAAAGTCCAGACCTGAATCCAAACGAGAATCTTGGAAAGAGCTGAAAACTGCTGTTCACAAACGCCCTCCATCCAACCTCAATGAGCTCGAGCTGTTTTGCAAGGAAGTATGGGCAAGAATTTCAGCCACTCGATGTGCAAAACTGATAGAGGCATACCCCAAGCGACTTGCAGCTGTAATCGCAGCAAAAGGTGGCGCTACAAAGTATTAACTCAAGGGGGCCGAATAATATTGCACGCCCCACTTTTCAGTTTTTAATTTGTTAAAAAAGTTTAAAATAGCAAATAAATTTCATTCCACGTCACGATTGTGTCCCACTTGTTGTTGATTCTTCCCCCAAAAAATAGAATTTTATATCTTTATGTTTGAAGCCAGAAATGTGGCAAAAGGTAGAAAAGTTCAAGGGGGCCAAATCCTTTCACAATGCAGTGTATAGGCGACGGCAGTGCTGTGTATCTGCAGGATTCCAGGCCAGTATCTGCCACCCGCTGTATCTCCCATGGGAGAAGCTCTGGGATTTTATTACAGGAAAACGGTCATCAGGTTTTTGCTATGTAATCTAAAAGCAACAAGTCGGGGCAGAGGACCTTATCCCAGCGATGTGTCACTTGCTGGTCTGCATGATGGCATTTTGATATAATCCCTCTTTTATCTGCCGCAGATCTAGCAGTTCCCTGAATTCACAGATTATGTAGAGACCAATGCGGGAAAGTTACCCCAAATGTTCTAGAAGTCAGCATTGGATTTTCTGCTTTCAGATCACCTCACAGACCAATGTAAGTTAAGGGACAAGTTCAGATCACTGTTTATCCCACTGTTTTTTGAAAGAAATTCGCCATTAAAACTCATGCATCCAGTACAAAAAGAAATAGATGCCACAACCAGGGCCGGCTCCAGGATTTCATGGGCCCCGGGCAAAAGTCTCAGTGGGCTCCTTTCACACCTACCACGATTCATGATGCACAGAAATATAGGTATAGTACAATGCTAAAGATCTCACTTACTTCTCACATTACATGAGTGATATCTATTGTAAAGTCTACAACAGCTCAGAAACCGGCGAATCCTCCCAGCGCACAGTTCAGACCAGACAATATAGTCCTCTATACAGTATTATGGGCCCCACGTAGTCCTCCATATACAGTATTATGGGCCCCACGTGGTCCTCCATATACAGTATTATGGGCCCCACGTGGTCCTCCATATACAGTATTATGGGCACCACGTGGTCCTCCATATACAGTATTATGGGCCCCACGTGGTCCTCCATATACAGTATTATGGGCCCCACGTGGTCCTCCATATACAGTATTATGGGCACCACGTAGTCCTCCATATACAGTATTATGGGCCCCACGTGGTCCTCCATATACAGTATTATGGGCCCCACGTGGTCCTCCATATACAGTATTATGGGCACCACGTGGTCCTCCATATACAGTATTATGGGCCCCACGTGGTCCTCCATATACAGTATTATGGGCCCCACATAGTCCTCCATATACAGTATTATGGGCACCACGTGGTCCTCCATATACAGTATTATGGGCACCACATGGTCCTCCATATACAGTATTATGGGCACCACATGGTCCTCCATACAGTATTATGGGCACCACATGGTCCTCTATACAGTATTATGGGCACCACGTGGTCCTCTATACAGTATTATGGGCACCACGTGGTCCTCCATACAGTATTATGGGCACCACGTGGTCCTCCATATACAGTATTATGGGCACCACGTGGTCCTCCATATACAGTATTATGGGCACCACGTGGTCCTCCATATACAGTATTATGGGCACCACATGGTCCTCCATATACAGTATTATGGGCATCACATGGTCCTCCACACAGTATTATGGGCACCACATGGTCCTCTATACAGTATTATGGGCACCACATGGTCCTCCATACAGTATTATGGACACCACATGGTCCTCCATACAGTATTATGGGCACCACATGGTCCTCCATACAGTATTATGGACACCACATGGTCCTCCATACAGTATTATGGACACCACATGGTCCTCCATACAGTATTATGGACACCACATGGTCCTCAATACAGTATTATGGGCAGCACATGGTCCTGCATCCAGTACTATGGGCACCATATATTGCTCCATACAGAATAATGGACCGCATATAATGCTCCATACAGTATGATCCCCATATATTGCTCCATTCAGTATAATGGACCCCATATATTACTCCATAAAGTAAAATGAGCCCTATATATTGCTCCATACATAATGGGTACCATATAATGCTCCATACAGAATAATGGAGCCCAAATATTGCTCCATACAGTATGGGCCCCATATATTGCTCCATACAGTATGGGCCCTATATATTGCTCCATAAATAGTGGGCCCAATATATTGCTCCATAAAGAATAGGCCCCATATAATGCTCCATAGATAATGGGCCCTATATAATACTCCATACATAATGGGCCCCATATATTGTTCAATAGATAATGAGCCCCATATAATACTCCATACATAATGAGTCCCATATATTGTTCAATAGATAATGAGCCCCATATAATACTCCATACATAATGAGCCCCATATATTGTTCAGTAGATAATAAGCCCCATATACAGTCATATGAAAAAGTTTGGGCACCCCTATTAATCTTAAGCTTAATGTTTTATAAAAATTTGTGCTTTTGCAACAGCTATTTCAGTTTGATATATGTAATAACTGTTGGACACAGTAATGTTTCTGCCTTGAAATGAGGCTTATTGTACTAATAGAAAATGTGCAATCTGCATTCAAACAAAATTTGACAGGTGCATAAGTATGGGCACCCTTATCATTTTCCTGTTTTAAATACTCCTACCTACTTTTTACTGACTTACTAAAGCACTTTTTTTGGTTTTGTAACCTCATTGAGCTTTGAACTTCATAGCCAGGTGTATGCAATCATGAGAAAAGCTACTTAAAGTGGCCACTTGCAAGTTGTTCTCCTGTTTGAATCTCCTCTGAAGAGTGGCATCATGGGCTCCACAAAACAACTGTCAAATGATCTGAAAACAAAGATTATTCAACATAGTTGTTCAGGGGAAGGATACAAAAAGCTGTCTCAGAGATTTAACCTGTCAGTTTCCACTGTGAGGAACATAGTAAGGAAATGGAAGAACACATGGACAGTTCTTGTTAAGGCCAGAAGTGTCAGGCCAAGAAAAACATCAGAAAGGCAGAGAAGAAGAATGGTGAGATCAGTCAAGGACAATCCTCAGACCACCTCCAGACAGCTGCAGCATCAACTTGCTGCAGATGGTGTCACTGTGCATCGGTCAACTATACAACGCACTTTGCACAAGGAGAAGCTGTATGGGAGAGTGATGCGAAAGAAGCTGTTTCTGCAAGCACGCCACAAACAGAGTTGGCTGAGGTATGCAAAAGCACATTTGGAGAAGCCAATTTCTCTTTGGAAGAAGGTCCTGTGGACTGATGAAACCAAGATTGAGTTGTTTGGTCATACAAAAAGGCGTTATGCATGGTGGCAAAAAAACACAGCATTCCAAGAAAAACACTTGCTACCCACAGTAAAATTTGGTGGAGGTTCCATCATGCTTTGGGGCTGTGTGGCCAATGACGGCACTGGGAATCTTGTTAAAGTTGAGGGACGCATGGATTCCACTCAGTATCAGCAGATTCTTGACAATAATGTTCAAGAATCAGTGATAAAGTTGAAGTTACGCAGGGGATGGATCTTTCAGCAAGACAATGATCCAAAACACCGCTCCAAATCTACTCAGGCATTCATGCAGAGGAACAATTACAATGTTCTGGAATGGCCATCCCAGTCCCCAGACCTGAATATCATTGAACATCTGTGGGATCATTTGAAGAGGGCTGTCCATGCTCGGCGACCATCAAACTTAACTGAACTGGAATTGTTTTGTAAAGAGGAATGGTCAAAAATACCTTCATCCAGGATCCAGGAACTCATTAAAAGCTACAGGAATCGACTAGAGGCTGTTATTTTTGTAAAAGGAGGATCTACTAAATAATGTCACTTTTCTGGTGAGGTGCCCATACTTATGCACCTGTCAAATTTTGTTTGAATGCAGATTGCACATTTTCTGTTAGTACAATAAACCTCATTTCAAGGCAGAAACATTACTGTGTCCAACAGTTATTACATATATCAAACTGAAATAGCTGTTGCAAAAACACCAATTTTTATAAAACATTAAGCTTAAGATTAATAGGGGTGCCCAAACTTTTTCATATGACTGTAATACTCCATACATAATGAGCCCCATATATTGTTCAATAGATAATGATCCCCATATATTACTCCATACATAATGGGCCCCATATATTGTTCAATAGATAATGAGCCCCATATAATACTCCATACATAATGAGCCCCATATATTGTTTAATAGATAATAAGCCCCATATAATACTCCATACATAATGAGCCCCATATATTGTTCAATAGATAATAAGCCCCATATAATACTCCATGCATAATGGGCCCCATATATTGTTCAATAGATAATGAGCCCCATATAATACTCCATACATAATGAGCCCCATATAATGTTCCATAGATAATGAGCCCCATATAATACTCCATACATGAGCCCCATATATTGTCCAATAGATAATGATCCCCATATATTACTCCATACATAATGAGCCCCATATATTGTTCAATAGATAATGAGCCCTATATAATACTCCATACATAACGGGCCCCATATATTGTTCAATAGATAATGAGCCCCATATATTGTTCAATAGATAATGAGCCCCATATAATACTCATTACATTAAAATAAAAAAATCAAATACTCACCGCTCCTTGCTGGAAGCAGGCCTGTCTCATCAGGGTCTTCCGACTCTCTGCACTGGGACTGCTTAGCAGAGGGTGCTCTGTAGTGACGTCATCACGCCCTCTGCCCTGAGATGTCACAGAGTAAGAAGACGCAGAAGACAGAGGAGCAGAAGAGGAACAGGGAGAGGTAAGTATTGCAAACAGTTTAAAGCACTGGGGAAGGCCCAGTGCACGTGCCCATTCGCTGGCATCAGGCCCCGCTGACTCATGGGCCCCATAGCGCGCTGGTGTCCCAGAGGGTGAGTGGGCCCCCTGCTCGCTCAGGGCCCAGGCACTTGCCCGGGTGGTGATGCCGGCCCTGGGTACAACACATACGGCACCCGTTTTTAACTGATCCGCTGCAATGATTATGTAGGAAACTGTATTCATTTACAATCATCCACAGCGTGAGAGAAAACAGCTACAACATTACTGAATAAACAGAAACCCTGCAAGTATAAGAAAATGATTTTATTAAAAATATTTTCCATATCAATCCAGTTTGAAAAAAAATAACTTATTAAGCATTTTTTGGAACGTAGCAGTCCACATCTGACCGACTCCTGTAACTCTGGACACAGTATAATAGTGTGGCCGCTGTTCTCTAGCAGGACCCTCTAATGATAGAAGCAGGACGGCATACTGGATCTCGCACAACGCTACCTGCATGCCATCTGATTGGCTACTGTAAGTGCTCCAGCCGTATAGAGATCACTATGTATACAATATACTCCGAAAAGATGTCAGTGATTACTGTGAAGTCAAAATATTGTGGCCCCCATTGAGCAGAAATGATTAGAGATGGACAAGCTCCAGTTGGCAGACAGTCAGTGATGGCGGAGAGCTGATCATCTTTACTCGCTGCTCATTAGGAAAGTGCTCGCTTTCTGAAACCATTTGACTCTGAACTCGGCGTCAGACGCCATTATGTAAGAGGCCAATGTCTGAGTGGTTTTTGTGTCCATTTGTCCTTCCTCTGTTCTTTCTGCCAAAAGATCCTCAGCCATAACCTAAGGATTAAAATAAAGTTGAATTGTTCCTAATATTTTTTTAAATTTATCACATGAATTGAATTTCATAAATTAAAAGAAAACTTTCCCTCCGATGTCCACAAAACTGAGCGCCACTACATAAGCCACAAATAGTCTCCCCTCTCTCTCCCAGTCTGTGCAGCGGACGGGAACCATTTCAGTGGGTGCAGGGCTGATTTTAGATAAAGTGGGGCCCTGGAGAAAAGTTTAAAGTGGGGTCCCAAATGCTGACATACAGCACCACACAAACATTTAGCTTGTATGTACATGCGCTGAGATCAGGCCGCTAAACGAGCGCAATCCACAATACTGAAGCCGTTCGACGCTTGTTTCCCGACCTCTTTACACCAGCTGAGGAAGAATGATGGATACAGAACAATCACTAATAGATCAATCTGTCCCCATACAGCATCATGTTATCAGCAGCACATCTGCAGGTTACACCGGCCGATGTGCTGCTGAGAACAAGGATTTTTGTTCTGGCATAAACAATCCAATTACTCGATGAATAGGCAGCATTTTGCTTGTTTAGTATAATACATGCCATAGTCCTCCATATTTTATAATGTGCCCCACAGCCCCCCATATTGTATAATGAGGCCCATAGTCCTCCATATAGTATAATACACTCCCGATAGCCCTCCATATAGTATAATGCACTCCCCATAACCCTCTATATAGTATAATATACTCCCCATAGTCCTCCATACAGCCCTCCATATTGTATAATGTGGCCCATATTCCTCCAAATAGTATAATGCACTCCCCATAGCTCTCTATATAGTATAATGCACCTCATAGTTCTCCATATAGTATAATGCACCTCATAGTCCTCCATATAGTATAACGCACCTCATAGCCCTCCATATAGTATAATGCACCTCATAGTTCTCCATATAGTATAATGCACCTCATAGCCCTCCATATAGTATAATGCATTCCCCATAACCCTCTATATAGTATAATATACTCCCCATAGTCCTCCATATTGTATAATGTGCCCCACAGCCCTCCATATTGTATAATGTGGCCCATATTCCTCCAAATAGTATAATACACTCCCCATAGCTCTCTATATAGTATAATGCACCTCATAGTTCTCCATATAGTATAATGCACCTCATAGACCTCTATATAGTATAAGTCACCTCATAGCCCTCCATATAGTATAATATACTCTCCATAGTCCTTCATATAGTATAATGCACTCCCCATAGGCTTTCATATTGTATAATGTGCCCCACAGCCCTCCATATTGTATAATGTGGCCCATATTCCTCCAAATAGTATAATACACTCCCCATAGCTCTCTATATAGTATAATGCATCTCATAGTTCTCCATATAGTATAAAGCTCCTCATAGTCCTCCATATAGTATAATGCACCCCATAGTCCTCCATATAGTATAATACACTCCCAATAGCCCTCCATATAGTATAATGCACTCCCCATAGCCCTCCATATAGTATAATACACTCCCTATAGTATAATGCACTCCCCAAAATCTTCAATATTGTATAATGTGCCCCACAGAGCTCCATATTGTATAATGTGACCCATATTCCTCCAAATAGTATAATACACTCCCCGTAGCCCTCCACATAGTATAATACACTCCCCATAGCCCTCCATATAGTATAATGCACTTCATAGTCCTCCATATAGTATAATACTCTCCCCATAGCCTTCTAAATAGTATAATGCACTCCCAATAGTCCTCCATATAGTATAATGTGCCCCACAGCCCTCCATATTGTATAATGTGACCCATATTCCTCAATATAGTATAATACATTCCCCATAGTCCTCCATATAGTATAATACACTTCCCATAGCCCTCCATATAGTATAATGCACTCCCTATAGCCCTCCCTATAATATAATGTACTCCCCATAGTCCTCCATATTGTATAATGTGCCCCACAACGCTCAATATTGTATAATGTGGCCCATATTCCTCCAAATAGTATAATACACTCCCCATAGCCCTCCACATAGTATAATATACTACCCATAGTCCTCCATATAGTATAATGCACCTCATATTACTCCATATAGTATAATACACTCCCCATAGTCCTCCATATAGTATAATGCACCTCATAGCCCTCCATTTAGTGTAATGCACTCCCCATAGCACTCCATATTAGTATAATGCACCTCATAGTCCTCCATATACTATAATACACTCCCCATAGCCCTCCATATAGTATAATGCACCTCATAGTCCTCCATATAGTATAGTACACTACCCATAGCCCTCCATATAGTATAATACACTCCCCATAGCCCTCCATATAGTATAATACACTCTCCATAGCCCTCCATATAGTATAATCCACTTCATAGTCCTCCATATAGTATAATACACTCCCCATAGCCCTCTAAATAGTATAATGCACTCCCCAAAGTCCTCCATATAGTATAATATACTCCCCATAGTCCTCCATATAGTATAATGCACTCCCAATAGTCCTCCATATAGTATAATGTGCCCCACAACCCTCCAAATGGTATAATGTGACCCATATTCCTCAATATAGAATAATACTTTCCCCATAGTCCTCCATATAGTATAATACACTTCCCATAGCCCTCCATATAGTATAATGCACTCCCTATAGCCCTCCCTATAATATAATGTACTCCCCATAGTCCTCCATACTGTATAATGTGCCCCACTGCGCTCAATATTGTATAATGTGGCCCATATTCCTCCAAATAGTATAACACACTCCCCATAGCCCTCCACATAGTATAATATACTACCCAGAGTCCTCCATATAGTATAATGCACCGCATATTCCTCCATATAGTATAATACACTCCCAATAGCCCTCCATATGGTATAATGCACCTCATAGCCCTCCATATAGTGTAATGCACTCCCCATAGCCCTCCATATTAGTATAATGCACCTCATAGTCCTCCATATAGTATAATACACTCCCCATAGCCCACCATATAGTATAATATACTCCCCATAGCCCTCCATATAGTATAATACACTCCCCATAGCCCTCCATATAGTATAATGCACCTCATTGTCCTCCATATAGTATAATGCACCTCATTGTCCTCCATATAGTATAATGCACTCACCATAGCCCTCCATATAGTATAATATACTCCCCATAGTCCTCCATATAATGGAATGCACCTCATAGTCCTCCATATAGTATAATATACTCCCTATAATCCTCCCTATAGTATAATACACTCCCCATAGCCCTCCCTATAGTATAATGCACTCTCCATAGTCCTTCATAGTGTATAATGCACTCCCCATAGTCCTTCATATAGTATAATGCTTTCTCCTCAGTCCTTAATAGAGTATAATGCAGCCTCCCTATAGTATAATGCAGCCAAACATACAGTACATATAATATAATGCAACCCATAGATCTCGATAAAGCCCCACATAGTCCCCCATACTGAATAATGGGCCCACATAGTGCTCCCTACAGTATAATGAGCCCCTCATAATCCTCCATACAGTATAATGGGCCCCTCATAATCCTCCATAAAGTATAATGGGCCTCACATAGTCACCCATACAGTATAATGGGCCCCACATAGTCCAACAAACAGTATAATGGGCCTCACATAGTCATCCATACAGTATAACGGGCCCCACATAGTCCTCCATATAGAATAATGGGCCCCACATCTTCCTCCACACAGAATAATAGGCCCCACATAGTCCTCCCTACTGAATAATGGGCCCACATAGTGCTCCATACAGTATAATGTGCCCCACATAGTCCTCCATACAGAATAATGGGCCAACTCATTGTCCTCCATACAGAATAATGGCCCCCACATCTTCCTCCATACAGAATAATGGGCCCTAGATAGTCCTCCATACAGAATAATGGGCCCCACATATTCCTCCATACAGAATAATGGCCCCACATAGTTATCCATACAATGTAATGTGCCACCTCATAGTCCTCTATACAGTATAATAGGCCCCACATAGTCCTAGATACAGAATAATGGGCACCACATATTCTTCCATACAGAATAATGGCCCCACAAAGTCCTCCATACAGAATAATGGGTCCCACATAGTCCTCCATACAGAATAATGGCCCCACATCATCCTCCATACAGAATAATGGCCCCACATAGTTATCCATACAATGTAATGTGCCACCTCATAGTCATCCATACAGTATAATGGGCCTCACAGTCATCCATACAGAATAATGGGCCCCACATAGTCCTCCATACAGAATAATGGGCACCACATATTCCTCCATACAGAATAATGGGCACTAGATAGTCCTCCATACAGAATAATGGCCCCACATACTCTTCCATACAGAATAATGGGCCCCACATAGTCCTCCATACAGAATAATGGCCCCACATCGTCCTCCATACAGAATAATGGCCCCACATAGTTATCCATACAATGTAATGTGCCACCTCATAGTTCTCCATACAGTATAATGGGCCTCACAGTCATCCATACAGAATAATGGGCCCCACATAGTCCTCCATCCAGAATAATGGGCACCACATAGTCCTCCATACAGAATAATGGGCCCACATAGTGTTCCATACAGTATAATATGCCACCTCATAGTCCTCCATGCAGTATAATGGGCCCCACATAGTCCTAGATACAGAATAATAGTCTCCACATAGTCCTTCATACTGAATAATGGGCCCACATAGTGCTCCATACAGTATAATGGGCCCCTCATAATCCTCCATACAATATAATGTGCCACCTCATAGTCCTCCATACAGTATAATAGGCCTCACATAGTCCTCCGTACAGAATAATGGGCACCACATGGTCCTCCGTACAGAATAATGGGCACCACATAGTCCACCATACAGAATAACAAGCCAACTTATTGTCCTTCATACAGTATAATGGGCCAAACATAGTCATCCACCCAGAATAATGAGCCCCTCATAGTCCTCCATACAGAATAATGGCCCCAAATAGTACTCCATACAATATAATGTGCCACCTCATAGTCCTCCATACAGTATAATGCGCCTCACATAGTCCTCCATACAGAATAATGGATCCCACAACTTCCTCCATACAGTATAATGGATAAAATATAATGGGCTCCACATAGTCCTCCATAGAGAATAATGGCCCCACATAGTACTCCATACAATATAATGTGCCACCTCATAGTCCTTCATACAGTATAATGCGCCTCACATAGTCCTCCATACAGAATAATGGATCCCACAACTTCCTCCATACAGTATAATGGACCCCACATAGCCCTCCATACAGAATAATAGGCCCCACATAGTCCTCCATACTGAATAATGGGCCCACATAGTGCTCCATACAGTATAATGAGCCCCTCATAATCCTCCATACAGTATAATGGGCCCCTCATAATCCGCCATGCAGTATAATGGTCCTCACATAGTCACCCATACAGTATAATGGGCCCCACATAGTCCTCTACACAGTATAATGGGCCTCACATAGTCATCCATACAGTATAATGGGCCCCACATAGTCCTCCATACAGAATAATTGGCCCCGCATCTTCCTCCATACAGAATAATAGGCCCCACATAGTCCTCCATACAGAATAATGGGCCCCACATAGTCCTCTGTAAAGAATAATGGGCCCCAGATAGTCATCCACTCAGAATAATGGGCCCCTCATAGTCCTCCATACATAATAATGGCACCAAATAGTCCTCTATTCAATATAATGGGCCCCACATAGTCCTCCATGCAGAATAATGGCCCCACATAGTCCTCCATACAATATAATGTGCCATCTCATAGTCCTCCATACAGTATAATGGGCCTCACACAGTCATTCATACAGAATCATGGGCCCCACATAGTCCTCCATACAGTATAATTGTCCCCACATAGTCCTCCATACAGAATAATGGGCATCACATAGTCCTCCATACAGAATAATGGACCAACTCATTGTCCTTCTTACAGTAAAATAGGCCCCACATAGTCCTCAATATTGAATAATGTGCCACCTCATAGTCCTCCATACAGAATAATTGGCCCCACATATTTTTCCATCCCGAATAATGGTCCCCACATAGTCCTCCATACAGAATAATGGGACCCACATAGTCCTCCATACAGAAAAATGGCCCCACATAGTCCTCCATACAGAATAGTGGCCCAACATAGTCCTCCATACAATATAATGTGCCACGTCATAGTGCTCCATACAGTATTATGGGCCCCACATAGTCCTCCATACAGAATAATAGGCCCCACATACTTCTCCATACTGAATAATAGGCCCACATAGTGCTCCATACAGTATAATAGGCCCCTCATAATCCTCCATACAGTATAATGGGCCTCACATAGTCACCCATTCAGTATAATGGGCCCCACATAGCCCTACATACAGAATAATAGGCCCCACATAGTCCTCAATACTGAATAATGGGCCCACATAGTGCTCCATACAGTTTAATGTGCCACCTTATAGTCTTCCATACAGTATAATGGGCCCCACATAGTCCTCCATACTGAATAATGGGCCCACATAGTGCTCCATACAGTATAATGAGCCCCTCATAATCCTCCATATAGTATAATGGGCCCCTCATAATCCTCCATACAGTATAATGGGCCTCACATAGTCACCCATACAGTATAATGGGCCCCACATAGTCCTCCACACAGTATAATGGGCCTCACATAGTCATCCATACAGTATACTGGGCCCCACATCTTCCTCCATGCAGAATAATAGGCCCCACATAGTCCTCCATACAGAATAATGGGCCCCACATAGTCCTCCATACATAATATTGGCCCCACATAGTCCTTCATATAGTATAATGGCCTCACATAGTCCTCCATACAGTATAATGGCCCCACATAGTCCTCCATACAGTATAATGGCCTCACATAGTCCTCCTTACAGGATAATAGGCCCCACATAGTCCTCCAGACAGTATAATGGCCCCACATAGTCCTCCAGACAGTATAGTGGCCCCATATAGTCCCCAGCGTCGCAGGCCAAACACAATCACCCTGAGAGCCAGACTTGGCCCGTGGGCCAGAATGTGACACGTGTGCTCTACATAGCGCCCCTGTAGGACTGGTATCTACTACTTTATGCTCACCGTATGGTGGGAATATTGGTTTTTGTACAGCAGTTTTGTCAATGATCAGTATATAGTCAGTACTGTAGTGCTGGTGATATGCGGTTATGGCCTGTTGATATATTGTGTAGTATTAATGGTAGTATCTCTATAAATTAAAATTAAAAATTCTAAAAAAATATCTGATTCATGACGGATAATTGGCACAAGTCCATTAACCTTCATTCAGATGCACGTGGTGGATCACTGAGGCGTCACATCACTTTTTTATATACGATATGTATATCTCTTTTTTTATTTTTATTTTTTTTTATTTATTTTTTCTTTAGTGCAGACACTGAGGCGTCAGATCACTTTTTTATATACGATATGTATATCTCTTTTTTTTTTTTTTATTTTTTTTTTCTTTAGTGCAGACTACCCCTCACCTCCAATATACTCCTGCGACCTATACTGTATTTATAGTCCGTAAAATGAGAAACTTTGACTTTAGGGAGAGAAACTTTTTTTTCTGCTAATATAATGAGCCGCCCCTGCTGAACACCCTCCTGCTATAGAAAGCTCAACTAAGGCGAAAATTTAGGAGATTTACCCTGAATACACGTTGCCTCTGTCCCTTTTCCCAGAAGCTCATTTGCATATGTCACTGATGGAGCTCAGTGATTGGCTGACACAGTAGCTCAGTAGTTAGTGCAGCCCTGCCCACACAGAGCTTCATTGTAGTCTTCATCCTGCCGCCATAGGCCCGGGCTGCAGACAAACGGCTTATAGTGCGACAGTTATTGTAAAACTTGTTATTCATGATGGATGTGCTCTACTCTAGGAAACGCCCCAGACATCATCCAGCAGGGGGCAGTGTTAATGCCTTCATCAGGCTCTCTTTCCCAACAGTAAGCAGTGATGGATATCTGCTCTGTCCTAATAGAAAGGGGTTGTCTAATAACTGATGCAGATGGGAGCAGAGCGACCCCATTGATTTCTGCATGATGTGATTTTTTTCTGAGAGCGGTGTACGGACACAAGGACTTACCATTGAGCCCCCACACAGCTTATGCAGGCGCTGCGCACTTCAGAGTGGTCTTTTGACCAATAGGTGCTGGGATCAGGACCTTATATCCCATTGATTGGCAGCATAAACAGCACCTATAATATATACAAATGATTGATACATTTTTTAAGTATTTTTATTTTTTTAAGTGGGAAGGATAGATATCTTTATAGTCTCTAGCAACAGCTATGGCTCCAACACCAAGACCGAAGAAAAATGTTTTTTTTTCCTAATCTATAGGGGATTTGAAGATCCAATCTCCTGATCACTTAGATCAGGGCTTTTCAGTCTTCTTATCATTTGGGCTCACTTTTTCTTATGGGGACTTTTATGTTCCATCCCTAACCCTGCCCCCTTTTGGGCTCATCAGAAATTCTCACTTCTAGGTGGGGTTAAAATAAAACCCACTACACTTTTTGTCCAATGGGTGTCAGCACATGCTCCTTTGGGTGGGGTCTGCATCTCTGCTTTGTTCTTACATGAATTAAATAAACCATTTTCTGGTCTCCATGGGAATCAAACCCACAACCGCTATCATTGCCGGTAACAACTAAAGCTATGAGCAACAGCCTCTGCTGATATCACGGAGGATTTTCGATATTTGCACACTCTGAACCCACAGGCAAATGCTACTGATACATAGAGATACATCTATACATAGCAGTGTATTTTTTTGTCCCTGTATTATAGAGGGAAATTAAAAGATTTTTTTCCTATAACATTACTAAAAAATAATGAAAAACAATTACAATAATGGCATTTTCATTGAGCTTTTTAAGATAATAAACATCACAAATCAGCAAATACCATGGACATATGTGTTCCTGTACCTATAACGACCCGCACAACACAGCGATCAGACGATTTATGGCAGGGATGTCAAACTCAAATACACAGATGGCCAAAATTAAAAACTTAGACAAAGTCGCAGGCTAATGTTCATATTTAAAAAAATGTCTAGAATTGCAGACGTTTTTCCCTATCAAATATGATGATGAAACTTTTCTTAAAGGGGTTGTGCCACGAACAAAGTACATTTTAATTAATAGATCTTAGAATAAAATAAAAGACAATCACAAAAAGGGCATACTGCAAAAATATAGTGTTATGTAAGAGCAGTAAAAAGCAAATGGCCCAATGGCCTAATTTAAATATGTAATAACAAAAGATAAAAAACTTTGACTTAATAAATAATACAGATAATAAAGTATGATGCAAAAAAAGTGCCTCCCAAACACAGTATCATACCATCACAGTGATTTCCTCCATGGTAACCCTCCACACACACGGTATGATGACCCTACTGTGACCCCAACACAATATGATGCCGCAACTGTGATCCCCACAAAGCTCTCCATACAGTATAATGGGCCCCATTGAGTCCTCCATACAGAATAATGGGCCTCACATAGCCCTCCATACAGAATAATAGGCCCCACATAGTCCTCAATACTGAATAATGGGCCCACATAGTGCTCCATACAGTTTAATGTGTCACCTCATAGTCCTCCATACAGTATAATGGGCCCCACATAGTCCTCCATACAGAATAATAGGCCCCACATAGTCCTCCATACAGAATAATGGCCCCACATAGTGATCCATACAGTATAATGAGCCCTTCATAATCCTCCATACAGTATAATGGGCCCCTCATAATCCTCCATACAGTATAAGGGTCTCACATAGTCACCCATACAGTATAATGGGCCCCACATAGTACTCCACACAGCATAATGGGCCTCACATAGTCATCCATACAGTATAATGGGCTCCACATACTCCTCCATACAGAATAATAGGCCCCACATAGTCCTCCATATTCAATAATGGGCCCACATACTGCTCCATACAGTATAATGTGCCCCACATAGTCCTCCATGCAGAAAAATAGGCCAACTAATTGTCCTCCATACAGAATAATGGCCCCCACATATTCCTCCATACAAAATAATGGGCCCTAGATAGTCCTCCATACAGAATAATGGCCCCACATAGTCCTCCATACAGAATAATGGGTCCCACATACTCCTCCATACAGAATAATGTGTCCGACATAGTCCTCCATACAGAATAATGTCCCCACATCGTCTTCCATACAGAATAATGGCCCCACATAGTTATCCGTACAATGTAATGTGCCAACTCATAGTCCTCCATACAGTACAATGGGCCTCATAGTCATCCATACAGAATAATGGGCCCCACATAGTCCTCCATACAGAGTAATGGGCACCACATAGTCCTCCATACGGAATAATGGGCCCACGTAGTGTTCCATACAGTATAATGTGCCACCTCATAGTCCTCCATACAGTAAAATTGGCCCCACATAGTCCTAGATACAGAATAATAGGCTCCATTTAGTCCTCCATACTGAATAATGGGCCCACATAGTGCTCTATGCAGTATAATGGGCCCCTCATAATCCTCCATACAGTATAATGGGCCCCTCATAATCCTCCCTACAGTATAATGGGCCTCACATAGTCACCCATTCAGTATAATGAGCCCCACATAGTCCTCCATACTGAATAATGGGCCAACATAGTGCTCCATACAATATAATGGGCCCCACATAGTCCTCCATACAGAATAATGGGCCCCACATAGTCCTCCATACAGAATAATAGGCCCCACATAGTCCTCCATACAGAATAATGGGCCAACTCATTGTCCTCCATACAGAATAATGGGCCAAACATAGTCCTCCATAAAGAATAATAGTCCCTAGATAGTCCTCCATACAGAATAATGGGCCCCGCATAGTCCTCCATACAGAATATTGGCCCCACATAGTCCTCCATACAGTATAATGGCCCTACATAGTCCTCCGTACAGGATAATAGGCCCCACATAGTCCTCCATACAGTATAATGGGCCTCACACAGTCATTCATACAGAATCATGGGCCCCACATAGTCCTCCATACAGTATAATGGGCCCCGCATAGTCCTTCATACAGAATAATGGGCATCACATTGTTCTCCATACAGAATAATGGACCAACTCATTGTCCTTCTTACAAAAAATAGGCCCCACATAGTCCTCAATATGAAATAATGTGTCACCTCATAGTCCTCCATACAGTATAACGGGCCTCACATAGTCATCCATACAGTATAATGAGCCCCACATAGTCCTCCACATAGTATAATGGGACTCACATAGTCCTCCATACAGAATAATGGCCCCACATAGTCCCCCATACAGAATAATGGCCCCACATAGTCCTCCATGCAGAATATTGGGTGCCACATAGTCCTCCATACAGAATAATGGCCCCACATCGTCCTCCATACACAATACTGGCCCCACATAGTTTTCCATACAATATAATGTGACACCTCATAGTCCTCCATACAGTATAATTGGCCTCACAGTCATCCATACAGTATAATGGGCCCCACATAGTCCTCCATACAGAATAATGGGCACCACATATTCCTGCATACAGAATAATAGGCCCACATAGTGCTCCATACAGAATAACGTGCCACCTCATAGTCCTCCATACAGTATAATGGGCCCCACATAGTCCTCCATACTGAATAATGGGCCCAAATAGTGCTCCATACAGTATAATGGGCCCCTCATAATCCTCCATACAATATAATGTGCCACCTCATAGTCCTCCATACAGTATAACGGCCCCCAGATAGTCATCCATACAGAATAATGGGCCCCACATAGTCCTCCATACAGTATAATGGGCTTCACATAGTCCTCCATACAGATTAATCGGCACCACATAGTCCTCCATAGAGAATAATGGGCCAACTTATTGTTCTTCATACATTATAATGGGCCCCACATAGTCATCCACCCAGAATAATGGGCCCCTCATAGTCCTCCATACAGAATAATGGCCCCAAATAGTCCTCAATACAATATAATGGGCCCCACATAGTCCTCCATACAGAATATTGGCCCCACATAGTCCTCCATACAATATAATGTGCCACCTCATAGTCCTCCATACAGTATAATGGGCCTCACATAGTCATCCATACAGTATAATGGGCCCCACATAGTAGTCCATACAGAATAATAGGCCCCACATCTTCCTCCATACAGAATAATAGGCCCCACATAGTCCTCCATACTGAATAGTGGGCCCACATAGTGCTCCATACAGTATAATGAGCCCCTCATAATCCTCCATACAGTATAATGGGCCTCTCATAATCCTCCATACAGTATAATGGGCCTCATATAGTCACCCATACAGTATAATGGGCGCCACATGGTCCTCCACACAGTATAATGGGCCTCACATAATCATCCATTCAGTATAATGGGCCCCACATAGTCCTCCATACAGAATAATGGGCCCCACATCTTCCTCCATACAGAATAATAGGCCCCACATAGTCCTCCATACTGAATAATGGGCCCCACATAGTGCTCCATACAGTATAATGTGCCCCACATAGCCCTCCATACAGAATAATGGGCCAACTCATTGTCCTCCATACAGAATAATGGCCCTCACATATTCCTCCATACAGAATAATGGGCCCTAGATAGTCCTCCATACAGAATAATGGCCCTCACATATTCCTCCATACAGAATAATGGGCCCTAGATAGTCCTCCATACAGAATAATGGGCCCCACATATTCCTCCATACAGAATAATGGCCCCACATCGTCCTCCATACAGAAAAATGGCCGCACATAGTTATCCATACAATATAATGTGCCACCACATAGTCCTCCATACAGTATAATGGGCCCAGCATAGTCTTAGATACAGAATAATAGGCCCCACATAGTTCTCCATACTGAATAATGGCCCCACATAGTGCTCCATACAGTATAATGGGCCCCTCATAATCCTCCATACAATATAATGTGCCACCTCATAGTCCTCCATACAGTATAATGGGCCTCACATAGTCATCCATACAGAATAATGGGCCCCACATAGTCCTTCATACATTATAATGGGCCCCACATAGTCCTCCATATAGAATAATGGGCCACACATCTTCCTCCATACAGAATAATAGGCCCCACATAGTCCTCCATACTGAATAATGGGCCCACATAGTGCACCATACAGTAAAATGTGCCCCACATAGTCCTCCATACAGAATAATGGGCCAACTCATTGTAATCCATAAAGAATAATGGGCCCCACATATTCCTCCATACAGAATAATGGGCCCTAGATAGTCCTACAAACAGAATAATGGGCCCCACATAGTCCTCCATAAAGAATAATGGGCCCAACATAGTCCTCCATAAAGAATAATGGGCCCACATAGTCCTCCATACCGAATAATAGGCCCCACATAGTCGCCTATACTGAATAATGGGCCCACATAGTGCTCCATACAGTATAATGTGCCACCTCATAGTCCTCCATACAGTATAATGGGCCCCACATAGTCCTCCATACAGAATAATAGGCCCCACATAGTCCTCCATACTGAATAATTGGCCCACATAGTGCTTAATACAGTATAATGGGCCCTTCATAATCCTCCATACAGTATAATGGGCCCCTCATAATCCTCCTTACAGTATAATGGGCCTCACATAGTCACCCATACAGTATAATGGGCCCCACATAGTCCTCCACACAGTATAATGGGCCACACATAGTCATCCATACAGTATACTGGGCCCCATATCTTCCTCCATGCAGAATAATAGGCCCCACATAGTCCTCCATTCTGAATAATGGGCCCACATAAGGCTCCATACATTATAATGTGCCCAAGATAGTCCTCCATACAGAATAATGGGCCATCTTATTGTCCTTCATACAGAATAATGGGCCCCACATATTCCTCTATACAGAATAATGGGCCCTAGATAGTCCTCCATACAGAATAATGTGCCCCACATAGTCCTCCATACATAATATTGGCCCCACATAGTCCTTCATATAGTATAATGGCCTCACATAGTCCTCCATACAGTATAATGGCCCCACATAGTCCTCCATACAGTATAATGGCCTCACATAGTCCTCCTTACAGGATAATAGGCCCCACATAGTCCTCCAGACAGTATAATGGCCCCACATAGTCCTCCAGACAGTATAGTGGCCCCATATAGTCCCCAGTGTCGCAGGCCAAACACAATCACCCTGAGAGCCAGACTTGGCCCGTGGGCCAGAATGTGACACGTGTGCTCTACATAGCGCCCCTGTAGGACTGGTATCTACTACTTTATGCTCACCGTATGGTGGGAATATTGGTTTTTGTACAGCAGGTTTGTCAATGATCAGTATATAGTCAGTACTGTAGTGCTGGTGATATGCGGTTATGGCCTGTTGATATATTGTGTAGTATTAATGGTAGTATCTCTATAAATTAAAATTAAAAATTCTAAAAAAATATCTGAAAAAATATCTGATTCATGACGGATAATTGGCACAAGTCCATTAACCTTCATTCAGATGCACGTGGTGGATCACTGAGGCGTCACATCACTTTTTTATATACGATATGTATATCTCTTTTTTTATTTATTTTTTTATTTTTTTTTTCTTTAGTGCAGACACTGAGGCGTCAGATCACTTTTTTATATACGATATGTATATCTTTTTTTTTTTTTTTCTTTTTTTTTTCTTTAGTGCAGACACTGAGGCGTCAGATCACTTTTTTATATACGATATGTATATCTTTTTTTTTTTTTCTTTTTTTTTTCTTTAGTGCAGACTACCCCTCACCTCCAATATACTCCTGTGACCTATACTGTATTTATAGTCCGTAAAATGAGAAACTTTGACTTTAGGGAGAGAAACTTTTTTTTCTGCTAATATAATGAGCCGCCCCTGCTGAACACCCTCCTGCTATAGAAAGCTCAACTAAGGCGAAAATTTAGGAGATTTACCCTGAATACACGTTGCCTCTGTCCCTTTTCCCAGAAGCTCATTTGCATATGTCACTGATGGAGCTCAGTGATTGGCTGACACAGTAGCTCAGTAGTTAGTGCAGCCCTGCCCACACAGAGCTTCATTGTAGTCTTCATCCTGCCGCCATAGGCCCGGGCTGCAGACAAACGGCTTATAGTGCGACAGTTATTGTAAAACTTGTTATTCATGATGGATGTGCTCTACTCTAGGAAACGCCCCAGACATCATCCAGCAGGGGGCAGTGTTAATGCCTTCATCAGGCTCTCTTTCCCAACAGTAAGCAGTGATGGATATCTGCTCTGTCCTACTAGAAAGGGGTTGTCTAATAACTGATGCAGATGGGAGCAGAGCGACCCCATTGATTTCTGCATGATGTGATTTTTTTCTGAGAGCGGTGTACGGACACAAGGACTTACCATTGAGCCCCCACACAGCTTATGCAGGCGCTGCGCACTTCAGAGTGGTCTTTTGACCAATAGGTGCTGGGATCAGGACCTTATATCCCATTGATTGGCAGCATAAACAGCACCTATAATATATACAAATGATTGATACATTTTTTAAGTATTTTTATTTTTTTAAGTGGGAAGGATAGATATCTTTATAGTCTCTAGCAACGGCTATGGCTCCAACACCAAGACCGAAGAAAAATGTTTTTTTTTCCTAATCTATAGGGGATTTGAAGATCCAATCTCCTGATCACTTAGATCAGGGCTTTTCAGTCTTCTTATCATTTGGGCTCACTTTTTCTTATGGGGACTTTTATGTTCCATCCCTAACCCTGCCCCCTTTTGGGCTCATCAGAAATTCTCACTTCTAGGTGGGGTTAAAATAAAACCCACTACACTTTTTGTCCAATGGGTGTCAGCACATGCTCCTTTGGGTGGGGTCTGCATCTCTGCTTTGTTCTTACATGAATTAAATAAACCATTTTCTGGTCTCCATGGGAATCAAACCCACAACCGCTATCATTGCCGGTAACAACTAAAGCTATGAGCAACAGCCTCTGCTGATATCACGGAGGATTTTCGATATTTGCACACTCTGAACCCACAGGCAAATGCTACTGATACATAGAGATACATCTATACATAGCAGTGTATTTTTTTGTCCCTGTATTATAGAGGGAAATTAAAAGATTTTTTTCCTATAACATTACTAAAAAATAATGAAAAACAATTACAATAATGGCATTTTCATTGAGCTTTTTAAGATAATAAACATCACAAATCAGCAAATACCATGGACATATGTGTTCCTGTACCTATAACGACCCGCACAACACAGCGATCAGACGATTTATGGCAGGGATGTCAAACTCAAATACACAGATGGCCAAAATTAAAAACTTAGACAAAGTCGCAGGCTAATGTTCATATTTAAAAAAATGTCTAGAATTGCAGACGTTTTTCCCTATCAAATATGATGATGAAACTTTTCTTAAAGGGGTTGTGCCACGAACAAAGTACATTTTAATTAATAGATCTTAGAATAAAATAAAAGACAATCACAAAAAGGGCATACTGGAAAAATATAATGTTATGTAAGAGCAGTAAAAAGCAAATGGCCCAATGGCCTAATTTAAATATGTAATAACAAAAGATAAAAAACTTTGACTTAATAAATAATACAGATAATAAAGTATGATGCAAAAAAAGTGCCTCCCAAACACAGTATCATACCATCACAGTGATTTCCTCCATGGTAACCCTCCACACACACGGTATGATGACCCTACTGTGACCCCAACACAATATGATGCCGCAACTGTGATCCCCACAAAGCTCTCCATACAGTATAATGGGCCCCATTGAGTCCTCCATACAGAATAATGGGCCTCACATAGCCCTCCATACAGAATAATAGGCCCCACATAGTCCTCAATACTGAATAATGGGCCCACATAGTGCTCCATACAGTTTAATGTGTCACCTCATAGTCCTCCATACAGTATAATGGGCCCCACATAGTCCTCCATACAGAATAATAGGCCCCACATAGTCCTCCATACAGAATAATGGCCCCACATAGTGATCCATACAGTATAATGAGCCCCTCATAATCCTCCATACAGTATAATGGGCCCCTCATAATCCTCCATACAGTATAAGGGTCTCACATAGTCACCCATACAGTATAATGGGCCCCACATAGTACTCCACACAGCATAATGGGCCTCACATAGTCATCCATACAGTATAATGGGCTCCACATACTCCTCCATACAGAATAATAGGCCCCACATAGTCCTCCATATTCAATAATGGGCCCACATACTGCTCCATACAGTATAATGTGCCCCACATAGTCCTCCATGCAGAAAAATAGGCCAACTAATTGTCCTCCATACAGAATAATGGCCCCCACATATTCCTCCATACAAAATAATGGGCCCTAGATAGTCCTCCATACAGAATAATGGCCCCACATAGTCCTCCATACAGAATAATGGGTCCCACATACTCCTCCATACAGAATAATGTGTCCGACATAGTCCTCCATACAGAATAATGTCCCCACATCGTCTTCCATACAGAATAATGGCCCCACATAGTTATCCGTACAATGTAATGTGCCAACTCATAGTCCTCCATACAGTACAATGGGCCTCATAGTCATCCATACAGAATAATGGGCCCCACATAGTCCTCCATACAGAATAATGGGCACCACATAGTCCTCCATACGGAATAATGGGCCCACGTAGTGTTCCATACAGTATAATGTGCCACCTCATAGTCCTCCATACAGTAAAATTGGCCCCACATAGTCCTAGATACAGAATAATAGGCTCCATATAGTCCTCCATACTGAATAATGGGCCCACATAGTGCTCTATGCAGTATAATGGGCCCCTCATAATCCGCCATACAGTATAATGGGCCCCTCATAATCCTCCCTACAGTATAATGGGCCTCACATAGTCACCCATTCAGTATAATGAGCCCCACATAGTCCTCCATACTGAATAATGGGCCAACATAGTGCTCCATACAATATAATGGGCCCCACATAGTCCTCCATACAGAATAATGGGCCCCACATAGTCCTCCATACAGAATAATAGGCCCCACATAGTCCTCCATACAGAATAATGGGCCAACTCATTGTCCTCCATACAGAATAATGGGCCAAACATAGTCCTCCATAAAGAATAATAGTCCCTAGATAGTCCTCCATACAGAATAATGGGCCCCGCATAGTCCTCCATACAGAATATTGGCCCCACATAGTCCTCCATACAGTATAATGGCCCTACATAGTCCTCCGTACAGGATAATAGGCCCCACATAGTCCTCCATACAGTATAATGGGCCTCACACAGTCATTCATACAGAATCATGGGCCCCACATAGTCCTCCATACAGTATAATGGGCCCCGCATAGTCCTTCATACAGAATAATGGGCATCACATTGTTCTCCATACAGAATAATGGACCAACTCATTGTCCTTCTTACAAAAAATAAGCCCCACATAGTCCTCAATATGAAATAATGTGTCACCTCATAGTCCTCCATACAGTATAACGGGCCTCACATAGTCATCCATACAGTATAATGAGCCCCACATAGTCCTCCACATAGTATAATGGGACTCACATAGTCCTCCATACAGAATAATGGCCCCACATAGTCCCCCATACAGAATAATGGCCCCACATAGTCCTCCATGCAGAATATTGGGTGCCACATAGTCCTCCATACAGAATAATGGCCCCACATCGTCCTCCATACACAATACTGGCCCCACATAGTTTTCCATACAATATAATGTGACACCTCATAGTCCTCCATACAGTATAATTGGCCTCACAGTCATCCATACAGTATAATGGGCCCCACATAGTCCTCCATACAGAATAATGGGCACCACATATTCCTGCATACAGAATAATAGGCCCACATAGTGCTCCATACAGAATAACGTGCCACCTCATAGTCCTCCATACAGTATAATGGGCCCCACATAGTCCTCCATACTGAATAATGGGCCCAAATAGTGCTCCATACAGTATAATGGGCCCCTCATAATCCTCCATACAATATAATGTGCCACCTCATAGTCCTCCATACAGTATAACGGCCCCCAGATAGTCATCCATACAGAATAATGGGCCCCACATAGTCCTCCATACAGTATAATGGGCTTCACATAGTCCTCCATACAGATTAATCGGCACCACATAGTCCTCCATAGAGAATAATGGGCCAACTTATTGTTCTTCATACATTATAATGGGCCCCACATAGTCATCCACCCAGAATAATGGGCCCCTCATAGTCCTCCATACAGAATAATGGCCCCAAATAGTCCTCAATACAATATAATGGGCCCCACATAGTCCTCCATACAGAATATTGGCCCCACATAGTCCTCCATACAATATAATGTGCCACCTCATAGTCCTCCATACAGTATAATGGGCCTCACATAGTCATCCATACAGTATAATGGGCCCCACATAGTAGTCCATACAGAATAATAGGCCCCACATCTTCCTCCATACAGAATAATAGGCCCCACATAGTCCTCCATACTGAATAGTGGGCCCACATAGTGCTCCATACAGTATAATGAGCCCCTCATAATCCTCCATACAGTATAATGGGCCTCTCATAATCCTCCATACAGTATAATGGGCCTCATATAGTCACCCATACAGTATAATGGGCGCCACATGGTCCTCCACACAGTATAATGGGCCTCACATAATCATCCATTCAGTATAATGGGCCCCACATAGTCCTCCATACAGAATAATGGGCCCCACATCTTCCTCCATACAGAATAATAGGCCCCACATAGTCCTCCATACTGAATAATGGGCCCCACATAGTACTCCATACAGTATAATGTGCCCCACATAGCCCTCCATACAGAATAATGGGCCAACTCATTGTCCTCCATACAGAATAATGGCCCTCACATATTCCTCCATACAGAATAATGGGCCCTAGATAGTCCTCCATACAGAATAATGGGCCCCACATATTCCTCCATACAGAATAATGGCCCCACATCGTCCTCCATACAGAAAAATGGCCGCACATAGTTATCCATACAATATAATGTGCCACCACATAGTCCTCCATACAGTATAATGGGCCCAGCATAGTCTTAGATACAGAATAATAGGCCCCACATAGTTCTCCATACTGAATAATGGCCCCACATAGTGCTCCATACAGTATAATGGGCCCCTCATAATCCTCCATACAATATAATGTGCCACCTCATAGTCCTCCATACAGTATAATGGGCCTCACATAGTCATCCATACAGAATAATGGGCCCCACATAGTCCTTCATACATTATAATGGGCCCCACATAGTCCTCCATATAGAATAATGGGCCACACATCTTCCTCCATACAGAATAATAGGCCCCACATAGTCCTCCATACTGAATAATGGGCCCACATAGTGCACCATACAGTAAAATGTGCCCCACATAGTCCTCCATACAGAATAATGGGCCAACTCATTGTAATCCATAAAGAATAATGGGCCCCACATATTCCTCCATACAGAATAATGGGCCCTAGATAGTCCTACAAACAGAATAATGGGCCCCACATAGTCCTCCATAAAGAATAATGGGCCCAACATAGTCCTCCATAAAGAATAATGGGCCCACATAGTCCTCCATACCGAATAATAGGCCCCACATAGTCGCCTATACTGAATAATGGGCCCACATAGTGCTCCATACAGTATAATGTGCCACCTCATAGTCCTCCATACAGTATAATGGGCCCCACATAGTCCTCCATACAGAATAATAGGCCCCACATAGTCCTCCATACTGAATAATTGGCCCACATAGTGCTTAATACAGTATAATGGGCCCTTCATAATCCTCCATACAGTATAATGGGCCCCTCATAATCCTCCTTACAGTATAATGGGCCTCACATAGTCACCCATACAGTATAATGGGCCCCACATAGTCCTCCACACAGTATAATGGGCCACACATAGTCATCCATACAGTATACTGGGCCCCATATCTTCCTCCATGCAGAATAATAGGCCCCACATAGTCCTCCATTCTGAATAATGGGCCCACATAAGGCTCCATACATTATAATGTGCCCAAGATAGTCCTCCATACAGAATAATGGGCCATCTTATTGTCCTTCATACAGAATAATGGGCCCCACATATTCCTCTATACAGAATAATGGGCCCTAGATAGTCCTCCATACAGAATAATGTGCCCCACATAGTCCTCCATACATAATATTGGCCCCACATAGTCCTTCATATAGTATAATGGCCTCACATAGTCCTCCATACAGTATAATGGCCCCACATAGTCCTCCATACAGTATAATGGCCTCACATAGTCCTCCTTACAGGATAATAGGCCCCACATAGTCCTCCAGACAGTATAATGGCCCCACATAGTCCTCCAGACAGTATAGTGGCCCCATATAGTCCCCAGCGTCGCAGGCCAAACACAATCACCCTGAGAGCCAGACTTGGCCCGCGGGCCAGAATGTGACACGTGTGCTCTACATAGCGCCCCTGTAGGACTGGTATCTACTACTTTATGCTCACCGTATGGTGGGAATATTGGTTTTTGTACAGCAGGTTTGTCAATGATCAGTATATAGTCAGTACTGTAGTGCTGGTGATATGCGGTTATGGCCTGTTGATATATTGTGTAGTATTAATGGTAGTATCTCTATAAATTAAAATTAAAAATTCTAAAAAAATATCTGAAAAAATATCTGATTCATGACGGATAATTGGCACAAGTCCATTAACCTTCATTCAGATGCACGTGGTGGATCACTGAGGCGTCACATCACTTTTTTATATACGATATGTATATCTCTTTTTTTATTTATTTTTTTATTTTTTTTTTCTTTAGTGCAGACACTGAGGCGTCAGATCACTTTTTTATATACGATATGTATATCTTTTTTTTTTTTTCTTTTTTTTTTCTTTAGTGCAGACTACCCCTCACCTCCAATATACTCCTGCGACCTATACTGTATTTATAGTCCGTAAAATGAGAAACTTTGACTTTAGGGAGAGAAACTTTTTTTTCTGCTAATATAATGAGCCGCCCCTGCTGAACACCCTCCTGCTATAGAAAGCTCAACTAAGGCGAAAATTTAGGAGATTTACCCTGAATACACGTTGCCTCTGTCCCTTTTCCCAGAAGCTCATTTGCATATGTCACTGATGGAGCTCAGTGATTGGCTGACACAGTAGCTCAGTAGTTAGTGCAGCCCTGCCCACACAGAGCTTCATTGTAGTCTTCATCCTGCCGCCATAGGCCCGGGCTGCAGACAAACGGCTTATAGTGCGACAGTTATTGTAAAACTTGTTATTCATGATGGATGTGCTCTACTCTAGGAAACGCCCCAGACATCATCCAGCAGGGGGCAGTGTTAATGCCTTCATCAGGCTCTCTTTCCCAACAGTAAGCAGTGATGGATATCTGCTCTGTCCTACTAGAAAGGGGTTGTCTAATAACTGATGCAGATGGGAGCAGAGCGACCCCATTGATTTCTGCATGATGTGATTTTTTTCTGAGAGCGGTGTACGGACACAAGGACTTACCATTGAGCCCCCACACAGCTTATGCAGGCGCTGCGCACTTCAGAGTGGTCTTTTGACCAATAGGTGCTGGGATCAGGACCTTATATCCCATTGATTGGCAGCATAAACAGCACCTATAATATATACAAATGATTGATACATTTTTTAAGTATTTTTATTTTTTTAAGTGGGAAGGATAGATATCTTTATAGTCTCTAGCAACGGCTATGGCTCCAACACCAAGACCGAAGAAAAATGTTTTTTTTTCCTAATCTATAGGGGATTTGAAGATCCAATCTCCTGATCACTTAGATCAGGGCTTTTCAGTCTTCTTATCAATGGGGATCACTTTTTCTTATGGGGACTTTTATGTTCCATCCCTAACCCTGCCTCTTCTTGCCTCATCAGAAATTCTCACTTCTAGGTGGGGTTAAAATAAAACCCACTACACTTTTTGTCCAATGGGTGTCAGCACATGCTCCTTTGGGTGGAGTCTGCATCTCTGCTTTGTTCTTACATGAATGAAATAAACCATTTTCTGGTCTCCATGGGAATCAAACCCACAACCGCTATCATTGCCGGTAACAACTAAAGCTATGAGCAACAGCCTCTGCTGATATCACGGAGGATTTTCGATATTTGCACAATCTGAACCCACAGGCAAATGCTACTGATACATAGAGATACATCTATACATAGCAGTGTATTTTTTTGTCCCTGTATTATAGAGGGAAATTAAAAGATTTTTTTTCCTATAACATTACTAAAAAATAATGAAAAACAATTACAATAATGGCATTTTCATTGAGCTTTTTAAGATAATAAACATCACAAATCAGCAAATACCATGGACATATGTGTTCCTGTACCTATAACGACCCGCACAACACAGCGATCAGATGATTTATGGCAGGGATGTCAAACTCAAATACACAGATGGCCAAAATTAAAAACTTAGACAAAGTCGCAGGCTAATGTTCATATTTAAAAAAGTGTCTAGAATTGCAGACGTTTTTCCTTATCAAATATGATGATGAAACTTTTCTTAAAGGGGTTGTGCCACGAACAAAGTACATTTTAATTAATAGATCTTAGAATAAAATAAAAGACAATCACAAAAAGGGCATACTGGAATAATATAATGTTATGTAAGAGCAGTAAAAAGCAAATGGCCCAATGGCCTAATTTAAATATGTAATAACAAAAGATAAAAAACTTTGACTTAATAAATAATACAGATAATAAAGTATGATGCAAAAAAAGTGCCTCCCAAACACAGTATCATACCATCACAGTGATTTCCTCCATGGTAACCCTCCACACACACGGTATGATGACCCTACTGTGACCCCAACACAATATGATGCCGCAACTGTGATCCCCACAAAGCTCTCCATACAGTATAATGGGCCCCATTGAGTCCTCCATACAGAATAATGGGCCTCACATAGCCCTCCATACAGAATAATAGCCCCCACATAGTCCTCAATACTGAATAATGGGCCCACATAGTGCTCCATACAGTTTAATGTGTCACCTCATAGTCCTCCATACAGTATAATGGGCCCCACATAGTCCTCCATACAGAATAATAGGCCCCACATAGTCCTCCATACAGAATAATGGCCCCACATAGTGATCCATACAGTATAATGAGCCCCTCATAATCCTCCATACAGTATAATGGGCCCCTCATAATCCTCCATACAGTATAAGGGGTCTCACATAGTCACCCATACAGTATAATGGGCCCCACATAGTACTCCACACAGCATAATGGGCCTCACATAGTCATCCATACAGTATAATGGGCTCCACATACTCCTCCATAAAGAATAATAGGCCCCACATAGTCCTCCATATTCAATAATGGGCCCACATACTGCTCCATACAGTATAATGTGCCCCACATAGTCCTCCATACAGAAAAATAGGCCAACTAATTGTCCTCCATACAGAATAATGGCCCCCACATATTCCTCCATACAAAATAATGGGCCCTAGATAGTCCTCCATACAGAATAATGGCCCCCACATATTCCTCCATACAAAATAATGGGCCCTAGATAGTCCTCCATACAGAATAATGGCCCCACATAGTCCTCCATACAGAATAATGGGTCCCACATACTCCTCCATACAGAATAATGTGTCCGACATAGTCCTCCATACAGAATAATGTCCCCACATCGTCTTCCATACAGAATAATGGCCCCACATAGTTATCCGTACAATGTAATGTGCCAACTCATAGTCCTCCATACAGTACAATGGGCCTCATAGTCATCCATACAGAATAATGGGCCCCACATAGTCCTCCATACAGAATAATGGGCACCACATAGTCCTCCATACGGAATAATGGGCCCACGTAGTGTTCCATACAGTATAATGTGCCACCTCATAGTCCTCCATACAGTAAAATTGGCCCCACATAGTCCTAGATACAGAATAATAGGCTCCATATAGTCCTCCATACTGAATAATGGGCCCACATAGTGCTCTATGCAGTATAATGGGCCCCTCATAATCCTCCATACAGTATAATGGGCCCCTCATAATCCTCCCTACAGTATAATGGGCCTCACATAGTCACCCATTCAGTATAATGAGCCCCACATAGTCCTCCATACTGAATAATGGGCCAACATAGTGCTCCATACAATATAATGGGCCCCACATAGTCCTCCATACAGAATAATGGGCCCCACATAGTCCTCCATACAGAATAATGGGCCCCTCATAATCCTCCATACAATATAATGTGCCACCTCATAGTCCTCCATACAGTACAATAGGCCCCACATAGTCCCCCATACAGAATAATGGCCCCACATAGTTCTCCATGTAGAATAATGGGCCCCACATAGTCCTCCATACAGAATAATGGGCCCCACATAGTCCTCCATACAGAATAATGGGTCCCACATCTTCCTCGATACAGTATAATGTGCCCCACATAGTCCTCCATACAGAATAATAGGCACCACATAGTCACCCATACTGAATAATGGTCCCACACAGTGCTCCATACAGTATAATGAGCCCCTCATAATCCTCCATACAGTATAATGGGCCCCTCATAATCCTCCATACAGTATAATGGGCCTCACATAGTCACCCATACAGTATAATGGGCCACACATAGTCCTCCACACAGTATAATGGGCCTCACATAGTCATCCATACAGTATAATGGGCCCACATAGTCCTCCATACAGAATAATGGGCCCCACATCTTCTTCCATACAGAATAATGGGCCCCACATAGTCCTCCGTTCAGAATAATGAGCACCACATAGTCCAGCATACAGAATAATGGGCCAACTTTTTGTCCTTCTTACAGTATAATGGGCCCCACATAGTCATCCACCCAGAATAATGGGCCCCTCATAGTCCTCCATACAGAATAATGGCCCCAAATAGTCCTCGATACAATATAATGGGCCCCACATAGTCCTCCATACAGAATAATGGCCCCACATAGTCCTCCATACAATATAATGTACCACCTCATAGTCCTCCATACAGTATAATGGGCCTCACACAGTCATTCATACAGAATCATGGGCCCCACATAGCCTCCATACAGTATAATTGTCCCCACATAGTCCTCCATACAGAATAATGGGCCAACTCATTGTCCTTCTTACAATAAAATAGGCCCCACATAGTCCTCAATATTGAATAATGTGCCACCTCATAGTCCTCCATACAGAATAATTGGCCCCACATATTTTTCCATACAGAATAATGGGCCCCACATAATCCTTCATACAGAATAATGGGTCCCACATAGTCCTCCATACAGAAAAATGGCCCCACATAGTCCTCCATACAATATAATGTGCCACCTCATAGTGCTCCATACAGTATTATGGGCCCCACATAGTCCTCCATACAGAATAATAGGCCCCACATACTCCTCCATTCTGAATAATAGGCCCCACATAGTGCTCCATACAGTATAATGGGCCCGTCATAATCCTCCATACAGTATTATGGGCCTCACATAGTCCTCCATACAGAATAATGGGCCCCTCACAATCCTCCCTACAGTAAAATGGGCCTCACATAGTCACCCATACAGTATAATGGGCCTCACATAGTCGTCCATACAGCATAATGGGCCCCACATAGTCCTCCATACAGTATAATGGCCCCACATAGTCCTCCATACAGTATAATGGCCCCACATAGTCCTCCGTACAGGATAATGGGCCCCACATAGTCCTCCGTACAGTATAATGGGCCCCACTTAGTCCTCTATATAGTAAAATGGCCCGACATAGTCCTCCATACAGTGTAATGGGCCCCACATAGTCCCCAGCGTCGCGGGCCAAATATAGTAGAGTTTGACGTGTCTTAAAGTGATTTTCCCACAAACAAAAGTTAATTTTAATCAATGAATCTTGGAATAATAATTATTTCCACAATTGAATGTATTTAAATAAAATGTTCCTGTGCTGAGATAATCTTATAAATGTGCCTCTGCTGTGTATTGTGTAATGGCTGTGTCTGACCCTGCAGGAACATGGTCTGATCATACCACAGCTCCTGGGCAGGGGAGGAAGCAAAAGAGTATACAGACATTACAGGACGGGATCACAGCTGATTCTTTCTTAGAAGTAAAACATTGTTTAAAAACAGGCAGGGAAATGTTTTACCTCAGAAAATGAATCAGCTGCGTTCCCTGCTGTAATGTCTGTATACTCTTTTCCTTCTTCCCCTGCCCAGGAGCTGTGGAATGATCAGACCATGTTCCATACACGGTCAGACACGGCCATTACACAGGGGAACATTTATAAGATTATCTCCGCACAGGAACATTTTATTTAAACACATCCAATTGTGGAACTTATTATTATTCCAAGATCTATTGATTAAAATCAACTTTCATTAGTGAGAAAACCCCTTTAAGTCTCTTTCACACGTACCGGAGACACTGACACACATAGACCCATTCAAATTAATGGGTCTGCGCACATGTCAATGTGTTTCCACAGACCGTGTGTCCATGGGCAAAACATGCTGACATGTCCGTTTTTGGATGACAGCAGCACGGATCACAAGTACCCATTCAAGTCAATGGGTCCGTGTAAACACATACCGCACACAGATGCCATCTGTGTGACACGTACCGGCGCCTGGGAATCAGCAGTACAGTTAGCGCTGTTCCCAAGCACCGGGTTCTGAATGCTGCCCTCATCACGATTCCCTGGCAATGCTGCGATCAGCACCAGCAGGGGACCATGATGAGAGTAGTAGTGTCTGCTCCTCCAGTGTCCGACTGTCAGAATAAGAATAAAATAAAAACTCCTTATACTCACCTGTTCTACTGTAAGTGTCCACCGCTGTAATCCATGTGACCGCTCAGCAGAGGAGCTGGTGAGAATGAGCCGCTGCAGTGAGCAGGCCGCGGAGCTGCGCTTCACTCAGTTAGTGCCAGGACACCGCTTACTGAGCACAGTTCTGGGGCCAGCTTGCTGCAGGAGTCATTCTCCCCGGCTCCTCTGCCTGAGCGGCCGTATGGATTACTGCGGTGGACACTTAAGACAGGTGAGAATAAGGATTTTTTATTCTATTCTTATTCTTACAGTCGGACACTGCGGGAGCAGACACTACTACTCTCATCATGGTCCCTGCTGGTGCTGATCGCAGCACTGGCAGGGAACCATAATGAGAGCAGCGTTTAGCACCCAGCGCTTGGTAACAGCGCTGACTGTACCACTGATTTCCAAGCGCCGGTACGTTTGCTCCTGATGCGGCGCACAGCTGCTACATGTGTGCCACACATGGACATTGATATCTCCTGTATGGGTTTTCCCAGTACCAGAAATATCCGGACGTGTGAAACCGGCCTTAGTCTGACTGATTAGATAGAATACAGTAGTTAGACTGGATCCAGCTTTGTTCTGGTAGTTATTGCAGCTTTTATCTCACAAGCGACCATTTTAACTCACGGTGAGACAAAATGGGTTCACAGTCATCAATGCTTTTCCCCATTCTTTTCATAAAAGTACACTATTATACTAAACTAATTGATCAAATAATAGGAGGACAATTTTGTGAAAAATGTTTCTGAAAAAGTCATGAAAAGCTACCTTGCTGATAATCTCTGCGGGAAGCTAATGGCATAGTGCTCTTATGATTACTAAGAGAAACACGCAATTCTGTTACTGACATGTAATGGATTCTGACGGATTGCCAAGGGCAGTGTCACACTCTGCTGTGCACTCGTTCTAGAAATGTTGCCCACTTTGCTAGTGTCAGTTAATGGTTACAGTATGTGTAGGAGACAATTGTCGGAGCTTTGGTATTGGTTTGGCATTATACAATAAAAGCATAAAGAAGAGGGCAAGCAGTGATCTATGGACGATGCCCTCCCAACAGTTCCCAGCATCGACTGAAAATATAATCTCTTAGTGGTGGGCAATTAATATTCCCGCGGGGCCACATGAGAGACAGTTACTATTCTGGATGCCGAACCAGAAGTCTAAAATTAATTCTGCTCAATATTAATATTAACATATTAATTATAATTATTATATTATATTAATATTAATTGTATCACTTAATATTGAGCAGAATTAAGTATGCTGACACCCTCCCATATACCATATGAGCCTGCACACAGCCCCATATATACAGTATGAGCCCCCACACAGCCTCCTACATACAGTGTAAGCAGGTGACCAGATGCAACGCGCAGGGACAAGGTGGAAGTACCCAATGAAACTGTTTGTGTCCCTAATGTGGCTGGAAATTGTGGTAACTATAGCAATGGTAAATAATAGTGTTGAGCGAGCATGCTCGACACTGCTCGGTACTCGCCCGAGCAGCACGCTACTTGGGATGTTCAGCGAGCACCGAGCATTTCCGGGTTACTCGGGCGGGAGCTCGGGTCTCGGCGCTGCACTTTTGGCGCTCTTTACAGAGCCAATGAACATGCAGGGATTGCCAGCCAGTCACTGTAATGTCGCAGCCATGTTGTTTGTGGGCATTACAGTGATTGGCTGACCGCACAGCGTCACCTCGAGTATTTAAAACAGGGCGCCGCCATCTTGGACACAGTCGCTCCGGATCAGACAGTGTAGGAACAGCGCTGCTGATTTAGGGAGAGATATATCCTGCGAAATAGTTAGTGTAGGGTCTGTAAAGGCTGCCAGATCAAACAAACAGTCCTTCTCAGGACTAATATCCATCCCAGGTATATCAGGCAGGCAGGCTGTATAGGAGACGCAGTGTTTATACCAGCAAACGCTGCATTACAGTCCTGTGTGCTCCTGTTGCTGAAATTGATGGACTTAGCTTCAGGTCTCGGGGGCCAGGAAAAATCCTTTTTTTTTTCATCTAAATCCTCTTTTTTTTTCCTCCTTCACACTGTACAAATACCCTTCTTATTAACCTTTTGGTGTGTCCCCCCCCCCAAAAAAAAAAAAAGTGTGTCTCTGATTTTTCAGACACAAATATATCTGTTGAAAATAGTGTGGTGTAGGCCCGAGAAATACAAGTGTGGTTTTGCAGTTCCACGGTTCAAACCTCTGTATTATCCACTTTTGGGTCATTTATATCTAAAAAAAACAGTTTGAGTGTATCACTCACTGTTCAGCTGCAAATATATATATTTAAAAAAGTCTAGTATACCCCAGTAAACAATAAC
The DNA here is from genome assembly GCF_046119375.1 of Phyllobates terribilis. Taxonomy (NCBI): domain Eukaryota; kingdom Metazoa; phylum Chordata; class Amphibia; order Anura; family Dendrobatidae; genus Phyllobates; species Phyllobates terribilis. The sequence continues at coordinate 799,438 of NW_027362940.1, read as the reverse complement.
TGTGGTTTTGCCATTCCACGGTAAAAAATCTCTATTATCCAGCTTTTGGTATTTTTTCCGTAAACAGTAATAGTTTCTCCCTGATTGTTCAGATTCTTTAAAAGAGTAGGGTGTAGGCCAGAGAAACAGAACTGTGGTTTTCCTCTTCCACGGTTCTAATCTACTTTTTATTACCCTTTTTCCATTGATAGTGCGAGTGTCAGCTATTTTACTTCCTTTACAATGGGCAAGGCGCGTGGCAAGGGCATGGAACTGGACATTCTGGTGATGGTGCGTGCAGAGGACGGGGCCGTGGCCAAGGTGAAAATGTGCCACAACCAACAGCCACATCTTCTCGCTCCCACTTCTTGACTGAATTACTAGGGAAGCACAGAACAACACCAGTATTGTGAACTGATCAGTGCGAACAGGTTATTAATTGGATAGCAGATAATACTTCCAGTTACCTGCGCACCACCACCTCCGGTCTGTCTTCCACATGGTCAACTCTTAGAAGCCGTGAGTCTCGACCGCATACTCCTCCTCACCCTGATGCTCCTTCCTCCCACCATGCCGAGTGTCGTCAGATAGCAACTGATCCCACACTTGGACACTCTGAAGAGCTGTTCACTGGTCCATTTCCAGATTTGTGCCCCTCTCCTGCTCCGCTTGAAGTGGTGGAAGAGGAGATCCCATGTAGCGATGCCCAAATATTTGAACAGCCACGGCCACAGGAAGTCGACGCTGGCAATTTGTCACAAGAGATGGACGATGACGAGACACAATTGCCAGGAAGTGAGGAGGATCCTGGTGTGCAAGTGGAAGAGGAGGAGGTGGTGGATGATCTAGTAACTGACCCAACGTGGCAGGAGGGCATGCAGAGCGAGGCCAGCAGCACACAGGGTGAGGGAGGCAGAGTACCCCAACAGGCAGGAAGAAGCAGTGTGGTGGCTGCACACAGAAGGCGGGCAACAGTTTCCCGTAACACCAACATGAGGGACGTTGCCAGTACAACCGGTAGGTCTTCCAGAGTCTGGAATTTTTTTAAAGACTCTGCTGATAACCCCAAAAAGGCCATTTGTACCACCTGCCATGCCAGCATCAGCAGGGGTGACAAAACTACCAGCCTGACCACCACCAGCATGATCAGGCACATGGCAGCAAAGCACCCGACTTTATGGGGCGAACCCCAGGGTCCACAACCCATGTCAGCGGGTGTCTCCACTGCTTCTTCCACTGTTGTGCATGCAAGGCAATCCCCTGTCCATACTGCATGCAAAGATGCCCCCTCCTCTCAGTCTTCACTTGTTATGGCAGTTTCTCAAGAAACAGCATCAACGTCCACCTCCACGTCCCACCGCAGCATTCAATTGTCCATATCCCAGACCTTTGAATGAAAGCGGAAATTCGCAGCTAACGCCCCACAGGCCACAGTCCTAAATTCGCACATTTCACGACTGCTTGCGTTGGAAATGCTGCCTTTTAGGCTGGTGGAGACGGAATGCTTCCACAACCGTATGGCGGTGGCCGTCCCTCGGTATTCGGTCCCCAGCCGACACTATTTTGCCCTGTGTGCCATCCCCACACTACACAAGCACGTGTCCCAAAACATCTGCCGTGCCCTCAACAACGCAGTTACTGGGAGAGTCCACCTGACAACGGACAGGTGGACAAGTGCTTGTGGCCAGGGACGGTACATCTCCCTGACGGCACACTGGGTAAACATAGTGGAAGCCGGGACCCAGTCGGACCTTGGGACGGAACACATCCTCCCCACACCGAGGATTGCGGGCCCTATGTCAGTCAGAGTTGCTCCCACAGTGTACAGCTCCTATGCATCATCCTCCTCCTCCTCCTCCTCATGTTCAGCCTCCATCTCAGATATCACCACATCAGTTACAAGCTGGAAGCACTTCAGTACTGCCTCCGCCAAGCGGCAACAGGCTGTGCTGAAACTCATAAGCTTAGGTGAGAAACCTCACACTGCTTGTGAGTTATGGACAGCTGTGAAAGAGCAGGCAGATCTGTGGCTGAGACCGCTGAACCTACATCCAGGCATGGTCGTGTGTGACAATGGCCGTAACCTGGTGGCGGCTCTGAGGCGAGGCGAGATCACACACGTACCATGCCTGGCTCATGTGCTTAACCTCGTGGTTCAGCGGTTTCTTAAATCGTTCCCCGAGTTGCCAGATCTGCTCGTCAAAGTACGCCGCCTGTCAACTCATTTTCGCAAGTCGGCTACAGCTTCCGCCGCCCTTGCAGCTTCCGTCACACCGACTGGTGTGTGATGTCCCCACACATTGGAACTCTAGCCCCCACAGAAGAGAGCAGTTGTGGAATACCAGCTGCAACAAGGCCGTCGATATTTAGGTCTGACTCCACACATAAGACCTCAGGAGTGGACCTGGATGTCTGACATATGTACCATCCTGACAAACTTTGAGGATTCCACCAAGCTGGTGAGTGGCGATGACGCCATCATTAGCGTCAGCATTCCACTTGTCTGTCTTTTGCAACGCTCTCTGCAGAGAATTAAAGAGGAGGCATTGCAGCCAGAGTATGATGAGATGGATCAAGAAGCCGTAGCGGGCGATTACACACAGCCCAGCCTCATCTCATCCCAACGTGCATTGGGGGACAATGAGGGAGAGGAGGAGGAAGGAACAGGAGCTGGTATCATGCGCTGTAGACGGTAGTACCTGTTCAACTGTCATGCCGTCGGTTCAGCGTGGGTGGCCTGAGGGGAGGGAGGAAGAGGAGGAGGAAGAACAGGAGCTGGTATCATGCGCTGTAAACGGTAGTACCTGTACAACGGTCATGCTGTCCGTTCAGAGTGGGGGGCCTGAGGGGAGGGAGGAGGAGGATTAAGAACAGGAGCTGGTATCATGCGCTGTAGACGGTAGTGCCTGTACAACTGTCATGCCGTCGGTTCAGCGTGGGTGGCCTGAGGGGAGGGAGGAGGAGGAGGAAGAACAGGAGCTGGTATCATGCGCTGTAGACGGTAGTACCTGTACAACTGTCATGCCGTCGGTTCAGCGTGGGTGGCCTGAGGGGAGGGAGGAGGAGGAGGAAGAACAGGAGCTGGTATCATGCGCTGTAGACGGTAGTACCTGTACAACTGTCATGCCGTCGGTTCAGCGTGGGTGGCCTGAGGGGAGGGAGGAGGAGGAGGAAGAACAGGAGCTGGTATCATGCGCTGTAGACGGTAGTACCTGTACAACTGTCATACAGTCGGTTCAGCGTGGGTGGCCTGAGGACAGGGGGGAGGAGGAGACCATGGTCAGTCGTCATCTTGGTGAGGACACGGAAGTCTTGCCCGTTACCAGTCTGGCACGCATGGCTGACTTTATGTTACGCTGCCTTAACCGTGACCCTTGCGTTGTCAAAATATTGGGTGACAGTCATTACTGGTTGGTGACACTTTTAGACCCCCGCTACAAGGAGAACTTTCACTCTCTTATTCCTGAGGTGGAGAGGTCTACAAAAATGTGGCAGTACCAGAAGGCCCTTGCTGCAGAACTGTTAAAAAAATTCCCATCTGAACACGCTTGCGGCAGAGGTCACAGTTCGTTGACCAACCAAGGCGTAAAAGCGAGAGAGAGGCAACTCCAATCCAGCAGAGGCAGGGGAACACTGTCAACGTTCTGGGACAGTTTTCTCAGACCCGCCAAGCTTACAGGCCCTGAGGCACGGGGTACTCTCACAAAGAGTGGAAAGTTTCAAAAGATGGTGAGGGAGTACCTTGCCGACCGTACCAGCGTTCTCTGTGATTCCTCTGTGCCTTGTAATTATTGGGTATCCAAGCTGGACACTTGGAATGAACTCGCTCTGTACACCTTGGAGGTCCTGGCCTGCCCTGCCGCTAGCGTGTTATCGGAGCGTGTTTTTAGTGCCGCTGGGAGAATTATAACTGATAAGCGCATTCACCTGTCAACTGACAATGCTGACAAGCTGACTCTTATCAAAATGAACAAGGGCTGGATTGGGCCAGACTTCTCATCACCACCAAATGACAGCAGAGTAACAAAGTCAAATCCACTGTGTTATTTCGGGAGGTGTAATCACATGCACTGCTTCACACCCACACATGGGTATACGCTTCCTCATTTCGGCTGTTTTATGTTCTTCTCCTTATCCTCAGCCTCCACCACCACTATACCACCAGGGTGACCGTGGTCCATGTTGCCATTATTGAAAGTTCCTCCGTCCTTATTTTTGTCAGCTTTTGCTTGGAAGGCATAAGCAAAGACTGTGGGAGACCCACTCCCCAATAATGGGAATAATATTTTTAAGATGCTGTACTGTATGGCTCTTGTAAGGGGCATTAAAAGCATCTTGCTAAGCTACTGGGACCTCCACCACTTTTCCGAGGGGCAGTAAAACCGTCTTGTTAAGCTACTGGGACCTCCACGTCTCTTCCAAGGGGCATTCAAACCGTCTTGTTAAGCTACTGCGACCTCCACCACTTTTCCAAGGGGCATTAAAACCATCTTGTTAAGCTACTGTGACCTCCACCACTTTTCCGAGGAGCATTAAAACCGTCTTGTTAAGCTACTGGGACCTCCACCACTTTTCCAAGGGGCATTAAAAGCATCTTGTTAAGCTACTGGGACCTCCACGTCTCTTCAAAGGGGCATTCAAACCGTCTTGTTAAGCTACTGCGACCCCCACCACTTTTCCAAGGGGCATTAAAACTGTCTTGTTAAGCTACTGGGACCTCCACATCTCTTCCAAGGGGCATTCAATCCATCTTGTTAAGCTACTGCGACCTGCACCACTTTTCCAAGGGGCATTAAACCGTCTTGTTAAACCACTCTGAACTCCACAGCTCTTCCAAGGGTCATTGAAATGTTGTTTTTAATTAACTCTAACCTCCACGACTCTTCGAACGGGCATTGCATTTCCTCCTAATTTTTGGCAGCTTTTGCTTGGAAGGCATAAGCAAAGACTATGGGAGACACACTCCTCAATAATGGGAATAATGTTTGTAATATGCTGTACTGAATGGCTCTTGTAAGGGGCATTGCAAGTTCCTCCGTCCTAATTTTTGGCAGCTTTTGCTTGGAAGGCATAAGCAAAGACAATGGGAGACACACTCCCCAATAATGGGAATAATGTTTGTAATATGCTATACTGCATGGCTCTTGTAAGGGGCCTTAAAACCGTCTTGTTAAGCTACTGTGACCTCCACGTCTCTTCCAAGGGGCATTCAAACCGTCTTGTTAAGCTACTGTAACCTGCACGACTCTTCCAACGGGCATTGCATTTCCTCCTAATTTTAGTCAGCTTTTGCTTTTCAATGCAAAGGCGAAAACTAAGGGAGAACCACTCCCCAATAATGGGTAGAAGGTTTTTAGTATGCTGTAATCCACGTCTGTTTCAAGGGGCATTGCAGCTCCTCATAATTTTTGGAAAGCCTTCCATTCACTGCTTAGGCCAACAGTGTACAGGAGACCCAGTTGCTATAAATGGAAAAAAAACAGTTTAGTTAAGGCCCTCTGACCTCCATGTCATTTCCAAGGGGCATTGGAGTGCCTCAAAATATTTGGTAGGCATTGCACTCACTGTATGCCCTATAACTGTGTAGCCGAACTGCTCCTTTTGTTACAGAAACATATCCTACAAGACATATGTGGTTGACTGGCCTGATATTGATGTGAATGGTCCCTGTTCCTCCTGCTGTTCCTCCTTTGCCACCACCTCATCCATCATTCATCACCTGAAGCTTTGTTTTATCAGGAGTCATAGAACTGGGATAGTAGCAGGAAAACATCCAGCAATCCTCGGAGGAGGTAGGATATGCGCCAAAACGCTGACCACCTCAGGCCTAGCCGCTACTACATACATGCGCTTGCATTCCAAGAAAACAAAGCATATGCTAACTTCTATCATCATCATCATGCTCCTCACCTTGGCACTCTCAACTCCCCTGATGGAGAAGCCAGGGCCCACCGGAGGAGTCTGGTTCTCTGGTGGGCTCGTCCAATGCTGCCCTAAAGCAGGCCGGGCTAAGAAAAGTGTGTGGGGGGAAGTTGACAGGAGAAATAGGGGCGGCTGGGGACCGTGTGTGGACACCCGGTCGCGGGGCGGCTGGGGACCGAGTATGGACACCCGGCCACCCCCTGGCGGCTAGGGACCGAGTGTGGACACCCGGCCGACGGGGCAGCTGGGGACCGAGTATGGACACCCAGCCACCCCCTGGCGGCTGGGGACCGAGTGTGGACACCCGGCCGCCCCCTGGCGGTTGGGGACCGAGTGTGGACACCCGGCCGCCGAGCGGCTGGGGACTAAGTATGGATACCAGGCCGCCAACGCAGCCATGACGTGGTGGCCAGATTCCGCCTCCACATGCCTAAAAGGCCCAATTTCAAGTGCAAGCAAGCAGTATAGTATTGCACCCTGGGGTGGGGGGGGGGGGGGGGGAGTTGGGTGGTTGGCTGCATATTTGCGCTTGCATTGCAAGGAATGGAGGAGGTACAATTGAACACTGCCCTGGACAAGAACTTGCACGGGGATAGTTGCAAGTCTGCATCTTCTGATGCTGCCAGGATGACTTCTGATGGACACACTTTTAGGCAGTGACCTGGGTGTCAGAGATGCTTCCAGGGGTCTTCCCCATGCTGTTCCCATGTCTTTTCAGCACTGTATGCATGTGTCACACAGCACATGGCCAGATAAGGTTGTAAAATGTTAAAATGACATTTCCCGGTGAATGCATTTGTCATGGTTGACAGCAATACAAAAGTGCAAAAAGGCATAAAAAAATGCTACTTGTGAACATAGCCCAAGGTGTGGAAGAGTATTTTTGTTTTTGGTTATTTATTTTACCTTTTACACAAGTCTTTACCCTGGAAAGGAACTTCCTTAACATATTTCACAGAAAAGCAGTTTCAGTTTCGTTTGTGAACGTTTTATTGTGTGCCCTTAAAAATGGGTTATACCTCTGACCACGTTGTTGACAGCAGTGACCTGGGGGTCAGAAACGCTTCATGGGGCGATCCCCATGCTGTCCCCATGTCATATGAGCACTGTCACTATCGTTTTGGGCACTTGTTAGGCTTTTAAAAGACTTGGGGGGGGTGCTGCCGCAAAAATGCTTGGGTCTCCCATAGACTAACATTGGGCTCGTTGCTCGGGTCGAGCACCCGAGTATCACGGCGAGCTCGGCCCGAGCTTCGAGCACCCGAGCATTTTAGTGCTTGCTCAACACTAGTAAATAATGAATAACAGGGTAATTACAGCATGAAATATACAATATCAATCATATAATGAATCCTCAGGTCCACTCTATTATAACAGTCTCTTCTTATATACAGTATTTGTATAGTCTTCTAGCAGGCATGGTGTTCCCGATAACGAGAGTCACTGTACTGTTTCTTCCTCTAGCACAGGCATTAGCGGGCGTTTCCAGTTCTTCCCTCTAATCCGCAAGAACTCCTGACAAAGTTTAGCAAGGCTCACTGGGCCTCCTTCACTTCTCCCTTTCTGTTGCACTGGCCTAGGCCGACCGCTGTACCGTACGTCAGTGCTGGAAGCAACGGCCCAGCTCACTCGCGCCTCCTGTTGACACAGGTGTCCACCCCCAAGCGTAGTTTCCTCAAAATCTTCAGGTATTGACCAACGGCGGATGTCTCTCGTACCCGGTGGGATGAGGGCTGGGCCTCGGCTTTTGACTTGCGTCGTCTGGGCTCCGGTTCTTGGGTCTGATCTTTAGGACTTGAAACTTGCCTTGGGCAGGTCTGGTCTTTGGGCCTTGACTGGCATCATCTGGATTCCGGGGCTTGTCTGGGACTGCCTAGGTCTTGCTTCCAGACGCGCCACAAGGTTCGCGCTTCCTGTAACGGCCCGGCACCCTGCCCTCAGCATCTCCCAAGACACACATCCTGTCCATCCCTTCTCTAGGCGCCAAATTTCCTCCCGTTTTGGAGTGCTGTCCTTTTATACCCGGGAACTGCATCATCAAGGTCACCAGATCGGGTGCTCCATCTAAACTCAGCCCTCCTGAAACTCTCCCTCTTCTGGTCTGTCCCGCAGGGTCCCGTTTGGACAGTAGATAGCAGTCCTCATGCACAAATGCTACACAGCGCTGGGGATTCTCATCCTTGATGTCACACCCTCTTACAACAGTATGAGCCCTCAAATAGCCACTGTATACAGACACTCTTCCCATATAAATATGAAAAAGAAAACTACACAAACTCAATTCGCTCCCACTCCCCCAACGCTCTGTTAAGATCTTTGGTGCACTCACACTCTGCAAAGCAGATGCGATGTAGTGACGTCATTACTAGTGTTGAGCGAGCATGCTCGACACTGCTCAGTACTCGCCCGAGCATCTCACTACTCGGGATGTTCGGCGAGCACAGAGCATTTTCGGTTAACTCGGGCGGGAGCTCAGGTCTCCGCCCTGCACGTTTGGCGCTCTTTACAGAGCCAGTGAACATGCAGGGATTGCCAGCCAGTCACTGTAATGCCGCAGCCATGTTGGTTGTGGGCATTACATTGATTGGCTGGCCGCACAGCGTCACCTCGGGTATTTAAAACCGGGCGCCGTCATCTTGGACACAGTCGCTCCGGATCAGACGGTGTAGGGAGAGTGCTGCTGAGCTAGGGAGAGATTTAAACTGCGAAATAGGTAATGTAGGGCCTCTAAAGCCTGCAAAAATCGTCTTATTAACCTTTTGGTATTTCTCCCCCCCCAAAAAAAGTTGAGTGTGTCTGTGAGTGTTCAGACACAAATAAATCTGTTTAAACGAATCTGGTGTAGGCCAGATAACTAAAACTGTGGTTTTGCAGTTCCACGGTTCAAATCTCTGTGTTATCCACTTTTTTGCCTTTTTTTCATAAAAAAAAAAGTTTGAGTGTCTGGCTGACTGTTCAGACACAAATATATCTGTTTAAAAGATTCTGGTGTAGGCCAGAGAACTAGAACTGTGGTTTTTCTCTTCCACAGTTCAAATCTCCTTTTTATTACCCTTTTGCCATTGATCGTGCAAGTGTAAGCTATTTTACTTCATTTACAATGGGCAAGGTGCGTGGCAAGGGACGTGAAACTGAACGTTCTGGTGATGGTGCGTGCAGAGGACGGGGCCGTGGCCAAGGTGAAAATGTGTCACAACCAACAGCCACATCTTCTCGCTCCCAGTTCTTGACCGAATTACTAGGGAAACACACAACAGCACCACTATTGCCAACTGATCAGTGGGAACAGGTTATTAATTGGACAGCAGATAATACTTCCAGTCACCTGGGCACCACCACCTCCGGTCTGTCTTCCACATGGTCAAGTGTTAGTAGCCGTGAATATCAACTGCATACTCCTCTTCACTCTGATGCACCTTCCTCCCACCATGCTGAGTGTCGTCAGACAGCAACTGATCCCACAGTTGGACACTCTGAAGAGCTGTTCACTGGTCCATTTCCATATTTGGGCCCCTCGTCTGCTGCGCTTTAAGTGGTGGAAGAGGAGATCCCATGGCCAAATATTTGAACAGCTATGGCCACAGGAAGGCGACGCTGGCAATTTGTCACAAGAGGTGGACGATGACGAGACACAATTGCCACGAAGTGAGGAGGAGGACCGTGGTGCGGAAGTGGAAGAGGAGGAGGTGGTGGATGATCTAGTAACTGACCCAACGTGGCAGGAGGACACGCAGAGCGAGGCCAGCAGCTCACAGGGGGAGGGAGGCAGAGTACCCCAACAGGCAGAAGAAGCAGTGTGGTGGCCGCAGACAGAAGGCGGGCAACCATTCCCCGTAACAGCAACACGAGGGACGGTGCCAGTACAATCGGTAGGTCTTCCAGAGTCTGGAATTTTTTTAAAGACTCTGCTGATAACCCCAAAAAGGCCATTTGTATCACCTGCCATGCCAGCATCAGCAGGGGTGACAAAACTACCAGCCTAACCACCACCAGCATGATCAGGCACATGTCAGCCAAGCACCCGACTTTGTGGGGCGAACCCCAGGGTCCACGACCTGTGTCAGTGGGTGTCACCACTGCTTCTTCCGCTGTTGTGCATGTAAGAGAACCCCCTGTTGTGCGTGCAAGGCAATCCCCTCTCCATACTGCATACTCAGTCTTCACTTGTTATGGCAGTTTCTCAAGAAACAGCATCAACGTCCACGTCCCACCGCAGCGTTCAATTGTCCATATCCCAGACCTTTGAACGAAAGCGCAAATTCGCAGCCAACGCCTCACAGGTCACAGTCCTAAATTCGCACATTTCACGACTACTTGCGTTGGAAATGCTGCCTTTTAGGCTGGTGGAGACGGAATCCTTCCGCAACCTTATGGCGGCGGCCGTCCCTCGGTACTCGGTCCCCAGCCAACACTATTTTGCCCGGTGTGCCATCCCCACACTACACAAGCACGTGTCCCAAAACATCTGCCGTGCCCTCAACAACGCAGTTACTGGGAGAGTCCACCTGACAACGGACAAGTGCTTGTGGCCAGGGACGGTACATCTCCCTGACGGCACACTGGGTAAACATAGTGGAAGCCGGGACCCAGTCGGACCTTGGGACGGAACACATCCTCCCCACACCGAGGATTGTGGGCCCTATGTCAGTCAGAGTTAAGGACCTCTGACCTCCATGTCATTTCCAAGGGGCATTAAAACCGTCTTGTTAAGCTACTGCGACCTCCACCACTTTTCCCAGGGGCATTGATATTGTCTTTTTATTCCACTGCGACCTCCACGTCTCTTCCAAGGGGTATTAAAACAGTCTTGTTAAGCTACTGCGACCACCACTTTTCCCAGGGGAATTGATACTGTCTTTTTATTCCACTGCGACCTCCACTACTTTTCCCAGGGGCATTAAAACCAACTTGTTAAGCTAATGCGTCCTTCACCATTCTTCCAAGGGGCATTAAAACCATCTTGCTAAGCTACTGCGACCTCCACCACTTTTCCCAGGGGCATTGATAGTCTTTTTATTCCACTGCAACCCAGTCGGACCTTGGGACGGAACACATCCTCCCCACACCGAGGATTGTGGGCCCTATGTCAGTCAGAGTTAAGGACCTCTGACCTCTACGTCTCTTCCAAGGGGCATTAAAACCGTCTTGTTAAGCTACTGCGACCTCCACCGCTCTTCCCAGGGGCATTAAAACCGTCTTGTTAAGCTACTGCGACCTCCACCACTTTTCCCAGGGGCATTAAAACCGTCTTGTTAAGCTACTGCGACCACCACTTTTCCCAGGGGCATTGATATTGTCTTTTTATTCCACTGCAACCTCCACCACTTTTCCCAGGGGCATTAAAACCATCTTGTTAAGCTACTGCGACCTCCACCACTTTTCCCAGGGGCATTAAAACCGTCTTGTTAAGCTACTGCGACCACCACTTTTCCCAGGGGCATTGATATTGTCTTTTTATTCCACTGCGACCTCCATGTCTCTTCCAAGGGGCATTAAAACCGTCTTGTTAAGCTACTGCAACCTCCACCACTTTTCCGAGGGGCATTGATATTGTCTTTTTATTCCACTGCGACCTCCACCACTTTCCCAGGAGCATTAAAACCGTCTTGTTAAGCTACTGCGACCTCCACAATTCTTCCAAGGGGCATAAAACCGTCTTGTTAAGCTACTGCGACCTCCACCACTTTTTCAAGGGCCATTGATATTGTCTTTTTATTCCACTGCGACCTCCACCATTCTACCAACGGGCATTGCATTTCCTCCTAATTTTAGTCAACTTTTGCTCTTCAATGCGTAGGTGAACACTAAGGGAGACCCACTCCCCAATAATGGGTAGAAGGTTTTTAGTATGCTGTCATCCACGTCTGTTTCAAGGGGCATTGCAATTCCTCATAATTTTTGGAAAGCCTTCCATTCACTGCTTAGGCCAAAAGTGCACAGGAGACCCAGTTGCTATAAATGGAAAAAACGGTTTAGTTAATGCCCTCTGACCTCCATGTCATTTCCAAGGGGCATTGGAGTGCCTCAAAATTTTTGGTAGGCATTGCACTCACTGTATGCCCTATAACTGTGTAGCCGAACCACTCCTTTTGGTACAGAAACATATCCTACAAGACATGTTTGGTTGACTGGCCTGATATTGATGTGAATGGTCCCTGTTCCTCCTGCTCTCTCCTTTGCCACCACCTCATCCATCATTCATCTGTAAGGTGCCCCAGCAAGGTAGTCGTGGGCGAGCTGTAGCCCCCTCTCGCTCTGACACCCTACAGACAATTTGTGTCCTCCCTCTGATGTGTGGCTGTGTATGTGGTGCTCTCCACTTACTTCAAACCATCCGATCGCGGCTGTCTCCAGGCATTTCTCTTCTGGGACCAGGGCAGCAATAAATTCAGAGGACACGAAGTTCTTAACCAGAACTTGAACTTTACTTGGGGAAGAGGAATATGTACAATATTTACAGGCAGATATAATGGATATGGCCCGACAGGTTATTATCTCTCTCACAGGCACTGGCAACATCTTCAGCCCTGGTTCCCTCTTTAAGTGAAGCATCTCTGTGACTCTAATCTCTAGCCCAAGAGACTCTTCTGCAATACCAACAGTGATCTGGATCCGATCTCTCCCCCACATCTAAGCCGGGAGTCCTATTTATCTTCCTCTGCTTCCTGCAGACTAGAAGTGCCCCGGGTCCTCACTACCTCTGATGAGTTTCTCCAGCCGGCTAACAGGACTCTTGCTCTTGCGTAGGGAGACTTTCACACTAGTGATCCCACTGTCTGAGGGTATGGAGCTCCCGTCTACCCTAGAAGCCACCATATATTCAGGCTGCCCGTACGGTTCACCGTCCTATCTCTAACTGAAGAATCACTTCCTGATCCTGGAAACTAAAGAGATTTTCCTAATGTGCCCACGCTCAGTGAGCTGTCTTCACACAGCATTAACCCATCACTGTCTGTAACACTGCCAGCAGACTCAACCTGACATCTTCACCCAGGACAGTGGCATCTTGTGGCTGTTTACAGGTACTGCAGCCCACAAGGAATTATGTCAGGAACAAGCTCTATATCACTTAAGGCTTGATCTGGGCACTAAGTTCCCCCTCCACTCTATTGACTGGACCACTAAAGCTAACCCCTTAGCTTGGTCTACCAACAGTTCAGAGAGGTCTAACTACGGGAACACTTTCTTTAACTACTTCAGTGCCAAAGGAAGGCTACGTCCTTCCCCACTATTACACATCACCTGAAGCTTTGTTTTAACCGGAGTCATAGAACTGGGATAGTAGCAGGAAAACATCCAGCAATCCTTGGAGGAGGTAGGATATGCGCCAAAATGCTGACCACCTCAGGCCTAGCTGCTACTACATACATGTGTGTCACCCTGGCCTGGATGCCACAAGTGTAATTAAAGCTGTGTCTGAGAGCAAGGGGGAGGTTCTCTAGTCAGGGGAACATTAGCATGCAATGCCTCCTGTCTCAGGCCAGTACGGGGAGCTGGCTGCCCCTATAAAAGCTGGTACTGAGGGCAGGGTTAGAGAGAACTGGACGACCTATCTGAGGATTCAGGTCCCAGAGCAGGGAGGGACAGTTGTATTGCACCTAAGAGGAAGTGTGGCAGAAGGAGAGCCACAAGCCAGAGACAGGAGGCGCAGTGAGCCTGTCTTGGCAGAGAAAAGACTTACTTTACCAGACTTTGGTGTCTGAGGCTGGGAGGATTCTACATCCTCCAGCAGAGAACCAGTCCGCAAGGGACTGTATATTCCTTGGCCTAAGAAGCCTGGAGGCCCTGCCACAACCGAAGGGACCAGTAAAGCCGTACAAGGCTGGGAGCAGAAAGGAACCCACGTCGCAGGCCATATAGGCGAGAATACACGGAAAGCTCAGAAACGTGGGCTGTTACCCTATCAGGAGGAGATAGCCAGAAGGAGCGCAGAAAGCACGGTAGGCCTACACCCTCACCCTGACCAGGGCCAATTTCCCCGTTGCTCTCAGATATCCAGGTCCCCTCCTAGCTGGGACTGTTTGTGGGTCAGTTTACCTGTTTAGTAAAGACCCTGGACTGCAACCTGTTGTCTGTGTGCTCCTTGCTCCTCCAGCACTATCAGCACTGGGACTCTCACAACCATCACTCCCACCATCCACTATACTGCCCTGGGGCCGCACTCTTCCCGTGGGGAGTCACACTACCCTAGCTGCACACCTCGTCAGCCCCAGCGGTCTGCATGCAGCGGCGGTTCCTAATAACCGCAATCCACGGGTGGCGTAGTCGGACATTATCAATAACACATAACGGACTACCACTGGCCTGACCACCCTGAGCCACGGAACCGGGTTGCCACTACTACTCCCATCGTTTCCCTAATTGCCCGGATCCGAGTGCCCCACGGCCCAGGGGGCGAGTCAGCTTTGGCGTAGTCGGCAGGATTTCGTGCCCGCAACCACCAGGTACTGCGTGCCTGAAAAAGACTTTTGTAACTTACCTGTGGCGAAGTTTCCCGCCGTCCGGAGTCGTTTCCCGCCATCTGGAGCCGATTCCCGCCATCTGGAGCCGATTCCCGCCATCAGACGCCATCTTGGACCGTTTCCCGCCGTCTTCTACCGTCTTACCGCCATCCGCAGCTGCTTCCCGCCATCGGACGCCATCTTCAGGACGCCGCGCGGGAATTAGAGGGGCGTGGACGTCAAAACCGCGCGAGATCCGAAGCTCCGCCCCACGCACCGACGCTGCGCAAGGTCCTGGAAGGGAGAGAGAGCGACGCTGACGTCATCAGGACGCGACGCCAGGTCCTCGTCCATAGCAGCAGCAGCGGAGCCGCGGCCTACAGAAGAGGATCGTCGGAAGGTAGGCCACGCTTAACTAGGGGGGAGGAAGATGTCGGACACAGAGGCGCCCACTACCACCAACGCAGCTGCAGCAGCGGTGATGCCCTTTTCCCTGCCCTACATCCCTGGAGCGGCCTGGCTGCCCAAGTACTCAGGGGAGCCCCATGCCCTAACTGACTTCAAGGAAAGGCTGTACAGTTTGTTCCAGGTTTACCCCCTGACAGAGGAACAGAAGGTCAGCATATTGACAGGGCAGTTAACTGGAGCAGCCCAAAGGGAGGTAAAATCATGGCCCACTGAGGAGAAAAGGACTGTGAAGGGTATTCTGGCCCGGCTGCGGGGTACCTTTGACACATGTACCTCCGCTGAGATTAAAATGAGGTTCTATGGATGTAAGCAGCGGGCACAGGACAGCATCAGAGACTATGCCCTCAATCTGCAGGAAGCCCTGAGGGCCATCCAACAAGCTGACCCTGGCAGCGTGCAGGATACGGATAAGCTCCTAACAGAACAGTTCATAGAAGGTCTGCTGTCTAGCGCCCACAGGACCCAGCTGCGCCTCATGTTCTTTCAGAACCCTGATCTGACCTTTGCCCAATTCAAGGACAGGGCCATAAGGGTGCTCCGTGAATCCGCAACAAGTGGCGCTATAATCCCCCGGCGCCCTGCTCTCACCTACCACCAGGAGACGGCGCCCTCCTCTATGGGTCCCGTGGGGGCTGATGCACAGGCCCTGAACCAAGCCCCGTCGAAAGACCTGCACCACCAAGTCCAGGAGCTGACCAGGAGCGTCGCGGCGTTGACCAGGACCGTCCAGGCGTTGCAAGTGGACCCGTCAAGACCCATCGAGCTGGCTTCAAGTCCGGAGGATGTCCCGTGGCGTCGACAGAGGAGGATCCCGTCGTTCCGAGGGAGGCCCACAGACCGCTACGCAGAGGATGGACAGCCCATTTGCCGTCGATGCAACCAGCCCGGACACATTTCCAGGTACTGTAATTTAAACGGGTCCAACCTGGGGCAGAGGGCCAACCCCCAGGCATAAGATCACCAGGCCCTTATAATTGGCGTGATAAGTACGTTGGGGGGCGCCCGGTTTTACCCGCGGTGCTGGACGGTATCCCCATGAGCGCCTTGCTGGATACTGGGTCACAAGTAACCACAATCCCTTATGTACTTTTTAAGCAGTATTGGACTGATGCTGATATCACACGGTATCCAGACAGTAACTTGAGCATCATCGCCAGTAATGGCTTACCCGTGCCGCAGATGGGGTTCAAGGAGATGACCATTAAAATTGGTAAAGTTGAACTGCCGGCACAGGGAGTGATTATTGTGGACACTGACCGTCATGAAAGTCACCCTAAAATAACTGTGGGTACTAACATAATTGAAAATTGTCTTTCAGAGGTAATTGTAATTCTACAACAGGTGGCGGTGAATGCTAGTTCCAGCCAACAGAGAGTCCTCAACAAGGAGATAAAAGCCCTGATGAGACGGCAGCAGGTAGAACTGTCTGGTGGTGAGATCGGTAGCGTAAAACTGAGTGACCCATTCCCCATTTCCATGCCTCCCGAAAGTGAAATGATGATCTGGTGTTGGACTGCAATCGGGTTGAGAGGTAGAGACTACCAAGCCATGGTAGAACCCGTGTACTCAGACAGCAGGCCCACCATTTTGACAGCCCGGGGGGTGGTTGATGTCCGTCATGGGAGGGTGCCCGTCCGCATCCTCAACATTGGGGAGAGGGAAGTACACTTACCCAGGTACGCTACACTCGCCAAACTGTTTGTTGTCGAACACAAAGCTATCAGGGCCGTGGAACCCTTGCCTCCATCTCCTCAGGCGGAGGGTAATGGCTCCCAGAAACAAAAAGAGGACTGGTGCCAGAAACTCCACGTGGGTGCTGACTCCACTCCCCTGCACCAAAAACTAGGAGTCTACCGGGTGGTACAGGAGTACGAGAGAGTCTTTAGTAAGCACCCGCTAGACTTCGGCAGAGTAAAAGGGATAGAACACCACATCCCCACTGGGAGCCACCCACCGATAAAAGAAAGACACCGACCTGTACCCCCTGCACATTATCAGAACGCCAAGGGCATGCTAAGAGAGATGAAAGAAGCTGGGGTCATTAGAGATAGCTGCAGCCCCCTTGGTTCTGGTGAAAAAGAAAGACGGCACCATGAGAATGTGCGTGGACTATAGACAAATCAACTGTATCACCCACAAAGACGCATATCCGCTGCCTAGAATAGAGGAGTCTTTAGCCGCACTAAAATCTGCTAACTTCTTTTCTACTTTGGACCTTACTAGCGGGTACTGGCAGGTTCCTGTGGCAGAGGCTGACAAGGAGAAGACCGCCTTCACCACCCCGATGGGACTGAGTGAGTTCAACTGTATGCCTTTCGGGCTCTGCAACGCACCAGGGACCTTCCAGCGGCTGATGGAATGCTGTCTAGGGCACCGAAACTTCGAGACGGTCCTCCTTTACCAGGACGACGTGATCGTCTATTCGAAGACCTACGAGGACCATCTCAAGCACCTGGCCGAGGTGTTCGAAGCCCTGGCAGGCTATGGCCTGAAGGTGAAACCATCGAAGTGTCACCTGCTGAAACCAAAGGTCCAGTACCTAGGGCACGTGGTAAGCGCGAAAGGAGTGGCCCCCGACCCTGACAAGGTCACGGCAATCAAGAGCTGGCCAAGCCCCTCGAACATCAAAGAGGTGAGACAGTTTCTCGGGTTGGTAGGCTACTACCGAAGGTTCATCCCCGGGTTCACTAAGATGGCAGCTCCTATGCAGGACCTCCTGATCGGACAGTCTAAGTCCAGGAGTCAGAAGCCACCCTTCAAGTGGGATAAACCGGAAGAGGAGTCCTTCCGCCAGCTAAAGATGGCCCTCACAGGGGATGAGATCCTGGCCTACCCTGATTATGGCCAGCCTTTCATTCTCCACACAGATGCCAGTAATGTGGGACTGGGAGCCGTACTGTCCCAAAACCAACAGGGCAGAGAACGGGTGATCGCATATGCCAGTCGGAAGCTGAGGCCCACCGAGAGGAACCCGGAGAATTACAGCTCCTTCAAGCTAGAATTCTTGGCGGTGGTGTGGGCCGTGACGGAACGCTTCAAGCATTACCTGGCCTCCGCAAAGTTCACCGTGTACACGGACAACAACCCGTTGACACACCTGGACAATGCAAGACTGGGTGCCCTAGAACAGCGGTGGATGGCCCGTCTCTCCAACTATGACTTCGTGATCAAATATCGGGCAGGCAAAACCAACGCCAACGCGGACGCCCTATCAAGGATGCCTCACTTACCTGAAGGTGACGAAGACCCAGAAGAGCTGGAGGAGGTAGAACTCCCCGCGTTTCACCGGTATGGAGCCGCTCAACACTCTCACCGCGTGAAGGAGGAGGATCTAACAACTGTGATGATCAATCCCCTACCTCACCACAGCTGGGCCGAGACCCAAGATAGTGACCCTGCCATCCGCCTGGTGAAAGATCTGCTGACCCAGGAAGACGCCCGCATGGATCCGGATGCTCCAGAGGAAGCGAAGCAGCTGTGGAAGGAGAAGAGCAAGCTGTTCCTCTACGAAGGCAAGTTGTGCAGAAGGATTGTCAACCACCGGACGCACGAGCTGACCTGCAAGTCGTGGTCCCAAGGCGGGATGCAGCTATGGTCCTGGGAGCTTACCATGACAGAGCGGAACACTTCGGTTGGAAGAAACTGGAGTTCCTGCTAAGAGGAAGGTTCTTTTGGGTCGGCATGAGAGGAGCTGTAGAAAAGTGGTGCAGAGACTGTGGCCCTTGTCACCTAAGGAGGAAGGACCGCACCAGCCAGAAGACACCCTTGAGGCCCATCGTCACCACGCAGCCTCTTGAGCTGGTAGCTCTAGACCACGTCAAGTTGGCTCCAAGCCGGTCAGGGTACATCTACGCCCTGACAATCGTGGACCACTATTCCCGTTTTCTCGTGGTGGTCCCGGTAAAAGACTTGACAGCCCAAACAGCAGCCAGAGCCTTCCAGCAATACTTCTGTCGTCCACACGGGTATCCGGAACAGGTCCTGACAGACCAGGGTCCAGCGTTCGAGGCTGAAATCTTCCAGGAGTTCTGCAACCTCTATGGCTGTAAGAAAATTCGTACAACGCCTTACCACCCACAAACCAACGGGATGTGTGAGAAGATGAACAATATAGTCATTGATCTCCTGAAGACGTTGCCCCTGGAGGAACGCAGCCTGTGGCCAGAAAAACTGCAGGACCTGATAGACCTATACAACAATATCCCGGTGAATGCTACAAACTGCACCCCGGCTTACCTGATGCGAGCTAGACCAGGTAAGCTGCCCGTAGACCTGGAGATAGGAGTCCTAATACCTGAGGACACCTCCCCGGATGCGGACTGGGATACGGAAAGGCAACTGCAGTACAAGAAGGTACAGGAGAGTGTGGAGAAGAGCCTGGCCCAGGTGAGAGAGAGGCAAGAAAAACTCTTCAATCAACACACCCCTGCTGGTCCCCTAGAACCTGGTGAGCAAGTCCTGAAGCGGAAGAGAAGGCTACATAAGTTGGACGACCAGTGGGAAAGGGAACCCTACACCGTACTGCAGTCTGACCACGACAACCCAAACGTGTGCGTAATCACCAAGGACGGAGGAGAAACCACTAGTGTCGTCTCCAGAGACCACCTCAAAAGGTGCCCCGAGCAACTCCGTAGTGCAGAAGAGGATCAGAGTGACCTTGAACCCGCAGAGGACAAGGAAGAAATGATCAGCACCGTTCTCGGAGAGTTCCCTCAGTCCTGGACTCGCATAAATGATGCTATAGTGGTACCTGTACTGCATTTCCTGCAACCGGCACAGCAACAACCAACACCAGAGCCGGAAGGTGAAGAGGAGCAAGCGGTTCCAGAGGCAGAAGAGCCTGTACCAGCAGCCCAGGAGAGTCAACCCTCTGCTGACAGTGAGCCTGCCATGCCTGCGGTAAGCCAAAGGACCCGCAGACAGCTGCCTGCCCTACCTGTACACCCAGCTGGTAGCTGTACCCCTAACGCTAGTGGGGAAAGCCAGGTTGGTCCACCACCAGACAGTGGGCTACGTAGGTCAACCAGGAGCACAAAGGGACAGATACCCGCTCGCTGGAGAATATAGAGTGTACTAAAATTGTCAATAGCCCTGTTACCAACTGTTGAAATGTTTGCCAAGTTACATGCTTGTTTGGTAATACTCTGTTTCAGTTTCTTGCAGCTACCGTAAGGACTCACAGGTTATGGACTTTTTATAACCGGGACCTTGTATGGACTGCGTTCGGAGCCTAACCCAGGAATGAACTAAGACTGTGAAGGACTTGGGGTAGGACAGACCCCCACCTGGTTAAGGCTCCCCGTTGAGTTGGTGATATGGACACCCGGTCACAGGCCACACTGTGACCTTAAGAACTCAATTTGTGCGTCGTCTGTCTATTAATGTTTTATTGTTATGCATATTGTCTTTGTTTATTGTTTAGTCCCGGAGTACTAAATTTCACTAGGGGGGAATGTGTCACCCTGGCCTGGATGCCACAAGTGTAATTAAAGCTGTGTCTGAGAGCAAGGGGGAGGTTCTCTAGTCAGGGGAACATTAGCATGCAATGCCTCCTGTCTCAGGCCAGTAGGGGGAGCTGGCTGCCCCTATAAAAGCTGGTACTGGGGGCAGGGTTAGAGAGAACTGGACGACCTATCTGAGGATTCAGGTCCCAGAGCAGGGAGGGACAGTTGTATTGCACGTAAGAGGAAGTGTGGCAGAAGGAGAGCCACAAGCCAGAGACAAGAGGCGCAGTGAGCCTGTCTTGGCAGAGAAAAGACTTACTTTACCAGACTTTGGTGTCTGAGGCTGGGAGGATTCTACATCCTCCAGCAGAGAACCAGTCCGCAAGGGACTGTATATTCCTTTGCCTAAGAAGCCTGGAGGCCCTGCCACAACCGAAGGGACCAGTAAAGCCGTACAAGGCTGGGAGCAGAAAGGAACCCACGTCGCAGGCCATACAGGCGAGAATACACGGAAAGCTCGGAAACGTGGGCTGTTACCCTATCAGGAGGAGATAGCCAGAAGGAGCGCAGAAAGCACGGTAGGCCTACACCCTCACCCTGACCAGGGCCAATTTCCCCGTTGCTCTCAGACATCCAGGTCCCCTCCTAGCTGGGACTGTTTGTGGGTCAGTTTACCTGTTTAGTAAAGACCCTGGACTGCAACCTGTTGTCTGTGTGCTCCTTGCTCCTCCAGCACTATCAGCACTGGGACTCTCACTACCATCACTCCCACCATCCACTATACTGCCCTGGGGCCGCACTCTTCCCGTGGGGAGTCACACTACCCTAGCTGCACACCTCATCAGCCCCAGCGGTCTGCATGCAGCGGCGGTTCCTAATAACCGCAATCCACGGGTGGCGTAGTCGGACATTATCAATAACACATAACGGACTACCACTGGCCTGACCACCCTGAGCCACGGAACCGGGTTGCCACTACTACTCCCATCGTTTCCCTAATTGCCCGGATCAGAGTGCCCCACGGCCCAGGGGGCGAGTCACATGCGCTTGCATTCCAAGAAAACAAAGCAGACGCTAACTTCTATCATCCTCATCATGCTCCTCACCTTGGCACTCTCAACTCCCCTGATGGAGAAGCCAGGGCCCACCGGAGGAGTCTGGTTCTCTGGTGGGCTCGTCCAATGCTGCTCTAAAGCAGGCCGGGCTAAGAAAAGTGTGGGGGAACTTCCAAGGAGAAATAGGGGCGGCTGGGGACCGTTTATGGACACCCGGCCGCCGGGCGGCTGGGGACTGAGTATGGATACCTCGCTGCCAAAGCAGCCATGAGGTAATGGCCAGCTTTGGCCTCCTCCAAACTAAAAGGCCCCATTTCAAGTGCAAGTTAGCAGTATGGTATTGCAGCCTGGGGGTGGGTGTGTGGCAGGCTGCATACTTGCGCTTGCATTGAAAGGTATGGGGGAGATACAAATTGAACACTGCCCTGGGACAAGGATTTGCACGGGGATAGTTGCAAGTCTGCATCTTCTGATGCGGCAAGGATCACTTCTGATGGGCACACTTTTAGGTAGTAACCTAGGTGTCAGAGATGCTTCCAGGGATCTTACCAATGCTATTGCCATGTGTTTTCAGCACTGTATGCGTGTGTCACACAGCACATGGCCAGATAAGGTTGTAAAATGTTAAAATGACATTTCCCGGTGAATGCATTTGTCACTGTTGAAAGCAATACAAAAGTGCAAAAACGCATAAAAAATGCTACTTGTGAACATAGCCCAAGGTGTGGAGGAGCATTTTTGTTTTTGGTTATTTATTTTACCTTATACACAAGTCTTTACCCTGGAAAGGAAGTTCCTTAACCAGGGGCGTACATAGAAATCATGGGGCCCCATAGCAAAAGTCCAAATTGCCCCCCCCCCCCAGTAAAAAATAATAATAAATTCTGCAGTGTAAGTAGAATCGCAGTATATAGGTGCTTTCACAAAGGGCATAGCTCAACTTTTGAAGACAGGGAAATGAACATGTCTTGTGGCATGCACATAGTGAATGTGCCCATACTGAAGTCCTTTAGTGTTCTCATCCCTTTTTATCACCCTGTTGATTTAAATACAACAAAACATGCATCCAACACACAGTATTATACCCCCCTACAGTAAATTCCTGTACAGTAACCCTGACACACACACAGTAAGATGACTCCATAGTTACCCCAGTAAGGTATGATGCCCTCACAAACACCCACACAGCATGATGGCCCCCCATATACCCACACTGTATGATGGCTCCCTAGCAACTCCCCTCCCTCACACAGTATTATGGTTCCCAAGAAGTATGATGGTCCCCACAGACCCACATTGTATGATGGCCCTCACAGCTGCCCACACAGTATAATGGCCCACAGGTCCTCCACTGTATCATGGTCTCCACACTCCACAGGACCTCCATACAATATGATGAAAGTAGCCACAGTATAATAGCCTGCACAGGTACCCCACACGCAGAGTGATGACCCCACAGTAGGCGCCTCCACAGTATAAGGCTCCACAACCCCCTACAAGTCCTGACTGATAAAAAAATATATAAAAATTAATCACCTACCCCTGTTTCCCCAATGAGCTGCTCTATGCACCGTGTGAACGGAGGCGATGCACAGCAGACGTGACATAGTGACATCATGCTTGGTGCACTGAGACACAGACTCATGGCTGAATGGTACAGCAGGGAGCCTTTAAGCATCTGGTCTCCTAAAGAGCTCAAATGTGGCCATATGATCTGCCGCTATTAGTGGTATGCCAATGGTACTATAGTAAGAGCTATTTTACACAGTGACATTCTTTTGTACATATGTGTGACGCTGTAAGCCCTATCCTGGGAGATGGGGGACTCGGAGCCGGGTCCTGTGTTGTAGATGGGGTGCAGCCGTGGCCCGGACCCGCTCCATGCCCAGGGCCGTCACATTAAAAAGGATGGTATGGGCTTATCCGGGTTGAGTGACTGATCTCGACTATGTCACCTGTGGCACCTGGTGAAGGCGACCAGCGCCGCTACAGTCCGCTGAGGCAGGGTGTTATTGCAGCCATCGTTGTTACTACTCCCCACAGGCAGAGCAGGGCCTCAGGGCAGAGGGACAGGATGGAGGGGGTTGTAGTCTAGGAGGTCTGGTACTGCATAGTGCGGTGTAATGCAGAATAAAGAGTCCGGAGGCCATAGGGGTTAACTTCCAGAGTTTTTACTCACGGTGGAGATTGCAGTTGGAAGGCTTCTCCCTGCTCCTCGCGGAGTTCTGCGGTCACCAGAGACGGGGGGGGGGTCCGACAACCTCCGAGTAAGTCCAGTGTTCAATCAGGACCCTGCACCAGAGTGTTCCTAGACTTCAGACCGGGTCCTTTCCCGTCTGTGTGTGTGTAGATAGGCTGGGTCTCCCTCTGAACTTCACTCAGAAAAAGGGTACGGGTGGCAGCTCCGCTCCTTCCGTTACCCGGTGGGATCCTCAGGGCCTACCGGACTTCCCTGACCAGGACGTAGAGTGGCAAGGTCAGGTGTCGGGGACCGGTACCCCTCTTGCAGCCGGAATCTCTCTGAATAAATCAGGTTGGCAAGGATAGGTGGCGTATACCGCTCCGTCTGCATCCCCCTGGGATCCATTTGCAGTGGAGCTACACTCCTGAGCTCCGGACCTTCTTGGTCATGGTCCTTGACTGGGCTGAGACATTCATTATCTGCAACCTGCCCCTCGACCCAAAGCCAGGGTACGAGGGCCATGCCTCCATCCTATGCAGGTCCACACAGGATCCACGCTCAGGGAGGAAGGTCACGATCAAAGAACAATCAAAGAACCCAGAATCAAGATGGCTTTGTATTAAATATGAAATTTAAAGTGTCACTAAAATGTGAATCCTCCACCCTCACCCAATAATTGATTCCCCTATCTCTTGGTTCCCCAGTCTCCCGTTTCCCAGTAGGGGCAGCACCTAGTGCCTACTAGCCCCCTCTAGTGGGAGAAGTGTGGTGTTGGATGTGGAGGTAGGGTCCTGACCATCGCACTGTTCTTACCTCAGAGGAGGAACACTACACCCCATTAAAGAGGTGCAGCATCCCTGTGGCGGTCGAACCCTCAGGGGCGCCACATTCCCCCCTGGTGAAACACAGCACGTCCGCGGGCTGCAAAAGAGCAATACCTGGTACAGTTTTTTTTTTTTTATATATGAACAATAAACTATCTTCCCTTTATGGGAGGCACTTCTTCTTAAACGTTTCGAACAGCATATAATATAAAAGTACAAAGGTATAAAAATATAAAAGTACAAGAATCATCCAGAGACATTTATGCACAGACAGACGGGTTAAAGTGCAGGGACTTAAAGGCAGTTCAGAAGCACGAGGGACCTGTCCCAAACCCCCAACGTAGGCCCTGGGGTGGCTGCAGGGCATGAAGATCCCGAGTTGGACCTCCAGGAGAGCCACTCCAGACAGGTTTTTCTTCTGAGGTCTGAGGTAGAAATAGCCACGGTTTTACATAAAACCAATATAAGGAGCACCTAAAGAGATGCAAACTATTTACAGGGTATGAGTCTGTCTGCTGCAAGTCCGCAGGGCCAAATGTCTCTAGAAACCGGGAATGTAAATTAAAACATAAACACAACCATTACAACTTTAAACAAGTTACAGCCGCCGGGGCTGCTTAATTCTCGGGTCCCCTCCGGGGAAAAGGCTCATTCCTCCTGACGGAGGCTGACCGGTCCTCTAAGGCCGAGCGCGAGGGGGCATCGCTCCCGAACACCTTGTGGACATCCAGGGCGTACCACCCCCGCACCCCGTGGTGGCGGGTGTACGTGACTATGTCACCCGGGACGAGGTTCCGGCCAGGGTGTCCCTTTTTCAGCCGCGGCTCGACGTCCCGCCGGCTGACAAAGACGTCGTGCTCATGCTGGGAACTCCGAATGAATCCCCACCCCGCCTCATGGTGGAAGCGGACAACTTGCCCTTCCACACGGGGGCTTGGACGGGTCTTCTCCTCCTGGCGGGCCCGGGACTTTGCAGCCTTGGCGCGCACCTCGAGGCGCTCGCAGCGAATCTCCCTCTGGCGATGCTCCCGGCTGAGTTGAAGGATCTGCTGACGGCACAGCTCGCTCCTCCTGCGCGCTTCAGCCTGGGTCTCCCGGGGGAAGCCCATCAGGTCCCCCCCGGTTGTCCCAGGCCCACTCCTCAGCCGCCGGCCAGGTGACTGTTGGTGCGGGTAGCGGTGTCAGCAGGGGTTGCAGCGGGTCCTCTGCAAGTGCGGACCGGTCCGGGTTGGGGTCGGTGGATACCCCAGCAGCCTCAGGTATTTCCGAATCAGGAGTTGGACGGCAGTGCAGGTCTCCGCCTATAGCAGAAGCTTGCAGCTCCGGGGCAAAGACCTGCTCCCAGGGGACCGCGCCAAGCAGGAGATACTCGGCCATGAGGTCCAGTACGGGCACGGTAGGTTCAGCAGCCGGGGCAGGTGAAGCACACTCACCTGCCTCTGGGCCGCTCACGACCTTTGTCACCGCTTCTCCCGAGCTTCGGCTCCTTGATGGCGGGTTCGTATGCGCAGCAGCATTTCTTCCTGCCACGCAGCAGACGCCGCCTTCTGGGCCTCATGCAGTCTCTGTGCAAGACCCGGGGCTTCCTGGTGGAGAAATTCAATATCTCCCGCTGTAAGTATTGTGCCGCTTCGCTCCCTGCCGGGGGAAGGACCTGGGCCAGGTTAGGAAGGTTCCGTTTGTTGCGCTCCAGCAGCGTCCATGTCCGCTCCTGAAGGCCGCCAAACCTCAAATGCAATAACCGCACCTTGTTGTTTTTTTTCTTTTTCCTCCTCTTTTGGGGCGGCTCCAGGGCGGTATGCTGACAGCCACGCCTTCGTTTGGCCCATCCATTTTGACGGGCATTACCCCGCGGACAGTTTCTGATGGAAGGGGCGGTCCACACTTTTGGCGCCATGTGGGAGCCTGGCCCATGATAGGAGGTGTTAGAAGACCGTCTTTCCAATAGACTATGGCATCTGTTCTTCTTGGGCGGGCGCCATTTTAAGTGGAAATGACAGTCTAAGGTGTAAGGCACACAGAAGGTAATTCCTTCCTTTGCTGCGGGCACGCGATCCTGCTGACTACGCCAGTTGAGTGACGCTGTAAGCCCTACCCTGGGAGATGGGGGACTCGGGGTCCTGTGTTGTAGATGGGGTGCAGCCGTGGCCCGGACCCGCTCCGTGCCCAGGGCCGTCACATTAAAAAGGATGGTATGGGCTTATCCGGGTTGAGTGGCTGATCTCGACTACGCCACCTGTGGCACCTGGTGAAGGCCACCAGCGCCGCTACAGTCCGCTGAGGCAGGGTGTTATTGTAGCCATTGTTGTTACTACTCCCCACAGGTGGAGCAGGGCCTCAGGGCAGAGGGACAGGATGGAGGGGGTTGTAGTCTAGGAGGTCTGGTACTGCGTAGTGCGGTGTAATGCAGAATAAAGAGTCCGGAGGCCATAGGGGTTAACTTCCAGGGTTTTTATTCACGGTGGAGATTGCAGTTGGAAGGCTTCTCCCTGCTCCTCGCAGAGTTCTGCGGTCACCAGAGACGGGGGGGGGGGGGGGTCCGACAACCTCCAAGTAAGTCCAGTGTTCAATCAGGACTCCGCACCAGAGTGTTCCTAGACTTCAGACCGGGTCCTTACCTGTCTGTGTGTGTGTAGATAGGCCGGGTCTCCCTCTGAACTTCACTCAGAAAAAGGGTACGGGTGGCAGCTCCGCTCCTTCCGTTACCCGATGGGGTCCTCAGGGCCTACCGGACTTCCCTGACCAGGACGTACAGTGGCAAGGTCAGGTGTCGGGGGCCGGTACCCCTCTTGCAGCCGGAATCCCTCTGAATAAATCAGGTTGGCGAGGATAGGTGGCGTATACCGCTCCGTCTGCATCCCCCTGTGATCCATTTGCGGTGGAGCTACACT
The DNA here is from genome assembly GCF_046119375.1 of Phyllobates terribilis. NCBI lineage: Eukaryota > Metazoa > Chordata > Amphibia > Anura > Dendrobatidae > Phyllobates > Phyllobates terribilis. The sequence goes on along the minus strand of NW_027362940.1, from coordinate 772,232 downwards.
CCTAAGCTCCGGGCCTTCTTGGTCATGGTCCTTGACCGGGCTGAGACATTCATTATCTGCAACCTGCCCCTTGACCCAAAGCCAGGGTACGAGGGCCGTGCCTCCATCCACTGCAGGTCCACACAGGATCCACGCTCAGGGAGGAAGGTCACGATCAAAGAACGATCAATGAACCCAGAACCAAGGTGGCTTTGTATTAAATATGAAATTTAAAGTGTCACTAAACTGTGAATCCTCCACCCTCACCCACTAATTGGTTCCCCTATCTCTTGGTTCCCCAGTCTCCCGATTTCCAGTAGGGGCAGCACCTAGTGCCTACTAGCCCCCTCTGGTGGGAGAAGTGTGGTGTTGGATGTGGAGGTAGAATCCTGACCATCGCACTGTTGTTACCTCAGAGGAGGAACACTACACCCCATTAAAGAGGTGCAGCATCCCTGTGGCGGTCGAACCCTCAGGGGCGCCACACATACATATATAGTGAAGTCCATATTACGTATAGAGCTTCACTTATAAAGACAACCTTTGTCCATTTGCCGAAATATCAACATCGTGGATGAAATCCCCTGATAAGAAACTGAGCTAACTTTAGGCTATGTTCACATGTTGCGTTTTTGCAGCATTTATGAATTTTCTGCTGCGTTTTACAGTACCAGCAAAGACTGAGATTTCAGAAATCTCATGCACACTCTTTGTTTTTTTTTCCTGACTGTTTTGTCAAAGAGCTGCGTTTTTGCAAACAGCAGCATGTCACTTCTTTTAGCGTTTTTCACCCATAGAAAGCAATGGGTAGCGCAAAATTGCAGCAAAAACGCAGGTATCAAGTTTTGCTGTGTTTTTGGTGCAAAAACCTGAGGAAATTGAATCATGTTTCTTTTTATGCACTAAACTTTATCAGCATGCACAAGAAACAAATGTACCCTGACAAAAACGCAGAAAAAAACTCAGCAAAACCTGCTTTTTCTCTACTGCCAAGAGAGCAGGTTTTGGCAACGGAAAAAAAATTAGCAAAAACACAATGTGTGAATATAGCCTTACGGGTTGTAACCTGTGAAGATTGTGCAAAGCGCATCTCTCTACACTCCACTGTGTTAGCACTCAGAACGTCAGCTGGCTGTGAAGAACAGACTGGCCTGCCGAGAATCTGATCAAAAATATGGATGTGTGAATGAGGTCTTAGGCTGATGGGAGGGGATCAGTCAGATATGGAGACAGTCACCACCTCCAATAGTATATGATCTCCCATCAGCCTAAGGCCTCAATCACACGTGCAATATTTGCATACGAGTGCTATCCATCGTCTTCAAGGATAGCACTCGTACCTGTGATAGTCTATGGGGCCATTCACATGTCTGTGATTTTAGAGACATGCCCGATTTTGATCCAAGGGTCAGATTACACTTGGCCATGCAAGGTCAATGGGTTTGTGAAAAAAAAACGGACTGCACTCTGACATCTCAGTGCAGTCGATTTTTATGGTCTGTAAGAATGAAGAAGGTGGAGAATTGTTTTATTTTTTTATTTCTCCAGATACGAGAACAACGGATGACACTCAGGTCACACTCTGATTAAAGTCCGATCAGAATAATTGGCCATTTTTCTTGTATGTGGAAAAATCAGAAGTGTGAATGAGTCCTAAGGTTGTTTTTAATTAGTAGTGGATCCTACCTGCCCTTTAAATTTGGTTAGACAAAAAAGGGGGTGGGGTGGAAAAGCGCAGTGCTTGTGTGAACCTGTATGGAAGTGGAATATACGTGCAGATACAGTGGTCTGCTCACCTGAGTGGGTTGTGCAGACCGCACAACCCAGGTTAAACAGCTACTGGCGCTGATAGCGCTGCCACGATGCCTTCAGTGTCTCCTCTGGATTAGCAGATGGAGCTTCCAATCATGTGATTCCGGGTGGGGTCACATGGGTGATGACATCATCGCAGGTCCTACAGGTCCTGCAGCTGAAATTGTATCCAGTTCTCTGCAGCCTCCAGCCACAACTCCCAAGGGAAAAGTGAACAGTGTGCAAATTGAAGTGGTCAGTGGGGCGCTAGAAACTGGATAAGGCGCTGGAAAAGGATAAAACAAACCTCTTTATTGAAGTATTAATGCCCACAACACTTTTCTGCAGCGGTCTGCTGCCTTCATCAGGTGGAGTTATGGGAAAATGGCAGAAACAGGCACTTTTTGGCACTGACCACTTCAATTTGCACACTTTAAATTTGGTTAGTCCTATGAAAGAATGGTACATCTTGTTGTTCTTGATGGGCTCCCATGAATTGGCCAATTTATGCACCAAGTACCTTCATTTTCCATATCTCTACGCTTACAGAGGCGACTGTATTCTTTATTATGCAGTGATAGCAGCAGCGCCTGTTCACACTTAATTTATTCTGTCTGGAGGCGATATACATATGACGCGCCCCTGGGCCTGTGTCGCGCTGCGTTGCGCAGGCGGGAGCTTACCCGGAGCCGGATCTGTTGAGGGTTGTAGTCTCGTGGCGGTGACCCGGTCCGTGCCCAGGGAGTCAGACTAAGTGGCGCTGTATCAGCGGTAGATGTAGGACGACTACGCCACCCGTTGAATGCAGCTATGGAGCTGCCGCTGCAGGGCAGACCGCTGAGGCCGGTGGAAGGATGGTGCAGCGTGGATGGTATAACCCCCAACGGGAGGGGTATGGCCTCAGGGCAGCCGACGTGGATGATGGGGGTAGCAGGAATCACTCAGAGACGCTGCGGTGTGATTCAGGGTCTTTACTGGTGACAAAGATAGACCCTCCCGGAGTACTGGCTAGCGATCGGGGCCTGGTCAGTCCTTGAGCAGATGGGATCTCCCCTGGCCAGGCGGAGTTGTAGGCCTCCCAAACTGACTGTACTCTTCTGGCTACCTTGCTAGAGGCGGGTATAAGTAGCCCACGTCCCTGAGTGTACCGTGTGGTGCTCACCCGTATGGCCGGTGACTCGGGGCCTTCTAGTAGCTTCCGCTCCATGACGGCGGTGCTGGTCCCATGCGTGTGACCGTGCCTTCGGGTTTCTTGGCCAGAGGACCTGAAATCCCCTGCCTGACGGATTCTGCTGCTGGGTAGGAGTTAGTCCCCACAGCCTCGGACTCCGGGTCCGGTAAGAAATCTTCTCAGTCAGGGCGAGCTCTGCAGCTGCCAGCCCCTGACTCCTTGTAGCACTGCTCCCACAGAGCTCCTGTTGTTTCTTCCTATGCTGCTTCTCTTCTCTACTTCTGGCATGGCCCAGGAGCTGGGCCCAGCCGGAGCCACAGCTCCCTGTCAGCCCTCCTGGCTGAACTCTCCCTCTGAACTCTCTAACCCTGCCTCAGCCCCAGGTTTATACAGGGGAAGTTCTTCCCCTCCCAGGACTGGGCAGGAGGTGTGGCATGCACAGGATCCCTGACCAAGAGACCTCCCACCTGCTCTCAGACATAACATTGCTTGTTACTGTGGAAACCAGACCCCTGGGGTGCCACACATACATAAACACAGAGGGGTTGTCCAAGTTTGGGCTGAAAGTTTACAATCGCTCTATATGACTACGGTCATCTGAATCCTCACATCATACGCTGTCAGGATTCTTCGATGACAATGGCAAGAGTAGCTGGTCACGTACAAGTATGTGTTTTGCATATCTGTGGTCACGTGTCGATTAAACGTGCTCGGCCGCATTCAGTTCCCTTGTATTGATCGAGGACGAACACGTCTAGTCAGAATGTGACTGGAAGCATGCAAATTGTTAGAACCCTCCTGTTTGTTTGTTTTTTCCTTCCTGTGTATAGCGGTCATGTGACCATTTGCCTTTATATTACAGCTCCGCCCTTTTGGCTCTGTTGGACTTCAGTGTTGTTTGACTGCTTCTCTAGCCAGGTGCTTCTGTGCCTATCTGGCAGCTCGCTTGGTCCTTCTGGGACCTCTAGTACCCTTTTGTCAGTTTGTATTTTTGTGTTCTGCAACTACTCTGTTTAGGAGGTGTCCCATTTTTGTCCCAGTCCTTAGTTCTTTTAGGGACCCCTCTCCTTTATGCTATAGGTCTCCGTTCAGACTAGCTGAAGACTAAGGCGGGTCTGTTCACTCGGAACAGGCAGCCCGCTACAACGTAGGGATTCAGCTTAGTCTTATTGTAGGGACAGCCTTCCCCTATCTTTCCTTAGTTCATGTTGCAGATCATAACACAAATCACATACTTGTGGTGGCATGACCGCCTGCACGCGATGTGTGCGCTCTGAGGATTCAGAAGTCTGCAGTCATAGAGTGATTGCAGACTTTCATCTCAAGACTGGACAACCCTTTAAAGGGGTTGTCCACTACTTTGACATTGATGCCCTGTCCTTAGGATAGGGCATCAATGTATGATCGGCTGGGGTCCCACACGTGGCATCGCTGCCGATCAGCTGTTATCGTGCCGGTGGCCGCCGGCCGGAAGTCCTTGCCTGTGGTGCCTGGCCGTCAAGTTATAGTGGCGGCCGCTTGTAACTGTATATCCGCCTCCTATTCAATTGAATGGGAGGCGGATGTGCAGTTACGAGCGGCGGCCACTACAGATGGACGGCCAAGCACCGCAGATAAGGACTTGTGGCCGCTGCCGCCGGCATGATAACAGCTGATTGATGGGGATGGGGCGTCCGGGACCCCGGCCGATCATACATTGATGCCCTATCCTATGGATAGAGCATCAATGTCAAAGTAGTGGATAACTTTTTTAAGAGTACATTCCCACTTTCAGGATTTGTTGCGGTTTTCACGCTGCAGAATTTTTGTACTTATTATGTAAATTACTGGACACGCATTTTTACACATGCGGATCTTCCTCAACTAAGCAAGTCTATGAGGAAAGTCTACATGCGGACCCACAAGAGAAATCGACATGCTCGGGGTCTGAAGGACACGCCGCATCTCAGTTTCCGCTGGTGATCCGCTGGTGCACAGAGATGCATAGTGGACAGAAAAGAACATCCACTATGCTGTAACATCTGGCTGTTGCGGGTTTGACACTGCATAAATATGCAGCGTCAAAACCGCAGCAAATCTTGAACGTGGGAACGTACCCTTAGGCTCTGTGCCCATGATCCGGAGCCGCTGCGGGTTTGACGCTGCGTGTTTATGCAGCGTCAAAGGAAAGTCTGCAGGTGAAAAAAAAATGGTAGCTATTCCGCAGCATTGGGGCCGCAGGCTGGTACGCATTGTGCGCACATACAGTGTGGCTAGCTGCAGCAATACTAGTGATTAGTGATGGTCTGGGGTCAGATGTACTCACTCTGACAGCCGTGTCCTTTGCTCTGCTGTGCACTCTGCAGCCTGTCCATTCCTCCTTCAGTTAATCCTTCATTAGGAGTGCATGATCTGCAATGCAGATAAATGTGTGTAAAGAAGTCATTTAAACAATTTATTAATAGGCTTCCATTGTCACAGGTGTCCTAATGTTTAGCTCAACCCTCTGGTCCCAGGTTCAGGATCTCTGTGGTGACTGACAGACACAAGACAGTGGCTTGGTGTGAGGGGCTTCCTGACTTTTTATTTGTTTGCAGCCCTCCTCCCCAGTTACCCTAGATAGTTGGCAGAATTCCAAACACGACCCCTCCCCCCTGCCTTAACACCCGCACATCCAAAACAGGACACAAAGTAAAAGAAATTCATTTACATTTCACACTTACAGTACAGAGTGCCAGTCAGAGACTTACCCTGCAGCCAGGCCGGCTCCCTCTGCAGCCAGTCACAGACTTACCCTGCAGCCCTGCCGGCTCCCTCTGCAGCCAGTCAGAGACTTACCCTGCAGCCAGGCCGGCTCCTCTGCAGCCAGTCAGAGACTTACCCTGCAGCCAGGCCGACTCCCTCTGCAGCAAGTCAGAGACTTACCATGCAGCCAGGCCGGCTCCCTGTGCAGCCAGTCAGAGACTTACCCTGCAGCCAGGCCGGCTCCTCTGCAGCCAGTCAGAGACTTACCCTGCAGCCAGGCCGGCTCCCTCTGCAGCCAGTCAGAGACTTACCCTGCAGCCAGGCCGGCTCCCTCTGCAGCCAGTCAGAGACTTACCCTGCAGCCCTGCCGGCTCCCTCTGCAGCCAGCCAGAGACTTACCCTGCAGCCAGGCCGGCTCCCTCTGCAGCCAGTCAGAGACTTACCCTGCAGCCAGGCCGGCTCCCTCTGCAGCCAGTCAGAGACTTACCCTGCAGCCAGGCCGACTCCCTCTGCAGCCAGTCAGAGACTTACCCTGCAGCCAGGCCGACTCCCTCTGCAGCCAGTCAGAGACTTACACTGCAGCCAGGCCGGCTCCCTCTGCAGCCAGTCAGAGACTTACCCTGCAGCCAGGCCGACTCCCTCTGCAGCCAGCCAGAGGCTTACCCTGCAGCCAGGCCGGCTCCCTCTGCAGCCAGTCAGAGACTTACCCTGCAGCCAGTCAGAGACTTACCCTGCAGCCAGGCCGGCTCCCTCTGCAGCCAGTCAGAGACTTACCCTGCAGCCAGGCCGGCTCCTCTGCAGCCAGTCAGAGACTTACCCTGCAGCCAGTCAGAGACTTACCCTGCAGCCAGGCCGGCTCCCTCTGCAGCCAGTCAGAGACTTACCCTGCAGCCAGTCAGAGACTTACCCTGCAGCCAGGCCGGCTCCCTCTGCAGCCAGTCAGAGACTTACCCTGCAGCCAGGCCGGCTCCCTCTGCAGCCAGTCAGAGACTTACCCTGCAGCCAGGCCGGCTCCCTCTGCAGCCAGTCAGAGACTTACCCTGCAGCCAGGCCGACTCCCTCTGCAGCCAGTCAGAGACTTACACTGCAGCCAGGCCGGCTCCCTCTGCAGCCAGTCAGAGACTTACCCTGCAGCCAGGCCGACTCCCTCTGCAGCCAGCCAGAGACTTACCCTGCAGCCCTGCCGGCTCCCTCTGCAGCCAGTCAGAGACTTACCCTGCAGCCAGTCAGAGACTTACCCTGCAGCCATCCCGGCTCCCTCTGCAGCCAGTCAGAGACTTACCCTGCAGCCAGGCCGACTCCCTCTGCAGCCAGTCAGAGACTTACACTGCAGCCAGGCCGGCTCCCTCTGCAGCCAGTCAGAGACTTACCCTGCAGCCAGGCCGACTCCCTCTGCAGCCAGCCAGAGACTTACCCTGCAGCCCTGCCGGCTCCCTCTGCAGCCAGTCAGAGACTTACCCTGCAGCCAGTCAGAGACTTACCCTGCAGCCAGGCCGGCTCCCTCTGCAGCCAGTCAGAGACTTACCCTGCAGCCAGGCCGGCTCCTCTGCAGCCAGTCAGAGACTTACCCTGCAGCCAGTCAGAGACTTACCCTGCAGCCAGGCCGGCTCCCTCTGCAGCCAGTCAGAGACTTACCCTGCAGCCCTGCCGGCTCCCTCTGCAGCCAGTCAGAGACTTACCCAGCAGCCAGGCCGGCTCCTCTGCAGCCAGTCAGAGACTTACCCTGCAGCCCTGCCGGCTCCCTCTGCAGCCAGTCAGAGACTTACCCTGCAGCCAGGCCGGCTCCCTCTGCAGACAGTCAGAGACTTACCCTGCAGCCAGGCCGGCTCCTCTGCAGCCAGTCAGAGACTTACCCTGCAGCCAGGCCGGCTCCTCTGCAGCCAGTCAGAGACTTACCCTGCAGCCAGGCCGGCTCCCTGTGCAGCCAGTCAAAGACTTACCCTGCAGCCAGGCCTGCTCCTCTGCAGCCAGTCAGAGACTTACCCTGCAGCCAGGCCGGCTCCCTCGGCAGCCAGTCAGAGACTTACCCTGCAGCCAGGCCGGCTCCCTCTGCAGCCAGTCAGAGACTTACCCTGCAGCCAGGCCGGCTCCTCTGCAGCCAGCCAGAGACTTACCCTGCAGCCAGACCGGCTCCTCTGCAGCCAGTCAGAGACTTACCCTGCAGCCAGGCCGGCTCCTCTGCAGCCAGTCAAAGACTTACACTGCAGCCAGGCCGGCTCCCTCTGCAGCCAGTCAGAGACTTACCCTGCAGCCAGGCCGGCTCCCTCTGCAGCCAGTCAGAGACTTACCCTGCAGCCAGGCCGGCTCCCTGAGCAGCCAGTCAGAGACTTACTCTGCAGCCAGGCCGGCTCCTCTGCAGCCAGTCAGAGACTTACCCTGCAGCCAGGCCGGCTCCCTCTGCAGCCAGTCAGAGACTTACCCTGCAGCGCGGCCGGCTCCTCTGCCTCCACTAGGCAGCTCTAATGATGGTCGCTCAGGCTGCTCAGCCTCAACTCCTCTCTGCTGTGCATGCAGCGTAGCCATCTAGAGGGGCGTGTCTATCGACAGGACATCCGACGCCGGGCCCCCTGATCACTCGGGCCCCATAGCAGTTGCGTGGTCTGCCTCTATGGACGGTACGCCACTGCCTCTGAGTTTGTTTGTATGTTGTTCGTTTTTGTCTTAGGCTATGTGCCCACGATGCAGAAATGCTCAGGATTTTTTCCTGAGCGTTTCTGCATCTCCCTGGCAGAAAAAAACGCATGCGGATTGTACATTCGGATTGTACATGCAGATTGTACATGCAGATTGTACATGCGGATCGTACATGCGGATTGTACATGCGGATTGTACATGCGCTTTTCCTGCCAGGGACATGCGGATGTGAAGCGTTCTTCACATGCATTTCCGCATGCGGGTGTCAAGCGCTTTCCAAGCGATTTTAGCATCACTTGGAAAGTGCTTGTGACAACTAGGTCACACTATATAAATCCATGCAAACGGCATGGATTTATATAGTGTGACCCGAGAGAATGGTTAAAAATAAAAAAATTAACCTATACTTACCTTCTGATGGCCCCTGTACGCTGTACTGAAAGACCTGCCGTCACATGACTGTGACGTCACCGCAGGTCCTTCAGTCCTGCGCGATCTATCGGCAAGCACAGGGAAGGAGTCCGGGGGCCGTCGGAAGGTGAATATAATCTTTATTTTTTATTTTATTCTTTTTTTTACAGCTTTTAATGGTACCTGGGTGTGGAGGAGAGTCTCCTGTCCTCCACACGCGGGTACCATCCGCACATTAGAACGCGCCAATTACGCAAGTACAGATGGAGTCTTGCCAAATTGGCGCGTTCTAATGCAAGTCGATGGCGGGGAAAACGCAGCGCTTCCGCAAAATTAATGGACATGCTGCAGATTTTTGAGCGCAGCATAAACGCTGCGGAAAAATCCGCAGCATGGGCATTGAAAGTGCGGAATTGCATTGGAGACCATGGGGGAAGGTTTACCAAGCGTTTCCCAAGCGTTTACGCTGCGGAAATTCCGCAGCATAAACGCTTGAAAAACGCATCGTGGGCACACAACCTTACTGGATGACATATTATTGTACCCTTTTAATTGCACTAAGTAAAGGTTATATTTTAACTAAACTTTGATACCACTTTGCTTGGATTAATGTCTATAAGGACGTCCTCTGTACAGTAACTTCAATCTAGATGTCTCAGTACAGAGGTGACTAGATCGGAGTTGCAGCACTGAGGTCCATGATCTCTGTGCACTGTACTGTGTATAAGGACGTCCTCTGTACAGTAACTTCAATCTAGATGTCTCAGTACAGAGGTGACTAGATCGGAGTTGCAGCACTGAGGTCCATGATCTCTGTGCACTGTACTGTGTATAAGGACGTCCTCTGTACAGTAACTACAATCTAGATGTCTCAGTACAGATGTGACTAGATCGGAGTTGCTGCACTGAGGTCCATGATCTCTGTGCACTGTACTGTGTATAAGGACGTCCTCTGTACAGTAACCTCAATCTAGATGTCTCAGTACAGAGGTGACTAGATCGGAGTTGCAGCACTGAGGGCCATGATCTCTGTGCACTGTACTGTGTATAAGGACGTCCTCTGTACAGTAACTACAATCTAGATGTCTCAGTACAGAGGTGACTAGATCGGAGTTGCTGCACTGAGGTCCATGATCTCTGTGCACTGTACTGTGTATAAGGACGTCCTCTGTACAGTAACCTCAATCTAGATGTCTCAGTACAGAGGTGACTAGATCAGAGTTGCTGCAGTAAGGTTCATGATCTCTGTGCACTGTACTGTGTATAAGGACGTCCTCTGTACAGTAACTTCAGTTTAGATGTCTCAGTACAGATGTGACTAGATCGGAGTTGCTGTACTGAGGTCCATGATCTCTGTGCACTGTACTGTGTATAAGGACGTCTTCTGTACAGTAACTTCAATCTAGATGTCTCAGTACAGAGGTGACTAGATCAGAGTTGCTGCAGTAAGGATCATGATTTCTGTGTACTGTACTGTGTATAAGGACGTCCTCTGTACAGTAACTTCAATTTAGATGTCTCAGTACAGAGGTGACTAGATCGGAGTTGCTGCACTGAGGTCCATGATCTCTGTGCACCGTACTGTGTATAAGGACGTCCTCTGTACAGTAACTTCAGTCTAGTTGTCTCAGTACAGAGGTGACTAGATCGGAGTTGCAGCACTGAGGTCCATGATTTCTGTGCACCGTACTGTGTATAAGGATGTCCTCTGTACAGTAACTTCAATCTAGATGTCTCAGTACAGAGGTGACTAGATCGGAGTTGCAGCACTGAGGTCCATGATCTCTGTGCACCGTACTGTGTATAAGGACGTCCTCTGCACCGTAACTTCAATCTAGATGTCTCAGTACAGAGGTGACTAGATCGGAGTTGCTGCACTGAGGTCCATGATCTCTGTGCACCGTACTGTGTATAAGGACGTCCTCTGTACAGTAACTTCAGTCTAGTTGTCTCAGTACAGAGGTGACTAGATCGGAGTTGCAGCACTGAGGTCCATGATCTCTGTGCACTGTACTGTGTATAAGGACATCCTCTGTACAGTAACTTCAATCTAGATGTCTCAGTACAGAGGTGACTAGATCGGAGTTGCTGTAGTGAGATTCATAGTTTGTGTGCACTGTACTGTGTATAAGGACGTCCTCTGTACAGTAACTTCAGTCTAGATGTCTCAGTACAGAGGTGACTAGATCGGAGTTGCTGTAGTGAGATTCATAGTTTGTGTGCACTGTACTGTGTATAAGGACGTCCTCTGTACAGTAACTTCAGTCTAGATGTCTCAGTACAGAGGTGACTAGATGGGAGTTGCTGCACTGAGGTCCATGATCTCTGTGCACTGTACTGTGTATAAGGACGCCCCTTGTACAGCAACTCCATGCTAGCCGTCTCACTACAGAGGTGACTAGCTTGGAGTTGCTGTATGGAGGCTCGTGATGTCTGTGCACTGTAAGGAATATAAGTATGTTCTCTATACAGTAACTCCATTCTGTCTCACTACAGAGATGACTAGAACTGAGTTGCTGCAGTGAGGTACATGATTTCTGGGCACAGTAGTACAGCTTGCCTAACGGACGTATCTAAATAATAATGATTGTGCCTGCGCACAGAAGCATTTTTTGGGGGGCTTGCACCAAGATCCCTTGGAAATGAGCAGTAAACATTATTCTGCATTAATTTATTGATCAAATTGGGGTAAATAAACAGCAAAACAGCTATGTTAGGCATGTGTGAGAAGCACACGATCACTCATGTCTACGGATGGGACTAGCTAGACTATTATTATAACCACGTGCACTCTGCCTAAAGGATAGTAACTCTGCAAAGGGATTCTGTCATAAAGACAAAAAAAGACGGCTCCAATGTAGTGCAGGCACTCGGTGCACCCTTGTTGTGCCGGACAGCTCAGTGCACTTTACCACATACTTGCTTTTCTCTAGTCCAGGTGTATGAGCCTTAATGGGGTATAATTGTCCGCACCTAGAAAAATAAATAATTTGAGTGGGGTGAGGGGGGTTGTGCTTCATTCTTAGCAAGACAAAGTGCTATTTTCAGGGACACCATATTTCTTTTCTACAACCCCTGGCAAAAATTATGGAGTCACCGGGCTCGGAGGATGTTCATTCAGTTGTTTAATGTTGTTGAAAAAAAGCAGATCACAGACATGGCACAAAACTAAAGTCATTTCAAATGGCAACTTTATGGCTTTAGGAAACACAAAAAGAAATCAAGATTAAAAATGTGGTACCACATCCTGATCCTCATCTTCTAGTCCTGTTCTCATCCTGGTCCCCTGCGGACATTCGCTGCTGGCCTGTGATTGACCCACAGTTGGCATTGGTATAGCTGAGCAAAGAGCTTGTCTGTGCACGGCGCCTGCAATATGTTCCACTGAAAAAGTGCTGACGTGCCACAATCCTCCAGGTGTACGGTGCCTGCGGCCTGCATGAAGCAGCCCCTGTGGCCAAATGTTTAAGACCCCCGCTCGAGTCTATAAAGCTACAGCTGCCAATCAAAATACAGGGTGCCATGATATACTGAGGGGCTGCCATTGGTTTGATTAGTTATTCTGTGATGACAGAATCTCTTTACCCCCTGAGTGATTTCAGACCAATCACCTATTCTGTGGAGAAGTGATAAAGATTTACAAGACAGTGACTTGAAGGGTCAACGTGATATTTGACATTTTTTCTCAACATTTTATTTCAGTTCTATTTTCAAGCAGATCAGGGGGTGTTCATATCCTGAGACGACCATAAGCTGCCCCCAAAAAACTCACTGTCTTCACCGAGGGGTGCGCAGTTCAGGCATAAGAAAGATATACTCAGTCCATAATATGGATATCCATGGAAAACGGAGGGCTTGTAGTGATCGATGGGTTATTGCATTGTGGGGTGTCTAGGTTCTGCTTGAAAGTATAAGGACATTCACAAATGAAAAAGATATAATACAAGGTTTACTTAAATCTTGCAAATGAGAAAACAGGTGTACTGGTGTGATAATTCTAATAATCCAGGTGCATCTCACTAAATTAGAATATCATCAAAAAGTTAATTTATTTCAGTTCTTCAATACAAAAAGTGAAACTCATATAGAGTCATTACAGACAGAGTCATCTATTTCAAGTGTTTATTTCTGTTAATGTTGATGATTATGGCTTACAGCCAATGAAAACACAAAAGTCATTATCTCAATAAATTAGAATAATTAACAAAAAACACCTGCAAAGGCTTCCTAAGCATTTAACAAGGTCCTTTAGTCTGTTTCAGTAGGCTCCACAATCATGGGGAAGACTGCTGACTTGACAGATGTCCAGAAGGCAGTCACTGACACACTCCACAAGGTCTCAGAGTCTGGAGGAAGAGTGGAGAGCCCACAATCCAAGCTGCTTGAGGTCTAGTGTGAAGTTTCCACAATCGGTGATGGTTTGGGGAGCCATGTCATCTGCTGGTGTAGGTCCACTGTGTTTTATCAAGACCAAACTCAGCGCAGCCGTCTACCAGGACATTTTACAGCACTTCATGCTTCCCTCTGCCGACAAGCTTTTTGGAGATGGAAATGTCATTCTCCAGCAGGACTTGGCCCCTGTCCACACTGCCAAAAGTACCAATACCTGGTTTAAAAACAACAGTATCACTGTGCTTGGTTGGTAGCAAACTCGCCTGACCTTAACCCCATAGAGAATCTATTATAGAGAATCTATGGGGTATTGTCAAGAGGAAGATGAGAGACATCAGACCCAACAATGATGACGAGCTGAAGGCTGCTATCAAAGCCATTTAAAAGTGTACTCAATAGTACAACTAGGACAAAAATTAACTACACATATCAATAAAAGCACCATATGAGGGATGGATAATAAGGGTGGTAGGTAGTACAGACAGACTTGCCCTAAGCAGCCCTAGTGGAGTATCTCTCCCTCCCTAACATCGGAGTGTTTTCACCCTAGTAGTGCAGATTGGTGTCCCCGCTCCTCGGAGGCTGTCCCTTGCTTATCCCTACGTATCCCTAAGCACACACACAAACAATAAACATATTGACCAGCAGTATATACTAGTCATGCCATAATTGACATGCTAAACATCAAAAAATCACACAACATTTATGTCAGTGGAAAAAACAATAAATACACAAATTTATGGATCCCATAAATAATTTGTCAACAAATTAGGACCACCCTCCCTAAATTTTTGCTCATATAGGTAGATAGATAAGAGCAGCAATCACCCACTTATACAAATGAGTACCATTACATGACAGAAATACTGGTCAAAACACCAAAAAAGAGAAATGGACTTATCTGATCTCTAGTCCATCTGAGGTCACGGTAGATGCCTTGGGCGATGTTTCTTTTAAATCCCTCAATAGGTAACTGTCCAGGACAAATCACAGAGGTTCTACAATGTTTCAAAGTATGGTTCCAAACACACCAGACATCCGCTTTTCCAATCCCTCAAAGAAATATATAGCCATCAGCAAAGAACAAAAGTCCCAACGCGTTTCACCCCCTCCTCGATATGGGGCTCTTCAGGGGACAGGGAAATGTTAGAGGAGAGAGACCATAATAGGTGCACCCAGGATAAGTGCTTCCATTCCTATATTTCTTTGAGCGATTGGAAAAGCGGATGCCTGGTGTGTTTGGAACCATACTTTGAAACATTGTGGAACCTCTGTGATTTGTCCTGGACAGTTACCTATTGAGGGATTTAAAGGAAACATCGCCCAAGGCATCTACCGTGACCTCAGATGGACTAGAGATCAGATAAGTCCATTTCTCTTTTTTGGTGTTTTGAACAGTATTTCTGTCATGTAAATGTAGCACCCTGAGGATTCGGCTGCTACAGGGGTATTGCACCTCAACCCAGAGGTGTGATATTCCACTCCCGGGTAAGGATGGAGTGTGGAACTGAGCTCAGTTAGCTGCATGCACTACACACATCCCATTTCCGAGGAACAGACCGACGGTACTCCCACCAGTTTATGTGCAGGTACGACAGTGTCTGTTCCTGGCTGGAGTGGGAGGGGGGGTGGAACATCCCAGTAGTGTAGGGGCAGATAGGGGGAGCAGCCTGGGTAAAGCTAGGAGCTCATTGGGTGCTGGTCACCTGAGCTCACACATAGAGGGAGTATATAAGGTGGGAACCATCTTAGATCAGGGTCAGTCTGTCAGAGTTGAGTCAGAGAAGCAGAGCAGCTCAGCCAGCTCCAAGGCCAAGAGAGAGAGAGAGGAGAAAGAAGGACCCAGAGGGGGAGAAGAGGGAACTCCAAGAACCCAAAATTAGATCAGAGGGTGAAGAGTTGGCACAAGGGTACCGGATCCCAAGCTGGTGGAGGGCCCTAATCCTTAGCCAGAGACCGGAGGTCGTGGGCAGGATCTGCCACGACCACCCACTAAATCCACCCGGAAGGCAAACCAAGAATAGGGTCAGGGAACCCAGAGACAAGGGTTTACCAACAAGAGGCCCGAGGGAGCCGGACTTAGGTGGATCCCTGGTGGGGAAGGCCGGAGAGGAGGACAAGTCAGAAAGGGAGCTCAGGACTACACTCCGGAGTTGCCTGGGAGTTGACCGAGTCCAGGACCTGGTGGACGCAGCACGGCTTGGGTGGTCACTGCTGTACACAGTGACCCGAGCAACACCAGTAAGTAAAACCCTGGAACTGCATTTTATGCCTCTGAGTCTCCTTGCTGCACCTTCACAACCACCATCCTCCACGGCTGACCCCCTGAGGCTATACCCCTCCCGTTGGGGGTTATACTACCGCAGCTGCACACACACCACCAGCCTCAGCGGACCATCTTGCAGCGGCGGCCTTTTGACCGCAAATCAACGGGTGGCGTAGTCGACACTAATAACATCTATAAGGACTGCCGCACACTGAGCTTGACACCCTGGGCACGGACCGGGTCACAGCCACTCGGAGACTACAACCCCCATCTGATCCGGCTCCGGGTATTCCTAACAACATGGCCCAGGGGGCGCGTCATAATGGTACTCATTTGTATAAGTGGGTGATTGCTGCTCTTATCTATCTACCCACAGTACAGACCAAAAGTTTGGACACACCTTCTCATTTAAAGATTTTTCTGTATTTTCATGACTATGAAAATTGTACATTCACACTGAAGGCATCAAAACTATGAATTAACACATGTGGAATTATATACTTAACAAAAAAGTGTGAAACAACTGAAAATATGTCTTATATTCTAGGTTCTTCAAAGTAGCCACCTTTTGCTTTGATGACTGCTTTGCACACTCTTGGCATTCTCTTGATGAGCTTCAAGAGGTAGTCACCAGAAATGGTTTTCACTTCACAGGTGTGCCCTGTCAGGTTTAATAAGTGGGATTTCTTGCCTTATAAATGGGGTTGGGACCATCAGTTGTGTTGTGCAGTAGTCTGGTGGATACACAGCTGATAGTCCTACTGAATAGACTGTTAGAATTTGTATTATGGCAAGAAAAAAGCAGCTAAGTAAAGAAAAACGAGTGGCCATCATTACTTTAAGAAATGAAGGTCAGTCAGTCCGAAAAATTGGGAAAACTTTGAAAGTGTCCCCAAGTGCAGTTGCAAAAGCCATCAAGCGCTACAAAGAAACTGTCTCACATGAGGACCACCCCAGGAAAGGAAGACCAAGAGTCACCTCTGCTTCTGAGGATAAGTTTATCCGAGTCACCAGCCTCAGAAATCGCAGGTTAACAGCAGCTCAGATTAGAGACCAGGTCAATGCTACACAGAGTTCTAGCAGCAGACACATCTCTTCAACAACTGTTAAGAGGAGACTTTGTGCAGTAGACCTTCATGGTAAAATAGCTGCTAGGAAACCACTGCTAAGGACAGGCAACAAGCAGAAGAGACTTGTTTGGGCTAAAGAACACAAGGAATGGACATTAGACCAGTGGAAATCTGTGCTTCGGTCTGATGAGTCAAATTTGAGATCTTTGGTTCCAACCACCGTGTCTTTGTGCAACGCAGAAAAGGTGAACGGATGGACTCTACATGCCTGGTTCCCACCGTGAAGCATGGAGGAGGAGGTGTGATGGTGCTTTGCTGGTGACACTGTTGGGGATTTATTCAAAATTGAAGGCATACTGAACCAGCATGGCTACCACAGCATCTTGCAGCGGCATGCTATTCCATTCGGTTTGTGTTTAGTTGGACCATCATTTATTTTTCAAAAGGACAATGACCCCAAACACACCTCCAGGCTGTGTAAGGGCTATTTGACCAGGCAGGAGAGTGATGGGGTGCTACGCCAGATGACCTGGCCTCCACAGTCACCAGACCTGAACCCAATCGAGATGGCTTGGGGTGAGCTGGACCGCAGAGTGAAGGCAAAAGGGCCAACAAGTGCTAAGCATCTCTGGGAACTCCTTCAAGATTGTTTGAGGACCATTTCCGGTGACTACCTCTTGAAGCTCATCAAGAGAATGCCAAGAGTGTGCAAAGCAGTCATCAAAGCAAAAGGTGGCTACTTTGAAGAACCTAGAATATAAGACATATTTTCAGTTGTTTCACACTTTTTTGTTAAGTATATAATTCCACATGTGTTAATTCATAGTTTTGATGCCTTCAGTGTGAATGTACAATTTTCATAGTCATGAAAATACAGAAAAATCTTTAAATGAGAAGGTGTGTCCAAACTTTTGGTCTGTACTGTATATGAGCAAAAATTTAGGGGGGTGGTCCTTATTTGTTGACAAATTATTTATGGGATCCATTCCTCTGTGTATTTATTGTTGGGTTCAGGTCTGGTGACTGTGGAGGCCAGGTCATCTGGCGTAGCACCCCATCACTCTCCCTCCTGGTCAAATAGCCCTTACACAGCCTGGAGGTGTGTTTGGGGTCATTGTCCTTTTGAAAAATAAATGATGGTCCAACTAAACGCAAACCGGATGGAATAGCATGCCGCTGCAAGATGCTGTGGTAGCCATGCTGGTTCAGTATGCCTTCAATTTTGAATAAATCCCCAACAGTGTCACCAGTAAAGCACCCCCACACCATCACACCTCCTCCTCCATGCTTCACGGTGGGAACCAGGCATGTAGAGTCCATCCGTTCACCTTTTCTGCGTTGCACAAAGACACGGTGGTTGGAACCAAAGATCTCAAATTTGGACTCATCAGACCAAAGCACAAATTTCCACTGGTCTAATGTCCATTCCTTGTGTTCTTTAGCCCAAACAAGTCTCTTCTGCTTGTTGCCTGTCCTTAGCAGTGGTTTCCTAGCAGCTATTTTACCATGAAGGTCTACTGCACAAAGTCTCCTCTTAACAGTTGTTGAAGAGATTTGTCTGCTGCTAGAACTCTGTGTAGCATTGACCTGGTCTCTAATCTGAGCTGCTGTTAACCTGCGATTTCTGAGGCTGGTGACTCGGATAAACTTATCCTCAGAAGCAGAGGTGACTCTTGGTCTTCCTTTCCTGGGGTGGTCCTCATGTGAGCCAGTTTCTTTGTAGCGCTTGATGGTTTTTGCAACTGCACTTGGGGACACTTTCAAAGTTTTCCCAATTTTTCGGACTGACTGACCTTCATTTCTTAAAGTAATGATGGCCACTCGTTTTTCTTTACTTAGCTGCTTTTTTCTTGCCATAATACAAATTCTAACAGTCTATTCAGTAGGACTATCAGCTGTGTATCCACCAGACTTCTGCACAACACAACTGATGGTCCCAACCCCATTTATAAGGCAAGAAATCCCACTTATTAAACCTGACAGGGCACACCTGTGAAGTGAAAACCATTTCCGGTGACTACCTCTTGAAGCTCATCACGAGAATTCCAAGAGTGTGCAAAGCAGTCATCAAAGGAAAAGGTGGCTACTTTGAAGAACCTAGAATATAAGACATATTTTCAGTTGTTTCACACTTTTTTGTTAAGTATATAATTTCACATGTGTTAATTCATAGTTTTGATGCCTTCAGTGTAAATGTACAATTTTCATAGTCATGAAAATACAGAAAAATCTTTAAATGAGAAGGTGTGTCAAAAAATTTGGTCTGTACTGTAGGTAGATAGATAAGAGCAGCAATCACCCACTTATACAAATGAGTACCATTACATGACAGAAATACTGTTCAAAACACCAAAAAAGAGAAATGGACTTATCTGATCTCTAGTCCATCTGAGGTCACGGTAGATGCCTTGGGCGATGTTTCCTTTAAATCCCTCAATAGGTAACTGTCCAGGACAAATCACAGAGGTTCCACAATGTTTCAAAGTATGGTTCCAAACACACCAGGCATCCGCTTTTCCAATCCCTCTTTTCGCCGCACTTCCGCAGAATAATTGGTAGTGCTGCGGATTTTTCCGCAATGATAATCCGCAGCGGAAATTTCCGCATGTGCACAGCACATGCGGATTATCATTGGGGAACATGGCAGACCTTCTACCAAGCATTTTTAAGCGTTTCTGCAGCGGAACTGCCGCTGCGGAAACGCTTAAAAAGCGAATAGTGGGCACACAGCCTAAAAAAAATTATTATAATTAATATTGTGCCAAATTAATTTCACGTGAACTATCACATGATCTATCACAGGGGATCATGTGACATGTCACATGATACATCAGGTGTGTGTGTGTCCTGGGCCCTTGCCACTCTTAATCCACTCCTGGCCCCCTCACACCACCCACACAGCCCCCTGGATGCCCCTCACACCAACCCCCTTTATGCCAGCACAGCATTTATTCACATGGTCAGTTCTCCCCGCCTCAGTCCTCACAGCACAACGCTGAACACGAGCTCCTCATCACCATCCTCCTGTCCCGGCACAATGTGCGCACTGCTGCAGCTGCAGGTGGAATAGTGTCCACTGGACTGAGAAGGCCCCGCCCCTTCCGGTGACATCATGATTCCATAAAATCACTCCTCCCCCTCAAGACATCAACTCCAATCTAGACGCTCCCCTGTTGCTGAGGCGTGGTGACGCTGTAGCTGGGTGATTGCAGTCAGAGTAGTGGTGTTTGGCGTCTGTACTACAGGTAAGAAGATGGGAATGTGCCAAGGTGATTACTACATTCAGGACAATAAGTAGCTAGCTGTAGGTGTGCAGAATCCCACTCCCAATATTGTCAGGGTCTCACACCCCCTGGTGTCGTGGGCTGTCGGGCTCCCGCACCCCCTGGTGTCGTGGGCTGTCGGGCTCCCGCACCCCTTCGTGTCGTGGGCTGTCGGGCTCCCGCACCCCCTCGTGTCGTGGGCTGTCGGGCTCCCGCACCCCCTGGTGTCGTGGGCTGTCGGGCTCCCGCACCCCCTGGTGTCGTGGGCTGTCGGGCTCCCGCACCCCCTCGTGTCGTGGGCTGTCGGGCTCCCGCACCCCCTCGTGTCGTGGGCTGTCGGGCTCCCGCACCCCCTGGTGTCGTGGGCTGTCGGGCTTCCGCACCCCCTCGTGTCGTGGGCTGTCGGGCTCCCGCACCCCCTCGTGTCGTGGGCTGTTGGGCTCCCGCACCCCCTTGTGTCGTGAGCTGTCGGGCTCCCGCACCCCCTCGTGTCGTGGGCTGTCGGGCTCCCGCACCCCCTCGTGTCGTGGGCTGTCGGGCTCCCGCACCCTTCATGTCGTGGGCTGTCAGGCTCCCGCACCCCCTCGTGTCATGGGCTGTCAGGCTCCCGCACCCCCACGTGTCATGGGCTGTCAGGCTCCCGCACCCCCTCTTGTCGGGGGCTGTCAGGCTCCCACACCCCCTCGTGTCGTGGGCTGTCAGGCTCCCACACCCCCTCATGTCGTGAGCTGTCAGGCTCCCGCACCCCCTCCTGTCGTGGGCTGTCAGGCTACTGTGCCCCATCGTGCCGTGGGCTGTCAGGCTCCCGCACCCCGTCGTGTCGTGGGCTGTCAGGCTCCCGCACCCCCTGGTGTCGTGGGCAGTGGGGCTCCCGCGCCCCCTCGTGCCATGGGCTGTCAGGCTCCTGCACCCCCTGGTGTCGTGGGTTGTCAGGCTTCCGCACCCCCTCGTGCCGTAGGCCGTCAGGCTCCCGCACCCCCTCGTGCCGTGGGCTGTCAGGCTCCCGCACCCCCTCGTGCCGTGGGCTGTCAGGCTCCCGCACCCCCTCTTGCCCTGGGCTGTCAGTCTCCCGCACCCCGTCGTGCCGTGGGCTGTCAGGCTCCCGCACCCCCTCGTGTCGTGGGCTGTCAGGCTCCCGCACCCCCTCTTGTCGTGGGCTGTCAGGCTCCCGCACCCCCTCGTGCCCTGGGCTGTCAGTCTCCCGCACCCCGTCGTGCCGTGGGCTGTCAGGCTCCCGCACTCTCCCCTTGTCGTTGTCTGTGGAGAAGATTAATACATATTTTCATTTTTCAGGTTTTCTCTTATAAAACAAGATCCCTGAGCTTCTGTCTTTGACTGAAAAAATGGCGTCTGACAAGTCGCTGCTGTCTGCAGAAATGAGCACAAACATGGAGGAAGCGCTGTATGAACAGATGCTGATGAAGGTACGAAAGATGAATTGGAGAGGCCGGCAATCACCGGGTGAATGTCTCCTCCGTCAGCCGCCGGGGGCGCTGCAGTCTCCAACATTTACCTAATGTGTATTGTTGGCTTTAGACCCCTCACAGTTGTACTATTTTGGTGCAGGAAAAATCAGTTTGCAGACCCATCCTGTTCATGTTACTCACTGATTCTCACTTGTTGCCTCATTTCAGGCCAAACAGGAGATACAGAGCAGAATACCGAACTTACCAGAAAGCAGACAGATCAGACCCCAATCGGGTGAGATGGGCGTCCTCTGATTATTATCCAGATTACTTTGTGCATATTATGTGACAGATACCACAGTGGGGCAGTGGGGTCTTATTGACTGCAACGGTCACATGATGCAACCAACGTGGGGGGTCACATCGTTTTTTCTTATACAGTTGGTTACATGTAAATGCTGCTTGGCTTTTGCCAATTTTATTGTATTTTTGTTCAGTTTTTGTTTTTATTTCTATGTTAGGTTTCTGCATTAAAACTCGCACATCCAAAAATACCAAAATCTTTATTAACATCTGCAAGTCGAACCAGATCCCAGCGTCCCCGGACCTGACGGAGAAGGAGTTAGTCAGCATCCTGGAATCTGATGATCCCTCTGGCTATCGAGTCCCCATGAGCCTTGGAGAGCCCCACGTTGAAGTTGATAATAGTACGTTTTTTTTTAATACAGCGCGTCTCTTTTTAAAGGGGTAGTCCAGAGATATCCTTAAAGGGGTTAAAATAGCAAGTATTACAACTTACTTATCCTCAATGGTCAAAGGTGCCATCTCCACAGGTTCTGGTAGGTCCACTTCCAGTCTGCGGAATAAAGTTTGACATCTTGTTGTTGACTTTTGAACTTTTTTGGTTTAGATTTGGGACTTAAAGGGATTGTCCACTACTTGGATTCCCCTTTAAGAACTTATACCACTTATTCATAGCAGCCCTACTAAGGTCAATGGATTGAGTCGGCACCGCAAAGTATCTAAGTCCTGGTGCACTTTGTCCTACAGGTGGATGCGGCTGCACTGCATACGACATAGTGATTAATGGCACCTTCTTTGAGAAAATTAAGGTAACTGCAATTGCTTATTTCGACATACGAGTTGTCTGCTCTCCTTTGTGTCAGCTCCTTACTTTGTATTTTTTTATTAGAATAATGAGCTTTTCAGGGAATTTTTTATCACCGTGGCCATGGAGGGACTAGAGAACAAGTACCAAACGGAGCTGTCAAGAGGTAACGACCGCATCACTGATATTTTCCTTGATTTTTTCCATCGACCACACAAGGACTTGTTCTTTCGTGGAGCAAGTTTACCATATAATATATTGAACATTTTTATGTACCAACCTGTTGTATGGCACCGTATCAATTGAAAAGTCCAGATAGACAACATCCACTAAGTTTCCCTGGTCCAACCTAGAACTTACCTCCCCATAGAATCTTTTCAGATTAGTTTGCAGGACAGATCCCTCATAATCATATGTTTAGGTTATTCTTATTGAGGTGCTCCAGGTTAGTATCTCTTAGCAAACCCTCAAAGATGTTGCCCACAGTACAAGTTAAACTTACCGGTCTATAAATTCCAGGCTCAGATGTTATCCCCTTCTTGAATATTGGTACCACATTTGCTATGTGGGTGTAACACTGGTGGATATGGACCCACTGCCCCACGGGAGGGTTGTGACTAGGTGTCTACTGGGTCTCCACTAGAACCTCTGGTGGTGAGGATAGACTGGGCCGCCGATAGACACCAGGTACCACTTCGGGGCAGTCCCCGGGACTATAGCAGCATTCCAGAGGTACCAGGGTACCAGACACAGGAGAGCGAAGACAAGGACTAGGTCAGACAGTCTGAGATCGGGGCAGGCAGCACAGGTTCAGGATAGAGAAAAATGGCAAGGGGGACAGGGGTTTTTGATACCAGAAAACTCCTTTAACGCTTGCAACCTCTGTTGCTTGACTGCAACTCAAACAGTCAAATCAGTCAGTAAGAATTTAGGGCACTTCCATGGCGATATTTTGCATCAGTATTTGTTAGCAGATGCCAGGAGTGGATCCAAAACAGAAGAGGTGAAAGTGTTTCAGTTACTATTTTTCACTGTGTTTGTTCCCCTCTGGTTTTCAGCTTACAAATACTGATGTAAATTAGTGCCCAAAATACTCACTGTGTGAATGAGGCGAGGAAGCTGCTTGTAGTACTGTAATAGAATTCCTTATTCTGAGGATGAGTGCTATAATTCTTGTCTTCTCTGCTCCATCAAACTCCCCAGAGTAGGGGCAACCCCTGGGGCAAAACTGCTGGCAGCAGATGTCCAGACGTATGACTCAGTGAAGTGTGATGGACCCCGACTCCCAAACAAAATGAATCAGACACATACAAAATAAATACACAAAGCATTGCAATTAGGTGTCAAACGTTCTCAACTTTATTTAAATTTACATGACACCGAAAATGGCACAACCCTCGACTCACGAAGAGTCACCCTCCAGCACTCAGGAGAGGAAAAACCCCTGTGGAGGAAACCTCTAGGGAACCATGGCTTGAGGGCTGCCCTTCCCTTGGGCTTAGAGAGTTAGTGCCGATATATGACGGAGTTTTAGAATTTCTACATATTTACAGAGAACGACATAACAAATATAGACTATTAATGTGATAAACTGGATGTGGGAGAGATATGGCTGCGATATCTGTCACCACATTTGTTGCTGGAACGAATTTAGTTGATCTGATTTCCCAGATGGATCTACCACTTCTCCCTTACAGATCCAGCTCCGTCTCTCAAGAAGTTGGGTACTTGGTTACAGGGGTTGCTCATTATGGATAACCCCTAATAGGATGAGTATCCCCTCCCCCTCCCAATTTATCACCCATTAAAGTCAAGGATCCATCCATGAACTCCCAAAGAAGAGCAGCTGTTTGTACATAGTAACAGAAGGGGATCCTGTTTTGGGGACCCCCCGTTCTGTTACCTTCCCTTCCCCCCGGGGTGTCTAAGAAGACAACCCCTTTCCCTGCTAGAACCTCCAAATTACACCAACGTTGGCATATTACGTGGGGTGGTCAAGCTCAAGGTCCTCAGGCGCATCATCAGTAATGGCGCTGATCGTGGCAGCGCGGCATTCTTTTATGGAATCTTCTTTATGACACTTGTTTATGCCCTCACAATAGTTGTCATGATTACTACAAGGGCTATTACTGATGCAGGGTCCAAGTATTAACCCTTTCATCATTGGTAATTCACTTTCATTATAGAGGCAAATAACTGCACTTGTTACCAAGCAGGAGTCTTATAATTATGGCTTCCCTTAGGCACCATAAGAAATACAGATTATAGAACATACGTACAAGTGTTTCAGGAGTGTTTTGCACTTTTTAGATCCATAGATTGGGCTTATAACTAGCACTTTACAAAGCAGAAAATTAAGAGGAAATTACTTGTAAAATAATATTATAGGGAATTGCATTTCAAGCATTTTCCTAATGTGCATTCTGCATACTTGCATAGTTACATAGGTTGAAAAAGTTTGAACTTTAATGTCCTTGGTCTATCTCCAAAGTTATCCATTTTCTTTTTACTAGATTATTTATAACCCACAATGTCATGTTTTGTTACAAAAGTATCCAGCCCTTCTATAAATGCTGTTATACTATCTGCCATTACTATATCTTGTGGTTGGCATTCCACAGTCTGACTGCTCTAACTGTAAAGAATCCTTTCCTATTAAGTTGCCAGAATCGCTTCTCCTCCGCTTGTTATGAATGTTCCTGGTGCTTTGTAAGGTCCTGGAAAGTGATAAGTCATGTGCCAGTACTATGCATTGACCACATATGTATTTATACATATAAATGTATATTTATGAAGGAGATGATAATTACCCTTCATAGAGGTGTTACGATCATTCATAAATTGCTTTCATAGGTTTGATCTCCAGGATTAGCAGAGATTTGGGGTGTAAACGTAATAAATAATGAGTAAAACATCAAAGCAAACGAAAAAGGGTTTTTGACCCAAACTGGTAGGTGAGACCGGCTAGCCCCATATTATACGAGGTCACAACCACGTTTCGCCTGAGGAGGGCAGCACTAATGAGTCCTCAGGAGCGCATAACCCTGAAATATGCAGCGATTCTACACTGCCCATTATAAAAGGGTTTAATATGCTACTTACTACCATGTTTTAGCTAAGATACAAGGCATACTTGTAAGGAGAGATGAAAAAGGTGATGGGGGACAACATATAAATATACTGAGGAACTCTATACACTAGTGGCCAAAATTGAGGCAACAACCCCAAGGTTTATAAATTTTTAGCATTTTGCCAATACAAATACAAATTTCATGAATGTTTTTGATTTCACAGTAAAGTTTTTAAGTAGAAATAAAATATCATATAGAAACACAATATTAGCAGGGAATTTGTTCATTTGTCAACAAATTGGACACTATTGTCACTCAGATGACTGTGGGAGAAAAGCCATTGATTTGTCCTATTTTCATATCTAACACTAAATGTTAATACTCAGTTGGATAGCCCTCGGCCTTGATGACTGCCTGGCATCTACTTGGCATGCTATCTACCAGTTTGTGTAAATCAGATGGTGTGATGATATGAAGCCATGATTTGATGATGGCTGCAATGAGTTCCTGCTTGTGTGAAGCCCGCTGTTTTGACACCGCTCTTTTGAGCCGAGCCCAGAGATTCTCAATAGGATTGAGATCTGGGCTGTTTCCTGGCCAATTCAATAGCTGGACATTTTTGTCCTTGAACCAAGAGAGACATTTTTTAGCTGTATGGCATGGGGCTCCATCTTAAAATAAACGGTGTCCCTTCACTAAATACATCATGTGCCGAAGGAATGAGTTTAGGCTGAAGGACGTCCTTGATGTACTTTTCAGCATTAACTGTTCCTTCAATTACCTGCAGCCGACCACCTGCATCTCTGGACACGCAGCCCCCTACCATAACACTCAGAGGAGGCTTCATGGTGGGTATTGTACCCTCTGGCAACCAGTCCTCTCCAGGTCGTCGTCGAACGTAGCGGACACCGTCGCTGCCAAAGATGGATATGCGTGTCTCATCGCTCCATATAACATTTCTCCATTGTTCAATGGTCCATTTACAATGTTCTTTGGCCCCTGCAGACGTTTCTGACGCTGTGAGGTTTTCAAAAATGGCTTTTTACCTGGTATTCTGGCTCTTAACCCCGCGTTTACCAGTCGTCGTCGAACCGTCCGATCAGACACTGTCACTCCGGTGTTGATAAGCTCCTTGTTGATGTTAACAGCAGTTTATTCCCTGTTATTTAGGGTGATTCTAACAATTCTTCTATCAGTCTGAGGACTTGTAGCCTTCTTCCTTTCTCTACCTGGTTTATTCTTTATCGAACCAGTCTCTTGAAACCGCTTACACACTTTGAGAACGAATACATGTAATTGCTTACCTTTTGATGACAAACTGGCTTTAAAATATAAAAACCGCATTTTAATCGCACAATATCTGTCTTAAATCACACCCAGGTCACTATAAACCAACATAGAATACATATCGCAGAAGAGGGCGTGTGTACAAGTAAGTAGGTCAGTGAAAACTTCCATTAAATATTGGTGATGGTGAAAAAGTGAAGGTGTTGCCTCAATTTTGGCCACTGGTGTATAACACAAAATATAAACAAAAAAGAAAGGGAAGAACATTTCTGAACAAAAAACATGTCGCTCGGCAGGAAAATCCCCTTGATATTGCGTTTTTTGAGATTTTTTTTGTCCCGTTCTTTAGAAACGCTGCAAAAATACTGAAAGAATAGACATGAAACTGCTTCAAATCTGCGAGGATTTACTTTTCCTGGTACTATCAAACATAGCGTTTTTGGGAACTTGGAGCTCTATATTACAAATATGTCCGTCCCTCCAGTTGAAAGAAATTAACATTTTCCTGGAGGGAAGTTTATATTTTACATTATGTCAGTTTTTGTCTATCGATGATAAAGTGCAGTTTGCAGCAATTTTTATTGTGACATATACCCAAATCATTCACGAAAATATTTCAAATTCAACGCGCGTCGGGCGGGCCTGCGTGCTCTCACATGCCAGAGCTGAGTTTCAGTTCCAGTCCGACCCTGTTAATCATCTATGGTTTCCCTTCAGAGTGGAAAATGCCGAAAAATCGGAAGTTCCTGGGATCCATTTTTGAACAGAATATCAGAACCAAATCAAAACCGATGATTCAGGAAATGGACACAATGGGGTAAGTCCAAACTCTAAGGTACAAGTCTATGGCATACAGTCTGTAAAAGACGACAGAGTAGGCTGCTGTTGAGCATCGGCGGCTTCTTCTCTGATGTTCCTCGCTCATCCATGCAGTACATGGTCGGCCATTCAATTGATTGGATATCTTATAATACCACATTTCCTCTAGGTACACAAAGTATGAAGAGCGCCACTCCTCCTGGTGATAGGTTATACCCAACAGAAGAGGCAGCGCCACTCCTCATGGTGATAGGTTACACCCAACAGATGGGGGAGCGCCACTCCTCATGGTGATGGGTTACACCCAACAGATGGGGGAGCGCCACTCCTCGTGGTGATGGGTTAAACCCAACAGATGGGGGAAGTTGCAGAATGGCTTGTTATGGTGCAAGAACAATGTGGACATTGTTTTTTTTTTGTTTTAACTATTATGCCTTTATGTTCTTTATTTTTTTCCTACAGACCCTCCCAGCTAACTCCAAGCAAGTCCCTCATCTCAGAAGTTGAAAGGTTTGGGTTACTTTGAGGTTTAATGCATGCATTTACTTTTTTTAGAATCCCATCTTACAAAAGATATAGGATATCCAACTTCTTGGACTCCAAGAATAAGGGGGCTGCAGCCTGGAAGTAACCCCGCTGCCCTTTTTAAAGAATATGCTGGTGTGGGGCAGCTACCCGGATTTTCACTGTGCAGGAGAACTGCAGCTAAGCCCATTCACTTTGCTGGATCTATGCTGTCGTTCCGCTGCACAGTGGAGGCCATGATGCCAATGTGCAGGGAATGACTGTGAAAGGGGCTGTTCCTCATTACCAGCATCAGTGCCCCTTTATTATATTAGAGATTGACCCCAACAGATCATAAATTGATGGTGTACCCTTGCAATATACTGCTGCCTTCCTTTTTTTTATCAGTTCACCCGTGAAACCAGATTACATGATTGTGGCGGAACCTCCTGTAGGACACCCAAGTTTTCTGGTGGCTGAAATCTCTTTACCTAAAGTGGTGAGACCCTCAGATGTGGTTTAGGATTGTGACCTTTTTGCATTTCATGTGATTTCCAAAAGTCTTCCCTTATTAAAAGTCTGTGCCAACCTCGTGCTACCGGTCCTCCTCTGCCAACTTTTATCATCACAGCTTTGATGTGTCCACAGTAGCCAATCGCTGGCAGCTGTGACACATTTACTGGATGATGATGATATAATTTTTTTTTCATACCATGGTGGGTTGTTTGCAAGCTGTTGGAATTGGAAAGAAGATCTCTGTAAACGACTCTGTCAGCGGAGAATGACTGTTCAAACCAAGCACAGACGCCCAGTGCTTCACGGCGGGACCAGTCATTTATATAAGCCTTCCCCCCTGCTTGTTTCCCCTCCATCTCCACCATCACCTCTTCTTTGACAGTTCTGGCTTCATAGATCCAGAGAGGAGATAGAGGGAAAACAAGCTGGTGGGAAGATGTATATATTATTATTATTATTATTTAATTATATAGTGCCATTGATTCCATGGTGCTGGTGCATATAAATGATGTTATAGTGATGATATAAATGATGAAAGAGGCTTGTTGCAATAGTGTAGAACACGCCGCTCTTTATTTTTTCTATATTAATGCGACATTTGGAGGAATCGCACAGAAAATGCTTTAAATGTATTTATTTTTTAATTTGATTTTTCTCATGTCCATGATTCACATTGCGTTAAATGAGGCATAATGAAGATGAAGAATGTTTCAGCTAATGTAGCCTTCATCAGACAGGATAATGTAGCTTAAGGGGACCCACTTGGTTAAATATAGGGGTCAGTTCTGGTCTTCCCAAAAAGCAGATTAAGTAGTCACCACACGGGAATCTGGTGATTACTGGGTTTGCTTTTGGGGACCCCAGATTTCTTCATATAACCGAGTGGGCCTTCTGCCTAATGAAGGCTACATTATGTGAAATTCTGGTACCATTCATTATGCCTCACTTAAAGGGGTTGCCTGGCAATTTAATATTGATGACCTATCCTAAGGATATTCCATTAGTATTAAAGTGGTGGACAACCCCTTTTAATGCAGTGTGAATCCTAAAAAATATTTTTCAGCATTTTCTGTGAGCAGTTCCTCCACGTGTCAGATTTAATGTATGAGACGTGTGGAGCTACACAGTAACTTCTAGTTGGCCACGTATCAAGATAAAAGTTTAGATTTTTGTGCACTTGTTGGTTACAACTTTCTTTCCCGTACAGAAGCATTCAGCGACATAAGCGTTGTTACCACGCTGGTCTTCTCTTTACAGTCTTCTGCTAGATCTCTTGTGTTGGACTTGGGTGAAGACAGAATAGTCAGACGTCCCGATTTGTATCATCTAGACGTCTTCATTCCTTACAATATCATCCAAGAACAAAGTGGAGCTCAGTTCAGCAAGGACAGTAAGGTGAGACAATTAAGCAAAGCTGGACATGTCTTCTAGCCCATTCTGAAATCTCCTTCTTAAAGAGGTTCTCTGAGAAAATGTATAAAATAAAATTTTAAAAAATGTATACTTTTATTTACCAAAAATAAATTGTTTTAATTAGTGGATAATTCTATGTGAATACTTTTATGCCCAAAAATGGCAAAAGTATTCTTGGAGTGATACCTTTATTGGCTAACCAGAAAAAAAAAATATATGCAAACTTACAGAGCACAGAGGCTCCTTCTTCAGGCAATATTACAAATGAATTCTTAACATTTGTAATCCTGCCTGAAGAAGGAGCCTCTGTGCTCTGTAAGTTTGCATATATATATATTTTTTTCTGGTTAGCCAATAAAGGTATCACTCCGAGAATACTTTTGCCATTTTTGGGCATAAAATTATTTCCATCAAATTTTCTGGCTAACACGGTACCACAATATAAATTTGTACTGTACATCACAATTAGCGGATAATAATTGCGTATGGACATAATGGCCAACGATGTCAGCAGCCATCCATCCTAGATGGGTGAAGGTAAACTGTTTGAGACGGACATCTCTGACCTACCTGTCGGAATCAAGAACGTGCATCTATGTCATTGATTGACTGACTGATCACGTCCATGAGTCAACATGTTGTAAACCTGTCATGATGAGTGAGCAGATAGGATGCTGCCCCTCACCCTGACAGGAACTTATCTATCACAACATATAGTTGCCCAGAGACATCTGAATGCATCGGCTTTCCTTTATGCCATTCATCAAACATGTCGTATATTTTGTGTATAGCGAGTCACAAGCCTCGCACTGCTCTGCGTCTTATCATTTGGTTCTATGAGCTGCAGTAAAACGTGACGTATATTCCAGGTGCTGACGATCACAATGCCGGTCCAGCCAGCATAGCGGTGGGCTCAGAAGATCAGCTTTGGAAAGCGTTCCTCTTATATAGATCCAGTGGATCCTACTTACATTTGCTGCTGTTTACATTGTATGGTTACAATTCTATTTACACTTCATTATGACTCCAGAATAAATTTTTGTCTTTCTTATACTTGCCGTATATTTTTCCCAAGGAAGGGGTTTAGGTATTGTGTTTTTTTTTTTTTTATTTCTACTGTAATATTTCATAATATCTGTGAATAAGTCTTGAAAATAATTTGCATCGAAAAGGTTGAGATCCTCTGAATCTACAGGGATTTTTAGGAATTAAAAATCTACAGCAGTAAATCTGCAGCAGAATTTACATTTTGCACCATGTCTGGATTTAGTAGCAGCTGCCCCTTTAAATGGAATATGTCAGCAGGTTTTTGCTATCCCATTTGAGAGCAGCATAATCCGAGGCCCTGATTCCAACGATGTATCACTTACTGGGCTGCTTGGTGTTATTTTGATAAAATTGCAGGTTTTTTTTTCTCATGCAGATCTCTGAATGCTGAGCTCTGTATAATAACCCCACCCACACCTCTGATTGGCAGCTTTCTGTGTACACTGTATTTAAACTGCCAATCAGTGGTGGGGGGCGTGGTTGGACTACCTGGCTGCAGGTTTACTAGTCCTCTAGTGATAATCTTCTGCTAATAAAAGTGTGATTTTTATCAAAACTACAACAAGCAGCCCTGTAAGTGAGACGTCCCTAGAATGAGGGTTCAAGGGGTCAATGTGTCAAAAGACCTTTATTATAATAATTTGGGTACATGGCGGCAAAGAAAAGAGCACACACACATATATATAGTAATACCATATAATAGTGAGGAGGTATAATGTAAATATTTGAATTGCAGAGACACCAGGGCTAAATAGTAGTAGCTCCAATTGTGCTAATGCATACTGATAGTATATCCTAGGTCACATAGTAAAAGGATATAATCCTAAATAATAAAAGCCAATATAGGCATTCCCAAGATAATGACCTTATGGTATATACATATCAAGGGATGTATTATATCCAAGTAGGTTAATTCCCAAGTAACAATAATGTTGTATTGGATTCATTCATACCTGGTATATATTGTCTGCACGTCTTGCAATAGCTCTGGGCTCGGTGGTCCTACTCCTAGTGTGGCGCTCACCCCATCATGCTCCTCTCAGAATAGCCAAGAAAAACCTGCTGACAGATTCCCTTTACAAATAGCTGAAATGGCTCCTAGATACCAGAGAAGGAAAACGTTATTAAAACGGTTTTGTTTCCTAAATAGAAAAGCAAATTAAACACCACTGGATAATGTGGTGTGTGAAACCGTCCATTGGATTGCTGTTTCGGGTGGGCTCAGGAGCAGAGCCCCCATCCTACACAGCTGACATCTTGCTGTAACAGCAGCGGCCAGAGCGGAGCGTCAATCACTGCTGTTTAACCATTTATATGCCGTCAATCACTGATGGCAAGTTAAATAGCGCAATCGCCGGTACGCTATGCAATGTTACTAGAATTTTTTTTTTTACTTTTCCATTTCCTTGAATTACTTGTTGTGATTTGCGGATCCATTGAATTGGCACGTGGAAAGGCTGCAGCCGATCATTCATGTCCGTAGCAGATACACATTTACATGTGTAAATAGGCCCTTATAGAAATCAATCAATAGAACGTATACCTGGATATCCAGGTTTATCCTTTGCATACATTTAAAGAGGTATAAGTCATGGCATATTACTAGGATGTCATTCTTGGGGGTCTGACAGCCTGATTTAGAAAGAAGTGGATGCATTATTTTTTTCACGCTCCCAATTTAACAATTTGAGTACAGTTGGATCTATTGTTTTTTTTATTTTTTGCACTATGGGTGGGTGGTTGGGAGCACAGCTGTGCAGGAAAAAAAAAGCTTATAGGTTCTCAATTCCTTCATTCTTGGGATCGGTGGCGGAACCACAGGTCGGACCATCGCCAATCAAGATATTATATCCCTTCACACTCATCATTGCTCCCAATTAACAATTTGAGTACGTGCATTTTTTTAGGGTATTTTTGCGCAATGGGTGGGAGCACAGCTGTGCAGGAAAAAAAGCTGATAGGTTCCCCATTCCTTCTTTCTCAGAATCAGTGGATGGAACATCGCCAATCACAATATTATATCCCTCACACTAATCGTTGCTCCCAATTATCAATTTGAGTACGGTTATACCTATTGTTTTTTTAGGGTTTTTTTTGCACTGTGGGTGGTTGGGAGCACAGCTGTGCAGGAAAAAAAAAAGCTGATAGGTTCCCCATTCCTTCATTCTCAGGATCAGTGGTGGAACCAGAGGTTGGATCATCTCCAATCAAAATATTATTTTATTCACACTAATCATTGCTCCTAGTTAACAATTTGAGTACGGTTGAACCCATTGTGTTTTTTTGGGGTTTTTGTTTTTTTTTGCACTATGGGTGCAAGTTATTGTAATATGTGTCACCGTAAAAAAAAAAACTAATAGTGTCTCCTGATTGTTCAGACACAAATATATCTGTTGAAAATAGTCTGATATACACCAGTAAATTATAACTGTGGTTTTGCTGTTCCACGGTAAAAAATCTCTATTATCCTGCTTTTGGCATTTTTTGCTGCAAAGAAAAACAGTAGTAGTGTCTCCTGATTGTTCAGACACAAATATATCTGTTGAAAATAGTCTGGTGTAGGCCCGAGAAATACAAGTGTGGTTTTGCAGTTCCACGGGTCAAATCTCTGTATTATCCTGCTTTTTTGCATTTTTTGCTGTAAAGAAAAACAGTACTGTCTCCTGATTGTTCAGACACAAATATATCTATTTAAAATTTTCTGGTATACCCCAGTAAACAATAACTGTGGTTTTGCCATTCCACGGTAAAAAATCTCTATTATTCACCTTTTGGTATTTTTTCCGTAAAGAAAAACAGTAATAGTTTCTCCCTGATTGTTCAGATTGTTTAAAAGAGTCGGGTGTAGGCCAGAGAAATAGAACTGTGGTTTTCCTCTTCCACGGTTCTAATCTACTTTATTACCCTTTTTCCATTGATGGTGCGAGTGTAAGCTATTTTACTTACTTTACAATGGGCAATGGGCAAGGCGCGTGGCAAGGGACATGGAAGTGGACGTTCTGGTGATGGTACATGCAGAGGACGGGGCCGTGGCCAAGGTGAAAATGTGCCACAACCAACAGCCATATCTTCTCGCTCCCACTTCTTGACCGAATTACTAGGGAAGCACAGAACAACACCAGTATTGCAAACTGATCAGTGTGAACAGGTTATTAATTGGATAGCAGACCACCACTTCCGGTCTGTCTTCCACACGGTCAACTCTTAGTAGGCGTGAGTCTCGACCGCATACTCCTCCTCACCCTGATGCTCCTTCCTCCCACCATGCCGAGTGTCGTCAGACAGCAACTGATCCCACACTTGGACACTCTGGAGAGCTGTTCACTGGTCCATTTCCAGATTTGTGCCCCTCGCCTGCTCCGCTTGAAGTGGTGGAAGAGGAGATCCCATGTAGAGATGCCCAAATATTTGAACAGCCACGGCCACAGGAAGTCAACGCTGGCAATTTGTCACAAGAGGTTGACGATGACGAAACACAATTGCCAAGAAGTGAGGAGGAGGATCGTGGTGCGCAAGTGGAAGAGGAGGAGGTGGTGGATGATCTAGTAACTGACCCAACGTGGCAGGAGGACATGCAGAGCAAGGCCAGCAGCAGACCGGGTGAGGGAGACAGAGTACCCCAACAGGCAGGAAGAAGCAGTGTGGTGGCCGCACACAGAAGGCCGGCAACAGTTCCCCGTAACACCAACACGAGGGATGTTGCCAGTACAACCTGTGGGTCTTCCAGAGTCTGGAATTTTTTTAAAGACTCTGCTGATAACCCCAAAAAGGCCATTTGTACCACCTGCCATGCCAGCATCAGCAGGGGTGACAAAACTACCAGCCTGACCACCACCAGCATGATCAGGCACATGGCAGTAAAGCACCCGACTTTGTGGGGCGAACCACAGGGTCCACGACCAGTGTCAGCAGGTGTCACCTGTTGTGTGTGCATGGCAATCCCCTGTCCATACTGCATGCAAAGATGCCCCCTCCTCTCAGTCTTTATGGCAGTCTCTCAATTGTGTGCAAAGCAGTCATCAAAGCAAAAGGTGGCTACTTTGAAGAATCTAGAATATAAGACATATTTTCAGTTGTTTCACACTTTTTTGTTAAGTATATAATTCCACATGTGTTAATTCATAGTTTTGATGCCTTCAGTGTGAATGTACAATTTTCATAGTCATGAAAATACAGAAAAATCTTTAAATGAGAAGGTGTGTCCAAACTTTTGGTCTGTAATGTATGTACCATCTTGACCAACTTTGAGGAGTCCACCAAGATGGTGAGTGGCGATGACTCCATCATTAGCGTCAGCATTCCACTTGTCTGTCTTTTGCAATGCTCTCTGCAGAGAATTAAAGAGGAGGCATTGCAGCCAGAGTATGATGAGATGGATCAAGAAGCCGTAGCGGTCGATTACACACAGCCCAGCCTCATCTCATCCCAACGTGCATTGGGGGACAATGAGGGAGAGGAGGAGGAGGAAGAACAGGAGCTTGTATCATGCGCTGTAGGCGGTAGTACCTGTACAACTGTCATACCGTCGGTTCAGCGTGGGTGGCCTGAGGACAGGGGGGAGGAGGAGGAGGAGAGCATGGTCATTCGTCATCTTGGTGTGGACACGGAAGTCTTGCCCGTTACCAGTCTGGCGCGCATGGCTGACTTTGTTACTCTGCCTTAACCGTGACCCTCGCGTTGTCAAAATGTTGGGTGACAGTCATTACTGGTTGGTGACACTTTTAGACCCCCGCTACAAGGAGAACGTTCACTCTCTTATTCCTGAGGTGGAGAGGTCTACAAAAATGGGGCAGTACCAGAAGGCCCTTGCTGCAGAACTGTTAAAAAAAATTCCCATCTGAAGACACTAGCGGCAGAGGTCACAGTTCGTTGACCAACCAAGGCGTACAAGCGAGAGAGAGGCAACTCCAATCCAGCAGAGGCAGGGGAACACTGTCAACATTCTGGGAAAGTTTTCTGAGACCTGCCCAGCTTACAGGCCCTGAGGCGCGGGGTACTCTCACAAGGAGTGGAAAATTTCAAAAGATGGTGAGGGAGTACCTTGCCGACCGTACCAGCGTCCTCCGTGATTCCTCTGTGCCTTTTAATTATTGGGTATCCAAGCTGGACACTTGGAATTAAATCGCTCTGTACGCCTTGGAGGTCCTGGCCTGCCCTGCCGCTAGCGTGTTATCGGAGCGTGTTTTTAGTGCTGCTGGGGTAATTATAACTGATAAGCGCACTCGCCTGTCAACTGACAATGCTGACAAGCTGACCCTTATCAAAATGAACAAGAGCTGGATTGGGCCAGACTTCTCATCACCACCAAATGACAGCAGAGTAACATAAAGTCAAATCCACTGTGTTATTTCGGGAGGTGTATTCAAATGCACCACTTCACACCCACACATGGGTATACGCTTCCTCATTTCGGCTGTTTTATGTTCTTCTCCTTATCCTCAGCCTCCACCACCACTATACCACCAGGGTGACCGTGGTCCGTGTTGCCATTATTGAAAGTTCCTCAGTCCTTATTTTTGTCAGCTTTTGCTTGGAAGGCATAAGCAAAGACTGTGGGAGACACACTCCCCAATAATGGGAATAATATATTTAAAATGCTGTACTGTATGGCTCTTGTAAGGGGCATTAAAAGCATCTTGTTAAGCTACTGCGACTTCCACCACTTTTCCGAGGGCCATTAAAAGCGTCTTGTTAAGCTACTGGGACGTCCACCACTTTTCCGAGGAGCATTAAAACCATCTTGTTAATCTACTGGGACTTCCACGTCTCTTCCAAGGGGCATTCAAACCGTCTTGTTAAGCTACTGCGATCTCCACCACTTTTCCGAGGGGCATTAAAAACATCTTGTTAAGCTAGTTGGACCTCCACGTCTCTTCCAAGGGGAATTCAAACTGTCTTGTTAAGCTACTGGGACTTCCACGTCTCTTCCAAGGGGCATTCAAACCATCTTGTTAAGCTACTGCGATCTCCACCACTTTTCCGAGGGGCATTAAAAACGTCTTGTTAAGCTAGTTGGACCTCCATGTCTCTTCCAAGGGGAATTCAAACTGTCTTGTTAAGCTACTGGGACATCCACGTCTCTTCCAAGGGGCATTCAAACCGTCTTGGTAAGCTACTGCGACCTCCACCTCTTTTTCGAGGGGCATTAAAAGCGTCTTATTAAGCTACTGGGACCTCCACCACTTTTCCGAGAAGCATTAAAACTGTCTTGCTAAGCTACTGGGACCTCCACGTCTCTTCCAAGGGGCATTCAAACCATCTTCTTAAGCTACTGGGACCTCCACATCTCTTCCAAGGGGCATTCAAACCGTCTTGTTAAGCTACTGGGACCTCCACGTCTCTTCTGAGAGGCATTCAAACCGTCTTGTTAAGCTACTGGGACCTGCACCACTTTTCCAAGGGGCATTCAAACAGTCTTGTTAAGCTACTGCGAACTCCACCACTTTTCCAAGGGGCATTAAAACCGTCTTGCTAAGCTACTGGGACCTCCACCACTTTTCCGAGGGGCATTAAAAGCATCTTGTTAAGCTATTGGGACCTCCACCACTTTTCTGAGGAGCATTAAAACCGTCTTGTTAAGCTACTGGGACCTCCATGTCTCTTCCAAGGGGCATTCAAACAGTCTTGTTAAGCTACTTAGACCTCCACGTCTCTTCTGAGGACATTAATAGCGTCTTGTTAAGCTACTGTGACCTCCACCACTTTTCCGAGGGGCATTCAAACCGTCTTGTTAAGCTACTGGGACCTCCACGTCTCTTCCAAGGGGCATTCAAACAGTCTTGTTAAGCTACTGGGACCTCCACGTCTCTTCCAAGGGGCATTCAAAGCGTCATGTTAAGCTACTGGGACCTCCACCACTTTTCCGAGGGGCATTAAAAGCATCTTGTTAAGCTACTGGGACCTCTACCACTTTTCCGAGGAGCATTAAAACCATCTTGTTAAGCTACTGGGACCTCCACCACTTTTCCGAGGAGCATTAAAACCATCTTGTTAAGCTACTGTGACCTCCACGTCTCTTCCAAGGAGCATTCTGACCGTCTTGCTAAGCTACTGCGACCTCCACCACTTTGGCGAGGGGCATTAAAACCGTCTTGTTAAGCTACTGGGACCTCCACGTCTCTTCAAAGGGGCATTTAAACCGTCTTGTTAAGCTACTGGGACCTAAACGTCTCTTCCAAGGGGCATTCAAACCGTCTTGTTAAGCTACTGCGATCTCCACCACTTTTCCGAGGGGCATTAAAAACGTCTTGTTAAGCTAGTTGGACCTCCACGTCTCTTCCAAGGGGAATTCAAACTGTCTTGTTAAGCTACTGGGACATCCACGTCTCTTCCAAGGGGCATTCAAACCGTCTTGGTAAGCTACTGCGACCTCCACCTCTTTTTCGAGGGGCATTAAAAGCGTCTTATTAAGCTACTGGGACCTCCACCACTTTTCCGAGAAGCATTAAAACCGTCTTGCTAAGCTACTGGGACCTCCACGTCTCTTCCAAGGGGCATTCAAACCGTCTTCTTAAGCTACTGGGACCTCCACATCTCTTCCAAGGGGCATTCAAACCATCTTGTTAAGCTACTGGGACCTCCACGTCTCTTCTGAGAGGCATTAAAAGCGTCTTCTTAAGCTACTGGGACCTCCACCACTTTTCCGAGGGGCATTAAAACCGTCTTTTTAAGGTACTAGTACCTCCACGTCTCTTCCAAGGGGCATTCAAACCGTCTTGTTAAGCTACTGGGACCTGCACCACTTTTCCAAGGGGCATTCAAACAGTCTTGTTAAGCTACTGCGAACTCCACCACTTTTCCAAGGGGCATTAAAACCGTCTTGTTAAGCTACTGGGACCTCCACCACTTTTCCGAGGGGCATTAAAAGCATCTTGTTAAGCTATTGGGACCTCCACCACTTTTCTGAGGAGCATTAAAACCGTCTTGTTAAGCTACTGGGACCTCCATGTCTCTTCCAAGGGGCATTCAAACAGTCTTGTTAAGCTACTTAGACCTCCACGTCTCTTCTGAGGACATTAATAGCGTCTTGTTAAGCTACTGTGAGCTCCACCACTTTCCCGAGGGGCATTCAAACCGTCTTGTTAAGCTACTGGGACCTCCACGTCTCTTCCAAGGGGCATTCAAACAGTCTTGTTAAGCTACTGGGACCTCCACGTCTCTTCCAAGGGGCATTCAAAGCGTCATGTTAAGCTACTGGGACCTCCACCACTTTTCCGAGGGGCATTAAAAGCATCTTGTTAAGCTATTGGGACCTCCACCACTTTTCTGAGGAGCATTAAAACCGTCTTGTTAAGCTACTGGGACCTCCATGTCTCTTCCAAGGGGCATTCAAACAGTCTTGTTAAGCTACTTAGACCTCCACGTCTCTTCTGAGGACATTAATAGCGTCTTGTTAAGCTACTCTGACCTCCACCACTTTCCCGAGGGGCATTCAAACCGTCTTGTTAAGCTACTGGGACCTCCACGTCTCTTCCAAGGGGCATTCAAACAGTCTTGTTAAGCTACTGGGACCTCCACGTCTCTTCCAAGGGGCATTCAAAGCGTCATGTTAAGCTACTGGGACCTCCACCACTTTTCCGAGGGGCATTAAAAGCATCTTGTTAAGCTACTGGGACCTCCACCACTTTTCCGAGGAGCATTAAAACCATCTTGTTAAGCTACTGGGACATCCACCACTTTTCCGAGGAGCATTAAAACCATCTTGTTAAGCTACTGTGACCTCCACGTCTCTTCCAAGGAGCATTCTGACCGTCTTGCTAAGCTACTGCAACCTCCACCACTTTGGCGAGGGGCATTAAAACCGACTTGTTAAGCTACTGGGACCTCCACGTCTCTTCAAAGGGGCATTTAAACCGTCTTGTTAAGCTACTGGGACCTAAACGTCTCTTCCAAGGGGCATTCAAACCGTCTTGTTAAGCTACTGCGACCTCCACCACTATTCAAAGGGGCATTAAAACCGTCTTGTTAAGCTACTGGGACTTCCACCACTTTTCCGAGGGGCATTAAAACAGTCTTGTTAAGCTACTGGGACCTCTACGTCTCTTCCAAGGGGCATTCAAACCGTCTTGTTAAGCTACTGGGACCTCCACTTCTCTTCTGAGGGGCATTAAAAGTGACGTGTTAAGCTACTGTGACCTCCACCATTTTTCCGAGGGGCATTAAAAAAGTCGTGTTAAGCTACTGGGACCTCAACGTCTCTTCCAAGGGGCATTCAAACCGTCTTGTTAAGCTACTGGGTCCTCCACCACTTTTCCGAGAAGCATTAAAACCGTCTTGTTAAGCTACTGGGACCTCCACGTCTCTTCCAAGGGGCATTCAAGCCGTCTTGTTAAGCTCCTGGGACCTCCACGTCTCTTCCAAGGGGCATTCAAACAGTCTTGTTAAGCTACTTAGACCTCCACGTCTCTTCTGAGGACATTAATAGCGTCTTGTTAAGCTCCTGTGACCTCCACCACTTTTCCGAGGGGCATTCAAACCGTCTTGTTAAGCTACTGGGACCTCCACGTCTCTTCCAAGGGGCATTCAAACAGTCTTGTTAAGCTACTGGGACCTCCACGTCTCTTCCAAGGGGCATTCAAAGCGTCATGTTAAGCTACTGGGACCTCCACCACTTTTCCGAGGGGCATTAAAACCGTCTTTTTAAGGTACTGGGACCTCAACGTCTCTTCCAAGGGGCATTCAAACCGTCTTGTTAAGCTACTGGGACCTCCACGTCTCTACCAAGGGGCATTCAAACCGTCTTGTTAAGCTACTGCGACCTCCACCACTTTTTCAAGGGGCAGTAAAAGCGTCTTATTAAGCTACTGGGTCCTCCACCACTTTTCCGAGAAGCATTAAAAGCGTCTTGTTAAGCTACTGGGACCTCCACGTCTCTTCCAAGGGGCATTCAAGCCGTCTTGTTAAGCTCCTGGGACCTCCACGTCTCTTCCAAGGGGCATTCAAACCATCTTGTTAAGCTACTGGGACCTCCACGTCTCTTCTGAGAGGCATTAAAAGCGTCTTGTTAAGCTACTGTGACCTCCACCACTTTTCCGAGGGGCATTAAAACCGTCTTGTTAAGCTACTGGGACCTCCATGTCTCTTCCAAGGGGCATTCAAACCGTCTTGTTAAGCTACTGGGACCTCCACCACTTATCTGCGGGGCATTAAAAGCGTCTTGTTAAGCTACTGTGACCTCCACCACTTTTTCGAGGGGCATTAAAACCGTCTTGTTAAGCTACTGGGACCTCCACGTCTCTTCCGAGGGGCATTCAAACCGTCTTGTTAAGCTACTGGGACCTCCACGTCTCTTCCAAGGGGCATTCAAACCATCTTGTTAAGCTACTGCAACCTCCACCACTTTTCCAAGGGGCATTAAAACCGTCTTGTTAAGCTACTGGGACCTCCACCACTTTTCCGAGGGGCATTGAAAGCATCTTGTTAAGCTACTGGGACCTCCACCACTTTTCTGAGGAGCATTTAAACCATCTTGTTAAGCTACTGGGACCTCCACGTCTCTTCCAAGGGGCATTCAAACCGTCTTGTTAAGCTACTGGGACCTCCACGTCTCTTCTGAGGGGCATTAAAAGCGTCTTGTTAAGCTACTGTGACCTCCACCACTTTTCCGAGGGGCATTAAAACCGTCTTGTTAAGATACTGGGACCTCCACGTCTCTTCCGAGGGGCATTCAAACCGTATTGTTAAGCTACTGGGACCTCCACGTCTCTTCCAAGGGGCATTCAAACCGTCTTGTTAAGCTACTTGGACCTCCACGTCTCTTCTGAGGGGCATTAAAAGCGTCTTGTTAAGCTACTGTGACCTCCACCACTTTTCCGAGGGGCATTAAAACCGTTTTGTTAAGCTACTGGGACCTCCACCACTTTTCTGAGGAGCATTAAAACTGTCTTGTTAAGCTACTGGGACCTCCACGTCTCTTCCAAGGGGCATTCAAACCGTCTTGTTAAGCTACTGGGACCTCCACGTCTCTTCTGAGGGGCATTAATAGCGTCTTGTTGAGCTACTGTGACCGAAACCACTTTTCCAAGGGGCATTAAAACCGTCTTGTTAAGCTACTAGGATCTCCACGTTTCTTCTGAGGGGCATTAAAAGCTTTTTCTTAAGCTACTGTGACCTCCACCACTTTTCCGAGGGGCATTAAAACCGTCTTGTTAAGCTACTGGGACCTCCACCACTTTACCAAGGGGTATTAACACCGTCTTGTTAAGCTACTGGGACCTCCACATCTCTTTTGAGGGGCATTAAAAGTGTCTTGTTAAACCACTCTGAACTCCACAGCTCTTCCAAGGGGCATTGATATG
Organism: Phyllobates terribilis; assembly: GCF_046119375.1. Lineage (NCBI taxonomy): Eukaryota > Metazoa > Chordata > Amphibia > Anura > Dendrobatidae > Phyllobates > Phyllobates terribilis. The sequence goes on along the minus strand of NW_027362940.1, from coordinate 730,063 downwards.
TTGTTTTTAATTAACTCTAACCTCCACGACTCTTCGAACGGGCATTGCATTTCCTCTTAATATAATGTTTGTAATATGCTGTACTGCATGGCTCTTGTAAGGGGCACTGCAAGTTCCTCCGTCCTAATTTTTGGCATCTTTTGCTTGGAAGGCATAAGCAAAGACTATGGGAGACCCACTCCCCAATAATGGGAATAATGTTTGTAATATGCTGTACTGCATGGCTCTTGGAAGGGGCATTCAAATCGTCTGGTTAAGCTACTGGGACCTCCACGTCTTTTCCGAGGGGCATTAAAACCATCTTGTTAAGCTACTGTGACCTCCACGTCTCTTCAAAGGGACATTAAAACAGTCTTCTTAAGCCACTCTGAACTCCACAGCTCTTCCTAGGGGCATTGAAATGTTGTTTTTAATTACCTCTTACCTCCACGACTCTTCCAACGGACATTGCATTTCCTCCTAATTTTAGTCAGCTTTTGCTTTTCAATGCGAAGGCGAAAACTAAGGGAGACCCACTCCCCAATAGTGGGTAGAAGGTTTTTAGTATGCTGTAATCCATGTCTGTTTCAAGGGGCATTGCAGTTCCTCATAATTTTTGGAAAGCTTTCCATTCACTGCTTAGGCCAACAGTGTACAGGAGACCCAGTTGCTATAAATGGAAAAAAACGGTTTACTTAAGGCCCTCTGACCTCCATGTCATTTCCAAGGTACATTGGAGTGCCTCGAAATTTTTGGTAGGCATTGCACTCACTGTATGCCCTATAACTGTGTAGCCAAACTGCTCCTTTTGTTACAGAAACATATCCTACAAGACATATGTGGTTGACTGGCCTGATATTGATGTGAATGGTCCCTGTTCCTCCTGCTCTTTCTCCTTTGCCACCACTTCATCCATCATTCATCACCTGAAGCTTTGTTTTAACGGGAGTCATAGAACTGGGATAGTAGCAGGAAAACATCCAGCAATCCTCGGAGGAGGTAGGATATGCGCGAAAACGCTGACCACCTCAGGCCTAGCCGCTACTACATACATGCGCTTGCATTCCAACAAAACAAAGCAGATGCTAACTTGTATCATCATCATCATGGTCCTCACCTTGTCACTCTCAACTCCCCTGATGGAGAAGCCAGGGCCCACCGGAGGAGTCTGGTTCTCTGGTGGGCTCGTCCAATGCTGCCCTAAAGCAGGCCAGGCTAAGAAAAGTGTGTGTGGGGATGTTCCAAGGAGAAATAGGGGCGACTGGGGACCGTTTATGGACACCCGGCTGCCCCCAGGCGGCTGGGGACCGTGTGTGAACACCCGGCCACGGGGCGGCTGGGGACCGAGTATGGACTCCCGGCCGCCCCCTGGCGGCTGGGGACTGAGTGTGGACACCTGGCAGCCGGGCGGCTGGGGACTGAGTATGGATTACAGGCCGCCAATGCTGCCTTGACGCGGTGGTCAGATTCCGCCTCCACGTGCTTAAAAAGGCCCAATTTCAAGTGCAAGCAAGCAAGCAGTATGGTATTGCAGCCTGGCGGTGGGTGGGTGGATGGCAGGCTGCACACTTTGCTTGCATTCCAAGAAAACAAAGCAGATGCTAACTTGTATCATCATCATCATGGTCCTCACCTTGTCACTCTCAACTCCCCTGATGGAGAAGCCAGGGCCCACCGGAGGAGTCTGGTTCTCTGGTGGGCTCGTCCAATGCTGCCCTAAAGCAGGCCGGGCTAAGAAAAGTGTGTGGGGGGATGTTTCAAGGAGAAATAGGGGCGGCTGGGGGCCGTTTATGGACACCCGGCCGCCCCCTGGCGGTTGGGGACCGAGTGTGGACACCCCGCCGCCGGGCGGCTGGGGACTGAGTATGGATACCAGGCCGCCAACGCTGCCATGACATGGTGGCCTGATTCCGCCTCCACATGCCTAAAAGGCCCAATTTCAAGTGCAAGCAGTATGGTATTGCAGCCTGGGGGTGGGTGGGTGGTTGGCTGCATATTTGCGCTTGCATTGCAAGGAATGGGAGAGGTACAATTGAACCCTGCCCTGGGACAAGAACTTGCACGGGGATAATTGCAAGTCTGCATCTTCTGATGCTTCAAGGATGACTTCTGATGGGCACACTTTTAGGCAGTGACCGGGGAGTCAGAGATGCTTCCAGGGGTCTTCCCCATGCTGTCCCCATGTCTTTTCAGCACTGTATGCATGTGTCACACAGCACATGGCCAGATAAGGTTGTAAAATGTTAAAATGACATTTCCCGGTGAATGCATTTGTCACGGTTGAAGCAATACAAAAGTGCAAAAACGCATAAAAAATGCCACTTGTGAACATAGCCCAAGGTGTGGAGGAGTATTTTTTTTTTGTTATTTATTTTACCTTATACACGAGTCTTTACCCTGGAAAGGAACTTCCTTAACTGAAAGCAGTTTCATTTTCGTTTTTGAACGTTTTATTGTGAGCCCTTAAAAGTGGCTTAATACCTCTGACCACGTTGTTGACAGCAGTGACCTGGGGGTCAGAAATGCTTCCTGGGGCGATCCCCATGCTGTCCCCATGTCATTTTAGCACTGTCACTATCGTTTTGGGCACTTGTTAGGCTTTTAACAGACAGCCGGGGATGCCGCCGCGAAAATTCTCGGGTCTCCCATAGACTAACATTGGGCTCGTGGCTCAGGTCGAGCAACCGAGTATCATGGCGAGCTCGGCCCGAGCTTCGAGCCCCCGAGCATTTTAGTGCTCGCTCTTCACTACTAAATACCCTTCATTATTTATTATTTTTGCACTTTGCGATTAACCCATTCACTTCCGGTTACTTGGGTATTTTGCTTGTCTTTGGTTTTTCTTTGTCTAGTGGCCTTGTGTGAACATGCATTTACATTTTGCATGCACATCAATTTATGTTTCAGTTCAGACTTCTAGGTTTTTTCTTTGTAGTTCAGTGTGCTTTAGTACATATAAGGGTGTGGCCGCCCTTTGTCTGAGCTGAAATGTTTATTCTGCCTCAGGTCTATGCTTCTACTAGGGGGTCAGTCTCTCTGCCCTTATCCATATGTACGTCACTTGACAAATGGTAAGGTTTTAATATTAGAGTTAGGACTGTCCCATAAGGGTTGCCGTGATGTGGCGGGATAGCTTTTGCATTATTTTTATCAAAATTATGTTAACTAAATACCCTTCATTATTTATTATTTTTGCACTTTGCGATTTACCCATTCACTTCCGGTTACTTGGGTATTTTGCTTGTCTTTGGTTTTTCTTTGTCTAGTGGCCTTGTGTGAACATGCATTTACATTTTGCATGCACATCAATTTATGTTTCAGTTCAGACTTCTAGGTTTTTTCTTTATATGCTATATATGCTGTATGTGCGGGAAGGGAGCTTGTATGTACACTGTTTGCTATGTATGGGGGAGGGAAGCTGTCGGACAAAGAGGGGTCCTGCAAACATCCAACTAATGGCCCCCCATATATATTACAGGAAGGTAAGTCAAACCCAAGGAATTTTGCTGGAGCAGCCGACCATGTGCTGTGTATGGGGCCATCTCCCCCACACATATAACCACATTCATGTATATGGGGGAGTCGGGATGTGTTGTGTGGACAAGCGTCCGGTCTAAAGCTAACTAGTGTATGGGCACCTGAGACTAAGGCAAGTTATCATCCAGAAAGTCTTTCTCCAGCCTGCTGAAAAAATGCCGGATAGAGAAAGGCTTTTATCACCTAAGCCAGATCTCACTGGAGGGGAAGCAAGAAGAAAAAAGGAGAAATGTAAAATAAGACACAAGTCCAGACAGTTGTCATCCAAAACTTTATCTGGTATCGACCAAGAAAATTACAATCAGTAAAAGTATAATCCACATTTAGGAAAAACACAGATGAGCTGCGGGACCATCGCTTCTTCTTCTGGGACTTTTTGGCGGACAGGTTGCTCTGCTGTCGGAGGCCTTTCTTGTTCTTGGACTTCTCCTTCATGTGGATTCTGAAGACTAGGAGGCTCCTGAGGGTCCATCTCTCCTGCCGGCAGCTCAGAGTGACTTGGAGATATGTTTCCTTCAGTCCAGGAAAGCAAGAGAGGAAAAAGATGAATGTGATGTAATAACAAGACAAACCTAAAAAAAAACGTATAAAAAATCATGTAACTGCAAACTGCACAAAAATGACCCCAATAACGTAAGTGCTGTAGTATTAAAGAACCTGCAAAACGAGTGGTGTGAAAAGACCTGGGACTTGTCAGAAATATGTAATGTTTTGTCTAAAATGACAAAAAAAAAGAAAAGATTCAAGGGATCAGCAGCATTTTATAACAGGTAAAAAATATACAAATTTGTGACAAGTGATTGGTATTAAGTATTGTGGATGATAACCAGACGTTTATTTCGAATGAAGAGTTTAATGAACATTTTGTATTCGGCCAAATGGAACCTTCCCGGAAATGTCTGCGCCGGTGATAAAATTTACTTACTAATAGAGCTCCCGACTGGACACAAAGAACTGCAGCTCATGGAGGAATGAAGCTTCTTTCCTTCTCAGCCAAGAACTTCTTATATCAGTCCCGTACGGCCTCTATCATGTCCTGATATCTAGCAGAAAGAGAAAAAATCAATTATAAACTAAATAAAATTTATTAAAGAAAAAAAAACCTCCTGCAAACATGAAGCATTTGTAGCAAAGCACAGCCATTATTTACACAGCACAATTGTTTTACTTTATTCTATATTAGTGGCCGCTCTGTGCAAAAACTTGTGGGAAATTACTGCAGCACTAATATTGTCCGTCCAGAGAGCACCCAAGTATTCCCCAATTTCTGACTCCACCGCCCGATTGCCCTCACAAGCACAATGCTGCACCGCTGTCACCTGCCTGGTACAGGCTCCTTTATAGGGTCCTTTCAGCTGTTGTTCACCAAGATGTGAAGTAATCCGAGTACAGGGTTTCCCATGTCTGAGTGCAGGGGTGGAGAGCAGAGAGGATCAGACAGGGACAGGCCCATACACAGACTGCTGGTATATAGAGGACAAATCTCGCTGAACAGCAGCTACAAGAAGCTTCTGGATGGGGGCAGTGGGGGTGAGACAGCACTTCAGCAACGTGTTTGGGAGAGAAGTAAGAATATAAGCAAATGAAGAATATTTATAAAGTTCACAAGTCTGCAATGTGAGGAGGATAATTACATGAAGAAAACCCTCTAGGTGCAGCGTCGGCAACCGGAAAACCGCCCCAAGGTCCACCTGTGTCATCAGCGCCCCCCCTGCTGGACCCCTAATCAGTTGTACTGCAGACTCAGATGATTGATAGTGACACTAGGTCAGCTCTTTCCCTATGGCGGCACTAGCTGACCATCCTGTGGATAGGACAGGTGCCGGATCATTCAGTCCTTTCCCTCTTCCCCAACGTGAAGCAAACATCCCCCTGACCAGACAAACATCCCCCTGACCAGACAAACATCCCCCTGACCAGACAAACATCCCCCTGACCAGGCAAACATCCCCCTGACCAGGCAAACATCCCCCTGACCAGGCAAACATCCCTCTGACCAGGCAAACATCCCTCTGACCAGGCAAACATACAACCCCTTATTTTCTTTCCCATTTTACTTCCTTTATTAATTTCTCCTCCAACATTACTGACAACTCCAAGTTCGATAGTATGATAGTCTCATCTCCTGCCTTTGTATGTGGAGGAGACAATAAACAGCCGTATACATCCTAAACCTGTCACAAGGACTTTCTCTGCAACTCCCTACTCTCAGCTGTCCCCCTGTAACAATCCACCTTTTTCTCTTTCTCGCTCATACATTTCAGACACTTTATTAACATGTTAATCATATTTCTAAACTTACTGCATTCCACTTCATCTGATCATACATCACCGTTTAAAAGAATCACACTCACTTACTTGTCTGCTGCTGTAATTCTTGGATTGTTTTCTTGCTGTTACTTGGTCTTATTTTGCTGTTTGCTGTCCTTAAACCACCATCTGCCTCACAGTGTCCACATCTTGTTCCACCGGGTCGCTCTTTTGATCCCTGCAACAACAGACACTATGCGAGTATGACTTCACATGTGACATTTCCAAGTCCCTTTACCATTGTGGTGCCAATGGAGTACCCCTTTTCTCATTATCATGCCCCCGAAGCACACAATTTCCCGCTAGCATGCCACCGTAGCACACCTTTTCCCGTTAGTATGCCACCGGGCACACCTATTCCCGTTAGCATGCCATCGGAGCACACCTATTCCCGTTAGCATGCCACCGGAGCCAACCTTTACCATTAGCATGTCACGTCTCCACGTCTCTTCCAAGGGGCATTCAAACCGTCTTGTTAAGCTGCTGTCACCTCCACCACTTTTTCGAGGGGCAATAAAACCGTCTTGTTAAGCTACTGGGACCTCCACGTCTCTTCCGAGGGGCATTCAAACCGTCTTGTTAAGCTACTGGGACCTCCACATCTCTTCCAAGGGGCATTCAATCCATTTTGTTAAGCTACTGCGACCTCCACGTCTCTACCAAGGGGCATTCAAACCGTCTTGTTAAGCTACTGCGACCTCCGCCCTTTTTTCGAGGGGCAGTAAAAGCGTCTTATTAAGCTACTGGGACCTCCACCACTTTTCTGAGAAGCATTAAAACCGTCTTGTTAAGCTACTGGGACCTCCACGTCTCTTCCAAGGGGCATTCAAACCGTCTTGTTAAGCTACTGCGACCTCCACGTCTCTTCTCAGGGGCATTAAAAGCGACTTGTTAAGCTACTGTGACCTCCACCACTTTTCCGAGGGGCATTAAAACCGTCTTGTTAAGCTACTGGGACCTCCACGTCTCTTCCAAGGGGCATTCAAACCGTCTTGTTAAGCTACTGCGACCTCCACCACTTTTTCGAGGGGCAGTAAAAGCGTCTTATTAAGCTACTGGGACCTCCACCACTTTTCCGAGAAGCATTAAAACCGTCTTGTTAAGCTACTGGGACCTCCACGTCTCTTCCAAGGGGCATTCAAACCATCTTGTTAAGCTACTGGGACCTCCACGTCTCTTCTGATAGGCATTAAAAGCATCTTGTTAAGCTACTGGGACCTCCACGTCTCTTCCAAGGGGCATTCAAACCGTCTTGTTAAGCTACTGGGACCTCCACCACTTATCTGAGGGGCACTAAAAGTGTCTTGTTAAGCTGCTGTGACCTCCACCACTTTTTCAAGGGGCAATAAAACCGTCTTGTTAAGCTACTGGGACCTCCACGTCTCTTCCGAGGGGCATTCAAACCGTCTTGTTAAGCTACTGGGACCTCCACGTCTCTTCCAAGGGGCATTCAAACCGTCTTGTTAAGCTACTGCGACCTCCACCACTTTTCCAAGGGGCATTAAAACCGTCTTGTTAAGCTTCTGGGACCTCCACCACTTTTCCGATGGGCATTAAAAGCATCTTGTTAAGCTACTGGGACCTCCACCACTTTTCTGAGGAGCATGAAAACCGTCTTGTTAAGCTACTGGGACCTCCACGTCTCTTCCAAGGGGCATTCAAACCGTCTTGTTAAGCTACTGGGACCTCCACGTCTCTTCTGAGGGACATTAAAAGCGTCTTGTTAAGCTACTGTGACCTCCACCACTTTTCCGAGGGGCATTAAAACTACCTTGCTAAGATACTGGGACCTCCACGTCTCTTCCGAGGGGCATTCAAACCGTCTTGTTAAGCTACTGGGACCTCCACGTCTCTTCCAAGGGGCATTCAAACCGTCTTGTTAAGCTACTTGGACCTCCACGTCTCTTCCGAGGGGCATTAAAAGCGTCTTGTTAAGCTACTGTGACCTCCACCACTTTTCCGAGGAGCATTAAAACCGTCTTGTTAAGCTACTGGGACCTCCTCGTCTCTTCCAAGGGGCATTCAAACTGTCTTGTTAAGCTACTGGGACCTCCACTTCTCTTCTGAGGGGCATTAATAGTGTCTTGTTAAGCTACTGTGACCTCCACCACTTTTCCGAGGGGCATTTAAACCGGCCAGTTAAGCTACTGGGACCTCCACGTCTCTTCCAAGGAGCATTCAAACAGTCTTGTTAAGCTACTGGGACCTATACCACGTTTCTGAGGGGCATTAAAATCATCTTGTTAAGCTACTGGGACCTCCACCACTTTTCTGAGGAGCATTAAAACCGTCTTGTTAAGCTGCTGGGACCTCCACGTCTCTTCCAAGGGGCATTCAAACCGTCTTGTTAAGGTACTGTGACCTCCACGTCTCTTCCAAGGATCATTCAAACCGTCTTGTTAAGCTACTGCGACCTCCACCACTTTTCCAAGGGGCATTAAAACCATCTTGTTAAGCTACTAGGATCTCCACGTTTCTTCTGAGGGGCATTAAAAGCGTCTTCTTAAGCTACTGTGACCTCCACCACTTTTCTGAGGGGCATTAAAACCGTCTTGTTAAGCTACTGGGACCTCCACATCTCTTTTGAGGGGCATTAAAAGTGTCTTGTTAAACCACTCTGAACTCCACAACTCTTCCAAGGGGCATTGATATGTTGTTTTTAATTAACTCTAACCTCCACGACTCTTCGAACGGGCATTGCATTTCCTCTTAATTTTTGGCTGCTTTTTCTTGGAAGGCATAAGCAAATACTATGGGAGACCCACTCCCCAATAATGGGAATAATGTTTGTAATATGCTGTACTGCATGGCTCTTGTAAGGGGCACTGCAAGTTCCTCCGTCCTAATTTTTGGCAGCTTTTGCTTGGAAGGCATAAGCAAAGACTATGGGAGACCCACTCCCCAATAATGGGAATAATGTTTGGAATATGCTGTACTGCATGGCTCTTGTAAGGGGCATTGCAAGTTTCTCCATCCTAATTTTTGGCAGCTTTTGCTTGGAAGGCATAAGCTATGACTATGGGATACACACTCCCCAATAATGGGAATAATGTTTGTACTATGCTGTACTGTATGGCTCTTGGAAGGGGCATTAAAAGCCCCTTTTCCGAGGGGCATTCAAAACGTCTGGTTAAGCTACTGGGACCTCCACGTCTTTTCCGAGGGGCATTAAAACCATCTTATTAAGCTACTGTGACCTACACGTCTGTTCAAAGGGACATCAAAAGTCTTCTTAAGCCACTCTGAACTCCACAGCTCTTCCTAGGGGCATTGAAATGTTGTTTTTAATTACCTCTAACCTCCACGACTCTTCCAACGGACATTGCATTTCCTCCTAATTTTAGTCAGCTTTTGCTTTTCAATGCAAAGGCGAAAACTAAGGGAGACCCACTCCCCAATAGTGGGTAGAAGGTTTTTAGTACGCTGTAATCCACGTCTGTTTCAAGGGGCATTGCAGTTCCTCATAATTTTTGGAAAGCCTTCCATTCACTGTTTAGGCCAACAGTGTACAGGAGACCCAGTTGATATAAATGGAAAAAACGGTTTAGTTAAGGCCCTCTGACCTCCATGTCATTTCCAAGGTACATTCGAGTGCCTCAAAATTTTTGGTAGGCATTGCACTCACTGTATGCCCTATAACTGTGTAGCCAAACCGCTCCTTTTGTTACAGAAACATATCCTACAAGACATATGTGGTTGACTGGCCTGATATTGATGTGAATGGTCCCTGTTCCTCCTGCTCTTTCTCCTTTGCCACCACCTCATCCATCATTCATCACCTGAAGCTTTGTTTTAATGGGAGTCATAGAACTGGGATAGTAGCAGGAAAACATCCAGCAATCCTCGGAGGAGGTAGGATATGCGCCAAAACGCGGACCACCTCAGGCCTAGCCGCTACTACATACATGCGCTTGCATTCCAAGAAAACAAAGCAGATGCTAACTTGTATCATCATCATCATGGTCCTCACCTTGGCACTCTCAACTCCCCTGATGGAGAAGTCAGTGCCCACCGGAGGAGTCTGGTTCTCTGGTGGGCTCGTCCAATGCTGCCCTAAAGCAGGCCAGGCTAAGAAAAGTGTGTGGGGGGGATGTTCCAAGGAGAAATAGGGGCCCCTGGGGACCGTTTATGGACACCCGGCTGCCCCCAGGGGGCTGGGGACCGTGTGTGAACACCCGGCCGCGGGGCGGCTGGGGACCGAGTATGGACACTCGGCCGCCCCCTGGCGGCTGGGGACCGAGTGTGAACACCTGGCAGCCGGGCGGCTGGGGACTGAGTATGGATTCCAGGCTGCCAATGCTGCCATGACTCGGTGGTCAGATTCCGCCTCCATGTGCCTAAAAAGGCCCAATTTCAAGTGCAAGCAAGCAAGCAGTATGGTAATGCAGCCTGGCGGTGGGTGGGTGGCAGGCTGCACACTTACGCTTGCATTCCAAGAAAACAAAGCAGATGCTAACTTGTATCATCATCATCATGGTCCTCACCTTGTTACTCTCAACTCCCCTGATGGAGAAGCCAGGGCCCACCGGAGGAGTCTGGTTCTCTGGTGGGCTCGTCCAATGCTGCCCTAAAGCAGGCCGGGCTAAGAAAAGTGTGTGAGGGGATGTTCCAAGGAGAAATAGGGGCGGCTGGGGACCGTTTATGGACACCCGGCTGCCCCCAGGCGGCTGGGGACTGAGTATGGACACCCGGCCACCACCTGGCAGTTGGGGACCGAGTGTGGACAGCCCGCCGCCGGGCAGCTGGGGACTGAGTATGGATACCAGGCCGCCAATGCTGCCATGACATGGTGGCCAGATTCCGCCTCCACATGCCTAAAAGGCCCAAGTTCAAGTGCAAGCAAGCAGTATGGTATTGCAGCCTGGGGGTGGGTGGGTGGTTGGCTGCATATTTGCGCTTGCATTGCAAGGAATGGGGGAGGTACAATTGAACCCTGCCCTGGGACAAGAACTTGCACGGGGATAGTTGCAAGTCTGCATCTTCTGATGCGGCAAGGATGACTTCTGATGGGCACACTTTTAGGCAGTGACCGGGGAGTCAGAGATGCTTCCAGGGGTCTTTCCCATGCTGTCCCCATGTCTTTTCAGCACTGTATACATGTGTCACACAGCACATGGCCAGATAAGGTTGTAAAATGTTAAAATTACATTTCCCGGTGAATGCATTTGTCACGATTGAAGCAATACAAAAGTCCAAAAACGCATTAAAAATGCTACTTGTGAACATAGCCCAAGGTGTGGAGGAGTATTTTTTTTTTGGGTTATTTATTTTACCTTATACACAAGTCTTTACCCTGGAAAGGAACTTCCTTAACATATTTCACAGGAAAGCAGTTTCAGTTTAGTTTTTGAACGTTTTATTGTGAGCCCTTAAAAGTGGCTTAACACCTCTGACCACATTGTTGACAGCAGTGACCTGGGGGTCAGAAATGCTTCCTGGGGCGATCCCCATGCTGTCCCCATGTCATTTGAGCACTGTCACTATCGTTTTGGGCACTTGTTAGGCTTTTAAAAGACAGCCGGGGATGCCGCCGCGAAAATGCTCGGGTCTCCCATAGACTAACATTGGGCTCGTGGTTCAGGTCGAGCACCCGAGTATCATGGCAAGCTCGGCCCGAACTTCGAGCACCCGAGCATTTTAGTGCTCGCTCTTCACTACTAAATACCCTTCATTATTTATTATTTTTGCACTTTGCGATTTACCCATTTACTTCCGGTTACTTGGGTATTTTGCTTGCCTTTGGTTTTTCTTTGTCTAGTGGCCTTATGTGAACATGCATTTAAATTTTGCCTGCAATTTATGTTTCAGTTCAGACTTCTAGGTTTTTTCTTTGTAGTTCAGTGTGCTTTAGTGCATATTAGGGTGTGGCCACCCTTTGTCTGAGCTGAAATGTTTATTCTGCCTCAGGTCTATGCTTCTACTAGGGGGTCAGTCTCTCTGCCCTTATCCATATGTACGTCACTTGACAAATGGTAAGGTTTTAATATTAGAGTTAGGACTGTCCCATAAGGGTTGCCGTGATGTGGCGGGATAGCTTTTGCATTATTTTTATCAAAATTATGTTAACTAAATACCCTTCATTATTTATTATTTTTGCACTTTGCGATTTACCCATTCACTTCCGGTTACTTGGGTATTTTGCTTGTCTTTGGTTTTTCTTTGTCTAGTGGCCTTGTGTGAACATGCATTTACATTTTGCATGCACATCAATTTATGTTTCAGTTCAGACTTCTAGGTTTTTTCTTTATATGCTATATATACTGTATGTGCAGGAAGGGAGCTTGTATGTACACTGCTTGCTTTGTGTGGGGGAGGGAAGCTGTCGGACAAAGAGGGGTCCTGCAAACATCCAACTAATGGCCCCCCATATATATTACAGGAAGGTAGGTCAAACCCAAGGATTTTTGCTGGAGCAGCCGACCATGTGCTGTGTATGGGGCCATCTCCCCCACACATATAACCACATTCATGTATATGGGGGAGTCGGGATGTGTTGTGTGGACAAGCGTCCGGTCTAAAGCTAACTAGTGTATGGGCATCTGAGACTAAGGCAAGTTATCATCCAGAAAGTCTTTCTCCAGCCTGCTGAAAAAATGCCGGATAGAGAAAGGCTTTTATCACCTAAGCCAGATCTCACTGGAGGGGAAGCAAGAAGAAAAAAGGAGAAATGTAAAATAAGACACAAGTCCAGACAGTTGTCATCCAAAACTTTATCTGGTATCGACCAAGAAAATTACAATCAGTAAAAGTATAAACCACATTTAGGAAAAACACAGATGAGCTGCGGGACCATCGCTTCTTCTTCTGGGACTTTTTGGCGGACAGGTTGCTCTGCTGTCGGAGGCCTTTCTTGTTCTTGGACTTCTCCTTCATGTGGATTCTGAAGACTAGGAGGCTCCTGAGGGTCCATCTCTCCTGCCGGCAGCTCAGAATGACTTGGAGATATGTCTCCTTCAGTCCAGGAAAGCAAGAGAGGAAAAAGATGAATGTGATGTAATAACAAGACAAAGCTAAAAAAAACATGTATAAAAAATCATGTAACTGCAAACTGCACAAAAATGACCCCAATAACATAAGTGCTGTAGCATTAAAGAACCTGCAAAACGAGTGGTGTGAAAAGACCTGGGACTTGTCAGAAATATGTAATGTTTTGTCTAAAATGACAAAAAAAAAGAAAAGATTCAAGGGATCAGCAGCATTTTATAACAGGTAAAAAATATACAAATTTGTGACAAGTGATCGGTATTAAGTTTTGTGGATGATACCCAGACGTTTATTTCAAATGAAGAGTTTAATGAACGTCTTGTATTTGGCCAATTGGAACCTTCCCGGAAATGTCTGCGCCGGTGATAAAATCTACTTACTAATAGAGTTCCCGACTGGACACAAAGAACTGCAGCTCATGGAGGAATGAAGCTTCTTTCCTTCTCAGCCAAGAACTTCTTATACCAGTCCCGTATTGCCTCTATCATGTGCTGATATCTAGCAGAAAGAGAAAAAATCAATTATAAACGAAATAAAATTTATTAAAGAAAAAAAAACCTCCTGCGAACATGAAGCATTTGTAGCAAAGCACAGCCATTATTTACAGAGCACAATTGTTTTACTTTATTCTATATTAGTGGCCGCTCTGTGCAAAAACTTGTGGGAAATTACTGCAGCACTAATATTGTCCGTCCAGAGAGCACCCAAGTATTCCCCAATTTCTGACTCCACCGCCCGATTGCCCCCACAAGCACAATGCTGCACCGCTGTCACCTGCCTGGTACAGGCTCCTTTATAGGGTCCTTTCAGCTGTTGTTCACCAAGATGTGAAGTAATCCGAGTACAGGGTTTCCCATGTCTGAGTGCAGGGGTGGAGAGCAGAGAGGATCAGACAGGGACAGGCCCATACACAGACTGCTGGTATATAGAGGACAAATCTCACTGAACAGCAGCTACAAGAAGCTTCTGGATGGGGGCAGTGGGGATAAGACAGCACTTCAGCAACATGTTTGGGAGAGAAGGAAGAAAATAAGCAAATGAAGAATATTTATAAAGTTCACAAGTCTGCAATGTGAGGAGGATAATTACATGAAGAAAACCCTCTAGGTGCAGCGTCCGCAACCGGAAAACCGCCCCAAGGTCCACCTGTGTCATCAGCGCCCCCCTGCTGGACCCCTAATCAGTTGTACTGCAGACTCTGATGATTGATAGTGACACTAGGTCAGCTCTTTCCCAATGGCGGCACTAGCTGACCATCCTGTGGATAGGACAGGTGCCGGATCATTCAGTCCTTTCCCTCTTCCCCAACGTGAAGCAAACATCCCCCTGACCAGACAAACATCCCCCTGACCAGACAAACATCCCCCTGACCAGGCAAACATCCCCCTGACCAGACAAACATCCCCCTGACCAGGCAAACATCCCCCTGACCAGGCAAACATCCCCCTGACCAGACAAACATCCCCATGACCAGGCAAACATCCCTCTGACCAGGCAAACATACAACCCCTTTTTTCTTTCCCATTTTACTTGCTTTATTAATTTTGCCTCCAACATTACTGACAACTCCAAGTTCAATAGATTGATAGTCTCATCTCCTGCCTTTGTATGTGGAGGAGGCAATAAACAGCCGTATACATCCTAAACCTGTCACAAGGACTTTCTCTGCAACTCCCTACTCTCAGCTGTCCCCCTGTAACAATCCACCTTTTTCTCTTTCTCGCTCATACATTTCAGACACTTTATTAACATGTTAATCATATTTCCAAACTTACTGCATTCCACTTCATCTGATCATACATCACCGTTTAAAAGAATCACAATCACTTACTTGTCTGCTGCGGTAATTCTTGGATTGTTTTCTTGCTGTTGCTTGGTCTTATTTTGCTGTTTGCTGTCCTTAAACCACCATCTGCCGCACAGTCTCCACATCTTGTTCCACCGGGTCACTCTTTTGATCCCTGCAACAACAGACACTATGCGAGTATGACTTCACATGTGACATTTCCAAGTCCCTTGACCATTGTGGTGCCAATGGAGTACCCCTTTTCTCGTTATCATGCCACCGAAGCACACCATTTCCCGCTAGCATGCCACCGTAGCACACCTTTTCCCGTTAGTATGCCACCGGGCACACGAATTCCCGTTAGCATGCCATCGGAGCACACCTATTCCCGTTAGCATGCCATCGGAGCACACCTTTACCATTAGCATGTGACCGCAGCACACCTTTTCCCGTTGGCTTGCCACCGGAGCACGCCACTTTCCCGTTGGCTTGCCACCGGAGCACGCCACTTTCCCGTTGGCTTGCCAACGGAGCACGCCACTTTCCCGTTGGCTTGCCACCGGAGCACGCCACTTTCCCGTTGGCTTGCCACCGGAGCACGCCACTTTCCCGTTGGCTTGCCACCGGAGCACGCCACTTTCCCGCTGGCTTGCCACCGGAGCACGCCACAGTCCCGTTGGCTTGCCACCGGAGCACGCCACAGTCCCGTTGGCTTGCCACCGGAGCACGCCACAGTCCCGTTGGCTTGCCACCGGAGCACGCCACAGTCCCGTTGGCTTGCCACCGGAGCACGCCACTTTCCCGTTGGCTTGCCACCGGAGCACGCCACTTTCCCGTTGGCTTGCCACCGGAGCACGCCACTTTCCCGTTGGCTTGCCACCGGAGCACGCCACTTTCCCGTTGGCTTGCCACCGGAGCACGCCACTTTCCCGTTGGCTTGCCACCGGAGCACGCCACTTTCCCGTTGGCTTGCCACCGGAGCACGCCACTTTCCCGTTGGCTTGCCACCGAAGCACGCCACTTTCCCGTTGGCTTGCCACCGGAGCACGCCACTTTCCCGTTGGCTTGCCACCGGAGCACGCCACTTTCCCGTTGGCTTGCCACCGGAGCACGCCACTTTCCCGTTGGCTTGCCACCGGAGAACGCCACTTTCCCGTTGGCTTGCCACCGGAGCACGCCACTTTCCCGTTGGCTTGCCACCGGAGCACGCCACTTTCCCGTTGGCTTGCCACCGGAGCACGCAACTTTCCCGTTGGCTTGCCACCGGAGCACGCCACTTTCCCGTTGGCTTGCCACCGGAGCACGCCACTTTCCCGTTGGCTTGCCACCGGAGCACGCCACTTTCCCGTTGGCTTGCCACCGGAGCACGCCACTTTCCCGTTGGCTTGCCACCGGAGCACGCCACTTTTCCGTTGGCTTGCCACCGGAGCACGCCACTTTCCCGTTGGCTTGCCACCGGAGCACGCCACTTTCCCGTTGGCTTGCCACCGGAGCACGCCACTTTCCCGTTGGCTTGCCACCGGAGCACGCCACTTTCCCGTTGGCTTGCCACCGGAGCACGCCACTTTCCCGCTGGCTTGCCACCGAAGCACGCCACAGTCCCGTTGGCTTGCCACCGAAGCACGCCACAGTCCCGTTGGCTTGCCACCGGAGCACGCCACAGTCCCGTTGGCTTGCCACCGGAGCACGCCACTTTCCCGTTGGCTTGCCACCTGAGCACGCCACTTTCCCGTTGGCTTGCCACCGAAGCACGCCACTTTCCCGTTGGCTTGCCACCGGAGCACGCCACTTTCCCGTTGGCTTGCCACCGGAGCATGCCACTTTCCCGTTGGCTTGCCACCGGAGCACGCCACTTTCCCGCTGGCTTGCCACCGGAGCACGCCACTTTCCCGCTGGCTTGCCACCGGAGCACGCCACTTTCCCGCTGGCTTGCCACCGGAGCACGCCACTTTCCTGCTGGCTTGCCACCGCAGCACGCCAATTTCCCGCTGGCTTGCCACCGGAGCACGCCACTTTCCCGCTGGCTTGCCACCGGAGCACGCCACTGTCCCGCTGGCTTGCCACCGGAAGCACGCCACTTTCCCGCTGGCTTGCCAAGGGAGCACGCCATCATCCATTTAATAAAATTGGCCACACTTAGCTTTTTCTTTTATATAATGGGCCCATATAGTTTTTCATTGAATATATTGGGCCCTACATAACCTTACATTTAATATATATAATCGTCTTATCATGTCTGTCTGTCTGTCCTTCTGTCCAGGACGTCCTGCGTCGCTGATTGGTCCGACCGTGGTCAATCAGCGACGTGGGATTTCAGAAAAAGATGGCGGCCATTAGCAGCTCATCTGCCGCACGGAGGTCAGCGGCGATGTAGCCGGGAGATGACTGGGGCTAGCCGGTCAACTCCCGGTTGCTCGCAGCAGAAGTACCCCGACCAGCGGCGCCGCTGACCTCCATGCAGCTACCGTCGGGAGATCAGCGGTTAGGGCCGCTGATCTTCCGACGGAAAGTGTGAAGGGAGGACCGGGGAGCGGCGCCACCGGTCGGGATACTTCTGCTGCGAGCAGCCGGTCATTTCCCGGCTGCTCGCAGTGGAAGTACCCGCACAGGCAGCGCCGCTCCCCTGTCCTCACTAATACGATTCGGCGGCCACGACCAATCAGCGATATTGGCTCCAAATTTAAACACCGCTCTGCACAGAGGTCAGTGGCGATGCAGCCGGTCATCTCCCGGCTGCTTGCAGCAGAAGTACCCCGACCTGCGGCGCCGCTGACCTCCATGCGGCTACCGTCGCTAGATCAGCGGCTAGGGCCGCTGATCTCCCGACGGCAAGTGTGAAGGGAGGACCGGGGAGCGGCGCCGCCGGTTGGGATACTTCTGCTGCGAGCAGCCGGTCATCTCCCGGCTGCTCACAGTGGAGGTACCCGCTCCCCGGTTCTCACTAATACGATTCGCTGATTGGTTGCGGCCGCCAGCCGTGACCAATCACCGGTTTTGGCGCCAAATTTAAACATGCTCTCCGGTCCTCACTAACACGGTTCGCTGATTGGTCGCGGCCGGCCGCATACATATTCTAGAATACCCGATGAGTTAGAATCGGGCCACCATCTAGTTTAATATGATGGGCCACAAATTGCCTTCTAGTTATTACAAGAGGTCCTGCATAGTCTTCCATTTATTTTAATAGGCCCCATATAACCTTTCAGCATCTGAAACAATGGATACTGAAAGCCTGTGCTAGCATTTCTTCTGCGGTGTTGCTATCAGTGTGTCAAGAGTGGGAGAAGAGGGTTGCATTGACAATCCAACACAATGGGCAGCACTTTAAACACATTTTATAAGTGGTCATAAACTTGTAAAAAATTCATGAAAGAATAAAGTTATGTTAAAACCAAGCACACCATTGTATTTTCTTATGAAATTCTCAATGAGTTTGATGTGTCACATCACCCTCTTCCCATTGAAAAAAATAAAGTTAGATCCAAAATGGCCGACTTCAAAATGGCCGCCATAGTCACCACCCATCTGGAAAAGTTTCCCCCTCCCATATACTAATGTGCCATAAACAGGAAGTTGACATCACCAACCATTCCCATTTAATTTAGGTGTATCCATATAAATAGCCCACCCTGTATTATTACCATTTTTATTATTGCTGTACATACTGTAGCTTTTCATTTAATTTATTGGGCCCCATATAGGCTTCCATTTAATATAATGGGCCCCACATAGCCTTCCATTTAATTTAATGGGGTCCACATAGCCTTCCATTTAATTTAATGGGGTCCACATAGCCTTCCATTTTATTTAATGGGACCCACATATGTTTTTATATAATATAAAGAGCCCCACATAAGCCCCTAATTAATATAATGGGCCCCACCTTGCTTTCCATATAAAATAATGGGTCCCACATAGCCCTCCCTTTAGTTATGATGAGCCTTACATATCACACCATTTCCCGATGGTCTGCCACCGAAGTACACCATTGGCTGCTGGGGTGCCACTGGAACACACTCTTTACAGTTGGGGTGCCAACAGAGCACACCTTTCACCATTAGCATGCCACCGGAGTACACTTTTTGCCACTGGCATGCCACTGAAGCACACCCTTTACCATTGGAGTACCATCGGGCACACCCTTTACCGTTGGTGTGCCATCGGAGAACTCTATTTCCCGTAGGCCTACCAGAGGGGCCCAATATGTGACCTTTTTTGCTTACCACCGGGGCACCCATCTTGGGCTTTTTAGCTTCCACCGGGGTGCACTCTTTGGCCTTTTAGCTTACCACCGGGGCACCCAACTTGGGCTTTTTAACTGCGACCGGGGTACACTCTGACCATTTTGCTTACCACCGGGGCACTCATTTTAGGCTTTTTTAGCCTGCCACCGGGGTGCACTTTTTGGCCTTATTGCTTACCACTGGGGCGCACTCTAGGGCTTTTTAGCCTACCACCAGGGTACATTCTTTGGCCTTATTGCTTATCACTGGGGCGCACTCTAGGGCTGCTCAGTCTGCCACCAGAGTCTACTCTTTGGCCTTTTTGCCATTGGTGTGCCACCAGAGCACACCCTATGACGTTGGAGTGCCACCGGAGCACACCCTTTACCTTTGGAGTGCCACCGGAACACACAATTTGCCATTGGCAAAAGTATAATGGACCCCCACATAGAATTCTATAAAGTATAATGGCCCCCACATAGCCCTCTATATAGTATAATGAGCCGCACATTGCCTTCCATGTACTATAATTTAATTTATTGGGCTCCACATAGCTTTTCATTTAATTTATTGAACCCCACATAACCGTCAATTTAATATAATAGGCCGCACTGGACTCCATTTAATATATTGGACCTGACATAGCCTTCCATTTAGTAAAATGGGGCAAAAATATCCCTCTATTTAATATAATGGGCACCAAAAAGCCTTCCATGTTTTATATTGGGCACCACATAGCCCTCTATTTAATACAATTGGCCCCACTTAACCTTCCATCTAAAATATTGGGCCCCACATAGCTTTACATTTAATTTACTGGGCTCCATATAGGCTTCCATTTAATATAATGGGCCCCACATAACCCTCCATTTAATATAATGGTCCCCACATTGCCTTCCATTTATTATAATGGAGCCAAGATACATCTCTATTTAATATAATGGACAAAACACAGGCTTCCATTTAATATAATTGGCGCTACATAGCCCTTTATTTGATAAATGCGCCTCACATAGCCCTCCATATAATATTATGGGCCCCGCAACGCTTTCCATTTAATTTAATAGGCCTCACATAGCCCTCAATTTAATACAGAGGGCCCCACAAAACCTTCCAGATAACATAGTGGGCCCCAATATAGCTTTCTTTTTAATGTATTGGTCCCCACATAGCTCTCTATTTAATATAATGGGCCTCACATAGCCTTCCATTAAATATCATGGGCCCCATATAGAATTTATCATATACGTAGATGTCCCTTTAAGATAACGGGCCCCACATAGCTTTCCCTTTAATATAATGGGCCCCACATAGATTTTATTATTATATAATGGGCCCCACATAGCTTTCCCTTTAATATAATGGGCCCCACATAGCTTTCTCTTTAATATAATGGGCCCCACATAGCTTTCCCTTTAATATAATGGGCCCCACATAGCTTTCTCTTTAATATAATGGGCCCCACATAGCTTTCTCTTTAATATAATCGGCCCCACATAGCTCTCTCTTTAATATAATGGGCCCCACATAGCCATCCATTTAATATAATGGGCCCCACATAGCTTTTTCTTTAATATAATGGGCCCCACATAGCTTTTTCTTTAATATAATGGGCCCCACATAGCTTTCCCTTTAATATAATGGGCCCCACATAGCTTTCTCTTTAATATAATGGGCCCCACATAGCTTTCTCTTTAATAAAATGGGCCCCACATAGCTTTCTCTTTAATATAATGGGCCGCACATAGCTTTCCCTTTAATATAATGGGCCCCACATAGCTTTCCCTTTAATATAATGGGCCCCACATAGCTTTCCCTTTAATATAATGGGCCCCACATAGCTTTTTCTTTAATATAATGGGCCCCACATAGCTTTATCTTTAATATAATGGGCCGCACATAGCTTTCTCTTTAATATAATGGGCCCCACATAGCTTTCTCTTTAATATAATGGGCCCCACATAGCTTTCTCTTTAATATAATGGGCCCCACATAGCTTTCTCTTTAATATAATGGGCCGCACATAGCTTTCTCTTTAATATAATTGGCCCCACATAGCTTTCTCTTTAATATAATGGGCCCCACATAGCTTTCTCTTTAATATAATGGGCCCCACATAGCTTTCCCTTTAATATAACGGGCCCCACATAGCTTTCCCCTTAATATAATTGGCCCCACATAGCTTTCCCTTTAATATAATTGGCCCCACATAGCTTTCCCTTTAATATAATGGGCACCACATAGATTTATTATAATATAATGGGCCCAACATATCCGTCCCTTTAATATTATGGACCCCACATAGATTTATTATAATATTATGGACCCCACATAGATTTTATTATTATATAATGGGCCCCACATATCCGTCCCTTTAATATTATGGACCCCACATAGATTTATTATAATATGATGGGCCCCACATAGATTTATTATAATATAATGGGCCCCACATAGATTTATTATAATATAATGGGCCCCACCTAACCCTCCAGTTTATACACTGCAGTCGCTCTCTTTCTTCTCTTCTTTACCTAGTCCAGTCTTTCGTGACGACTTCCCGCCATGATTCGTCTTTGCAGTTTGCTGTCCAGGTTTCGGCTGCTCCGCACTTTTCAGCAGATCACCGCACTCCTGAAAAACAAAAATGTTACAAATATAAGCGACTTAAATAAATAATGCCGCCCACTGTGCCACCAAATGCAAATATGTGCCACACTGTGCCCATGAGTATATCATTCACCACAATGAATCCTGCTCCACTGAGAATATAAATCAGTCACTAGCTTGTGCCCCCGTTATAAATAGTGTTGAGCGAGCACTAAAATGCTCGGGTGCTCGAAGCTCGGCCCGAGCTCGCCGTGATACTCGGGTGCTCGACCTGAGCAACGAGCCCATGTTAGTCTATGGGAGACCCGAGCATTTTTGCGGAGGCACCCCCGGCAGTCTGTAGAAAGCCTAAAAAGTGCCCAAAATGATAGTGACAGTGCACAGATGACATGGGGACAGCATGGGGATCGCCCCAGGAAGCATTTCTGACCCTCAGGTCACTGTTGTCAACAACGTGGTCAGAGGTATTAAGCCACTTTTACAGGCTCATAAGAAAATGTTCAAAAACAAAAGTGAAACTTTTTTCCTGTGAAATATGTTAAGGAATTTCTTTTCCAGGGTAAAGACTTGTGTATAAGGTAAAATAAATAACCAAAAACAAAAATACTCCTCCACACCTTGGGCTATGTTCACAAGTAGCATTTTTTATGCGTTTTTGCACTTTTGTATTGCTTTCAACTGTGACAAATGCATTCACCGGGAAATGTCATTTTAACATTTTACAACCTTATCTGGCCATGTGCTGTGTGACACATGCATACAGTGCTGAAAAGACATGGGAACAGCATGGGGAAGACCCCTGGAAGGATCTCTGACTCCCAGGTCACTGCCTAAAAGTGTGCCCATCAGAAGTGATCCTTGCCGCATCAGAAGATGCAGACCTGCAACTATCCCCGTGCAAGTCCTTGTCCCAGGGCAGTGTTCAATTGTACCTCCCCCATTCCTTGCAATGCAAGCGCAAATATGCAGCCAACCACACACCCACCCCCAGGCTGCAATACCATACTTCTAGCTTGCACTTGAAATTGGGCCTTTTAGTTTTGAGGAGGCCGAAGCTGGCCACTACCTCATGGCTGCTTCGGCAGCGAGGCATCCATACTCAGTCCCCAGCCGCCCGGCAGCCGGGTGTCCACAGCTGGTCCCCAGCCGCCTGGGGGCGGCGGGGTGTCCATAGACGGTCCCCAGCCACCCCGATTTCTCCGCGGAACATCCCCACACACTTTTCTTAGACTGGCCTGCTTTAGGGCAGCATTGGATGAGCCCACTAGAGAACCCGACTCCATCAGGGGAGGTGAGAATGCCAAGGTGAGGAGCATGATGATGATAGAAGTTAGCATCTGCTTTGTTTTGTTGGAATGCAAGCATAAGTGTGCAACCTGCCACCAACCCACCCCGAGGCTGCAATACCATACTGCTAGCATGCGTGCACTTGAAATTGGGCCTTTTAGGCATGTGGAGGCCAGAGCTGGCCACTACCTCATGGCTGCTTCGGCAGCGAGGTATCGATACTCAGTCCCCAGCCGCCCGGCGGCCGGGTGTCCATGCTCGGTCCCCAGCCGCCAGGGGGCGGCCGGGTGTCCACACTCGGTCCCCAGCCGCCCCGCGGCCAGGTGTCCATAAACGGTTCCAAGCCGCCCCGATTTCTCCGCGGAACATCCCCACACACTTTTCTTAGACTGGCCTGCTTTAGGGCAGCATTGGACGAGCCCACCAAAGAACCCGACTTCTCCGGTGGGCCCTGGCTTCTCTATCAGGGGAGTTGAGAGTGCCAAGGTGAGGAGCATGATGAGGATGATAGAAGTTAGCATCTGCTTTGTTTTCAAGGAATGCAAGCGTCCTCTGTTTGGACGTCTTCAAACAGAGGCTGGACAGACATCTGTCTGAGATGATTTAGTGAATCCTGCTTTGAGCAGGGGGTTGGACCAGATGACCCATGAGGTCCCTTCCAACTCTACCATTCTATGATTCTATGATTCTATGTATGTAGTAGCGGCTAGGCCTGAGGTGGTCAGCGTTTTGGCGCATATCCTACCTCCTCCGAGGATTGCTGGATGTTTTCCTGCTACTATCCAAGTTCTATGACTCTCGTTAAAACAAAGCTTCAAGTGATAAATGATGGATGAGGTAGTGGCAAAGGAGAAAGAGCAGGAGGAACAGGGACCATTCACATCAATATCAGGCCAGTCAACCACATATGTCTTGTAGGATATGTTTCTGTAACAAAAGGAGCGGTTCGGCTACACAGTTATAGGGCATACAGTGAGTGCAATGCCTACCAAAACTTTTGAGGCACTCCAATGCCCCTTGGAAATGACATGGAGGTCAGAGGGCCTTAACTAAACCTTTTTTTCCATTTATGGCAACTGGGTCTCCTGTGCACTGTTGGCCTAAGCAGTGAATGGAAGGCTTTCCAAAAATTATAAGGAACTGCAATGCCCCTGGAAACAGACGTGGATTACAGCGTACTAAAAACCTTCTACCCATTATTGGGGAGTGTGTCTCCCTTAGTTTTCACCTTTGCATTGAAAAGCAAAAGCTGACTAAAATTAGGAGGAAATGCAATGCCCGTTGGAAGAGTTGTGGAGATTAGAGGTAAGGTAATTAAAAACAACATTTCAATGCCCCTTGGAAGAGCTGTGGAGTTCAGAGTGGCTTAAGAAGACGCTTTTAATGCCCCTTTGAAGAGACGTGGAGGTCACAGTAGCTTAACAAGACGGTTTTAATGCCCCTTACAAGAGCCATACAGTACAGCATCTTAAAAACATTATTCCCATTGTTGGGGAGTGGGTCTCCCATAGTATTTGCTTATGCCTTCCAAGCAAAAGCTTCCAAAAATTATGAGGAAATGCAATGCCCGTTCGAAGAGTCGTGGAGGTCCCAGTAGCTTAACAAGACGCTTTTAATGCCCCTCAGAAGAGACGTGGAGGTCAGAGTGGTATAACAAGACGGTTTTAATGCCCCTTACAAGAGACGTGGAGGTCAGAGTGGTATAACAAGATGGTTTTAATGCCCCTCAGAAGAGACGTGGAGGTCAGAGTGGTATAACAAGATGGTTTTAATGCCCCTCTGAAGAGACGTGGAGGTCAGAGTGGTATAACAAGACGGTTTTAATGCCCTTTACAAGACACGTGGAGGTCAGAGTGGTATAACAAGACGGTTTTAATGCCCCTTACAAGACACGTGGAGGTCAGAGTGGTATAACAAGACTCTTTTAATGCCCCTTACAAGAGACGCTCATTATTCTGGCATTTGGCAAATATTAAAAATGATGGTAATCCTAATTGACCTAAAATGGGAAAGGTTTATTCTGATTTCATGTCAGATATTGAGAAAAACCTGCAGATGTGTCTATTTATACAGTGTATGGAAACTTCTGATTTCAACTGTGTATGTATGTATATATATATATATATATATATATATATATATATGTGTATAATATATACACGGCGAAGCTCACACAACACAACACCCACAGCAGAGGAACGGGCTGCACACACACCTGCTCCTGTCAGTGCTGTGAGCGCTCCTCATGTCGCTGCTGGCTCCGCCCCTCATGTCGCTGCTGGCTCCGCCCCTCATATCGCTGCTGGCTCCGCTCCTCATGTCGCTGCTGGCTCCGCCCCTCATATCGCTGCTGGCTCCGCCTCTCATATCACTGCTGGCTCCGCCCCTCATATCGCTGCTGGCTCCGCCCCTCATGTCGCTGCTGGCTCCGCCCCTCATATCGCTGCTGGCTCTGCCCCTCACATCGCTGCTGGCTCCGCCCATCAGCCGCTCACAGTCCTCAGCAATATGGAGACATCCGCACTGATCAGAATCCTTGGGGGCGTGGCCTGTCACTGTAGTCACACAAGGGTTGTCATGGAGATCTCAAGGGAAGGCAGGTGGGCGGGGCTTAGAGCAGGAAGTAGAAGCCGTGCAGTGTGATTGGCTCCTTACCTTCTGCCAGTAATGGAGCAGATATATGGCTCCTATATAATGGAGGGGGCTCAGGAGGGGTTCCCCACCCAAAAGGTCAGGGGATAAATAATACTGGACGTGAGCGAGGGCAGGAGGACATTATTCTATATTGTAAGAAATCTGATTTCTTCTTTCCTCACAGTTTTTCCTGTGCAAGGCCACATGTATTGTGCGATAATCTGTGAATATGGGGGGGATCTGCTCCTCACATCCACATCAATCCCCCCACGTCTGAGCTCTCCCTTACAGGGGTCTTCTGCTCTGCACATTGATGCCGTATCCATGGAGATGACATCATGGCCGGTACATGCGGATCTCCCCGATGGGACCCTCATGTATCTGGAGGACGAGGCACTGCTGCTCCTCGGGGAGAGGGGGCACAATTCCTGTACACATGATACAGGGGCTTCTGCCATCTCTGGGCTGAGAATAATGCTGGCAGCGCGCAGTCTACATGATGTGAGGATTACAAGTCTGCAGTCACAGAGAGTCACACAGATGACTGCAGCCTTCAGCTTCACACCGGACAATCCCTTTAAATACATGTATATTGGTCTAAAAATACTTTTTACTATTTTGCTTCTTGTAACATTTGCTCTGTTCGGCCTTTACCAGCTTTTTGTTTCCCAGCAGCACATTGATGGCTGCAGAATGAGTTAACTTGAGAATCAGTCAGTGAGCTCCTTATGATGTGGAGTTTCCAGCGCTTTTATTTCTGCGATGATTTATGACTGCATCAGAGATCAGCCCAACTTTCATGCTGGTCTGTGAACTTAATCAGCACAGAGAAGGTCAGAATGAGCTCACTGATAAATTCTCAGTGAGCTCATTCTGCAACTAGCAATGCAAAGGAAATAAAAAAGCCAAATTGTTTATGAAACGTTATTGAAAAAAATATTTGTATGTATATATTTAGCCCAAAATGTCTGAGTGTCCATATCCTTAGTACCAGCACAGCTGAGGATTTGGTATAATCAGGGGTGTACATAGGACGCAGAAGTTCTAATTGGGCCCCCCCCCCAGCAACAAAAATGTAAATAATTGTCGGGGTCGCAGAAGATCAGATCTCACAACCTTCCAGCCTTTACATAGTAATTTTCCTCCTGCTGAAGTCCTAGATCCCTTTTTCATTGCCCATAAAGTGTGGTGCCAACAAAAGTGCCCCCCAAACACGGTATGATACCCCCATGGTGAATTCCTCCATATGCGCAGTATAATGACCCTACTGTACCCGACCTCAACTCCCAGGGTAAAGTATGATCCCCCAACTGCCCCACACCTCTCCACACTCCATAGAGTATAATGCACTCAGTATAAGACTCTCGCCATGGTTCTCCACACAGTATAAGGCACTCGCCATGGTCCTCCACGCAGTATAATGCACTCCCTCGTGGTCCTCCACGCAGTATAATGCACTCCCACGTGGTCCTCCACACAGTACAATGCACTCCCCTTGGTCCTCCACACAGTATAATGCACTCCCCCATGGTCCTCCACACAGTACCATGCACTCCCCCATGGTCCTCCACACAGTACAATGCACTCCCCCATGGTCCTCCACACAGTACAATGTACTCCTCCATGGTCCTCCACACAGTATAAAGCCCCCGTCTCACATAGCGATATCGCTAGCGAGATCGCTGCTGTGTCACAGTTTTGGTGACTCACCAGCGACCTCACCAGCGATGTCGCTATGTGTGACACTTTGCAGCGATCAGGCCCCTGCTGTGAGGTCGCTGATCGCTGCAAAGTATCCTGGACCATTTTTTGGTCGTTGGCCTCCCGCTGGCCAGCACACATCGCTGTGTGTGACCAGCGGGACCAACGATCTGGCTGGTAACCATGGTAAACATTGGGTTACTAGGGGCACGCGCGCACTTAGTAACCCGCTGTTTACCATGGATACCACTCTGCTACGGAGTGCGGAGGCTACCGTTCACCTTAGCAGAGTGGTATCCATGATAAACAGCGGGTTACTAGGGGCACACGCGCACTTAGTAACCCGATGTTTACCATGGTTACCAGCCTGCTCCTGCTTAAGCAGCAGGCTGGTAACAGGAGCAGGACATCGTGGAACGATTCTTTCCACGATATCGCTGCTCCCCTGATCGCTGGTGAGCCTGCCTGTTTGACAGCTCGCCAGCGATGTATTAGCGATGCAGCAACGATCCCTGACAGGTCGTATCTTTGTCGGGATCGCTGCTGCATCGCTTAGTGTGACGGGGCCTTAAGACACTCGCCATGGTTCTCCACTCAGTATAATGCATTCCCCCATGGTCCTGTACGCAGTATAATGCAGCCCCTCATAGGGTAAAATGCAGCCCCCCCCACCCGTAGGGTAAAATGCAGCCCCAGTTCTCCAGTATTATCAGTACACACTGATTTAAAAATAAATACATACTTACCGCTCCTCGTTCCCTGCTGCTTCAGTCTCTGCAGCTGATCACCTCAGCAGCTGCCAGCTCCACTGTCTGACACAGCGTGGCGGGTCATCATGCTGCTGCGTCAGACGCAGAGGAGGAATGATGGGAGAGGGAGTGTCACATGATGCTCCCTCCTCCAGGTTTTCGTGGGCCCCGGGCGAAAGAGTCTCAGTGGCCCCTTTAACACAGCCAACCATTCATGATGCACAGATACAGCAGAGAAATTATAGATATAGTACAATGCCAAAAATGTCACTGACTTCTTACATTTCATGAGTGATATCTTTTGTAAATTCTACAATAGCTCAGAAACCGGTGAATCCTCACAGCGCACAGTGCAGACCGGACAGTATAGTCCTCCATACAGTGTTATGGCACCACATAGTCCTCCATACAGTATTATGAGCCCTATATAATGCTCCATACAAAATACTGGATCCCATATAATTCACCATAGAGAATACTGCCTGGTCCCCATGTAATGCCATATGCAGGCTGGACCCCATACAGAGGCCCCACAAGCCCGCTGCATCCTCCCCGAGGCCCCCACAAGCCGGCTGCATCCCCCCAGGGCCCCCCTCAAGCCTGCATCACCCCCCCCAGAGCCCCCACATGCCTGCAGCATCCCCCCCATAGACCCCACAAGCCTGCAGCATCCCCCCCAGAGCACCCACAAGCCCACAGCATCCCCTCCAGGGCCCCACAAGCCCGCAGAATCCCCCCCAGGGCCCCACAAGCCCGCAGCATCCCCTTAGGGCCCCCACAAGCCCGCAGCATCCCCCCGGGGCCCCCACAAGCCCTGGACCGTACCTGCATCACCACCAGTAAAGGTATTGAAGTTTACCCTTGTGTGTGTGCCTGTACTTCCTCTGGAACCGTCCTGCCGTCTCCCTCCTTCTTCCACCATCTTTCTACACCTCTACACTGCCCTGAGGCCTGCTCTACCTGTGGGGAGCCGTCCCATCATAGCTGCCCCTAACATCAGCCTCAGTGGACTGTCGCAGCGCTGGTAACCTCTTACCAGAATCCACAGGTGGCGTCACGACAATTTCCCCTATAAGCATTCCCCCCCCCCTTTGAGTGACCGCCCTGGGCCACGGACTGGGCCAGCCACCGTGATATCCCCCGGCAACCAGAGGCCCGGCTGCCGAGTGCCCCACGGCCCTGGGGGCGAGTCACTATGCACAGTGGTTCATGAATTAATATTCACAGTGACCCTCCATCCTGTGATTAAAAGGGTCCGTACATTTGACACCTCCGTCTGACTCCCAAAGTCTCCTCCGCACAGATCGATATTAAGATGGCCACCGCAATGGCATGGGGAGTGCAGCGGTGAGTCCAGAGCGCAGCTCCTCGCTCTAAAATGCCCATCAGAAAGAAGAGGTCAGACATTTATTTTCTATGAGCGCTCTATTATCCTATTTATCAAACATCAGCACTACAAGAATCCGTCCTGAGCCGTGCTGGGATCTTTGAACGTGGGCCCCCGGGAGGATCGGGCCCCTCATGGTGGAGCAGATCACACTCATTATAATCCATCACTGATAGAAGATACATAAACAACAACACAGGATGATTGTAAAACAGTGAGGTAATATTTTATTGAGCCACCAAACACACAATAAACACATCGAACAGTCCCAGCAAATACCTAATATGGTGCAAATTACAGAGTCTCACCCTTCCGCTGACTCGCTGGGATTAAAGCAGCTGCCAATCCGAGGGGCTTCTGGGGCTGACTACCCCCACCAATGGCACCCCCACCAAAGAGCACCCACAAAGAGGAGGTAACAACAAGCTTAGAAAGCTGACAGTCCATTGAGGTACGTGGCCAGGAGACCAGAAAGTTCCAACCTGGCTTCTCCAAACATATCCATGGAACTAGGTGACTGGAAGGTCCCGACTTGGCTTTTTCCGAGCATATTCACGAGTTCCAGGTGGCCGGAGTGTCCCAACCTGGCTACTCCAAACATCTCCATGGGACCAGGTGACTGGTGGGTCCCAACCTGGTTTTCCCAGATGTATCCATGGGTTCTATAGTAGTCAATGGAGCAGATTTGTATTCCTCCAGCCGGGGCTGTGGTCCCTTAAGCTGGCATCCTGTAGAAACCAAATCTGTGTCCCTCTTAATGGATTCATGGTGTTCTGTAGAGCTGTCCCATAGAGTGTTCCTGGCAGTGGTTTTGTAAAAAGACTCCTTTATGTAGTTCACAACTGTCCTTCTTCAAGACTTCATCCACAGGTCAAGAGAAAGGGGTGGTGTTACTAATTCCCATTGCTGGAGCATCCACAGTTCATCCCCCAATGTTGACTTGCAAACATTGCAAACATTGAAGGATAAACTATAAATTCCGAAACAATGCAAGTCAACAAATTGCATGGACTTCTAAAATGGTAATCAACATATTTAGCAAACATCCATTGTTCAAAGAGCCTGCGTCCCTGTATTGTAAAGATAACAGTACAATAAACCAGAAGAGTTGATATAAGAGGTAAATAACCATTTATCAATTAACAAATATCACCTCAACCTACAAGATGAGTCAACATTCGGACTCATGACAAAAGATCATGTGCGTTGACCAACCGAAGAAAGAAACACATAAATTCAATAGTTAATAATTCAGGCAATAGTCTATCATTCTGGGCCTATGGAATTTACATCTGGATAATTACGATTAAATGCTGTGTCGTCACAGGCCCCTTTAGTTTTAGGGACTGGCAGGGGTCCTTTACAGTTGCTCTCCCACTAGTTCATCCTTCTTTCCTTTACTCCGTTTCAATAAAATATTTGGAAATATACAAAGTAAAAACTCAAATATAATTTTTTTTTTTACATTAAAACTAGATTTTATTAAAATAAACCCCCAAAAAACAAGAACAAAACAACTAAACCTGATTAACATCGCAGAGAACAACAACCCAAACTGTACAACGATCACATGATTTATCCGGCACGAAAAACAGCATCAAGAATAAAATAGTAATAATTAATGGCAAAATTGTAGCTTTTGTTCATTTTGTCTCTATACTGCACGATAAACGCTGGAAAGAAAAAATATAAGAACCTTTCCTGGGGTTTTGCCATTGAATGCTGGAAAAAATAAAAACACATCAGCAGAATTGTTTTTTTATTAATCTCACGCAAAAGAAAAATGGAATAAAAATTATAAAAACGTCTGTTCCCCAAAATGTTACCAGTGAATCCTATAGCTGCTCCGCATGGACCCAAACTGGTAAACTAAAAACTCCTGCATGCCCCGTGTGTGTGTGTGTATGTATATATATATACATACACACATATATATATACTCCTCTGTACTATATACACGGCAGAGCTCACACACCACAACACGCTCCGCTGCGGCGCCACAAAAAGAGCGGACCTGGCTGCACACACACCTGCTCCTGTCACCTGTATACACGGTTGAAACCAGAAATTTACATACACTATATAAATGTTAGAACCCTCCTGTTTGTTTTTTCCATCTTGTGTTTTGCGGTCACAAGACCATCTGCCTTTATATTCCAGCTCCGCCCTTTTGGCTGTGTTGGACTTCAGTGTTGTTTGACTGCTTTTCTAGCCAGGTGCTTCTGTGCCTTTCTCTGTCAGTTCGCTTGGTCCTTCTGGGACCTCTAGTACCTTTTTGTCAGTTTATCTTTTTGTGTTTTGTAACAACTTCTCTGTTTAGGAGATGTCCCATTTTTGTTCCAGTCCTTAGTTCTTTTAGGGACCCCTCTCCTTTATGCTATAG
The DNA here is from genome assembly GCF_046119375.1 of Phyllobates terribilis. Taxonomy (NCBI): domain Eukaryota; kingdom Metazoa; phylum Chordata; class Amphibia; order Anura; family Dendrobatidae; genus Phyllobates; species Phyllobates terribilis. Next base: position 698,493 of record NW_027362940.1, on the reverse strand, counting down.
GTCTTCGTTCAGACTAGCCGAGGACTAAGGCGGGTCTGTTCGCTAGGAACAGGCAGCCCGCTACATCGTAGGGATTCAGCTTAGTCTTACTGTAGGGATAGCTTTCTCCTTTCTTTCCTTAGTACTTGTTGCAGATCATAACAATAAAAAGACACATCTGCATGTTTTACTCAATATCTGACATGAAATCAGAATAAACCTTCCCGTTTTAGGTCAATTAGGATTACCATAATTTTTAAGATTTGCCAAATGCCAGAATAATAAGAGAGAGAGAGAATGTTTTAAAGCATTTTTATTACTTACTGCAAAGTCATAAGTTTACATACACTAATATTGCTATACCTTTAAAAAATTCTGGACTGCCCATATGATGATGTCATGTGTTTGGAAACTTCTGATAGTTTTTTTGGCAACATCTCAGTTAATTAGAGACACACCTGTGGATGTTTTTTAATGCACACCTGAAACACACTGCTTCTTTGTGTAGCATCATGGGAAAGTCTAAAGAAATCAACCAAGATATCAGAAAGAGAATTGTGGACTTGCACAAGTCTGGCTTATCCTTGGGTACAATTTCTAGATACCTGAAAGTGTCTCGTTAATCTGTACAAACAATTATATGCAAGTACAAACAAGATGGGAATGTCCAGCCATCGTACCGCTCAGGAAGAAGACGGGTTCTGTGTCCCAGAGATGAACGTGCTTTGGTCCGATATGTGCATATCAAGGACAAAAGCAAAAGATCTTGTGAAGATGATAGGGGAAGCTGATAAGATTGTGTCTATATCCACAGTGAAATGAGTACTGTATCAATATAGGCTGAAAGGCCACTGTGCCAGGAAGAAGCCATTACTCCAAAAGAAAGATAAAAAAGCCAGATTAATGTTTGCAAATGCACACAGGAACAAAGACCTTAATTTTTGGAGACATGTCCCGTGGTCTGATGAAACTAAAATTGAACTTTTTGGGCATAGTGACCATCGTTACTTTTGGAAGAAAAAAGGAGAAGCTTGGAAGCCTAAGAACACCATCCCAACTGTGAAACATGGGGGTGGCAGCATCATGTGGGGTTGATTTCCTGTAGGAGGGACTGGCGATAGCGCCCCTCACAGGCATCACGTGACCCCCCGGCTGCAGCCGGCTCTTTCTTCCGCTGATGTCACGTCAAATGAGGGGTGACATTAGAGTCGCGGACCCCGCGGTGGATGCTGGGCTGTGGGCGGGGGTTACCCCGCGCGTCCCACCCAGCATCCTCCGCGCCCCACTCCCAATGAATGAGGAGAGGGAAAGAGGGAAACTTTTGACTTAGCAGTAAGTAATAAAAATGTCCTAAAACATTCTCTCTCTCTCATTATTCTGGCATTTGGCAAATATTAAAAATGATGGTAATCCTAATTGTCCTAAAAAGGGAAAGGTTTATTCTGATTTCATGTCAGATATTGAGAAAAACCTGCAGATGTGTCTATTTATACAGTGTATGGAAACTTCTGATTTCAACTCTGTATATATATATATATATGTGTATAATATATACACGGCGAAGCTCACACACCACAACACCCACAGCAGAGGAACTGGCTGCACACACACCTGCTCCTGTCAGTGCTGTGAGCGCTCCTCATATCGCTGCTGGCTCCGCCCCTCGTGTCGCTGTTGGCTCCGCCCCTCATGTCGCTGCTGGCTCCGCCCCTCATATCGCTGCTGGCTCCGCCTCTCATATCGCTGCTGGCTCCGCCCCTCATGTCGCTGCTGGCTCCGCCACTCATATCGCTGCTGGCTCCGCCCCTCACATCGCTGCTGGCTCCGCCCATCAGCCGCTCACAGTCCTCAGCAATATGGAGACATCCGCACTGATCAGAATCCTCGGGGGCGTGGCCTGTCACTGTAGTCACACAAGGGTTGTCATGGAGATCTCAAGGGAAGGCAGGTGGGCGGGGCTTAGAGCAGGAAGTAGAAGCCGTGCAGTGTGATTGGCTCCTTACCTTCTGCCAGTAATGGAGCAGATATATGGCTCCTATATAATGGAGGGGGCTCAGGAGGGGTTCCCCACCCAAAAGGTCAGGGGATAAATAATACTGGACATGAACGAGGGCAGGAGGACATTATTCTATATTGTAAGAAATCTGATTTCTTCTTTCCTCACAGTTTTTCCTGTGCAAGGCCACATGTATTGTGCGATAATCTTTGAATATGGGGGGGATCTGCTCCTCACATCCACATCAATCCCCCCACGTCTGAGCTCTCCCTTACAGGGGTCTTCTGCTCTGCACATTGATGCCGTATCCATGGAGATGACATCATGGCCGGTACATGCGGATCTCCCCGATGGGACCCTCATGTATCTGGAGGACGAGGCACTGCTGCTCCTCGGGGAGAGGGGGCACAATTCCTGTACACATGATACAGGGGCTTCTGCCATCTCTGGGCTGAGAATAATGCTGGCAGCGCGCAGTCTACATGATGTGAGGATTACAAGGCTGCAGTCACAGAAAGTCACACAGATGACTGCAGCCTTCAGCTTCACACCGGACAATCCCTTTAAATACATGTATATTGCTCTAAAAATACTTTTTACTATTTTGCTTCTTGTAACATTTGCTCTGTTCGGCCTTTACCAGCTTTTTGTTTCCCAGCAGCACATTGATGGCTGCAGAATGAGTTAACTTGAGATTCAGTCAGTGAGCTCCTTATGATGTGGAGTTTCCAGCTCTTTTATTTCTGCGATGATTTATGACTGCATCAGAGATCAGCCCAACTTTCATGCTGGTCTGTGAACATAATCAGCACAAAGAAGGTCAGAATGAGCTCACTGATAAATTCTCAGTGAGCTCATTCTGCAACTAGCAATGCAAAGGAAATAAAAAAGCCAAATTGTTTATGAAACGTTATTGAAAAAATATTTGTATGTATATATTTAGCCCAAAATGTCTGAGTGTCCATATCCTTAGTACCAGCACAGCTGAGGATTTGGTACAATCAGGGGCGTACATAGGAATCATGGGGCCCCATAGCAGAAGTCCTAATAGGGCCCCCCAACAAAAAAATGTAAAAATGTAAATAATTGTCGGGGTCACAGAAGAGCAGATCTCACAACCTTCCAGCCTTTACATAGTAATTTTCCTCCTGCTGAAGTCCTAGATCCCTTTTTCATTGCCCATAAAGTGTGGTGCCAACAAAAGTGCCCCCCAAACACGGTATGATACCCCCATGGTGAATTCCTCCATATGCACAGTATAATGACCCTACTGTACCCGACCTCAACTCCCAGGGTAAAGTATGATGACACCAACACAGTATGATGCCCCAACTGCCCCACACCTCTCCACACTCCATAGAGTATAATGCACTCGCCATGGTCCTCCACACAGTATAAGACTCTCGCCATGGTCCTCCACACAGTATAATGCACTCCCATGGTCCTCCACGCAGTATAATGCACTCCCTCGTGGTCCTCCACGCAGTATAATACAGTCCCCATGGTCCTCCATGCAGTGTAATGCACTCCCCATGGTCCTCCACGCAGTATAATGCACTCCCTCGTGGTCCTCCACGCAGTATAATGCACTCCCTCGTGGTCCTCCACGTAGTATAATGCACTCCCTCGTGGTCCTCCACGCAGTATAATGCACTCCCACGTGGTCCTCCACACAGTATAATGCGCTTCCCCATGGTCCTCCACACAGTATAAGACACTCGCCATGGCTCCCCACTCAGTATAATGCACTCCCCCATGGTCCTGTACGAAGTATAATGCAGCCCCCCATAGGGTAAAATGCAGCCCCAGTCCTCCAGTATTATCAGTACACACTGATTTAAAAATAAATACATACTTACCGCTCCTCGTTCCCTGCTGCTTCAGTCTCTGCAGCTGATCCCCTCAGCAGCTGCCAGCTCCACTGTCTGACACAGCGTGGCGCGTCATCATGCCGCTGCGTCAGACGCAGAGGAGGAATGATGGGAGAGGGAGTGTCACATGATGCTCCCTCCTTATTTCTTTGAGCAGTATATATATATATATATATATATATATATATATATATATATATACACATACATACATACACACTACCGTTCAAAAGTTTGGGGTCACCAAGACAATTTTGTTTTTTCCATGAAAACTCATACTTTTATTCATCAAATGAGTTGAAAAATTAATAGAAAATAGTCCAGACATTGACAAGGTTAGAAATAATGATTTTTATTAGAAAGAATAATTTCTGCTTCAAACTTTGCTTTCGTCTCAGAATGCTCCCTTTGGGGCAATTACTGCATTGCAGACCTTTGGCATTCTAGCTGTTAATTTGCTGAGGTAATCTTGAGAAATTTCCCCCCATGCTTCCTGAAGCCCCTCACACAAGTTGGATTGGCTTGATGGGCACTTTTTGCGCACCATACGGTGAAGCTGCTCCCACAACAGCTCAATGGGGCTGAGATCTGGTGACTGCGCTGGACACTCCATTACAGATAGAATACCAGCTGCCTGCTCCCTAAATAGTTCATGCATAATTTGGAGGTGTGCTTTGGGTCATCTTCCTGTTGTAGGTTGAAATTGGCTCCAATCAAGCGCTCCACAGGGTATGGCATGGCGTTGCAAAATGGAATGATAGCCTTCCTTATTCAAAATCCCATTTACCTTGTACAAATCTTCCACTTTACCAGCACCAAAGCAACCCCAGACCATCACATTACCTCCACCATGCTTGACAGATGGCGTCAGGCACTCTTTCAGCATCTTTTCAGTTGTTCTGCGTCTCACAAATGTTCTTCTGTGTGATCCAAACACCTCAAACTTTGATTTGTCTGTCCATAAAACTTTTTTCCAATCTTCCTCTGTCCAATGTCTGTGTTCTTTTGCCCATATTAATCTTTTCCTTTTATTAGTCAGTCTCAGATATGGCTTTTTCTTTGCCACTTTGCCCTGAAGGCCAGCATCCCGGAGTCGCCTCTTCACTGTAGACGTTGACACTGGCGTTTCGCGTGTACTTGTTATGTTCTGCTACCAGAGCTAAGGAAAGAGAGGAGATCTGTCCCTACAATAGAACTCAGCTGAATCCCTACGATGTAACAGGGGACCTGATCCTGCGATCAGACCTGCTAAAGTCCTAAGCTAGTCTGTACGAAGACCTATAGATGTGGGGAGGGAATCCCTACAAGTACTAAGGACTGGGAGGAATATGGGACACCTCCTAACAGAAATAGTAGCAGACAGACAAACAAACAAAATATATAGAACATAGAGGTCAGTAGACCAAGCAAACTAACAGAGCAAGACACAGAGCACAGGCTAGCTAGAAAGTAGATATACAATGAAGTCCAGCAAAGCCAGAAGGGCGGAGCAGGATTAAATAGGCCAACAAGTTCATGTGACCAGCAAAGGAAAAAAAAACCTAACAGCAAGGTTCTAACAGTACCCCCCCTTCTAAGAGGATCCTCCGGATCCCCTAGGACCAGGCTTATCAGGAAATCTCCTGTGAAACGCTCTGATAAGTCTGGACGCGGAAACATCGTCTGACCTCACCCAAGAGTTATCCTCGGGTCCGAAACCTTTCCAGGCCACAAGATACTGCAAACTACCTCTATACCGTCTAGAGTCAAGGATGCGAGAAATTTCATATTCCCCGTCCTCCACCACCGGAGGAACAGAGGCAGAGGCGTCACCATCCGACACAACAGCTTTTTTTAACAGAGAGACATGAAAGACCGGATTAATTCTCCAGGAGGTAGGAACCTCCAACCTAACAGCAGATTGGTTGACAACCTGAAGCACCTTAAAGGGCCCTACAAACTTGGGACCCAATTTCTTAGAAGGAATCCTCAACCGCAGATTCCTAGAGGACAACCAAACCATGTCACCAACAGCGAACAAAACCTCCTGTCGTTTCCTATCAAAGTAGTCTTTAGATTTTCTGTTGGCCTCCTGAAGATTACCACGCACATCCGTCCAAACTCTTTCCAAATCACCGGAAAAATTCTCCTCCTCAGGCACGGCAGATCCCAACTTGGAGAACGACCCAAACGACGGATGTCTCCCAGAACAACAAAAAAAAGGCGAACAACCAGCAGAAGAAGATGTATGATTGTTCAGAGCAAATTCGGCAAGTGGCAGAAACTCAGACCACCCCTCTTGATTGTCTGCCACAAAACAACGCAAGAACTGCTCAACATCCTGGTTTTTCCTTTCTGTCTGGCCATTAGATTCAGGATGATATCCGGACGAAAACGACAAATGAATTCCCAACCTGTCACAAAAGGCACGCCAAAAACGAGCCACGAACTGAGGACCCCTATCAGAAACAATGTCAGTAGGAACGCCATGAAGTCTGACAATTTCCTTGACAAAGGCCTTAGCGAGAGTTTTAGCGCAGGGCAGTTTGACGAAGGGAACCAAGTGACACATCTTGCTAAAACGGTCCACGACCACCCAGATGACAGTAAAACCCTCAGAGGGGGGAAGGTCAGTTATAAAGTCCATAGCCAAATGTGTCCAAGGAGCACTGGGAACCTCCAAAGGACAAAGCAACCCCGCAGCAGGAGTATGTGAGGACTTAGATCTAGCACATACAGTACATTGGCGCACCCACTTAATGACTTCCTTCTGCCATCCAGGCCACCAAAAACTGCGACCCACCAGTCTCTTGGTCTCAGAGATTCCGGGATGACCTGCTAACCGAGATTCGTGACACTCAACAAACAAATCTCTCCTAAAGGTCCCAGGCACAAACAACCTCCCATGAGGAGTGTTAGAAGGGGCATTCTCCTGAGCTTTAAGAATCTCATCTTCCAAAACGGAGTCTAAAGCAGCTATCACAACACCTTCTTGTAAAATGTTTTCCTCTTTCTCAGCACCGACTATGGGAGAAAAACTGCGAGACAAGGCATCCGCCTTAACATTCTTAGTACCAGGGATGTAAGTAACGGAGAAATTAAACCGCGAGAAAAACAGTGCCCACCTAGCCTGACGGGCATTCAGGCGCTTGGCAGCATCAAGATATATCAGATTTTTATGATCCGTAAGAACCTGAACGGGAAATTCCGCACCTTCCAAGAAGTGGCGCCAGTGTTCAAATGCGAGTTTAATAGCCAATAATTCCCGATTACCAATATCGTAATTCAATTCAGTCTCCGAAAATTTTTTTGAAAAAAAGGCACAGGGATGTAACCCATCCCCGTTATCCTGAGACAATACTGCGCCAACCCCCACAGAGGAAGCATCAACCTCAACCAAAAACGGCCTAGTAACATCAGGCTGCATAAGGATGGGAGCAGAGGTGAACCTCTCCTTGAGATACACAAAAGCTTCAATGGCCTCAGAAGACCACTGAACCGCATCAGCACCTTTCCTGGTGAGATCAGTCAGAGGTTTGACAATACTAGAAAAATTTTTTATGAATTTTCTATAGTAATTGGCGAAACCCAAAAACCTCTGTATCGATTTCAAACCAATAGGCCTAGGCCATTCCTGCACAGCCTGAACCTTAACCGGATCCATCTCAAAACCTTTGCTGGAGATAATGTAGCCCAAAAAACTAATTCTCTGTACAGCGAACTCACATTTCTCCAGCTTAGCAAAAAGCGAATTGTCCATTAATAACTGTAATACCTCACGCACGCTCCGCCAATGAGACTCCAGATCCGGCGAATAAATCAAAATGTCATCCAAATACACAACCACATTTTTACCGATCAAAGGTCTAAGGATGTCATTAATCAGATTCTGAAAAAATGCAGGAGCATTAGTAAGACCAAAAGGCATAACCAGATTCTCAAAATGACCCACAGGAGTGTTAAAAGCAGTCTTCCATTCATCACCCTCCTTCATGCGCAACAGATTGTATGCCCCCTTAAGGTCAATTTTAGAGAACCACTTGGCCCCCAATAACTGGTTAAACAGATCAGGAATCAATGGCAGTGGGTAAGGATTGCGTACCGTAATTTTGTTAATCTCACGAAAATCCAGACAAGGACGTAAACCGCCGTCCTTTTTTTTTACAAAAAAAAATCCAACCGCCACAGGAGACTTAGAGGGCCTAATGTGACCGGCGGCCAAACTTGTCTGTATGTATTCCTCCAAAGCCTTCCTCTCAGGAATAGTAAGGTTAAATAAACGACTTTTAGGAAGAGTCGCTCCAGGGACAAATTCAATAGAACAATCATAGTCTCTATGGGGAGGCAAAACCTGCGATTCCTTCTCAGAAAAAACTCTCCAAAAATCCTGAATAGGAACAGGCAATTCTCCCCTATCCAAAGCTGCAATACGCCCGTTACAACACTTGTCATAACATTTATGGCTCCAGGATTTAATTTCACTGGTAGACCAATCCAGTACAGGATTGTGAAATTTTAACCAGGGCAAACCCAATATTACTGGAGAAGGCAAGTTATTCAACACTACCAAATCCAATTTCTCATGGTGAACACCATTAATAGTGAGAGGAAATTCACTGACCTTGAGAGTAATATTCTTCAAAGGGGAACCATCCACCGAAACCACAGCAATGGGGGATGATAAAGGTTCAGGTTTTAAATTGAGTTTTTCCACGAATCCCCCATCAATTACATTCAGTGTAGACCCGCAATCAACAAACACCCGAAATTCCATAAATTTTTCCTGAGCAATCGTGGAAGCAGCTAAAAATATACCCTTGGAATTTAAACAGGCAATACGGGCGTGACTGACCATTTTTTTTTCTTTCTTCATACGAAGCTCACAGCCTTTAATCAAATGACCAGATTTTCCGCAATAGAAGCACAAGCCTTCTGAAAAACGACGTTTTTTTTCTTGAGAGCGAGGTGCCACCGATCCAATCTCCATCGGTTCACCACTGTTAGTACACACATTCTCATAACCAGAAACTGACATAGCAGAGGATTTGCTCTCATTAACCCTTGCACGCAGTCTCCTATCCACCCGTATAGCTAATTGCATAGCCTGTTGCAAATCTTCAGGTGTAGGATAAGCAATTAGCAGGTCTTTAACCCTTTCACTGAGCCCAGCAAGAAATAGACTTTTCAGAGCAGAATCGTTCCACCCTGTTTGAGTAGACCAACGACGAAAATGTGTACAATATTTTTCGACATTACCTGATCCTTGTTTTAAACGTCTCAACTCAGTCTCAGCTGATGCCACACGGTCAGGATCATCATATAATAGTCCCAAAGCAGAAAAAAAACTATCCACTGATCTGAAGCATGTATCACTAGGTTGCAAAGAAAAGGCCCACTCCTGAGGCTCTTTGCGCAAAAGTGACATTATGAACCCTACGCGCTGGGATTCATCCCCAGAGGACTTGGGTCTCAAACGAAAATACAATAAGCAAGCATTTTTGAATGAAAAAAATTCTCGATGTTCACCAAAAAATAAATCCGGCAAACATACCTTAGGCTCCAAGAAATGTGCTCCAGGACAGTTACTCACGTGCTGACGGAGCTCGGCCACCTCCAGAGAGAGTCCCTGCAGGCGATGAACCAAATCCTGAACCGACACCATGATGGAACAGAAAAATCTTTCCTTAGAGAATTTGCGGGCTGGACTTACTGTTATGTTCTGCTACCAGAGCTAAGGAAAGAGAGGAGATCTGTCCCTACAATAGAACTCAGCTGAATCCCTACGATGTAACAGGGGACCTGATCCTGCGATCAGACCTGCTAAAGTCCTAAGCTAGTCTGTACGAAGACCTATAGATGTGGGGAGGGAATCCCTACAAGTACTAAGGACTGGGAGGAATATGGGACACCTCCTAACAGAAATAGTAGCAGACAGACAAACAAACAAAATATATAGAACATAGAGGTCAGTAGACCAAGCAAACTAACAGAGCAAGACACAGAGCACAGGCTAGCTAGAAAGTAGATATACAATGAAGTCCAGCAAAGCCAGAAGGGCGGAGCAGGATTAAATAGGCCAACAAGTTCATGTGACCAGCAAAGGAAAAAAAAACCTAACAGCAAGGTTCTAACAGTACTCTTTAATGAAGCTGCCAGTTGAGGAGCTGTGAGACGTCGATTTCTCAAACTAGAGACTCTAATGTATTTGTCTTGTTGCTCAGTTGTGCTGCGGGGCTCCCACTTCTCTTTCTACTCTGGTTAGAGCCTGTTTGTGCTCTCCTCTGAAGGGAGTAGTACACACCGTTGTAGGAAATCTTCAGTTTCTTGGCAATTTCTCACATGGAATAGCCTTCATTTCTAAGAACAAGAATAGACTGTCGAGTTTCACATGAAAGTTCTCTTTTTCTGGCCATTTTGAGAGTTTCGTAGAACAAACAAATGCAATGCTCCAGATTCTCAACTAGCTCAAAGGAAGGTCAATTTTATAGCTTCTCAAATCAGCCAAACCGTTTTCAGCTGGGCTAACATACTTGTGCAAGGGTTTTCTAAACATCCATTAGCCTTCTTACACAGTTAGCAAACACAATGTACCATTAAAACACTGGAGTGGTGGTTGTTGGAAATGGGCCTCTATACACCTATGTAGATATTGCAATAAAAACAAGACGTTTACAGCTAGAATAGTCATTTACCACATTAACAATGTATAGAGTGTATTTCTGATTCATTTAATGTTAGCTTCATTGAAAAAAATTTGCTTTTCTTTCAAAAATAATGAAAGGTCAATACATTTCCAGGAGGAACAATATGGGAACATCAATAAAAAAAAAAAAATGTTCCAGAATAACTATTTCCCATGTTGTTCCTCTTGAAATGTCTTCACTTTACATTTCCAGGAGGAACAACATTGGAACAGAAAAAAAAATATGTTCCAGAATTGTTATTTTATAGGTTGCGTCAGTGAGGCGTGTCCCTACACAATGTCCCTGTCCAATCAGGGCTGACAATGTTTGTCACGCCCTATTATAAGGTAAATACATTTCCAAGAGGAACAACAGGGGGAATGACTATTTTAGAACACATTTTGTTTTTTATTTTTTTATTTATTTTTGCTGTTCACCTGTTGTTCCTCCTGGAAATGTACTAACCTTACAACAGGGCGTGACTAACATTGTCAGTAGTGATTAGAGAGGGACATTCTGTGTAGAGACACGCCCCATTGACACACCCACTTACTTTTCAATAGGGCGTGGCTATCGTAATCAGCAGCACTGATAGGACAGAAACATTCTCAAAGACAAAGGGACAAACATGTAGTTGTCAATTTGGTCATACATTTCCAGGAAGAATAACCAAGGAAAAATATTCCCAAATTATTGTTTTTTGGGGGAAGTATCAGTGATATGTCAGGACAGATCCTTTATGTAAATCCAATGCACTAAACTATAACATTGTCGATTTAGTCATACATTTCCAGGAAGAATAACAGAGGAGTGGCACAATTTTAAGAAGAAAAAAAAATGCTGCAAAATCCATCTCACTAATCTATAACATTGGACCAATAAAATACCTGAAATGTTGGAAATAAGTGTCATTTTGGATCAAATACTGATTAATTCTCCTGTCTTGTCCTCTGTTATTCCTCTTGGAAATGTGTGCATCAATTAATAACTTGGCACAATCATTCCCATTTAAAACAGAGTGTGACTAATATTGTCAGTACTGATTGGACACTCATGAATAATGGAACGATAAGACCCAGTTGCCTATTTAGTCATTTCCAGGAGGAATAATAGAGGAACGGCACTTTTTTTTTTAAAGTCAAGTTCTTTTCACTGATCTATATAACAATGGGCCGATAAAGTAAAATAAAATTTTAAAATATTTTATCTAAATACTGATTATTTTTCCCGTCTTGTCCCCTCAAATTTTTTGAGTCACTCAATTAGTGCAGAAGTTGGAGAGACTTTGGGTGCAGTATTTCCTACATGCCAGGGGGGGCGCTGATCACAGCCTGCGTCCTGGCACTATGCGGTCTGGGAATAGTGCAGATTCCCTGGTGGTCACAGACAGGGTCTAGTCCTGACAGGGCACTTGACTCAGTGACAAGGACAGATATAGCCCTGGATGACGTATCCTCCGGGGGGCCGGACCACCCTGCGGACACAGGAGAATGCTCTTCTCTTAGTGCTGGGCTTATACTATACACTTTCTTTACAATTCTGTAGCATTTTTTATGCTGTTCCTCTATTATTCCTTCTGGAAATGTGTAAATTACTTGACAAGAAGGGTGCTACTTTTTTTAATGTGTGGTGAGTCTCTACACAGTTTGATATTTTTACCATGAAATTGTATCACCCAGTTATCAGTTGAGACATTCATTTCCAGGAGGGATAACAGAGAATTCAAATCAAACTTAGCTCTTTTTTTACATATCTGTTTCGGGAGGCTTATTTCATAGAGCTCTAGTTTGTGCACATCCCCTGTAATCCTTCCTGGAAATGTAATGACTCTACTTTCTTCACTTCCTCTTTAATTCCCACTGGAAAAGTAAGAACTTTACTTTATGCACTTCCTCTGTAATCCCTCCTGGAAATGTAAGAATTTTACTTCATGCACTTCCTCTGTAAATCCTCCTGGAAATGTAAGAACTCTACTTTATGCACTTCCTCTGTAATCCCTCCTGGAAATGTAAGAACTTTACTTTATGCACTTCCTCTGTAATCCCTCCTGGAAATGTATGAATTCTACTTTATGCACTGCCTCTGTAATCCCTCCTGGAAATGTAAGAACTTTACTTTATGCACTTCCTCCATAAATCCTCCTGGAAATGTAAGAACTTTACTTTGTGCACTTCCTCTGTAATCACTCCTGGAAATGTAAGAACTTTACTTTATGCACTTCCTCTGTAATCCCTCCTGGAAATGTAAGAACTTTACTTTATGCACTTCCTCTGTAATCCCTCCTGGAAATGTAAGAATTTTACTTCATGCACTTCCTCCATAAATCCTCCTGGAAATGTAAGAACTTTACTTTGTGCACTTCCTCTGTAATCACTCCTGGAAATGTAAGAACTTTACTTTATGCACTTCCTCTGTAATCCCTCCTGGAAATGTAAGAACTTTACTTTATGCATATCCTCTGTAATCCCTCCTGGAAATGTAAGAACTTTACTTTATGCACTTCCTCTGTAATCCCTCCTGGAAATGTAAGAACTTTACTTTACGCACTTCCTCTGTAATCCCTCCTGGAAATGTAAGAACTTTACTTTATGCAGTTCCTCTGTAATCCCTCCTGGAAATGTAAGAATTCTACTTTGTGCACATCCCCTGTAATCCCTCCTGGAAATGTAAGAATTTTACTTCATGCACTTCCTCTGTAAATCCTCCTGGAAAAGTAAGAACTCTACTTTGTGCACATCCCCTGTAATCCCTCCTGGAAATGTAAGAACTTTACTTTATGCACTTCCTCTGTAATCCCTCCTGGAAATGTAAGAATTTTACTTTATGCACTTCCTCTGTAATCCCTCCTGGAAATGTAAGAATTTTACTTTTTGCACTTCCTCTGTAAATCCTCCTGGAAATGTAAGAACTCTACTTTGTGCACATCCCCTGTAATCCCTCCTGGCCTGGAAATGTAAGGACTCTACTTTCTGCACTTCCTCTTTAATTCCCCCTGGAAATGTAAGAACTTTACTTTATGCACTTCCTCTGTAATCCCTCCTGGAAATGTAAGAACTTTACTTTATGCATATCCTCTGTAATCCCTCCTGGAAATGTAAGAACTTTACTTTATGCACTTCCTCTGTAATCCCTCCTGGAAATGTAAGAACTTTACTTTATGCACTTCCTCTGTAATCCCTCCTGGAAATGTAAGAATTTTACTTCATGCACTTCCTCCATAAATCCTCCTGGAAATGTAAGAACTTTACTTTGTGCACTTCCTCTGTAATCACTCCTGGAAATGTAAGAACTTTACTTTATGCACTTCCTCTGTAATCCCTCCTGGAAATGTAAGAACTTTACTTTATGCATATCCTCTGTAATCCCTCCTGGAAATGTAAGAACTTTACTTTATGCACTTCCTCTGTAATCCCTCCTGGAAATGTAAGAACTTTACTTTACGCACTTCCTCTGTAATCCCTCCTGGAAATGTAAGAACTTTACTTTATGCAGTTCCTCTGTAATCCCTCCTGGAAATGTAAGAATTCTACTTTGTGCACATCCCCTGTAATCCCTCCTGGAAATGTAAGAATTTTACTTCATGCACTTCCTCTGTAAATCCTCCTGGAAAAGTAAGAACTCTACTTTGTGCACATCCCCTGTAATCCCTCCTGGAAATGTAAGAAATTTACTTTATGCACTTCCTCTGTAATCCCTCCTGGAAATGTAAGAATTTTACTTTATGCACTTCCTCTGTAATCCCTCCTGAAAATGTAAGAATTTTACTTTTTGCACTTCCTCTTTAATTCCTCATGGAAATGTAAGAACTTTACTTTATGCATTTCCTCTGTAATCACTCCTGGAAATGTAAGAACTTTACTTTTTGCACTTCCTCTGTAAATACTCCTGGAAATGTAAGAACTCTTCTTTGTGCACATCCCCTGTAATCCCTCCTGGAAATGTAAGAACTCTACTTTGTGCACTTCCTCTGTAATCCCTCCTGGAAATGTAAGGACTCTACTTTCTGCACTTCCTCTTTAATTCCTCCTGGAAATGTAAGAACTTTACTATATGCACTTCCTCTGTAATCCCTCCTGGAAATGTAAGAACTTTACTTTGTGCACTTCCTCTGTAAATCCTCCTGGAAATGTAAGGACTCTACATTGTGCACTTCCTCTTTAATTACTCCTGGAAATGTAAGAACTTTACTTTATGCACTTCCTCTGTAATCCCTCCTGGAAATGTAAGAACTTTACTTTATGCACTTCCACTGTAATCCCTCCTGGAAATGTAAGAACTCTACTTTATGCACTTCCTCTGTAATCCCTCCTGGAAATGTAAGAACTTTACTTTATGCACTTCCTCTGTAATCCCTCCTGGAAATGTAAGAACTTTACTTTGTGCACTTCCTCTGTAATCCCTCCTGGAAATGCAAGAACTTTACTTCACTTCCTCTGTAAACCCTCCTGGAAATGTAAGAACTTTACTTTGTGCACTTCCTCTGTAATTCCTCCTGGAAATGTAAGAACGTTGTGCATTTCCTCTGTAATTCCTCCTGGAAATGTAAGAACTTTACTTTATGGACTTCCTCTGTAATCCCTCCTGGAAGTGTAAGAACTTTACTTTTTGCACTTCCTCTGTAATTCCTCCTGGAAATGTAAGAACTTTACTTTATGGACTTCCTCTGTAATTCCTCCTGGAAATGTAAGAACTTTACTTTATGCACTTCCTCTGTAATCCCTCCTGGAAATGTAAGAACTTTGCTTTATGCACTTCCTCTGTAATCCCTCCTGGAAATGTAAGAACTTTACTTTATGCACTTCCTCTGTAATCCCTCCTGGAAATGTAAGAACTTTACTTTATGCACTTCCTCTGTAATCCCTCCTGGAAATGTAAGAAATCTACTTTGTGCACTTCCTCTGTAATCCCTCCTGGAAATGTAAGAACGTTGTGCATTTCCTCTGTAATTCCTCCTGGAAATGTAAGAACTTTACTTTCTGCACTTCCGCTGTAATCCCTCCTGGAAATGTAAGGACTCTACATTGTGCATTTCCTCTGTAATCCCTCCTGGAAATGTAAGAACTTTACTTTGTGCACTTCCTCTGTAAATCCTCCTGGAAATGTAAGGACTCTACTTTGTGCACTTCTTCTTTAATTACTCCTGGAAATGTAAGAACTTTACTTTATGCACTTCCTCTGTAATCCCTCCTGGAAATGTATGAACTTTACTTTATGCACTTCCTCTGTAATCCCTCCTGGAAATGTAAGAACTTTACTTTATGCACTTCCTCTCTAATCCCTCCTGGAAATGTAAGAACTTTACTTTATGCACTTCCTCTTTAATCCCTCCTGGAAATGCAAGAACTTTACTTCACTTCCTCCGTAATCCCTCCTGGAAATGTAAGAAATCTACTTTGTGCACTTCCTCTGTAATCCCTCCTGGAAATGTAAGAACGTTGTGCATTTCCTCTGTAATTCCTCCTGGAAATGTAAGAACTTTACTTTATGGACTTCCTCTGTAATCCCTCCTGGAAATGTAAGAACTTTTATTTTTGCACTTCCTCTGTAATTCCTCCTGGAAATGTAAGAACTTTACTTTATGGACTTCCTCTGTAATTCCTCCTGGAAATGTAAGAACTTTACTTTATGCACTTCCTCTGTAATCCCTCCTGGAAATGTAAGAAATCTACTTTGTGCACTTCCTCTGTAATCCCTCCTGGAAATGTAAGAACGTTGTGCATTTCCTCTGTAATTCCTCCTGGAAATGTAAGAACTTTACTTTATGGACTTCCTCTGTAATCCCTCCTGGAAATGTAAGAACTTTTATTTTTGCACTTCCTCTGTAATTCCTCCTGGAAATGTAAGAACTTTACTTTATGGACTTCCTCTGTAATTCCTCCTGGAAAAATGTAAGAACTTTACTTTATGCACTTCCTCTGTAATCCCTCCTGGAAATGTAAGAACTTTGCTTTATGGACTTCTTCTGTAATCCCTCCTGGAAATGTATGAACTTTACTTTATGCACTTCCTCTGTAATCCCTCCTGGAAATGTAAGAACTTTACTTTACGCACTTCCTCTGTAATCCCTCCTGGAAACGTAAGAAATCTACTTTGTGCACTTCCTTTGTAATCCCTCCTGGAAATGTAAGAACGTTGTGCATTTCCTCTGTAATTCCTCCTGGAAATGTAAGAACTTTACTTTCTGCACTTCCCCTGTAATCCCTCCTGGAAATGTAAGAACTTTACTTTATGGACTTCCTCTGTAATTCCTCCTGGAAATGTAAGAACTTTACTTTATGCACTTCCTCTGTAATCCCTCCTGGAAATGTAAGAACTTTACTTTATGCACTTCCTCTGTAATCCCTCCTGGAAATGTAAGAACTTTACTTTATGCACTTCCTCTGTAATCCCTCCTGGAAATGTAAGAAATCTACTTTGTGCACTTCCTCTGTAATCCCTCCTGGAAATGTAAGAACGTTGTGCATTTCCTCTGAAATTCCTCCTGGAAATGTAAGAACTTTACTTTCTGCACTTCCCCTGTAATCCTTCCTGGAAATGTAAGAACTTTACTTTATGCACTTCCTCTGTAATCCCTCCTGGAAATGTAAGAACTTTACTTTTTGCACTTCCTCTGTAAATACTCCTGGAAATGTAAGGACTCTACTTTGTGCACTTCCTCTTTAATTCCTCATGGAAATGTAAGAACTTTACTATACGCACTTCCTCTGTAATCCCTCCTGGAAATGTAAGGACTCTACTTTCTGCACTTCCTCTTTAATTCCTCATGGAAATGTAAGAACTTTACTATATGCACTTCCTCTGTAAATACTCCTGGAAATGTAAGAACTTTACTTTATACACTTCCTCTGTAATCCCTCCTGGAAATGTAAGAACTTTACTTTGTGCACTTCCTCTGTAAATCCTCCTGGAAATGTAAGGACTCTACTTTGTGCACTTCCCCTTTAATTACTCCTGGAAATGTAAGAACTTTACTTTATGCACTTCCTCTGTAATCCCTCCTGGAAATGTAAGAACTTTACTTTATGCACTTCCTCTGTAATCCCTCCTGGAAATGTAAGAACTTTACTTTATGCACTTCCTCTGTAATCCCTCCTGGAAATGTAAGAACTTTACTTTATGCACTTCCTCTGTAATCCCTCCTGGAAATGCAAGAACTTTACTTCACTTCCTCCGTAAACCCTCCTGGAAATGTAAGAAATCTGCTTTGTGCACTTCCTCTGTAATTCCTCCTGGAAATGTAAGAACGTTGTGCATTTCCTCTGTAATTCCTCCTGGAAATGTAAGAACTTTACTTTATGGACTTCCTCTGTAATCCCTCCTGGAAATGTAAGAACTTTACTTTTTGCACTTCCTCTGTAATTCCTCCTGGAAATGTAAGAACTTTACTTTATGGACTTCCTCTGTAATTCCTCCTGGAAATGTAAGAACTTTACTTTATGCACTTCCTCTGTAATCCCTCCTGGAAATGTAAGAACTTTGCTTTATGCACTTCCTCTGTAATCCCTCCTGGAAATGTAAGAACTTTACTTTATGCACTTCCTCTGTAATCCCTCCTGGAAATGTAAGAACTTTACTTTATGCACTTCCTCTGTAATCCCTCCTGGAAATGTAAGAAATCTACTTTGTGCACTTCCTCTGTAATCCATCCTGGAAATGTAAGAACGTTGTGCATTTCCTCTGTAATTCCTCCTGGAAATGTAAGAACTTTACTTTCTGCACTTCCCCTGTAATCCCTGCTGGAAATGTAAGGACTCTACTTTGTGCATTTCCTCTGTAATCCCTCCTGGAAATGTAAGAACTTTACTTTGTGCACTTCCTCTGTAAATCCTCCTGGAAATGTAAGGACTTTACTTTGGGCACTTCTTCTTTAATTACTCCTGGAAATGTAAGAACTTTACTTTATGCACTTCCTCTGTAATCCCTCCTGAAAATGTAAGAACTTTACTTTATGCACTTCCTCTGTAATCCCTCCTGGAAATGTAAGAACTTTACTTTATGCACTTCCTCTGTAATCCCTCCTGGAAATGTAAGAACTTTACTTTATGCACTTCCTCTGTAATCCCTCCTGGAAATGCAAGAACTTTACTTCACTTCCTCCGTAATCCCTCCTGGAAATGTAAGAAATCTACTTTGTGCACTTCCTCTGTAATCCCTCCTGGAAATGTAAGAACGTTGTGCATTTCCTCTGTAATTCCTCCTGGAAATGTAAGAACTTTACTTTATGGACTTCCTCTGTAATCCCTCCTGGAAATGTAAGAACTTTACTTTTTGCATTTCCTCTGTAATTCCTCCTGGAAATGTAAGAACTTTACTTTATGGACTTCCTCTGTAATTCCTCCTGGAAATGTAAGAACTTTACTTTATGCACTTCCTCTGTAATCCCTCCTGGAAATGTAAGAACTTTGCTTTATGGACTTCTTCTGTAATCCCTCCTGGAAATGTATGAACTTTACTTTATGCACTTCCTCTGTAATCCCTCCTGGAAATGTAAGAACTTTACTTTATGCACTTCCTCTGTAATCCCTCCTGGAAATGTATGAACTTTACTTTATGCACTTCCTCTGTAATCCCTCCTGGAAATGTAAGAACTTTACTTTATGCACTTCCTCTGTAATCCCTCCTGGAAATGTAAGAACTTTACTTTATGCACTTCCTCTGTAATCCCTCCTGGAAATGTAAGAAATCTACTTTGTGCACTTCCTCCGTAATCCCTCATGGAAATGTAAGAACTTTACTTTATGCACTTCCTCTGTAATCCCTCCTGGAAATGTAAGAACGTTGTGCATTTCCTCTGTAATTCCTCCTGGAAATGTAAGAACTTTACTTTCTGCACTTCCCCTGTAATCCCTCCTGGAAATGTAAGAACTTTACTTTATGGACTTCCTCTGTAATTCCTCCTGGAAATGTAAGAACTTTACTTTATGCACTTCCTCTATAATCCCTCCTGGAAAAGTAAGAACTTTGCTTTATGCACTTCCTCTGTAATCCCTCCTGGAAATGTAAGAACTTTACTTTATGCACTTCCTCTGTAATCCCTCCTGGAAATGTAAGAACTTTACTTTATGCACTTCCTCTGTAATCCCTCCTGGAAATGTAAGAAATCTACTTTGTGCACTTCCTATGTAATCCCTCCTGGAAATGTAAGAACGTTGTGCTTTTCCTCTGTAATTCCTCCTGGAAATGTAAGAACTTTACTTTCTGCACTTCCCCTGTAATCCCTCCTGGAAATGTAAGAACGTTGTGCATTTCCTCTGTAATTCCTCCTGGAAATGTAAGAACTTTACTTTCTGCACTTCCCCTGTAATCCCTCCTGGAAATGTAAGGACTCTACTTTGTGCACTTCCTCTGTAATCCCTCCTGGAAATGTAAGAACTTTACTTTGTGCACTTCCTCTGTAAATCCTCCTGGAAATGTAAGGACTCTACTTTGTGCACTTCCTCTTTTATTACTCCTGGAAATGTAAGAACTTTACTTTATGCACTTCCTCTGTAATCCCTCCTGGAAATGTAAGAACTTTACTTCATGCACTTCCTCTGTAATCCCTCCTGGAAATGTAAGAACTTTACTTTATGCACTTCCTCTGTAATCCCTCCTGGAAATGCAAGAACTTTACTTCACTTCCTCCGTAATCCCTCCTGGAAATGTAAGAAATCTACTTTGTGCACTTCCTCTGTAATCCCTCCTGGAAATGTAAGAACGTGTGCATTTACTCTGTAATTCCTCCTGGAAATGTAAGAACTTTACTTTATGGACTTGCTCTGTAATCCCTCCTGGAAATGTAAGAACTTTACTTTTTGCACTTCCTCTGTAATTCCTCCTGGAAATGTAAGAACTTTACTTTATGGACTTCCTCTGTAATTCCTCCTGGAAATGTAAGAACTTTACTTTATGCACTTCCTCTGTAATCCCTCCTGGAAATGTAAGAACTTTGCTTTATGGACTTCTTCTGTAATCCCTCCTGGAAATGTATGAACTTTACTTTATGCACTTCCTCTGTAATCCCTCCTGGAAATGTAAGAACTTTACTTTATGCACTTCCTCTGTAATCCCTCCTGGAAACGTAAGAAATCTACTTTGTGCACTTCCTCTGTAATCCCTCCTGGAAATGTAAGAACGTTGTGCATTTCCTCTGTAATCCCTCCTGGAAATGTAAGAACTTTACTTTATGCACTTCCTCTGTAATCCCTCCTGGAAATGAAAGAACTTTATTTTATGCACTTCCTCCGTAATCCCTCCTGGAAATGTAAGAAATCTACTTTGTGCACTTCCTCTGTAATCCCTCCTGGAAATGTAAGAACGTTGTGCATTTCCTCTGTAATTCCTCCTGGAAATGTAAGAACTTTACTTTATGGACTTCCTCTGTAATCCCTCCTGGAAATGTAAGAACTTTTATTTTTGCACTTCCTCTGTAATTCCTCCTGGAAATGTAAGAACTTTACTTTATGGACTTCCTCTGTAATTCCTCCTGGAAAAATGTAAGAACTTTACTTTATGCACTTCCTCTGTAATCCCTCCTGGAAATGTAAGAACTTTGCTTTATGGACTTCTTCTGTAATCCCTCCTTCAAATGTATGAACTTTACTTTATGCACTTCCTCTGTAATCCCTCCTGGAAATGTAAGAACTTTACTTTACGCACTTCCTCTGTAATCCCTCCTGGAAACGTAAGAAATCTACTTTGTGCACTTCCTTTGTAATCCCTCCTGGAAATGTAAGAACGTTGTGCATTTCCTCTGTAATTCCTCCTGGAAATGTAAGAACTTTACTTTCTGCACTTCCCCTGTAATCCCTCCTGGAAATGTAAGAACTTTACTTTATGGACTTCCTCTGTAATTCCTCCTGGAAATGTAAGAACTTTACTTTATGCACTTCCTCTGTAATCCCTCCTGGAAATGTAAGAACTTTACTTTATGCACTTCCTCTGTAATCCCTCCTGGAAATGTAAGAACTTTACTTTATGCACTTCCTCTGTAATCCCTCCTGGAAATGTAAGAAATCTACTTTGTGCACTTCCTCTGTAATCCCTCCTGGAAATGTAAGAACGTTGTGCATTTCCTCTGAAATTCCTCCTGGAAATGTAAGAACTTTACTTTCTGCACTTCCCCTGTAATCCTTCCTGGAAATGTAAGAACTTTACTTTATGCACTTCCTCTGTAATCCCTCCTGGAAATGTAAGAACTTTACTTTTTGCACTTCCTCTGTAAATACTCCTGGAAATGTAAGGACTCTACTTTGTGCACTTCCTCTTTAATTCCTCATGGAAATGTAAGAACTTTACTATACGCACTTCCTCTGTAATCCCTCCTGGAAATGTAAGGACTCTACTTTCTGCACTTCCTCTTTAATTCCTCATGGAAATGTAAGAACTTTACTATATGCACTTCCTCTGTAAATACTCCTGGAAATGTAAGAACTTTACTTTATACACTTCCTCTGTAATCCCTCCTGGAAATGTAAGAACTTTACTTTGTGCACTTCCTCTGTAAATCCTCCTGGAAATGTAAGGACTCTACTTTGTGCACTTCCCCTTTAATTACTCCTGGAAATGTAAGAACTTTACTTTATGCACTTCCTCTGTAATCCCTCCTGGAAATGTAAGAACTTTACTTTATGCACTTCCTCTGTAATCCCTCCTGGAAATGTAAGAACTTTACTTTATGCACTTCCTCTGTAATCCCTCCTGGAAATGTAAGAACTTTACTTTATGCACTTCCTCTGTAATCCCTCCTGGAAATGCAAGAACTTTACTTCACTTCCTCCGTAAACCCTCCTGGAAATGTAAGAAATCTGCTTTGTGCACTTCCTCTGTAATTCCTCCTGGAAATGTAAGAACGTTGTGCATTTCCTCTGTAATTCCTCCTGGAAATGTAAGAACTTTACTTTATGGACTTCCTCTGTAATCCCTCCTGGAAATGTAAGAACTTTACTTTTTGCACTTCCTCTGTAATTCCTCCTGGAAATGTAAGAACTTTACTTTATGGACTTCCTCTGTAATTCCTCCTGGAAATGTAAGAACTTTACTTTATGCACTTCCTCTGTAATCCCTCCTGGAAATGTAAGAACTTTGCTTTATGCACTTCCTCTGTAATCCCTCCTGGAAATGTAAGAACTTTACTTTATGCACTTCCTCTGTAATCCCTCCTGGAAATGTAAGAACTTTACTTTATGCACTTCCTCTGTAATCCCTCCTGGAAATGTAAGAAATCTACTTTGTGCACTTCCTCTGTAATCCATCCTGGAAATGTAAGAACGTTGTGCATTTCCTCTGTAATTCCTCCTGGAAATGTAAGAACTTTACTTTCTGCACTTCCCCTGTAATCCCTGCTGGAAATGTAAGGACTCTACTTTGTGCATTTCCTCTGTAATCCCTCCTGGAAATGTAAGAACTTTACTTTGTGCACTTCCTCTGTAAATCCTCCTGGAAATGTAAGGACTTTACTTTGGGCACTTCTTCTTTAATTACTCCTGGAAATGTAAGAACTTTACTTTATGCACTTCCTCTGTAATCCCTCCTGAAAATGTAAGAACTTTACTTTATGCACTTCCTCTGTAATCCCTCCTGGAAATGTAAGAACTTTACTTTTTGCATTTCCTCTGTAATTCCTCCTGGAAATGTAAGAACTTTACTTTATGGACTTCCTCTGTAATTCCTCCTGGAAATGTAAGAACTTTACTTTATGCACTTCCTCTGTAATCCCTCCTGGAAATGTAAGAACTTTGCTTTATGGACTTCTTCTGTAATCCCTCCTGGAAATGTATGAACTTTACTTTATGCACTTCCTCTGTAATCCCTCCTGGAAATGTAAGAACTTTACTTTATGCACTTCCTCTGTAATCCCTCCTGGAAATGTATGAACTTTACTTTATGCACTTCCTCTGTAATCCCTCCTGGAAATGTAAGAACTTTACTTTATGCACTTCCTCTGTAATCCCTCCTGGAAATGTAAGAACTTTACTTTATGCACTTCCTCTGTAATCCCTCCTGGAAATGTAAGAAATCTACTTTGTGCACTTCCTCCGTAATCCCTCATGGAAATGTAAGAACTTTACTTTATGCACTTCCTCTGTAATCCCTCCTGGAAATGTAAGAACGTTGTGCATTTCCTCTGTAATTCCTCCTGGAAATGTAAGAACTTTACTTTCTGCACTTCCCCTGTAATCCCTCCTGGAAATGTAAGAACTTTACTTTATGGACTTCCTCTGTAATTCCTCCTGGAAATGTAAGAACTTTACTTTATGCACTTCCTCTATAATCCCTCCTGGAAAAGTAAGAACTTTGCTTTATGCACTTCCTCTGTAATCCCTCCTGGAAATGTAAGAACTTTACTTTATGCACTTCCTCTGTAATCCCTCCTGGAAATGTAAGAACTTTACTTTATGCACTTCCTCTGTAATCCCTCCTGGAAATGTAAGAAATCTACTTTGTGCACTTCCTATGTAATCCCTCCTGGAAATGTAAGAACGTTGTGCTTTTCCTCTGTAATTCCTCCTGGAAATGTAAGAACTTTACTTTCTGCACTTCCCCTGTAATCCCTCCTGGAAATGTAAGAACGTTGTGCATTTCCTCTGTAATTCCTCCTGGAAATGTAAGAACTTTACTTTCTGCACTTCCCCTGTAATCCCTCCTGGAAATGTAAGGACTCTACTTTGTGCACTTCCTCTGTAATCCCTCCTGGAAATGTAAGAACTTTACTTTGTGCACTTCCTCTGTAAATCCTCCTGGAAATGTAAGGACTCTACTTTGTGCACTTCCTCTTTTATTACTCCTGGAAATGTAAGAACTTTACTTTATGCACTTCCTCTGTAATCCCTCCTGGAAATGTAAGAACTTTACTTCATGCACTTCCTCTGTAATCCCTCCTGGAAATGTAAGAACTTTACTTTATGCACTTCCTCTGTAATCCCTCCTGGAAATGCAAGAACTTTACTTCACTTCCTCCGTAATCCCTCCTGGAAATGTAAGAAATCTACTTTGTGCACTTCCTCTGTAATCCCTCCTGGAAATGTAAGAACGTGTGCATTTACTCTGTAATTCCTCCTGGAAATGTAAGAACTTTACTTTATGGACTTGCTCTGTAATCCCTCCTGGAAATGTAAGAACTTTACTTTTTGCACTTCCTCTGTAATTCCTCCTGGAAATGTAAGAACTTTACTTTATGGACTTCCTCTGTAATTCCTCCTGGAAATGTAAGAACTTTACTTTATGCACTTCCTCTGTAATCCCTCCTGGAAATGTAAGAACTTTGCTTTATGGACTTCTTCTGTAATCCCTCCTGGAAATGTATGAACTTTACTTTATGCACTTCCTCTGTAATCCCTCCTGGAAATGTAAGAACTTTACTTTATGCACTTCCTCTGTAATCCCTCCTGGAAACGTAAGAAATCTACTTTGTGCACTTCCTCTGTAATCCCTCCTGGAAATGTAAGAACGTTGTGCATTTCCTCTGTAATCCCTCCTGGAAATGTAAGAACTTTACTTTATGCACTTCCTCTGTAATCCCTCCTGGAAATGAAATAACTTTATTTTATGCACTTCCTCCGTAATCCCTCCTGGAAATGTAAGAAATCTACTTTGTGCACTTCCTCTGTAATCCCTCCTGGAAATGTAAGAACGTTGTGCATTTCCTCTGTAATTCCTCCTGGAAATGTAAGAACTTTACTTTCTGCACTTCCCCTGTAATCCCTCCTGGAAATGTAAGGACTCTACTTTGTGCACTTCCTCAGTAATCCCTCCTGGAAATGTAAGAACTTTACTTTGTGCACTTCCTCTGTAAATCCTCCTGGAAATGTAAGGACTCTACTTTGTGCACTTCCTCTTTTATTACTCCTGAAAATGTAAGAACTTTACTTTATGCACTTCCTCTGTAATCCCTCCTGGAAATGTAAGAACTTTACTTTATGCACTTCCTCTGTAATCCCTCCTGGAAATGTAAGAACTTTACTTTATGCACTTCCTTTGTAATCCCTCCTGGAAATGAAAGAACTTTATGCAATTCCTCTGTAATCCCTCCTGGAAATGCAAGAACTTTACTTCACTTCCTCCGTAATCCCTCCTGGAAATGTAAGAAATCTACTTTGTGCACTTCCTCTGTAATCCCTCCTGGAAATGTAAGAACGTTGTGCATTTCCTCTGTAATTCCTCCTGGAAATGTAAGAACTTTACTTTATGGACTTCCTCTGTAATCCCTCCTGGAAATGTAAGAACTTTACTTTTTGCACTTCCTCTGTAATTCCTCCTGGAAATGTAAGAACTTTACTTTATGGACTTCCTCTGTAATTCCTCCTGGAAATGTAAGAACTTTGCTTTATGCACTTCCTCTGTAATCCCTCCTGGAAATGTAAGAACTTTGCTTTATGCACTTCCTCTGTAATCCCTCCTGGAAATGTATGAACTTTACTTTCTGCACTTCCCCTGTAATCCCTCCTGGAAATGTAAGGACTCTACTTTGTGCACTTCCTCTGTAATCCCTCCTGGAAATGTAAGAACTTTACTTTGTGCACTTCCTCTGTAAATCCTCCTGGAAATGTAAGGACTCTACTTTGTGCACTTCCTCTTTTATTACTCCTGGAAATGTAAGAACTTTACTTTATGCACTTCCTCTGTAATCCCTCCTGGAAATGTAAGAACTTTACTTCATGCACTTCCTCTGTAATCCCTCCTGGAAATGTAAGAACTTTATGCACTTCCTCTGTAATCCCTCCTGGAAATGCAAGAACTTTACTTCACTTCCTCCGTAATCCCTCCTGGAAATGTAAGAAATCTACTTTGTGCACTTCCTCTGTAATCCCTCCTGGAAATGTAAGAACGTTGTGCATTTACTCTGTAATTCCTCCTGGAAATGTCAGAACTTTACTTTATGGACTTGCTCTGTAATCCCTCCTGGAAATGTAAGAACTTTACTTTTTGCACTTCCTCTGTAATTCCTCCTGGAAATGTAAGAACTTTACTTTATGGACTTCCTCTGTAATTCCTCCTGGAAATGTAAGAACTTTGCTTTATGGACTTCTTCTGTAATCCCTCCTGGAAATGTATGAACTTTACTTTATGCACTTCCTCTGTAATCCCTCCTGGAAATGTAAGAACTTTATGAACTTCCTCTGTAATCCCTCCTGGAAACGTAAGAAATCTACTTTGTGCACTTCCTCTGTAATCCCTCCTGGAAATGTAAGAACGTTGTGCATTTCCTCTGTAATTCCTCCTGGAAATGTAAGAACTTTACTTTCTGCACTTCCCCTGTAATCCCTCCTGGAAATGTAAGAACTTTACTTTATGGACTTCCTCTGTAATTCCTCCTGGAAATGTAAGAACTTTACTTTATGCACTTCCTCTATAATCCCTCCTGGAAAAGTAAGAACTTTGCTTTATGCACTTCCTCTGTAATCCCTCCTGGAAATGTAAGAACTTTACTTTATGCACTTCCTCTGTAATCCCTCCTGGAAATGTAAGAACTATACTTTATGCACTTCCTCTGTAATCCCTCCTGGAAATGTAAGAAATCTACTTTGTGCACTTCCTCTGTAATCCCTCCTGGAAATGTAAGAACGTTGTGCATTTCCTCTGTAATTCCTCCTGGAAATGTAAGAACTTTACTTTCTGCACTTCCCCTGTAATCCTTCCTGGAAATGTAAGAACTTTACTTTATGCACTTCCCCTGTAATCCTTCCTGGAAATGTAAGAACTTTACTTTATGCACTTCCTCTGTAATCCCTCCTGGAAATGTAAGAACTTTACTTTTTGCACTTCCTCTGTAAATACTCCTGGAAATGTAAGGACTCTACTTTGTGCACTTCCTCTTTAATTCCTCATGGAAATGTAAGAACTTTACTATACGCACTTCCTCTGTAATCCCTCCTGGAAATGTAAGGACTCTACTTTCTGCACTTCCTCTTTAATTCCTCATGGAAATGTAAGAACTTTACTATATGCACTTCCTCTGTAAATACTCCTGGAAATGTAAGAACTTTACTTTATACACTTCCTCTGTAATCCCTCCTGGAAATGTAAGAACTTTACTTTGTGCACTTCCTCTGTAAATCCTCCTGGAAATGTAAGGACTCTACTTTGTGCACTTCCCCTTTAATTACTCCTGGAAATGTAAGAACTTTACTTTATGCACTTCCTCTGTAATCCCTCCTGGAAATGTAAGAACTTTACTTTATGCACTTCCTCTGTAATCCCTCCTGGAAATGTAAGAACTTTACTTTATGCACTTCCTCTGTAATCCCTCCTGGAAATGTAAGAACTTTACTTTATGCACTTCCTCTGTAATCCCTCCTGGAAATGCAAGAACTTTACTTCACTTCCTCCGTAAACCCTCCTGGAAATGTAAGAAATCTGCTTTGTGCACTTCCTCTGTAATTCCTCCTGGAAATGTAAGAACGTTGTGCATTTCCTCTGTAATTCCTCCTGGAAATGTAAGAACTTTACTTTATGGACTTCCTCTGTAATCCCTCCTGGAAATGTAAGAACTTTACTTTTTGCACTTCCTCTGTAATTCCTCCTGGAAATGTAAGAACTTTACTTTATGGACTTCCTCTGTAATTCCTCCTGGAAATGTAAGAACTTTACTTTATGCACTTCCTCTGTAATCCCTCCTGGAAATGTAAGAACTTTGCTTTATGCACTTCCTCTGTAATCCCTCCTGGAAATGTAAGAACTTTACTTTATGCACTTCCTCTGTAATCCCTCCTGGAAATGTAAGAACTTTACTTTATGCACTTCCTCTGTAATCCCTCCTGGAAATGTAAGAAATCTACTTTGTGCACTTCCTCTGTAATCCATCCTGGAAATGTAAGAACGTTGTGCATTTCCTCTGTAATTCCTCCTGGAAATGTAAGAACTTTACTTTCTGCACTTCCCCTGTAATCCCTGCTGGAAATGTAAGGACTCTACTTTGTGCATTTCCTCTGTAATCCCTCCTGGAAATGTAAGAACTTTACTTTGTGCACTTCCTCTGTAAATCCTCCTGGAAATGTAAGGACTTTACTTTGGGCACTTCTTCTTTAATTACTCCTGGAAATGTAAGAACTTTACTTTATGCACTTCCTCTGTAATCCCTCCTGAAAATGTAAGAACTTTACTTTATGCACTTCCTCTGTAATCCCTCCTGGAAATGTAAGAACTTTACTTTATGCACTTCCTCTGTAATCCCTCCTGGAAATGTAAGAACTTTACTTTATGCACTTCCTCTGTAATCCCTCCTGGAAATGCAAGAACTTTACTTCACTTCCTCCGTAATCCCTCCTGGAAATGTAAGAAATCTACTTTGTGCACTTCCTCTGTAATCCCTCCTGGAAATGTAAGAACGTTGTGCATTTCCTCTGTAATTCCTCCTGGAAATGTAAGAACTTTACTTTATGGACTTCCTCTGTAATCCCTCCTGGAAATGTAAGAACTTTACTTTTTGCATTTCCTCTGTAATTCCTCCTGGAAATGTAAGAACTTTACTTTATGGACTTCCTCTGTAATTCCTCCTGGAAATGTAAGAACTTTACTTTATGCACTTCCTCTGTAATCCCTCCTGGAAATGTAAGAACTTTGCTTTATGGACTTCTTCTGTAATCCCTCCTGGAAATGTATGAACTTTACTTTATGCACTTCCTCTGTAATCCCTCCTGGAAATGTAAGAACTTTACTTTATGCACTTCCTCTGTAATCCCTCCTGGAAATGTATGAACTTTACTTTATGCACTTCCTCTGTAATCCCTCCTGGAAATGTAAGAACTTTACTTTATGCACTTCCTCTGTAATCCCTCCTGGAAATGTAAGAACTTTACTTTATGCACTTCCTCTGTAATCCCTCCTGGAAATGTAAGAAATCTACTTTGTGCACTTCCTCCGTAATCCCTCATGGAAATGTAAGAACTTTACTTTATGCACTTCCTCTGTAATCCCTCCTGGAAATGTAAGAACGTTGTGCATTTCCTCTGTAATTCCTCCTGGAAATGTAAGAACTTTACTTTCTGCACTTCCCCTGTAATCCCTCCTGGAAATGTAAGAACTTTACTTTATGGACTTCCTCTGTAATTCCTCCTGGAAATGTAAGAACTTTACTTTATGCACTTCCTCTATAATCCCTCCTGGAAAAGTAAGAACTTTGCTTTATGCACTTCCTCTGTAATCCCTCCTGGAAATGTAAGAACTTTACTTTATGCACTTCCTCTGTAATCCCTCCTGGAAATGTAAGAACTTTACTTTATGCACTTCCTCTGTAATCCCTCCTGGAAATGTAAGAAATCTACTTTGTGCACTTCCTATGTAATCCCTCCTGGAAATGTAAGAACGTTGTGCTTTTCCTCTGTAATTCCTCCTGGAAATGTAAGAACTTTACTTTCTGCACTTCCCCTGTAATCCCTCCTGGAAATGTAAGAACGTTGTGCATTTCCTCTGTAATTCCTCCTGGAAATGTAAGAACTTTACTTTCTGCACTTCCCCTGTAATCCCTCCTGGAAATGTAAGGACTCTACTTTGTGCACTTCCTCTGTAATCCCTCCTGGAAATGTAAGAACTTTACTTTGTGCACTTCCTCTGTAAATCCTCCTGGAAATGTAAGGACTCTACTTTGTGCACTTCCTCTTTTATTACTCCTGGAAATGTAAGAACTTTACTTTATGCACTTCCTCTGTAATCCCTCCTGGAAATGTAAGAACTTTACTTCATGCACTTCCTCTGTAATCCCTCCTGGAAATGTAAGAACTTTACGTTATGCACTTCCTCTGTAATCCCTCCTGGAAATGCAAGAACTTTACTTCACTTCCTCCGTAATCCCTCCTGGAAATGTAAGAAATTTACTTTGTGCACTTCCTCTGTAATCCCTCCTGGAAATGTAAGAACGTGTGCATTTACTCTGTAATTCCTCCTGGAAATGTAAGAACTTTACTTTATGGACTTGCTCTGTAATCCCTCCTGGAAATGTAAGAACTTTACTTTTTGCACTTCCTCTGTAATTCCTCCTGGAAATGTAAGAACTTTACTTTATGGACTTCCTCTGTAATTCCTCCTGGAAATGTAAGAACTTTACTTTATGCACTTCCTCTGTAATCCCTCCTGGAAATGTAAGAACTTTGCTTTATGGACTTCTTCTGTAATCCCTCCTGGAAATGTATGAACTTTACTTTATGCACTTCCTCTGTAATCCCTCCTGGAAATGTAAGAACTTTACTTTATGCACTTCCTCTGTAATCCCTCCTGGAAACGTAAGAAATCTACTTTGTGCACTTCCTCTGTAATCCCTCCTGGAAATGTAAGAACGTTGTGCATTTCCTCTGTAATCCCTCCTGGAAATGTAAGAACTTTACTTTATGCACTTCCTCTGTAATCCCTCCTGGAAATGAAAGAACTTTATTTTATGCACTTCCTCCGTAATCCCTCCTGGAAATGTAAGAAATCTACTTTGTGCACTTCCTCTGTAATCCCTCCTGGAAATGTAAGAACGTTGTGCATTTCCTCTGTAATTCCTACTGGAAATGTAAGAACTTTACTTTCTGCACTTCCCCTGTAATCCCTCCTGGAAATGTAAGGACTCTACTTTGTGCACTTCCTCAGTAATCCCTCCTGGAAATGTAAGAACTTTACTTTGTGCACTTCCTCTGTAAATCCTCCTGGAAATGTAAGGACTCTACTTTGTGCACTTCCTCTTTTATTACTCCTGAAAATGTAAGAACTTTACTTTATGCACTTCCTCTGTAATCCCTCCTGGAAATGTAAGAACTTTACTTTATGCACTTCCTCTGTAATCCCTCCTGGAAATGTAAGAACTTTACTTTATGCACTTCCTTTGTAATCCCTCCTGGAAATGAAAGAACTTTATGCAATTCCTCTGTAATCCCTCCTGGAAATGCAAGAACTTTACTTCACTTCCTCCGTAATCCCTCCTGGAAATGTAAGAAATCTACTTTGTGCACTTCCTCTGTAATCCCTCCTGGAAATGTAAGAACGTTGTGCATTTCCTCTGTAATTCCTCCTGGAAATGTAAGAACTTTACTTTATGGACTTCCTCTGTAATCCCTCCTGGAAATGTAAGAACTTTACTTTTTGCACTTCCTCTGTAATTCCTCCTGGAAATGTAAGAACTTTACTTTATGGACTTCCTCTGTAATTCCTCCTGGAAATGTAAGAACTTTGCTTTATGCACTTCCTCTGTAATCCCTCCTGGAAATGTAAGAACTTTGCTTTATGCACTTCCTCTGTAATCCCTCCTGGAAATGTATGAACTTTACTTTCTGCACTTCCCCTGTAATCCCTCCTGGAAATGTAAGGACTCTACTTTGTGCACTTCCTCTGTAATCCCTCCTGGAAATGTAAGAACTTTACTTTGTGCACTTCCTCTGTAAATCCTCCTGGAAATGTAAGGACTCTACTTTGTGCACTTGCTCTTTTATTACTCCTGGAAATGTAAGAACTTTACTTTATGCACTTCCTCTGTAATCCCTCCTGGAAATGTAAGAACTTTACTTCATGCACTTCCTCTGTAATCCCTCCTGGAAATGTAAGAACTTTATGCACTTCCTCTGTAATCCCTCCTGGAAATGCAAGAACTTTACTTCACTTCCTCCGTAATCCCTCCTGGAAATGTAAGAAATCTACTTTGTGCACTTCCTCTGTAATCCCTCCTGGAAATGTAAGAACGTTGTGCATTTACTCTGTAATTCCTCCTGGAAATGTCAGAACTTTACTTTATGGACTTGCTCTGTAATCCCTCCTGGAAATGTAAGAACTTTACTTTTTGCACTTCCTCTGTAATTCCTCCTGGAAATGTAAGAACTTTACTTTATGGACTTCCTCTGTAATTCCTCCTGGAAATGTAAGAACTTTGCTTTATGGACTTCTTCTGTAATCCCTCCTGGAAATGTATGAACTTTACTTTATGCACTTCCTCTGTAATCCCTCCTGGAAATGTAAGAACTTTATGAACTTCCTCTGTAATCCCTCCTGGAAACGTAAGAAATCTACTTTGTGCACTTCCTCTGTAATCCCTCCTGGAAATGTAAGAACGTTGTGCATTTCCTCTGTAATTCCTCCTGGAAATGTAAGAACTTTACTTTCTGCACTTCCCCTGTAATCCCTCCTGGAAATGTAAGAACTTTACTTTATGGACTTCCTCTGTAATTCCTCCTGGAAATGTAAGAACTTTACTTTATGCACTTCCTCTATAATCCCTCCTGGAAAAGTAAGAACTTTGCTTTATGCACTTCCTCTGTAATCCCTCCTGGAAATGTAAGAACTTTACTTTATGCACTTCCTCTGTAATCCCTCCTGGAAATGTAAGAACTATACTTTATGCACTTCCTCTGTAATCCCTCCTGGAAATGTAAGAAATCTACTTTGTGCACTTCCTCTGTAATCCCTCCTGGAAATGTAAGAACGTTGTGCATTTCCTCTGTAATTCCTCCTGGAAATGTAAGAACTTTACTTTCTGCACTTCCCCTGTAATCCCTCCTGGAAATGTAAGCACTCTACTTTGTGCACTTCCTCTGTAATCCCTCCTGGAAATGTAAGAACTTTACTTTGTGCACTTCCTCTGTAAATCCTCCTGGAAATGTAAGGACTCTACTTTGTGCACTTCCTCTTTTATTAATCCTGGAAATGTAAGAACTTTACTTTATGCACTTCCTCTGTAATCCCTCCTGGAAATGTAAGAACTTTACTTTATGCACTTCCTCTGTAATCCCTCCTGGAAATGTAAGAACTTTACTTTATGCACTTCCTCTGTAATCCCTCCTGGAAATGAAAGAACTTTACTTCACTTCCTCCGTAATCCCTCCTGGAAATGTAAGAAATCTACTTTGTGCACTTCCTCTGTAATCCCTCCTGGAAATGTAAGAACGTTGTGCATTTCCTCTGTAATTCCTCCTGGAAATGTAAGAACTTTACTTTCTGCACTTCCCCTGTAATCCCTCCTGGAAATGTAAGGACTCTACTTTGTGCACTTCCTCAGTAATCCCTCCTGGAAATGTAAGAACATTACTTTGTGCACTTCCTCTGTAAATCCTCCTGGAAATGTAAGGACTCTACTTTGTGCACTTCCTCTTTTATTACTCCTGAAAATGTAAGAACTTTACTCTATGCACTTCCTCTGTAATCCCTCCTGGAAATGTAAGAACTTTACTTTATGCACTTCCTATGTAATCCCTCCTGGAAATGTAAGAACTTTATGCAATTCCTCTGTAATCCCTCCTGGAAATGCAAGAACTTTACTTCACTTCCTCCGTAATCCCTCCTGGAAATGTAAGAAATCTACTTTGTGCACTTCCTCTGTAATCCCTCCTGGAAATGTAAGAACGTTGTGCATTTCCTCTGTAATTCCTACTGGAAATGTAAGAACTTTACTTTATGGACTTCCTCTGTAATCCCTCCTGGAAATGTAAGAACTTTACTTTTTGCACTTCCTCTGTAATTCCTCCTGGAAATGTAAGAACTTTACTTTATGGACTTCCTCTGTAATTCCTCCTAGAAATGTAAGAACTTTACTTTATGCACTTCCTCTGTAATCCCTCGTGGAAATGTAAGAACTTTGCATTATGCACTTCCTCTGTAATCACTCCTCGAAATGTATGAACTTTACTTTATGCACTTCCTCTGTAATCCCTCCTGGAAATGTAAGAACTTTACTTTATGCACTTCCTCTGTAATCCCTCCTGGAAACGTAAGAAATCTACTTTGTGCACTTCCTCTGTAATCCCTCCTGGAAATGTAAGAACGTTGTGCATTTCCTCTGTAATTCCTCCTGGAAATGTAAGAACTTTACTTTCTGCACTTCCCCTGTAATCCCTCCTGGAAATGTAAGAACTTTACTTTATTGACTTCCTCTGTAATTCCTCCTGGAAATGTAAGAACTTTACTTTATGCACTTCCTCTGTAATCCCTCCTGGAAAAGTAAGAACTTTGCTTTATGCACTTCCTCTGTAATCCCTCCTGGAAATGTAAGAACTTTACTTTATGCACTTCCTCTGTAATCCCTCCTGGAAATGTAAGAACTTTACTTTATGCACTTCCTCTGTAATCCCTCCTGGAAATGTAAGAAATCTACTTTGTGCACTTCCTCTGTAATCCCTCCTGGAAATGTAAGAACGTTGTGCATTTCCTCTGTAATTCCTCCTGGAAATGTAAGAACTTTACTTTCTGCACTTCCCCTGTAATCCCTCCTGGAAATGTAAGAACTTTACTTTGTGCACTTCCTCTGTAATTCCTCCTGGAAATGTAAGAACTTTACTTTGTGCACTTCCTCTGTAATCCCTCCTGGAAATGTAAGAAATCTACTTTGTGCACTTCCTCTGTAATCCCTCCTGGAAATGTAAGAACGTTGTGCACTTCCTCTGTAGTCCCTCCTGGAAATGTAAGAACTTTACTTTCTGCACTTCCCCTGTAATCCCTCCTGGAAATGTAAGGACTCTACTTTGTGCACTTCCTCTGTAGTCCCTCCTGGAAATGTAAGAACTTTACTTTGTGCACTTCCTCTGTAAATCCTCCTGGAAATGTAAGGACTCTACTTCGTGCACTTCCTCTTTTATTACTCCTGGAAATGTAAGAACTTTACTTTATGCACTTCCTCTGTAATCCCTCCTGGAAATG
Source organism: Phyllobates terribilis (assembly GCF_046119375.1). Lineage (NCBI taxonomy): Eukaryota > Metazoa > Chordata > Amphibia > Anura > Dendrobatidae > Phyllobates > Phyllobates terribilis. Next base: position 663,415 of record NW_027362940.1, on the reverse strand, counting down.
TAAGAACTTTACTTTATGCACTTCCTCTGTAATCCCTCCTGGAAATGTAAGAACTTTACTTTATGCACTTCCTCTGTAATCCCTCCTGGAAATGTAAGAACTTTATGCACTTCCTCTGTAATCCCTCCTGGAAATGCAAGAACTTTACTTCACTTCCTCTGTAATCCCTCCTGGAAATGTAAGAAATCTACTTTGTGCACTTCCTCTGTAATCCCTCCTGGAAATGTAAGAACGTTGTGCATTTCCTCTGTAATTCCTCCTGGAAATGTAAGAACTTTACTTTATGGACTTCCTCTGTAATCCCTCCTGGAAATGTAAGAACTTTACTTTTTGCACTTCCTCTGTAATTCCTCCTGGAAATGTAAGAACTTTACTTTATGGACTTCCTCTGTAATTCCTCCTGGAAATGTAAGAACTTTACTTTATGCACTTCCTCTGTAATCCCTCCTGGAAATGTAAGAACTTTGCTTTATGCACTTCCTCTGTAATCCCTCCTGGAAATGTATGAACTTTACTTTATGCACTTCCTCTGTAATCCCTCCTGGAAATGTAAGAACTTTACTTTATGCACTTCCTCTGTAATCCCTCCTGGAAACGTAAGAAATCTACTTTGTGCACTTCCTCTGTAATCCCTCCTGGAAATGTAAGAACGTTGTGCATTTCCTCTGTAATTCCTCCTGGAAATGTAAGAACTTTACTTTATGGACTTCCTCTGTAATCCCTCCTGGAAATGTAAGAACTTTACTTTTTGCACTTCCTCTGTAATTCCTCCTGGAAATGTAAGAACTTTACTTTATGGACTTCCTCTGTAATTCCTCCTGGAAATGTAAGAACTTTGCTTTATGCACTTCCTCTGTAATCCCTCCTGGAAATGTAAGAACTTTGCTTTATGCACTTCCTCTGTAATCCCTCCTGGAAATGTATGAACTTTACTTTCTGCACTTCCCCTGTAATCCCTCCTGGAAATGTAAGGACTCTACTTTGTGCACTTCCTCTGTAATCCCTCCTGGAAATGTAAGAACTTTACTTTGTGAACTTCCTCTGTAAATCCTCCTGGAAATGTAAGGACTCTACTTTGTGCACTTCCTCTTTTATTACTCCTGGAAATGTAAGAACTTTACTTTATGCACTTCCTCTGTAATCCCTCCTGGAAATGTAAGAACTTTACTTCATGCATTTCCTCTGTAATCCCTCCTGGAAATGTAAGAACTTTACTTTATGCACTTCCTCTGTAATCCCTCCTGGAAATGCAAGAACTTTACTTCACTTCCTCCGTAATCCCTCCTGGAAATGTAAGAAATCTACTTTGTGCACTTCCTCTGTAATCCCTCCTGGAAATGTAAGAACGTTGTGCATTTACTCTGTAATTCCTCCTGGAAATGTCAGAACTTTACTTTATGGACTTGCTCTGTAATCCCTCCTGGAAATGTAAGAACTTTACTTTTTGCACTTCCTCTGTAATTCCTCCTGGAAATGTAAGAACTTTACTTTATGGACTTCCTCTGTAATTCCTCCTGGAAATGTAAGAACTTTACTTTATGCACTTCCTCTGTAATCCCTCCTGGAAATGTAAGAACTTTGCTTTATGGACTTCTTCTGTAATCCCTCCTGGAAATGTATGAACTTTACTTTATGCACTTCCTCTGTAATCCCTCCTGGAAGTGTAAGAACTTTACTTTATGAACTTCCTCTGTAATCCCTCCTGGAAACGTAAGAAATCTACTTTGTGCACTTCCTCTGTAATCCCTCCTGGAAATGTAAGAACGTTGTGCATTTCCTCTGTAATTCCTCCTGGAAATGTAAGAACTTTACTTTCTGCACTTCCCCTGTAATCCCTCCTGGAAATGTAAGAACTTTACTTTATGGACTTCCTCTGTAATTCCTCCTGGAAATGTAAGAACTTTACTTTATGCACTTCCTCTATAATCCCTCCTGGAAAAGTAAGAACTTTGCTTTATGCACTTCCTCTGTAATCCCTCCTGGAAATGTAAGAACTTTACTTTATGCACTTCCTCTGTAATCCCTCCTGGAAATGTAAGAACTTTACTTTATGCACTTCCTCTGTAATCCCTCCTGGAAATGTAAGAAATCTACTTTGTGCACTTCCTCTGTAATCCCTCCTGGAAATGTAAGAACGTTGTGCATTTCCTCTGTAATCCCTCCTGGAAATGTAAGAACTTTACTTTATGCACTTCCTCTGTAATCCCTCCTGGAAATGAAAGAACTTTATTTTATGCACTTCCTCCGTAATCCCTCCTGGAAATGTAAGAAATCTACTTTGTGCACTTCCTCTGTAATCCCTCCTGGAAATGTAAGAACGTTGTGCATTTCCTCTGTAATTCCTCCTGGAAATGTAAGAACTTTACTTTCTGCACTTCCCCTGTAATCCCTCCTGGAAATGTAAGGACTCTACTTTGTGCACTTCCTCAGTAATCCCTCCTGGAAATGTAAGAACTTTACTTTGTGCACTTCCTCTGTAAATCCTCCTGGAAATGTAAGGACTCTACTTTGTGCACTTCCTCTTTTATTACTCCTGAAAATGTAAGAACTTTACTTTATGCACTTCCTCTGTAATCCCTCCTGGAAATGTAAGAACTTTACTTTATGCACTTCCTCTGTAATCCCTTCTGGAAATGTAAGAACTTTACTTTATGCACTTCCTTTGTAATCCCTCCTGGAAATGAAAGAACTTTATGCAATTCCTCTGTAATCCCTCCTGGAAATGCAAGAACTTTACTTCACTTCCTCCGTAATCCCTCCTGGAAATGTAAGAAATCTACTTTGTGCACTTCCTCTGTAATCCCTCCTGGAAATGTAAGAACTTTACTTTATGGACTTCCTCTGTAATCCCTCCTGGAAATGTAAGAACTTTACTTTTTGCACTTCCTCTGTAATTCCTCCTGGAAATGTAAGAACTTTACTTTATGGACTTCCTCTGTAATTCCTCCTGGAAATGTAAGAACTTTGCTTTATGCACTTCCTCTGTAATCCCTCCTGGAAATGTAAGAACTTTGCTTTATGCACTTCCTCTGTAATCCCTCCTGGAAATGTATGAACTTTACTTTCTGCACTTCCCCTGTAATCCCTCCTGGAAATGTAAGGACTCTATTTTGTGCACTTCCTCTGTAATCCCTCCTGGAAATGTAAGAACTTTACTTTGTGCACTTCCTCTGTAAATCCTCCTGGAAATGTAAGGACTCTACTTTGTGCACTTCCTCTTTTATTACTCCTGGAAATGTAAGAACTTTACTTTATGCACTTCCTCTGTAATCCCTCCTGGAAATGTAAGAACTTTACTTCATGCACTTCCTCTGTAATCCCTCCTGGAAATGTAAGAACTTTATGCACTTCCTCTGTAATCCCTCCTGGAAATGCAAGAACTTTACTTCACTTCCTCCGTAATCCCTCCTGGAAATGTAAGAAATCTACTTTGTGCACTTCCTCTGTAATCCCTCCTGGAAATGTAAGAACGTTGTGCATTTACTCTGTAATTCCTCCTGGAAATGTCAGAACTTTACTTTATGGACTTGCTCTGTAATCCCTCCTGGAAATGTAAGAACTTTACTTTTTGCACTTCCTCTGTAATTCCTCCTGGAAATGTAAGAACTTTACTTTATGGACTTCCTCTGTAATTCCTCCTGGAAATGTAAGAACTTTGCTTTATGCACTTCCTCTGTAATCCCTCCTGGAAATGTATGAACTTTACTTTATGCACTTCCTCTGTAATCCCTCCTGGAAATGTAAGAACTTTACTTTATGCACTTCCTCTGTAATCCCTCCTGGAAACGTAAGAAATCTACTTTGTGCACTTCCTCTGTAATCCCTCCTGGAAATGTAAGAACGTTGTGCATTTCCTCTGTAATTCCTCCTGGAAATGTAAGAACTTTACTTTATGGACTTCCTCTGTAATCCCTCCTGGAAATGTAAGAACTTTACTTTTTGCACTTCCTCTGTAATTCCTCCTGGAAATGTAAGAACTTTACTTTATGGACTTCCTCTGTAATTCCTCCTGGAAATGTAAGAACTTTGCTTTATGCACTTCCTCTGTAATCCCTCCTGGAAATGTAAGAACTTTGCTTTATGCACTTCCTCTGTAATCCCTCCTGGAAATGTATGAACTTTACTTTCTGCACTTCCCCTGTAATCCCTCCTGGAAATGTAAGGACTCTACTTTGTGCACTTCCTCTGTAATCCCTCCTGGAAATGTAAGAACTTTACTTTGTGAACTTCCTCTGTAAATCCTCCTGGAAATGTAAGGACTCTACTTTGTGCACTTCCTCTTTTATTACTCCTGGAAATGTAAGAACTTTACTTTATGCACTTCCTCTGTAATCCCTCCTGGAAATGTAAGAACTTTACTTCATGCATTTCCTCTGTAATCCCTCCTGGAAATGTAAGAACTTTACTTTATGCACTTCCTCTGTAATCCCTCCTGGAAATGCAAGAACTTTACTTCACTTCCTCCGTAATCCCTCCTGGAAATGTAAGAAATCTACTTTGTGCACTTCCTCTGTAATCCCTCCTGGAAATGTAAGAACGTTGTGCATTTACTCTGTAATTCCTCCTGGAAATGTCAGAACTTTACTTTATGGACTTGCTCTGTAATCCCTCCTGGAAATGTAAGAACTTTACTTTTTGCACTTCCTCTGTAATTCCTCCTGGAAATGTAAGAACTTTACTTTATGGACTTCCTCTGTAATTCCTCCTGGAAATGTAAGAACTTTACTTTATGCACTTCCTCTGTAATCCCTCCTGGAAATGTAAGAACTTTGCTTTATGGACTTCTTCTGTAATCCCTCCTGGAAATGTATGAACTTTACTTTATGCACTTCCTCTGTAATCCCTCCTGGAAGTGTAAGAACTTTACTTTATGAACTTCCTCTGTAATCCCTCCTGGAAACGTAAGAAATCTACTTTGTGCACTTCCTCTGTAATCCCTCCTGGAAATGTAAGAACGTTGTGCATTTCCTCTGTAATTCCTCCTGGAAATGTAAGAACTTTACTTTCTGCACTTCCCCTGTAATCCCTCCTGGAAATGTAAGAACTTTACTTTATGGACTTCCTCTGTAATTCCTCCTGGAAATGTAAGAACTTTACTTTATGCACTTCCTCTATAATCCCTCCTGGAAAAGTAAGAACTTTGCTTTATGCACTTCCTCTGTAATCCCTCCTGGAAATGTAAGAACTTTACTTTATGCACTTCCTCTGTAATCCCTCCTGGAAATGTAAGAACTTTACTTTATGCACTTCCTCTGTAATCCCTCCTGGAAATGTAAGAAATCTACTTTGTGCACTTCCTCTGTAATCCCTCCTGGAAATGTAAGGACTCTACTTTGTGCACTTCCTCAGTAATCCCTCCTGGAAATGTAAGAACATTACTTTGTGCACTTCCTCTGTAAATCCTCCTGGAAATGTAAGGACTCTACTTTGTGCACTTCCTCTTTTATTACTCCTGAAAATGTAAGAACTTTACTCTATGCACTTCCTCTGTAATCCCTCCTGGAAATGTAAGAACTTTACTTTATGCACTTCCTATGTAATCCCTCCTGGAAATGTAAGAACTTTATGCAATTCCTCTGTAATCCCTCCTGGAAATGCAAGAACTTTACTTCACTTCCTCCGTAATCCCTCCTGGAAATGTAAGAAATCTACTTTGTGCACTTCCTCTGTAATCCCTCCTGGAAATGTAAGAACGTTGTGCATTTCCTCTGTAATTCCTACTGGAAATGTAAGAACTTTACTTTATGGACTTCCTCTGTAATCCCTCCTGGAAATGTAAGAACTTTACTTTTTGCACTTCCTCTGTAATTCCTCCTGGAAATGTAAGAACTTTACTTTATGGACTTCCTCTGTAATTCCTCCTAGAAATGTAAGAACTTTACTTTATGCACTTCCTCTGTAATCCCTCGTGGAAATGTAAGAACTTTGCATTATGCACTTCCTCTGTAATCACTCCTCGAAATGTATGAACTTTACTTTATGCACTTCCTCTGTAATCCCTCCTGGAAATGTAAGAACTTTACTTTATGCACTTCCTCTGTAATCCCTCCTGGAAACGTAAGAAATCTACTTTGTGCACTTCCTCTGTAATCCCTCCTGGAAATGTAAGAACGTTGTGCATTTCCTCTGTAATTCCTCCTGGAAATGTAAGAACTTTACTTTCTGCACTTCCCCTGTAATCCCTCCTGGAAATGTAAGAACTTTACTTTATTGACTTCCTCTGTAATTCCTCCTGGAAATGTAAGAACTTTACTTTATGCACTTCCTCTGTAATCCCTCCTGGAAAAGTAAGAACTTTGCTTTATGCACTTCCTCTGTAATCCCTCCTGGAAATGTAAGAACTTTACTTTATGCACTTCCTCTGTAATCCCTCCTGGAAATGTAAGAACTTTACTTTATGCACTTCCTCTGTAATCCCTCCTGGAAATGTAAGAAATCTACTTTGTGCACTTCCTCTGTAATCCCTCCTGGAAATGTAAGAACGTTGTGCATTTCCTCTGTAATTCCTCCTGGAAATGTAAGAACTTTACTTTCTGCACTTCCCCTGTAATCCCTCCTGGAAATGTAAGAACTTTACTTTGTGCACTTCCTCTGTAATTCCTCCTGGAAATGTAAGAACTTTACTTTGTGCACTTCCTCTGTAATCCCTCCTGGAAATGTAAGAAATCTACTTTGTGCACTTCCTCTGTAATCCCTCCTGGAAATGTAAGAACGTTGTGCACTTCCTCTGTAGTCCCTCCTGGAAATGTAAGAACTTTACTTTCTGCACTTCCCCTGTAATCCCTCCTGGAAATGTAAGGACTCTACTTTGTGCACTTCCTCTGTAGTCCCTCCTGGAAATGTAAGAACTTTACTTTGTGCACTTCCTCTGTAAATCCTCCTGGAAATGTAAGGACTCTACTTCGTGCACTTCCTCTTTTATTACTCCTGGAAATGTAAGAACTTTACTTTATGCACTTCCTCTGTAATCCCTCCTGGAAATGTAAGAACTTTACTTTATGCACTTCCTCTGTAATCCCTCCTGGAAATGTAAGAACTTTACTTTATGCACTTCCTCTGTAATCCCTCCTGGAAATGTAAGAACTTTATGCACTTCCTCTGTAATCCCTCCTGGAAATGCAAGAACTTTACTTCACTTCCTCTGTAATCCCTCCTGGAAATGTAAGAAATCTACTTTGTGCACTTCCTCTGTAATCCCTCCTGGAAATGTAAGAACGTTGTGCATTTCCTCTGTAATTCCTCCTGGAAATGTAAGAACTTTACTTTATGGACTTCCTCTGTAATCCCTCCTGGAAATGTAAGAACTTTACTTTTTGCACTTCCTCTGTAATTCCTCCTGGAAATGTAAGAACTTTACTTTATGGACTTCCTCTGTAATTCCTCCTGGAAATGTAAGAACTTTACTTTATGCACTTCCTCTGTAATCCCTCCTGGAAATGTAAGAACTTTGCTTTATGCACTTCCTCTGTAATCCCTCCTGGAAATGTATGAACTTTACTTTATGCACTTCCTCTGTAATCCCTCCTGGAAATGTAAGAACTTTACTTTATGCACTTCCTCTGTAATCCCTCCTGGAAACGTAAGAAATCTACTTTGTGCACTTCCTCTGTAATCCCTCCTGGAAATGTAAGAACGTTGTGCATTTCCTCTGTAATTCCTCCTGGAAATGTAAGAACTTTACTTTATGGACTTCCTCTGTAATCCCTCCTGGAAATGTAAGAACTTTACTTTTTGCACTTCCTCTGTAATTCCTCCTGGAAATGTAAGAACTTTACTTTATGGACTTCCTCTGTAATTCCTCCTGGAAATGTAAGAACTTTGCTTTATGCACTTCCTCTGTAATCCCTCCTGGAAATGTAAGAACTTTGCTTTATGCACTTCCTCTGTAATCCCTCCTGGAAATGTATGAACTTTACTTTCTGCACTTCCCCTGTAATCCCTCCTGGAAATGTAAGGACTCTACTTTGTGCACTTCCTCTGTAATCCCTCCTGGAAATGTAAGAACTTTACTTTGTGAACTTCCTCTGTAAATCCTCCTGGAAATGTAAGGACTCTACTTTGTGCACTTCCTCTTTTATTACTCCTGGAAATGTAAGAACTTTACTTTATGCACTTCCTCTGTAATCCCTCCTGGAAATGTAAGAACTTTACTTCATGCATTTCCTCTGTAATCCCTCCTGGAAATGTAAGAACTTTACTTTATGCACTTCCTCTGTAATCCCTCCTGGAAATGCAAGAACTTTACTTCACTTCCTCCGTAATCCCTCCTGGAAATGTAAGAAATCTACTTTGTGCACTTCCTCTGTAATCCCTCCTGGAAATGTAAGAACGTTGTGCATTTACTCTGTAATTCCTCCTGGAAATGTCAGAACTTTACTTTATGGACTTGCTCTGTAATCCCTCCTGGAAATGTAAGAACTTTACTTTTTGCACTTCCTCTGTAATTCCTCCTGGAAATGTAAGAACTTTACTTTATGGACTTCCTCTGTAATTCCTCCTGGAAATGTAAGAACTTTACTTTATGCACTTCCTCTGTAATCCCTCCTGGAAATGTAAGAACTTTGCTTTATGGACTTCTTCTGTAATCCCTCCTGGAAATGTATGAACTTTACTTTATGCACTTCCTCTGTAATCCCTCCTGGAAGTGTAAGAACTTTACTTTATGAACTTCCTCTGTAATCCCTCCTGGAAACGTAAGAAATCTACTTTGTGCACTTCCTCTGTAATCCCTCCTGGAAATGTAAGAACGTTGTGCATTTCCTCTGTAATTCCTCCTGGAAATGTAAGAACTTTACTTTCTGCACTTCCCCTGTAATCCCTCCTGGAAATGTAAGAACTTTACTTTATGGACTTCCTCTGTAATTCCTCCTGGAAATGTAAGAACTTTACTTTATGCACTTCCTCTATAATCCCTCCTGGAAAAGTAAGAACTTTGCTTTATGCACTTCCTCTGTAATCCCTCCTGGAAATGTAAGAACTTTACTTTATGCACTTCCTCTGTAATCCCTCCTGGAAATGTAAGAACTTTACTTTATGCACTTCCTCTGTAATCCCTCCTGGAAATGTAAGAAATCTACTTTGTGCACTTCCTCTGTAATCCCTCCTGGAAATGTAAGAACGTTGTGCATTTCCTCTGTAATCCCTCCTGGAAATGTAAGAACTTTACTTTATGCACTTCCTCTGTAATCCCTCCTGGAAATGAAAGAACTTTATTTTATGCACTTCCTCCGTAATCCCTCCTGGAAATGTAAGAAATCTACTTTGTGCACTTCCTCTGTAATCCCTCCTGGAAATGTAAGAACGTTGTGCATTTCCTCTGTAATTCCTCCTGGAAATGTAAGAACTTTACTTTCTGCACTTCCCCTGTAATCCCTCCTGGAAATGTAAGGACTCTACTTTGTGCACTTCCTCAGTAATCCCTCCTGGAAATGTAAGAACTTTACTTTGTGCACTTCCTCTGTAAATCCTCCTGGAAATGTAAGGACTCTACTTTGTGCACTTCCTCTTTTATTACTCCTGAAAATGTAAGAACTTTACTTTATGCACTTCCTCTGTAATCCCTCCTGGAAATGTAAGAACTTTACTTTATGCACTTCCTCTGTAATCCCTTCTGGAAATGTAAGAACTTTACTTTATGCACTTCCTTTGTAATCCCTCCTGGAAATGAAAGAACTTTATGCAATTCCTCTGTAATCCCTCCTGGAAATGCAAGAACTTTACTTCACTTCCTCCGTAATCCCTCCTGGAAATGTAAGAAATCTACTTTGTGCACTTCCTCTGTAATCCCTCCTGGAAATGTAAGAACTTTACTTTATGGACTTCCTCTGTAATCCCTCCTGGAAATGTAAGAACTTTACTTTTTGCACTTCCTCTGTAATTCCTCCTGGAAATGTAAGAACTTTACTTTATGGACTTCCTCTGTAATTCCTCCTGGAAATGTAAGAACTTTGCTTTATGCACTTCCTCTGTAATCCCTCCTGGAAATGTAAGAACTTTGCTTTATGCACTTCCTCTGTAATCCCTCCTGGAAATGTATGAACTTTACTTTCTGCACTTCCCCTGTAATCCCTCCTGGAAATGTAAGGACTCTATTTTGTGCACTTCCTCTGTAATCCCTCCTGGAAATGTAAGAACTTTACTTTGTGCACTTCCTCTGTAAATCCTCCTGGAAATGTAAGGACTCTACTTTGTGCACTTCCTCTTTTATTACTCCTGGAAATGTAAGAACTTTACTTTATGCACTTCCTCTGTAATCCCTCCTGGAAATGTAAGAACTTTACTTCATGCACTTCCTCTGTAATCCCTCCTGGAAATGTAAGAACTTTATGCACTTCCTCTGTAATCCCTCCTGGAAATGCAAGAACTTTACTTCACTTCCTCCGTAATCCCTCCTGGAAATGTAAGAAATCTACTTTGTGCACTTCCTCTGTAATCCCTCCTGGAAATGTAAGAACGTTGTGCATTTACTCTGTAATTCCTCCTGGAAATGTCAGAACTTTACTTTATGGACTTGCTCTGTAATCCCTCCTGGAAATGTAAGAACTTTACTTTTTGCACTTCCTCTGTAATTCCTCCTGGAAATGTAAGAACTTTACTTTATGGACTTCCTCTGTAATTCCTCCTGGAAATGTAAGAACTTTGCTTTATGCACTTCCTCTGTAATCCCTCCTGGAAATGTATGAACTTTACTTTATGCACTTCCTCTGTAATCCCTCCTGGAAATGTAAGAACTTTACTTTATGCACTTCCTCTGTAATCCCTCCTGGAAACGTAAGAAATCTACTTTGTGCACTTCCTCTGTAATCCCTCCTGGAAATGTAAGAACGTTGTGCATTTCCTCTGTAATTCCTCCTGGAAATGTAAGAACTTTACTTTATGGACTTCCTCTGTAATCCCTCCTGGAAATGTAAGAACTTTACTTTTTGCACTTCCTCTGTAATTCCTCCTGGAAATGTAAGAACTTTACTTTATGGACTTCCTCTGTAATTCCTCCTGGAAATGTAAGAACTTTGCTTTATGCACTTCCTCTGTAATCCCTCCTGGAAATGTAAGAACTTTGCTTTATGCACTTCCTCTGTAATCCCTCCTGGAAATGTATGAACTTTACTTTCTGCACTTCCCCTGTAATCCCTCCTGGAAATGTAAGGACTCTACTTTGTGCACTTCCTCTGTAATCCCTCCTGGAAATGTAAGAACTTTACTTTGTGAACTTCCTCTGTAAATCCTCCTGGAAATGTAAGGACTCTACTTTGTGCACTTCCTCTTTTATTACTCCTGGAAATGTAAGAACTTTACTTTATGCACTTCCTCTGTAATCCCTCCTGGAAATGTAAGAACTTTACTTCATGCATTTCCTCTGTAATCCCTCCTGGAAATGTAAGAACTTTACTTTATGCACTTCCTCTGTAATCCCTCCTGGAAATGCAAGAACTTTACTTCACTTCCTCCGTAATCCCTCCTGGAAATGTAAGAAATCTACTTTGTGCACTTCCTCTGTAATCCCTCCTGGAAATGTAAGAACGTTGTGCATTTACTCTGTAATTCCTCCTGGAAATGTCAGAACTTTACTTTATGGACTTGCTCTGTAATCCCTCCTGGAAATGTAAGAACTTTACTTTTTGCACTTCCTCTGTAATTCCTCCTGGAAATGTAAGAACTTTACTTTATGGACTTCCTCTGTAATTCCTCCTGGAAATGTAAGAACTTTACTTTATGCACTTCCTCTGTAATCCCTCCTGGAAATGTAAGAACTTTGCTTTATGGACTTCTTCTGTAATCCCTCCTGGAAATGTATGAACTTTACTTTATGCACTTCCTCTGTAATCCCTCCTGGAAGTGTAAGAACTTTACTTTATGAACTTCCTCTGTAATCCCTCCTGGAAACGTAAGAAATCTACTTTGTGCACTTCCTCTGTAATCCCTCCTGGAAATGTAAGAACGTTGTGCATTTCCTCTGTAATTCCTCCTGGAAATGTAAGAACTTTACTTTCTGCACTTCCCCTGTAATCCCTCCTGGAAATGTAAGAACTTTACTTTATGGACTTCCTCTGTAATTCCTCCTGGAAATGTAAGAACTTTACTTTATGCACTTCCTCTATAATCCCTCCTGGAAAAGTAAGAACTTTGCTTTATGCACTTCCTCTGTAATCCCTCCTGGAAATGTAAGAACTTTACTTTATGCACTTCCTCTGTAATCCCTCCTGGAAATGTAAGAACTTTACTTTATGCACTTCCTCTGTAATCCCTCCTGGAAATGTAAGAAATCTACTTTGTGCACTTCCTCTGTAATCCCTCCTGGAAATGTAAGAACGTTGTGCATTTCCTCTGTAATCCCTCCTGGAAATGTAAGAACTTTACTTTATGCACTTCCTCTGTAATCCCTCCTGGAAATGAAAGAACTTTATTTTATGCTTTTCCTCCGTAATCCCTCCTGGAAATGTAAGAAATCTACTTTGTGCACTTCCTCTGTAATCCCTCCTGGAAATGTAAGAACGTTGTGCATTTCCTCTGTAATTCCTCCTGGAAATGTAAGAACTTTACTTTCTGCACTTCCCCTGTAATCGCTCCTGGAAATGTAAGGACTCTACTTTGTGCACTTCCTCAGTAATCCCTCCTGGAAATGTAAGAACTTTACTTTGTGCACTTCCTCTGTAAATCCTCCTGGAAATGTAAGGACTCTACTTTGTGCACTTCCTCTTTTATTACTCCTGAAAATGTAAGAACTTTACTTTATGCACTTCCTCTGTAATCCCTCCTGGAAATGTAAGAACTTTACTTTATGCACTTCCTCTGTAATCCCTCCTGGAAATGTAAGAACTTTACTTTATGCACTTCCTTTGTAATCCCTCCTGGAAATGAAAGAACTTTATGCAATTCCTCTGTAATCCCTCCTGGAAATGCAAGAACTTTACTTCACTTCCTCCGTAATCCCTCCTGGAAATGTAAGAAATCTACTTTGTGCACTTCCTCTGTAATCCCTCCTGGAAATGTAAGAACGTTGTGCATTTCCTCTGTAATTCCTCCTGGAAATGTAAGAACTTTACTTTATGGACTTCCTCTGTAATCCCTCCTGGAAATGTAAGAACTTTACTTTTTGCACTTCCTCTGTAATTCCTCCTGGAAATGTAAGAACTTTACTTTATGGACTTCCTCTGTAATTCCTCCTGGAAATGTAAGAACTTTGCTTTATGCACTTCCTCTGTAATCCCTCCTGGAAATGTAAGAACTTTGCTTTATGCACTTCCTCTGTAATCCCTCCTGGAAATGTATGAACTTTACTTTCTGCACTTCCCCTGTAATCCCTCCTGGAAATGTAAGGACTCTACTTTGTGCACTTCCTCTGTAATCCCTCCTGGAAATGTAAGAACTTTACTTTGTGCACTTCCTCTGTAAATCCTCCTGGAAATGTAAGGACTCTACTTTGTGCACTTCCTCTTTTATTACTCCTGGAAATGTAAGAACTTTACTTTATGCACTTCCTCTGTAATCCCTCCTGGAAATGTAAGAACTTTACTTCATGCACTTCCTCTGTAATCCCTCCTGGAAATGTAAGAACTTTATGCACTTCCTCTGTAATCCCTCCTGGAAATGCAAGAACTTTACTTCACTTCCTCCGTAATCCCTCCTGGAAATGTAAGAAATCTACTTTGTGCACTTCCTCTGTAATCCCTCCTGGAAATGTAAGAACGTTGTGCATTTACTCTGTAATTCCTCCTGGAAATGTCAGAACTTTACTTTATGGACTTGCTCTGTAATCCCTCCTGGAAATGTAAGAACTTTACTTTTTGCACTTCCTCTGTAATTCCTCCTGGAAATGTAAGAACTTTACTTTATGGACTTCCTCTGTAATTCCTCCTGGAAATGTAAGAACTTTGCTTTATGGACTTCTTCTGTAATCCCTCCTGGAAATGTATGAACTTTACTTTATGCACTTCCTCTGTAATCCCTCCTGGAAATGTAAGAACTTTATGAACTTCCTCTGTAATCCCTCCTGGAAACGTAAGAAATCTACTTTGTGCACTTCCTCTGTAATCCCTCCTGGAAATGTAAGAACGTTGTGCATTTCCTCTGTAATTCCTCCTGGAAATGTAAGAACTTTACCTTCTGCACTTCCCCTGTAATCCCTCCTGGAAATGTAAGAACTTTACTTTATGGACTTCCTCTGTAATTCCTCCTGGAAATGTAAGAACTTTACTTTATGCACTTCCTCTATAATCCCTCCTGGAAAAGTAAGAACTTTGCTTTATGCACTTCCTCTGTAATCCCTCCTGGAAATGTAAGAACTTTACTTTATGCACTTCCTCTGTAATCCCTCCTGGAAATGTAAGAACTATACTTTATGCACTTCCTCTGTAATCCCTCCTGGAAATGTAAGAAATCTACTTTGTGCACTTCCTCTGTAATCCCTCCTGGAAATGTAAGAACGTTGTGCATTTCCTCTGTAATTCCTCCTGGAAATGTAAGAACTTTACTTTCTGCACTTCCCCTGTAATCCCTCCTGGAAATGTAAGCACTCTACTTTGTGCACTTCCTCTGTAATCCCTCCTGGAAATGTAAGAACTTTACTTTGTGCACTTCCTCTGTAAATCCTCCTGGAAATGTAAGGACTCTACTTTGTGCACTTCCTCTTTTATTACTCCTGGAAATGTAAGAACTTTACTTTATGCACTTCCTCTGTAATCCCTCCTGGAAATGTAAGAACTTTACTTTATGCACTTCCTCTGTAATCCCTCCTGGAAATGTAAGAACTTTACTTTATGCACTTCCTCTGTAATCCCTCCTGGAAATGAAAGAACTTTACTTCACTTCCTCCGTAATCCCTCCTGGAAATGTAAGAAATCTACTTTGTGCACTTCCTCTGTAATCCCTCCTGGAAATGTAAGAACGTTGTGCATTTCCTCTGTAATTCCTCCTGGAAATGTAAGAACTTTACTTTCTGCACTTCCCCTGTAATCCCTCCTGGAAATGTAAGGACTCTACTTTGTGCACTTCCTCAGTAATCCCTCCTGGAAATGTAAGAACATTACTTTGTGCACTTCCTCTGTAAATCCTCCTGGAAATGTAAGGACTCTACTTTGTGCACTTCCTCTTTTATTACTCCTGAAAATGTAAGAACTTTACTCTATGCACTTCCTCTGTAATCCCTCCTGGAAATGTAAGAACTTTACTTTATGCACTTCCTATGTAATCCCTCCTGGAAATGTAAGAACTTTATGCAATTCCTCTGTAATCCCTCCTGGAAATGCAAGAACTTTACTTCACTTCCTCCGTAATCCCTCCTGGAAATGTAAGAAATCTACTTTGTGCACTTCCTCTGTAATCCCTCCTGGAAATGTAAGAACGTTGTGCATTTCCTCTGTAATTCCTACTGGAAATGTAAGAACTTTACTTTATGGACTTCCTCTGTAATCCCTCCTGGAAATGTAAGAACTTTACTTTTTGCACTTCCTCTGTAATTCCTCCTGGAAATGTAAGAACTTTACTTTATGGACTTCCTCTGTAATTCCTCCTGGAAATGTAAGAACTTTACTTTATGCACTTCCTCTGTAATCCCTCCTGGAAATGTAAGAACTTTGCATTATGCACTTCCTCTGTAATCACTCCTGGAAATGTATGAACTTTACTTTATGCACTTCCTCTGTAATCCCTCCTGGAAATGTAAGAACTTTACTTTATGCACTTCCTCTGTAATCCCTCCTGGAAACGTAAGAAATCTACTTTGTGCACTTCCTCTGTAATCCCTCCTGGAAATGTAAGAACGTTGTGCATTTCCTCTGTAATTCCTCCTGGAAATGTAAGAACTTTACTTTCTGCACTTCCCCTGTAATCCCTCCTGGAAATGTAAGAACTTTACTTTATGGACTTCCTCTGTAATTCCTCCTGGAAATGTAAGAACTTTACTTTATGCACTTCCTCTGTAATCCCTCCTGGAAAAGTAAGAACTTTGCTTTATGCACTTCCTCTGTAATCCCTCCTGGAAATGTAAGAACTTTACTTTATGCACTTCCTCTGTAATCCCTCCTGGAAATGTAAGAACTTTACTTTATGCACTTCCTCTGTAATCCCTCCTGGAAATGTAAGAAGTCTACTTTGTGCACTTCCTCTGTAATCCCTCCTGGAAATGTAAGAACGTTGTGCATTTCCTCTGTAATTCCTCCTGGAAATGTAAGAACTTTACTTTCTGCACTTCCCCTGTAATCCCTCCTGGAAATGTAAGAACTTTACTTTGTGCACTTCCTCTGTAATTCCTCCTGGAAATGTAAGAACTTTACTTTGTGCACTTCCTCTGTAATCCCTCCTGGAAATGTAAGAAATCTACTTTGTGCACTTCCTCTGTAATCCCTCCTGGAAATGTAAGAACGTTGTGCACTTCCTCTGTAGTCCCTCCTGGAAATGTAAGAACTTTACTTTCTGCACTTCCCCTGTAATCCCTCCTGGAAATGTAAGGACTCTACTTTGTGCACTTCCTCTGTAGTCCCTCCTGGAAATGTAAGAACTTTACTTTGTGCACTTCCTCTGTAAATCCTCCTGGAAATGTAAGGACTCTACTTCGTGCACTTCCTCTTTTATTACTCCTGGAAATGTAAGAACTTTACTTTATGCACTTCCTCTGTAATCCCTCCTGGAAATGTAAGAACTTTACTTTATGCACTTCCTCTGTAATCCCTCCTGGAAATGTAAGAACTTTACTTTATGCACTTCCTCTGTAATCCCTCCTGGAAATGTAAGAACTTTATGCACTTCCTCTGTAATCCCTCCTGGAAATGCAAGAACTTTACTTCACTTCCTTCGTAATCCCTCCTGGAAATGTAAGAAATCTACTTTGTGCACTTCCTCTGTAATCCCTCCTGGAAATGTAAGAACGTTGTGCATTTCCTCTGTAATTCCTCCTGGAAATGTAAGAACTTTACTTTATGGACTTCCTCTGTAATCCCTCCTGGAAATGTAAGAACTTTACTTTTTGCACTTCCTCTGTAATTCCTCCTGGAAATGTAAGAACTTTACTTTATGGACTTCCTCTGTAATTCCTCCTGGAAATGTAAGAACTTTACTTTATGCACTTCCTCTGTAATCCCTCCTGGAAATGTAAGAACTTTGCTTTATGCACTTCCTCTGTAATCCCTCCTGGAAATGTATGAACTTTACTTTATGCACTTCCTCTGTAATCCCTCCTGGAAATGTAAGAACTTTACTTTATGCACTTCCTCTGTAATCCCTCCTGGAAACGTAAGAAATCTACTTTGTGCACTTCCTCTGTAATCCCTCCTGGAAATGTAAGAACGTTGTGCATTTCCTCTGTAATTCCTCCTGGAAATGTAAGAACTTTACTTTATGGACTTCCTCTGTAATCCCTCCTGGAAATGTAAGAACTTTACTTTTTGTACTTCCTCTGTAATTCCTCCTGGAAATGTAAGAACTTTACTTTATGGACTTCCTCTGTAATTCCTCCTGGAAATGTAAGAACTTTGCTTTATGCACTTCCTCTGTAATCCCTCCTGGAAATGTAAGAACTTTGCTTTATGCACTTCCTCTGTAATCCCTCCTGGAAATGTATGAACTTTACTTTCTGCACTTCCCCTGTAATCCCTCCTGGAAATGTAAGGACTCTACTTTGTGCACTTCCTCTGTAATCCCTCCTGGAAATGTAAGAACTTTACTTTGTGAACTTCCTCTGTAAATCCTCCTGGAAATGTAAGGACTCTACTTTGTGCACTTCCTCTTTTATTACTCCTGGAAATGTAAGAACTTTACTTTATGCACTTCCTCTGTAATCCCTCCTGGAAATGTAAGAACTTTACTTCATGCATTTCCTCTGTAATCCCTCCTGGAAATGTAAGAACTTTACTTTATGCACTTCCTCTGTAATCCCTCCTGGAAATGCAAGAACTTTACTTCACTTCCTCCGTAATCCCTCCTGGAAATGTAAGAAATCTACTTTGTGCACTTCCTCTGTAATCCCTCCTGGAAATGTAAGAACGTTGTGCATTTACTCTGTAATTCCTCCTGGAAATGTCAGAACTTTACTTTATGGACTTGCTCTGTAATCCCTCCTGGAAATGTAAGAACTTTACTTTTTGCACTTCCTCTGTAATTCCTCCTGGAAATGTAAGAACTTTACTTTATGGACTTCCTCTGTAATTCCTCCTGGAAATGTAAGAACTTTACTTTATGCACTTCCTCTGTAATCCCTCCTGGAAATGTAAGAACTTTGCTTTATGGACTTCTTCTGTAATCCCTCCTGGAAATGTATGAACTTTACTTTATGCACTTCCTCTGTAATCCCTCCTGGAAGTGTAAGAACTTTACTTTATGAACTTCCTCTGTAATCCCTCCTGGAAACGTAAGAAATCTACTTTGTGCACTTCCTCTGTAATCCCTCCTGGAAATGTAAGAACGTTGTGCATTTCCTCTGTAATTCCTCCTGGAAATGTAAGAACTTTACTTTCTGCACTTCCCCTGTAATCCCTCCTGGAAATGTAAGAACTTTACTTTATGGACTTCCTCTGTAATTCCTCCTGGAAATGTAAGAACTTTACTTTATGCACTTCCTCTATAATCCCTCCTGGAAAAGTAAGAACTTTGCTTTATGCACTTCCTCTGTAATCCCTCCTGGAAATGTAAGAACTTTACTTTATGCACTTCCTCTGTAATCCCTCCTGGAAATGTAAGAACTTTACTTTATGCACTTCCTCTGTAATCCCTCCTGGAAATGTAAGAAATCTACTTTGTGCACTTCCTCTGTAATCCCTCCTGGAAATGTAAGAACGTTGTGCATTTCCTCTGTAATTCCTCCAGGAAATGTAAGAACTTTACTTTCTGCACTTCCCCTGTAATCCCTCCTGGAAATGTAAGAACTTTACTTTGTGCACTTCCTCTGTAATTCCTCCTGGAAATGTAAGAACTTTACTTTGTGCACTTCCTCTGTAATCCCTCCTGGAAATGTAAGAAATCTACTTTGTGCACTTCCTCTGTAATCCCTCCTGGAAATGTAAGAACGTTGTGCACTTCCTCTGTAGTCCCTCCTGGAAATGTAAGAACTTTACTTTCTGCACTTCCCCTGTAAATCCTCCTGGAAATGTAAGGACTCTACTTTGTGCACTTCCTGTGTAGTCCCTCCTGGAAATGTAAGAACTTTACTTTGTGCACTTCCTCTGTAAATCCTCCTGGAAATGTAAGGACTCTACTTTGTGCACTTCCTCTTTTATTACTCCTGGAAATGTAAGAACTTTACTTTATGCACTTCCTCTGTAATCCCTCCTGGAAATGTAAGAACTTTACTTTATGCACTTCCTCTGTAATCCCTCCTGGAAATGTAAGAACTTTACTTTATGCACTTCCTCTGTAATCCCTCCTGGAAATGTAAGAACTTTATGCACTTCCTCTGTAATCCCTCCTGGAAATGCAAGAACTTTACTTCACTTCCTCCGTAATCCCTCCTGGAAATGTAAGAAATCTACTTTGTGCACTTCCTCTGTAATCCCTCCTGGAAATGTAAGAACGTTGTGCATTTCCTCTGTAATTCCTCCTGGAAATGTAATAACTTTACTTTATGGACTTCCTCTGTAATCCCTCCTGGAAATGTAAGAACTTTACTTTTTGCACTTCCTCTGTAATTCCTCCTGGAAATGTAAGAACTTTACTTTATGGACTTCCTCTGTAATTCCTCCTGGAAATGTAAGAACTTTACTTTATGCACTTCCTCTGTAATCCCTCCTGGAAATGTAAGAACTTTGCTTTATGCACTTCCTCTGTAATCCCTCCTGGAAATGTATGAACTTTACTTTATGCACTTCCTCTGTAATCCCTCCTGGAAATGTAAGAACTTTACTTTATGCACTTCCTCTGTAATTCCTCCTGGAAATGTAAGAACTTTACTTTATGGACTTCCTCTGTAATTCCTCCTGGAAATGTAAGAACTTTGCTTTATGCACTTCCTCTGTAATCCCTCCTGGAAATGTAAGAACTTTGCTTTATGCACTTCCTCTGTAATCCCTCCTGGAAATGTATGAACTTTACTTTCTGCACTTCCCCTGTAATCCCTCCTGGAAATGTAAGGACTCTACTTTGTGCACTTCCTCTGTAATCCCTCCTGGAAATGTAAGAACTTTACTTTGTGAACTTCCTCTGTAAATCCTCCTGGAAATGTAAGGACTCTACTTTGTGCACTTCCTCTTTTATTACTCCTGGAAATGTAAGAACTTTACTTTATGCACTTCCTCTGTAATCCCTCCTGGAAATGTAAGAACTTTACTTCATGCATTTCCTCTGTAATCCCTCCTGGAAATGTAAGAACTTTACTTTATGCACTTCCTCTGTAATCCCTCCTGGAAATGCAAGAACTTTACTTCACTTCCTCCGTAATCCCTCCTGGAAATGTAAGAAATCTACTTTGTGCACTTCCTCTGTAATCCCTCCTGGAAATGTAAGAACGTTGTGCATTTACTCTGTAATTCCTCCTGGAAATGTCAGAACTTTACTTTATGGACTTGCTCTGTAATCCCTCCTGGAAATGTAAGAACTTTACTTTTTGCACTTCCTCTGTAATTCCTCCTGGAAATGTAAGAACTTTACTTTATGGACTTCCTCTGTAATTCCTCCTGGAAATGTAAGAACTTTACTTTATGCACTTCCTCTGTAATCCCTCCTGGAAATGTAAGAACTTTGCTTTATGGACTTCTTCTGTAATCCCTCCTGGAAATGTATGAACTTTACTTTATGCACTTCCTCTGTAATCCCTCCTGGAAGTGTAAGAACTTTACTTTATGAACTTCCTCTGTAATCCCTCCTGGAAACGTAAGAAATCTACTTTGTGCACTTCCTCTGTAATCCCTCCTGGAAATGTAAGAACGTTGTGCATTTCCTCTGTAATTCCTCCTGGAAATGTAAGAACTTTACTTTCTGCACTTCCCCTGTAATCCCTCCTGGAAATGTAAGAACTTTACTTTATGGACTTCCTCTGTAATTCCTCCTGGAAATGTAAGAACTTTACTTTATGCACTTCCTCTATAATCCCTCCTGGAAAAGTAAGAACTTTGCTTTATGCACTTCCTCTGTAATCCCTCCTGGAAATGTAAGAACTTTACTTTATGCACTTCCTCTGTAATCCCTCCTGGAAATGTAAGAACTTTACTTTATGCACTTCCTCTGTAATCCCTCCTGGAAATGTAAGAAATCTACTTTGTGCACTTCCTCTGTAATCCCTCCTGGAAATGTAAGAACGTTGTGCATTTCCTCTGTAATTCCTCCAGGAAATGTAAGAACTTTACTTTCTGCACTTCCCCTGTAATCCCTCCTGGAAATGTAAGAACTTTACTTTGTGCACTTCCTCTGTAATTCCTCCTGGAAATGTAAGAACTTTACTTTGTGCACTTCCTCTGTAATCCCTCCTGGAAATGTAAGAAATCTACTTTGTGCACTTCCTCTGTAATCCCTCCTGGAAATGTAAGAACGTTGTGCACTTCCTCTGTAGTCCCTCCTGGAAATGTAAGAACTTTACTTTCTGCACTTCCCCTGTAAATCCTCCTGGAAATGTAAGGACTCTACTTTGTGCACTTCCTGTGTAGTCCCTCCTGGAAATGTAAGAACTTTACTTTGTGCACTTCCTCTGTAAATCCTCCTGGAAATGTAAGGACTCTACTTTGTGCACTTCCTCTTTTATTACTCCTGGAAATGTAAGAACTTTACTTTATGCACTTCCTCTGTAATCCCTCCTGGAAATGTAAGAACTTTACTTTATGCACTTCCTCTGTAATCCCTCCTGGAAATGTAAGAACTTTACTTTATGCACTTCCTCTGTAATCCCTCCTGGAAATGTAAGAACTTTATGCACTTCCTCTGTAATCCCTCCTGGAAATGCAAGAACTTTACTTCACTTCCTCCGTAATCCCTCCTGGAAATGTAAGAAATCTACTTTGTGCACTTCCTCTGTAATCCCTCCTGGAAATGTAAGAACGTTGTGCATTTCCTCTGTAATTCCTCCTGGAAATGTAATAACTTTACTTTATGGACTTCCTCTGTAATCCCTCCTGGAAATGTAAGAACTTTACTTTTTGCACTTCCTCTGTAATTCCTCCTGGAAATGTAAGAACTTTACTTTATGGACTTCCTCTGTAATTCCTCCTGGAAATGTAAGAACTTTACTTTATGCACTTCCTCTGTAATCCCTCCTGGAAATGTAAGAACTTTGCTTTATGCACTTCCTCTGTAATCCCTCCTGGAAATGTATGAACTTTACTTTATGCACTTCCTCTGTAATCCCTCCTGGAAATGTAAGAACTTTACTTTATGCACTTCCTCTGTAATCCCTCCTGGAAACGTAAGAAATCTACTTTGTGCACTTCCTCTGTAATCCCTCCTGGAAATGTAAGAACGTTGTGCATTTCCTCTGTAATTCCTCCTGGAAATGTAAGAACTTTACTTTCTGCACTTCCCCTGTAATCCCTCCTGGAAATGTAAGGACTCTACTTTGTGCACTTCCTCAGTAATCCCTCCTGGAAATGTAAGAACGTTGTGCATTTCCTCTGTAATTCCTCCTGGAAATGTAAGAACTTTACTTTCTGCACTTCCCCTGTAATCCCTCCTGGAAATGTAAGGACTCTACTTTGTGCACTTCCTCAGTAATCCCTCCTGGAAATGTAAGAACTTTACTTTGTGCACTTCCTCTGTAAATCCTCCTGGAAATGTAAGGACTCTACTTTGTGCACTTCCTCTTTTATTACTCCTGAAATTGTAAGAACTTTACTTTATGCACTTCCTCTGTAATCCCTCCTGGAAATGTAAGAACTTTACTTTATGCACTTCCTCTGTAATCCCTCCTGGAAATGTAAGAACTTTACTTTATGCACTTCCTATGTAATCCCTCCTTGAAATGTAAGAACTTTATGCAATTCCTCTGTAATCCCTCCTGGAAATGCAAGAACTTTACTTCACTTCCTCCGTAATCCCTCCTGGAAATGTAAGAAATCTACTTTGTGCACTTCCTCTGTAATCCCTCCTGGAAATGTAAGAACGTTGTGCATTTCCTCTGTAATTCCTCCTGGAAATGTAAGAACTTTACTTTATGGACTTCCTCTGTAATCTCTCCTGGAAATGTAAGAACTTTACTTTTTGCACTTCCTCTGTAATTCCTCCTGGAAATGTAAGAACTTTACTTTATGGACTTCCTCTGTAATTCCTCCTGGAAATGTAAGAACTTTACTTTATGCACTTCCTCTGTAATCCCTCCTGGAAATGTAAGAACTTTGCTTTATGCACTTCCTCTGTAATCACTCCTGGAAATGTATGAACTTTACTTTATGCACTTCCTCTGTAATCCCTCCTGGAAATGTAAGAACTTTACTTTATGCACTTCCTCTGTAATCCCTCCTGGAAACGTAAGAAATCTACTTTGTGCACTTCCTCTGTAATCCCTCCTGGAAATGTAAGAACGTTGTGCATTTCCTCTGTAATTCCTCCTGGAAATGTAAGAACTTTACTTTCTGCACTTCCCCTGTAATCCCTCCTGGAAATGTAAGAACTTTACTTTATGGACTTCCTCTGTAATTCCTCCTGGAAATGTAAGAACTTTACTTTATGCACTTCCTCTGTAATCCCTCCTGGAAAAGTAAGAACTTTGCTTTATGCACTTCCTCTGTAATCCCTCCTGGAAATGTAAGAACTTTACTTTATGCACTTCCTCTGTAATCCCTCCTGGAAATGTAAGAACTTTACTTTATGCACTTCCTCTGTAATCCCTCCTGGAAATGTAAGAAATCTACTTTGTGCACTTCCTCTGTAATCCCTCCTGGAAATGTAAGAACGTTGTGCATTTCCTCTGTAATTCCTCCTGGAAATGTAAGAACTTTACTTTCTGCACTTCCCCTGTAATCCCTCCTGGAAATGTAAGAACTTTACTTTGTGCACTTCCTCTGTAATTCCTCCTGGAAATGTAAGAACTTTACTTTGTGCACTTCCTCTGTAATCCCTCCTGGAAATGTAAGAAATCTACTTTGTGCACTTCCTCTGTAATCCCTCCTGGAAATGTAAGAACGTTGTGCACTTCCTCTGTAGTCCCTCCTGGAAATGTAAGAACTTTACTTTCTGCACTTCCCCTGTAATCCCTCCTGGAAATGTAAGGACTCTACTTTGTGCACTTCCTCTGTAGTCCCTCCTGGAAATGTAAGAACTTTACTTTGTGAACTTCCTCTGTAAATCCTCCTGGAAATGTAAGGACTCTACTTTGTGCACTTCCTCTTTTATTACTCCTGGAAATGTAAGAACTTTACTTTATGCACTTCCTCTGTAATCCCTCCTGGAAATGTAAGAACTTTACTTTTTGCACTTCCTCTGTAATCCCTCCTGGAAATGTAAGAACTTTACTTTATGCACTTCCTCTGTAATCCCTCCTGGAAATGTAAGAACTTTACTTCACTTCCTCCGTAATCCCTCCTGGAAATGTAAGAAATCTACTTTGTGCACTTCCTCTGTAATCCCTCCTGGAAATGTAAGAACGTTGTGCATTTCCTCTGTAATTCCTCCTGGAAATGTAAGAACTTTACTTTATGGACTTCCTCTGTAATCCCTCCTGGAAATGTAAGAACTTTACTTTTTGCACTTCCTCTGTAATTCCTCCTGGAAATGTAAGAACTTTACTTTATGGACTTCCTCTGTAATTCCTCCTGGAAATGTAAGAACTTTACTTTATGCACTTCCTCTGTAATCCCTCCTGGAAATGTAAGAACTTTGCTTTATGCACTTCCTCTGTAATCCCTCCTGGAAATGTATGAACTTTACTTTATGCACTTCCTCTGTAATCCCTCCTGGAAATGTAAGAACTTTACTTCATGCACTTCCTCTGTAATCCCTCCTGGAAACGTAAGAAATCTACTTTGTGCACTTCCTCTGTAATCCCTCCTGGAAATGTAAGAACGTTGTGCATTTCCTCTGTAATTCCTCCTGGAAATGTAAGAACTTTACTTTCTGCACTTCCCCTGTAATCCCTCCTGGAAATGTAAGAACTTTACTTTATGGACTTCCTCTGTAATTCCTCCTGGAAATGTAAGAACTTTACTTTATGCACTTCCTCTGTAATCCCTCCTGGAAAAGTAAGAACTTTGCTTTAAGCACTTCCTCTGTAATCCCTCCTGGAAATGTAAGAACTTTACTTTATGGACTTCCTCTGTAATCCCTCCTGGAAATGTAAGAACTTTACTTTATGCACTTCCTCTGTAATCCCTCCTGGAAATGTAAGAAATCTACTTTGTGCACTTCCTCTGTAATCCCTCCTGGAAATGTAAGAACGTTGTGCATTTCATCTGTAATTCCTCCTGGAAATGTAAGAACTTTACTTTCTGCACTTCCCCTGTAATCCCTCCTGGAAATGTAAGGACTCTACTTTGTGCACTTCCTCTGTAGTCCCTCCTGGAAATGTAAGAACTTTACTTTGTGCACTTTCTCTGTAAATCCTCCTGGAAATGTAAGAACTTTACTTCATGCACTTCCTCTGTAATCCCTCCTGGAAATGTAAGAACTTTACTTTATGCACTTCCTCTGTAATCCCGCCTGGAAATGCAAGAACTTTACTTCACTTCCTCCGTAATCCCTCCTGGAAATGTAAGAAATCTACTTTGTGCACTTCCTCTGTAATCCCTCCAGGAAATTTAAGAACGTTGTGCATTTACTCTGTAATTCCTCCTGGAAATGTCAGAACTTTACTTTATGGACTTGCTCTGTAATCCCTCCTGGAAATGTAAGAACTTTACTTTTTGCACTTCCTCTGTAATTCCTCCTGGAAATGTAAGAACTTTACTTTATGGACTTCCTCTGTAATTCCTCCTGGAAATGTAAGAACTTTACTTTATGCACTTCCTCTGTAATCCCTCCTGGAAATGTAAGAACTTTGCTTTATGGACTTCTTCTGTAATCCCTCCTGGAAATGTATGAACTTTACTTTATGCACTTCCTCTGTAATCCCTCCTGGAAATGTAAGAACTTTACTTTATGAACTTCCTCTGTAATCCCTCCTGGAAACGTAAGAAATCTACTTTGTGCACTTCCTCTGTAATCCCTCCTGGAAATGTAAGAACGTTGTGCATTTCCTCTGTAATTCCTCCTGGAAATGTAAGAACTTTACTTTCTGCACTTCCCCTGTAATCCCTCCTGGAAATGTAAGAACTTTACTTTATGGACTTCCTCTGTAATTCCTCCTGGAAATGTAAGAACTTTACTTTATGCACTTCCTCTATAATCCCTCCTGGAAAAGTAAGAACTTTGCTTTTTGCACTTCCTCTGTAATCCCTCCTGGAAATGTAAGAACTTTACTTTATGCACTTCCTCTGTAATCCCTCCTGGAAATGTAAGAACTTTACTTTATGCACTTCCTCTGTAATCCCTCCTGGAAATGTAAGAAATCTACTTTGTGCACTTCCTCTGTAATCCCTCCTGGAAATGTAAGAACGTTGTGCATTTCCTCTGTAATTCCTCCTGGAAATGTAAGAACTTTACTTTATGGACTTCCCCTGTAATCCCTCCTGGAAATGTAAGCACTCTACTTTGTGCACATCCTCTGTAATCCCTCCTTGAAATGTAAGAACTTTACTTTGTGCACTTCCTCTGTAAATCCTCCTGGAAATGTAAGGACTCTACCTTGTGCACTTCCTCTTTTATTACTCCTGGAAATGTAAGAACTTTACTTTATGCACTTCCTCTGTAATCCCTCCTGGAAATGTAAGAACTTTACTTTATGCACTTCCTCTGTAATCCCTCCTGGAAATGTAAGAACTTTACTTTATGCACTTCCTCTGTAATCCCTCCTGGAAATGAAAGAACTTTACTTCACTTCCTACGTAATCCCTCCTGGAAATGTAAGAAATCTACTTTGTGCACTTCCTCTGTAATCCCTCCTGGAAATGTAAGAACGTTGTGCACTTCCTCTGTAATTCCTCCTGGAAATGTCAGAACTTTACTTTATGGACTTGCTCTGTAATCCCTCCTGGAAATGTAAGAACTTTACTTTTTGCACTTCCTCTGTAATTCCTCCTGGAAATGTAAGAACTTTACTTTATGGACTTCCTCTGTAATTCCTCCTGGAAATGTAAGAACTTTGCTTTATGGACTTCTTCTGTAATCCCTCCTGGAAATGTAAGAACTTTACTTTATGCACTTCCTTTGTAATCCCTCCTGGAAATGAAAGAACTTTATGCAATTCCTCTGTAATCCCTCCTGGAAATGCAAGAACTTTACTTCACTTCCTCCGTAATCCCTCCTGGAAATGTAAGAAATCTACTTTGTGCACTTCCTCTGTAATCCCTCCTGGAAATGTAAGAACGTTGTGCATTTCCTTTGTAATTCCTCCTGGAAATGTAAGAACTTTACTTTATGGACTTCCTCTGTAATCCCTCCTGGAAATGTAAGAACTTTACTTTTTGCACTTCCTCTGTAATTCCTCCTGGAAATGTAAGAACTTTACTTTATGGACTTCCTCTGTAATTCCTCCTGGAAATGTAAGAACTTTGCTTTATGCACTTCCTCTGTAATCCCTCCTGGAAATGTAAGAACTTTGCTTTATGCACTTCCTCTGTAATCCCTCCTGGAAATGTATGAACTTTACTTTCTGCACTTCCCCTGTAATCCCTCCTGGAAATGTAAGGACTCTACTTTGTGCACTTCCTCTGTAATCCCTCCTGGAAATGTAAGAACTTTACTTTGTGCACTTCCTCTGTAAATCCTCCTGGAAATGTAAGGACTCTACTTTGTGCACTTCCTCTTTTATTACTCCTGGAAATGTAAGAACTTTACTTTATGCACTTCCTCTGTAATCCCTCCTGGAAATGTAAGAACTTTACTTCATGCACTTCCTCTGTAATCCCTCCTGGAAATGTAAGAACTTTATGCACTTCCTCTGTAATCCCTCCTGGAAATGCAAGAACTTTACTTCACTTCCTCCGTAATCCCTCCTGGAAATGTAAGAAATCTACTTTGTGCACTTCCTCTGTAATCCCTCCTGGAAATGTAAGAACGTTGTGCATTTACTCTGTAATTCCTCCTGGAAATGTCAGAACTTTACTTTATGGACTTGCTCTGTAATCCCTCCTGGAAATGTAAGAACTTTACTTTTTGCACTTCCTCTGTAATTCCTCCTGGAAATGTAAGAACTTTACTTTATGGACTTCCTCTGTAATTCCTCCTGGAAATGTAAGAACTTTGCTTTATGGACTTCTTCTGTAATCCCTCCTGGAAATGTATGAACTTTACTTTATGCACTTCCTCTGTAATCCCTCCTGGAAATGTAAGAACTTTATGAACTTCCTCTGTAATCCCTCCTGGAAACGTAAGAAATCTACTTTGTGCACTTCCTCTGTAATCCCTCCTGGAAATGTAAGAACGTTGTGCATTTCCTCTGTAATTCCTCCTGGAAATGTAAGAACTTTACTTTCTGCACTTCCCCTGTAATCCCTCCTGGAAATGTAAGAACTTTACTTTATGGACTTCCTCTGTAATTCCTCCTGGAAATGTAAGAACTTTACTTTATGCACTTCCTCTATAATCCCTCCTGGAAAAGTAAGAACTTTGCTTTATGCACTTCCTCTGTAATCCCTCCTGGAAATGTAAGAACTTTACTTTATGCACTTCCTCTGTAATCCCTCCTGGAAATGTAAGAACTGTACTTTATGCACTTCCTCTGTAATCCCTCCTGGAAATGTAAGAAATCTACTTTGTGCACTTCCTCTGTAATCCCTCCTGGAAATGTAAGAACGTTGTGCATTTCCTCTGTAATTCCTCCTGGAAATGTAAGAACTTTACTTTCTGCACTTCCCCTGTAATCCCTCCTGGAAATGTAAGCACTCTACTTTGTGCACTTCCTCTGTAATCCCTCCTGGAAATGTAAGAACTTTACTTTGTGCACTTCCTCTGTAAATCCTCCTGGAAATGTAAGGACTCTACTTTGTGCACTTCCTCTTTTATTACTCCTGGAAATGTAAGAACTTTACTTTATGCACTTCCTCTGTAATCCCTCCTGGAAATGTAAGAACTTTACTTTATGCACTTCCTCTGTAATCCCTCCTGGAAATGTAAGAACTTTACTTTATGCACTTCCTCTGTAATCCCTCCTGGAAATGAAAGAACTTTACTTCACTTCCTCCGTAATCCCTCCTGGAAATGTAAGAAATCTACTTTGTGCACTTCCTCTGTAATCCCTCCTGGAAATGTAAGAACGTTGTGCATTTCCTCTGTAATTCCTCCTGGAAATGTAAGAACTTTACTTTCTGCACTTCCCCTGTAATCCCTCCTGGAAATGTAAGGACTCTACTTTGTGCACTTCCTCAGTAATCCCTCCTGGAAATGTAAGAACATTACTTTGTGCACTTCCTCTGTAAATCCTCCTGGAAATGTAAGGACTCTACTTTGTGCACTTCCTCTTTTATTACTCCTGAAAATGTAAGAACTTTACTCTATGCACTTCCTCTGTAATCCCTCCTGGAAATGTAAGAACTTTACTTTATGCACTTCCTATGTAATCCCTCCTGGAAATGTAAGAACTTTATGCAATTCCTCTGTAATCCCTCCTGGAAATGCAAGAACTTTACTTCACTTCCTCCGTAATCCCTCCTGGAAATGTAAGAAATCTACTTTGTGAACTTCCTCTGTAATCCCTCCTGGAAATGTAAGAACGTTGTGCATTTCCTCTGTAATTCCTACTGGAAATGTAAGAACTTTACTTTATGGACTTCCTCTGTAATCCCTCCTGAAAATGTAAGAACTTTACTTTTTGCACTTCCTCTGTAATTCCTCCTGGAAATGTAAGAACTTTACTTTATGGACTTCCTCTGTAATTCCTCCTGGAAATGTAAGAACTTTACTTTATGCACTTCCTCTGTAATCCCTCCTGGAAATGTAAGAACTTTGCATTATGCACTTCCTCTGTAATCACTCCTGGAAATGTATGAACTTTACTTTATGCACTTCCTCTGTAATCCCTCCTGGAAATGTAAGAACTTTACTTTATGCACTTCCTCTGTAATCCCTCCTGGAAACGTAAGAAATCTACTTTGTGCACTTCCTCTGTAATCCCTCCTGGAAATGTAAGAACGTTGTGCATTTCCTTTGTAATTCCTCCTGGAAATGTAAGAACTTTACTTTCTGCACTTCCCCTGTAATCCCTCCTGGAAATGTAAGAACTTTACTTTATGGACTTCCTCTGTAATTCCTCCTGGAAATGTAAGAACTTTACTTTATGCACTTCCTCTGTAATCCCTCCTGGAAAAGTAAGAACTTTGCTTTATGCACTTCCTCTGTAATCCCTCCTGGAAATGTAAGAACTTTACTTTATGCACTTCCTCTGTAATCCCTCCTGGAAATGTAAGAACTTTACTTTATGCACTTCCTCTGTAATCCCTCCTGGAAATGTAAGAAATCTACTTTGTGCACTTCCTCTGTAATCCCTCCTGGAAATGTAAGAACGTTGTGCATTTCCTCTGTAATTCCTCCTGGAAATGTAAGAACTTTACTTTCTGCACTTCCCCTGTAATCCCTCCTGGAAATGTAAGAACTTTACTTTGTGCACTTCCTCTGTAATTCCTCCTGGAAATGTAAGAACTTTACTTTGTGCACTTCCTCTGTAATCCCTCCTGGAAATGTAAGAAATCTACTTTGTGCACTTCCTCTGTAATCCCTCCTGGAAATGTAAGAACGTTGTGCACTTCCTCTGTAGTCCCTCCTGGAAATGTAAGAACTTTACTTTCTGCACTTCCCCTGTAATCCCTCCTGGAAATGTAAGGACTCTACTTTGTGCACTTCCTCTGTAGTCCCTCCTGGAAATGTAAGAACTTTACTTTGTGCACTTCCTCTGTAAATCCTCCTGGAAATGTAAGGACTCTACTTCGTGCACTTCCTCTTTTATTACTCCTGGAAATGTAAGAACTTTACTTTATGCACTTCCTCTGTAATCCCTCCTGGAAATGTAAGAACTTTACTTTATGCACTTCCTCTGTAATCCCTCCTGGAAATGTAAGAACTTTACTTTATGCACTTCCTCTGTAATCCCTCCTGGAAATGTAAGAACTTTATGCACTTCCTCTGTAATCCCTCCTGGAAATGCAAGAACTTTACTTCACTTCCTCCGTAATCCCTCCTGGAAATGTAAGAAATCTACTTTGTGCACTTCCTCTGTAATCCCTCCTGGAAATGTAAGAACGTTGTGCATTTCCTCTGTAATTCCTCCTGGAAATGTAAGAACTTTACTTTATGGACTTCCTCTGTAATCCCTCCTGGAAATGTAAGAACTTTACTTTTTGCACTTCCTCTGTAATTCCTCCTGGAAATGTAAGAACTTTACTTTATGGACTTCCTCTGTAATTCCTCCTGGAAATGTAAGAACTTTACTTTATGCACTTCCTCTGTAACCCCTCCTGGAAATGTAAGAACTTTGCTTTATGCACTTCCTCTGTAATCCCTCCTGGAAATGTATGAACTTTACTTTATGCACTTCCTCTGTAATCCCTCCTGGAAATGTAAGAACTTTACTTTATGCACGTCCTCTGTAATCCCTCCTGGAAACGTAAGAAATCTACTTTGTGCACTTCCTCTGTAATCCCTCCTGGAAATGTAAGAACGTTGTGCATTTCCTCTGTAATTCCTCCTGGAAATGTAAGAACTTTACTTTATGGACTTCCTCTGTAATCCCTCCTGGAAATGTAAGAACTTTACTTTTTGCACTTCCTCTGTAATTCCTCCTGGAAATGTAAGAACTTTACTTTATGGACTTCCTCTGTAATTCCTCCTGGAAATGTAAGAACTTTGCTTTATGCACTTCCTCTGTAATCCCTCCTGGAAATGTAAGAACTTTGCTTTATGCACTTCCTCTGTAATCCCTCCTGGAAATGTATGAACTTTACTTTCTGCACTTCCCCTGTAATCCCTCCTGGAAATGTAAGGACTCTACTTTGTGCACTTCCTCTGTAATCCCTCCTGGAAATGTAAGAACTTTACTTTGTGAACTTCCTCTGTAAATCCTCCTGGAAATGTAAGGACTCTACTTTGTGCACTTCCTCTTTTATTACTCCTGGAAATGTAAGAACTTTACTTTATGCACTTCCTCTGTAATCCCTCCTGGAAATGTAAGAACTTTACTTCATGCATTTCCTCTGTAATCCCTCCTGGAAATGTAAGAACTTTACTTTATGCACTTCCTCTGTAATCCCTCCTGGAAATGCAAGAACTTTACTTCACTTCCTCCGTAATCCCTCCTGGAAATGTAAGAAATCTACTTTGTGCACTTCCTCTGTAATCCCTCCTGGAAATGTAAGAACGTTGTGCATTTACTCTGTAATTCCTCCTGGAAATGTCAGAACTTTACTTTATGGACTTGCTCTGTAATCCCTCCTGGAAATGTAAGAACTTTACTTTTTGCACTTCCTCTGTAATTCCTCCTGGAAATGTAAGAACTTTACTTTATGGACTTCCTCTGTAATTCCTCCTGGAAATGTAAGAACTTTACTTTCTGCACTTCCCCTGTAATCCCTCCTGGAAATGTAAGCACTCTACTTTGTGCACTTCCTCTGTAATCCCTCCTGGAAATGTAAGAACTTTACTTTGTGCACTTCCTCTGTAAATCCTCCTGGAAATGTAAGGACTCTACTTTGTGCACTTCCTCTTTTATTACTCCTGGAAATGTAAGAACTTTACTTTATGCACTTCCTCTGTAATCCCTCCTGGAAATGTAAGAACTTTACTTTATGCACTTCCTCTGTAATCCCTCCTGGAAATGTAAGAACTTTACTTTATGCACTTCCTCTGTAATCCCTCCTGGAAATGAAAGAACTTTACTTCACTTCCTCCGTAATCCCTCCTGGAAATGTAAGAAATCTACTTTGTGCACTTCCTCTGTAATCCCTCCTGGAAATGTAAGAACGTTGTGCATTTCCTCTGTAATTCCTCCTGGAAATGTAAGAACTTTACTTTCTGCACTTCCCCTGTAATCCCTCCTGGAAATGTAAGGACTCTACTTTGTGCACTTCCTCAGTAATCCCTCCTGGAAATGTAAGAACATTACTTTGTGCACTTCCTCTGTAAATCCTCCTGGAAATGTAAGGACTCTACTTTGTGCACTTCCTCTTTTATTACTCCTGAAAATGTAAGAACTTTACTCTATGCACTTCCTCTGTAATCCCTCCTGGAAATGTAAGAACTTTACTTTATGCACTTCCTATGTAATCCCTCCTGGAAATGTAAGAACTTTATGCAATTCCTCTGTAATCCCTCCTGGAAATGCAAGAACTTTACTTCACTTCCTCCGTAATCCCTCCTGGAAATGTAAGAAATCTACTTTGTGAACTTCCTCTGTAATCCCTCCTGGAAATGTAAGAACGTTGTGCATTTCCTCTGTAATTCCTACTGGAAATGTAAGAACTTTACTTTATGGACTTCCTCTGTAATCCCTCCTGAAAATGTAAGAACTTTACTTTTTGCACTTCCTCTGTAATTCCTCCTGGAAATGTAAGAACTTTACTTTATGGACTTCCTCTGTAATTCCTCCTGGAAATGTAAGAACTTTACTTTATGCACTTCCTCTGTAATCCCTCCTGGAAATGTAAGAACTTTGCATTATGCACTTCCTCTGTAATCACTCCTGGAAATGTATGAACTTTACTTTATGCACTTCCTCTGTAATCCCTCCTGGAAATGTAAGAACTTTACTTTATGC
This sequence comes from Phyllobates terribilis, assembly GCF_046119375.1. Taxonomy (NCBI): domain Eukaryota; kingdom Metazoa; phylum Chordata; class Amphibia; order Anura; family Dendrobatidae; genus Phyllobates; species Phyllobates terribilis. The sequence continues at coordinate 629,736 of NW_027362940.1, read as the reverse complement.
ACTTCCTCTGTAATCCCTCCTGGAAACGTAAGAAATCTACTTTGTGCACTTCCTCTGTAATCCCTCCTGGAAATGTAAGAACGTTGTGCATTTCCTTTGTAATTCCTCCTGGAAATGTAAGAACTTTACTTTCTGCACTTCCCCTGTAATCCCTCCTGGAAATGTAAGAACTTTACTTTATGGACTTCCTCTGTAATTCCTCCTGGAAATGTAAGAACTTTACTTTATGCACTTCCTCTGTAATCCCTCCTGGAAAAGTAAGAACTTTGCTTTATGCACTTCCTCTGTAATCCCTCCTGGAAATGTAAGAACTTTACTTTATGCACTTCCTCTGTAATCCCTCCTGGAAATGTAAGAACTTTACTTTATGCACTTCCTCTGTAATCCCTCCTGGAAATGTAAGAAATCTACTTTGTGCACTTCCTCTGTAATCCCTCCTGGAAATGTAAGAACGTTGTGCATTTCCTCTGTAATTCCTCCTGGAAATGTAAGAACTTTACTTTCTGCACTTCCCCTGTAATCCCTCCTGGAAATGTAAGAACTTTACTTTGTGCACTTCCTCTGTAATTCCTCCTGGAAATGTAAGAACTTTACTTTGTGCACTTCCTCTGTAATCCCTCCTGGAAATGTAAGAAATCTACTTTGTGCACTTCCTCTGTAATCCCTCCTGGAAATGTAAGAACGTTGTGCACTTCCTCTGTAGTCCCTCCTGGAAATGTAAGAACTTTACTTTCTGCACTTCCCCTGTAATCCCTCCTGGAAATGTAAGGACTCTACTTTGTGCACTTCCTCTGTAGTCCCTCCTGGAAATGTAAGAACTTTACTTTGTGCACTTCCTCTGTAAATCCTCCTGGAAATGTAAGGACTCTACTTCGTGCACTTCCTCTTTTATTACTCCTGGAAATGTAAGAACTTTACTTTATGCACTTCCTCTGTAATCCCTCCTGGAAATGTAAGAACTTTACTTTATGCACTTCCTCTGTAATCCCTCCTGGAAATGTAAGAACTTTACTTTATGCACTTCCTCTGTAATCCCTCCTGGAAATGTAAGAACTTTATGCACTTCCTCTGTAATCCCTCCTGGAAATGCAAGAACTTTACTTCACTTCCTCCGTAATCCCTCCTGGAAATGTAAGAAATCTACTTTGTGCACTTCCTCTGTAATCCCTCCTGGAAATGTAAGAACGTTGTGCATTTCCTCTGTAATTCCTCCTGGAAATGTAAGAACTTTACTTTATGGACTTCCTCTGTAATCCCTCCTGGAAATGTAAGAACTTTACTTTTTGCACTTCCTCTGTAATTCCTCCTGGAAATGTAAGAACTTTACTTTATGGACTTCCTCTGTAATTCCTCCTGGAAATGTAAGAACTTTACTTTATGCACTTCCTCTGTAACCCCTCCTGGAAATGTAAGAACTTTGCTTTATGCACTTCCTCTGTAATCCCTCCTGGAAATGTATGAACTTTACTTTATGCACTTCCTCTGTAATCCCTCCTGGAAATGTAAGAACTTTACTTTATGCACGTCCTCTGTAATCCCTCCTGGAAACGTAAGAAATCTACTTTGTGCACTTCCTCTGTAATCCCTCCTGGAAATGTAAGAACGTTGTGCATTTCCTCTGTAATTCCTCCTGGAAATGTAAGAACTTTACTTTATGGACTTCCTCTGTAATCCCTCCTGGAAATGTAAGAACTTTACTTTTTGCACTTCCTCTGTAATTCCTCCTGGAAATGTAAGAACTTTACTTTATGGACTTCCTCTGTAATTCCTCCTGGAAATGTAAGAACTTTGCTTTATGCACTTCCTCTGTAATCCCTCCTGGAAATGTAAGAACTTTGCTTTATGCACTTCCTCTGTAATCCCTCCTGGAAATGTATGAACTTTACTTTCTGCACTTCCCCTGTAATCCCTCCTGGAAATGTAAGGACTCTACTTTGTGCACTTCCTCTGTAATCCCTCCTGGAAATGTAAGAACTTTACTTTGTGAACTTCCTCTGTAAATCCTCCTGGAAATGTAAGGACTCTACTTTGTGCACTTCCTCTTTTATTACTCCTGGAAATGTAAGAACTTTACTTTATGCACTTCCTCTGTAATCCCTCCTGGAAATGTAAGAACTTTACTTCATGCATTTCCTCTGTAATCCCTCCTGGAAATGTAAGAACTTTACTTTATGCACTTCCTCTGTAATCCCTCCTGGAAATGCAAGAACTTTACTTCACTTCCTCCGTAATCCCTCCTGGAAATGTAAGAAATCTACTTTGTGCACTTCCTCTGTAATCCCTCCTGGAAATGTAAGAACGTTGTGCATTTACTCTGTAATTCCTCCTGGAAATGTCAGAACTTTACTTTATGGACTTGCTCTGTAATCCCTCCTGGAAATGTAAGAACTTTACTTTTTGCACTTCCTCTGTAATTCCTCCTGGAAATGTAAGAACTTTACTTTATGGACTTCCTCTGTAATTCCTCCTGGAAATGTAAGAACTTTACTTTATGCACTTCCTCTGTAATCCCTCCTGGAAATGTAAGAACTTTGCTTTATGGACTTCTTCTGTAATCCCTCCTGGAAATGTATGAACTTTACTTTATGCACTTCCTCTGTAATCCCTCCTGGAAATGAAAGAACTTTACTTCACTTCCTCCGTAATCCCTCCTGGAAATGTAAGAAATCTACTTTGTGCACTTCCTCTGTAATCCCTCCTGGAAATGTAAGAACGTTGTGCATTTCCTCTGTAATTCCTCCTGGAAATGTAAGAACTTTACTTTCTGCACTTCCCCTGTAATCCCTCCTGGAAATGTAAGGACTCTACTTTGTGCACTTCCTCAGTAATCCCTCCTGGAAATGTAAGAACATTACTTTGTGCACTTCCTCTGTAAATCCTCCTGGAAATGTAAGGACTCTACTTTGTGCACTTCCTCTTTTATTACTCCTGAAAATGTAAGAACTTTACTCTATGCACTTCCTCTGTAATCCCTCCTGGAAATGTAAGAACTTTACTTTATGCACTTCCTATGTAATCCCTCCTGGAAATGTAAGAACTTTATGCAATTCCTCTGTAATCCCTCCTGGAAATGCAAGAACTTTACTTCACTTCCTCCGTAATCCCTCCTGGAAATGTAAGAAATCTACTTTGTGCACTTCCTCTGTAATCCCTCCTGGAAATGTAAGAACGTTGTGCATTTCCTCTGTAATTCCTACTGGAAATGTAAGAACTTTACTTTATGGACTTCCTCTGTAATCCCTCCTGGAAATGTAAGAACTTTACTTTTTGCACTTCCTCTGTAATTCCTCCTGGAAATGTAAGAACTTTACTTTATGGACTTCCTCTGTAATTCCTCCTGGAAATGTAAGAACTTTACTTTATGCACTTCCTCTGTAATCCCTCCTGGAAATGTAAGAACTTTGCATTATGCACTTCCTCTGTAATCACTCCTGGAAATGTATGAACTTTACTTTATGCACTTCCTCTGTAATCCCTCCTGGAAATGTAAGAACTTTACTTTATGCACTTCCTCTGTAATCCCTCCTGGAAACGTAAGAAATCTACTTTGTGCACTTCCTCTGTAATCCCTCCTGGAAATGTAAGAACGTTGTGCATTTCCTTTGTAATTCCTCCTGGAAATGTAAGAACTTTACTTTCTGCACTTCCCCTGTAATCCCTCCTGGAAATGTAAGAACTTTACTTTATGGACTTCCTCTGTAATTCCTCCTGGAAATGTAAGAACTTTACTTTATGCACTTCCTCTGTAATCCCTCCTGGAAAAGTAAGAACTTTGCTTTATGCACTTCCTCTGTAATCCCTCCTGGAAATGTAAGAACTTTACTTTATGCACTTCCTCTGTAATCCCTCCTGGAAATGTAAGAACTTTACTTTATGCACTTCCTCTGTAATCCCTCCTGGAAATGTAAGAAATCTACTTTGTGCACTTCCTCTGTAATCCCTCCTGGAAATGTAAGAACGTTGTGCATTTCCTCTGTAATTCCTCCTGGAAATGTAAGAACTTTACTTTCTGCACTTCCCCTGTAATCCCTCCTGGAAATGTAAGAACTTTACTTTGTGCACTTCCTCTGTAATTCCTCCTGGAAATGTAAGAACTTTACTTTGTGCACTTCCTCTGTAATCCCTCCTGGAAATGTAAGAAATCTACTTTGTGCACTTCCTCTGTAATCCCTCCTGGAAATGTAAGAACGTTGTGCACTTCCTCTGTAGTCCCTCCTGGAAATGTAAGAACTTTACTTTCTGCACTTCCCCTGTAATCCCTCCTGGAAATGTAAGGACTCTACTTTGTGCACTTCCTCTGTAGTCCCTCCTGGAAATGTAAGAACTTTACTTTGTGCACTTCCTCTGTAAATCCTCCTGGAAATGTAAGGACTCTACTTCGTGCACTTCCTCTTTTATTACTCCTGGAAATGTAAGAACTTTACTTTATGCACTTCCTCTGTAATCCCTCCTGGAAATGTAAGAACTTTACTTTATGCACTTCCTCTGTAATCCCTCCTGGAAATGTAAGAACTTTACTTTATGCACTTCCTCTGTAATCCCTCCTGGAAATGTAAGAACTTTATGCACTTCCTCTGTAATCCCTCCTGGAAATGCAAGAACTTTACTTCACTTCCTCCGTAATCCCTCCTGGAAATGTAAGAAATCTACTTTGTGCACTTCCTCTGTAATCCCTCCTGGAAATGTAAGAACGTTGTGCATTTCCTCTGTAATTCCTCCTGGAAATGTAAGAACTTTACTTTATGGACTTCCTCTGTAATCCCTCCTGGAAATGTAAGAACTTTACTTTTTGCACTTCCTCTGTAATTCCTCCTGGAAATGTAAGAACTTTACTTTATGGACTTCCTCTGTAATTCCTCCTGGAAATGTAAGAACTTTACTTTATGCACTTCCTCTGTAATCCCTCCTGGAAATGTAAGAACTTTGCTTTATGCACTTCCTCTGTAATCCCTCCTGGAAATGTATGAACTTTACTTTATGCACTTCCTCTGTAATCCCTCCTGGAAATGTAAGAACTTTACTTTATGCACGTCCTCTGTAATCCCTCCTGGAAACGTAAGAAATCTACTTTGTGCACTTCCTCTGTAATCCCTCCTGGAAATGTAAGAACGTTGTGCATTTCCTCTGTAATTCCTCCTGGAAATGTAAGAACTTTTCTTTATGGACTTCCTCTGTAATCCCTCCTGGAAATGTAAGAACTTTACTTTTTGCACTTCCTCTGTAATTCCTCCTGGAAATGTAAGAACTTTACTTTATGGACTTCCTCTGTAATTCCTCCTGGAAATGTAAGAACTTTGCTTTATGCACTTCCTCTGTAATCCCTCCTGGAAATGTAAGAACTTTGCTTTATGCACTTCCTCTGTAATCCCTCCTGGAAATGTATGAACTTTACTTTCTGCACTTCCCCTGTAATCCCTCCTGGAAATGTAAGGACTCTACTTTGTGCACTTCCTCTGTAATCCCTCCTGGAAATGTAAGAACTTTACTTTGTGAACTTCCTCTGTAAATCCTCCTGGAAATGTAAGGACTCTACTTTGTGCACTTCCTCTTTTATTACTCCTGGAAATGTAAGAACTTTACTTTATGCACTTCCTCTGTAATCCCTCCTGGAAATGTAAGAACTTTACTTCATGCATTTCCTCTGTAATCCCTCCTGGAAATGTAAGAACTTTACTTTATGCACTTCCTCTGTAATCCCTCCTGGAAATGCAAGAACTTTACTTCACTTCCTCCGTAATCCCTCCTGGAAATGTAAGAAATCTACTTTGTGCACTTCCTCTGTAATCCCTCCTGGAAATGTAAGAACGTTGTGCATTTACTCTGTAATTCCTCCTGGAAATGTCAGAACTTTACTTTATGGACTTGCTCTGTAATCCCTCCTGGAAATGTAAGAACTTTACTTTTTGCACTTCCTCTGTAATTCCTCCTGGAAATGTAAGAACTTTACTTTATGGACTTCCTCTGTAATTCCTCCTGGAAATGTAAGAACTTTACTTTATGCACTTCCTCTGTAATCCCTCCTGGAAATGTAAGAACTTTGCTTTATGGACTTCTTCTGTAATCCCTCCTGGAAATGTATGAACTTTACTTTATGCACTTCCTCTGTAATCCCTCCTGGAAGTGTAAGAACTTTACTTTATGAACTTCCTCTGTAATCCCTCCTGGAAACGTAAGAAATCTACTTTGTGCACTTCCTCTGTAATCCCTCCTGGAAATGTAAGAACGTTGTGCATTTCCTCTGTAATTCCTCCTGGAAATGTAAGAACTTTACTTTCTGCACTTCCCCTGTAATCCCTCCTGGAAATGTAAGAACTTTACTTTATGGACTTCCTCTGTAATTCCTCCTGGAAATGTAAGAACTTTACTTTATGCACTTCCTCTATAATCCCTCCTGGAAAAGTAAGAACTTTGCTTTATGCACTTCCTCTGTAATCCCTCCTGGAAATGTAAGAACTTTACTTTATGCACTTCCTCTGTAATCCCTCCTGGAAATGTAAGAACTTTACTTTATGCACTTCCTCTGTAATCCCTCCTGGAAATGTAAGAAATCTACTTTGTGCACTTCCTCTGTAATCCCTCCTGGAAATGTAAGAACGTTGTGCATTTCCTCTGTAATCCCTCCTGGAAATGTAAGAACTTTACTTTATGCACTTCCTCTGTAATCCCTCCTGGAAATGAAAGAACTTTATTTTATGCACTTCCTCCGTAATCCCTCCTGGAAATGTAAGAAATCTACTTTGTGCACTTCCTCTGTAATCCCTCCTGGAAATGTAAGAACGTTGTGCATTTCCTCTGTAATTCCTCCTGGAAATGTAAGAACTTTACTTTCTGCACTTCCCCTGTAATCCCTCCTGGAAATGTAAGGACTCTACTTTGTGCACTTCCTCAGTAATCCCTCCTGGAAATGTAAGAACTTTACTTTGTGCACTTCCTCTGTAAATCCTCCTGGAAATGTAAGGACTCTACTTTGTGCACTTCCTCTTTTATTACTCCTGAAAATGTAAGAACTTTACTTTATGCACTTCCTCTGTAATCCCTCCTGGAAATGTAAGAACTTTACTTTATGCACTTCCTCTGTAATCCCTCCTGGAAATGTAAGAACTTTACTTTATGCACTTCCTTTGTAATCCCTCCTGGAAATGAAAGAACTTTATGCAATTCCTCTGTAATCCCTCCTGGAAATGCAAGAACTTTACTTCACTTCCTCCGTAATCCCTCCTGGAAATGTAAGAAATCTACTTTGTGCACTTCCTCTGTAATCCCTCCTGGAAATGTAAGAACGTTGTGCATTTCCTCTGTAATTCCTCCTGGAAATGTAAGAACTTTACTTTATGGACTTCCTCTGTAATCCCTCCTGGAAATGTAAGAACTTTACTTTTTGCACTTCCTCTGTAATTCCTCCTGGAAATGTAAGAACTTTACTTTATGGACTTCCTCTGTAATTCCTCCTGGAAATGTAAGAACTTTGCTTTATGCACTTCCTCTGTAATCCCTCCTGGAAATGTAAGAACTTTGCTTTATGCACTTCCTCTGTAATCCCTCCTGGAAATGTATGAACTTTACTTTCTGCACTTCCCCTGTAATCCCTCCTGGAAATGTAAGGACTCTACTTTGTGCACTTCCTCTGTAATCCCTCCTGGAAATGTAAGAACTTTACTTTGTGCACTTCCTCTGTAAATCCTCCTGGAAATGTAAGGACTCTACTTTGTGCACTTCCTCTTTTATTACTCCTGGAAATGTAAGAACTTTACTTTATGCACTTCCTCTGTAATCCCTCCTGGAAATGTAAGAACTTTACTTCATGCACTTCCTCTGTAATCCCTCCTGGAAATGTAAGAACTTTATGCACTTCCTCTGTAATCCCTCCTGGAAATGCAAGAACTTTACTTCACTTCCTCCGTAATCCCTCCTGGAAATGTAAGAAATCTACTTTGTGCACTTCCTCTGTAATCCCTCCTGGAAATGTAAGAACGTTGTGCATTTACTCTGTAATTCCTCCTGGAAATGTCAGAACTTTACTTTATGGACTTGCTCTGTAATCCCTCCTGGAAATGTAAGAACTTTACTTTTTGCACTTCCTCTGTAATTCCTCCTGGAAATGTAAGAACTTTACTTTATGGACTTCCTCTGTAATTCCTCCTGGAAATGTAAGAACTTTGCTTTATGGACTTCTTCTGTAATCCCTCCTGGAAATGTATGAACTTTACTTTATGCACTTCCTCTGTAATCCCTCCTGGAAATGTAAGAACTTTATGAACTTCCTCTGTAATCCCTCCTGGAAACGTAAGAAATCTACTTTGTGCACTTCCTCTGTAATCCCTCCTGGAAATGTAAGAACGTTGTGCATTTCCTCTGTAATTCCTCCTGGAAATGTAAGAACTTTACTTTCTGCACTTCCCCTGTAATCCCTCCTGGAAATGTAAGAACTTTACTTTATGGACTTCCTCTGTAATTCCTCCTGGAAATGTAAGAACTTTACTTTATGCACTTCCTCTATAATCCCTCCTGGAAAAGTAAGAACTTTGCTTTATGCACTTCCTCTGTAATCCCTCCTGGAAATGTAAGAACTTTACTTTATGCACTTCCTCTGTAATCCCTCCTGGAAATGTAAGAACTATACTTTATGCACTTCCTCTGTAATCCCTCCTGGAAATGTAAGAACGTTGTGCATTTCCTCTGTAATTCCTCCTGGAAATGTAAGAACTTTACTTTCTGCACTTCCCCTGTAATCCCTCCTGGAAATGTAAGCACTCTACTTTGTGCACTTCCTCTGTAATCCCTCCTGGAAATGTAAGAACTTTACTTTGTGCACTTCCTCTGTAAATCCTCCTGGAAATGTAAGGACTCTACTTTGTGCACTTCCTCTTTTATTACTCCTGGAAATGTAAGAACTTTACTTTATGCACTTCCTCTGTAATCCCTCCTGGAAATGTAAGAACTTTACTTTATGCACTTCCTCTGTAATCCCTCCTGGAAATGTAAGAACTTTACTTTATGCACTTCCTCTGTAATCCCTCCTGGAAATGAAAGAACTTTACTTCACTTCCTCCGTAATCCCTCCTGGAAATGTAAGAAATCTACTTTGTGCACTTCCTCTGTAATCCCTCCTGGAAATGTAAGAACGTTGTGCATTTCCTCTGTAATTCCTCCTGGAAATGTAAGAACTTTACTTTCTGCACTTCCCCTGTAATCCCTCCTGGAAATGTAAGGACTCTACTTTGTGCACTTCCTCAGTAATCCCTCCTGGAAATGTAAGAACATTACTTTGTGCACTTCCTCTGTAAATCCTCCTGGAAATGTAAGGACTCTACTTTGTGCACTTCCTTATTTATTACTCCTGAAAATGTAAGAACTTTACTCTATGCACTTCCTCTGTAATCCCTCCTGGAAATGTAAGAACTTTACTTTATGCACTTCCTATGTAATCCCTCCTGGAAATGTAAGAACTTTATGCAATTCCTCTGTAATCCCTCCTGGAAATGCAAGAACTTTACTTCACTTCCTCCGTAATCCCTCCTGGAAATGTAAGAAATCTACTTTGTGCACTTCCTCTGTAATCCCTCCTGGAAATGTAAGAAAGTTGTGCATTTCCTCTGTAATTCCTACTGGAAATGTAAGAACTTTACTTTATGGACTTCCTCTGTAATCCCTCCTGGAAATGTAAGAACTTTACTTTTTGCACTTCCTCTGTAATTCCTCCTGGAAATGTAAGAACTTTACTTTATGGACTTCCTCTGTAATTCCTCCTGGAAATGTAAGAACTTTGCTTTATGCACTTCCTCTGTAATCCCTCCTGGAAATGTATGAACTTTACTTTCTGCATTTCCCCTGTAATCCCTCCTGGAAATGTAAGGACTCTACTTTGTGCACTTCCTCTGTAATCCCTCCTGGAAATGTAAGAACTTTACTTTGTGAACTTCCTCTGTAAATCCTCCTGGAAATGTAAGGACTCTACTTTGTGCACTTCCTCTTTTATTACTCCTGGAAATGTAAGAACTTTACTTTATGCACTTCCTCTGTAATCCCTCCTGGAAATGTAAGAACTTTACTTCATGCATTTCCTCTGTAATCCCTCCTGGAAATGTAAGAACTTTACTTTATGCACTTCCTCTGTAATCCCTCCTGGAAATGCAAGAACTTTACTTCACTTCCTCCGTAATCCCTCCTGGAAATGTAAGAAATCTACTTTGTGCACTTCCTCTGTAATCCCTCCTGGAAATGTAAGAACGTTGTGCATTTACTCTGTAATTCCTCCTGGAAATGTCAGAACTTTACTTTATGGACTTGCTCTGTAATCCCTCCTGGAAATGTAAGAACTTTACTTTTTGCACTTCCTCTGTAATTCCTCCTGGAAATGTAAGAACTTTACTTTATGGACTTCCTCTGTAATTCCTCCTGGAAATGTAAGAACTTTACTTTATGCACTTCCTCTGTAATCCCTCCTGGAAATGTAAGAACTTTGCTTTATGGACTTCTTCTGTAATCCCTCCTGGAAATGTATGAACTTTACTTTATGCACTTCCTCTGTAATCCCTCCTGGAAGTGTAAGAACTTTACTTTATGAACTTCCTCTGTAATCCCTCCTGGAAACGTAAGAAATCTACTTTGTGCACTTCCTCTGTAATCCCTCCTGGAAATGTAAGAACGTTGTGCATTTCCTCTGTAATTCCTCCTGGAAATGTAAGAACTTTACTTTCTGCACTTCCCCTGTAATCCCTCCTGGAAATGTAAGAACTTTACTTTATGGACTTCCTCTGTAATTCCTCCTGGAAATGTAAGAACTTTACTTTATGCACTTCCTCTATAATCCCTCCTGGAAAAGTAAGAACTTTGCTTTATGCACTTCCTCTGTAATCCCTCCTGGAAATGTAAGAACTTTACTTTATGCACTTCCTCTGTAATCCCTCCTGGAAATGTAAGAACTTTACTTTATGCACTTCCTCTGTAATCCCTCCTGGAAATGTAAGAAATCTACTTTGTGCACTTCCTCTGTAATCCCTCCTGGAAATGTAAGAACGTTGTGCATTTCCTCTGTAATTCCTCCTGGAAATGTAAGAACTTTACTTTCTGCACTTCCCCTGTAATCCCTCCTGGAAATGTAAGAACTTTACTTTGTGCACTTCCTCTGTAATTCCTCCTGGAAATGTAAGAACTTTACTTTGTGCACTTCCTCTGTAATCCCTCCTGGAAATGTAAGAAATCTACTTTGTGCACTTCCTCTGTAATCCCTCCTGGAAATGTAAGAACGTTGTGCACTTCCTCTGTAGTCCCTCCTGGAAATGTAAGAACTTTACTTTCTGCACTTCCCCTGTAAATCCTCCTGGAAATGTAAGGACTCTACTTTGTGCACTTCCTCTGTAGTCCCTCCTGGAAATGTAAGAACTTTACTTTGTGCACTTCCTCTGTAAATCCTCCTGGAAATGTAAGGACTCTACTTTGTGCACTTCCTCTTTTATTACTCCTGGAAATGTAAGAACTTTACTTTATGCACTTCCTCTGTAATCCCTCCTGGAAATGTAAGAACTTTACTTTATGCACTTCCTCTGTAATCCCTCCTGGAAATGTAAGAACTTTACTTTATGGACTTCCTCTGTAATCCCTCCTGGAAATGTATGAACTTTATGCACTTCCTCTGTAATCCCTCCTGGAAATGCAAGAACTTTACTTCACTTCCTCCGTAATCCCTCCTGGAAATGTAAGAAATCTACTTTGTGCACTTCCTCTGTAATCCCTCCTGGAAATGTAAGAACGTTGTGCATTTCCTCTGTAATTCCTCCTGGAAATGTAATAACTTTACTTTATGGACTTCCTCTGTAATCCCTCCTGGAAATGTAAGAACTTTACTTTTTGCACTTCCTCTGTAATTCCTCCTGGAAATGTAAGAACTTTACTTTATGGACTTCCTCTGTAATTCCTCCTGGAAATGTAAGAACTTTACTTTATGCACTTCCTCTGTAATCCCTCCTGGAAATGTAAGAACTTTGCTTTATGCACTTCCTCTGTAATCCCTCCTGGAAATGTATGAACTTTACTTTATGCACTTCCTCTGTAATCCCTCCTGGAAATGTAAGAACTTTACTTTATGCACTTCCTCTGTAATCCCTCCTGGAAACGTAAGAAATCTACTTTGTGCACTTCCTCTGTAATCCTTCCTGGAAATGTAAGAACGTTGTGCATTTCCTCTGTAATTCCTCCTGGAAATGTAAGAACTTTACTTTCTTCACTTCCCCTGTAATCCCTCCTGGAAATGTAAGGACTCTACTTTGTGCACTTCCTCAGTAATCCCTCCTGGAAATGTAAGAACTTTACTTTGTGCACTTCCTCTGTAAATCCTCCTGGAAATGTAAGGACTCTACTTTGTGCACTTCCTCTTTTATTACTCCTGAAATTGTAAGAACTTTACTTTATGCACTTCCTCTGTAATCCCTCCTGGAAATGTAAGAACTTTACTTTATGCACTTCCTCTGTAATCCCTCCTGGAAATGTAAGAACTTTACTTTATGCACTTCCTATGTAATCCCTCCTTGAAATGTAAGAACTTTATGCAATTCCTCTGTAATCCCTCCTGGAAATGCAAGAACTTTACTTCACTTCCTCCGTAATCCCTCCTGGAAATGTAAGAAATCTACTTTGTGCACTTCCTCTGTAATCCCTCCTGGAAATGTAAGAACGTTGTGCATTTCCTCTGTAATTCCTCCTGGAAATGTAAGAACTTTACTTTATGGACTTCCTCTGTAATCTCTCCTGGAAATGTAAGAACTTTACTTTTTGCACTTCCTCTGTAATTCCTCCTGGAAATGTAAGAACTTTACTTCATGGACTTCCTCTGTAATTCCTCCTGGAAATGTAAGAACTTTACTTTATGCACTTCCTCTGTAATCCCTCCTGGAAATGTAAGAACTTTGCTTTATGCACTTCCTCTGTAATCACTCCTGGAAATGTATGAACTTTACTTTATGCACTTCCTCTGTAATCCCTCCTGGAAATGTAAGAACTTTACTTTATGCACTTCCTCTGTAATCCCTCCTGGAAACGTAAGAAATCTACTTTGTGCACTTCCTCTGTAATCCCTCCTGGAAATGTAAGAACGTTGTGCATTTCCTCTGTAATTCCTCCTGGAAATGTAAGAACTTTACTTTCTGCACTTCCCCTGTAATCCCTCCTGGAAATGTAAGAACTTTACTTTATGGACTTCCTCTGTAATTCCTCCTGGAAATGTAAGAAGTTTACTTTATGCACTTCCTCTGTAATCCCTCCTGGAAAAGTAAGAACTTTGCTTTATGCACTTCCTCTGTAATCCCTCCTGGAAATGTAAGAACTTTACTTTATGCACTTCCTCTGTAATCCCTCCTGGAAATGTAAGAACTTTACTTTATGCACTTCCTCTGTAATCCCTCCTGGAAATGTAAGAAATCTACTTTGTGCACTTCCTCTGTAATCCCTCCTGGAAATGTAAGAACGTTGTGCATTTCCTCTGTAATTCCTCCTGGAAATGTAAGAACTTTACTTTCTGCACTTCCCCTGTAATCCCTCCTGGAAATGTAAGAACTTTACTTTGTGCACTTCCTCTGTAATTCCTCCTGGAAATGTAAGAACTTTACTTTGTGCACTTCCTCTGTAATCCCTCCTGGAAATGTAAGAAATCTACTTTGTGCACTTCCTCTGTAATCCCTCCTGGAAATGTAAGAACGTTGTGCACTTCCTCTGTAGTCCCTCCTGGAAATGTAAGAACTTTACTTTCTGCACTTCCCCTGTAATCCCTCCTGGAAATGTAAGGACTCTACTTTGTGCACTTCCTCTGTAGTCCCTCCTGGAAATGTAAGAACTTTACTTTGTGCACTTCCTCTGTAAATCCTCCTGGAAATGTAAGGACTCTACTTTGTGCATTTCCTCTTTTATTACTCCTGGAAATGTAAGAACTTTACTTTTTGCACTTCCTCTGTAATCCCTCCTGGAAATGTAAGAACTTTACTTTATGCACTTCCTCTGTAATCCCTCCTGGAAATGTAAGAACTTTACTTCACTTCCTCCGTAATCCCTCCTGGAAATGTAAGAAATCTACTTTGTGCACTTCCTCTGTAATCCCTCCTGGAAATGTAAGAACGTTGTGCATTTCCTCTGTAATTCCTCCTGGAAATGTAAGAACTTTACTTTATGGACTTCCTCTGTAATCCCTCCTGGAAATGTAAGAACTTTACTTTTTGCACTTCCTCTGTAATTCCTCCTGGAAATGTAAGAACTTTACTTTATGGACTTCCTCTGTAATTCCTTCTGGAAATGTAAGAACTTTACTTTATGCACTTCCTCTGTAATCCCTCCTGGAAATGTAAGAACTTTGCTTTATGCACTTCCTCTGTAATCCCTCCTGGAAATGTATGAACTTTACTTTATGCACTTCCTCTGTAATCCCTCCTGGAAATGTAAGAACTTTACTTTATGCACTTCCTCTGTAATCCCTCCTGGAAACGTAAGAAATCTACTTTGTGCACTTCCTCTGTAATCCCTCCTGGAAATGTAAGAACGTTGTGCATTTCCTCTGTAATTCCTCCTGGAAATGTAAGAACTTTACTTTCTGCACTTCCCCTGTAATCCCTCCTGGAAATGTAAGAACTTTACTTTATGGACTTCCTCTGTAATTCCTCCTGGAAATGTAAGAACTTTACTTTATGCACTTCCTCTGTAATCCCTCCTGGAAAAGTAAGAACTTTGCTTTATGCACTTCCTCTGTAATCCCTCCTGGAAATGTAAGAACTTTACTTTATGCACTTCCTCTGTAATCCCTCCTGGAAATGTAAGAACTTTACTTTATGCACTTCCTCTGTAATCCCTCCTGGAAATGTAAGAAATCTACTTTGTGCACTTCCTCTGTAATCCCTCCTGGAAATGTAAGAACGTTGTGCATTTCATCTGTAATTCCTCCTGGAAATGTAAGAACTTTACTTTCTGCACTTCCCCTGTAATCCCTCCTGGAAATGTAAGGACTCTACTTTGTGCACTTCCTCTGTAGTCCCTCCTGGAAATGTAAGAACTTTACTTTGTGCACTTTCTCTGTAAATCCTCCTGGAAATGTAAGAACTTTACTTCATGCACTTCCTCTGTAATCCCTCCTGGAAATGTAAGAACTTTACTTTATGCACTTCCTCTGTAATCCCTCCTGGAAATGCAAGAACTTTACTTCACTTCCTCCGTAATCCCTCCTGGAAATGTAAGAAATCTACTTTGTGCACTTCCTCTGTAATCCCTCCTGGAAATGTAAGAACGTTGTGCATTTACTCTGTAATTCCTCCTGGAAATGTCAGAACTTTACTTTATGGACTTGCTCTGTAATCCCTCCTGGAAATGTAAGAACTTTACTTTTTGCACTTCCTCTGTAATTCCTCCTGGAAATGTAAGAACTTTACTTTATGGACTTCCTCTGTAATTCCTCCTGGAAATGTAAGAACTTTGCTTTATGGACTTCTTCTGTAATCCCTCCTGGAAATGTATGAACTTTACTTTATGCACTTCCTCTGTAATCCCTCCTGGAAATGTAAGAACTTTATGAACTTCCTCTGTAATCCCTCCTGGAAACGTAAGAAATCTACTTTGTGCACTTCCTCTGTAATCCCTCCTGGAAATGTAAGAACGTTGTGCATTTCCTCTGTAATTCCTCCTGGAAATGTAAGAACTTTACTTTCTGCACTTCCCCTGTAATCCCTCCTGGAAATGTAAGAACTTTACTTTATGGACTTCCTCTGTAATTCCTCCTGGAAATGTAAGAACTTTACTTTATGCACTTCCTCTATAATCCCTCCTGGAAAAGTAAGAACTTTGCTTTATGCACTTCCTCTGTAATCCCTCCTGGAAATGTAAGAACTTTACTTTATGCACTTCCTCTGTAATCCCTCCTGGAAATGTAAGAACTATACTTTATGCACTTCCTCTGTAATCCCTCCTGGAAATGTAAGAACGTTGTGCATTTCCTCTGTAATTCCTCCTGGAAATGTAAGAACTTTACTTTCTGCACTTCCCCTGTAATCCCTCCTGGAAATGTAAGCACTCTACTTTGTGCACTTCCTCTGTAATCCCTCCTGGAAATGTAAGAACTTTACTTTGTGCACTTCCTCTGTAAATCCTCCTGGAAATGTAAGGACTCTACTTTGTGCACTTCCTCTTTTATTACTCCTGGAAATGTAAGAACTTTACTTTATGCACTTCCTCTGTAATCCCTCCTGGAAATGTAAGAACTTTACTTTATGCACTTCCTCTGTAATCCCTCCTGGAAATGTAAGAACTTTACTTTATGCACTTCCTCTGTAATCCCTCCTGGAAATGAAAGAACTTTACTTCACTTCCTCCGTAATCCCTCCTGGAAATGTAAGAAATCTACTTTGTGCACTTCCTCTGTAATCCCTCCTGGAAATGTAAGAACGTTGTGCATTTCCTCTGTAATTCCTCCTGGAAATGTAAGAACTTTACTTTCTGCACTTCCCCTGTAATCCCTCCTGGAAATGTAAGGACTCTACTTTGTGCACTTCCTCAGTAATCCCTCCTGGAAATGTAAGAACATTACTTTGTGCACTTCCTCTGTAAATCCTCCTGGAAATGTAAGGACTCTACTTTGTGCACTTCCTTATTTATTACTCCTGAAAATGTAAGAACTTTACTCTATGCACTTCCTCTGTAATCCCTCCTGGAAATGTAAGAACTTTACTTTATGCACTTCCTATGTAATCCCTCCTGGAAATGTAAGAACTTTATGCAATTCCTCTGTAATCCCTCCTGGAAATGCAAGAACTTTACTTCACTTCCTCCGTAATCCCTCCTGGAAATGTAAGAAATCTACTTTGTGCACTTCCTCTGTAATCCCTCCTGGAAATGTAAGAAAGTTGTGCATTTCCTCTGTAATTCCTACTGGAAATGTAAGAACTTTACTTTATGGACTTCCTCTGTAATCCCTCCTGGAAATGTAAGAACTTTACTTTTTGCACTTCCTCTGTAATTCCTCCTGGAAATGTAAGAACTTTACTTTATGGACTTCCTCTGTAATCCCTCCTGGAAATGTAAGAACTTTACTTTTTGCACTTCCTCTGTAATCCCTCCTGGAAATGTAAGAACTTTGCATTATGCACTTCCTCTGTAATCACTCCTGGAAATGTATGAACTTTACTTTATGCACTTCCTCTGTAATCCCTCCTGGAAATGTAAGAACTTTACTTTATGCACTTCCTCTGTAATCCCTCCTGGAAACGTAAGAAATCTACTTTGTGCACTTCCTCTGTAATCCCTCCTGGAAATGTAAGAACGTTGTGCATTTCCTCTGTAATTCCTCCTGGAAATGTAAGAACTTTACTTTCTGCACTTCCCCTGTAATCCCTCCTGGAAATGTAAGAACTTTACTTTATGGACTTCCTCTGTAATTCCTCCTGGAAATGTAAGAACTTTACTTTATGCACTTCCTCTGTAATCCCTCCTGGAAAAGTAAGAACTTTGCTTTATGCACTTCCTCTGTAATCCCTCCTGGAAATGTAAGAACTTTACTTTGTGCACTTCCTCTGTAATTCCTCCTGGAAATGTAAGAACTTTACTTTGTGCACTTCCTCTGTAATCCCTCCTGGAAATGTAAGAAATCTACTTTGTGCACTTCCTCTGTAATCCCTCCTGGAAATGTAAGAACGTTGTGCACTTCCTCTGTAGTCCCTCCTGGAAATGTAAGAACTTTACTTTCTGCACTTCCCCTGTAATCCCTCCTGGAAATGTAAGGACTCTACTTTGTGCACTTCCTCTGTAGTCCCTCCTGGAAATGTAAGAACTTTACTTTGTGCACTTCCTCTGTAAATCCTCCTGGAAATGTAAGGACTCTACTTCGTGCACTTCCTCTTTTATTACTCCTGGAAATGTAAGAACTTTACTTTATGCACTTCCTCTGTAATCCCTCCTGGAAATGTAAGAACTTTACTTTATGCACTTCCTCTGTAATCCCTCCTGGAAATGTAAGAACTTTACTTTATGCACTTCCTCTGTAATCCCTCCTGGAAATGTAAGAACTTTATGCACTTCCTCTGTAATCCCTCCTGGAAATGCAAGAACTTTACTTCACTTCCTCCGTAATCCCTCCTGGAAATGTAAGAAATCTACTTTGTGCACTTCCTCTGTAATCCCTCCTGGAAATGTAAGAACGTTGTGCATTTCCTCTGTAATTCCTCCTGGAAATGTAAGAACTTTACTTTATGGACTTCCTCTGTAATCCCTCCTGGAAATGTAAGAACTTTACTTTTTGCACTTCCTCTGTAATTCCTCCTGGAAATGTAAGAACTTTACTTTATGGACTTCCTCTGTAATTCCTCCTGGAAATGTAAGAACTTTACTTTATGCACTTCCTCTGTAATCCCTCCTGGAAATGTAAGAACTTTACTTTATGCACTTCCTCTCTAATCCCTCCTGGAAACGTAAGAAATCTACTTTGTGCACTTCCTCTGTAATCCCTCCTGGAAATGTAAGAACGTTGTGCATTTCCTCTGTAATTCCTCCTGGAAATGTAAGAACTTTACTTTATGGACTTCCTCTGTAATCCCTCCTGGAAATGTAAGAACTTTACTTTTTGCACTTCCTCTGTAATTCCTCCTGGAAATGTAAGAACTTTACTTTATGGACTTCCTCTGTAATCCCTCCTGGAAATGTAAGAACTTTACTTTTTGCACTTCCTCTGTAATTCCTCCTGGAAATGTAAGAACTTTACTTTATGCACTTCCTCTCTAATCCCTCCTGGAAACGTAAGAAATCTACTTTGTGCACTTCCTCTGTAATCCCTCCTGGAAATGTAAGAACGTTGTGCATTTCCTCTGTAATTCCTCCTGGAAATGTAAGAACTTTACTTTATGGACTTCCTCTGTAATCCCTCCTGGAAATGTAAGGACTCTACTTTGTGCACTTCCTCTGTAATCCCTCCTGGAAATGTAAGAACTTTACTTTGTGAACTTCCTCTGTAAATCCTCCTGGAAATGTAAGGACTCTACTTTGTGCACTTCCTCTTTTATTACTCCTGGAAATGTAAGAACTTTACTTTATGCACTTCCTCTGTAATCCCTCCTGGAAATGTAAGAACTTTACTTCATGCATTTCCTCTGTAATCCCTCCTGGAAATGTAAGAACTTTACTTTATGCACTTCCTCTGTAATCCCTCCTGGAAATGCAAGAACTTTACTTCACTTCCTCCGTAATCCCTCCTGGAAATGTAAGAAATCTACTTTGTGCACTTCCTCTGTAATCCCTCCTGGAAATGTAAGAACGTTGTGCATTTACTCTGTAATTCCTCCTGGAAATGTCAGAACTTTACTTTATGGACTTGCTCTGTAATCCCTCCTGGAAATGTAAGAACTTTACTTTTTGCACTTCCTCTGTAATTCCTCCTGGAAATGTAAGAACTTTACTTTATGGACTTCCTCTGTAATTCCTCCTGGAAATGTAAGAACTTTACTTTATGCACTTCCTCTGTAATCCCTCCTGGAAATGTAAGAACTTTGCTTTATGGACTTCTTCTGTAATCCCTCCTGGAAATGTATGAACTTTACTTTATGCACTTCCTCTGTAATCCCTCCTGGAAGTGTAAGAACTTTACTTTATGAACTTCCTCTGTAATCCCTCCTGGAAACGTAAGAAATCTACTTTGTGCACTTCCTCTGTAATCCCTCCTGGAAATGTAAGAACGTTGTGCATTTCCTCTGTAATTCCTCCTGGAAATGTAAGAACTTTACTTTCTGCACTTCCCCTGTAATCCCTCCTGGAAATGTAAGAACTTTACTTTATGGACTTCCTCTGTAATTCCTCCTGGAAATGTAAGAACTTTACTTTATGCACTTCCTCTATAATCCCTCCTGGAAAAGTAAGAACTTTGCTTTATGCACTTCCTCTGTAATCCCTCCTGGAAATGTAAGAACTTTACTTTATGCACTTCCTCTGTAATCCCTCCTGGAAATGTAAGAACTTTACTTTATGCACTTCCTCTGTAATCCCTCCTGGAAATGTAAGAAATCTACTTTGTGCACTTCCTCTGTAATCCCTCCTGGAAATGTAAGAACGTTGTGCATTTCCTCTGTAATTCCTCCTGGAAATGTAAGAACTTTACTTTCTGCACTTCCCCTGTAATCCCTCCTGGAAATGTAAGAACTTTACTTTGTGCACTTCCTCTGTAATTCCTCCTGGAAATGTAAGAACTTTACTTTGTGCACTTCCTCTGTAATCCCTCCTGGAAATGTAAGAAATCTACTTTGTGCACTTCCTCTGTAATCCCTCCTGGAAATGTAAGAACGTTGTGCACTTCCTCTGTAGTCCCTCCTGGAAATGTAAGAACTTTACTTTCTGCACTTCCCCTGTAAATCCTCCTGGAAATGTAAGGACTCTACTTTGTGCACTTCCTCTGTAGTCCCTCCTGGAAATGTAAGAACTTTACTTTGTGCACTTCCTCTGTAAATCCTCCTGGAAATGTAAGGACTCTACTTTGTGCACTTCCTCTTATATTACTCCTGGAAATGTAAGAACTTTACTTTATGCACTTCCTCTGTAATCCCTCCTGGAAATGTAAGAACTTTACTTTATGCACTTCCTCTGTAATCCCTCCTGGAAATGTAAGAACTTTACTTTATGCACTTCCTCTGTAATCCCTCCTGGAAATGTAAGAACTTTATGCACTTCCTCTGTAATCCCTCCTGGAAATGCAAGAACTTTACTTCACTTCCTCCGTAATCCCTCCTGGAAATGTAAGAAATCTACTTTGTGCACTTCCTCTGTAATCCCTCCTGGAAATGTAAGAACGTTGTGCATTTCCTCTGTAATTCCTCCTGGAAATGTAATAACTTTACTTTATGGACTTCCTCTGTAATCCCTCCTGGAAATGTAAGAACTTTACTTTTTGCACTTCCTCTGTAATTCCTCCTGGAAATGTAAGAACTTTACTTTATGGACTTCCTCTGTAATTCCTCCTGGAAATGTAAGAACTTTACTTTATGCACTTCCTCTGTAATCCCTCCTGGAAATGTAAGAACTTTGCTTTATGCACTTCCTCTGTAATCCCTCCTGGAAATGTATGAACTTTACTTTATGCACTTCCTCTGTAATCCCTCCTGGAAATGTAAGAACTTTACTTTATGCACTTCCTCTGTAATCCCTCCTGGAAACGTAAGAAATCTACTTTGTGCACTTCCTCTGTAATCCTTCCTGGAAATGTAAGAACGTTGTGCATTTCCTCTGTAATTCCTCCTGGAAATGTAAGAACTTTACTTTCTGCACTTCCCCTGTAATCCCTCCTGGAAATGTAAGGACTCTACTTTGTGCACTTCCTCAGTAATCCCTCCTGGAAATGTAAGAACGTTGTGCATTTCCTCTGTAATTCCTCCTGGAAATGTAAGAACTTTACTTTCTGCACTTCCCCTGTAATCCCTCCTGGAAATGTAAGGACTCTACTTTGTGCACTTCCTCAGTAATCCCTCCTGGAAATGTAAGAACTTTACTTTGTGCACTTCCTCTGTAAATCCTCCTGGAAATGTAAGGACTCTACTTTGTGCACTTCCTCTTTTATTACTCCTGAAATTGTAAGAACTTTACTTTATGCACTTCCTCTGTAATCCCTCCTGGAAATGTAAGAACTTTACTTTATGCACTTCCTCTGTAATCCCTCCTGGAAATGTAAGAACTTTACTTTATGCACTTCCTATGTAATCCCTCCTTGAAATGTAAGAACTTTATGCAATTCCTCTGTAATCCCTCCTGGAAATGCAAGAACTTTACTTCACTTCCTCCGTAATCCCTCCTGGAAATGTAAGAAATCTACTTTGTGCACTTCCTCTGTAATCCCTCCTGGAAACGTAAGAACGTTGTGCATTTCCTCTGTAATTCCTCCTGGAAATGTAAGAACTTTACTTTATGGACTTCCTCTGTAATCTCTCCTGGAAATGTAAGAACTTTACTTTTTGCACTTCCTCTGTAATTCCTCCTGGAAATGTAAGAACTTTACTTCATGGACTTCCTCTGTAATTCCTCCTGGAAATGTAAGAACTTTACTTTATGCACTTCCTCTGTAATCCCTCCTGGAAATGTAAGAACTTTGCTTTATGCACTTCCTCTGTAATCACTCCTGGAAATGTATGAACTTTACTTTATGCACTTCCTCTGTAATCCCTCCTGGAAATGTAAGAACTTTACTTTATGCACTTCCTCTGTAATCCCTCCTGGAAACGTAAGAAATCTACTTTGTGCACTTCCTCTGTAATCCCTCCTGGAAATGTAAGAACGTTGTGCATTTCCTCTGTAATTCCTCCTGGAAATGTAAGAACTTTACTTTCTGCACTTCCCCTGTAATCCCTCCTGGAAATGTAAGAACTTTACTTTATGGACTTCCTCTGTAATTCCTCCTGGAAATGTAAGAAGTTTACTTTATGCACTTCCTCTGTAATCCCTCCTGGAAAAGTAAGAACTTTGCTTTATGCACTTCCTCTGTAATCCCTCCTGGAAATGTAAGAACTTTACTTTATGCACTTCCTCTGTAATCCCTCCTGGAAATGTAAGAACTTTACTTTATGCACCTCCTCTGTAATCCCTCCTGGAAATGTAAGAAATCTACTTTGTGCACTTCCTCTGTAATCCCTCCTGGAAATGTAAGAACGTTGTGCATTTCCTCTGTAATTCCTCCTGGAAATGTAAGAACTTTACTTTCTGCACTTCCCCTGTAATCCCTCCTGGAAATGTAAGAACTTTACTTTGTGCACTTCCTCTGTAATTCCTCCTGGAAATGTAAGAACTTTACTTTGTGCACTTCCTCTGTAATCCCTCCTGGAAATGTAAGAAATCTACTTTGTGCACTTCCTCTGTAATCCCTCCTGGAAATGTAAGAACGTTGTGCACTTCCTCTGTAGTCCCTCCTGGAAATGTAAGAACTTTACTTTCTGCACTTCCCCTGTAATCCCTCCTGGAAATGTAAGGACTCTACTTTGTGCACTTCCTCTGTAGTCCCTCCTGGAAATGTAAGAACTTTACTTTGTGCACTTCCTCTGTAAATCCTCCTGGAAATGTAAGGACTCTACTTTGTGCATTTCCTCTTTTATTACTCCTGGAAATGTAAGAACTTTACTTTATGCACTTCCTCTGTAATCCCTCCTGGAAATGTAAGAACTTTACTTTTTGCACTTCCTCTGTAATCCCTCCTGGAAATGTAAGAACTTTACTTTATGCACTTCCTCTGTAATCCCTCCTGGAAATGTAAGAACTTTACTTCACTTCCTCCGTAATCCCTCCTGGAAATGTAAGAAATCTACTTTGTGCACTTCCTCTGTAATCCCTCCTGGAAATGTAAGAACGTTGTGCATTTCCTCTGTAATTCCTCCTGGAAATGTAAGAACTTTACTTTATGGACTTCCTCTGTAATCCCTCCTGGAAATGTAAGAACTTTACTTTTTGCACTTCCTCTGTAATTCCTCCTGGAAATGTAAGAACTTTACTTTATGGACTTCCTCTGTAATTCCTCCTGGAAATGTAAGAACTTTACTTTATGCACTTCCTCTGTAATCCCTCCTGGAAATGTAAGAACTTTGCTTTATGCACTTCCTCTGTAATCCCTCCTGGAAATGTATGAACTTTACTTTATGCACTTCCTCTGTAATCCCTCCTGGAAATGTAAGAACTTTACTTTATGCACTTCCTCTGTAATCCCTCCTGGAAACGTAAGAAATCTACTTTGTGCACTTCCTCTGTAATCCCTCCTGGAAATGTAAGAACGTTGTGCATTTCCTCTGTAATTCCTCCTGGAAATGTAAGAACTTTACTTTCTGCACTTCCCCTGTAATCCCTCCTGGAAATGTAAGAACTTTACTTTATGGACTTCCTCTGTAATTCCTCCTGGAAATGTAAGAACTTTACTTTATGCACTTCCTCTGTAATCCCTCCTGGAAAAGTAAGAACTTTGCTTTATGCACTTCCTCTGTAATCCCTCCTGGAAATGTAAGAACTTTACTTTATGCACTTCCTCTGTAATCCCTCCTGGAAATGTAAGAACTTTACTTTATGCACTTCCTCTGTAATCCCTCCTGGAAATGTAAGAAATCTACTTTGTGCACTTCCTCTGTAATCCCTCCTGGAAATGTAAGAACGTTGTGCATTTCATCTGTAATTCCTCCTGGAAATGTAAGAACTTTACTTTCTGCACTTCCCCTGTAATCCCTCCTGGAAATGTAAGGACTCTACTTTGTGCACTTCCTCTGTAGTCCCTCCTGGAAATGTAAGAACTTTACTTTGTGCACTTTCTCTGTAAATCCTCCTGGAAATGTAAGAACTTTACTTCATGCACTTCCTCTGTAATCCCTCCTGGAAATGTAAGAACTTTACTTTATGCACTTCCTCTGTAATCCCTCCTGGAAATGCAAGAACTTTACTTCACTTCCTCCGTAATCCCTCCTGGAAATGTAAGAAATCTACTTTGTGCACTTCCTCTGTAATCCCTCCTGGAAATGTAAGAACGTTGTGCATTTACTCTGTAATTCCTCCTGGAAATGTCAGAACTTTACTTTATGGACTTGCTCTGTAATCCCTCCTGGAAATGTAAGAACTTTACTTTTTGCACTTCCTCTGTAATTCCTCCTGGAAATGTAAGAACTTTACTTTATGGACTTCCTCTGTAATTCCTCCTGGAAATGTAAGAACTTTACTTTCTGCACTTCCCCTGTAATCCCTCCTGGAAATGTAAGGACTCTACTTTGTGCACTTCCTCAGTAATCCCTCCTGGAAATGTAAGAACTTTACTTTGTGCACTTCCTCTGTAAATCCTCCTGGAAATGTAAGGACTCTACTTTGTGCACTTCCTCTTTTATTACTCCTGAAATTGTAAGAACTTTACTTTATGCACTTCCTCTGTAATCCCTCCTGGAAATGTAAGAACTTTACTTTATGCACTTCCTCTGTAATCCCTCCTGGAAATGTAAGAACTTTACTTTATGCACTTCCTATGTAATCCCTCCTTGAAATGTAAGAACTTTATGCAATTCCTCTGTAATCCCTCCTGGAAATGCAAGAACTTTACTTCACTTCCTCCGTAATCCCTCCTGGAAATGTAAGAAATCTACTTTGTGCACTTCCTCTGTAATCCCTCCTGGAAATGTAAGAACGTTGTGCATTTCCTCTGTAATTCCTCCTGGAAATGTAAGAACTTTACTTTATGGACTTCCTCTGTAATCTCTCCTGGAAATGTAAGAACTTTACTTTTTGCACTTCCTCTGTAATTCCTCCTGGAAATGTAAGAACTTTACTTCATGGACTTCCTCTGTAATTCCTCCTGGAAATGTAAGAACTTTACTTTATGCACTTCCTCTGTAATCCCTCCTGGAAATGTAAGAACTTTGCTTTATGCACTTCCTCTGTAATCACTCCTGGAAATGTATGAACTTTACTTTATGCACTTCCTCTGTAATCCCTCCTGGAAATGTAAGAACTTTACTTTATGCACTTCCTCTGTAATCCCTCCTGGAAACGTAAGAAATCTACTTTGTGCACTTCCTCTGTAATCCCTCCTGGAAATGTAAGAACGTTGTGCATTTCCTCTGTAATTCCTCCTGGAAATGTAAGAACTTTACTTTCTGCACTTCCCCTGTAATCCCTCCTGGAAATGTAAGAACTTTACTTTATGGACTTCCTCTGTAATTCCTCCTGGAAATGTAAGAAGTTTACTTTATGCACTTCCTCTGTAATCCCTCCTGGAAAAGTAAGAACTTTGCTTTATGCACTTCCTCTGTAATCCCTCCTGGAAATGTAAGAACTTTACTTTATGCACTTCCTCTGTAATCCCTCCTGGAAATGTAAGAACTTTACTTTATGCACTTCCTCTGTAATCCCTCCTGGAAATGTAAGAAATCTACTTTGTGCACTTCCTCTGTAATCCCTCCTGGAAATGTAAGAACGTTGTGCATTTCCTCTGTAATTCCTCCTGGAAATGTAAGAACTTTACTTTCTGCACTTCCCCTGTAATCCCTCCTGGAAATGTAAGAACTTTACTTTGTGCACTTCCTCTGTAATTCCTCCTGGAAATGTAAGAACTTTACTTTGTGCACTTCCTCTGTAATCCCTCCTGGAAATGTAAGAAATCTACTTTGTGCACTTCCTCTGTAATCCCTCCTGGAAATGTAAGAACGTTGTGCACTTCCTCTGTAGTCCCTCCTGGAAATGTAAGAACTTTACTTTCTGCACTTCCCCTGTAATCCCTCCTGGAAATGTAAGGACTCTACTTTGTGCACTTCCTCTGTAGTCCCTCCTGGAAATGTAAGAACTTTACTTTGTGCACTTCCTCTGTAAATCCTCCTGGAAATGTAAGGACTCTACTTTGTGCACTTCCTCTTTTATTACTCCTGGAAATGTAAGAACTTTACTTTATGCACTTCCTCTGTAATCCCTCCTGGAAATGTAAGAACTTTACTTTTTGCACTTCCTCTGTAATCCCTCCTGGAAATGTAAGAACTTTACTTTATGCACTTCCTCTGTAATCCCTCCTGGAAATGTAAGAACTTTACTTCACTTCCTCCGTAATCCCTCCTGGAAATGTAAGAAATCTACTTTGTGCACTTCCTCTGTAATCCCTCCTGGAAATGTAAGAACGTTGTGCATTTCCTCTGTAATTCCTCCTGGAAATGTAAGAACTTTACTTTATGGACTTCCTCTGTAATCCCTCCTGGAAATGTAAGAACTTTACTTTTTGCACTTCCTCTGTAATTCCTCCTGGAAATGTAAGAACTTTACTTTATGGACTTCCTCTGTAATTCCTCCTGGAAATGTAAGAACTTTACTTTATGCACTTCCTCTGTAATCCCTCCTGGAAATGTAAGAACTTTGCTTTATGCACTTCCTCTGTAATCCCTCCTGGAAATGTATGAACTTTACTTTATGCACTTCCTCTGTAATCCCTCCTGGAAATGTAAGAACTTTACTTTATGCACTTCCTCTGTAATCCCTCCTGGAAACGTAAGAAATCTACTTTGTGCACTTCCTCTGTAATCCCTCCTGGAAATGTAAGAACGTTGTGCATTTCCTCTGTAATTCCTCCTGGAAATGTAAGAACTTTACTTTCTGCACTTCCCCTGTAATCCCTCCTGGAAATGTAAGAACTTTACTTTATGGACTTCCTCTGTAATTCCTCCTGGAAATGTAAGAACTTTACTTTATGCACTTCCTCTGTAATCCCTCCTGGAAAAGTAAGAACTTTGCTTTATGCACTTCCTCTGTAATCCCTCCTGGAAATGTAAGAACTTTACTTTATGCACTTCCTCTGTAATCCCTCCTGGAAATGTAAGAACTTTACTTTATGCACTTCCTCTGTAATCCCTCCTGGAAATGTAAGAAATCTACTTTGTGCACTTCCTCTGTAATCCCTCCTGGAAATGTAAGAACGTTGTGCATTTCCTCTGTAGTCCCTCCTGGAAATGTAAGAACTTTACTTTGTGCACTTTCTCTGTAAATCCTCCTGGAAATGTAAGAACTTTACTTCATGCACTTCCTCTGTAATCCCTCCTGGAAATGTAAGAACTTTACTTTATGCACTTCCTCTGTAATCCCTCCTGGAAATGCAAGAACTTTACTTCACTTCCTCCGTAATCCCTCCTGGAAATGTAAGAAATCTACTTTGTGCACTTCCTCTGTAATCCCTCCTGGAAATGTAAGAACGTTGTGCATTTACTCTGTAATTCCTCCTGGAAATGTCAGAACTTTACTTTATGGACTTGCTCTGTAATCCCTCCTGGAAATGTAAGAACTTTACTTTTTGCACTTCCTCTGTAATTCCTCCTGGAAATGTAAGAACTTTACTTTATGGACTTCCTCTGTAATTCCTCCTGGAAATGTAAGAACTTTACTTTATGCACTTCCTCTGTAATCCCTCCTGGAAATGTAAGAACTTTGCTTTATGGACTTATTCTGTAATCCCTCCTGGAAATGTATGAACTTTACTTTATGCACTTCCTCTGTAATCCCTCCTGGAAATGTAAGAACTTTACTTTATGAACTTCCTCTGTAATCCCTCCTGGAAACGTAAGAAATCTACTTTGTGCACTTCCTCTGTAATCCCTCCTGGAAATGTAAGAACGTTGTGCATTTCCTCTGTAATTCCTCCTGGAAATGTAAGAACTTTACTTTCTGCACTTCCCCTGTAATCCCTCCTGGAAATGTAAGAACTTTACTTTATGGACTTCCTCTGTAATTCCTCCTGGAAATGTAAGAACTTTACTTTATGCACTTCCTCTATAATCCCTCCTGGAAAAGTAAGAACTTTGCTTTATGCACTTCCTCTGTAATCCCTCCTGGAAATGTAAGAACTTTACTTTATGCACTTCCTCTGTAATCCCTCCTGGAAATGTAAGAACTTTACTTTATGCACTTCCTCTGTAATCCCTCCTGGAAACGTAAGAAATCTACTTTGTGCACTTCCTCTGTAATCCCTCCTGGAAATGTAAGAACGTTGTGCATTTCCTCTGTAATTCCTCCTGGAAATGTAAGAACTTTACTTTCTGCACTTCCCCTGTAATCCCTCCTGGAAATGTAAGAACTTTACTTTATGGACTTCCTCTGTAATTCCTCCTGGAAATGTAAGAACTTTACTTTATGCACTTCCTCTGTAATCCCTCCTGGAAAAGTAAGAACTTTGCTTTATGCACTTCCTCTGTAATCCCTCCTGGAAATGTAAGAACTTTACTTTATGCACTTCCTCTGTAATCCCTCCTGGAAATGTAAGAACTTTACTTTATGCACTTCCTCTGTAATCCCTCCTGGAAATGTAAGAAATCTACTTTGTGCACTTCCTCTGTAATCCCTCCTGGAAATGTAAGAACGTTGTGCATTTCATCTGTAATTCCTCCTGGAAATGTAAGAACTTTACTTTCTGCACTTCCCCTGTAATCCCTCCTGGAAATGTAAGGACTCTACTTTGTGCACTTCCTCTGTAGTCCCTCCTGGAAATGTAAGAACTTTACTTTGTGCACTTTCTCTGTAAATCCTCCTGGAAATGTAAGAACTTTACTTCATGCACTTCCTCTGTAATCCCTCCTGGAAATGTAAGAACTTTACTTTATGCACTTCCTCTGTAATCCCTCCTGGAAATGCAAGAACTTTACTTCACTTCCTCCGTAATCCCTCCTGGAAATGTAAGAAATCTACTTTGTGCACTTCCTCTGTAATCCCTCCTGGAAATGTAAGAACGTTGTGCATTTACTCTGTAATTCCTCCTGGAAATGTCAGAACTTTACTTTATGGACTTGCTCTGTAATCCCTCCTGGAAATGTAAGAACTTTACTTTTTGCACTTCCTCTGTAATTCCTCCTGGAAATGTAAGAACTTTACTTTATGGACTTCCTCTGTAATTCCTCCTGGAAATGTAAGAACTTTACTTTCTGCACTTCCCCTGTAATCCCTCCTGGAAATGTAAGGACTCTACTTTGTGCACTTCCTCAGTAATCCCTCCTGGAAATGTAAGAACTTTACTTTGTGCACTTCCTCTGTAAATCCTCCTGGAAATGTAAGGACTCTACTTTGTGCACTTCCTCTTTTATTACTCCTGAAATTGTAAGAACTTTACTTTATGCACTTCCTCTGTAATCCCTCCTGGAAATGTAAGAACTTTACTTTATGCACTTCCTCTGTAATCCCTCCTGGAAATGTAAGAACTTTACTTTATGCACTTCCTATGTAATCCCTCCTTGAAATGTAAGAACTTTATGCAATTCCTCTGTAATCCCTCCTGGAAATGCAAGAACTTTACTTCACTTCCTCCGTAATCCCTCCTGGAAATGTAAGAAATCTACTTTGTGCACTTCCTCTGTAATCCCTCCTGGAAATGTAAGAACGTTGTGCATTTCCTCTGTAATTCCTCCTGGAAATGTAAGAACTTTACTTTATGGACTTCCTCTGTAATCTCTCCTGGAAATGTAAGAACTTTACTTTTTGCACTTCCTCTGTAATTCCTCCTGGAAATGTAAGAACTTTACTTCATGGACTTCCTCTGTAATTCCTCCTGGAAATGTAAGAACTTTACTTTATGCACTTCCTCTGTAATCCCTCCTGGAAATGTAAGAACTTTGCTTTATGCACTTCCTCTGTAATCACTCCTGGAAATGTATGAACTTTACTTTATGCACTTCCTCTGTAATCCCTCCTGGAAATGTAAGAACTTTACTTTATGCACTTCCTCTGTAATCCCTCCTGGAAACGTAAGAAATCTACTTTGTGCACTTCCTCTGTAATCCCTCCTGGAAATGTAAGAACGTTGTGCATTTCCTCTGTAATTCCTCCTGGAAATGTAAGAACTTTACTTTCTGCACTTCCCCTGTAATCCCTCCTGGAAATGTAAGAACTTTACTTTATGGACTTCCTCTGTAATTCCTCCTGGAAATGTAAGAAGTTTACTTTATGCACTTCCTCTGTAATCCCTCCTGGAAAAGTAAGAACTTTGCTTTATGCACTTCCTCTGTAATCCCTCCTGGAAATGTAAGAACTTTACTTTATGCACTTCCTCTGTAATCCCTCCTGGAAATGTAAGAACTTTACTTTATGCACTTCCTCTGTAATCCCTCCTGGAAATGTAAGAAATCTACTTTGTGCACTTCCTCTGTAATCCCTCCTGGAAATGTAAGAACGTTGTGCATTTCCTCTGTAATTCCTCCTGGAAATGTAAGAACTTTACTTTCTGCACTTCCCCTGTAATCCCTCCTGGAAATGTAAGAACTTTACTTTGTGCACTTCCTCTGTAATTCCTCCTGGAAATGTAAGAACTTTACTTTGTGCACTTCCTCTGTAATCCCTCCTGGAAATGTAAGAAATCTACTTTGTGCACTTCCTCTGTAATCCCTCCTGGAAATGTAAGAACGTTGTGCACTTCCTCTGTAGTCCCTCCTGGAAATGTAAGAACTTTACTTTCTGCACTTCCCCTGTAATCCCTCCTGGAAATGTAAGGACTCTACTTTGTGCACTTCCTCTGTAGTCCCTCCTGGAAATGTAAGAACTTTACTTTGTGCACTTCCTCTGTAAATCCTCCTGGAAATGTAAGGACTCTACTTTGTGCACTTCCTCTTTTATTACTCCTGGAAATGTAAGAACTTTACTTTATGCACTTCCTCTGTAATCCCTCCTGGAAATGTAAGAACTTTACTTTTTGCACTTCCTCTGTAATCCCTCCTGGAAATGTAAGAACTTTACTTTATGCACTTCCTCTGTAATCCCTCCTGGAAATGTAAGAACTTTACTTCACTTCCTCCGTAATCCCTCCTGGAAATGTAAGAAATCTACTTTGTGCACTTCCTCTGTAATCCCTCCTGGAAATGTAAGAACGTTGTGCATTTCCTCTGTAATTCCTCCTGGAAATGTAAGAACTTTACTTTATGGACTTCCTCTGTAATCCCTCCTGGAAATGTAAGAACTTTACTTTTTGCACTTCCTCTGTAATTCCTCCTGGAAATGTAAGAACTTTACTTTATGGACTTCCTCTGTAATTCCTCCTGGAAATGTAAGAACTTTACTTTATGCACTTCCTCTGTAATCCCTCCTGGAAATGTAAGAACTTTGCTTTATGCACTTCCTCTGTAATCCCTCCTGGAAATGTATGAACTTTACTTTATGCACTTCCTCTGTAATCCCTCCTGGAAATGTAAGAACTTTACTTTATGCACTTCCTCTGTAATCCCTCCTGGAAACGTAAGAAATCTACTTTGTGCACTTCCTCTGTAATCCCTCCTGGAAATGTAAGAACGTTGTGCATTTCCTCTGTAATTCCTCCTGGAAATGTAAGAACTTTACTTTCTGCACTTCCCCTGTAATCCCTCCTGGAAATGTAAGAACTTTACTTTATGGACTTCCTCTGTAATTCCTCCTGGAAATGTAAGAACTTTACTTTATGCACTTCCTCTGTAATCCCTCCTGGAAAAGTAAGAACTTTGCTTTATGCACTTCCTCTGTAATCCCTCCTGGAAATGTAAGAACTTTACTTTATGCACTTCCTCTGTAATCCCTCCTGGAAATGTAAGAACTTTACTTTATGCACTTCCTCTGTAATCCCTCCTGGAAATGTAAGAAATCTACTTTGTGCACTTCCTCTGTAATCCCTCCTGGAAATGTAAGAACGTTGTGCATTTCATCTGTAATTCCTCCTGGAAATGTAAGAACTTTACTTTCTGCACTTCCCCTGTAATCCCTCCTGGAAATGTAAGGACTCTACTTTGTGCACTTCCTCTGTAGTCCCTCCTGGAAATGTAAGAACTTTACTTTGTGCACTTTCTCTGTAAATCCTCCTGGAAATGTAAGAACTTTACTTCATGCACTTCCTCTGTAATCCCTCCTGGAAATGTAAGAACTTTACTTTATGCACTTCCTCTGTAATCCCTCCTGGAAATGCAAGAACTTTACTTCACTTCCTCCGTAATCCCTCCTGGAAATGTAAGAAATCTACTTTGTGCACTTCCTCTGTAATCCCTCCTGGAAATGTAAGAACGTTGTGCATTTACTCTGTAATTCCTCCTGGAAATGTCAGAACTTTACTTTATGGACTTGCTCTGTAATCCCTCCTGGAAATGTAAGAACTTTACTTTTTGCACTTCCTCTGTAATTCCTCCTGGAAATGTAAGAACTTTACTTTATGGACTTCCTCTGTAATTCCTCCTGGAAATGTAAGAACTTTACTTTATGCACTTCCTCTGTAATCCCTCCTGGAAATGTAAGAACTTTGCTTTATGGACTTCTTCTGTAATCCCTCCTGGAAATGTATGAACTTTACTTTATGCACTTCCTCTGTAATCCCTCCTGGAAATGTAAGAACTTTACTTTATGAACTTCCTCTGTAATCCCTCCTGGAAACGTAAGAAATCTACTTTGTGCACTTCCTCTGTAATCCCTCCTGGAAATGTAAGAACGTTGTGCATTTCCTCTGTAATTCCTCCTGGAAATGTAAGAACTTTACTTTCTGCACTTCCCCTGTAATCCCTCCTGGAAATGTAAGAACTTTACTTTATGGACTTCCTCTGTAATTCCTCCTGGAAATGTAAGAACTTTACTTTATGCACTTCCTCTATAATCCCTCCTGGAAAAGTAAGAACTTTGCTTTATGCACTTCCTCTGTAATCCCTCCTGGAAATGTAAGAACTTTACTTTATGCACTTCCTCTGTAATCCCTCCTGGAAATGTAAGAACTTTACTTTATGCACTTCCTCTGTAATAGCTCCTGGAAATGTAAGAAATCTACTTTGTGCACTTCCTCTGTAATCCCTCCTGGAAATGTAAGAACGTTGTGCATTTCCTCTGTAATTCCTCCTGGAAATGTAAGAACTTTACTTTATGGACTTCCCCTGTAATCCCTCCTGGAAATGTAAGCACTCTACTTTGTGCACTTCCTCTGTAATCCCTCCTTGAAATGTAAGAACTTTACTTTGTGCACTTCCTCTGTAAATCCTCCTGGAAATGTAAGGACTCTACCTTGTGCACTTCCTCTTTTATTACTCCTGGAAATGTAAGAACTTTACTTTATGCACTTCCTCTGTAATCCCTCCTGGAAATGTAAGAACTTTACTTTATGCACTTCCTCTGTAATCCCTCCTGGAAATGTAAGAACTTTACTTTATGCACTTCCTCTGTAATCCCTCCTGGAAATGAAAGAACTTTACTTCACTTCCTACGTAATCCCTCCTGGAAATGTAAGAAATCTACTTTGTGCACTTCCTCTGTAATCCCTCCTGGAAATGTAAGAACGTTGTGCACTTCCTCTGTAATTCCTCCTGGAAATGTCAGAACTTTACTTTATGGACTTGCTCTGTAATCCCTCCTGGAAATGTAAGAACTTTACTTTTTGCACTTCCTCTGTAATTCCTCCTGGAAATGTAAGAACTTTACTTTATGGACTTCCTCTGTAATTCCTCCTGGAAATGTAAGAACTTTGCTTTATGGACTTCTTCTGTAATCCCTCCTGGAAATGTATGAACTTTACTTTATGCACTTCCTCTGTAATCCCTCCTGGAAATGTAAGAACTTTACTTTATGAACTTCCTCTGTAATCCCTCCTGGAAACGTAAGAAATCTACTTTGTGCACTTCCTCTGTAATCCCTCCTGGAAATGTAAGAACGTTGTGCATTTCCTCTGTAATTCCTCCTGGAAATGTAAGAACTTTACTTTCTGCACTTCCCCTGTAATCCCTCCTGGAAATGTAAGAACTTTACTTTATGGACTTCCTCTGTAATTCCTCCTGGAAATGTAAGAACTTTACTTTATGCACTTCCTCTATAATCCCTCCTGGAAAAGTAAGAACTTTGCTTTATGCACTTCCTCTGTAATCCCTCCTGGAAATGTAAGAACTTTACTTTATGCACTTCCTCTGTAATCCCTCCTGGAAATGTAAGAACTTTACTTTATGCACTTCCTCTGTAATCCCTCCTGGAAATGTAAGAAATCTACTTTGTGCACTTCCTCTGTAATCCCTCCTGGAAATGTAAGAACGTTGTGCATTTCCTCTGTAATTCCTCCTGGAAATGTAAGAACTTTACTTTATGGACTTCCTCTGTAATCCCTCCTGTAAATGTAAGAACTTTACTTTTTGCACTTCCTCTGTAATTCCTCCTGGAAATGTAAGAACTTTACTTTATGGACTTCCTCTGTAATTCCTCCTGGAAATGTAAGAACTTTACTTTATGCACTTCCTCTGTAATCCCTCCTGGAAATGTAAGAACTTTGCTTTATGCACTTCCTCTGTAATCACTCCTGGAAATGTATGAACTTTACTTTATGCACTTCCTCTGTAATCCCTCCTGGAAATGTAAGAACTTTACTTTATGCACTTCCTCTGTAATCCCTCCTGGAAACGTAAGAAATCTACTTTGTGCACTTCCTCTGTAATCCCTCCTGGAAATGTAAGAACGTTGTGCATTTCCTCTGTAATTCCTCCTGGAAATGTAAGAACTTTACTTTCTGCACTTCCCCTGTAATCCCTCCTGGAAATGTAAGAACTTTACTTTATGGACTTCCTCTGTAATTCCTCCTGGAAATGTAAGAACTTTACTTTATGCACTTCCTCTGTAATCCCTCCTGGAAAAGTAAGAACTTTGCTTTATGCACTTCCTCTGTAATCCCTCCTGGAAATGTAAGAACTTTACTTTATGCACTTCCTCTGTAATCCCTACTGGAAATGTAAGAACTTTACTTTATGCACTTCCTCTGTAATCCCTCCTGGAAATGTAAGAAATCTACTTTGTGTACTTCCTCTGTAATCCCTCCTGGAAATGTAAGAACGTTGTGCATTTCCTCTGTAATTCCTCCTGGAAATGTAAGAACTTTACTTTCTGCACTTCCCCTGTAATCCCTCCTGGAGATGTAAGAACTTTACTTTGTGCACTTCCTCTGTAATTCCTCCTGGAAATGTAAGAACTTTACTTTGTGCACTTCCTCTGTAATCCCTCCTGGAAATGTAAGAAATCTACTTTGTGCACTTCCTCTGTAATCCCTCCTGGAAATGTAAGAACGTTGTGCACTTCCTCTGTAGTCCCTCCTGGAAATGTAAGAACTTTACTTTCTGCACTTCCCCTGTAATCCCTCCTGGAAATGTAAGGACTCTACTTTGTGCACTTCCTCTGTAGTCCCTCCTGGAAATGTAAGAACTTTACTTTGTGCACTTCCTCTGTAAATCCTCCTGGAAATGTAAGGACTCTACTTTGTGCACTTCCTCTTTTATTACTCCTGGAAATGTAAGAACTTTACTTTATGCACTTCCTCTGTAATCCCTCCTGGAAATGTAAGAACTTTACTTTATGCACTTCCTCTGTAATCCCTCCTGGAAATGTAAGAACTTTACTTTATGCACTTCCTCTGTAATCCCTCCTGGAAATGTAAGAACTTTATGCACTTCCTCTGTAATCCCTCCTGGAAATGCAAGAACTTTACTTCACTTCCTCCGTAATCCCTCCTGGAAATGTAAGAAATCTACTTTGTGCACTTCCTCTGTAATCCCTCCTGGAAATGTAAGAACGTTGTGCATTTCCTCTGTAATTCCTCCTGGAAATGTAAGAACTTTACTTTATGGACTTCCTCTGTAATCCCTCCTGGAAATGTAAGAACTTTACTTTTTGCACTTCCTCTGTAATTCCTCCTGGAAAAGTAAGAACTTTACTTTACGGACTTCCTCTGTAATTCCTCCTGGAAATGTAAGAACTTTACTTTATGCACTTCCTCTGTAATCCCTCCTGGAAATGTAAGAACTTTGCTTTATGCACTTCCTCTGTAATCCCTCCTGGAAATGTATGAACTTTACTTTATGCACTTCCTCTGTAATCCCTCCCGGAAATGTAAGAACTTTACTTTATGCACTTCCTCTGTAATCCCTCCTGGAAACGTAAGAAATCTACTTTGTGCACTTCCTCTGTAATCCCTCCTGGAAATGTAAGAACGTTGTGCATTTCCTCTGTAATTCCTCCTGGAAATGTAAGAACTTTACTTTCTGCACTTCCCCTGTAATCCCTCCTGGAAATGTAAGAACTTTACTTTATGGACTTCCTCTGTAATTCCTCCTGGAAATGTAAGAACTTTACTTTATGCACTTCCTCTATAATCCCTCCTGGAAAAGTAAGAACTTTGCTTTATGCACTTCCTCTGTAATCCCTCCTGGAAATGTAAGAACTTTACTTTATGCACTTCCTCTGTAATCCCTCCTGGAAATGTAAGAACTTTACTTTATGCACTTCCTCTGTAATCCCTCCTGGAAATGTAAGAAATCTACTTTGTGCACTTCCTCTGTAATCCCTCCTGGAAATGTAAGAACGTTGTGCATTTCCTCTGTAATTCCTCCTGGAAATGTAAGAACTTTACTTTATGGACTTCCCCTGTAATCCCTCCTGGAAATGTAAGCACTCTACTTTGTGCACTTCCTCTGTAATCCCTCCTTGAAATGTAAGAACTTTACTTTGTGCACTTCCTCTGTAAATCCTCCTGGAAATGTAAGGACTCTACCTTGTGCACTTCCTCTTTTATTACTCCTGGAAATGTAAGAACTTTACTTTATGCACTTCCTCTGTAATCCCTCCTGGAAATGTAAGAACTTTACTTTATGCACTTCCTCTGTAATCCCTCCTGGAAATGTAAGAACTTTACTTTATGCACTTCCTCTGTAATCCCTCCTGGAAATGAAAGAACTTTACTTCACTTCCTACGTAATCCCTCCTGGAAATGTAAGAAATCTACTTTGTGCACTTCCTCTGTAATCCCTCCTGGAAATGTAAGAACGTTGTGCACTTCCTCTGTAATTCCTCCTGGAAATGTCAGAACTTTACTTTATGGACTTGCTCTGTAATCCCTCCTGGAAATGTAAGAACTTTACTTTTTGCACTTCCTCTGTAATTCCTCCTGGAAATGTAAGAACTTTACTTTATGGACTTCCTCTGTAATTCCTCCTGGAAATGTAAGAACTTTGCTTTATGGACTTCTTCTGTAATCCCTCCTGGAAATGTATGAACTTTACTTTATGCACTTCCTCTGTAATCCCTCCTGGAAATGTAAGAACTTTACTTTATGCACTTCCTCTGTAATCCCTCCTGGAAACGTAAGAAATCTACTTTGTGCACTTCCTCTGTAATCCCTCCTGGAAATGTAAGAACGTTGTGCATTTCCTCTGTAATTCCTCCTGGAAATGTAAGAACTTTACTTTCTGCACTTCCCCTGTAATCCCTCCTGGAAATGTAAGAACTTTACTTTATGGACTTCCTCTGTAATTCCTCCTGGAAATGTAAGAACTTTACTTTATGCACTTCCTCTGTAATCCCTCCTGGAAAAGTAAGAACTTTGCTTTATGCACTTCCTCTGTAATCCCTCCTGGAAATGTAAGAACTTTACTTTATGCACTTCCTCTGTAATCCCTACTGGAAATGTAAGAACTTTACTTTATGCACTTCCTCTGTAATCCCTCCTGGAAATGTAAGAAATCTACTTTGTGTACTTCCTCTGTAATCCCTCCTGGAAATGTAAGAACGTTGTGCATTTCCTCTGTAATTCCTCCTGGAAATGTAAGAACTTTACTTTCTGCACTTCCCCTGTAATCCCTCCTGGAGATGTAAGAACTTTACTTTGTGCACTTCCTCTGTAATTCCTCCTGGAAATGTAAGAACTTTACTTTGTGCACTTCCTCTGTAATCCCTCCTGGAAATGTAAGAAATCTACTTTGTGCACTTCCTCTGTAATCCCTCCTGGAAATGTAAGAACGTTGTGCACTTCCTCTGTAGTCCCTCCTGGAAATGTAAGAACTTTACTTTCTGCACTTCCCCTGTAATCCCTCCTGGAAATGTAAGGACTCTACTTTGTGCACTTCCTCTGTAGTCCCTCCTGGAAATGTAAGAACTTTACTTTGTGCACTTCCTCTGTAAATCCTCCTGGAAATGTAAGGACTCTACTTTGTGCACTTCCTCTTTTATTACTCCTGGAAATGTAAGAACTTTACTTTATGCACTTCCTCTGTAATCCCTCCTGGAAATGTAAGAACTTTACTTTATGCACTTCCTCTGTAATCCCTCCTGGAAATGTAAGAACTTTACTTTATGCACTTCCTCTGTAATCCCTCCTGGAAATGTAAGAACTTTATGCACTTCCTCTGCAATCCCTCCTGGAAATGCAAGAACTTTACTTCACTTCCTCCGTAATCCCTCCTGGAAATGTAAGAAATCTACTTTGTGCACTTCCTCTGTAATCCCTCCTGGAAATGTAAGAACGTTGTGCATTTCCTCTGTAATTCCTCCTGGAAATGTAAGAACTTTACTTTATGGACTTCCTCTGTAATCCCTCCTGGAAATGTAAGAACTTTACTTTTTGCACTTCCTCTGTAATTCCTCCTGGAAAAGTAAGAACTTTACTTTACGGACTTCCTCTGTAATTCCTCCTGGAAATGTAAGAACTTTACTTTATGCACTTCCTCTGTAATCCCTCCTGGAAATGTAAGAACTTTGCTTTATGCACTTCCTCTGTAATCCCTCCTGGAAATGTATGAACTTTACTTTATGCACTTCCTCTGTAATCCCTCCCGGAAATGTAAGAACTTTACTTTATGCACTTCCTCTGTAATCCCTCCTGGAAACGTAAGAAATCTACTTTGTGCACTTCCTCTGTAATCCCTCCTGGAAATGTAAGAACGTTGTGCATTTCCTCTGTAATTCCTCCTGGAAATGTAAGAACTTTACTTTCTGCACTTCCCCTGTAATCCCTCCTGGAAATGTAAGAACTTTACTTTATGGACTTCCTCTGTAATTCCTCCTGGAAATGTAAGAACTTTACTTTATGCACTTCCTCTATAATCCCTCCTGGAAAAGTAAGAACTTTGCTTTATGCACTTCCTCTGTAATCCCTCCTGGAAATGTAAGAACTTTACTTTATGCACTTCCTCTGTAATCCCTCCTGGAAATGTAA
Source organism: Phyllobates terribilis (assembly GCF_046119375.1). Classification (NCBI taxonomy): domain Eukaryota; kingdom Metazoa; phylum Chordata; class Amphibia; order Anura; family Dendrobatidae; genus Phyllobates; species Phyllobates terribilis. The sequence goes on along the minus strand of NW_027362940.1, from coordinate 590,330 downwards.
GAACTTTACTTTATGCACTTCCTCTGTAATCCCTCCTGGAAATGTAAGAAATCTACTTTGTGCACTTCCTCTGTAATCCCTCCTGGAAATGTAAGAACGTTGTGCATTTCCTCTGTAATCCCTCCTGGAAATGTAAGCACTCTACTTTGTGCACTTCCTCTGTAATCCCTCCTTGAAATGTAAGAACTTTACTTTGTGCACTTCCTCTGTAAATCCTCCTGGAAATGTAAGGACTCTACCTTGTGCACTTCCTCTTTTATTACTCCTGGAAATGTAAGAACTTTACTTTATGCACTTCCTCTGTAATCCCTCCTGGAAATGTAAGAACTTTACTTTATGCACTTCCTCTGTAATCCCTCCTGGAAATGTAAGAACTTTACTTTATGCACTTCCTCTGTAATCCCTCCTGGAAATGAAAGAACTTTACTTCACTTCCTACGTAATCCCTCCTGGAAATGTAAGAAATCTACTTTGTGCACTTCCTCTGTAATCCCTCCTGGAAATGTAAGAACGTTGTGCACTTCCTCTGTAATTCCTCCTGGAAATGTCAGAACTTTACTTTATGGACTTGCTCTGTAATCCCTCCTGGAAATGTAAGAACTTTACTTTTTGCACTTCCTCTGTAATTCCTCCTGGAAATGTAAGAACTTTACTTTATGGACTTCCTCTGTAATTCCTCCTGGAAATGTAAGAACTTTGCTTTATGGACTTCTTCTGTAATCCCTCCTGGAAATGTATGAACTTTACTTTATGCACTTCCTCTGTAATCCCTCCTGGAAATGTAAGAACTTTACTTTATGAACTTCCTCTGTAATCCCTCCTGGAAACGTAAGAAATCTACTTTGTGCACTTCCTCTGTAATCCCTCCTGGAAATGTAAGAACGTTGTGCATTTCCTCTGTAATTCCTCCTGGAAATGTAAGAACTTTACTTTCTGCACTTCCCCTGTAATCCCTCCTGGAAATGTAAGAACTTTACTTTATGGACTTCCTCTGTAATTCCTCCTGGAAATGTAAGAACTTTACTTTATGCACTTCCTCTATAATCCCTCCTGGAAAAGTAAGAACTTTGCTTTATGCACTTCCTCTGTAATCCCTCCTGGAAATGTAAGAACTTTACTTTATGCACTTCCTCTGTAATCCCTCCTGGAAATGTAAGAACTTTACTTTATGCACTTCCTCTGTAATCCCTCCTGGAAATGTAAGAAATCTACTTTGTGCACTTCCTCTGTAATCCCTCCTGGAAATGTAAGAACGTTGTGCATTTCCTCTGTAATTCCTCCTGGAAATGTAAGAACTTTACTTTATGGACTTCCCCTGTAATCCCTCCTGGAAATGTAAGCACTCTACTTTGTGCACTTCCTCTGTAATCCCTCCTTGAAATGTAAGAACTTTACTTTGTGCACTTCCTCTGTAAATCCTCCTGGAAATGTAAGGACTCTACTTTGTGCACTTCCTCTTTTATTACTCCTGGAAATGTAAGAACTTTACTTTATGCACTTCCTCTGTAATCCCTCCTGGAAATGTAAGAACTTTACTTTATGCACTTCCTCTGTAATCCCTCCTGGAAATGAAAGAACTTTACTTCACTTCCTACGTAATCCCTCCTGGAAATGTAAGAAATCTACTTTGTGCACTTCCTCTGTAATCCCTCCTGGAAATGTAAGAACGTTGTGCATTTCCTCTGTAATTCCTCCTGGAAATGTAAGAACTTTACTTTCTGCACTTCCCCTGTAATCCCTCCTGGAAATGTAAGGACTCTACTTTGTGCACTTCCTCAGTAATCCCTCCTGGAAATGTAAGAACTTTACTTTGTGCACTTCCTCTGTAAATCCTCCTGGAAATGTAAGGACTCTACTTTGTGCACTTCCTCTTTTATTACTCCTGAAAATGTAAGAACTTTACTTTATGCACTTCCTCTGTAATCCCTCCTGGAAATGTAAGAACTTTACTTTATGCACTTCCTCTGTAATCCCTCCTGGAAATGTAAGAACTTTACTTTATGCACTTCCTATGTAATCCCTCCTGGAAATGTAAGAACTTTATGCAATTCCTCTGTAATCCCTACTGGAAATGCAAGAACTTTACTTCACTTCCTCCGTAATCCCTCCTGGAAATGTAAGAAATCTACTTTGTGCACTTCCTCTGTAATCCCTCCTGGAAATGTAAGAACGTTGTGCATTTCCTCTGTAATTCCTCCTGGAAATGTAAGAACTTTACTTTATGGACTTCCTCTGTAATCCCTCCTGTAAATGTAAGAACTTTACTTTTTGCACTTCCTCTGTAATTCCTCCTGGAAATGTAAGAACTTTACTTTATGGACTTCCTCTGTAATTCCTCCTGGAAATGTAAGAACTTTACTTTATGCACTTCCTCTGTAATCCCTCCTGGAAAAGTAAGAACTTTGCTTTATGCACTTCCTCTGTAATCCCTCCTGGAAATGTAAGAACTTTACTTTATGCACTTCCTCTGTAATCCCTACTGGAAATGTAAGAACTTTACTTTATGCACTTCCTCTGTAATCCCTCCTGGAAATGTAAGAAATCTACTTTGTGCACTTCCTCTGTAATCCCTCCTGGAAATGTAAGAACGTTGTGCATTTCCTCTGTAATTCCTCCTGGAACTGTAAGAACTTTACTTTCTGCACTTCCCCTGTAATCCATCCTGGAAATGTAAGAACTTTACTTTGTGCACTTCCTCTGTAATTCCTCCTGGAAATGTAAGAACTTTACTTTGTGCACTTCCTCTGTAATCCCTCCTGGAAATGTAAGAAATCTACTTTGTGCACTTCCTCTGTAATCCCTCCTGGAAATGTAAGAACGTTGTGCACTTCCTCTGTAGTCCCTCCTGGAAATGTAAGAACTTTACTTTCTGCACTTCCCCTGTAATCCCTCCTGGAAATGTAAGGACTCTACTTTGTGCACTTCCTCTGTAGTCCCTCCTGGAAATGTAAGAACTTTACTTTGTGCACTTCCTCTGTAAATCCTCCTGGAAATGTAAGGACTCTACTTTGTGCACTTCCTCTTTTATTACTCCTGGAAATGTAAGAACTTTACTTTATGCACTTCCTCTGTAATCCCTCCTGGAAATGTAAGAACTTTACTTTATGCACTTCTTCTGTAATCCCTCCTGGAAATGTAAGAACTTTACTTTATGCACTTCCTCTGTAATCCCTCCTGGAAATGTAAGAACTTTATGCACTTCCTCTGTAATCCCTCCTGGAAATGCAAGAACTTTACTTCACTTCCTCCGTAATCCCTCCTGGAAATGTAAGAAATCTACTTTGTGCACTTCCTCTGTAATCCCTCCTGGAAATGTAAGAACGTTGTGCATTTCCTCTGTAATTCCTCCTGGAAATGTAAGAACTTTACTTTATGGACTTCCTCTGTAATCCCTCCTGGAAATGTAAGAACTTTACTTTTTGCACTTTCTCTGTAATTCCTCCTGGAAAAGTAAGAACTTTACTTTACGGACTTCCTCTGTAATTCCTCCTGGAAATGTAAGAACTTTACTTTATGCACTTCCTCTGTAATCCCTCCTGGAAATGTAAGAACTTTGCTTTATGCACTTCCTCTGTAATCCCTCCTGGAAATGTATGAACTTTACTTTATGCACTTCCTCTGTAATCCCTCCTGGAAATGTAAGAACTTTACTTTATGCACTTCCTCTGTAATCCCTCCTGGAAATGTAAGAACTTTACTTTATGCACTTCCTCTGTAATCCCTCCTGGAAATGAAAGAACTTTACTTCACTTCCTACGTAATCCCTCCTGGAAATGTAAGAAATCTACTTTGTGCACTTCCTCTGTAATCCCTCCTGGAAATGTAAGAACGTTGTGCACTTCCTCTGTAATTCCTCCTGGAAATGTCAGAACTTTACTTTATGGACTTGCTCTGTAATCCCTCCTGGAAATGTAAGAACTTTACTTTTTGCACTTCCTCTGTAATTCCTCCTGGAAATGTAAGAACTTTACTTTATGGACTTCCTCTGTAATTCCTCCTGGAAATGTAAGAACTTTGCTTTATGGACTTCTTCTGTAATCCCTCCTGGAAATGTATGAACTTTACTTTATGCACTTCCTCTGTAATCCCTCCTGGAAATGTAAGAACTTTACTTTATGAACTTCCTCTGTAATCCCTCCTGGAAACGTAAGAAATCTACTTTGTGCACTTCCTCTGTAATCCCTCCTGGAAATGTAAGAACGTTGTGCATTTCCTCTGTAATTCCTCCTGGAAATGTAAGAACTTTACTTTCTGCACTTCCCCTGTAATCCCTCCTGGAAATGTAAGAACTTTACTTTATGGACTTCCTCTGTAATTCCTCCTGGAAATGTAAGAACTTTACTTTATGCACTTCCTCTATAATCCCTCCTGGAAAAGTAAGAACTTTGCTTTATGCACTTCCTCTGTAATCCCTCCTGGAAATGTAAGAACTTTACTTTATGCACTTCCTCTGTAATCCCTCCTGGAAATGTAAGAACTTTACTTTATGCACTTCCTCTGTAATCCCTCCTGGAAATGTAAGAAATCTACTTTGTGCACTTCCTCTGTAATCCCTCCTGGAAATGTAAGAACGTTGTGCATTTCCTCTGTAATTCCTCCTGGAAATGTAAGAACTTTACTTTATGGACTTCCCCTGTAATCCCTCCTGGAAATGTAAGCACTCTACTTTGTGCACTTCCTCTGTAATCCCTCCTTGAAATGTAAGAACTTTACTTTGTGCACTTCCTCTGTAAATCCTCCTGGAAATGTAAGGACTCTACTTTGTGCACTTCCTCTTTTATTACTCCTGGAAATGTAAGAACTTTACTTTATGCACTTCCTCTGTAATCCCTCCTGGAAATGTAAGAACTTTACTTTATGCACTTCCTCTGTAATCCCTCCTGGAAATGTAAGAACTTTACTTTATGCACTTCCTCTGTAATCCCTCCTGGAAATGAAAGAACTTTACTTCACTTCCTACGTAATCCCTCCTGGAAATGTAAGAAATCTACTTTGTGCACTTCCTCTGTAATCCCTCCTGGAAATGTAAGAACGTTGTGCATTTCCTCTGTAATTCCTCCTGGAAATGTAAGAACTTTACTTTCTGCACTTCCCCTGTAATCCCTCCTGGAAATGTAAGGACTCTACTTTGTGCACTTCCTCAGTAATCCCTCCTGGAAATGTAAGAACTTTACTTTGTGCACTTCCTCTGTAAATCCTCCTGGAAATGTAAGGACTCTACTTTGTGCACTTCCTCTTTTATTACTCCTGAAAATGTAAGAACTTTACTTTATGCACTTCCTCTGTAATCCCTCCTGGAAATGTAAGAACTTTACTTTATGCACTTCCTCTGTAATCCCTCCTGGAAATGTAAGAACTTTACTTTATGCACTTCCTATGTAATCCCTCCTGGAAATGTAAGAACTTTATGCAATTCCTCTGTAATCCCTACTGGAAATGCAAGAACTTTACTTCACTTCCTCCGTAATCCCTCCTGGAAATGTAAGAAATCTACTTTGTGCACTTCCTCTGTAATCCCTCCTGGAAATGTAAGAACGTTGTGCATTTCCTCTGTAATTCCTCCTGGAAATGTAAGAACTTTACTTTATGGACTTCCTCTGTAATCCCTCCTGTAAATGTAAGAACTTTACTTTTTGCACTTCCTCTGTAATTCCTCCTGGAAATGTAAGAACTTTACTTTATGGACTTCCTCTGTAATTCCTCCTGGAAATGTAAGAACTTTACTTTATGCACTTCCTCTGTAATCCCTCCTGGAAAAGTAAGAACTTTGCTTTATGCACTTCCTCTGTAATCCCTCCTGGAAATGTAAGAACTTTACTTTATGCACTTCCTCTGTAATCCCTACTGGAAATGTAAGAACTTTACTTTATGCACTTCCTCTGTAATCCCTCCTGGAAATGTAAGAAATCTACTTTGTGCACTTCCTCTGTAATCCCTCCTGGAAATGTAAGAACGTTGTGCATTTCCTCTGTAATTCCTCCTGGAACTGTAAGAACTTTACTTTCTGCACTTCCCCTGTAATCCATCCTGGAAATGTAAGAACTTTACTTTGTGCACTTCCTCTGTAATTCCTCCTGGAAATGTAAGAACTTTACTTTGTGCACTTCCTCTGTAATCCCTCCTGGAAATGTAAGAAATCTACTTTGTGCACTTCCTCTGTAATCCCTCCTGGAAATGTAAGAACGTTGTGCACTTCCTCTGTAGTCCCTCCTGGAAATGTAAGAACTTTACTTTCTGCACTTCCCCTGTAATCCCTCCTGGAAATGTAAGGACTCTACTTTGTGCACTTCCTCTGTAGTCCCTCCTGGAAATGTAAGAACTTTACTTTGTGCACTTCCTCTGTAAATCCTCCTGGAAATGTAAGGACTCTACTTTGTGCACTTCCTCTTTTATTACTCCTGGAAATGTAAGAACTTTACTTTATGCACTTCCTCTGTAATCCCTCCTGGAAATGTAAGAACTTTACTTTATGCACTTCTTCTGTAATCCCTCCTGGAAATGTAAGAACTTTACTTTATGCACTTCCTCTGTAATCCCTCCTGGAAATGTAAGAACTTTATGCACTTCCTCTGTAATCCCTCCTGGAAATGCAAGAACTTTACTTCACTTCCTCCGTAATCCCTCCTGGAAATGTAAGAAATCTACTTTGTGCACTTCCTCTGTAATCCCTCCTGGAAATGTAAGAACGTTGTGCATTTCCTCTGTAATTCCTCCTGGAAATGTAAGAACTTTACTTTATGGACTTCCTCTGTAATCCCTCCTGGAAATGTAAGAACTTTACTTTTTGCACTTTCTCTGTAATTCCTCCTGGAAAAGTAAGAACTTTACTTTACGGACTTCCTCTGTAATTCCTCCTGGAAATGTAAGAACTTTACTTTATGCACTTCCTCTGTAATCCCTCCTGGAAATGTAAGAACTTTGCTTTATGCACTTCCTCTGTAATCCCTCCTGGAAATGTATGAACTTTACTTTATGCACTTCCTCTGTAATCCCTCCTGGAAATGTAAGAACTTTACTTTATGCACTTCCTCTGTAATCCCTCCTGGAAATGTAAGAAATCTACTTTGTGCACTTCCTCTGTAATCCCTCCTGGAAATGTAAGAACGTTGTGCATTTCCTCTGTAATTCCTCCTGGAAATGTAAGAACTTTACTTTATGGACTTCCCCTGTAATCCCTCCTGGAAATGTAAGCACTCTACTTTGTGCACTTCCTCTGTAATCCCTCCTTGAAATGTAAGAACTTTACTTTGTGCACTTCCTCTGTAAATCCTCCTGGAAATGTAAGGACTCTACTTTGTGCACTTCCTCTTTTATTACTCCTGGAAATGTAAGAACTTTACTTTATGCACTTCCTCTGTAATCCCTCCTGGAAATGTAAGAACTTTACTTTATGCACTTCCTCTGTAATCCCTCCTGGAAATGTAAGAACTTTACTTTATGCACTTCCTCTGTAATCCCTCCTGGAAATGAAAGAACTTTACTTCACTTCCTACGTAATCCCTCCTGGAAATGTAAGAAATCTACTTTGTGCACTTCCTCTGTAATCCCTCCTGGAAATGTAAGAACGTTGTGCATTTCCTCTGTAATTCCTCCTGGAAATGTAAGAACTTTACTTTCTGCACTTCCCCTGTAATCCCTCCTGGAAATGTAAGGACTCTACTTTGTGCACTTCCTCAGTAATCCCTCCTGGAAATGTAAGAACTTTACTTTGTGCACTTCCTCTGTAAATCCTCCTGGAAATGTAAGGACTCTACTTTGTGCACTTCCTCTTTTATTACTCCTGAAAATGTAAGAACTTTACTTTATGCACTTCCTCTGTAATCCCTCCTGGAAATGTAAGAACTTTACTTTATGCACTTCCTCTGTAATCCCTCCTGGAAATGTAAGAACTTTACTTTATGCACTTCCTATGTAATCCCTCCTGGAAATGTAAGAACTTTATGCAATTCCTCTGTAATCCCTACTGGAAATGCAAGAACTTTACTTCACTTCCTCCGTAATCCCTCCTGGAAATGTAAGAAATCTACTTTGTGCACTTCCTCTGTAATCCCTCCTGGAAATGTAAGAACGTTGTGCATTTCCTCTGTAATTCCTCCTGGAAATGTAAGAACTTTACTTTATGGACTTCCTCTGTAATCCCTCCTGTAAATGTAAGAACTTTACTTTTTGCACTTCCTCTGTAATTCCTCCTGGAAATGTAAGAACTTTACTTTATGGACTTCCTCTGTAATTCCTCCTGGAAATGTAAGAACTTTACTTTATGCACTTCCTCTGTAATCCCTCCTGGAAAAGTAAGAACTTTGCTTTATGCACTTCCTCTGTAATCCCTCCTGGAAATGTAAGAACTTTACTTTATGCACTTCCTCTGTAATCCCTACTGGAAATGTAAGAACTTTACTTTATGCACTTCCTCTGTAATCCCTCCTGGAAATGTAAGAAATCTACTTTGTGCACTTCCTCTGTAATCCCTCCTGGAAATGTAAGAACGTTGTGCATTTCCTCTGTAATTCCTCCTGGAACTGTAAGAACTTTACTTTCTGCACTTCCCCTGTAATCCATCCTGGAAATGTAAGAACTTTACTTTGTGCACTTCCTCTGTAATTCCTCCTGGAAATGTAAGAACTTTACTTTGTGCACTTCCTCTGTAATCCCTCCTGGAAATGTAAGAAATCTACTTTGTGCACTTCCTCTGTAATCCCTCCTGGAAATGTAAGAACGTTGTGCACTTCCTCTGTAGTCCCTCCTGGAAATGTAAGAACTTTACTTTCTGCACTTCCCCTGTAATCCCTCCTGGAAATGTAAGGACTCTACTTTGTGCACTTCCTCTGTAGTCCCTCCTGGAAATGTAAGAACTTTACTTTGTGCACTTCCTCTGTAAATCCTCCTGGAAATGTAAGGACTCTACTTTGTGCACTTCCTCTTTTATTACTCCTGGAAATGTAAGAACTTTACTTTATGCACTTCCTCTGTAATCCCTCCTGGAAATGTAAGAACTTTACTTTATGCACTTCTTCTGTAATCCCTCCTGGAAATGTAAGAACTTTACTTTATGCACTTCCTCTGTAATCCCTCCTGGAAATGTAAGAACTTTATGCACTTCCTCTGTAATCCCTCCTGGAAATGCAAGAACTTTACTTCACTTCCTCCGTAATCCCTCCTGGAAATGTAAGAAATCTACTTTGTGCACTTCCTCTGTAATCCCTCCTGGAAATGTAAGAACGTTGTGCATTTCCTCTGTAATTCCTCCTGGAAATGTAAGAACTTTACTTTATGGACTTCCTCTGTAATCCCTCCTGGAAATGTAAGAACTTTACTTTTTGCACTTTCTCTGTAATTCCTCCTGGAAAAGTAAGAACTTTACTTTACGGACTTCCTCTGTAATTCCTCCTGGAAATGTAAGAACTTTACTTTATGCACTTCCTCTGTAATCCCTCCTGGAAATGTAAGAACTTTGCTTTATGCACTTCCTCTGTAATCCCTCCTGGAAATGTATGAACTTTACTTTATGCACTTCCTCTGTAATCCCTCCTGGAAATGTAAGAACTTTACTTTATGCACTTCCTCTGTAATCCCTCCTGGAAACGTAAGAAATCTACTTTGTGCACTTCCTCTGTAATCCCTCCTGGAAATGTAAGAACGTTGTGCATTTCCTCTGTAATTCCTCCTGGAAATGTAAGAACTTTACTTTCTGCACTTCCCCTGTAATCCCTCCTGGAAATGTAAGAACTTTACTTTATGCACTTCCTCTGTAATCCCTCCTGGAAAAGTAAGAACTTTGCTTTATGCACTTCCTCTGTAATCCCTCCTGGAAATGTAAGAACTTTACTTTATGCACTTCCTCTGTAATCCCTCCTGGAAATGTAAGAACTTTACTTTATGCACTTCCTCTGTAATCCCTCCTGGAAATGTAAGAAATCTACTTTGTGCACTTCCTCTGTAATCCCTCCTGGAAATGTAAGAACGTTGTGCATTTCATCTGTAATTCCTCCTGGAAATGTAAGAACTTTACTTTCTGCACTTCCCCTGTAATCCCTCCTGGAAATGTAAGGACTCTACTTTGTGCACTTCCTCTGTAGTCCCTCCTGGAAATGTAAGAACTTTACTTTGTGCACTTTCTCTGTAAATCCTCCTGGAAATGTAAGGACTCTACTTTGTGCACTTCCTCTTTAATTACTCCTGGAAATGTAAGAACTTTACTTTATGCACTTCCTCTATAATCCCTCCTGGAAATGTAAGAGCTTTACTATATGCACTTCCTCTGTAATCCCTCCTGGAAATGTAAGAACCTTACTTTATGCACTTCCTCTGTAATCCCTCTTGGAAATGTAAGAATTTTACTTTTTGCACTTCCTCTGTAAATCCTCCTGGAAATGTAAGAACTCTACTTTGTGCACATCCCCTGTAATCCCTCCTGGAAATGTAAGGACTCCACTTTCTGCACTTCCTTGTTAATTCCCCCTGGAAATGTAAGAACTTTACTTTATGCACTTCCTCTGTAATCCCTCCTGGAAATGTAAGAACTTTACTTTTTGCACTTCCTCTGTAATCCCTCCTGGAAATGTAAGAACTCTACTTTATGCACTTCCTCTGTAATCTCTCCTGGAAATGTAAGAACTTTACTTTATGCACTTCCTCTGTAATCCCTCCTGGAAATGTTAGACCTTTACTTTATGCACTTCCTCTGTAATCTCTCCTGGAAATGTAAGAAATCTACTTTCTGCTCTTCCTCTGTAATCCCTCCTGGAAATGTAAGAACATTGTGCATTTCCTCTGTAATTCCTCCTGGAAATGTAAGAACTTTACTTTCTGCACTTCCCCTGTAATCCCTCCTGGAAATGTAAGGACTCTACTTTGTGCACTTCCTCTGTAATCCCCCCTGGAAATGTAAGAACTTTACTTTGTGCACTTCCTCTGTAAATCCTCCTGGAAATGTAAGGACTCTACTTTGTGCACTTCCTCTTTAATTACTCCTGGAAATGTAAGAACTTTAATTTATGCACTTCCTCTGTAATCCCTCCTGGAAATGTAAGAACTCTACTTTCTGCACTTCCCCTGTAATCCCTCCTGGAAATGTAAGAATTTTACTTTATGCACTTCCTCTGTAATCCCTCCTGGAAATGTAAGAACTTTACTTTATGCACTTCCTCTGTAATCCCTCCTGAAATTTAAGAACTCTACTTTGTGCACATCCCCTGTAATCCCTCCTGGAAATGTAAGTACTTTACTTTATGCATTTCCTCTGTAATCCCTCCTGGAAATGTAAGAACTTTACTTTATGCACTTCCTCTGTAATCCCTCCTGGAAATGTAAGAACTTTACTTTATGCACTTCCTCTGTAATCCCTCCTGAAATTTAAGAACTCTACTTTGTGCACATCCCCTGTAATCCCTCCTGGAAATGTAAGAACTTTACTTTATGCATTTCCTCTGTAATCCCTCCTGGAAATGTAAGAACTTTACTTTATGCACTTCCTCTGTAATCCGTCCTGGAAATGTAAGAACTTTACTTTATGCACTTCCTCTGTAATCCCTCCTGGAAATGTACGAACTTTACTTTATGCACTTCCTCTGTAATCCCTCCTGGAAATGTAAGAACTCTACTTTGTGCACATCCCCTGTAATCCCTCCTGGAAATGTAAGAATTTTACTTTATGCACTTCCTCTGTAAATCCTCCTGGAAAAGTAAGAACTCTACTTTGTGCATATCGCCTGTAATCCCTCCTGGAAATGTAAGAACTTTACTTTATGCACTTCCTCTGTAATCCCTCCTGGAAATGTAAGGATTTTACTTTATGCACTTCCTCTGTAATCCCTCCTGGAAATGTAAGAATTTTACTTTTTGCACTTCCTCTGTAAATCCTCCTGGAAATGTAAGAACTCTACTTTGTGCACATCCCCTGTAATCCCTCCTGGAAATGTAAGGACTCCACTTTCTGCACTTCCTCTTTAATTCCCCCTGGAAATGTAAGAACTTTACTTTATGCACTTCCTCTGTAATCCCTCCTGGAAATGTAAGAACTTTACTTTTTGCACTTCCTCTGTAATCCCTCCTGGAAATGTAAGAACTCTACTTTATGCACTTCCTCTGTAATCCCTCCTGGAAATGTAAGAACTCTACTTTGTGCATTTCCTCTTTAATTCCTCATGGAAATGTGAGAACTTTACTTTATGCATTTCCTCTGTAATCCCTCCTGGAAATGTAAGAACTTTACTTTTTACACTACCTCTGTAAATACTCCTGGAAATGTAAGATCTCTACTTTGTGCACATCCCCTGTAATCCCTCCTGGAAATGTAAGGACTCTACTTTCTGCACTTCCTCTTTAATTCCTCATGGAAATGTAAGAACTTTACTATATGCACTTCCTCTGTAATCCCTCCTGGAAATGTAAGAACTTTACTTTGTGCACTTCCTCTGTAAATCCTCCTGGAAATGTAAGGACTCTACTTTGTGCACTTCCTCTTTAATTACTCCTGGAAATGTAAGAACTTTACTTTATGCACTTCCTCTGTAATCCCCCCTGGAAATGTAAGAACTTTACTTTATGCACTTCCTCTGTAATCCCTCCTGGAATTGTAAGAACTTTACTTTATGCACTTCCTCTGTAATCCCTCCTGGAAATGTAAGAAATCTACTTTGTGCACTTCCTCTGTAATCCCTCCTGGAAATGTAAGAACTTTACTTTATGCCCTTCCTCTGTAATCCCTCCTGGAAATGTAAGAACTTTACTTTATGCACTTCCTCTGTAATCCCTCCTGGAAATGTAAGAAATCTACTTTGTGCTCTTCCTCTGTAATCCCTCCTGGAAATGTAAGAACGTTGTGCATTTCCTCTGTAATTCCTCCTGGAAATGTAAGAACTTTACTTTCTGCACTTCCCCTGTAATCCCTCCTGGAAATGTAAGGACTCTACTTTGTGCACTTCCTCTGTAGTCCCTCCTGGAAATGTAAGAACTTTACTTTCTGCACTTCCCCTGTAATCCCTCCTGGAAATGTAAGGACTCTACTTTGTGCACTTCCTCTGTAGTCCCTCCTGGAAATGTAAGAACTTTACTTTGTGCACTTCCTCTGTAAATCCTCCTGGAAATGTAAGGACTCTACTTTGTGCACTTCCTCTTTTATTACTCCTGGAAATGTAAGAACTTTACTTTATGCACTTCCTCTGTAATCCCTCCTGGAAATGTAAGAACTTTACTTTATGCACTTCCTCTGTAATCCCTCCTGGAAATGTAAGAACTTTACTTTATGCACTTCCTCTGTAATCCCTCCTGGAAATGTAAGAACTTTATGCACTTCCTCTGTAATCCCTCCTGGAAATGCAAGAACTTTACGTCACTTCCTCCGTAATCCCTCCTGGAAATGTAAGAAATCTACTTTGTGCACTTCCTCTGTAATCCCTCCTGGAAATGTAAGAACGTTGTGCATTTCCTCTGTAATTCCTCCTGGAAATGTAAGAACTTCACTTTATGGACTTCCTCTGTAATCCCTCTTGGAAATGTAAGAACTTTACTTTTTGCACTTCCTCTGTAATTCCTCCTGGAAATGTAAGAACTTTACTTTATGGACTTCCTCTGTAATCCCTCCTGGAAATGTAAGAACTTTACTTTTTGCACTTCCTCTGTAATTCCTCCTGGAAATGTAAGAACTTTACCTTATGCACTTCCTCTGTAATCCCTCCTGGAAATGTAAGAACTTTGCTTTATGCACTTCCTCTGTAATCCCTCCTGGAAATGTATGAACTTTACTTTATGCACTTCCACTGTAATCCCTCCTGGAAATGTAAGAAATCTACTTTGTGCACTTCCTCTGTAATCCCTCCTGGAAATGTAAGAACTTTACTTTTTGCACTTCCTCTGTAAATCCTCCTGGAAATGTAAGAACTCTACTTTGTGCACATCCCCTGTAATCCCTCCTGGAAATGTAAGGACTCCACTTTCTGCACTTCCTCGTTAATTCCCCCTGGAAATGTAAGAACTTTACTTTATGCACTTCCTCTGTAATCCCTCCTGGAAATGTAAGAACTTTACTTTTTGCACTTCCTCTGTAATCCCTCCTGGAAATGTAAGAACTCTACTTTATGCACTTCCTCTGTAATCTCTCCTGGAAATGTAAGAACTTTACTTTATGCACTTCCTCTGTAATCCCTCCTGGAAATGTAAGACCTTTACTTTATGCACTTCCTCTGTAATCTCTCCTGGAAATGTAAGAAATCTACTTTGTGCTCTTCCTCTGTAATCCCTCCTGGAAATGTAAGAACATTGTGCATTTCCTCTGTAATTCCTCCTGGAAATGTAAGAACTTTACTTTCTGCACTTCCCCTGTAATCCCTCCTGGAAATGTAAGGACTCTACTTTGTGCACTTCCTCTGTAATCCCTCCTGGAAATGTAAGAACTTTACTTTGTGCACTTCCTCTGTAAATCCTCCTGGAAATATAAGGACTCTACTTTGTGCACCTCCTCTTTAATTACTCCTGGAAATGTAAGAACTTTAATTTATGGACTTCCTCTGTAATCCCTCCTGGAAATGTAAGAACTTTACTTTATGCACTTCCTCTGTAATCCCTCCTGGAAATGTAAGAATTTTACTTTATGCACTTCCTCTGTAATCCCTCCTGGAAATGTAAGAACTTTACTTTATGCACTTCCTCTGTAATCCCTCCTGAAATTTAAGAACTCTACTTTGTGCACATCCCCTGTAATCCCTCCTGGAAATGTAAGAACTTTACTTTATGCATTTCCTCTGTAATCCCTCCTGGAAATGTAAGAACTTTACTTTATGCACTTCCTCTGTAATCCCTCCTGGAAATGTAAGAACTTTACTTTATGCACTTCCTCTGTAATCCGTCCTGGAAATGTAAGAACTTTACTTTATGCACTTCCTCTGTAATCCCTCCTGGAAATGTAAGAACTTTACTTTATGCACTTCCTCTGTAATCCCTCCTGGAAATGTAAGAACTCTACTTTGTGCACATCCCCTGTAATCCCTCCTGGAAATGTAAGAATTTTACTTTATGCACTTCCTCTGTAAATCCTCCTGGAAAAGTAAGAACTCTACTTTGTGCATATCCCCTGTAATCCCTCCTGGAAATGTAAGAACTTTACTTTATGCACTTCCTCTGTAATCCCTCCTGGAAATGTAAGAATTTTACTTTATGCACTTCCTCTGTAATCCCTCCTGGAAATGTAAGAACTCTACTTTATGCACTTCCTCTGTAATCTCTCCTGGAAATGTAAGAACTTTACTTTATGCACTTCCTCTGTAATCCCTCCTGGAAATGTAAGACCTTTACTTTATGCACTTCCTCTGTAATCTCTCCTGGAAATGTAAGAAATCTACTTTGTGCTCTTCCTCTGTAATCCCTCCTGGAAATGTAAGAACATTGTGAATTTCCTCTGTAATTCCTCCTGGAAATGTAAGAACTTTACTTTCTGCACTTCCCCTGTAATCCCTCCTGGAAATGTAAGGACTCTACTTTGTGCACTTCCTCTGTAATCCCTCCTGGAAATGTAAGAAGTTTACTTTGTGCACTTCCTCTGTAAATCCTCCTGGAAATGTAATGACTCTACTTTGTGCACTTCCTCTTTAATTACTCCTGGAAATGTAAGAACTTTAATTTATGCACTTCCTCTGTAATCCCTCCTGGAAATGTAAGAACTTTACTTTATGCACTTCCTCTGTAATCCCTCCTGGAAATGTAAGAATTTTACTTTATGCACTTCCTCTGTAATCCCTCCTGGAAATGTAAGAACTTTACTTTATGCACTTCCTCTGTAATCCCTCCTGAAATTTAAGAACTCTACTTTGTGCACATCCCCTGTAATCCCTCCTGGAAATGTAAGAACTTTACTTTATGCATTTCCTCTGTAATCCCTCCTGGAAATGTAAGAACTTTACTTTATGCACTTCCTCTGTAATCCCTCCTGGAAATGTAAGAACTTTACTTTATGCACTTCCTCTGTAATCCCTCCTGAAATTTAAGAACTCTACTTTGTGCACATCCCCTGTAATCCCTCCTGGAAATGTAAGAACTTTACTTTATGCATTTCCTCCGTAATCCCTCCTGGAAATGTAAGAACTTTACTTTATGCACTTCCTCTGTAATCTGTCCTGGAAATGTAAGAACTTTACTTTATGCACTTCCTCTGTAATCCCTCCTGGAAATGTAAGAACTTTACTTTATGCACTTCCTCTGTAATCCCTCCTGGAAATGTAAGAACTCTACTTTGTGCACATCCCCTGTAATCCCTCCTGGAAATGTAAGAATTTTACTTTATGCACTTCCTCTGTAAATCCTCCTGGAAAAGTAAGAACTCTACTTTGTGCATATCCCCTGTAATCCCTCCTGGAAATGTAAGAACTTTACTTTATGCACTTCCTCTGTAATCCCTCCTGGAAATGTAAGAATTTTACTTTATGCACTTCCTCTGTAATCCCTCCTGGAAATGTAAGAATTTTACTTTTTGCACTTCCTCTGTAAATCCTCCTGGAAATGTAAGAACTCTACTTTGTGCACATCCCCTGTAATCCCTCCTGGAAATGTAAGGACTCCACTTTCTGCACTTCCTCTTTAATTCCCCCTGGAAATGTAAGAACTTTACTTTATGCACTTCCTCTGTAATCCCTCCTGGAAATGTAAGAACTTTACTTTTTGCACTTCCTCTGTAATCCCTCCTGGAAATGTAAGAACTCTACTTTATGCACTTCCTCTGTAATCCCTCCTGGAAATGTAAGAACTCTACTTTGTGCATTTCCTCTTTAATTCCTCATGGAAATGTGAGAACTTTACTTTATGCATTTCCTCTGTAATCCCTCCTGGAAATGTAAGAACTTTACTTTTTGCACTTCCTCTGTAAATACTCCTGGAAATGTAAGATCTCTACTTTGTGCACATCCCCTGTAATCCCTCCTGGAAATGTAAGGACTCTACTTTGTGCACTTCCTCTGTAATCCCTCCTGGAAATGTAAGGACTCTACTTTCTGCACTTCCTCTTTAATTCCTCATGGAAATGTAAGAACTTTACTATATGCACTTCCTCTGTAATCCCTCCTGGAATTGCAAGAACTTTACTTTGTGCACTTCCTCTGTAAATCCTCCTGGAAATGTAAGGACTCTACTTTGTGCACTTCCTCTTTAATTACTCCTGGAAATGTAAGAACTTTACTTTATGCACTTCCTCTGTAATCCCCCCTGGAAATGTAAGAACTTTACTTTATGCACTTCCTCTGTAATCCCTCCTGGAATTGTAAGAACTTTACTTTATGCACTTCCTCTGTAATCCCTCCTGGAAATGTAAGACCTTTACTTTATGCACTTCCTCTGTAATCTCTCCTGGAAATGTAAGAAATCTACTTTGTGCTCTTCCTCTGTAATCCCTCCTGGAAATGTAAGAACATTGTGCATTTCCTCTGTAATTCCTCCTGGAAATGTAAGAACTTTACTTTCTGCACTTCCCCTGTAATCCCTCCTGGAAATGTAAGGACTCTACTTTGTGCACTTCCTCTGTAATCCCTCCTGGAAATGTAAGAACTTTACTTTGTGCACTTCCTCTGTAAATCCTCCTGGAAATATAAGGACTCTACTTTGTGCACTTCCTCTTTAATTACTCCTGGAAATGTAAGAACTTTAATTTATGCACTTCCTCTGTAATCCCTCCTGGAAATGTAAGAACTTTACTTTATGCACTTCCTCTGTAATCCCTCCTGGAAATGTAAGAATTTTACTTTATGCACTTCCTCTGTAATCCCTCCTGGAAATGTAAGAACTTTACTTTATGCACTTCCTCTGTAATCCCTCCTGAAATTTAAGAACTCTACTTTGTGCACATCCCCTGTAATCCCTCCTGGAAATGTAAGAACTTTACTTTATGCATTTCCTCTGTAATCCCTCCTGGAAATGTAAGAACTTTACTTTATGCACTTCCTCTGTAATCCCTCCTGGAAATGTAAGAACTTTACTTTATGCACTTCCTCTGTAATCCGTCCTGGAAATGTAAGAACTTTACTTTATGCACTTCCTCTGTAATCCCTCCTGGAAATGTAAGAACTTTACTTTATGCACTTCCTCTGTAATCCCTCCTGGAAATGTAAGAACTCTACTTTGTGCACATCCCCTGTAATCCCTCCTGGAAATGTAAGAATTTTACTTTATGCACTTCCTCTGTAAATCCTCCTGGAAAAGTAAGAACTCTACTTTGTGCATATCCCCTGTAATCCCTCCTGGAAATGTAAGAACTTTACTTTATGCACTTCCTCTGTAATCCCTCCTGGAAATGTAAGAATTTTACTTTATGCACTTCCTCTGTAATCCCTCCTGGAAATGTAAGAACTCTACTTTATGCACTTCCTCTGTAATCTCTCCTGGAAATGTAAGAACTTTACTTTATGCACTTCCTCTGTAATCCCTCCTGGAAATGTAAGACCTTTACTTTATGCACTTCCTCTGTAATCTCTCCTGGAAATGTAAGAAATCTACTTTGTGCTCTTCCTCTGTAATCCCTCCTGGAAATGTAAGAACATTGTGCATTTCCTCTGTAATTCCTCCTGGAAATGTAAGAACTTTACTTTCTGCACTTCCCCTGTAATCCCTCCTGGAAATGTAAGGACTCTACTTTGTGCACTTCCTCTGTAATCCCTCCTGGAAATGTAAGAAGTTTACTTTGTGCACTTCCTCTGTAAATCCTCCTGGAAATGTAATGACTCTACTTTGTGCACTTCCTCTTTAATTACTCCTGGAAATGTAAGAACTTTAATTTATGCACTTCCTCTGTAATCCCTCCTGGAAATGTAAGAACTTTACTTTATGCACTTCCTCTGTAATCCCTCCTGGAAATGTAAGAATTTTACTTTATGCACTTCCTCTGTAATCCCTCCTGGAAATGTAAGAACTTTACTTTATGCACTTCCTCTGTAATCCCTCCTGAAATTTAAGAACTCTACTTTGTGCACATCCCCTGTAATCCCTCCTGGAAATGTAAGAACTTTACTTTATGCATTTCCTCTGTAATCCCTCCTGGAAATGTAAGAACTTTACTTTATGCACTTCCTCTGTAATCCCTCCTGGAAATGTAAGAACTTTACTTTATGCACTTCCTCTGTAATCCCTCCTGAAATTTAAGAACTCTACTTTGTGCACATCCCCTGTAATCCCTCCTGGAAATGTAAGAACTTTACTTTATGCATTTCCTCTGTAATCCCTCCTGGAAATGTAAGAACTTTACTTTATGCACTTCCTCTGTAATCTGTCCTGGAAATGTAAGAACTTTACTTTATGCACTTCCTCTGTAATCCCTCCTGGAAATGTAAGAACTTTACTTTATGCACTTCCTCTGTAATCCCTCCTGGAAATGTAAGAACTCTACTTTGTGCACATCCCCTGTAATCCCTCCTGGAAATGTAAGAATTTTACTTTATGCACTTCCTCTGTAAATCCTCCTGGAAAAGTAAGAACTCTACTTTGTGCATATCCCCTGTAATCCCTCCTGGAAATGTAAGAACTTTACTTTATGCACTTCCTCTGTAATCCCTCCTGGAAATGTAAGAATTTTACTTTATGCACTTCCTCTGTAATCCCTCCTGGAAATGTAAGAATTTTACTTTTTGCACTTCCTCTGTAAATCCTCCTGGAAATGTAAGAACTCTACTTTGTGCACATCCCCTGTAATCCCTCCTGGAAATGTAAGGACTCCACTTTCTGCACTTCCTCTTTAATTCCCCCTGGAAATGTAAGAACTTTACTTTATGCACTTCCTCTGTAATCCCTCCTGGAAATGTAAGAACTTTACTTTTTGCACTTCCTCTGTAATCCCTCCTGGAAATGTAAGAACTCTACTTTATGCACTTCCTCTGTAATCCCTCCTGGAAATGTAAGAACTCTACTTTGTGCATTTCCTCTTTAATTCCTCATGGAAATGTGAGAACTTTACTTTATGCATTTCCTCTGTAATCCCTCCTGGAAATGTAAGAACTTTACTTTTTGCACTTCCTCTGTAAATACTCCTGGAAATGTAAGATCTCTACTTTGTGCACATCCCCTGTAATCCCTCCTGGAAATGTAAGGACTCTACTTTGTGCACTTCCTCTGTAATCCCTCCTGGAAATGTAAGGACTCTACTTTCTGCACTTCCTCTTTAATTCCTCATGGAAATGTAAGAACTTTACTATATGCACTTCCTCTGTAATCCCTCCTGGAATTGCAAGAACTTTACTTTGTGCACTTCCTCTGTAAATCCTCCTGGAAATGTAAGGACTCTACTTTGTGCACTTCCTCTTTAATTACTCCTGGAAATGTAAGAACTTTACTTTATGCACTTCCTCTGTAATCCCCCCTGGAAATGTAAGAACTTTACTTTATGCACTTCCTCTGTAATCCCTCCTGGAATTGTAAGAACTTTACTTTATGCACTTACACTGTAATCCCTCCTGGAAATGTAAGAAATCTACTTTGTGCACTTCCTCTGTAATCCCTCCTGGAAATGTAAGAACTTTACTTTATGCCCTTCCTCTGTAATCCCTCCTGGAAATGTAAGAACTTTACTTTATGCACTTCCTCTGTAATCCCTCCTGGAAATGTAAGAAATCTACTTTGTGCACTTCCTCTGTAATCCCTCCTGGAAATGTAAGAACGTTGTGCATTTCCTCTGTAATTCCTCCTGGAAATGTAAGAGCTTTAGTTTATGCCCTTCCTCTGTAATCCCTCCTGGAAATGTAAGAACTTTACTTTTTGCACTTCCTCTGTAAATACTCCTGGAAATGTAACGACTGTACTTTGTGCGCTTCCTTTTTAATTCCTCATGGAAATGTAAGAACTTTACTATACGCACTTCCTCTGTAATCCCTCCTGGAAATGTAAGGACTAGTGTTGAGCGAACATGCTCGACACTGCCCGGTACTCGCCCGAGCATCACGCTATTCGGGATGTTCGGCGAGCACCGAGCATTTCCGGGTTACTCGGGCGGGAGCTCGGGTCTCCGCCCTGCATGTTTGGCGCTCTTTACAGAGCCAATGAACATGCAGGGATTGCCAGCCAGTCACTGTAATGCCGCAGCCATGTTGTTTGTGGGCATTACAGTGATTGGCTGGCCGCACAGCGTCACCTCGAGTATTTAAAACCGGGTGCCGCCATCTTGGACACAGTCGCTCCGGATCAGACAGTGTAGGGACAGCGCTGCTGATTTAGGGAGAGATATATCCTGCAAAATAGATAGTGTAGGGTCTGTAAAGGCTGCCAGATCAAACAAACAGTCCTTCTCAGGACTAATATCCATCCCAGGTATATCAGGCAGGCAGGCTGTATAGGAGACGCAGTGGTTATACCAGCAAACGCTGCATTACAGTCCTGTGTGCTGCTCCTGTTGCTGAAATTGCTGGACTTAGCTCCAGGTCCCGGGGGCCAGGAAAAATCCTTTTTTTCTATCAAAATCCTCTTTTTTTTTCCTCCTTCACAATGTACAAATACCCATCTTATTAACCTTTTGGTGTCCCGTCCCCCCCCCAAAAAAAAGTGTGCCTCTGATTTTTCAGACACAAATATATCTGTTGAAAATAGTCTGGTGTAGGCCAGAGAAACAGAAGTGTGGTTTTGCAGTTCTATGGGCCATTTGTATCTAAAAAAAACAGTTTGAGTGTGTCGCTCAGCCGCAAATATATATATATATTTTAAAAAGCCTGGTATACACCAGTAAATTATTACTGTGGTTTTGATGTTCCACGGTAAAACATCTCTATTATCCTGTTTTTGGCATTTTTTGCTGTATAAAAATAATAATAGTGTCTCCCTGATTTTTCAGACACAAATATATCTGTTGAAAATAGTCTGGTGTAGGCCAGAGAGACAGAAGTGTGCTTTTGCTGTTCCACGGTAAAAAATCTCTATTATCCTGCTTTTTGCATTTTTTGCTGTAAAAAAAAAAAAAATAGTGTCTCCCTGATTTTTCAGACACAAATATATCTGTTGAAAATAGTCTGGTGTAGGCCCGAGAAATACAAGTGTGGTTTTGCAGTTCCACGGTACAAACCTCTGTATTATCCACTTTTGGGCCATTTGTATCTAAAAAAAACAGTTTGAGTGTGTCGCTCACTGTTCAGCCGCAAATATATATATATTTTAAAAAGCCTGGTATACACCAGTAAATTATTACTGTGGTTTTGATGTTCCACGGTAAAACATCTCTATTATCCTGTTTTTGGCATTTTTTGCTGTATAAAAATAATAATAGTGTCTCCCTGATTTTTCAGACACAAATATATCTGTTGAAAATAGTCTGGTGTAGGCCCAAGAAATACAAGTGTGGTTTTGCAGTTCCACGGTACAAACCTCTGTATTATCCACTTTTGGGCCATTTGTATCTAAATAAAACAGTTTGAGTGTGTCGCTCACTGTTCAGCCGCAAATATATATATATTTTAAAAAGCCTGGTATACACCAGTAAATTATAACTGTGGTTTTGCTGTTCCACGGTAAAAAAATCTCTATTATTCATATTTTGGTAGTTTTTTCCGTAAAGAAAAACAGTAGTGTCTCCTAACTGTTGTGACACAAAAATATATCTGTTGAAAATAGTCTTGTGTAGGCCCGACATCCCAGTGTGGTTTCGCAGTTCCACGGGTCAAATCGCTGTACTATCCAGTTTTGGGCCTTTGGTATCTAAAAAAAAAAGCAGTTTGAGTGTGTCGCTCACTGTTCAGCCGCAAATATCTCTATTTAAAAAAGTGTGGTATACCCCAGTAAACAATAACTGTGGTTTTCCTCTGCCACAGTTCTAATCTACTCTTTATTACCCTTTTTCCATTGATAGTGCAAGTGTAAGCTATTTTACTTCATTTATAATGGGCAAGGCGCGTGGCAAGGGACGTGGAAGTGGACGTTCTGTGATGGTTCGTGCAGAGGACGGCGCCGTGGCCAAGGTGAAAATGTGCCACAACCAACAGCCACATCTTCTCGCTCCCACTTCTTGACCGAATTACTAGGGAAGCACAGAACAACACCAGTATTGAGAACTGATCAGTGTGAACAGGTTATTAATTGGATAGCAGACAATACTTCCAGTTACCTGGGCACCACCACCTCCGGTCTGTCTTCCACACGGTCAACTCTTAGTAGCCGTGAGTCTCGACCGCATACTCCTCCTCACCCTGATGCTCCTTCCTCCCACCATGCCGAGTGTCGTCAGACAGCAAGTGATCCCACACTTGGACACTCTGAAGAGCTGTTCACTGGTCCATTTCCATATTTGGGCCCCTCGCCTGATACGCTTGAAGTGGTGGCAGAGGAGATCCCATGTTGCGATGCCCAAATATTTGAACAGCCACGGCCACAGGAAGTCGACGTTGGCAATCTGTCACAAGAGGTGGACGATGACGAGACACAATTGCCAGGAAGTGAGGAGGAGGATCGTGGTGCGCAAGTGGAAGAGGAGGAGGTGGTGGATGATCTAGTAACTGACCCAACGTGGAAGGAGGACATGCAGAGTGAGGCCAGCAGCACACAGGGGGAGGGAGGCAGAGTACCCCAACAGGCAGGAAGAAGCAGTGTGGTGGCCGCAGACAGAAGGCAGGCAACCGTTCCCCGTAACACCAACACGAGGGACGTTGCCAGTACAAGCGGTAGGTCTTCCAGAGTCTGGAATTTTTTTAAAGACTCTGCTGATAACCCCAAAAAGGCCATATGTTCCACCTGCCATGCCAGCATCAGCAGGGGTGACAAAACTACCAGCCTGACCACCACCAGCATGATCAGGCACATGGCAGCAAAGCACCCGACTTTGTGGGGCGAAACCCAGGGTCCACGACAAGTGTCAGCGGGTGTCACCACTGCTTCTTCCACTGTTGTGCGTGCAATAGAACCCCCTGTTGTGTGTGCAAGGCAATCCCCTGTCCATACTGCATGTAAAAATGCCCCCTCCTCTCAGTCTTCACTTGTTATGGCAGTTTCTCAAGAAACAGCATCAACGTCCACGTCCACGTCCCACCGCAGCGTTCAATTGTCCATATCCCAGACCTTTGAACGAAAGCGGAAATTCGCAGCTAACGCCCCACAGGCCACAGTCCTAAATTCGCACATTTCACGACTGCTTGCATTGGAAATGCTGCCTTTTAGGCTGGTGGAGACGGAATCCTTCCGCAATCTTATGGCGGTGGCCGTCCCTCGGTACTCGGTCCCCAGCCGACACTATTTTGCCCGGTGTGCCATCCCCGCACTACACAAGCACGTGTCCCAAAGCATCTGCCGTGCCCTCAACAACGCAGTTACTGGGAGAGTCCACCTGACAACGGACACGTGGACAAGTGCTTGTGGCCAGGGACGGTACATCTCTCTGACGGCACACTGGGTAAACATAGTGGAAGCCGGGACCCAGTCGGACCTTGGGATGGAACACATCCTCCCCACACCGAGGATTGCGGGCCCTATGTCAGTCAGAGTTGCCCCCACAGTGTAC
Source organism: Phyllobates terribilis (assembly GCF_046119375.1). Classification (NCBI taxonomy): domain Eukaryota; kingdom Metazoa; phylum Chordata; class Amphibia; order Anura; family Dendrobatidae; genus Phyllobates; species Phyllobates terribilis. Next base: position 565,897 of record NW_027362940.1, on the reverse strand, counting down.
AGCTCCTGCGCATCCTCCTCCTCCTCATGTTCAGCCTCCCTCTCAGATATCACCACATCAGTTACAAGCTGGAAGCATTGCAGTACTGCCTCCGCCAAGCGGCAACAGGCTGTGCTGAAACTCATAAGCTTAGGTGATAAACCTCACACTGCTTGTGAGTTGTGGACAGCTGTGAAAGAGCAGGCAGATCTGTGGCTGAGACCGCTGAACCTACATCCCGGCATGGTCGTGTGTGACAATGGCCTTAACCTGGTGGCGGCTCTGAGGCGAGGTGAGATCACACACGTACCATGCCTGGCTCATGTGCTTAACCTCGTGGTTCAGCGGTTTCTTAAATCGTACCCCGAGTTGCCAGATCTGCTCGTGAAAGTACGCCGCCTGTCAGCTCATTTTCGCAAGTCGGCTACAGCTTCCGCCGCCCTTGCTGTGTTGCAGCAGCGTTTGCAGCTTCCGGCACACCGACTGGTGTGTGATGTCCCCACATGCTGGAACTCTACCCTCCACATGTTGCAAAGGATTTGTGAGCAGAAGAGAGCAGTTGTGGAGTACCAGCTGCAACAAGGCCGTCGATATTCAGGTCAGACTCCACACATAAGACCTCAGGAGTGGACCTGGATGTCTGACATTTGTACCATCCTGACAAACTTTGAGGAGGCCACCAAGATGGTGAGTGGCGATGACGCCATCATTAGTGTCAGCATCCCACTTGTCTGTCTTTTGCAACGCTCTCTGCAGAGAATTAAAGAGGAGGCATTGCAGCCAGAGTATGATGAGATGGATCAAGAAGCCGTAGCGGGCGATTACACACAGCCCAGCCTCATCTCATTCCAATGTGCATTGGGGGACAATGAGGGAGAGGAGGAGGAGGAGGAGGAAGAACAGGAGCTGCTATCATGCGTTGTAGACGGTAGTACCTGTACAAGTGTCATACCGTCGGTTCAGCGTGGGTGGCCTGAGGACGGGGGGGGGGAAGAGGAGGAGGAGGAGGAGAGCATGGTCAGTCGTCATCTTGGTGAGGACACGGAAATCTTGCCCGTTACCAGTCTGGCACGCATGGCTGACTTTATGTTACGCTGCCTTAACCGTGACCCTCGCGTTGTCAAAATGTTGGGTGACAGTCATTACTGGTTGGTGACACTTGTAGACCCCCGCTACAAGGAGAACTTTCACTCTCTTATTCCTGAGGTGGAGAGGTCTACAAAAATGGGGCAGTACCAGAAGGCCCTTGCTGCAGAACTCTTAAAAAAATTCCCATCTGAACACGCTAGCGGCAGAGGTCACAGTTCGTTGCCCAACCAAGGCGTACAGGCGAGAGAGATGCAACTCCAATCCAGCAGAGGCAGGGGAACACTGTCAACGTTCTGGGACAGTTTTCTGACACCCGCCCAGCTTACAGGCCCTGAGGCGCGGGGTACTCTCACAAGGAGTGGAAAGTTTCAAAAGATGGTGAGGGAGTACCTTGCCGATCGTACCAGCGTCCTCCGTGATTCCTCTGTGCCTTTTAATTATTGGGTATCCAAGCTGGACTCTTGGAATGAACTTGCTCTGTACGCCTTGGAGGTCCTGGCCTGCCCTGCCGCTAGCGTGTTATCGGAGCGTGTTTTTAGTGCCGCTGGGGGAATTATAACTGATAAGCGCACTCGCCTGTCAACTGACAATGCTGACAAGCTGACCCTTATCAAAATGAACAAGGGCTGGATTGGGCCAGACTTCTCATCACCACCAAATGACAGCAGAGTAACATAAAGTCAAATCCACTGTGTTATTTCGGAAGGTGTATTCACATGCACCGCTTCACACCCACACATGGGTATACGCTTCCTCGTTTCGGCTGTTTTATCTTCTTCTCCTTATCCTCAGCCTCCACCACCACTATACCACCAGGGTGCCAGCATTGCAAGTTCTTCCGTCCTTATTTTTGGCAGCTTTTGCTTGCAAGGCATAAGCAAATACTATGGGACACCCACTCCCCAATAATGGGACTTATGTTTGTAATATGCTGTACTGCATGGCTCTTGTAAGGGGCATTGCAAGTTGCTCCGTCATAATTTTTGGCAGCTTTTGCTTGGAAAGCATAAGCAAATACTATGGGACACCCACTCCCCAATAATGGGACTTATGTTTGTAATATGCTGTACTGCATGGCTCTTGTAAGGGGCATTGCAAGTTGCTCCGTCCTAATTTTTGGCAGCTTTTGCTTGGAAAGCATAAGCAAATACTATGGGACACCCACTCCCCAATAATGGGACTTATGTTTGTAATATGCTGTACTGCATGGCTCTTGTAAGGGGCATTGCAAGTTGCTCCATCCTAATTTTTGGCAGCTTTTGCTTGGAAAGCATAAGCAAATACTATGGGACACCCACTCCCCAATAATGGGACTTATGTTTGTAATATGCTGTACTGCATGGCTCTTGTAAGGGGCATTGCAAGTTGCTCCGTCCTAATTTTTGGCAGATTTTGTTTGCAAGGCATAAGCAAATACTATGGGACACCCACTCCCCAATAATGGGACTTATGTTTGTAATATGCTGTACTGCATGGCTCTTGTAAGGGGCATTGCAAGTTGCTCCGTCCTAATTTTTGGCAGCTTTTGCTTGGAAAGCATAAGCAAATACCATGGGACACCCACTCCCCAATAATGAGACTTATGTTTGTAATATGCTGTACTGCATGGCTCTTGTAAGGGGCATTGCAAGTTGCTCCGTCCTAATTTTTGGCAGCTTTTGCTTGCAAGGCATAAGCAAATACTATGGGACATCCACTCCCCAATAATGGGACTTATGTTTGTAATATGCTGTACTGCATGGCTCTTGTAAGGGGCATTGCAAGTTGCTCCGTCCTAATTTTTCGCAGCTTTTGCTTGGAAAGCATAAGCAAATACCATGGGACACCCACTCCCCAATAATGGGACTTATGTTTGTAATATGCTGTACTGCATGGCTCTTGTAAGGGGCATTGCAAGTTGCTCCGTCCTAATTTTTGGCAGCTTTTGCTGGGAAAGCATAAGCAAATACTATGGGACACCCACTCCCCAATAATGGGACTTATGTTTGTAATATGCTGTACTGCATGGCTCTTGTAAGGGGCATTGCAAGTTTCTCCGTCCTAATTTTTGGCAGCTTTTGCTTGGAAAGTATAAGCAAATACCATGGGACACCCACTCCCCAATAATGGGACTTATGTTTGTAATATGCTGTACTGCATGGCTCTTGTAAGGGGCATTGCAAGTTGCTCCATCTTAATTTTTGGCAGCTTTTGCTTGGAAAGCATAAGCAAATACTATGGGACACCCACTCCCCAATAATGGGACTTATGTTTGTAATATACTGTACTGCATGGCTCTTGTAAGGGGCATTGCAAGTTGCTCCGTCCTAATTTTTGGCAGCTTTTGCTTGGAAAGCATAAGCAAATACCATGGGACACCCACTCCCCAATAATGGGACTTATGTTTGTAATATGCTGTACTGCATGGCTCTTGTAAGGGGCATTGCAAGTTGCTCCGTCCTAATTTTTGGCAGCTTTTGCTGGGAAAGCATAAGCAAATACTATGGGACACCCACTCCCCAATAATGGGACTTATGTTTGTAATATGCTGTACTGCATGGCTCTTGTAAGGGGCATTGCAAGTTGCTCCGTCCTAATTTTTGGCAGCTTTTGCTTGGAAAGCATAAGCAAATACAATGGGATACCCACTCCCCAATAATGGGACTTATGTTTGTAATATGCTGTACTGCATGGCTCTTGTAAGGGGCATTGCAAGTTGCTCCGTCCTAATTTTTGGCAGCTTTTGCTTGCAAGGCATAAGCAAATACTATGGGACACCCACTCCCCAATAATGGGACTTATGTTTGTAATATGCTGTACTGCATGGCTCTTGTAAGGGGCATTGCAAGTTGCTCCGTCCTAATTTTTGGCAGCTTTTGCTTGGAAAGCATAAGCAAATACCATGGGACACCCACTTCCCAATAATGGGACTTATGTTTGTAATATGCTGTACTGCATGGCTCTTGTAAGGGGCATTGCAAGTTGCTCCGTCCTAATTTTTGGCAGCTTTTGCTGGGAAAGCATAAGCAAATACTATGGGACACCCACTCCCCAATAATGTGACTTATGTTTGTAATATGCTGTACTGCATGGCTCTTTTAAGGGGCATTGCAAGTTGCTCAGTCCTAATTTTTGGCAGCTTTTGCTTGGAAAGCATAAGCAAATACCATGGGACACCCACTCCCCAATAATGGGACTTATGTTTGTAATATGCTGTACTGCATGGCTCTTGTTAGGGGCATTGCAAGTTGCTCCATCCTAATTTTTCGCAGCTTTTGCTTGCAAGGCATAAGCAAATACTATGGGAGACCCACTCCCCAATAATGGGACTTATGTTTGTAATATGCTGTACTGCATGGCTCTTGTAAGGGGCATTGCAAGTTGCTCCGTCCTAATTTTTGGCAGCTTTTGCTTGGAAAGCATAAGCAAATACAATGGGATACCCACTCCCCAATAATGGGACCTATGTTTGTAATATGCTGTACTGCATGGCTCTTGTAAGGGGCATTGCAAGTTGCTCCATCCTAATTTTTGGCAGCTTTTGCTTGCAAGGCATAAGCAAATACTATGGGACACCCACTCCCCAATAATGGGACTTATGTTTGTAATATGCTGTACTGCATGGCTCTTGTAAGGGGCATTGCAAGTTGCTCCGTCCTAATTTTTGGCAGCTTTTGCTAGGAAAGCATAAGCAAATACCATGGGACACCCACTCCCCAATAATGGGACTTATGTTTGTAATATGCTGTACTGCATGGCTCTTGTAAGGGGCATTGCAAGTTGCTCCGTCCTAATTTTTGGCAGCTTTTGCTGGGAAAGCATAAGCAAATACTATGGGACACCCACTCCCCAATAATGGGACTTATGTTTGTAATATGCTGTACTGCATGTGACGCGCCCCCTGGGCCGTGTGTACACGTGTGTGGGATACCCGGTGCCGGATCTCTGGGGTCTGTAGACTCCGTGGCAGTGACCCGGTCCCGTGGCTCAGGCTGGTCAAACCAGTGGCAGTCTTTCTTAAGTTTTGAGGTTAATTGTCCGACTGCGCCACCCGTGGATTGCGGTCAGGGAGTACCACCGCTGCGAGGCAGACTGCTGAGGCTGGTGTTGTGTGCGCAGCATAGAATGGGATAACTCCGCTCGGGAGGAGTATAGCCTCAGGGCAGTGAATGTGGATGATGGGGGTGTTGGTGCACGAGTGCAGCAGGAACGACTCAGAGTCTTTGCAGTGCAGTTCAGGGTCTTTACTGATGATTATAAGGTAGACCCTCCCGGGAGTACTGGCTAACATAAGAGGCCTGGTCAGTCTGTGAGCAAGCAGGAGTTCCCCTGGCCAGGTGGAGTTGTAGGCCTCCCCGTCTGTCTGCACTCTTCCTGGCTACCTTGCTGTAAGCGGGTAGAAGTAGCCCACGTCCCTGAGTGTACCGTGTAGTGCTCACCCATATGGCTGGTGACTTGGGGCCTTCTGTTAGCCTCTGCTCCACGACGGCGGTGCTGGTCCCTTGCTTGTGACTGAGCCACCGGGCTTCTATGGCCAGAGGACCTGAAATCCCCTGCCGGCTGGTTTCTGCTGCTGGATATATAAGTCCTCACAGCTTCGGACTCCTGTGTCCGGTTCCTATTGTCTTCTGCCAGGGCGAGCTCTGCTCAGCTTCCAGCCTCTGGTCTTTAGCTCCTAGCTCCTACAGAGCTCCTTGCTGTTACTTTCCCTTGCTCTCACTCTGACTCTGACTGTTCTCTGACTCACTCAACCCCGCCCCAGATCCAGTTTATAAGGGCAGAATTCTCCCCTCCCAGGACTGGGGCAGGAGGATGTTGCATGTTTAAGGGATCCTGACCAGGAAACCTCCCACTTGCTCTCCGACGTAATATCTCTATTACTGTGGTGACCAGACCCCTGGGGTGCCAAACATGGCTCTTGTAAGGGGCATTGCAGTTCCTCATAATTTTTGGAAAGCCTTCCATTCACTGCTTAGGCCAACAGTGCACGGGAGACCCAGTTGCTATAAATGGAAAAAAAGGTTTAGTTAATGCCCTCTGACCTCCATGTCATTTCCAAGGGGCATTGGAGTGGCTCGAAATTTTTGGTAGGCATTGCACTCACTGTATGCCCTATAACTGTGTAGCCGAACCGCTCCTTTTGTTACAGAAACATATCCTACAAGACATATCTGGTTGACTGGCCTGATATTGATGTGAATGGTCCCTGTTCCTCCTGCTCTTTCTCCTTTGCCACTACCTCATCCATCATTTATCACCTGAAGCTTTGTTTTAACGGGAGTCATAGAACTTGGATAGTAGCAGGAAAACATCCAGCAATCCTCGGAGGAGGTAGGATATGCGCCAAAACGCTGACCACCTCAGGCCTAGCTGCTACTACATACATGCGCTTGCATTACAACAAAACAAAGCAGATGCTAACTTCTATCATCCTCATCATGCTCCTCACCTTGGCACTCTCAACTCCCCTGATGGAGAAGCCAGGGCCCACCGGAGGAGTCTGATAGTCCGGTGGGCTCGGCCAATGCTGCCCTAAAGCAGGCCAGGCTAAGAAAAGTGTGGGAAAGGTTACCGGGACAAATAGGGATGGCTGGGGACCGAGTATGGACACCCGGCCACCCCCTGGAGGCTGGGGAGCAAGCGGGGACACCCGGCCACCAGGCGGCTGGGGACTGAGTATGGATACCAGGCCGTCGACACAGCCATGGCGTGGTGGCCAGATTCCGCCTCCACATGCCTAAAAGGCCCAATTTAAAGTGCAATCAAGCAAGCAGTATGGTATTGCAGCCTGGGGGTGGGTGGGTGGCAGGCTGCATACTTGCGCTTGCATTGCAAGGAATGGGAGAGGTACAATTGAACACTGCCCTGGGACAAGGACTTGAATGGGGATAGTTGCAAGTCTGCAATGACAGGTGCAAGGTGGGAGGCATCTTCGCATGTACCATGAACAGGGTTTTGGCATGCACACACTACAGCGGAATAGGCTCTCCTTCCCACTAAATGCACTGGGGAGGACACAGGTAATGTTTTGGTATACGCGCTTAATCTTATGTAAAAGGCACACCAGGACAAATATGGGCGGCTGGGGACTGAGTATGGATACCTCGCTGCCGAAGCAGCCATGTGGTAGTGGCCAGCTTCGGCCTCCTCCAAACTAAAAGGCCCCATTTCAAGTGCAAGCTAGCAGTATGGAATTGCAGTCTGGGGGTGGGTGGGTGGCAGGCTGCACACTTACACTTGCATTAAAAGAAAACATAGCAGATGCTAACTTCTGTCATCATCATCATGCTCCTCACCTTGGCACTCTCAACTCCACCGATGGAGAAGTCAGGGCCCACGGGAGTAGTCTGGTTCTCTGGTGGGCTCGTCCAATGCTGCCTAAAGCAGGCCGGGCTAAGAAAAGTGTGTGGGGGGATGTTCCAAGGAGAAATGGGGGCGGCTGGGGACCGTTTATGGACACCCGGCTGCCCCCAGGCGGCTGGGGACCGTGTGTGGACACCCGGCCGCGGGGCGGCTGGGGACCGAGTATGGACACCCGGCCGCCGGGTGGCTGGGGACTGAGTATGGATTCCAGGCCGCCAACACAGCCATGACGTGGTGGCCAGATTCCACCTCCACATGCCTAAAAGGCACAATTTCAAGTTCAAGCAAGCAAGCAGTATGGTATTGCAGCCTGGGGGTTGGTGGGTGGCAGGCTGCATACTTGAGCTTTTATTGCAAGAAATGGGGGAGGTACAATTGAACACTGCCCTGGGACTAGAACTTGCATGGGGATAGTTGCAAGTCTGCATCTTCTGATGCGGTAAGGATCACTTATGATGGGCACACTTTTAGACAGTGACCTGGGAGTCAGAGATGCTTCCAGGGGTCTTCCCCATGCTGTTCCCTTGTCTTTTCAGCACTTTATGCATGTGTCACACAGCACATGGCCAGATAAGGTTGTAAAATGTTAAAATGACATTTCACGGTGAATGCATTTGTCATAGTTGAAAGCAATACAAAAGTGCAAAAACGCATAAAAAATGCTACTTGTGAACATAGCCGAAGGTGTGGAGGAGTATTTTTGTTTTTGGTCATTTATTTTAACTTATACACAAGTCTTTTCCCTGGAAAGGATGTTCCTTAACATATTTCACAGGAAAAAAGTTTCACTTTCGTTTTTGAACGTTTTATTGTGAGCCCGTAAAAGTGGCTTAATACCTCTGACCACGTTGTTGACAGCAGTGACCTAGGGGTCAGAAATGCTTCCTGGAGCGATCCCCATGCTGTCTCCATGTCATTTGAGCACTGTCACTATCGTTTTGGGCACTTGTTAGGCTTTTAAAAGACTGCCCGGGGTGCCACCGCAAAAATGCTCGAGTCTCCCATAGACTAACATTGGACTTGTTGCTCGGGTCGAGCACCCGAGTATCACGGCGAGCTCGGCCCGAGCTTCGAGCACCCGAGCATTTTAGTGCTCGCTCAACACTACTGATAACCCAAGAAGGTTCTCACCTGGAGAAGGATGCTCCTCCACAAGCTAAGCAACTGTGGAATGAGAGAAGCCGGCTGTTCATCTACAGAGAGAAGCTGTGCAGAAGGTATGTCAACCCCAGAACCCATGAAATGGTGTGGCAGATTGTAGTACCCAGGACAGACATCCAGATGGTGTTAGAGGCCTACCACAATCAAGCAGGTCACTTTGGCTGGAAGAAACTGGAAACCCTGCTGAAAGACCGGTTTTATTTGGTTGGAATGCGGAGCTCCATAGAAAGGTGGTGCCGGAATTGTGGGCCCTGTAGCCTCAGAAGGAAGGACTACGGCAGCCAGAAAGCACCCCTGCAGCCCATCAAAACAACTCGACCCTTGGAGATTGTCGCTCTGGATCACGTCAAGTTGTCACCCAGCAGGTCAGGCTATTCCTATGCCCTGACCATGGTGGATCACTATTCCTGGTTCCTGGTGGTAGCCCCTGTCAAAGATCTGATAGCAGAAACTGCAGCAAGAACGTTCCAAGCATACTTCTGCAGGCCCCATGGATACCCGGACAAGGTGCTGACAGATCAAGGCCCTGCCTTTGAAGCCGAGCTGTTTAAAGAATTCTGTCATCTGTATGGGTGCAAGAAGATCCGGACTACACCGTATCACCCTCAAACCAAAGGTTTGTGCTAGAAAATGAACAACATCGTCATAGACCTGCTGAAAACCTTATCCTTGGAAGAAAGGAACCAGTTGCCAGACAAACTACCTGACCTGGTAGATCTGTACAATCACATACCTGTGAGTTCTACTAATTGTACCCCAGCGTACCTCATGAGCGCAAGACCCAGAAAGTTGCCCATGGACCTGGACCTCGGAGTGGTAGAACCTGATGCAGATGTGTCCACTGAAGACTGGGACACAACTCGACAAGAGCAGTACAGGAGAGTACAGGCCTGTGTCAAAGACAGTCTAAACAGAGTAAGGGAAAAGCAAGAAGGCTAGTATAATAAGCATGCAGCAGCAGAACCCTTGGCACCTGGAGAAATCGTGCTCAAGCGGAAAAGAAGAGGTCACAAGCTCGATGACCAGTGGGAAAGAGAACCCTACACTGTGTTAAATTCTAGATTTGATAACAGCAAAACCTGCCTGATCAGTAAAGACGGAGGTAAGACAACTGCAACAGTCTCAAGAGACCACTTGAAATTATGCCCAGGTCTATTGAAGCCACAGGAGAAGGAAGTACCTCTTATAGTACCGGAAGAACCCAAAGAAGATGTACTTCATACAGTTCTAGGAGATTTCCCTGCAGACTGGCCTCAACTTGATGGAGCAGTTATCATACCAGTGATGCACTTCTATCAGCAACCAGAAGAACCTCCACAGCAAGTAGAACCTGTAAGCGCCCAGGAAGAGCCTGCTCAGGAACAAGAAGAATCCCCAGAAGAAGGATCACCAGTTGAAGCAGAGCCAGAAGGCCCAGTAAACACTGTACTTGCCAGTCCCATAGAGAGATTGAGGCAGTTCTATAATTTACCCACACGTAGATCTGATAGGTTAGCGGATAGTGCACGCACAGACACTAATAACACCCCAGTGCTACGTAGGTCTACACGCAGCACACAAGGCCAAATCCCTGCCAGGTATAGGGAATAAGTTAAAAATGGCTTCAGTGTAAATGGTTATCCAGTTGGGTATTGCCTGCTGTTATTATTTATGTGAACTGAAAATATATATGTGTGTTTAGTTACCCGTAAGGGTTTAAAGACTTGTAGGCTGAGGACTGTGAGCAGCCAAAAACTTTATTTGTAAATAGTTGTACTCCTTAAAGTGCCCCCTTTATTGATTTTATTTATGCAACACATGACCTCAGAACAAAAACCCGTTTGGAGTGGCCGAAGACGTGGTCCAACACCTGGATCACCTATGCCCTGCAGCCAAGACGAGGGCCTACGTTGAGGGTTTTCGGACGGGTCCCTCATACTGCTCCATTTGCACCTTCACCAATGAGATGGACACCTGTAATGGATCTCACTGAGACTTTAGAAGGGTGTATTATATGTTTTAAGGAAATGTTATTATTGTTATTATAATTGTTGTTGTTGTAACCTTTTACAAAATGCTTGAGTCCAGGAGTACTGAATTGTACTAGGGGGGAATGTGGCGTCCTGCTGTTCACAGGTACCACAGGACTCAAAAGGGTGCATGGATGGGCTTCTCCACAAGAGACCCTCGCTACACACAAACACCTCCACCCTTCCACCTCATACCACCAGAGGGAGTCTGTCAGTGACATATATATTGGAGGGTGGAGTTAGGTAGTCAGATCAGTCTGCTAGATCAGTTAAGAGTGTGCTCAGTGAAGTAGCAGCACGCTGGCTGCTGTGCTGAGGCAAGTTGAGGCCTGCAGCACATGCTGAAGCCTGAGTTGAGGGCCCCGAGTGTGGCCGGAGGCAAGGAGAGAAGGAGAGAAGTGATAAGGGGGCAGAGGAGCATCATAGGCTCACCCCAGAACGGGGGCATCTACACCCAGTAGGGATCACCGGCATACCAGGAGGACTACAAGTCCCCGGTCGACCTGAAGCTAAACCCATCGACAGGACTAGGAACCACGAAGGCCCCAGCATCCAGGGAGAGTGGTTGCCAAGAGGAAAGTCCTTCTACAAAGCCAGCAGGTGAGAGAGAGAGAGAAACAGCATAGAAGCCAGGCCTAGCTCCAGGCAGGTCAGAAGCTTAGAAAGAGGAAGCAACGGACCAGGAGGCCTTATACCCGCTCACTGGGAAGAGTCCAGAAGTGCACCCTTACCACCGAGTTCCCTGGACCGTACCAGTTATCCACACCAGTAAAGGTACTGAAGGGAACCCCTGTGTGCGTGTCCGTCATTCCCCCTGATCCAACCTGGCCACCTCTCACCTGCATCCCCATCCATCCTACACTGCCCTGGAGCCGGCTCCACCTGTGGGGAGCCGTTCCAACCAAGCTGCCCTATCAACTGCCCCAGAGGTCTGCAGCAGCGCCGGTACCGATTACCGGAAACCACAGGTGGCGTCACGATCAAACTACAACTCCCTTGTAAATAATCCCCTTTTTGTTGACCGCCCTGGGCCACGGACCGGGCCGCAGCCACTGTGGCATACATATATCTCATTCCCCAGTATCTAAAGGCCCAGCTGCCGAGCACCCCATTGCCCTGGGGGGCACGTCAAATAAAAAAATAAAGTTGAATTCTGTAGTGCTATAGCATGTACACATGAAACATTAGAAATTTAAATTGAATTACTCTAGATAATAAGAAAAAATGGAGATGCTTTGCGCATAATTTTGCCAATTCATGCATGCCCAGAAGCCAACAACAAGGCAATCTCATTTTGCTGGGAACAGCCTTCCAGTATCTCTTGCTGCCGCAAGTTACACCTCCTGCTGTTGAGCCAATGCTAGTGGAGCAGGTCATATTTTCTGTAAAGGAGAGTTAGCGAAGGTATAAGTAAGAACCAATGCATGTATTCTGGAGGCAAAGGGCATTAAGTTCACCTGTGCCCAGTGAAGCCGGGAAACTGCAACACCTAGGGTAGGTCGGAAAGAGATGACCCTAGGTGAAAAAGATTGCTCTCATAAACTAGTGACCGAAGTCACAGTGGCCTGTGGTGAGAAGTCTCTCTACACTACCGCCCATATTGATTCCAGTTCGGCTGCCAACTTCATCCTGTCAGGACATGGCTTTTGAGCTTCAACTTCCGACACAACGACTTGATCAACCCATGGCTAGTGCTTCCATACATGAACAACTCTTGGCTGAGCCTATCCAATTCATGAGATAGCTCGTCAGGTTCCAGATTGGAGCTCTGCATTCTGAAAAGATTTTGTTCTGCGTGCTGTCAAAATCTGTGAACTCTGTCCTGCTGGGTCTGCCATGGTTGCGTTCACACGTGCCAGCTGTCGATTTGTCCTCCGGTTAAGTGCTTCAGTGGGGACTGTCGTGCGCTACCGCTTGCCTCGCCAAGGTCTTGACCTAGTCTCTGCCTTCCATGCCTACGAACTGTTCTTCTCTGCCCACCTATTGTCAAGCCTTTGCAGGCTTGACATTGAAGGCAGAGGTCTTGCCACCTCATAGACCTTACGATTGCCCCATAGACCTTCAGTCTGGCACCTCTCCTCCCCGAGGCTGGGTATACCCTCTATCACTACCAGAGACTCAGACCATATCAGAATATATCCAAGAGAACCTTGCCAAGGGATTTCTTCGTAAGTCCTCTTCTCCTGCTGCTGCCAGCTTCTTCTTCGTGACAAAGAAGGATGGTTACCTACATTGACTATCAGGGCCTTAACAAAATCACCATCAAAAACAATTATCCTCTGCCCTTGATTTCAGAACTTTTTGACAGAATCCGTGGGGCTAAGATTTTCATCAAATTGGATCTAATAGTGTATTATAACTTGATCCAGATATGCAAAGGCAACGAGTAGATGACATCTTCAGGGACCTTCTTTATATTAAAATGGTTGTATATTTGGACGACATCCTGATATTCTCTCATTATCTACTGTATCCACCCATAGAAGACACGTACGTCAGGTTCTGCAGCGTCTATGGGAGAACAATTAATGAGTCTGTCGTGTCTTCTTTCCAGCACTTAGAAGAGGCCTTTATGAGAACTCCGGTGCTGCATCACCCTGACCCTAACAAACAGTTTCTACTAGAAGTGGATGCCTCCTTTATCGATGCTGGGGAAGTTCCTCTGCAAAAAACTTCTTCTGGGAATCTGTCTCCTGTGGATTCTTTTCTAAACTGTTCTCACCGACTGAGCGTAATTACTCTATTAGGGATTGCGAACTACTGGCCATTAAGATGGTGCTAGAAGGATGGCGTCATCTACTGGAAGGCACCAGCTCTCCAGTTATTATATACACTGATCATAAGAACTTAACCTTTCTGCAGTCAACCCAACGGCTAAATCCTCGTCAAGCCAGGTGGGCACTCTTCGTCTCTTGTTTTGATTTTGAGCTACACTTCCTTCCAGTGGACAAGAATGTTAAAGCAGATGCTCTGTCTTGATATTTTGAAGTGACTATTTTCGTGGAAGAGGCTCAGTATATCATAGATCCAGCCAGGATTGTTGAAGCAGCCCTTGTCCTCCTAAAAGACATTCATCTGGGGAAAACCTTTGTTCCTAGTGCTAAAAGAAGGAAAATACTGTCGTGGGGACAAGAATCCAAGCTAGCCTGCCATGTGGGAGTACTCACATCCACTGAGCTAATTGCACACCGCTTTTGGTGGCCATCGCTGTCCAAGGATGTTCAGGACTTTGTGACCACTTGTCCGCAGTGCCCAAGAAACAAGTCTCCCAGGAACAAGCCTGCTGGTCTCCTTCAGCCTCTGCCAGTTCTTTCCGCCCCCTGGCAACATATCGCTATGGATTTCATCATGAACCTGCCCCTCTCTGAGGGTTACAACACCATCTGGGTCATGGTGGAACAGTTCTCTAAGATGGGTCACTTTATCCCCTTGGTCGGCCTACCTTGGACTCCCAAGCTTGCCACATAGTTCTTCCAGCATGAGTTTCATCCTCATGCTTTCCCTCTCCACATTGTCTCTGACCGCAGAGTCCAGTTTACATCTAAATTTTGGAGAGATCTTTGCAAGCTGCTGAATGTCCAGCTGGATTTCTCCACCGCGTGCCATCCACAGAGCAATGGACAAGTGAAACCAGTTAACAAAACTCTTGAAAACTACAGTATGCTTGCCCCTTTATTTCTGCTCACCAGGATGACTGGATACAACGTCTTCTATGGGCAGAGTTCTCCTACAGCAACCACATTGGACTCACAATAAAACGTTCAAAAACGAAAGTGAAACTGTTTTCCTGTGAAATATGTTAAGGAACATCCTTTCCAGGGTAAAGTCTTGTATATAAGGTAAAATAAATAACCAAAAACAAAAATACTCCTCCACACCTTGGGCTATGTTCACAAGTAGCATTTTTTATGCCTTTTTGCACTTTTGTATTGCTTTCAACCGTGACAAATGCATTCACCAGGAAATGTCATTTTAACATTTTACAACCTTATCTGGTCATGTGCTGTGTGACACATGCATACAGTGCTGAAAAGACATGGGAACAGCATGGGGAAGACCCCTGGAAGCATCTCTGACACCCAGGTCAATTCCTAAAAGTGTGCCCATTGGAAGTGATCCTTGCTGCTTCAGAAGATGCAGACTTGCAACTATCCCTGTGCAAGTCCTTGTCCCAGGGCAGTGTTCAATTGTACCTCCCCCATTCCTTGCAATGCAAGCGCAAATATGCAGCCAACCACCCACCCACCTGTAGGCTGCAATACTATACTGCTAGCTTGGACTTGAAATGGGGCTTTTTAGTTTGGAGAAGGCCGAAGCTGGCCACTACCTCATGGCTGCGTCGGTGGCGAGGTCTCCATACTCAGTCCCCAGCCGCCACTATTTGTCCTGGGAACCTTCCCCACACTTTTCTTAGCTTGGCCTGCTTTAGGGCAGCATTGGACGAGCCCACCAGACAACCAGACTCCTCCGGTGGGCCCTGGCTTTTCAATCAGGGGAGTTGAGAGTGCCAAGGTGAGGAGCATGATGATGATAGAAGTTAGCATCTGCTTTGTTTTCTTGGAATGTGAGCGTAAGTGTGCAGCCTGCCACCCACCCACCCCCAGGCTGCAATACCATACTGCTAGCTTGCTTGCACTTGAAATGAGGCCTTTTAGGCTTGTGGAGGCAGACGCCGGCCACCATGTTATGGCTGCATCGGCGGTCTGGTATCCATACTCAGTCCCCAGCCGCCCGGCGGCCGGGTGTCCACACTCGGTCCCCAGCCGCCCCTATTTGTCCCGGTGCACCTTATACATAAGCACGCATACCAAAACATTACCTGAGCCCTCCCCAGTGCATTTAGTGGGAAGGACAGCCTAACCACAAACACGTGGACAAGTGAATGTGGCCAGGGATGGTCCATCTCACTGATGCCTTCACACTGGGTTAATATTGTGGAAGCCGGGACACAGTTGAACACTGGGATGCAACATGTCCTCTAGACATAGAGGATTGCGGGTCCTGGGTAAATCAGGCTTCAACACAAAGTTCAGAAGGTAGACAGCAGCAGTGGTCGGCCTCCTACACAACGAGTAAATTATTCATGATCATGAGGCCATCTATCTCCTTAGCTTTCTGTTCCTTGGAATGGAAGCGCATGTATGTAGTAGCGGATAGGCCTGAGGTGGTCAGTGTTTTGGCGCATATCCTACCTCCTCCGAGGATTGCTGGATGTTTTCCTGCTACTATCCCAGTTCTATGACTCCCATTAAAACAAAGCTTCAGGTGATGAATGATGGATGAGGTGGTGGCAAAGGAGAAAGAGCAGGAGGAACAGGGACCATTCACATCAATATCAGGCCAGTCAACCATACATGTCTTGTAGGATATGTTTCTGTACCAAAAGGAGCAGTTTGGCTACACAGTTGTAGGGCATACAGTGAGTGCAATGCCTACCAAAAATATTAAATGTAATAGATGTAAGTCTGTGCTGCCAGCTAGGTAGTACAAGATTATAGTCAAGTAAAAATCCTAGTCCAGATTAGGTCAGGTGATTTAGAGTCAGAGAAATCCGCATTAGTGGGACCCTATGGTAAAGAAAGATATGGCAAATAACGATTCCCCCTGTATAGGATGTCAGGTGTTGAAGGGGTTAATTGCAGGACACTAAGTACTGCTTTCTATTGTTATGTTATAACAACACCCACATCAACGGAGCAGGGAGAGTGGCATCAAAAGATTAACATTACCTTGGGTCATGTTGGCAGAGTCTGGGGCAGCTTAGAGCGAGATGCTGGGGATGTGCAGTAGCCTCGACGCGCGTTTCGCATGGAAATGGCTTCGTCAGGAAGCATATCCTACCTCCTCTGAGGATTGCTGGATTTTTTCCTGCTACTATCCCAGTTCTATGACTCCCATTAAAACAAAGCTTCAGGTGATGAATGATGGATGAGGTGGTGGCAAAGGAGAAAGAGCAGGAGGAACAGGGACCATTCACATCAATATCAGGCCAGTCAACCATACATGTCTTGTAGGATATGTTTCTGTACCAAAAGGAGCAGTTTGGCTACACAGTTGTAGGGCATACAGTGAGTGCAATGCCTACCAAAAATTTTGAGGCACTCCAATGCCCCTTGGAAGTGACATGGAGGTCAGAGGGCCTTAACTAAACCTTTTTTTCCATTTATAGCAACTGGGTCTCCTGTACACTGTTAGCCTAAGCAGTGAATGGAAGGCTTTCCAAAAATTATGAGGAACTGCAATGCCCCTTGAAACAGACGTGGATTACAGCATACTAAAAACCTTCTACCCATTATTGGGGAGTGGGTCTCCCTTAGTGTTCGCCTATGCATTGAAAAGCAAAAACTGACTAAAATTAGGAGGAAATGCAATGCCCGTTGGAAGAGTCATGGAGGTTAGAGATAATTAAAAACAATATTTCAATGCCCCTTGGAAGAGCTGTGGAGTTCAGAGTGGTTTAACAAGAAGGTTTTAATGCCCCTTGGAAGAGACGTGGAGGTCACAGTAGCTTAACAAGACGGTTTTAATGCCCCTTGGAAGAGACGTGGAGTTCAGAGTGGTTTAACAAGACGGTTTTAATGCCCCTTGGAAGAGACGTGGAGGTCCCAGTGGAATAAAAAGACAATATCAATGCCCCTTGGAAGAGTGGTGGAGGTCCCAGTGGAATAAAAAGACAATATCAATGCCCCTTGGAAGCGTGGTGGAGGTTACAGTGGAATCAAAAGACAATATAAATGCCCCTTGGAAGAGTGGTGGAGGTCGCAGTGGAATAAAAAGACAATATCAATGCCCCTTGGAAGAGTGGTGGAGGTCCCAGTGGAATAAAAAGACAATATCAATGCCCCTTGGAAGCGTGGTGGAGGTTACAGTGGAATCAAAAGACAATATAAATGCCCCTTGGAAGAGTGGTGGAGGTCGCAGTGGAATAAAAAGACAATATCAATGCCCCTTGGAAGAGTGGTGGAGGTCGCAGTGGAAGAAAAAGACAATATCAATGCCCCTTGGAAGAGTGGTGGAGGTCCCAGTGGAATAAAAAGACAATATCAATGACCCTTGGAAGAGACGTGGAGGTCACAGTAGCTTAACAAGACGATTTTAATGCCCCTTACAAGAGCCATGCAGTACAGCATATTAAAAACATTATTCCCATTATTGGGGAGTGGGTCTCCCATAGTCTTTGCCTATGCCTTCCAAGCAAAAGCTGCCAAAAATTAGGACGGAGGAACTTGCAATGCTGGAAACACGGACAACGGTCACCCTGGTGGTATAGTGGTGGTGGAGGCTGAGGATAAGGAGAAGAGCAAAAAACAGCCGAAATGAGGAAGCGTATACCCATGTGTGGGTGTGAAGCCGTGCATGGGATTACACCTCCCTAAATAACACAGTGGTTTTGACTTTATGTTACTCTGCTGTCATTTGGTGGTGATGAGAAGTCTGGCCCAATCCAGCCCTTGTTCATTTTGATAAGGGTCAGCTTGTCAGCACTGTCAGTTGACAGGCGAGTGCGCTTATCAGTTATAATTCCTCCAGCGGCACTAAAAACACGCTCCGATAACACGCTAGCGGCAGGGCAGGCCAGGACCTCCAAAGCATACAGAGCGAGTTCTTTCCAAGTGTCCAGCTTGGATACCCAATAATTAAAAGGCACAGAGGAATCACGGAGGACGCTGGCACGGTCAGCAAGGTACTCCATCACCATCTTTTGAAACTTTCCACTCCTTGTGAGAGTACCCCGCGCCTCAGGGCCTGTAAGCTGGGCAGGTCTCAGAAAACTGTTCCAGAACGTTGACAGTGTTCCCCTGCCTCTGCTGGATTGGAGTTGCGTCTCTTTCGCATGTACGCCTTGGTTGGGCAACAAATTGTGACCTCTGCCGCTAGCGTGTTCAGATTGGAATTTTTTTAACAGTTCTGCAGCAAGGACCTTTTGGTACTGCCCCATTTTTGTAGACCTCTCCACCTCAGGAATAAGAGAGTGAAAGTTCTCCTTGTAGCGGGAGTCTAAAAGTGTCACCAACCAGTAATTACAGTCACCCAACATTTTGACAACGCGAGGGTCACGGTTAAGGCAGCGTAACATAAAGTCAGCCATGCGTGCCAGACTGGTAACGGGCAAGATTTCCGTGTCCTCACCAAGATGACGACTGACCATGCTCTCCTCCTCCTCCTCCCCCACCCCCCTGTCCTCAGGCTATCCACGCTGAACCGATGGTATGTCCGTTGTACAGGTACTACCGTCTACAGCGCATGATACCAGCTCCTGTTCTTCCTCCTCCTCTCTCTCATTGTCCCCAATGCACGTTAGGATGAGATGAGGCTTGGCTGTGTGTAATTGCCCGCTATGGCTTCTTGATCCATCTCATCATACTCTGGCTGCAATGCCTCCTCTTTAATTCTCTGCAGAGAGAATTGCAAAATACAGACAAGTGGGATGCTGACGCTAATGATGGCGTCATCGCCACTCACCATCTTGGTGGACTCCTCAAAGTTTGTCAGGATGGTACATATGTCAGACATCCAGGTCCACTCCTGAGGTCTTATGTGTGGAGTCTGACCTGAATATCGACGGCCTTGTTGCAGCTGGTACTCCACAACTGCTCTCTTCTGCTCACAAATCCTTTGCAACATGTGGAGGGTAGAGTTCCAATGTTCCATCACACACCAGTCGGTGTGCCGGAAGCTGTAAACGCTGCAGCAACACAGCAAGGGCGGCGGAAGCTGTAGCCGAGTTCCGAAAATGAGCTGACAGGTGGCGTACTTTGACGAGCAGATCTGGCAACTCGGGGTATGATTTAAGAAATCGCTGAACCACGAGGTTAAGCACATGAGCCAGGCATGGTACGTGTGTGATCTCGCCTCGCCTCAGAGCCGCCACCAGGTTACAGCCATTGTCACACACGACCATGCCTGGATGTAGGTTCAGCGATCTCAGCCACAGATCTGCCTGCTCTTTCACAGCTGTCCACAACTCACAAGCAGTGTGAGGTTTATCACCTAAGCTTATGAGTTTCAGCACAGCCTGTTGCCGCTTGGCTGAGGCAGTACTGCAGTGCTTCCAGCTTGTAACTGATGTGGTGATATCTGAGATGGAGGCTGAACATGAGGAGGAGGAGGAGGAGGATGATGCGCAGGAGCTGTACACTGTGGGGGCAACTCTGACAGACATAGGGCCCGCAATCCTCGGTGTGGGGAGGATGTGTTCCGTCCCAAGGTTCGACTGGGTCATGGCTACCACTATGTTTACCCATTGTTCCGTCAGGGAGATGTACCGTCCCTGGCCACAAGCACTTGTCCAAGTGTCCGTTCTCGGGTGGACTCTCCCAGTAACTGTGTTGTTGAGGGCACGGCAGATGTTTTGGGTTACGTGCTTGTGTAGTGCGGGGATGGCACACCGGGCAAAATAGTGTCGGCTGGGGACCGAGTACCGAGGGACGGCCACTGCCATAAGGTTGCGGAAGGATTCCGTCTCCACCAGCCTAAAAGGCAGCATTTCCAACGCAAGCAGTCGTGAAATGTGCAAATTTAGGACTGTGGCCTGTGGGGCGTTTGGCTGCGAATTTGCGCTTTCGTTCAAATGTCTGGGATATGGACAATTGAACGCTGCGGTGGGACGTGGACGTGGACGTTGATGCTGTTTCTTGAGAAACTGCCATAACAAGTGAAGACTAAGAAGAGGGGGCATCTTTGCATGCAGTATGGACAGGGGATTGCCTTGCACGCACAACAGGGGGTTCTCTTACACGCACAACAGAGGAAGAAGCAGTGGTGATACCCACTGACACTGGTCGTGGACCCTGGGATTCACCCCACAAAGTCGGGTGCTTTGCTGACATGTGCCTGATCATGCTGGTGGTGGTCAGGCTGGTAGTTTTGTCACCCCTGCTGATGCTGGCCTGGCAGGTGGTACAAATGGCCTTTTTGGGGTTATTAACAGAGTCTTAAAAAAATTTCAGACTCTGGAAGACCTACCGGTTGTACTGGCAACGTCCCTCGTGTTGGTGTTACAGGGAATGGTTGCCCGCCTTCTGTCTGCGGCCACCACACTGCTTCTTCCTTCCTGTTGGGGTACTCTGTCTCCCTCCCCCTGTGTGCTGCTTGCCTCGCTCTGCGTGTCCTCCTGCCACGTTGGGTCAGTTACTAGATCATCCACCACCTCCTCCTCTTCCACTTCCGCACCACGGTCCTCCTCCTCACTTCCTGGCAATTGTGTTTCGTCATCGTCCACCTCTTGTGACAAATTGCCAGCGTCGCCTTCCTGTGGCCGTGGCTGTTCAAATATTTGGCCATCGCTACATGGGATCTCCTCTTTCACCACTTCAAGCGGAGCAGGCGAGGGGCCCAAATATGGAAATGGACCAGTGAACAGCTCTTCAGAGTGTCCAAGTGTGGGATCAGTTGCTGTCTGAGGACACTCGGCATGGTGGGAGGAAGGAGCATCAGGGTGAGGAGGAGTATGCGGTCGAGACTCACGGCTACTAAGACTTGATCGTGTGGAAGACAGACTGGAGATGGTGGTGCCAGGGTGACTGGAAGTATTATCTGCTATCCAATTAATAATCTGTTCACACTGATCAGTTGGCAAAAGTGTTGTTGTTGTGTGCTTCCCTAGTAATTCGGTCAAGAACTGGAAGCGAGAAGATGTGGCTGTTGGTTGTGGCACATTTTCACCTTGGCCACGGCCCCGTCCTCTGCACGCACCATCACCAGAACGTCCAGTTCGACGTCCTTTGCCACGCGCCTTGCCCATTGTAAATGAAGTATACTAGCTTACGCTCGCACTATCAATGGCAAAAGGGTAATAAAAAGGAGATTAGAACAGTGGAAGAGGAAAACCGCAGTTCTATTTCTCTGGCCTACACCAGAATCTTTTAAACAGATATATTTGTGTCTGAACAGTCAGCGAGACACCCAAACTGTTTTTTTTTATGTAAAAAAGGCAAAAAGGTGGATTACACCCAGATTTGAACCATGGAAGAGGAAAACCACAGTTCTATTTCTCTGGCTTACACCAGAATCTTTTAAACAGATATATTTGTGTCTGAACAGTCAGCGAGACACTCAAACTGTTTTTTTTATGTAAAAAAGGCAAAAAGGTGGATTACACCCAGATTTGAACCGTGGAAGAGGAAAACCACAGTTCTAGTTATCTGGCCTTCACCAGAATATTTTAAACAGATATATTTGTGCCTGAACAGTCAGCGAGACACTCAAACTGTTTTTTATTATGGAAAAAAGGCAAAAAAGTGGATAATTCATAGATTTGAACCGTGGAACTGCAAAACCACAGTTCTAGCTATCTGGCCGAAACCAGACTCTTTTAAACAGATATATTTGTGTCTGAACACTCACAGACACACTCAATTTTTTTTTTGTGGGGAAAAAATACCAAAAGGTTAATAAGACGGGTATTTGTACAGTCTGAGTGAGGAAAAAAAAAAAAAAAAGAGGATTTAGATAAAAAAAAAGAATTTTTCCTGGCCCCTGAGACCTGGGGCTAAGTCTAGCAATTTGAGCAACAGCAGCACACAGGACTGTAATGCAGTGTTTGTTGGTATAACCACTACGTCTCCTTTACAGCCTGCCTGCCTGCCTGATATCTGGGATGAATATTAGTCCTCAGAAGGACTGTTTGATTTTGCAAGCTTTAGAGACTCTACACTACCTATTTCGCAGTATAAATCTCTCCCTAGCTCAGCAGCACTCTCCCTACACTGTCTGATCCGGAGTGACTGTGTCCAAGATGGCGGCACCCGGTTTTAAATACTCAAGGTGACGCTGTGCGGCCAGCCAATCACTGTAATGCCCACAACCAACAAGGCTGCGGCATTACAATGACTGGCTGGCAATCCCTGCATGTTCATTGGCTCTGTAAAGAGCGCCAAACATGCAGGGCGGAGACCCGAGCTCCCGCCCGAGTAACCCGAAAATGCTCGGTGCTCGCCGAACATCCCGAGTAGTGAGATGCTCGTGCAAGTACCGAGCAGTGTTGAGCATGCTCGCTCAACACTAATCATGATCCCTGACCCTTAAATTCTGAATAATGGCTTGAAAGGACAAATGTGAACTATAAAAAAGGAGTATCTGCGTCTTTTCGGGGAGACTCTATATGATGTTAGCCTAAGGGACCACAGTCTGGCTGGAAAAATACAGATCTGCTCCATTGACCATTGATGAAATTCAGAGACGATTTGAAAAATCCAGGTTGGGACAATCAGGTCACCTGGCCACATATCTCACGGCTCTAATCCAAGCGGGCCAGCGGAAGGGTGAGACTCTGTAATTTGTACCATCTGATGTATTTGCTGGGACTGTTCTATATGTTATTGATTGCTGGTGGTTCAATAAATTATTGCCACACTGTTTACCATCACTCCGTGTTGTCTTAGTGTTCTGCCCACGGTAAAGGAGATCGGGCATTCAATGATATGAGCCCTGGTCTAAAGATAGCTGGGCCAGCAGACAAGAGGACCCACTGACCCCGTGCTTATCTACTGCAGAATAATATAATATACAGCTCACCTGCTGCAGAATATTATAATATACAGCTCATCTACTGCAGAATAATATAATATACAACTCATCTACTGCAGAATATTATAATATACAGCTCACCTGCTGCAGAATATTATATATACAGCTCATCTACTGCAGAATATTATAATATACAGCTCATCTGCTGCAGAATATTATATATACAGCTCATCTACTGCAGAATATTATAATATACAGCTCATCTACTGCAGAATATTATAATATACAGCTCATCTACTGCAGAATATTATAATATACAGCTCATCTACTGCAGAATATTATAATATACAGCTCATCTACTACAGAATATTATAATATACAGCTCATCTACTGCAGAATATTATAATATACAGCTCACCTGCTGCAGAATATTATAATATACAGCTCATCTACTGCAGAATATTATAATATACAGCTCATCTACTGCAGAATATTATAATATACAGCTTATCTACTGCAGAATATTATATATACAGCTCACCTGCTGCAGAATATTATATATACAGCTCATCTACTGTAGAATATTATAATATACAGCTCACCTGCTGCAGAATATTATAATATACATCTCATCTACTGCAGAATAATATATATACAGCTCATCAGCTGCAGAATATTATAATATACAGCTCATCTACTACAGAATATTATAATATACAGCTCATCTACTGCAGAAAATTATAATATACAGCTCATCTACTGCAGAATATTATATATACAGCTCACCTGCTGCAGAATATTATAATATACAGCTCATCTACTGCAGAATGTTATAATATACAACTCATCTACTGCAGAATATTATAATATACAGCTCATCTACTGCAGAATATTATATATACAGCTCATCTACTGCAGAATATTATAATATACAGCTCACCTGCTGAGGAATATTATATATACAGCTCATCTACTGCAGAATATTATAATATACAGCTCATCTACTACAGAATATTATAATATACAGCTCACCTGCTGCAGAATATTATAATATACAGCTCATCTACTGCAGAATATTATAATATACAGCTCATCTACTGCAGAATATTATATATACAGCTCACCTGCTGCAGAATATTATATATACAGCTCATCTACTGCAGAATATTATAATATACAGCTCATCTACTGCAGAATATTATAATATACAGCTCATCTACTGCAGAATATTATAATATACAACTCATCTACTGCAGAATATTATAATATACAGCTCATCTACTGCAGAATATTATATATACAGCTCATCTACTGCAGAATATTATAATATACAGCTCATCTTCTGCAGAATATTATAATATACAGCTCATCTCGTGCAGAATATTATATATACAGATCATCTACTACAGAATATTATAATATACAACTCATCTACTGCAGAATATTATAATATACAGCTCATATTCTGCAGAATATTATAATATACAGCTCATCTACTGCAGAATATTATAATATACAGCTCATCTACTGCAGAATAATATAATATACAACTCACCTGCTGCAGAATATTATAATATACAGCGCATCTACTGCAGAATATTATAATATACAGCTCATCTTCTGCAGAATATTATAATATACAGCTCATCTACTGCAAAATATTATAATATACAGCTCATCTTCTGCAGAATATTATATATACAGCTCATCTACTGCAGAATATTATAATAGACAACTCATCTACTGCAGAATAATATAATATACAGCTCACCTGCTGCAGAATATTATATATACAGCTCATCTTCTGCAGAATATTATAATATACATCTCATCTACTGCAGAATATTATAATATACAGCTCATCTACTGCAGACTATTATAATATACAGCTCACCTGCTGCAGAATATTATAATATACAGCTCATTTACTGCAGAATATTATAATATACAGCTCATCTACTGCAGAATATTATTATATACAGCTCACCTGCTGCAGAATATTATAATATACAGCTCATCTACTGCAGAATATTATAATATACAGCTCATCTACTGCAGAATATTATATATACAGCTCACCTGCTGCAGAATATTATAATATACAGCTCATCTACTGCAGAATGTTATAATATACAACTCATCTACTGCAGAATATTATAATATACAGCTCATCTACTGCAGAATATTATAATATACAGCTCATCTACTGCAGAATATTATAATATACAGCTCATCTACTACAGAATATTATATATACAGCTCATCTACTGCAGAATATTATATATACAGCTCATCTACTGCAGAATATTATAATATACAGCTCATCTACTGCAGAATATTATAATATACAGCTCACCTGCTGCAGAATATTATAATATACAGCTCATCTACTGCAGAATATTATATATACAGCTCATCTACTACAGAATAATATAATATACAGCTCATCTACTGCAGAATATTATAATATACAGCTCACCTGCTGCAGAATATTATAATATACAGCTCATCTACTGCAGAATATTATATATACAGCTTATCTACTGCAGAATATTATAATATACAGCTCATCTACTGCAGAATATTATAATATACAGCTCACCTGCTGCAGAATAATATAATATACAACTCATCTACTGCAGAATATTATAATATACAGCTCATCTACTGCAGAATATTATATATACAGCTCATCTACTACAGAATATTATATATACAGCTCACCTGCTGCAGAATATTATAATATACAGCTCATCTGCTACAGAATATTATAATATACAGCTCATCTACTGCAGAATATTATAATATACAGCTCATCTACTGCAGAATAATATAATATACAGCTCATCTACTGCAGAATATTATAATAAACAGCTCATCTACTGCAGAATATTATAATATACAGCTCATCTACTGCAGAATATTATAATATACAGCTCATCTACTGCAGAATATTATAATATACAGCTCACCTGCTGAGGAATATTATATATACAGCTCATCTACTGCAGAATATTATAATATATAGCTCATCTACTGCAGAATATTATATATACAGCTCATCTACAGCAGAATATTATAATATACAGCTCATCTACTGCAGAATATTATATTATACAGCTCATCTACTGCAGAATATTATATATACAGCTCATCTACAGCAGAATATTATAATATACAGCTCATCTACTGCAGAATATTATATATACAGCTCATCTGCTGAGGAATATTATATATACAGCTCATCTACTGCAGAATATTATAATATACAGCTCATCTACTACAGAATATTATAATATACAGCTCACCTGCTGCAGAATATTATAATATACAGCTCATCTACTGCAGAATATTATAATATACAGCTCATCTACTGCAGAATATTATAATATACAGCTCAACTGCTGAGGAATATTATATATACAGCTCATCTACTGCAGAATATTATAATAAACAGCTCATCTACTGCAGAATATTATAATATACAGCTCACCTGCTGAGGAATATTATATATACAGCTCATCTACTGCAGAATATTATAATATACAGCTCATCTACTACAGAATATTATAATATACAGCTCACCTGCTGCAGAATATTATAATATACAGCTCATCTACTGCAGAATATTATAATATACAGCTCATCTACTGCAGAATATTATATATACAGCTCACCTGCTGCAGAATATTATATATACAGCTCATCTACTGCAGAATATTATAATATACAGCTCATCTACTGCAGAATATTATAATATACAGCTCATCTACTGCAGAATATTATAATATACAACTCATCTACTGCAGAATATTATAATATACAGCTCATCTACTGCAGAATATTATATATACAGCTCATCTACTGCAGAATATTATAATATACAGCTCATCTTCTGCAGAATATTATAATATACAGCTCATCTCGTGCAGAATATTATATATACAGATCATCTACTACAGAATATTATAATATACAACTCATCTACTGCAGAATATTATAATATACAGCTCATATTCTGCAGAATATTATAATATACAGCTCATCTACTGCAGAATATTATAATATACAGCTCATCTACTGCAGAATAATATAATATACAACTCACCTGCTGCAGAATATTATAATATACAGCGCATCTACTGCAGAATATTATAATATACAGCTCATCTTCTGCAGAATATTATAATATACAGCTCATCTACTGCAAAATATTATAATATACAGCTCATCTTCTGCAGAATATTATATATACAGCTCATCTACTGCAGAATATTATAATAGACAACTCATCTACTGCAGAATAATATAATATACAGCTCACCTGCTGCAGAATATTATATATACAGCTCATCTTCTGCAGAATATTATAATATACATCTCATCTACTGCAGAATATTATAATATACAGCTCATCTACTGCAGACTATTATAATATACAGCTCACCTGCTGCAGAATATTATAATATACAGCTCATTTACTGCAGAATATTATAATATACAGCTCATCTACTGCAGAATATTATTATATACAGCTCACCTGCTGCAGAATATTATAATATACAGCTCATCTACTGCAGAATATTATAATATACAGCTCACCTGCTGGAGAATATTATAATATACAGCTCATCTACTGCAGAATATTATATATACAGCTCATCTACTGCAGAATATTATAATATACAGCTTATCTGCTGCGAATATTATAATATACAGCTCACCTGCTGCAGAATATTATAATATACAGCTCATCTGCTGCAGAATATTATAATATACAGCTCATCTACTGCAGAATATTATAATATACAGCTCACCTGCTGCAGAATATTATAATATACAGCTCATCTGCTGCAGAATATTATAATATACAGCTCATCTACTGCAGAATATTATAATATACAGCTCATCTACTGCAGAATATTATAATATACAGCTCATCTACTGCAGAATATTATAATATACAGCTCAATGCTACAGAATATTATAATATACAGCTCACCTGCTGAGGAATATTATATATACAGCTCATCTACTGCAGAATATTATAATATACATCTCATCTACTGCAGAATAATATAATATACAGCTCATCTACTGCAGAATATTATAATAAACAGCTCACCTGCTGAGGAATATTATATATACAGCTCATCTACTGCAGAATATTATAATATACAGCTCATCTACTACAGAATATTATAATATACAGCTCACCTGCTGCAGAATATTATAATATACAGCTCATCTACTGCAGAATATTATAATATACAGCTCATCTACTGCAGAATATTATATATACAGCTCACCTGCTGCAGAATATTATATATACAGCTCATCTACTGCAGAATATTATAATATACAACTCATCTACTGCAGAATATTATAATATACAGCTCATCTACTGCAGAATATTATATATACAGCTCATCTACTGCAGAATATTATAATATACAGCTCATCTTCTACAGAATATTATAATATACAGCTCATCTCGTGCAGAATATTATATATACAGATCATCTACTGCAGAATATTATAATATACAGCTCATATTCTGCAGAATATTATAATATACAGCTCATCTACTGCAGAATATTATATATACAGCTCATCTTCTGCAGAATATTGTAATATACAGCTCACCTGCTGCAGAATATTATAATATACAGCTCATCTACTGCAGAATATTATAATATACAGGTCATCTACTGCAGAATATTATATATACAGCTCATCTTCTGCAGAATATTATAATATACAGCTCATCTACTGCCAAATATTATAATATACAGCTCATCTACTGCAGAATATTATAATATACAGCTCATCTACTGCAGAATATTATATATACAGCTCATCTGCTGCAGAATATTATAATATACAGCTCATCTTCTGCAGAATATTATAATATACAGCTCATCTCGTGCAGAATATTATATATACAGATCATCTACTACAGAATATTATAATATACAACTCATCTACTGCAGAATATTATAATATACAGCTCATATTCTGCAGAATATTATAATATACAGCTCATCTACTGCCAAATATTATAATATACAGCTCATCTACTGCAGAATATTATATATACAGCTCATCTACTGCAGAATATTATAATATACAGCTCATCTTCTGCAGAATATTATAATATACAGCTCATCTCGTGCAGAATATTATATATACAGATCATCTACTACAGAATATTATAATATACAGCTCATCTACTGCAGAATATTATAATATACAGCTCATATTCTGCAGAATATTATAATATACAGCTCATCTACTGCAGAATATTATATATACAGCTCATCTTCTGCAGAATATTGTAATATACAGCTCACCTGCTGCAGAATATTATAATATACAGCTCATCTACTGCAGAATATTATAATATACAGGTCATCTACTGCAGAATATTATATATACAGCTCATCTACTGCAGAATATTATAATATACAGCTCATCTACTGCCAAATATTATAATATACAGCTCATCTACTGCAGAATATTATAATATACAGCTCATCTACTGCAGAATATTATATATACAGCTCATCTGCTGCAGAATATTATAATATACAGCTCATCTTCTGCAGAATATTATAATATACAGCTCATCTACTGCAGAATATTATAATATACAGCTCATCTACTGCAGAATATTATAATATACAGCTCATCTTCTGCAGAATATTATAATATACAGCTCATCTACTGCAGAATATTATAATATACAGCTCAATTACTGCAGAATATTATAATATACAGCTCACCTGCTGCAGAATATTATAATGTACAGCTCATCTACTGCAGAATATTATAATATACAGCTCATCTACTGCAGAATATTATAATATACAGCTCATCTTCTGCAGAATATTATAATATACTGCTCATCTACTACAGAATATTATATATACAGCTCACCTGCTGCAGAATATTATAATATACAGCTCATCTGCTGCAGAATAGTATAATATACAGCTCATCTACTACAGAATATTATATATACAGCTTATCTACTGCAGAATATTATAATATACAGCTCATCTACTGCAGAATATTATATATACAGCTCATCTTCTGCAGAATATTATAATATACAGCTCAATACTACAGAATATTATAATATACAGCTCATCTACTGCAGAATATTATAATATACAGCTCATCTACTGCAGAATATTATAATATACAGCTCATCTACTACAGAATATTATAATATACAGCTGCAGAAGATGAGCTGTATATTATAATATTCTGTAGTAGATGAGCTGTTTATGATATTATTCTGCAGTAGATGAGCTGTATATTATAATATTCTGCAGTAGATGAGCTGTATATTATAATATTCTGTAGTATTGAGCTGTATATTATAATATTCTGCAGTAGATGAGCTGTATATTATAATATTCTGCAGTAGATGAGCTGTATATTATAATATTCTGCAGTAGATGAGCTGTATATTATAATATTCTGCAGTAGATGAGTTTTATATTATAATATTCTGCAGTAGATGAGCTGTATATTATAATAATCTGCAGTAGATGAGCTGTATATTATAATATTCTGCAGTAGATGAGTTGTATATTATAATATTCTGCAGTAGATGAGCTGTATATTATAATATTCTGCAGTAGATGAGATGTATATTATAATATTCTGCAGCAGATGAGCTGTATATATAATATTCTGCAGTAGATGAGCTGTATATTATAATATTCTGCAGTAGATGAGCTGTATATTATAATATTCTTAGTAGATGAGCTGTATATTATAATATTCTGCAGTAGATGAGCTGTATATATAATATTCTGCAGAAGATGAGCTGTATATTATAATATTCTGCAGAAGATGAGCTGTATATTATAATATTCTGCAGCAGGTGAGCTGTATATTATAATATTCTGCAGTAGATGAGCTGTATATTATAATATTCTGCAGTAGATGAGCTGTATATTATAATATTCTGCAGTAGATGAGCTGTATATTATAATATTCTGTAGTAGATGAGCTGTATATTATAATATTCTGCAGAAGATGAGATGTATATTATAATATTCTGCAGAAGATGAGCTGTATATATAATATTCTGCAGTAGGTGAGCTGTATATTATAATATTCTGCAGTAGATGAGCTGTATATTATAATATTCTGCAGTAGATGAGATGTATATTATAATATTCTGCAGCAGATGAGCTGTATATTATAATATTCTGTAGTAGATGAGCTGTTTATTATAATATTCTGCAGTAGATGAGCTGTATATATAATATTCTGCAGTAGATGAGCTGTATATTATAATATTCTGCAGAAGATGAGCTGTATATTATAATATTCTGTAGTAGATGAGCTGTTTATTATAATATTCTGCAGTAGATGAGCTGTATATTATAATATTCTGTAGTAGATGAGCTGTTTATTATAATATTCTGCAGTAGATAAGCTGTATATTATAATATTCTGCAGCAGATGAGCTGTATATATAATATTCTGCAGTAGATGAGCTGTATATTATAATATTCTGCAGTAGATGAGCTGTATATATAATATTCTGCAGTAGATGAGCTGTATATTATAATATTCTGCAGAAGATGAGATGTATATTATAATATTCTGCAGCAGATGAGCTGTATATTATAATATTCTGCAGTAGATGAGCTGTATATTATAATATTCTGCAGCAGATGAGCTGTATATATAATATTCTGCAGTAGATGAGCTGTATATTATAATATTCTGCAGAAGATGAGCTGTATATTATAATATTCTGTAGTAGATGAGCTGTTTATTATAATATTCTGCAGTAGATGAGCTGTATCTATAATATTCTGCAGCAGATGAGCTGTATATTATAATATTCTGCAGCAGATGAGCTGTATATTATAATATTCTGTAGTAGATGAGCTGTATATTATAATATTCTGCAGTAGATGAGCTGTATATTATAATATTCTGCAGCAGGTGAGCTGCATATTATAATATTTTGCAGTAGATGAGCTGTATATTATAATATTCTGCAGTAGATGAGTTGTATATTATAATATTCTGCAGTAGATGAGCTGTATATTATAATTTTCTGCAGTAGATGAGCTGTATATTATAATATTCTGTAGTAGATGAGCGTTATATTATAATATTCTGCAGCAGGTGAGCTGTATATTATAATATTCTGCAGTAGATGAGTTGTATATTATAATATTCTGCAGTAGATGAGCGTTATATTATAATATTCTGCAGCAGGTGAGCTGTATATTATAATATTCTGCAGTAGATGAGCTGTATATTATAATATTCTGCAGTAGATGAGTTGTATATTATAATATTCTGCAGTAGATGAGCTGTATATTATAATATTCTGCAGTAGATGAGCTGTATATATAATATTCTGCAGTAGATGAGCTGTATATTATAATATTCTGCAGTAGATGAGTTGTATATTATAATATTCTGCAGTAGATGAGCTGTATATTATAATATTCTGCAGTAGATGAGCTGTATATATAATATTCTGCAGTAGATGAGCTGTATATTATAATATTCTGCAGTAGATGAGCTGTATATATAATATTCTGCAGTAGATGAGTTGTATATTATAATATTCTGTAGTAGATGAGCGTTATATTATAATATTCTGCAGCAGGTGAGCTGTATATTATAATATTCTGCAGTAGATGAGCTGTATATTATAATATTCTGCAGTAGATGAGTTGTATATTATAATATTCTGCAGTAGATGAGCTGTATATTATAATATTCTGCAGTAGATGAGCTGTATATATAATATTCTGCAGTAGATGAGCTGTATATTATAATATTCTGCAGCAGGTGAGCTGTATATTATAATATTCTGTAGTAGATGAGCTGTATATTATAATATTCTGCAGTAGATGAGCTGTATATTATAATATTCTGTAGTATTGAGCTATATATTATAATATTCTGCAGTAGATGAGCTGTATATTATAATATTCTGTAGTAGATGAGCTGTATATTATAATATTCTGCAGCAGATAAGCTGTATATTATAATATTCTGCAGTAGATGAGCTGTATATATAATATTCTGCAGTAGATGAGCTGTATATTATAATATTCTGCAGCAGATAAGCTGTATATTATAATATTCTGCAGTAGATGAGCTGCATATATAATATTCTGCAGTAGATAAGCTGTATATTATAATGTTCTGCAGCAGATGAGCTGTATATATAATATTCTGCAGTAGATGAGCTGTATATTATAATATTCTGCAGTAGATGAGCTGTATATTATAATATTCTGCAGTAGATGAGCTGTATATTATAATATTCTGCAGCAGATGAGCTGTATATATAATATTCTGCAGTAGATGAGCTGTATATTATAATATTCTGCAGTAGATGAGCTGTATATTATAATATTCTGTAGTATTGAGCTGTATATTATAATATTCTGCAGTAGATGAGCAGTATATTATAATATTCTGCAGTAGATGAGCTGTATATATAATATTTTGCAGTAGATGAGCTGTATATTATAATATTCTGCAGCAGATAAGCTGTATATTATAATATTCTGCAGCAGATGAGCTGTATATATAATATTCTGCAGCAGGTGAGCTGTATATTATAATATTCTGCAGCAGATGAGCTGTATATATAATATTCTGCAGTAGATGAGCTGTATATTATAATATTCTGCAGCAGATGAGCTGTATATATAATATTCTGCAGTAGATGAGCTGTATATTATAATATTCTGCAGTAGATGAGCTGTATATTATAATATTCTGTAGTATTGAGCTATATATTATAATATTCTGCAGCAGATAAGCTGTATATTATAATATTCTGCAGCAGATGAGCTGTATATATAATATTCTGCAGCAGGTGAGCTGTATATTATAATATTCTGCAGCAGATGAGCTGTATATATAATATTCTGCAGTAGATGAGCTGTATATTATAATATTCTGCAGCAGATGAGCTGTATATATAATATTCTGCAGCAGGTGAGCTGTATATTATAATATTCTGCAGTAGATGAGCTGTATATATAATATTCTGCAGTAGATGAGCTGTATATTATAATATTCTGCTGTAGATGAGCTGTATATATAATATTCTGCAGTAGATGAGCTGTATAATATAATATTCTGCAGTAGATGAGCTGTATATTATAATATTCTGCAGTAGATGAGTTGTATATTATAATATTCTGCAGTAGATGAGCTGTATATATAATATTCTGCAGAAGATGAGCT
Source organism: Phyllobates terribilis (assembly GCF_046119375.1). NCBI lineage: Eukaryota > Metazoa > Chordata > Amphibia > Anura > Dendrobatidae > Phyllobates > Phyllobates terribilis. The sequence goes on along the minus strand of NW_027362940.1, from coordinate 531,593 downwards.
GTATATTATAATATTCTGCAGTAGATGAGCTGTATATTATAATATTCTGCAGTAGATGAGCTGTATATTATAATATTCTACAGTAGATGAGCTGTATATTATAATATTCTGCAGTAGATGAGCTGTATATTATAATATTCTGCAGTAGATGAGCTGTATATTATAATATTCTACAGTAGATGAGCTGTATATTATAATATTCTGCAGTAGATGAGCTGTATATTATAATATTCTGCAGTAGATGAGCTGTATATATAATATTCTGCAGTAGATGAGCTGTATATTATAATATTCTGCAGTAGATGAGCTGTATATATAATATTCTGCAGAAGATGAGCTGTATATTATAATATTCTGCAGTAGATGAGCTGTATATATAATATTCTGCAGTAGATGAGCTGTATATTATAATATTCTGCAGTAGATGAGTTGTATATTATAATATTCTGCAGTAGATGAGCTGTATATATAATATTCTGCAGAAGATGAGCTGCATTTTATAATATTCTGCAGAAGATGAGCTGTATATTATAATATTCTGCAGCAGGTGAGCTGTATATATAATATTCTGCAGCAGGTGAGCTGTATATTATAATATTCTGCAGAAGATGAGCTGTATATTATAATATTCTGCAGAAGTTGAGCTGTATATTATAATATTCTGCAGCAGATGAGCTGTATATTATAATATTCTGCAGTAGATGCGCTGTATATTATAATATTCTGCAGTAGATGAGTTGTATATTATAATATTCTGCAGTAGATGAGCTGTATATTATAATATTCTGCAGAAGATGAGCTGTATATTATAATATTCTGCAGTAGATGAGCTGTATATTATAATATTCTGCAGTAGATGAGCTGTATATTATAATATTCTTCAGTAGATGAGCTGTATATTATAATATTCTGCAGAAGATGAGTTGTATATATAATATTCTGCAGAAGATGAGCTGTATATATAATATTCTGTAGTAGATGAGCTGTATATTATAATATTCTGCAGCAGATGAGCTGTATATTATAATATTCTGCAGTAGATGAGCTGTATATTATAATATTCTGCAGAAGATGAGTTGTATATTATAATATTCTGCAGAAGATGAGCTGTATATTATAATATTCTGCAGAAGATGAGTTGTATATTATAATATTCTGCAGAAGATGAGCTGTATATTATAATATTCTGCAGAAGATGAGCTGTATATTATAATATTCTGCAGTAGATGAGCTGTATATTATAATATTCTGCAGAAGATGAGCTGTATATTATAATATTCTGCAGAAGATGAGCTGTATATATAATATTCTGCAGAAGATGAGCTGTATATTATAATATTCTGCAGTAGATGAGCTGTATATTATAATATTCTGCAGAAGATGAGCTGTATATTATAATATTCTGCAGTAGATGAGCTGTATATTATAATATTCTGCAGAAGATGAGCTGTATATTATAATATTCTGCAGAAGATGAGTTGTATATATAATATTCTGCAGAAGATGAGCTGTATATTATAATATTCTGCAGAAGATGAGCTGTATATATAATATTCTGCAGAAGATGAGATGGATATTATAATATTCTGCAGAAGATGAGTTGTATATATAATATTCTGCAGAAGATGAGCTGTATATTATAATATTCTGCAGAAGATGAGTTGTATATTATAATATTCTGCAGAAGATGAGCTGTATATTATAATATTCTGCAGAAGATGAGTTGTATATTATAATATTCTGCAGAAGATGAGCTGTATATTATAATATTCTGCAGAAGATGAGCTGTATATTATAATATTCTGCAGCAGATGAGCTGTATATTATAATATTCTGCAGTAGATGAGCTGTATATTATAATATTCTGCAGTAGATGAGCTGTATATTATAATATTCTGCAGCAGGTGAGCTGTATATTATAATATTCTGCAGAAGATGAGCTGTATATTATAATATTCTGCAGAAGATGAGCTGTATATATAATATTCTGCAGAAGATGAGCTGTATATTATAATATTCTGCAGTAGATGAGCTGTATATTATAATATTCTGCAGCAGGTGAGCTGTATATTATAATATTCTGCAGAAGATGAGCTGTATATTATAATATTCTGCAGAAGATGAGCTGTATATATAATATTCTGCAGAAGATGAGCTGTATATTATAATATTCTGCAGAAGATGAGCTGTATATTATAATATTCTGCAGAAGATGAGTTGTATATATAATATTCTGCAGTAGATGAGCTGTATATATAATATTCTGCAGAAGATGAGCTGTATATATAATATTCTGCAGAAGATGAGATGGATATTATAATATTCTGCAGAAGATGAGCTGTATATTATAATATTCTTCAGTAGATGAGCTGTATATTATAATATTCTTCAGAAGATGAGCTGTATATATAATATTCTGCAGCAGGTGAGCTGTATATTATAATATTCTGCAGTAGATGAGATGTATATTATAATATTCTGCAGTAGATGAGCTGTATATTATAATATTCTTCAGAAGATGAGCTGTATATATAATATTCTGCAGTAGATGAGCTGTATATTATAATATTCTTCAGAAGATGAGCTGTATATATAATATTCTGCAGTAGATGAGCTGTATATTATAATATTCTGCAGTAGATGAGCTGTATATTATAATATTATGCAGTAGATGAGCTGTATATATAATATTCTGCAGAAGATGAGCTGTATATTATAATATTCTGCAGTAGATGAGCTGTATATTATAATATTCTGCAGTAGATGAGCTGTATATTATAATATTCTGCAGAAGATGAGCTGTATATTATAATATTCTGCAGAAGATGAGCTGTATATATAATATTCTGCAGTAGATGAGCTGTATATTATAATATTCTGCAGTAGATGAGCTGTATATTATAATATTCTGCAGAAGATGAGCTGTATATTATAATATTCTGCAGTAGATGAGCTGTATATTATAATATTCTGCAGTAGATGAGCTGTATATTATAATATTCTGCAGTAGATGAGCTGTATATTATAATATTCTGCAGAAGATGAGCTGTATATATAATATTCTGCAGTAGATGAGCTGTATATTATAATATTCTGCAGTAGATGAGCTGTATATTATAATATTCTGCAGTAGATGAGCTGTATATTATAATATTCTGCAGTAGATGAGCTGTATATTATAATATTCTGCAGAAGATGAGCTGTATATATAATATTCTGCAGCGGAGGACAGAGCGGAGGACGGAGGGGAGGACGGAGGTCAGAGCGGAGGACGGAGGGGAGGACGGAGGGGGGGACGGAGGGGAGGGCGGAGCGGAGGACGGAGGGGAGGACGGAGCGGAGGACGGAGGGGAGGACGGAGGGGAGGACGGAGAGGAGGACTGAGAATAACCACAAGAGCCCAGCAGGGACACAGGAAACCCCGTGCTTTTATGTATCTTGGAGCCTACAGATTTACGTTACATAAGATAAAACAGATGAGACCCCCCAGGGATGAAATCCTATAACCCCCCCGCCTATAAAGCGCAGCCAAGCTCCTCCCCTGTACAGTGATAACAGGACTATTATAGCGCTATTACAGGCGAGTAGGTAACGTGTCTCCAGCCAATAAGAGCGGCCCGTCCATTATCCAATCAGATTACAGAGGCGCCGGGGCAGCGACCAATCAGGACGCGCTGATGACAGTTCTGGATCGGCGGTCCCGGCTTCCCGTCCGTGCTCTTTATCGGTGCCCGCTCCGCTCTCAGGAGCGGCTGTCAGGCGGTGTCTAGTAACCGTCTGTGAATACGTTCCCGGCTTCCCTGCCTGTTACGCTGCTGGTGGAGGGCGGTTTGTGTTATGGCGTCTTATTACCTCCGTTACATGACAAGCGCTGGCTTGTCAGCTGCCGTGAGACTACAACTCCCAGCATGCCCGCCTATGTCCTGATGGTGCTGGTGTGCCGGGAGCTGTAATGTCGCCATGTTGGCTGTCCTGTGGCTTACTCTAGTCTTGCGCTGCTGCTAGACACCAGTAGGGGGAGCCCTGTGCATAGGATTTCATATATGGGCTCTATAACCCAAGTCTGTTCCCCGGGCTCCCCCTGGTGGTGGATGCAGGTATAGCATGGGGCTGAATGATGAGCTGCTCTTCGCCCGGCTTCTGTAGTTAGAGAGAAACCTCCCTACTAATTCTCTGGGGTTTCCTCTTCTCCTTGTCTCTACAGTCTGTGGTAGTGCAGATGAATCATGTACTGCTGAATACATGGACCTGATGCATGAAGACTAGTGATGAGCGAGCATGCTCTCTACTGCTCGGTGCTCGTCCCAGCATCTCACTGCTCGAGATGCTCCACGCTCGCCGAGTATTTCCGGGGTTGCTCGGCGGGAGCTCGAGTCCCCTTCCTGCATGTTTGTTGCTCTTTACCGAGCTAATGAACATGCAGGGATTGCCTGTCACTCATTGTAATGCCGCAGCCATGTTGGTTGTGGCATTACAGTGATTGGCTGGCCGCACAGAGTCATCAGGTCTATATCAGACCTGGGGCCGCTGTGCTCGTCAGTCACTCCGGAATCAGACAGTGGAGGGAGAGCAGGTAGATCTGTGGCTCACACCGCCGAGCCTAAAGCCAGGCATGGACGTGTGTGACAATGGCCGGACCCTGGTGGCAGCTCTGAGGCGAGCTCACACACGTACCATGCCTGGCCCATGTGCTTAACCTCGTGGTTCAGCGCTGTCTCAAATCCTACCTGGAGCTGCCGGATCTGCTTGTTAAAGTACGCCGCCTGTGTGCCCATTTTAGAAAATCACCTCCAGCTTCCGCCACCCTTGCCGTGTTTCCGCAGCGTTTGCAGCTTCCGGCTCATAGACTGGTATGTGATGTCCCTACGCGTTGGAACTCTACACTGCAGATGTTGGGAAGGATTTGTGAGCAGAAGAGGGCAGTTGTTGACTACCAGCATCAACAAGGCCGTCGGTATTCAGTTCAGACTCCACACATAACACCTCAGGAGTGGACATGGATGTCAGACATATCCTCCAAAACTTTGAGGACTCCACCAAGATGGTGAGTGGCGATGACGTCATAATTAGGCTATGTGCCCACGATGCAGAAATGAAGCAGAAAATTTCTGCATCATTTCTGCATCTCCCTGGCAGATTATGCATGCGTTTTTCCTGCCAAATACATGCGGATTTGAAGCGTTTTCACATGCATTTCTGCATGCGGATTCACAAGCGCTTTCCAGGCGATTTTAGCATCACTTGGAAAGTGCTTGACAACTAGGTCACACTAAATAAATCCATGCAACCGGCATGGATTTATATAGTGTGACTGTAAGAATGTTTAAAAATAAAAAAATAAACCTATACTTACCCTCCGATGGCCTGGCGTGTGTAGCTGCGCTCGCTTCTGTCTGCCAGGTGATCGCGGGACACTGCACTGAAGGGCCTGCGGTCACATGACTGTGACGTCACCGCAGGTCTTTCAGTCCTGCCCGCAAGCAAAGGGAAGGAGACCGGGGGCCGTCGGAAGGTGAATATAAACTTTATTTTTTATTTTATTCTTTTTTTTACAGGTACAATGGTATCCAGGTCTGGATGAGAGTCTCCTCTCCTCCAGAACTGGGTACCATCCGCACATTGAAACGCATATAATCCGTGAGTACAAATGTACTGACACGGATTATGTGCGTCTCAATGCAAGTCAATGGCGGCGATTACGCCGCGCTTCCGCAAAATTAATGGACATGCTGCGGATTTTTGAGCGCAGCATAAATGCTGTGGAAACATCCGCAGCATGGGCATAGAACTTGCGGAATCCCCTTGGGGACCATGGGGGGCGGTTACCTAGCGTTTAACAAGCGTTTAAGCTGCGGAAATTCCACAGCATATACGCTTGAAAAACGCTATGTGGGCACTTAGCCTTAGCGTCACCATCCTGCTTCTGTCTTCTGAAATGCTCTCTGCTCACAATAAAAGAGTATGCACTGCTGGCGGAGCACGATGAGATGGAGCAAGGAACCATACAGGGTGATTACACACAGCCCAGCCTCATCTCATCCCAATGTGGATTGGGTGACAATGAGGAAGAGGAGGAGTAAGAACAGGAACTAGTTTCCTGCGCTATAGATGGTACTATCTGCACTACTGTCATACCGTCTGTTCAGCGTGGATGGCCTGGGGACAGAGAGGAGGAGCGCATGGTCAGTGGTCCTATTGGTGAGGACACAGAAGGATTGCCTGTTAGCAGTCTGGCACGCATGGCTGAGTTTGTTACGCTGCCTTTCCCATGACCCTCGCGTTCTCAAAATTTTGGGTGACCGTCATTACTGGTTGGTGACACTTCTAGACCCACGCTACAAGTAGAACTTTCTATCTCTTATTCCTGACGCGGACAGGTCTACAAAAATGGGGCAGTACCAGAAGGCCCTTGTTGCGGAACTATTAAAAATCTGAAAACGCTGGTGGCAGAGGTCACAGTTCGTTGGACAACCAAGGAGCAGAGGCGAGAGACACAACTCCAATCCAGCAGAGGCAGTGGAACACTGTCCAAGTTCTGGGAGAATTTTCTCTGCCCCTCCCAGGCCCGAGGCTCGGGGTACTCTCACAGGGAGAGCAAAGTTTGGGAAGATTCTGAGGGAGTACCTTGCCGACCGTACCAACGTCCTCTGTAATTCCTCTGTGCCTTATAATTGTTTGGTGTCCAAGCTGGATACGTGGAATGAACTGGCTCTCTACGCCTTGGAGGTCCTGGCCTGCCCTGCCACTAGCGTTTTATCAGAGCGGGTTTTTAGTGACGTTGGTGGAATTATAACTGATAAGCACATTCGCCTGTCAACTGAAAATGACAGGCTGACTCTGATAAAAATGAACAAGGGCTGGATTAGGCCAGACTTCTCAACACCACAGAATGAAAGCAGCGTAACATAAACTCAAATCCAGTGTCTTTTTTTTGGGAGGTGTATTCACATGCACCTTTTCACACCCACACATTGGTATAAGCTTCCTGATTTTGGTGGCTATTTGCTCTTGTCCTCCTCCTTCTCCTCATCATCCACCACCATATCACCAGGGTGACTGTGGTCCGTGATGCAACACCCACAAATTTTTTTAAAGGGTGTTTATGATGCCCGCAAAAAAATGTTTTTATATCGTATGTTATCTGTCAGGACCCTGTAATGGGTAATTGCTGCAGTGTAGACATGGCTGCTGATCGGTGCTGCTCATAGCACTATGGATCTGTGAGGACCATGTAATGGGTAACTGCTGCAGTGTAGACATGGCTGCTGATCGGTGCTGCTCATAGCACTATGGATCTGTCAGGTCCCTGTAATGGGTAATTGCTGCAGTGTAGACATGGCTGCTGATCAGTGCTGCTCCTAGCACTATGGATCTGTCAGGACCCTGTAATGGGTAATTGCTGCAGTGTAGACATGGCTGCTGATCAGTGATGCTCCTAGCACTATGGATCTGTCAGGACCCTGTAATGGGTAATTGCTGCAGTGTAGACATGGCTGCTGATCGGTGCTGCTCAAAGCACTATTGATCTGTCAGGACCCTGTAATGGGTAATTGCTGCAGTGTAGACATGGCTGCTGATCGGTGCTGCTCAAAGCACTATTGATCTGTCAGGACCCTGTAATGGGTAATTGCTGCAGTGCAGACATGGCGGCTGATCAGTGCTGCTCATAGCACTATTGATCTCTCAGGACCCTGTAATGTGTAATTGCTGCAGTGTAGACATGGCTGCTGATCGGTGCTGCTCATAGCACTATGGATCTGTCAGGTCCCTGTAATGGGTAATTGCTGCAGTGTAGACATGTCTGCTGATCAGTGCTGCCCATAGCACTATGGATCTGTCAGGACTCTGTAATGGGCAATTGCTGCAGTGTAGACATGGCTACTGATCAGTGCTGCTCATAGCAGAATGGATCTGTCAGGTCCCTGTAATGGGTAATTGCTGCAGTGTAGACATGGCTGCTGATCAGTGCTGCTCATAGCAGAATGGATCTGTCAGGTCCCTGTAATGGGTAATTGCTGCAGTGTAGACATGGCGGCTGATCAGTGCTGCTCATAGCACTATGGATCTGTCAGGTCCCTGTAATGGGTAATTGCTGCAGTGTAGACATGACTGCTGATCAGTACTGCTCATAGCATAATGGATCTGTCAGGACCCTGTAATGGGTAATTGCTGCAGTGTAGACATGGCTGCTGATCAGTGCTGCTCATAGCAGAATGGATCTGTCAGGACCCTGTAATGGGTTTTTGCTGCAGTGTAGACATGGCTGCTGAGCAGTGCTGGTCATAGCTCTATGGATCTGTCAGGTCCCTGTAATGGGTAATTGCTGCAGTGTAGACATGGCTGCTGATCAGTGCTGCTCATAGCTGAATGGATCTGTCAGGACCCTGTAATGGGTAATTGCTGCAGTGTAGACATGGCTGCTGGTCAGTGCTGCTCATAGCACTGTGGATCTGTCAGGACCCTGTAATGGGTAATTGCTGCAGTGTAGACATGGCTGCTGATCAGTGCTGCTCATAGCACTATGGATCTGTCAGGTCCCTGTAATGGGTAATTGCTGCAGTGTAGACATGGCTGCTGATCAGTGCTGCTCATAACACTATGGATCTGTCAGGACCATGTAATGGGTAATTGCTGCAGTGTAGACATGGCTGCTGATTGGTGCTGCTCATAGCACTATGGATCTGTCAGGACCCTGTAATGGATAATTGCTGCAGTGTAGACATGGCTGCTGATCAGTGCTGCTCATAACACTATGGATCTGTCAGGTCCCTGTAATGGGTAATTGCTGCAGTGTAGACATGACTGCTGATCAGTACTGCTCATAGCAGAATGGATCTGTCAGGACCCTGTAATGGGTAATTGCTGCAGTGTAGACATGGCTGCTGATCAGTGCTGCTCATAGCAGAATGGATCTGTCAGGACCCTGTAATGGGTAATTGCTGCAGTGTAGACATGGCTGCTGAGCAGTGCTGGTCATAGCTCTATGGATCTGTCAGGTCCCTGTAATGGGTAATTGCTGCTGTGTAGACATGGCTGCTGCTCATAGCTGAATGGATCTGTCAGGACCCTGTAATGGGTAATTGCTGCAGTGTAGACATGGCTGCTGATCAGTGCTGCTCATAGCACTATGGATCTGTCAGGTCCCTGTAATAGGTAATTGCTGCAGTGTAGACATGGCTGCTGATCAGTGCTGCTCATAACACTATGGATCTGTCAGGACCATGTAATTGGTAATTGCTGCAGTGTAGACATGGCTGCTGATTGGTGCTGCTCATAGCACTATGGATCTGTCAGGACCCTGTAATGGGTAATTGCTGCAGTGTAGACATGGCTGCTGATCAGTGCTGCTCATAACACTATGGATCTGTCAGGACCCTGTAATGGGTAATTGCTGCAGTGTAGACATGGCTGCTGATCAGTGCTGCTCATAGCACTATGGATCTGTCAGGTCCCTGTAATGGGTTATTGCTGCAGTGTAGACATGGCTGCTTATCAGTGCTGCTCATAGCACTATGGATCTGTCAGGTCCCTGTAATGGGTAATTGCTGCAGTGTAGACATGGCTGCTGATCAGTGCTGCTCATAGCACTATGGATCTGTCAGGACCCTGTAATGGGTAATTGCTGCAGTGTAGACATGGCGGCTGATCAGTGCTGCTCATAGCAGAATGGATCTGTCAGGACCCTGTAATGAGTAATTGCTGCAGTGTAGACATGGCTGCTGATCAGTGCTGCTCATAGCACTATGGATCTGTCAGGACCCTGTAATGGGTAATTGCTGCAGTGTAGACATGGCGGCTGATCAGTGCTGCTCATAGCACTATGGATCTGTCAGGTCCCTGTAATGGGTAATTGCTGCAGTGTAGACATGGCGGCTGATCAGTGCTGCTCATAGCACTGTGGATCTGTCAGGTCCCTGTAATGGGTAATTGCTGCAGTGTAGACATGGCTGCTGATCAGTGCTGCTCATAGCCCTATGGATCTGTCAGGTCCCTGTAATCGGTAATTGCTGCAGTGTAGACATGGCTGCTGATCAGTGCTGCTCATAGCCCTATGGATCTGTCAGGACCCCGTAATAAGTAATTGCTGCAGTGTAGACATGGCTGCTGATCAGTGCTGCTCATGGCTCTGTCCGGCTCCTGTAATGGGTTGTTGCTGTGGTTGGCGGCACAGTCCTCTATTTTCTGGTCCTGGCATCTGTAGGATGATAATCACTATAACACTGGGCACCTGCTTACCAGGAATGGCTTCCTCTTCTGAGCTCACGCTATACTCCTCCTGACAAGGACCAGCATTATGAAGGGCTCCTCTAATATTCCTGAGTTGTGGTGTGAGGAGATTGTCCAGGGGTTGGTGAGGAGATCACTACTTGTTGGTGTGTTCTAAAATGAAACGTGGCTCATTCTTATATTTTGCCTGCAGAATCTGACTATAATGGCGACCGTGATCTACACTGACCAGGAGAACGGTGATGTTAATGCTGCGCTGTTGTCCAGAGATCGTGCACAACTATCAGGTGCCGGTAAGTGGTTTCTAAAGGTAACGGCCGATCTGGCCCCAATTCATCAAGGGGTTTAATAGATTTCTAGCAGAACTCTGACAAGTCAAAACTTTTATGCAACTAGATGTTAATTTTTATATATATATATTTATTTATTTAAGCACTTTCACTCCAGCTCTGCCAAGTGGACGGAGCATGGTGAAGCCACCTGAGTCACAACTTTCCATAAATTAAGTGCACCCCATCACTATGGTGCGCCTCACCAGAAGTGTTAAGTGGAGTCCACCTCATAATAAACTTTGCTTTTACTTTTGCCCACCCATCTTTAAAGAATCTCTGCCATCAGTTTTTATTCTCTATATATTGCAGTCATCATATTATATAGCACTGTGTACTTACAATTGCTCATTTTGCTTTTCTACCCAGCTTATTGTCATTTACCTAATGGAAAAGAGATGTGATTAAAAACTGACTAGCTGAATCCTTCTAATCTCTATGTTAACACAAGGTGAACTTTTCCTGCATGAGTCATAAGTCGCTGCAGAGGAGGAGGGAGCAGCTGGGTCAGGAGGTGAAGAGGAGAATGATTTTTGCAGGGAAGAGGCTTCCTGTTTCTACATAGAAAAGAATTTACTGGGTATAAAGGTAAAGTGAGCAATTGTTAGTACACAGTTCTTTATAATTACAATATATTAAGAGGATAAGCTCTGATGGGAGAGGTTCTTTAAGCCTGTCATGTATTGGGTAATGAGTTGGGGTGTCAGTCTCCATCAGTGCTGGCTGAACACTGACTATCCTGCTCAGATTACTACACATGGCGCTGCTCCTCCTCCCTGTAGTATGGGCTACGCAGGACGGTGCCGAGGCTCCAGATTCTACCTGCACAGCAACAAGGTCCCAACACTTCTACCTCTATAACTTGCCTAATGCAGACGCAAACCTGCAGCCTTTCCACTGAGATCTTGTCGGCCTTCTACACTGCCATGGCTTTGTCTGCACAATGTAGCTTAAAGGGAATGTCCACTTCTTAAGCATCCTAGAAGTCTACAATATAAGGTCAGTATTCCTCTAACCCTCTGCCTTATTTGGCTGCCATTGAAGGCAGTCAGCGAAATGGGTTCAATTTTCTATAGAAGTGGCAGAATTTAACCCCTTCCTGACCGTGTTATTTCCCGTCTCTGCATTTTTCTTATTCTTCTAAGAGCAGTAACTTTATGTTTCTGTCAATACAGCCATATGAGGGTTTTTGTTTTTATGCCGTTCACTGATCAGGTAAATTATTTTTATATTTTGATTGGACTTTTACAGAAGTAACGCCCATATGGTTTATTTTAAAATGGGTCATAGAGGGGCAGGGGTGATTTGAATGTTCAGATTATACTTTTTCCTTTTTGTCTCCTTAGGCTGTGTGCCCACGATGCGTTTTTTAAGCGTTTCCGCAGTGGCAAAAACACTGCAGAAACGCTTAAAAAACACATGGTAGAAGGCCTGCCATGTTCCCCAATGATAATCCGCATGTGCTGTGCACATGCTGCGGAAATTTCTGCTGCGGATTATCATTGCGGAAAAAAACGCAGCACTACCAATTATTTTGCGGAAGTGCTGCGTTTTCGCCACCACTTACTTGCATTAGAACGCATGGATTACGCATCACTGTATATGTAGATGCGCAATCCACGCGTTCCAATGTGCGGATGGTTCCCAGGTATAGAGGAGAGGAGACCGTCCTCCGGACCCGGGTACTATAGAAACTGTGAAAAAAAGAATAAAATAAAAACTAAATATGATACTTACCTTCTGGCGGCCCCCGCTGCGCTCCTCCTCTCATGCCGGCAAATCGCGATGGACTGAAGGACCTGCGCTGATGTCATAGTCATGTGATGGGTCACGCGACGCTGACGTCGGCAGGTCCTTCAGTGCAGTGTACCGCGATCTGCCGGCAGCCAGCACCGAGTGAAGCAAGACTCTGGGGTCCATCGGAAGGTAAGTATAGATTTATTTTTTATTTTTTGACATTCTCTCGGGTCACACTATATAAATCCATGCCGTTTGCATGGATTTATATAGTGTGACCAAGTTGACAAGCACTTTCCAAGTGATGCTAAAATCGCTTGGAAAGCGCTTGACAACCCGCATGCGGAAATGCATGTTAAGAACTCTTCATTTCCGCATGTCCCTGGCAGGAAAATGCATGTACAATCCGCATGTACAATCCGCATGTACAATCCGCATGTACAATCCGCATGCGTTTTTTCTGCCAGGGGAGATGCAGAAACGCTCAGGAAAAATACGGAGTATTTCTGCATCGTGGGCACATAGCCTTAGGGGACTTGAACATGCAATCATCTGATTTCTTGTTACGTACAGCAATACTGCAGTATATAGCCAGCATTCACAGATCTGTCATGACAGGCATGGGTCTTTTCAGCAGACTCCTTTCTGGCAGTGATGGCATCCCACGATCGTGTTACAGGGGCACAGATGGGCACATGGCATGACTCCCATCTCAGTTCGCTGTTAATGCCGCTGTCCATCTCTAACAGGTGGAGCTCTGCCCTACATGTGGCTATTAGAGGTTGATGATGGCTAAATATCACAGCTGGCATATGATGTAACTGCAAATCATGTTGGTAAGGGGTTAAAGTGCCACTCCAGTGGGTTTTTTTTGTTTCACTTTTAGTGTAGAAATGATTTTCAAGTATGTGCTCAGATTGGGCATGGGTGCTGGGATTACTAGTACACCTGACATCCAGGTGGGCATAATTCTGTTCCTTGCGTATTGGAAGACTCTGCCTCTGCTGCTTTGGTGTTGGCAATCTTTCAGTTTCTTGCCCATTGATGCTCGGGAACAATCCTCAAAGTATCTATTTATCGGTCGACCATGACTGCACCACGAGAGAGGGAATCCGCCCACCAAGTACAAGAAACCTACAGGCTTAAAAGGGGCGGCACCTCTCGTCTCAGTTTGGTTTCCTGTCCTTGATGAAGGGAACCTGTGGCAGGCTTACCTGTTGAAGATGTACAGATTCTGAAGAATCGAGCTGTCGAGCAGCGCCCACAGCCTGGGGTCGGCAGCTCCAGCATCGCTCTGCATCAGTGGCTGTGGAGCGGTGCCTATGTCTGGGGTTGGCAGCCCCAGCATCGAATGGGCGCTGGATGGCAGCAGGGGCTGTGCCCCTGTCTGGGGTTGGCAGCCCCAACATCATGCTGGTGCCAGATGGTAAGGGGGAGCTGCGCCCCTGTCTGGGGTGGGCCGCCCAGTGTCGTTCTGGCGCCAGGCAGCGGTGTGCCTGTGGGAAGTTGCAGCTTCAGTGCCGCATGATACGGCGGGGCCACACGCTTCCGGTCTCTCTATGTAGCCGGAGGCGTGGCATGATGCTGCTGTGCGCCCCGGTGGTCACTTGACCGGACCAGGAAGTTCCGGCCACATGTGTGCAGACTCCAAAGGGAGTGCTGCAATAACCTCTACGGCCAGCAGGTGGCACACCCAGTGGTAGAATTAGCAACCCTTAAATCCCTCTCCCTTAAAACAGCACTACTAATAGCTTTAACCTCTGCTAGGAGGATTGGTCACATTCAGGCTCTGTCTACGGCCTTACCATTTACTCAAATCCTGGATGATAGGCAGGATCAGGTTTAAGAATTACTCTATCTCCCTAATTTCCACTGACTTCAGGAAGTAGTACTACCCTCCTTCTGTCCTAATCCGAGTAACCAGAAGGAAGCAGAGTTGCATACATTAGATGTAAGGAGTTGTGTGGTTAGGTACCTCTCGGTTACCAAAGACTTTAGGAAAGAGAGCTCATTGTTTATATCCTACCAAGGGGTTAGGAAAGGGTTTAAAGTCAAGGTCCCTGTAGCTAGATGGATGAGGGAGGCTATTTCTCTAGCTTATGCGTTTAGTGGCGAAGAAGTATCACAAGGGTTGAACGCTCACTCCACCCGGGCTGGCTATCTCCTGGGCAGAGAAGACGGGTGTCTCGATAGACATATGTAAGGCTGCTACCTGGTCTTCTCCCTCTACATTCTATAGGCACTATAGACTGGATATGGGTGTTTCATCTGACCTCACCTTTGGGAGATGGGTGCTCCAAGCTGTGGACCCTCCCTAGACTTCTTAATCTCTACAATTCTCTCGTGGTGCTGTCATGGTCGACCGATGGTCATAAGTTACTTACCGGTAACTGGATTTTTCGGAGACCATGACAGCACCCTTATATTTCCTCCCTTCATGTTTGTGGGAGCACTCTGTTTGTTAGAATTTCACACTTAATGGGTGGTGTATGATAGAGGCATTTTGTGATTGTTTGCTATGTTTATCCTGGCAGTCCTCTCAATACTCTGTAACCAAGACTGAGGCGAGAAGTGGCACCCCTTGTTAAGCCTGTAGGTTTGCTGTCCTTGGTGGGCTGACCCCCCCCCCCCCCATGGTGCTGTCATGGTCTCCGAAAGATCCTGTTACCGGTAAGTAACTTGACTTTTTCCCTATAGGAAAGTCGCTTGTCAAAAGCCACCAGGGCAAAGTGCGCAGTTCTGCATCAAGTGGGAAAACATCAAGAAAAGCTCTGGGAAATGTCAACAAGCAAGTAATGACCCAGAAGAACGGGCAGCCTCTGAAAGGAGACCGGAAAGTGCCAAAGCCTGCGCCAGCTGTTATGCAGGTGTAATGTATTACCGCAGCTCTGACCATACACCGCTCTTGTGTTCTGCCCTGTACTGATGTACCGACTTGTATCTACATAATCCTAAAATGCCACAAGAACATCTGCAAGAAGATCACATGGCATTTTCTACTATTACAAGTCCCATTATTATCTGTTGGATTAAAGTGGGCTAATATCTGGCTAATCTAGCTGTGTAATGTGTATGGGGGTCTCCTGGCTGCCCTAACAAATATTCAGTTCAAATACCCGCTCCTTGTTCTCTAGGCACAAATTGCTTAGAGGCAGCAGATTACCCTCCTCCCCACAGAACACATGAGAGCTCATCTGTATGTTGGGAGAGATGGCTGCTAGCCAAACAGTGTATGGCCAGGATGGAAATGAAAGAACTTTACTTTATGCACTTCCTCTGTAATCCCTCCTGGAAATGTAAGAACTCTACTTTGTGCAAATCCCCTGTAATCCCTCCTGGAAATGTAAGGACTCTACTTTCTGCACTTCCTCTGTAAATCCTCCTGGAAATGTAAGAACTTTACTTTATGCACTTCCTCTGTAATCCTTCCTGGAAATGTAAGGACTCTACTTTCTGCACTTCCTCTTTAATTCCCCCTGGAAATGTAAGAACTTTACTTTATGCACTTCCTCTGTAATCCTTCCTGGAAATGTAAGGACTCTACTTTCTGCACTTCCTCTTTAATTCCCCCTGGAAATGTAAGAACTTTACTTTATGCACTTCCTCTGTAATCCCTCCTGGAAATGTAAGGACTCTACTTTCTGCACTTCCTCTGTAATTCCCCCTGGAAATGTAAGAACTTTACTTTCTGTACGTCCTCTGTAATCCCTCCTGGAAATGTAAGGACTCTACTTTATGCACTTCCTCTGTAATCCCTCCTGGAAATGTAAGAACTTTACTTTATGCACTTCCTCTGTAATCCCTCCTGGAATTGTAAGGACTCTACTTTCTACATTTCCTCTGTAAATCCTCCTGGAAATTTAAGAACTTTACTTTATGCACTTCCTCTGTAATCCCTCCTGGAAATGTAAGAACTTTACTTTATGCACTTCCTCTGTAATCCCTCCTGGAAATGTAAGGACTCTACTTTGTGCACTTCCTCTGTAATCCCTCCTGGAAATGTAAGAACTTTACTTTTTGCACATCCTCTGTAATCCCTCCTGGAAATGTAAGAACTCTACTTAGTGCAAATCCCCTGTAATCCCTCCTGGAAATGTAAGGACTCTACTTTCTACATTTCCTCTGTAAATCCTCCTGGAAATTTAAGAATTTTACTTTATGCACTTCCTCTGTAATCCCTCCTGGAAACGTAAGAAGTTTACTTTATGCACTTCCTCTGTAAATCCTCCTGGAAATGTATGAACTCTACTTTCTGCACTTCCTCTGTAATCCTTCCTGGAAATATAAGGACTCTACTTTCTGCACTTCCTCTGTAATTCCCCCTGGAAATGTAAGAACTTTACTTTATGCACTTCCTCTGTAATCCCTCCTGGAAATGTAAGGACTCTACTTTCTGCACTTCCTCTGTAATTCCCCCTGGAAATGTAAGAACTTTACTTTCTGTACGTCCTCTGTAATCCCTCCTGGAAATGTAAGGACTCTACTTTATGCACTTCCTCTGTAATCCCTCCTGGAAATGTAAGAACTTTACTTTATGCACTTCCTCTGTAATCCCTCCTGGAATTGTAAGGACTCTACTTTCTACATTTCCTCTGTAAATCCTCCTGGAAATTTAAGAACTTTACTTTATGCACTTCCTCTGTAATCCCTCCTGGAAATGTAAGAACTTTACTTTATGCACTTCCTGTGTAATCCCTTCTGGAAATGTAAGAACTTTACTTTATGCACTTCCTCTGTAATCCCTCCTGGAAATGTAAGGACTCTACTTTGTGCACTTCCTCTGTAATCCCTCCTGGAAATGTAAGAACTTTACTTTTTGCACATCCTCTGTAATCCCTCCTGGAAATGTAAGAACTCTACTTAGTGCAAATCCCCTGTAATCCCTCCTGGAAATGTAAGGACTCTACTTTCTGCACTTCCTCTTTAATTCCCCCTGGAAATGTAAGAACTTTACTTTATGCACTTCCTCTGTAATCCCTCCTGGAAATGTAAGAACTTTACTTTATGCACTTCCTCTGTAAATCCTCCTGGAAATGTAAGAACTCTACTTTCTGCACTTCCTCTGCAATCCTTCCTGGAAATGTAAGGACTCTACTTTATGCACTTCCTCTTTAATTCCCCCTGGAAATGTAAGAAGTTTACTTTGTGCACTTCCTCTGTAAGTCCTCCTGGAAATGTAAGGACTCTACTTTCTGCACTTCCTCTTTAATTCCCCCTGGAAATGTAAGAACTTTACTTTATGCACTTCCTCTGTAATCCCTCCTGGAAATATAAGGACACTACTTTCTGCACTTCCTCTGTAAATCCTCCTGGAAATGTAAGAATTTTACTTTATGCACTTCCTCTGTAATCCCTCCTGGAAATGTAAGAATTTTACTTCATGCACTTCCTCTATAATCGCTCCTGGAAATGTAAGAATTTTACTTTATGCACTTCCTCTGTAAATCCTCCTGGAAATGTAAGAACTTTACTTTATGCACTTCCTCTGTAATCGCTCCTGTAAATGTAAGAACTTTACTTTATGCACTTCCTCTGTAATCCCTCCTGGAAATGTAAGAACTCTACTTTATGCACTTCCTCTGTAATCCCTCCTGAAAATGTAAGAATTTTACTTTCTGCACTTCCTCTGTAATCCCTCCTGGAAATGTAAGGACTTTACTTTATGTACTTCCTCTGTAATCCCTCCTGGAAATGTAAGAACTCTACTTTATGCACTTCCTCTGTAATCCCTCCTGGAAATGTAAGAACTTTACTTTATGCACTTCCTCTGTAAATCCTCCTGGAAATGTAAGAACTCTACTTTATGCACTTCCTGTGTAATCCCTCCTGGAAATGTAAGAATTTTACTTTATACACTTCCTCTGTAATCCCTCCTGGAAATGTAAGAATTTTACTTCATGCACTTCCTCTGTAATCCCTCCTGGAAATGTAAGAATTTTACTTTATGCACTTCCTCTGTAATCCCTCCTGGAAACGTAAGAATTTTACTTTATGCACTTCCTCTGTAATCCTTCCTGGAAATGTAAGAATTTTACTTTATGCACTTCCTCTGTAAATCCTCCTGAAAATGTAAGAACTTTACTTTATGCACTTCCTCTGTAATCCCTCCTGGAAATGTAAGAACTTTACTTTGTGCACTTCCTCTTTAATTACTCCTGGAAATGTAAGAACTTTACTTTGTGCACTTCCTCTGTAATTCCTCCTGGAAATGTAAGAGCTCTACTTTGTGCATTTCCTCTGTAATCCCTCCTGGAAATGTAATAACTTTACTTTATGCACTTCCTCTGTAAATCCTCCTGAAAATGTAAGAACTCTACTTTATGCACTTCCTCTTTAATTCCCCCTGGAAATGTAAGAACTTTACTTTATGCACTTCCTCTGAAATCCCTCCTGAAAATGTAAGAATTTTACTTTATGCACTTCCTCTGTAATCCCTCCTGGAAATGTAAGAACTTTACTTTATGCACTTCCTCTGTAAATACTCCTGGAAATGTAAGAACTCTACTTTATGCACTTCCTCTTTAATTCCCCCTGGAAATGTAAGAACTTTACTTTTTCCACTTCCTCTGTAATCCCTCCTGGAAATGTAAGGACTCTACTTTCTGCACTTCCTCTTTACTTCCTCATGGAAATGTAAGAACTTTACTATATGCACTTCCTCTGTAATCCCTCCTGGAAATGGAAGAACTTTACTTTATGCACTTCCTCTGTAAATCCTCCTGGAAATGTAAGGACTCTACTTTGTGCACTTCCTCTTTAATTACTCCTGGAAATGTAAGAACTTTACTTTGTGCACTTCCTCTGTAAATCCTCCTGGAAATGTAAGAACTCTACTTTCTGCACTTCCTCTTTAATTCCCCCTGGAAATGTAAGAACTTTACTTTATGCACTTCCTCTGTAATCCCTCCTGGAAATGTAAGGACTCTACTTTCTGCACTTCCTCTGTAAATCCTCCTGGAAATGTAAGAATTTTACTTTATGCACTTCCTCTGTAATCCCTCCTGGAAATGTAAGAACTTTACTTTATGCACTTCCTCTGTAATCCCTCCTGGAAATGTAAGAACTCTACTTTATGCACTTCCTCTGTAATCCCTCCTGGAAATGTAAGAACTCTACTTTATGCACTTCCTCTGTAATCCCTCCTGGAAATGTAAGGACTCTACTTTATGCACTTCCTCTGTAATCCCTCCTGGAAATGTAAGAACTTTACTTTATGTACTTCCTCTGTAATCCCTCCTGGAAATGTATGGACTCTACTTTCTGCACTTCCTCTGTAAATCCTCCAGGAAATGTAAGGACTTTACTTTATGCACTTCCTCTGTAATCCCTCCTGGAAATGTAAGAATTTTACTTTATGCACTTCCTCTGTAATCCCTCCTGGAAACGTAAGAATTTTACTTTATGCACTTCCTCTGTAATTCCTCCTGGAAATGTAAGAGCTCTACTTTGTGCACATCCCCTGTAATCCCTCCTGGAAATGTAAGGACTCTACTTTCTGCACTTCCTCTGTAAATCCTCCTGGAAATGTAAGAACTTTACTTTATGCACTTCCTCTGTAATCCCTCCTGGAAATGTAAGAACTTTACTTTATGCACTTCCTCTGTAATCCCTCCTGGAAATGTAAGAACTCTACTTTATGCACTTCCTCTGTAATCCCTCCTGGAAATGTAAGAACTCTACTTTATGCACTTCCTCTGTAATCCCTCCTGGAAATGTAAGGACTCTACTTTATGCACTTCCTCTGTAATCCCTCCTGGAAATGTAAGAACTTTACTTTATGTACTTCCTCTGTAATCCCTCCTGGAAATGTATGGACTCTACTTTCTGCACTTCCTCTGTAAATCCTCCAGGAAATGTAAGGACTTTACTTTATGCACTTCCTCTGTAATCCATCCTGGAAATGTAAGAATTTTAGTTTATACACTTCCTCTGTAAATCCTCCTGGAAATGTAAGAACTTTACTTTATGCACTTCCTCTGTAATCCCTCCTGGAAATGTAAGAACTTCACTTTATGCACTTCCTCTGTAAATCCTCCAGGAAATGTAAGGACTTTACTTTATGCACTTCCTCTGTAATCCCTCTTGGAAATGTAAGAACTTTACTTTTTGCACATCCTCTGTAATCCCTCCTGGAAATGTAAGAACTCTACTTTGTGCAAATCCCCTGTAATCCCTCCTGGAAATGTAAGGACTCTACTTTCTGCTCTTCCTCTTTAATTCCCCCTGGAAATGTAAGAACTTTACTTTATGCACATCCTCTGTAATCCCTCCTGAAAATTTAAGAATTTTACTTTATGCACTTCCTCTGTAAATCCTCTTGGAAATGTAAGAACTCTACTTTCTGTACTTCCTCTTTAATTCCCCCTGGAAATGTAAGGACTTTACTTTATGCACTTCCTCTGTAATCACACCTGGAAATGTAAGAATTTTACTTTATGCACTTCCTCTGTAAATCCTCCTGAAAATGTAAGAACTCTACTTTGTGCACATCCCCTGTAATCCCTCCTGGAAATGTAAGGACTAGAGATGAGTGTTGTTCTACTCGAACTGTTCGCCAATCTCAAATTCAAGCTGTTTTGGGCGGTGTTCAAGCCGTTCGGCGAACACGAACGATTTGAGAAAAATTCGGCTGTTCGAGGTTATGTTCGATAACTGTTCGTGCACCAAAATCATAACTGGATTTTTTCTCAGTAATGATGAAAATTAATGTTAATACGCAGTTTGAGTGTACAGCGGGGTGGGGGGAGGGGCAGGGGATGGATCTCTGCAGGAACAATGAAGATCTCCATTTTTTTTTCTCTTTCCCGCATTTGCAGTGGGGAGGTGCAATCTGTCAGCCTAACAGCAGCGCACACACGGAGCGAAGTGCTTTTTTTCACACAAGCAAGGGCATGTGTCATTGGCAGTGTATGTCACATGTCCTTGCCCTATAAGACCAAGCCATTTTCCCCGTCGCCACCATTTTCTCACTGCTGCAGCTGCGTGTTAGACGGCACCGCTGTTGCTGTGTGCGCTATACCTTGTTAATTTCAAGCCAATTTTCGCACAAATATACAGATAGCTTGGGAGTAGGGAATAGTTGTGATTGCAGTCCTTTTAAGGACTAGGTTACAGCATTTCCTATGACTTTTATCAGGCAGGTCTGTGCTCTTAAATAGATAGATTGTGGGAGTAAAGACTAATTGTAATTGCAGTCCTTTTCAGGACTAGGTTACATCAGTTCCTATCAGTTTTTGCTAGGCAGGTCTGTGCCAGTGCTGTGCAAGTTTTTTTCACAGCATTTGGCTGAATCTAGCAAAGCTAATCCTTTTTGGCCTATTGCAGAGTGTGTTAGTCAGTGGAGTAGCCTATCTGTGTTGCAAGATATACCACCTGTGTATAGAACACCAATTTTTTTACTGCACCTAGTGAAGTAAAATCTTTTGGGCATAGCATCATTCTATTAGTCCATCTATACTGACCTCCATCAGGTTGCAAACTGAATATAATTTTTTTCTGCATCTAGCTCTGAAAAAATATTTGGCCTTCTAGCAGTGTGTGGGACTTTCTCTATTAATCCATCTATACTGACCTCCATCAGGTTGCAAATTAAAAATATTTTTTTTCTGCATCTACCTCTGAAAAAATATTTGGCCTAATAGCAGTGTGTGGGACTTGTTCTATTAGTCCATCTATACAGACCTCCATCAGGTTGCAAATTGAATATAATTTTTTTCTGCATCTACTTCTGAAAAAATATTTGGGCTTCTAGCAGTGAGTGGGACTTGTTCTATTAGTCCATCTATACTGACCTCCATCAGGTTGCAAACTGAATATAATTTTTTGTCTGCATCTACCTCTGAAAAAATATTTGGGCTTCTAGCAGTGTGTGGGACTCATTGTATTAGGCCATCTATACCAAGCTCCACCAGCTTTGAAATTAATAATCATTTTTAGCTGCATCTAGCCCTGAAAATAATTTTTCCCAATAGTGGTAGCAATAGAAATATGGGGCGCGCGCCTGGCTAACAAAAATATACGCTTCATAACACAAAACACCAGCCTAGCGCACTGCATTAATAAGATGGCATCATCGTCTCTCCCAGTGTTAGGCCTACTACGGCAGGCTAGCATTCCTGTGCCTAAAACACAATGTATGGGTCCGCGCTAGCCACTATGCTGAGGGGTATAAAGCTGCTGCTAACGCTTTATAACAATTCAATTGGCAGATTTTCACAGAGCTCTTCCACAACGCCCACCCATCGGGCAACAGTTGCCCACCCTCCCTATGGGATCTAGTGGCGAATAGTTGATGCCATTAATCAGAGCGTCAGTTGCCCCGTCAACGTGGCAAGCATACGGTAAGGCATGGGAAGAGTGGACACGACTAGTAGCAGGCAGACGGGTTGACCAATGTGAACAAGCCAGATCACAAGTCACCATAGAATTTCTCCACCAGCTAATGATGAGGGGCATATCCGGGGCGTCAGCGCAGCGGTGTCTGACCGGAGTAGCATTTCACTTCCAACTACTGAATTGGGGAGATGTGACAAAGATTCATCATCAGACAATCCATAAAAGGGTGGAAAAGGGGTCAGCCAAGTCAGGAATGTAGACGTCCCGTCCCGTGTCACTAAAACTGATTTCTCACATCTTATCCCTAACACCATTAACATGACACTCACAATTTGAAGCAACACTAATGTCTACTGCATTTGTGATCGCCTTCTTCGGGGTGCTATGTATAAGCGAATTAGTCCCTCAATCCAAAATTACCACCAGTGGAGGCTTATTACACCAGGACGTAGTCATAGCCAATAATGCAATACGTCTACGCATACACCAATCGAAAACGGTTCCAGCGGGCAGGGGTACTTGGGTACTTCTACAACCCACAAACGGTACACTGAGTCGGGTAACAATAGTAAAAACATATCTAACCATCAGATCACAAAGTAATTTCTTCCTATCACACATTGATGGAACGCCATTATCAAGATACCTGTTCCAAGCTATATTTAATAAATGCATAACATCGGCAGGGAACCACCCCAAAGATTACGGGACACACTCATTCCGCATAGGTGCGGCCACAGAAGCAGCAAGAGCAGGACTGTCAGAAACGGAAGTTCAGAGGATAGGGAGATGGCGATCCACGTGTTTGGCGAGATACATAAGACCGGACTTGTTTGTTTCTTTTACAGGTGACGCTAAGCCAACAGTGTGAGTGATAGGCCACTCGTATATATATTGGGCACAAAAAAGGGCGAAAGTCCGCCCAGGCGGGAGGAAATTAGAGTTTCATAACACATATTTCAACTGGAGAGGTATTAGAGGCCTGCTATGGCCACAGGTACTAATGGAGGTAATCAAGGTAGGGAGAGAGGCAAGAGGTCCGGTCATCTTAGTTATACAGGCCGGGGGAAACAACCTAGGTCATCACAAGAGCGCATAACTAATGGCAATAATGAAACTAGACACTGAGCGCTTCAGAGAATTTTTCACAAAATTAGCTATAGTATGGTCAGAGATTGTGCCGATAGCGGTATGGTAAGGTGCGCGAGACATCACGGCCATCGAATGGACAAGGCGGGTAATAAATATTCGGATGGCAAAATTTAGAAGAGACAGAGGCGGTGTAGTGATACGACACCGACAACTGGAAGGAGATAAAGCAGGCCTCATACGGCCCGACGGTGTTCACTTAATAGATATTGGACTGGACATAGTCCTGTCAGGACTCCAGGACGGAGTGGAACAAGCGTTAAGAGTGATGGGTGGGGGTCAGAGTCCTGCATACGAGTACGCTGGATCCTCCGTGGCCTGGAAATAGAAAGGACATGTTGGAGAGTTACACTTGTTGGCCAACTTGCCGGAGTGGGGACTCAGGGCATGCTGCAACAAGCTGAATTATTTTAGAAATAAAATGCCTTTCTAATGGAATGAGTATAAAGAGTTAATAAAGCTGTGACCGATCCTCACCCATCCAGTTGTAAGAGTTACATTATTGTATTGTCCATGAAAGGGGGGCGGTAGGGGGGCTGAGCGTCTGGGTTTGGTTGGGAGTCCCCACAGTCTGCCTAGGCTAGATTCATTTAAAAATTCTTATTAGATACACAGGCGGTGCAGCTTGCTTCGCAGCTGGGCTACTACGCCCAAAGTATTGCCTAGGCTAGATGCAGTTAAAAATTCTACGCTGACTAGCAGACACTGAAGATTTGGAGCAGACCTCTGAGTAAACAGCTCTTCAGACTCAACCATCTGTGTTACCCCAAGCCATAGTGTATGTAGTTTCTTACAGTTAAAAGTGGGGGGGGTGCGACCCAACCCAACTGGAATTGACGATGCCAACGTCATGTAAGACACAGCAAGGGGACTCCCAAAATTGTGGCACAGACACCACTTAACCCTAGAACGCATACCTGTGGCCTTGCAGGCCCGCCCAGTTAATTGTTTTCTATTTTCTGCAAGATTACTTTAGTTAGAATTTTGAAACTCTAGGTATTCTTCATGTATATAGTTGTTTGTCATTTGAGTTTGAGTTATTCCATGTTATTTGCACACGGGCCTAAAGGGCCCCAGGTATGTGAAAGTGTAGATTTTTATGGTCATGCGTTCTAGGGTTAAGTGGCATCAATTGCCCCACTGTTGCTTAAAACGGTTGGTGAGGTGATTTTACCAAATCCCCAAGCTTTTAGTCTCCCAAGGATGACACAGGGGTAGAAATGTCCTTGCGAATCCATGATTTGTTCATCTTTATGAACGTGAGTCTGTCTACATTCTCAGTGGACAGCCGCGTGCGCTTATCTGTCAGCACACCACCAGCAGCGCTGAACACACGTTTGGAGAGAACGCTGGCTGCATGGCATGACAAGATCTCCAAGGCGTAAGTGGCTAGCTCCGGCGATTTTTCCAGATTGGAATACCAAAATGAGCAAGGGTCCAGTGACACAGTCATGGCTTCGATGTTCACTTGGAGATACTCCTGTACCATCCTCTCTAGGCATTGATTATGTGTCAGACTTCTTGTCTCCTGTGGCCTTGCAAAGGATGGGCTAAAAAAGTGGTGAAACGATTCCACAAAATTGCTGTTACCAGCAGATACTGTGTTACTGTTACTGTTTGAGTGATGAAGACTCGACAGTCCCACGGTTGGCAAGTTAGAACTGTGAGATTCACTACGTGCACCACTGGTATTTTGTGGAAAAGCACATGTAAGATTCTGCAACAGCATCTGCAGATACTCCTGCATTCGTCAATACCTTTTTATGGCAGGAATTATTTTGGCAAATATACTTTTGTACCGGGGATCTAAGAGTGTGGCAACCCAGTAGTCGGGATTACTTCGAATTCTGACAATCCGGGGGTCATGTTGCAGGTAGTGCAGCAAGAAGGCACTCATGTGTCTTGTGCATCCAGAAGGACCAAGTCCTTGTTGTGTTGGTAGCGAGGTAACAATCATGCTTCCTTCCTCTGCCCTCTCCCTCCAACCTCGCACAACAGAAATGTGATCAAGGTCTCCCTCATCTGATGAGTCTTCCATGCCCATCGCCAGTTCGTCCTCCACTTCTTCCTCGGCTCCTGCACCTTCCTCAACAGTTTGGCTGCTACCATGCGCCCTGGTTAATCCCTCTCCCCCACCCTCCCATGCCTGCCGCCTTGGTGCTGCCAACCGTCTGGACCTTGGAGATGTTATCCCTTCCGCATACGACTCCTCCTCTACTTCCTCCACCTCCTCTTGTCCCACCACCTGACTCTGAATTCTGTTTAATGTGTGCTCCAGCATGTAAATCACCGGAATAGTCATGCTGATAATGGCATCGTCGTCAGCACTAAACATCTTCGTCGCCATTTCAAAACTGTGCAGAAGGGTGTGTGGCGCCCCTGAGGGTTCAGTCGCCACAGAGTTACTGCATCTCACCCAGAGGTGTGGTATCTCACCCTCAGGTAAGGAAGGCGTATGGCTCGGGACCCTAACACCTGCATCCAACACATACCCGCAGTGGGGGTAGGGCGAGATTGCTCCTAAGGGAGAGCACAGTCCCAGGTCCCTAGCTGGTTTGAGGGTCCTATGTAGTGGGTGCTTAGGGGAGCAGCTTAGGGGAGCACATGACAAGGAGAGTATAAATAGGAAGCCATCTTAGAAAGAGCAAGCCAGACAGAGGAGGAAAAGTGACAGGAGCAGAGACTAGGCATGAGCTCTGCTCCGGAGGCGGGCCTAGCCTGGGAGGCCCAGGACTGAAGGAGAGAAGAGAGGAGTGGGAGCTGGAAGGCTCCAGGAACCGAAGGGATCCTACGGCTACGGGCCGTGCAGAAGGCCACCCGTACTCCTGCTGCTACCAGGAGGTAGAGGGGTCAGGCCAGATAAGGGGAACCGGTCCCTCAACTAGCGGAGAAACAGCAAGGCTCAACTAGAAACCGGAGGCTGCTGCATTTCATGTACTGCAGGCCAAAGTCCACACCAGTCTCACTAAGAAGGTAGCCACATAGGACCCAGGGGACGGAACACATGTCACCCGCCAAGGCCCGAGGATACCGGATAGAAGTGTCACTGGGTGTGAGGTGCAGGGAGAAGGCCAGAGAAAGGACACACAGAAGGGGGTCCTGCTAAGTACTCCGGAGCTATCTGGGGGTGGACTGAGCCCCTCACTGAGTATGCACAGCACGACGGGGGAGATTGCTCTGGTACCTGTAATCTGGACTACAACAACTGTGAGTAATATCTTGAGACGGCATCACACGGACTCTGTGTTCATTACTGACTCCCTGCACTACAACCACCATCATCCACCCACACTGCCCTGAAGCTACACTCTTCCTGTGGTGAGTAATAATACCGTTGCTGCAAAACCACCAGCTTCAGAGGACTGTTCCGCAGCGGCGGCCCCTTTGGCCGCACTCCACAGGTGGCGTAGTCAGACATTATAAAATCCATATATACAAATTACCCTTGGATTGACCGCCCTGGGTCACGGACTGGGTCACCGCCACAGTGACTACAACCCCCAGCGTCTACCGGCCCGGCTCAGGGTACCCCATGGCCCAGGGGGCGCGTCAACTTCATAGGTCCCTGATCTGAGACCACTCCTCCAGCGTGATTTGCCCCACCTCTGGATCTCGTTGGCCCAGGCTATACGTCAGAACGTATTGCACCAGGGCTTGTCGGTGCTGCCACAGTCGCTGCAACATGTGCAGAGTTGAATTCCACCGTGTCGGCACATCGCATTTCAGCCGGTGAAGTGGCAGGCCCAACGACTTCTGTAGAGATGTAAGACGCTGAGCTGCGGGATGCGAACGGCGGAAGTGAGCACACAGCGACCGTGCCCTCTGCAGAAGGCCATCTAGTCCGGGATAGTGGGCTAAAAATTGCTGGACAACCAGGTTCAACACGTGAGCCATACAAGGCACGTGTGTGACATTGCCCCGGCGAAGTGCCGCACCCAGGTTTGCAGCATTGTCGCACATGGCCTTCCCTGGTTGCAGGTCCTGTGGAGACAACCTTTCATGAAACTGGGTCTCCAGAGCTGACCACAACTCCTCAGCTGTGTGACTCACATTTCCCAGACATTTCAAAGTAAACACTGATGCTGTTGAGCCCTGCTGCCAGCATAGTAAGGAGGTGCGCAGTTAGAAAGCAGGTGGCATTACCAGACAGGCTTTGGGTGCAGGTGGCGGACCGAGAGGAGGTTGAGGAGGCAGAAGCAGTGGAGGAACTTCGAGATAAAGAGGATTGACGCACAACTCGGGACGGTAAGACTTGGACAGCAGCCCCTTGTCCTGCTGTCACCATAGTTACCCAGTGCCCAGTCAGCGACATGTAACGCCCCTGTCCATGCCTACTCGTCCAAGTGTCTGTGGTGAAGTGCACCCTGTCACACACAGAGTTTCTCAAAGAAGCGGTGATGTTGTGTGCGACATGCTAGTGGAGCGCAGGCACACCTTTCTTTGAGAAGTAGTGCCGACTGGGCATCTGGTACTGGGGCACTGCGACGGACATAAGGTCTTGAAAATCCTCTGTGACCTCCAGGTGGAAAGGCAGCATTTCTGTAGCCAACAGCTTGCAGATGGTGAAATTCAACCTCTTAGCTTTCTCATGGCTAGGAGGAAATGGTCTTTTACTTTTCCACATCTGAGGGACCGAGGGCTGGCTGTTGTGCTTAGACGGTGTTGAGTAGGGTGTCCCCGGCAAACTGCCGGTCTGTGAGGAAGATGCAGGCGGACATGTTAGGTTGCCTTGATCCAAAGGTGGTGCTCTCGATGTCGGAGAGCGCTCAACACTAGCAGGTTTTTCCACTTCCCAATGAACTGACGACCTGCCAATCACACTGGCTGTTGCGGGTAAAGAGGTGGCAGGTCTGCGTCCAAAAACATGTGTGACTGCTGTCCCCCCAGTCACAGAGGATGAAGAGGTTGCGGATGCACAAGATGGGGCAGACGGTGGTTGGCCCAGCCGGCTAGGCCGCATTGTAGCACAGTGAGCTTCCCACTGCAACTTATGCTTCATATCCATGTGACGGTACATGCATGAAGTACTCAAACTATGGATTTTTTGGCCTCTACTTAGCTTTTGCTGACAAATATTACAGATAACACGAGTTGGGTCATCCTTATCGATCTGAATAAATGCCCAGGCTATGCAAGGCTTAGAGCCCATGTGACCTGAAGAGCCACCACGACTTGTGGTGAGAGGCAGAGTTGTGTTTGAGGATGCAGTTGTTGACGTGCTTCCAGTACTCCGTCTCTGTTCAGGAAGGCGCAACCTAACCTCGTCGTCAATAGCATCTGTGATACCCCGCTGCGCTTGGTATCACAGATCCTAGAAGAGTGCATTGATGGAATCCTCCACAAGAGACCCCCATAAACATTCACACATCTCCACCTTCCACCTCAGACCAGCAGAGGGAGCCCGTTAGGGATATAAATAGGGAAGGTGGAGCTAGGCAGTTCAGTTCCTCTGAAGAGTTCCTGCAATAGAGAAGCCTAAGAGAGATCAGTCTGCAGTGGAGCTCAGTCTAGTCTAGAGAACGCAGTTAATAGTTCAGCAGTGGAGCACGAGGCTCCTGCTTGCTAGATTCAGGGAGCCCTGATAGAGCTTAAGGTGTGTATAGCCTAGTGAGGGCCCAAGTAGGCCGAAGGCGAGTGGCGAGTTAGTACATAAGGGGCAGAGGAGCTTAACCAGCTCACCCCGAAGCATTTACCGGACACAGGATCCGAGCTTACCGGTATCTCTATGACCCAGTAAGGCATAACCGGAATCCCTGGAGAACTACAAGTCCCAGGATCGCTAAGGTGCTGATATGTAACAGAGCCAGGAGACGCTTAGGCCCCGCATACTGGGGGCGTGAACTCCAAGAGAAGGCCCTACCACAAGGTCAGCCAGTGCAGGACAGAGACAAAGTTAGGCCTAGCTCCAGGCAGGTCAGAAACTTACTACGCAGAGGCAAGAAACAGGAGGCCCTACACCCGCTCATTGGGGAGGATCCTGATATGCACCCTTCACCCTACAGTGCTCCGGGATGTGCCTGAATTTCCACCAGTAAAAGGTACTGAAGTGACTACCGTGTCCGTTCCCGTTCTTGCTCTGACCCAGCTGGGTCTCGCCTGTACTGCATTCCCCCTGCATACACTGCCCTGAGACCTAGCTCCACCTGTGGGGAGCTATACCATCGAGCTGCCTTATCACCGGCCTCAGTGGACTGCTGCAGCGCTGGTGCTTGTCACCAGATACCACAGGTGGCGTCATGAACTCTTATAAAATTAACAATTATCCACCCTTTTAAAGAGAGACCCCAGGGTACGGACCAGGGAGCCAACCACCGCGACATCCCCAAGGCCAGGCAAATGCCCGGGTACCGAGTCATCCCCATCCCCAGGGCTAGTCACATCCTCCTCCACCTCCTCTGCTGACCTCATCGACTGGCTGACTGTGGGTTGACAGTAAGTGGGATCTCCAACCTCGTCATCATCACCCTGTGTGTTATCACACCCGTCGTCCTCAGAGCCAACCTCTTCCTGCCCTGACCGAAAAGTCAAGTTGTCGCTCCAATCAGGTATTTGAGTCTCATCATCGTCTTCATCATTGTCTCCACCAACAGAGTTACAGTTTGGGAACGAGGGTCTACATTATGCTCAGAACCTTCTTCATCTGGTCCTGGATCCAACTTATAAAGATTCTGGGCATCAGATCAGATCATTTCCTCATCTGGATTAACAGAAGCTCTGGAGCAGACCTCCGTTTCCCAGGCTATAGTATGAGTAAACAGCTGTGCAGACTCAACCATCTGTGTTACCCCATACTCAGACGGGCAGCTGGAGACTTGGGAGCTGTGAGGAAGCAAGTGCGATTGGGGTGACACCTCTGAGGACTGGAGTATTTGTGATGTTGAAATTGAGGTGATGGAGAGCCCACTTGAAGGAGCACTTGATATCCGTAGAAGCACCTGCTGTTTTTGTGCCTCATCTAGAATTTGTAGCGATGGGCGTGTCCGTAAGAATGGGATCGTATCACATTGTCCACGAAAAGAAGTCAACATCTTAGTTTGGCTGGAAGATGGTCTTTCTTCTGCAGATGTTACCCCCCCCCCCCACCGTGGGGGGCCTCGACCCACCGGCGGACAGGCACCAGTATTGGGATAGGGGGGCTGGCCGTCAGGGTTCACTGCGGCTCTGGCACAAACCCGGCGACACGGAGGTGGCACGGGCAGGAACGGACTGGCCGTGTCGGCTTCTCACTTTTTGGATTTTAGAAGGGCATGACATGCCTATATCTGTGTCTCCCCCTCCTTTTACTCCTCCACCTCTTTTCTTTTCGCATGACTATATGTACTTGTCACTTTTCCATGTGTTAGTTGTGTCTTCTGAGCAGTTTGTCAGCTTTTGGACACCTTTGAAGGTGTTTTCTATGTGTTTTTGTTTGCCTGCCATTGGTTTTAACGGTGTTTGAAGGTGTTCGACGAACTGTTCGACTAACAGTTCGGCGAACCGAACCGAACTCGAACACTACGGGGGTGGCTCAACACTAGTAAGGACTCTACTTTATGCACTTCCTCTGTAAATCCTCCTGGAAATGTAAGAACTCTACTTTATGCACTTCCTCTTTAATTCCCCCTGGAAATGTAAGAACTTTACTTTATGAACTTCCTCTGTAATCCCTCCTGGAAATGTAAGAACTCTACTTTATGCACTTCCTCTGTAATCCCTCCTGGAAATGTAAGAACTTTACTTTATGCACTTCCTCTTTAATTCCCCCTGGAAATGTAAGAACTCTACTTTATGCACTTCCTCTGTAAATCCTCCTGGAAATGTAAGAACTCTACTTTCTGCACTTCCTCTTTAATTCCCCCTGGAAATGTAAGAAATTTACCTTATGCACATCCTCTGTAATCCCTCCTGGAAATGTAAGAACTTTACTTTCTGCACGTCCTCTGTAAATCCTCCTGGAAATGTAAGAATTTTACTTTATGCACTTCCTCTGTAATCCCTCCTGGAAATGTAAGAATTTTACTTTATGCACTTCCTCTGTAATCCCTCCTGGAAATGTAAGAATTTTACTTTATGCACTTCCTCTGTAATCCCTCCTGGAAATGTAAGAGCTCTACTTTGTGCACATCCCCTGTAATCCATCCTGGAAATGTAAGGACTCTACTTTCTGCACTTCCTCTTTAATTCCCCCTGGAAATGTAAGAACTTTACCTTATGCACATCCTCTGTAATCCCTCCTGGAAATGTAAGGACTCTACTTTCTGCACTTCCTCTTTAATTCCCCCTGGAAATGTAAGAACTTTACTTTATGCACTTCCTCTGTAAATCCTCCTGGAAATGTAAGAACTCTACTTTCAGCTCTTCCTCTTTAATTCCCCCTGGAAATGTAAGAACTTTACTTTTTGTACTTCCTCTGTAATCCCTCCTGTAAATGTAAGGACTCTACTTTCTGCACTTCCTCCTGGAAATGTAAGAACTCTACTTGGTGCACATCCCCTGTAATCCATCCTGGAAATGTAAGAACTTTACCTTATGCACTTCCTCTGTAAATCCTCCTGGAAATGTAAGGACTCTACTTTCTGCACTTCCTCTGTAATCCCTCCTGGAAATGTAAGGACTCTACTTTGTGCATTTCCTCTTTAATTCCCCCTGGAAATGTAAGAACTTTACTTTATGCACTTCCTCTGTAATCCCTCCTGGAAATGTAAGAACTTTACCTTATGCACTTCCTCTGTAAATCCTCCTGGAAATGTAAGGACTCTACTTTGTGCACTTCCTCTGTAATCCCTCTTGGAAATGTAAGAACTTTACTTTTTGCACATCCTCTGTAATCCCTCCTGGAAATGTAAGAACTCTACTTTGTGCAAATCCCCTGTAATCCCTCCTGGAAATGTAAGGACTCTACTTTCTGCACTTCCTCTTTAATTCCCCCTGGAAATGTAAGAACTTTACTTTATGCACTTCCTCTGTAAATCCTCCTGGAAATGTAAGAACTCTACTTTCTGCACTTCCTCTTTAATTCCCCCTGGAAATGTAAGAACTTTACTTTATGCACTTCCTCTGCAATCCCTCCTGGAAATGTAAGGACTCTACTTTCTGCACTTCCTCTGTAAATCCTCCTGGAAATGTAAGAATTTTACTTTATGGGCTTCCTCTGTAATCCCTCCTGGAAATGTAAGAATTTTACTTTATGCACTTCCTCTGTAATTCCTCCTGGAAACGTAAGAATTTTACTTTATGCACTTCCTCTGTAATCCCTCCTGGAAATGTAAGAGCTCTACTTTGTGCACATCCCCTGTAATCCCTCCTCGAAATGTAAGGACTCTACTTTCTGCACTTCCTCTGTAAATCCTCCTGGAAATGTAAGAACTTTACTTTATGCACTTCCTCTGTAATCCCTCCTGGAAATGTAAGGACTTTACTTTATGCACTTCCTCTGTAATCCCTCCTGGAAATGTAAGAACTCTACTCTATGCACTTCCTCTGTAATCCCTCCTGGAAATGTAAGAACTTTACTTTATGCACTTCCTCTGTAAATCCTCCTGGAAATGTAAGAACTCTACTTTATGCACTTCCTCTTTAATTCCCCCTGGAAATGTAAGGACTTTACTTTATGCACTTCCTCTGTAATCCCTCCTGGAAATGTAAGAATTTTAGTTTATACACTTCCTCTGTAAATCCTCCTGGAAATGTAAGAATTCTACTTTGTGCACATCCCCTGTAATCCATCCTGTAAATGTAAGGACTCTACTTTCTGCACTTCCTCTTTAATTCCCCCTGGAAATGTAAGAACTTTACCTTATGCACTTCCTCTGTAAATCCTCCTGGAAATGTAAGAACTCTACTTTATGCACTTCCTCTGTAATCCCTCCTGGAAATGTAAGAACTCTACTTTATGCACTTCTTCTGTAAATACTCCTGGATATGTAAGGAATCTACTTTCTGCACTTCCTCTTTAATTCCCCCTGGAAATGTAAGATCTTTACTTTATCCACTTCCTCTGTAATCCCTCCTGAAAATGTAAGAATTTTACTTTATGCACTTCCTCTGTAAATCCTCTTGGAAATGTAAGAACTCTACTTTGAGCACATCCCCTGTAAATCCTCCTGGAAATGTAAGAACTCTACTTTCTGTACTTCCTCTTTAATTCCCCCTGGAAATGTAAGGACTTTACTTTATGCACTTCCTCTGTAATCCCTCCTGGAAATGTAAGAATTTTAGTTTATACGCTTCCTCTGTAAATCCTCCTGGAAATGTAAGAATTCTACTTTGTGCACATCCCCTGTAATCCATCCTGGAAATGTAAGAACTCTACTTTATGCACTTCCTCTGTAATCATACCTGGAAATGTAAGAATTTTACTTTATGCACTTCCTCTGTAAATCCTCCTGAAAATGTAAGAACTCTACTTTGTGCACATCCCCTGTAATCCCTCCTGGAAATGTATGGACTCTACTTTCTGCATTTCCTCTGTAAATCCTCCTGGAAATGTAAGAACTTTACTTTATGCACTTCCTCTGTAATCCCTCCTGGAAATGTAAGAACTTTACTTTATGCACTTCCTCTGTAATCCCTCCTGGAAATGTAAGAACTCTACTTTATGCACTTCCTCTGTAATCCCTCCTGGAAATGTAAGAACTTTACTTTATGCACTTCCTCTTTAATTCCCCCTGGAAATGTAAGAACTCTACTTTGTGCACTTCATCTGTTATCCCTCCTGGAAATGTAAGAACTTTACTTTTTGCACATCCTCTGTAATCCCTCCTGGAAATGTAAGGACTCTACTTTCTGCACTTCCTCTTTAATTCCCCCTGGAAATGTAAGAACTTTACTTTATGCACTTCCTCTGTAATCCCTCCTGGAAATGTAAGGACTCTACTTTCTGCACTTCCTCTGTAAATCCTCCTGGAAATATAAGAATTTTACTTTATGCACTTCCTCTGTAATCCCTCCTGGAAATGTAAGAATTTTACTTTATGCACTTCCTCTGTAATCCCTCCTGGAAACGTAAGAATTTTACTTTATGCACTTCCTCTGTAATCCCTCCTGGAAATGTAAGAGCTCTACTTTGTGCACATCCCCTGTAATCCCTCCTCGAAATGTAAGGACTACTTTCTGCACTTCCTCTGTAAATCCTCCTGGAAATGTAAGAACTTCACTTTATGCACTTCCTCTGTAATCCCTCCTGGAAATGTAAGGACTTTACTTTATGCACTTCCTCTGTAATCCCTCCTGGAAATGTTAGAACTCTACTTTATGCACTTCCTCTGTAATCCCTCCTGGAAATGTAAGAACTTTACTTTATGCACTTCCTCTGTAAATCCTCCTGGAAATGTAAGAACTCTACTTTATGCACTTCCTCTTTAATTCCCCCTGGAAATGTAAGGACTTTACTTTATGCACTTCCTCTGTAATCCCTCCTGGAAATGTAAGAATTTTAGTTTATACGCTTCCTCTGTAAATCCTCCTGGAAATGTAAGAATTCTACTTTGTGCACATCCCCTGTAATCCATCCTGGAAATGTAAGAACTCTACTTTATGCACTTCCTCTGTAATCATACCTGGAAATGTAAGAATTTTACTTTATGCACTTCCTCTGTAAATCCTCCTGAAAATGTAAGAACTCTACTTTGTGCACATCCCCTGTAATCCCTCCTGGAAATGTATGGACTCTACTTTCTGCATTTCCTCTGTAAATCCTCCTGGAAATGTAAGAACTTTACTTTATGCACTTCCTCTGTAATCCCTCCTGGAAATGTAAGAACTTTACTTTATGCACTTCCTCTGTAATCCCTCCTGGAACTGTAAGAACTCTACTTTATGCACTTCCTCTGTAATCCCTCCTGGAAATGTAAGAACTTTACTTTATGCACTTCCTCTTTAATTCCCCCTGGAAATGTAAGAACTCTACTTTGTGCACTTCATCTGTTATCCCTCCTGGAAATGTAAGAACTTTACTTTTTGCACACCCTCTGTAATCCCTCCTGGAAATGTAAGGACTCTACTTTCTGCACTTCCTCTTTAATTCCCCCTGGAAATGTAAGAACTTTACTTTATGCACTTCCTCTGTAAATCCTCCTGGAAATGTAAGAACTCTACTTTCTGCACTTCCTCTTTAATTCCCCCTGGAAATGTAAGAACTTTACTTTATGCACTTCCTCTGTAATCCCTCCTGGAAATGTAAGGACTCTACTTTCTGCACTTCCTCTGTAAATCCTCCTGGAAATATAAGAATTTTACTTTATGCACTTCCTCTGTAATCCCTCCTGGAAATGTAAGAATTTTACTTTATGCACTTCCTCTGTAATCCCTCCTGGAAACGTAAGAATTTTACTTTATGCACTTCCTCTGTAATCCCTCCTGGAAATGTAAGAGCTCTACTTTGTGCACATCCCCTGTAATCCCTCCTCGAAATGTAAGGACTACTTTCTGCACTTCCTCTGTAAATCCTCCTGGAAATGTAAGAACTTCACTTTATGCACTTCCTCTGTAATCCCTCCTGGAAATGTAAGGACTTTACTTTATGCACTTCCTCTGTAATCCCTCCTGGAAATGTTAGAACTCTACTTTATGCACTTCCTCTGTAATCCCTCCTGGAAATGTAAGAACTTTACTTTATGCACTTCCTCTGTAAATCCTCCTGGAAATGTAAGAACTCTACTTTATGCACTTCCTCTTTAATTCCCCCTGGAAATGTAAGGACTTTACTTTATGCACTTCCTCTGTAATCCCTCCTGGAAATGTAAGAATTTTAGTTTATACACTTCCTCTGTAAATCCTCCTGGAAATGTAAGAATTCTACTTTGTGCACATCCCCTGTAATCCATCCTGGAAATGTAAGGACTCTACTTTCTGTACTTCCTCTTTAATTCCCCCTGGAAATGTAAGAACTTTACCTTATGCACTTCCTCTGTAAATCCTCCTGGAAATGTTAGAACTCTACTTTATGCACTTCCTCTGTAATCCCTCCTGGAAATGTAAGAACTTTACTTTATGCACTTCCTCTGTAAATCCTCCTGGAAATGTAAGAACTCTACTTTATGCACTTCCTCTTTAATTCCCCCTGGAAATGTAAGGACTTTACTTTATGCACTTCCTCTGTAATCCCTCCTGGAAATGTAAGAATTTTAGTTTATACACTTCCTCTGTAAATCCTCCTGGAAATGTAAGAATTCTACTTTGTGCACATCCCCTGTAATCCATCCTGGAAATGTAAGGACTCTACTTTCTGTACTTCCTCTTTAATTCCCCCTGGAAATGTAAGAACTTTACCTTATGCACTTCCTCTGTAAATCCTCCTGGAAATGTAAGGACTCTACTTTGTGCACTTCCTCTGTAATCCCTCCTGGAAATGTAAGAACTTTACTTTTTGCACATCCTCTGTAATCCCTCCTGGAAATGTAAGAACTCTACTTTGTGCAAATCCCCTGTAATCCCTCCTGGAAATGAAAGGACTCTACTTTCTGCACTTCCTCTGTAAATCCTCCTGGAATTGTAAGAACTCTACTTTGTACATTTCCTCTATAATTACTCCTGGAAATATAAGAACTTTACTTTATGCACCTCCTCTGTAATCCCTCCTGGAAATGTAAGGACTCTACTTTCTGCTCTTCCTCTTTAATTCCCCCTGGAATTGTAAGAACTTTACTTTATGCACTTCCTCTGTAATCCCTCCTGAAAATGTAAGAATTTTACTTCATGCACTTCCTCTGTAATCCCTCCTGGAAATGTAAGAATTTTACTTTATGCACGTCCTCTGTAAATCCTCCTGGAAATGTAAGAACTCTACTTTATGCACTTCCTCTGTAATCCCTCCTGGAAATGTAAGAACTTTACTTTATGCACTTCTTCTGTAAATACTCCTGGATATGTAAGGAATCTACTTT
The DNA here is from genome assembly GCF_046119375.1 of Phyllobates terribilis. Classification (NCBI taxonomy): domain Eukaryota; kingdom Metazoa; phylum Chordata; class Amphibia; order Anura; family Dendrobatidae; genus Phyllobates; species Phyllobates terribilis. Next base: position 493,954 of record NW_027362940.1, on the reverse strand, counting down.
CTGCACTTCCTCTTTAATTCCCCCTGGAAATGTAAGATCTTTACTTTATCCACTTCCTCTGTAATCCCTCCTGAAAATGTAAGAATTTTACTTTATGCACTTCCTCTGTAAATCCTCTTGGAAATGTAAGAACTCTACTTTGAGCACATCCCCTGTAAATCCTCCTGGAAATGTAAGAACTCTACTTTCTGTACTTCCTCTTTAATTCCCCCTGGAAATGTAAGGACTTTACTTTATGCACTTCCTCTGTAATCCCTCCTGGAAATGTAAGAATTTTAGTTTATACTCTTCCTCTGTAAATTCTCCTGGAAATGTAAGAATTCTACTTTGTGCACATCCCCTGTAATCCATCCTGGAAATGTAAGAACTCTACTTTATGCACTTCCTCTGTAATCATACCTGGAAATGTAAGAATTTTACTTTATGCACTTCCTCTGTAAATCCTCCTGAAAATGTAAAAACTCTACTTTGTGCACATCCCCTGTAATCCCTCCTGGAAATGTATGGACTCTACTTTCTGCATTTCCTCTGTAAATCCTCCTGGAAATGTAAGAACTTTACTTTATGCACTTCCTCTGTAATCCCTCCTGGAAATGTAAGAACTTTACTTTATGCACTTCCTCTGTAATCCCTCCTGGAAATGTAAGAACTTTACTTTATGCACTTCCTCTGTAATCCCTCCTGGAAATGTAAGAACTCTACTTTATGCACTTCCTCTCTAATCCCTCCTGGAAATGTAAGAACTTTACTTTATGCACTTCCTCTTTAATTCCCCCTGGAAATGTAAGAACTCTACTTTGTGCACTTCATCTTTTATCCCTCCTGGAAATGTAAGAACTTTACTTTTTGCACATCCTCTGTAATCCCTCCTGGAAATGTAAGGACTCTACTTTCTGCACTTCCTCTTTCATTCCCCCTGGAAATGTAAGAACTTTACTTTATGCACTTCCTCTGTAAATCCTCCTGGAAATGTAAGAACTCTACTTTCTGCACTTCCTCTTTAATTCCCCCTGCAAATGTAAGAACTTTACTTTATGCACTTCCTCTGTAATCCCTCCTGGAAATGTAAGGACTCTACTTTCTGCACTTCCTCTGTAAATCCTCCTGGAAATATAAGAATTTTACTTTATGCACTTCCTCTGTAATCCCTCCTGGAAACGTAAGAATTTTACTTTATGCACTTCCTCTGTAATCGCTCCTGGAAATGTAAGAGCTCTACTTTGTGCACATCCCCTGTAATCCCTCCTCGAAATGTAAGGACTACTTTCTGCACTTCCTCTGTAAATCCTCCTGGAAATGTAAGAACTTCACTTTATGCACTTCCTCTGTAATCCCTCCTGGAAATGTAAGGACTTTACTTTATGCACTTCCTCTGTAATCCCTCCTGGAAATGTTAGAACTCTACTTTATGCACTTCCTCTGTAATCCCTCCTGGAAATGTAAGAACTTTACTTTATGCACTTCCTCTGTAAATCCTCCTGGAAATGTAAGAACTCTACTTTATGCACTTCCTCTTTAATTCCCCCTGGAAATGTAAGGACTTTACTTTATGCACTTCCTCTGTAATCCCTCCTGGAAATGTAAGAATTTTAGTTTATACGCTTCCTCTGTAAATCCTCCTGGAAATGTAAGAATTCTACTTTGTGCACATCCCCTGTAATCCATCCTGGAAATGTAAGAACTCTACTTTATGCACTTCCTCTGTAATCATACCTGGAAATGTAAGAATTTTACTTTATGCACTTCCTCTGTAAATCCTCCTGAAAATGTAAGAACTCTACTTTGTGCACATCCCCTGTAATCCCTCCTGGAAATGTATGGACTCTACTTTCTGCATTTCCTCTGTAAATCCTCCTGGAAATGTAAGAACTTTACTTTATGCACTTCCTCTGTAATCCCTCCTGGAAATGTAAGAACTTTACTTTATGCACTTCCTCTGTAATCCCTCCTGGAAATGTAAGAACTCTACTTTATGCACTTCCTCTGTAATCCCTCCTGGAAATGTAAGAACTTTACTTTATGCACTTCCTCTTTAATTCCCCCTGGAAATGTAAGAACTCTACTTTGTGCACTTCATCTGTTATCCCTCCTGGAAATGTAAGAACTTTACTTTTTGCACATCCTCTGTAATCCCTCCTGGAAATGTAAGGACTCTACTTTCTGCACTTCCTCTTTAATTCCCCCTGGAAATGTAAGAACTTTACTTTATGCACTTCCTCTGTAATCCCTCCTGGAAATGTAAGGACTCTACTTTCTGCACTTCCTCTGTAAATCCTCCTGGAAATATAAGAATTTTACTTTATGCACTTCCTCTGTAATCCCTCCTGGAAATGTAAGAATTTTACTTTATGCACTTCCTCTGTAATCCCTCCTGGAAACGTAAGAATTTTACTTTATGCACTTCCTCTGTAATCCCTCCTGGAAATGTAAGAGCTCTACTTTGTGCACATCCCCTGTAATCCCTCCTCGAAATGTAAGGACTACTTTCTGCACTTCCTCTGTAAATCCTCCTGGAAATGTAAGAACTTCACTTTATGCACTTCCTCTGTAATCCCTCCTGGAAATGTAAGGACTTTACTTTATGCACTTCCTCTGTAATCCCTCCTGGAAATGTTAGAACTCTACTTTATGCACTTCCTCTGTAATCCCTCCTGGAAATGTAAGAACTTTACTTTATGCACTTCCTCTGTAAATCCTCCTGGAAATGTAAGAACTCTACTTTATGCACTTCCTCTTTAATTCCCCCTGGAAATGTAAGGACTTTACTTTATGCACTTCCTCTGTAATCCCTCCTGGAAATGTAAGAATTTTAGTTTATACACTTCCTCTGTAAATCCTCCTGGAAATGTAAGAATTCTACTTTGTGCACATCCCCTGTAATCCATCCTGGAAATGTAAGAACTCTACTTTATGCACTTCCTCTGTAATCATACCTGGAAATGTAAGAATTTTACTTTATGCACTTCCTCTGTAAATCCTCCTGAAAATGTAAGAACTCTACTTTGTGCACATCCCCTGTAATCCCTCCTGGAAATGTATGGACTCTACTTTCTGCATTTCCTCTGTAAATCCTCCTGGAAATGTAAGAACTTTACTTTATGCACTTCCTCTGTAATCCCTCCTGGAAATGTAAGAACTTTACTTTATGCACTTCCTCTGTAATCCCTCCTGGAAATGTAAGAACTCTACTTTATGCACTTCCTCTGTAATCCCTCCTGGAAATGTAAGAACTTTACTTTATGCACTTCCTCTTTAATTCCCCCTGGAAATGTAAGAACTCTACTTTGTGCACTTCATCTGTTATCCCTCCTGGAAATGTAAGAACTTTACTTTTTGCACACCCTCTGTAATCCCTCCTGGAAATGTAAGGACTCTACTTTCTGCACTTCCTCTTTAATTCCCCCTGGAAATGTAAGAACTTTACTTTATGCACTTCCTCTGTAAATCCTCCTGGAAATGTAAGAACTCTACTTTCTGCACTTCCTCTTTAATTCCCCCTGGAAATGTAAGAACTTTACTTTATGCACTTCCTCTGTAATCCCTCCTGGAAATGTAAGGACTCTACTTTCTGCACTTCCTCTGTAAATCCTCCTGGAAATATAAGAATTTAACTTTATGCACTTCCTCTGTAATCCCTCCTGGAAATGTAAGAATTTTACTTTATGCACTTCCTCTGTAATCCCTCCTGGAAACGTAAGAATTTTACTTTATGCACTTCCTCTGTAATCCCTCCTGGAAATGTAAGAGCTCTACTTTGTGCACATCCCCTGTAATCCCTCCTCGAAATGTAAGGACTACTTTCTGCACTTCCTCTGTAAATCCTCCTGGAAATGTAAGAACTTCACTTTATGCACTTCCTCTGTAATCCCTCCTGGAAATGTAAGGACTTTACTTTATGCAGTTCCTCTGTAATCCCTCCTGGAAATGTTAGAACTCTACTTTATGCACTTCCTCTGTAATCCCTCCTGGAAATGTAAGAACTTTACTTTATGCACTTCCTCTGTAAATCCTCCTGGAAATGTAAGAACTCTACTTTATGCACTTCCTCTTTAATTCCCCCTGGAAATGTAAGGACTTTACTTTATGCACTTCCTCTGTAATCCCTCCTGGAAATGTAAGAATTTTAGTTTATACACTTCCTCTGTAAATCCTCCTGGAAATGTAAGAATTCTACTTTGTGCACATCCCCTGTAATCCATCCTGGAAATGTAAGGACTCTACTTTCTGTACTTCCTCTTTAATTCCCCCTGGAAATGTAAGAACTTTACCTTATGCACTTCCTCTGTAAATCCTCCTGGAAATGTTAGAACTCTACTTTATGCACTTCCTCTGTAATCCCTCCTGGAAATGTAAGAACTTTACTTTATGCACTTCCTCTGTAAATCCTCCTGGAAATGTAAGAACTCTACTTTATGCACTTCCTCTTTAATTCCCCCTGGAAATGTAAGGACTTTACTTTATGCACTTCCTCTGTAATCCCTCCTGGAAATGTAAGAATTTTAGTTTATACACTTCCTCTGTAAATCCTCCTGGAAATGTAAGAATTCTACTTTGTGCACATCCCCTGTAATCCATCCTGGAAATGTAAGGACTCTACTTTCTGTACTTCCTCTTTAATTCCCCCTGGAAATGTAAGAACTTTACCTTATGCACTTCCTCTGTAAATCCTCCTGGAAATGTAAGGACTCTACTTTGTGCACTTCCTCTGTAATCCCTCCTGGAAATGTAAGAACTTTACTTTTTGCACATCCTCTGTAATCCCTCCTGGAAATGTAAGAACTCTACTTTGTGCAAATCCCCTGTAATCCCTCCTGGAAATGAAAGGACTCTACTTTCTGCACTTCCTCTGTAAATCCTCCTGGAATTGTAAGAACTCTACTTTGTACATTTCCTCTATAATTACTCCTGGAAATATAAGAACTTTACTTTATGCACCTCCTCTGTAATCCCTCCTGGAAATGTAAGGACTCTACTTTCTGCTCTTCCTCTTTAATTCCCCCTGGAATTGTAAGAACTTTACTTTATGCACTTCCTCTGTAATCCCTCCTGAAAATGTAAGAATTTTACTTCATGCACTTCCTCTGTAATCCCTCCTGGAAATGTAAGAATTTTACTTTATGCACGTCCTCTGTAAATCCTCCTGGAAATGTAAGAACTCTACTTTATGCACTTCCTCTGTAATCCCTCCTGGAAATGTAAGAACTTTACTTTATGCACTTCTTCTGTAAATACTCCTGGATATGTAAGGAATCTACTTTCTGCACTTCCTCTTTAATTCCCCCTGGAAATGTAAGATCTTTACTTTATCCACTTCCTCTGTAATCCCTCCTGAAAATGTAAGAATTTTACTTTATGCACTTCCTCTGTAAATCCTCTTGGAAATGTAAGAACTCTACTTTGAGCACATCCCCTGTAAATCCTCCTGGAAATGTAAGAACTCTACTTTCTGTACTTCCTCTTTAATTCCCCCTGGAAATGTAAGGACTTTACTTTATGCACTTCCTCTGTAATCCCTCCTGGAAATGTAAGAATTTTAGTTTATACTCTTCCTCTGTAAATTCTCCTGGAAATGTAAGAATTCTACTTTGTGCACATCCCCTGTAATCCATCCTGGAAATGTAAGAACTCTACTTTATGCACTTCCTCTGTAATCATACCTGGAAATGTAAGAATTTTACTTTATGCACTTCCTCTGTAAATCCTCCTGAAAATGTAAAAACTCTACTTTGTGCACATCCCCTGTAATCCCTCCTGGAAATGTATGGACTCTACTTTCTGCATTTCCTCTGTAAATCCTCCTGGAAATGTAAGAACTTTACTTTATGCACTTCCTCTGTAATCCCTCCTGGAAATGTAAGAACTTTACTTTATGCACTTCCTCTGTAATCCCTCCTGGAAATGTAAGAACTTTACTTCATGCACTTCCTCTGTAATCCCTCCTGGAAATGTAAGAACTCTACTTTATGCACTTCCTCTCTAATCCCTCCTGGAAATGTAAGAACTTTACTTTATGCACTTCCTCTTTAATTCCCCCTGGAAATGTAAGAACTCTACTTTGTGCACTTCATCTGTTATCCCTCCTGGAAATGTAAGAACTTTACTTTTTGCACATCCTCTGTAATCCCTCCTGGAAATGTAAGGACTCTACTTTCTGCACTTCCTCTTTAATTCCCCCTGGAAATGTAAGAACTTTACTTTATGCACTTCCTCTGTAAATCCTCCTGGAAATGTAAGAACTCTACTTTCTGCACTTCCTCTTTAATTCCCCCTGCAAATGTAAGAACTTTACTTTATGCACTTCCTCTGTAATCCCTCCTGGAAATGTAAGGACTCTACTTTCTGCACTTCCTCTGTAAATCCTCCTGGAAATATAAGAATTTTACTTTATGCACTTCCTCTGTAATCCCTCCTGGAAACGTAAGAATTTTACTTTATGCACTTCCTCTGTAATCCCTCCTGGAAATGTAAGAGCTCTACTTTGTGCACATCCCCTGTAATCCCTCCTCGAAATGTAAGGACTACTTTCTGCACTTCCTCTGTAAATCCTCCTGGAAATGTAAGAACTTCACTTTATGCACTTCCTCTGTAATCCCTCCTGGAAATGTAAGGACTTTACTTTATGCACTTCCTCTGTAATCCCTCCTGGAAATGTTAGAACTCTACTTTATGCACTTCCTCTGTAATCCCTCCTGGAAATGTAAGAACTTTACTTTATGCACTTCCTCTGTAAATCCTCCTGGAAATGTAAGAACTCTACTTTATGCACTTCCTCTTTAATTCCCCCTGGAAATGTAAGGACTTTACTTTATGCACTTCCTCTGTAATCCCTCCTGGAAATGTAAGAATTTTAGTTTATACACTTCCTCTGTAAATCCTCCTGGAAATGTAAGAATTCTACTTTGTGCACATCCCCTGTAATCCATCCTGGAAATGTAAGGACTCTACTTTCTGTACTTCCTCTTTAATTCCCCCTGGAAATGTAAGAACTTTACCTTATGCACTTCCTCTGTAAATCCTCCTGGAAATGTAAGGACTCTACTTTGTGCACTTCCTCTGTAATCCCTCCTGGAAATGTAAGAACTTTACTTTTTGCACATCCTCTGTAATCCCTCCTGGAAATGTAAGAACTCTACTTTGTGCAAATCCCCTGTAATCCCTCCTGGAAATGAAAGGACTCTACTTTCTGCACTTCCTCTGTAAATCCTCCTGGAATTGTAAGAACTCTACTTTGTACATTTCCTCTATAATTACTCCTGGAAATATAAGATCTTTACTTTATGCACCTCCTCTGTAATCCCTCCTGGAAATGTAAGGACTCTACTTTCTGCTCTTCCTCTTTAATTCCCCCTGGAATTGTAAGAACTTTACGTTATGCACTTCCTCTGTAATCCCTCCTGAAAATGTAAGAATTTTACTTTATGCACTTCCTCTGTAATCCCTCCTGGAAATGTACGAATTTTACTTTATGCACTTCCTCTGTAAATCCTCCTGGAAATGTAAGAACTCTACTTTATGCACTTCCTCTGTAATCCCTCCTGGAAATGTAAGAACTCTACTTTATGCACTTCCTCTGTAAATACTCCTGGATATGTAAGGAATCTACTTTCTGCACTTCCTCTTTAATTCCCCCTGGAAATGTAAGAACTTTACTTTATCCACTTCCTCTGTAATCCCTCCTGGAAATGTAAGAACTCTACTTTATGCACTTCCTCTGTAAATACTCCTGGATATGTAAGGAATCTACTTTCTGCACTTCCTCTTTAATTCCCCCTGGAAATGTAAGAACTTTACTTTATCCACTTCCTCTGTAATCCCTCCTGAAAATGGAAGAATTTTACTTTCATGAAACTGGGTCTCCAGAGCTGACCACAACTCCTCAGCTGTGTGACTCACATTTCCCAGACATTTCAAAGTAAACGCTGATGCCGTTGAGCCCTGCTGCCAGCATAGTAAGGAGGTGTGCAGGATCCCTTCTGCGCAGTTAGAAAGCAGGTGGCATTACCAGACAGGCTTTGGGTGCAGGTGGCGGACCGAGAGGAGGTTGAGGAGGCAGAAGCAGTGGAGGAACTTCGAGATAAAGAGGTTTGACGCACAACTCGGGACGGTAAGACTTGGACAGCAGCCCCTTGTCCTGCTGTCACCATAGTTACCCAGTGCCCAGTCAGCGACATGTAACGCCCCTGTCCATGCCTACTCGTCCAAGTGTCTGTGGTGAAGTGCACCCTGTCACACACAGAGTTTCTCAAAGAAGCGGTGATGTTGTGTGCGACATGCTAGTGGAGCGCAGGCACACCTTTCTTTGAGAAGTAGTGCCGACTGGGCATCTGGTACTGGGGCACTGCGACGGACATAAGGTCTCGAAAATCCACTGTGTCCTCCAGGCGGAAAGGCAGCATTTCTGTAGCCAAGAGCTTGCAGATGGTGAAATTCAACCTCTTAGCTTTCTCATGGCTAGGAGGAAATGGTCTTTTACTTGTCCACATCTGAGGGACCGAGGGCTGGCTATTGTGCTTAGACGGGGTTGATAAGGGTGTCCCCGGCAAACTGCCGGTCTGTGATGAAGATGCAGGCGGACATGTTAGGTTGCCTTGATCCAAAGGTGGTGCTCTCGATGTCGGAGAGCGCTCAACACTAGCAGGTGTTTCCACTTCCCAATGAACTGACGACCTGCCAATCACACTGGCTGTTGCGGGTAAAGAGGTGGAAGGTCTGCGCCCCAAAACAGGTGTGACTGCTGTCCCCCCATCACAGAGGATGAAGAGGTTGCGGATGCACAAGATGGGGCAGACGGTGGTTGGCCCAGCCGGCTAGGCCGCATTGTAGCACAGTGAGCTTCCCACTGCAACTTATGCTTCATATCCATGTGACGGTACATGCATGAAGTACTCAAACTATGGATTTTTTGGCCTCTACTTAGCTTTTGCTGACAAATATTACAGATAACACGAGTTGGGTCATCCTTATCGATCTGAATAAATGCCCAGGCTATGCAAGGCTTAGAGCCCATGTGACCTGAAGAGCCACTACGACTTGTGGTCAGAGGCAGAGTTGTGGTTGAGGATGCAGTTGTTGACGTGCTTCCAGTACTCCGTCTCTGTCCAGGAAGGCGCAACCTAACCTCGTCGTCAATAGCATCTGTGATGCCCCGCTGCGCTTGGTATCACAGATCCTAGAAGAGTGCATTGATGGAATCCTCCACAAGAGGCCCCCATAAACATTCACACATCTCCACCTTCCACCTCAGACCAGCAGAGGGAGCCCGTTAGGGATATAAATAGGGAAGGTGGAGCTAGGCAGTTCAGTTCCTCTGAAGAGTTCCTGCAGTAGAGAAGCCTAAGAGAGGTCAGTCTGCAGTGGAGCTCAGTCTAGTCTAGAGAACGCAGTTAATAGTTCAGCAGTGGAGCACGAGGCTCTTGCTTGCTAGATTCAGGGAGCCCTGATAGAGCTTAAGGTTTGCCGGTGCCGTAAGATCAGTGAAGCGCGGCAAGCTGCCATTAGTGTGTATAGCCTAGTGAGGGCCCGAGTAGGCCGAAGGCGAGTGGCGAGTTAGTACATAAGGGGCAGAGGAGCTTAACCAGCTCACCCCGAAGCATTTACCGGACACAGGATCCGAGCTTACCGGTATCTCTATGACCCAGTAAGGCATAACCGGAATCCCTGGAGAACTACAAGTCCCAGGATCGCTAAGGTGCTGATATGTAACAGAGCCAGGAGACGCTTAGGCCCCGCATACTGGGAGCGTGAACTCCAAGAGAAGGCACTACCACAAGGTCAGCCAGCGCAGGACAGAGACAAAGTTAGGCCTAGCTCCAGGCAGGTCAGAAACTTACTACGCAGAGGCAAGAAACAGGAGGCCCTACACCCTCTCATTGGGGAGGATCCTGATATGCACCCTTCACCCTACAGTGCTCCGGGATGTGCCTGAATTTCCACCAGTAAAAGGTACTGAAGTGACTACCGTGTCCGTTCCCGTTCTTGCTCTGACCCAGCTGGGTCTCGCTTGTCCTGCATTCCCCCTGCATACGCTGCCCTGAGACCTAGCTCCACCTGTGGGGAGCTATACCATCGAGCTGCCTTATCACCGGCCTCAGTGGACTGCTGCAGCGCTGGTGCTTGTCACCAGATACCACAGGTGGCGTCATAAACTCTTATAAAATTAACAATTATCCACCCTTTTAAAGAGAAACCCCAGGGTACGGACCAGGGAGCCAACCACCGCGACATCCCCAAGGCCAGGCAAATGCCCGGGTACCGAGTCATCCCCATCCCCAGGGCTAGTCACATCCTCCTCCACCTCCTCTGCTGACCTCATCGACTGGCTGACTGTGGGTTGACAGTAAGTGGGATCTCCAACCTCGTCATCATCACCCTGTGTGTTATCACACCCGTCGCCCTCAGAGCCAACCTCTTCCTGCCCTGACCGAAAAGTCAAGTTGTCGCTCCAATCAGGTATTTGAGTCTCATCATCGTCTTCATCATTGTCTCCACCAACAGGAGTTACAGTTTGGGAACGAGGGTCTACATTATGCTCAGAACCTTCTTCATCTGGTCCTGGATCCAACTTATAAAGATTCTGGGCATCAGATCAGATCATTTCCTCATCTGGATTAACAGAAGCTCTGGAGCAGACCTCCGTTTCCCAGGCTATAGTATGAGTAAACAGCTGTGCAGACTCAACCATCTGTGTTACCCCATACTCAGACGGGCAGCTGGAGACTTGGGAGCTGTGAGGAAGCAAGTGCGATTGGGGTGACACCTCTGAGGACTGGAGTATTTGTGATGTTGAAATTGAGGTGATGGAGAGCCCACTTGAAGGAGCACTTGATATCCATAGAAGCACCTGCTGTTTTTGTGCCTCATCTAGAATTTGTAGCGATGGGCGTGTCCGTAAGAATGGGATCGTATCACATTGTCCACGAAAAGAAGTCGACATCTTAGTTTGGCTGGAAGATGGTCTTTCTTCTGCAGATGTTACTCCCCCCCCCACCGTGGGGGGCCTCGACCCACCGGCGGACAGGCACCAGTATTGGGATAGGGGGGCTGGCCGTCAGGGTTCACTGCGGCTCTGGCACAAACCCGGCGACACGGAGGTGGCACGGGCAGGAACGGACTGGCCGTGTCGGCTTCTCACTTTTTGGATTTTAGAAGGGCATGACATGCCTATATCTGTGTCTCCCTCTCCTTTTACTCCTCCACCTCTTTTCTTTTCGCATGACTATATGCACTTGTCACTTTTCCATGTGTTAGTTGTGTCTTCTGAGCAGTTTGTCAGCTTTTGGACACCTTTGAAGGTGTTTTCTATGTGTTTCTATGTGTTTTTGTTTGCCTGCCATTGGTTTTAACGCTGTTCGAAGGTGTTCGACGAACAGTTCGACTAACAGTTCGGCGAACACACGGGTGTTCGACGAACCGAACCGAACTCGAACACTACGGGGGTGGCTCAACACTAGTAAGGACTCTACTTTCTGCATTTCCTCTGTAAATCCTCCTGGAAATGTAAGAACTTTACTTTATGCACTTCCTCTGTAATCCCTCCTGGAAATGTAAGAACTTTACTTTATGCACTTCCTCTGTAATCCCTCCTGGAAATGTAAGAACTCTACTTTATGCACTTCCTCTGTAATCCCTCCTGGAAATGTAAGAACTTTACTTTATGCACTTCCTCTTTAATTCCCCCTGGAAATGTAAGAACTCTACTTTATGCACTTCCTCTTTAATTCCCCCTGGAAATGTAAGGACTTTACTTTATGCACTTCCTCTGTAATCCCTCCTGGAAATGTAAGAATTTTAGTTTATACACTTCCTCTGTAAATCCTCCTGGAAATGTAAGAATTCTACTTTGTGCACATCCCCTGTAATCCATCCTGGAAATGTAAGGACTCTACTTTCTGCACTTCCTCTTTAATTCCCCCTGGAAATGTAAGAACTTTACCTTATGCACTTCCTCTGTAAATCCTCCTGGAAATGTAAGGACTCTACTTTGTGCACTTCCTCTGTAATCCCTCCTGGAAATGTAAGAACTTTACTTTTTGCACATCCTCTGTAATCCCTCCTGGAAATGTAAGAACTATACTTTGTGCAAATCCCCTGTAATCCCTCCTGGAAATGTAAGGACTCTACTTTCTGCACTTCCTCTTTAATTCCCCCTGGAAATGTAAGAACTTTACTTTTTGCACATCCTCTGTAATCCCTCCTGGAAATGTAAGAACTATACTTTGTGCAAATCCCCTGTAATCCCTCCTGGAAATGTAAGGACTCTACTTTCTGCACTTCCTCTGTAATCCCTCCTGGAAATGTAAGGACTCTACTTTCTGCACTTCCTCTGTTAATCCTCCTGGAAATGTAAGAACTCTACTTTCTGCAATTCCTCTGTAAATCCTCCTGGAAATGTAAGAACTCTACTTTCTGCATTTCCTCTTTAATTCCCCCTGGAAATGTAAGAACTTTACTTTATGCACTTCCTCTGTAAATCCTCCTGGAAATGTAAGAACTTTACTTTGTGCACTTCCTCTGTAATCTCTCCTGGAAATGTAAGAACTCTACTTTGTGCACTTCCTCTTTAATTACTCCTGGAAATGTAAGAACTTTACTTTGTGCACTTCCTCTGTAATTCCTCCTGGAAATGTAAGAACTCTACTTTGTGCATTTCCTCTTTAATCCCTCCTGGAAATGTAATAACTTTACTTTATGCACTTCCTCTGTAATCCCTCCTGGAAATGTAAGAACTTTACTTTATGCACTTCCTCTGTAATCCCTCCTGAAAATGTAAGAATTTTACTTTATGCTCTTCCTCTGTAATCCCTCCTGGAAATGTAAGAACTTTACTTTATGCACTTCCTCTGTAATCCCTCCTGGAAATGTAAGAACTCTACTTTATGCACTTCCTCTGTAATCCCTCCTGGAAATGTAAGAACTTTACTTTATGCACTTCCTCCGTAAATCCTCCTGGAAATGTAAGAACTCTACTTTCTGTACTTCCTCTTTAATTCCCCCTGGAAATGTAAGGACTTTACTTTATGCACTTCCTCTGTAATCCCTCCTGGAAATGTAAGAATTTTAGTTTATACACTTCCTCTGTAAATCCTCCTGGAAATGTAAGAATTCTACTTGGTGCACATCCCCTGTAATCCATCCTGGAAATGTAAGGACTCTACTTTCTGCACTTCCTCTTTAATTCCCCCTGGAAATGTAAGAACTTTACCTTATACACTTCCTCTGTAAATCTTCCTGGAAATGTAAGGACTCTACTTTGTACACTTCCTCTGTAATCCCTCCTGGAAATGTAAGAACTTTACTTTTTGCACATCCTCTGTAATCCCTCCTGGAAATGAAAGAACTCTACTTTGTGCAAATCCCCTGTAATCCCTCCTGGAAACGTAAGGACTCTACTTTCTGCACTTCCTCTTTAATTCCCCTTGGAAATGTAAGAACTTTACTTTATGCACTTCCTCTGTAATCCCTCCTGGAAATGTAAGGACTCTACTTTCTGCACTTCCTCTGTAAATCCTCCTGGAAATGTAAGAACTCTACTTTCTGCACTTCCTCTGTAAATCCTCCTGGAAATGTAAGAATTTTACTTTATGCACTTCCTCTGTAAATCCTCCTGGAAATGTAAGAACTCTACTTTATGCACTTCCTCTGTAAATCCTCCTGGAAATGTAAGAACTCTACTTTGTACATTTCCTCTATAATTACTCCTAGAAATGTAAGGACTCTACTTTCTGCACTTCCTCTTTACTTCCTCATGGAAATGTAAGAACGTTACTATATGCACTTCCTCTGTAATCCCTCCTGGAAATGTAAGAACTTTACTTTGTGCACTTCCTCTGTAAATCCTCCTGGAAATGTAAGGACTCTACTTTGTGCACTTCCTCTTTAATTACTCCTGGAAATGTAAGAACTTTACTTTGTGCACTTCCTCTGTAATTCTTTCTGGAAATGTAAGAACTCTACTTGGTGCACATCCCCTGTAATCCATCCTGGAAATGTAAGAACTTTACTTTTTGCACATCCTGTGTAATCCCTCCTGGAAATGTAAGAACTTTACTTTTTGCACATCCTCTGTAATCCCTCCTGGAAATGTAAGAACTCTACTTTGTGCAAATCCCCTGTAATCCCTCCTGGAAATGTAAGGACTCTACTTTCTGCACTTCCTGTGTAATCCCTCCTGGAAATGTAAGAATTTTAGTTTAGGCACTTCCTCTGTAATCCCTCCTGGAAATGTAAGAATTTTACTTTATGCACTTCCTCTGTAAATCCTCCTGGAAATGTAAGAACTCTACTTTCTGCATTTCCTCTGTAAATCCTCCTGGAAATGTAAGAACTTTACTTTATGCACTTCCTCTGTAATCCCTCCTGGAAATGTAAGAACTTTACTTTATGCACTTCCTCTGTAATCCCTCCTGGAAATGTAAGAACTCTACTTTATGCACTTCCTCTGTAATCCCTCCTGGAAATGTAAGAACTTTACTTTATGCACTTCCTCTTTAATTCCCCCTGGAAATGTAAGAACTCTACTTTGTGCACTTCACCTGTTATCCCTCCTGGAAATGTAAGAACTTTACTTTATGCACTTCCTCTATAATTGCTCCTGGAAATGTAAGAACTCTACTTTGTGCACTTCATCTGTTATCCCTCCTGGAAATGTAAGGATTCTACTTTCTGCACTTCCTCTTTAATTCCCCCTGGAAATGTAAGAACTTTACCTTATGCACTTCCTCTGTAAATCCTCCTGGAAATGTAAGGACTCTACTTTCTGCACTTCCTCTTTAATTCCCCTTGGAAATGTAAGAACTTAACTTTATGCACTTGCTCTGTAATCCCTCCTGGAAATGTAAGAACTTTACCTTATACACTTCCTCTGTAAATCCTCCTGGAAATGTAAGGACTCTACTTTGTGCACTTCCTCTGTAATCCCTCCTGGAAATGTAAGAACTTTACTTTTTGCACATCCTCTGTAATCCCTCCTGGAAATGTAAGAACTCTACCTTGTGCAAATCCCCTGTAATCCCTCCTGGAAATGTAAGGACTCTACTTTCTGCACTTCCTCTTTAATTCCCCCTGGAAATGTAAGAACTTTACTTTATGCACTTCCTCTGTAAATCCTCCTGGAAATGTAAGAACTCTACTTTCTGCACTTTCTCTTTAATTCCCCCTGGAAATGTAAGAACTTTACTTTATGCACTTCCTCTGTAATCCCTCCTGGAAATGTAAGGACTCTACTTTCTGCACTTCCTTTGTAAATCCTCCTGGAAATGTAAGAATTTTACTTTATGCACTTCCTCTGTAATCCCTCCTGGAAATGTAAGAACTCTACTTTATGCACTTCCTCTGTAATCCCTCCTGGAAATGTAAGAACTTTACTTTATGCACTTCCTCTGTAAATCCTCCTGGAAATGTAAGAACTCTTTTTTTATGCACTTCCTCTTTAATTCCCCCTGGAAATGTAAGGACTTTACTTTATGCACTTCCTCTGTAATCCCTCCTGGAAATGTAAGAATTTTAGTTTATACACTTCCTCTGTAAATCCTCCTGGAAATGTAAGAATTCTACTTTGTGCACATCCCCTGTAATCCATCCTGGAAATGTAAGGACTCTACTTTCTGCACTTCCTCTTTAATTCCCCCTGGAAATGTAAGAACTTTACCTTATGCACTTCCTCTGTAAATCCTCCTGGAAATGTAAGGACTCTACTTTGTGCACTTCCTCTGTAATCCCTCCTGGAAATGTAAGAACTTTACTTTTTGCACATCCTCTGTAATCCCTCCTGGAAATGTAAGAACTCTACTTTGTGCAAATCCCCTGTAATCCCTCCTGGAAATGAAAGGACTCTACTTTCTGCACTTCCTCTGTAAATCCTCCTGGAAATGTAAGAACTCTACTTTGTACATTTCCTCTATAATTACTCTTGGAAATATAAGAACTTTACTTTATGCACCTCCTCTGTAATCCCTCCTGGAAATGTAAGGACTCTACTTTCTGCTCTTCCTCTTTAATTCCCCCTGGAATTGTAAGAACTTTACTTTATGCACTTCCTCTGTAATCCCTCCTGAAAATGTAAGAATTTTACTTTATGCACTTCCTCTGTAATCCCTCCTGGAAATGTATGAATTTTACTTTATGCACTTCCTCTGTAATCCCTCCTGGAAATGTAAGAAATCTACTTTATGCACTTCTTCTGTAAATACTCCTGGATATGTAAGGAATCTACTTTCTGCACTTCCTCTTTAATTCCCCCTGGAAATGTAAGAACTTTACTTTATCCACTTCCTCTGTAATCCCTCCTGAAAATGTAAGAATTTTACTTTATGCACTTCCTCTGTAAATCCTCTTGCAAATGTAAGAACTCTACTTTGAGCACATCCCCTGTAAATCCTCCTGGAAATGTAAGAACTCTACTTTCTGTACTTCCTCTTTAATTCCCCCTGGAAATGTAAGGACTTTACTTTATGCACTTCCTCTGTAATCCCTCCTGGAAATGTAAGAACTCTACTTTGTGCAAATCCCCTGTAATCCCTCCTGGAAATGTAAGGACTCTACTTTCTGCACTTCCTCTTTAATTCCCCATGGAAATGTAAGAACTTTACTTTATGCACTTCCTCTGTAAATCCTCCTGGAAATGTAAGAACTCTACTTTCTGCACTTCCTCTTTAATTCCCCCTGGAAATATAAGAACTTTACTTTTTGCACTTCCTCTGTAATCCCTCCTGGAAATGTAAGGACTCTACTTTCTGCACTTCCTCTGTTAATCCTCCTGGAAATGTAAGAACTCTACTTTCTGCAATTCCTCTGTAAATCCTCCTGGAAATGTAAGAACTCTACTTTCTGCATTTCCTCTTTAATTCCCCCTGGAAATGTAAGAACTTTACTTTATGCACTTCCTTTGTAAATCCTCCTGGAAATGTAAGAACTTTACTTTGTGCACTTCCTCTGTAATCTCTCCTGGAAATGTAAGAACTCTACTTTGTGCACTTCCTCTTTAATTACTCCTGGAAATGTAAGAACTTTACTTTGTGCACTTCCTCTGTAATTCCTCCTGGAAATGTAAGAACTCTACTTTGTGCATTTCCTCTTTAATCCCTCCTGGAAATGTAATAACTTTACTTTATGCACTTCCTCTGTAATCCCTCCTGGAAATGTAAGAACTTTACTTTATGCACTTCCTCTGTAATCCCTCCTGAAAATGTAAGAATTTTACTTTATGCTGTTCCTCTGTAATCCCTCCTGGAAATGTAAGAACTTTACTTTATGCACTTCCTCTGTAATCCCTCCTGGAAATGTAAGAACTCTACTTTATGCACTTCCTCTGTAATCCCTCCTGGAAATGTAAGAACTTTACTTTATGCACTTCCTCCGTAAATCCTCCTGGAAATGTAAGAACTCTACTTTTTGTACTTCCTCTTTAATTCCCCCTGGAAATGTAAGGACTTTACTTTATGCACATCCTCTGTAATCCCTCCTGGAAATGTAAGAACTTTACTTTGTGCAAATCCCCTGTAATCCCTCCTGGAAATGTAAGGACTCTACTTTCTGCACTTCCTCTTTAATTCCCCCTGGAAATGTAAGAACTTTACTTTATGCACTTCCTCTGTACATCCTCCTGGAAATGTAAGAACTCTACTTTCTGCACTTCCTCTTTAATTCCCCCTGGAAATGTAAGAACTTTACTTTATGCACTTCCTCTGTAATCCCTCCTGGAAATGTAAGGACTCTACTTTCTGCACTTCCTCTGTAATCCCTCCTGGAAATGTAAGGACTCTACTTTCTGCACTTCCTGTGTAATCCCTCCTGGAAATGTAAGAATTTTACTTTAGGCACTTCCTCTGTAATCCCTCCTGGAAATGTAAGAATTTTACTTTATGCACTTCCTCTGTAAATCCTCCTGGAAATGTAAGAACTCTACTTTCTGCATTTCCTCTGTAAATCCTCCTGGAAATGTAAGAACTTTACTTTATGCACTTCCTCTGTAATCCCTCCTGGAAATGTAAGAACTTTACTTTATGCACTTCCTCTGTAATCCTTCCTGGAAATGTAAGAACTCTACTTTATGCACTTCCTCTGTAATCCCTCCTGGAAATGTAAGAACTCTACTTTGTGCACTTCACCTGTTATCCCTCCTGGAAATGTAAGAACTTTACTTTATGCACTTCCTCTATAATTGCTCCTGGAAATGTAAGAACTCTACTTTGTGCACTTCATCTGTTATCCCTCCTGGAAATGTAAGGACTCTACTTTCTGCACTTCCTCTTTAATTCCCCCTGGAAATGTAAGAACTTTACCTTATGCACTTCCTCTGTAAATCCTCCTGGAAATGTAAGGACTCTACTTTCTGCACTTCCTCTTTAATTCCCCCTGGAAATGTAAGAACTTAACTTTATGCACTTCCTCTGTAATCCCTCCTGGAAATGTAAGAACTTTACCTTATGCACTTCCTCTGTAAATCCTCCTGGAAATGTAAGGACTCTACTTTGTGCACTTCCTCTGTAATCCCTCCTGGAAATCTAAGAACTTTACTTTTTGCACATCCTCTGTAATCCCTCCTGGAAATGTAAGAACTCTACCTTGTGCAAATCCCCTGTAATCCCTCCTGGAAATGTAAGGACTCTACTTTCTGCACTTCCTCTTTAATTCCCCCTGGAAATGTAAGAACTTTACTTTATGCACTTCCTCTGTAAATCCTCCTGGAAATGTAAGAACTCTACTTTCTGCACTTCCTCTTTAATTCCCCCTGGAAATGTAAGAACTTTACTTCATGCACTTCCTCTGTAATCCCTCCTGGAAATGTAAGGACTCTACTTTCTGCACTTCCTCTGTAAATCCTCCTGGAAATGTAAGAATTTTACTTTATGCACTTCCTCTGTAATCCCTCCTGGAAATGTAAGAACTTTACTTTATGCACTTCCTCTGTAAATCCTCCTGGAAATGTAAGAACTCTACTTTATGCACTTCCTCTTTAATTCCCCCTGGAAATGTAAGGACTTTACTTTATGCACTTCCTCTGTAATCCCTCCTGGAAATGTAAGAATTTTAGTTTATACACTTCCTCTGTCAATCCTCCTGGAAATGTAAGAATTCTACTTTGTGCACATCCCCTGTAATCCATCCTGGAAATGTAAGGACTCTAATTTCTGCACTTCCTCTTTAATTCCTCCTGGAAATGTAAGAACTCTACTTTATGCACTTCCTCTGTAAATCCTCCTGGAAATGTAAGAACTTTACTTTATGCACTTCCTCTGTAAATCCTCCTGGAAATGTAAGGACTCTACTTTGTGCACTTCCTCTGTAATCCCTCCTGGAAATGTAAGAACTTTACTTTTTGCACATCCTCTGTAATCCCTCCTGGAAATGTAAGAACTCTACCTTGTGCAAATCCCCTGTAATCCCTCCTGGAAATGTAAGGACTCAACTTTCTGCACTTCCTCTTTAATTCCCCCTGGAAATGTAAGAACTTTACTTTATGCACTTCCTCTGTACATCCTCCTGGAAATGTAAGAACTCTACTTTCTGTACTTCCTCTTTAATTCCCCCTGGAAATGTAAGAACTTTACTTTATGCACTTCCTCTGTAATCCCTCCTGGAAATGTAAGGACTGTACTTTCTGCACTTCCTCTGTAATCCCTCCTGGAAATGTAAGGACTCTACTTTCTGCACTTCCTGTGTAATCCCTCCTGGAAATTTAAGAATTTTACTTTAGGCACTTCCTCTGTAATCCCTCCTGGAAATGTAAGAACTCTACGTTGTGCACTTCACCTGTTATCCCTCCTGGAAATGTAAGAACTTTACTTTATGCACTTCCTCTATAATTGCTCCTGGAAATGTAAGAACTCTACTTTGTGCACTTCATCTGTTATCCCTCCTGGAAATGTCAGGACTCTACTTTCTGCACTTCCTCTTTAATTCCCCCTGGAAATGTAAGAACTTAACTTTATGCACTTCCTCTGTAATCCCTCCTGGAAATGTAAGAACTTTACCTTATGCACTTCCTCTGTAAATCCTCCTGGAAATGTAAGGACTCTACTTTGTGCACTTCCTCTGTAATCCCTTCTGGAAATCTAAGAACTTTACTTTCTGCACATCCTCTGTAATCCCTCCTGGAAATGTAAGAACTCTACCTTGTGCACATCCCCTGTAATCCCTCCTGGAAATGTAAGGACTCTACTTTCTGCACTTCCTCTGTAAATCCTCCTGGAAATGTAAGAACTCTACTTTCTGCACTTCCTCTTTAATTCCCCCTGGAAATGTAAGAACTTTACTTTATGCACTTCCTCTGTAATCCCTCCTGGAAATGTAAGGACTCTACTTTCTGCACTTCCTCTGTAAATCCTCCTGGAATTGTAAGAATTTTACTTTATGCACTTCCTCTGTAATCCCTCCTGGAAATGTAAGAACTCTACTTTATGCACTTCCTCTGTAATCCCTCCTGGAAATGTAAGAACTTTACTTTATGCACTTCCTCTGTAAATCCTCCTGGAAATGTAAGAACTCTACTTTATGCACTTCCTCTTTAATTCCCCCTGGAAATGTAAGGACTTTACTTTATGCACTTCCTCTGTAATCCCTCCTGGAAATGTAAGAATTTTAGTTTATACACTTCCTCTGTAAATCCTCCTGGAAATGTAAGAATTCTACTTTGTGCACATCCCCTGTAATCCATCCTGGAAATGTAAGGACTCTACTTTCTGCACTTCCTCTTTAATTCCTCCTGGAAATGTAAGAACTCTACTTTCTGCATTTCCTCTGTAAATCCTCCTGGAAATGTAAGAACTTTACTTTATGCACTTCCTCTGTAATCCCTCCTGGAAATGTAAGAACTTTACTTTATGCACTTCCTCTGTAATCCCTCCTGGAAATGTAAGAACTCTACTTTATGCACTTCCTCTGTAATCCCTCCTGGAAATGTAAGAACTTAACTTTATGCACTTCCTCTTTAATTCCCCCTGGAAATGTAAGAACTCTACTTTGTGCACTTCACCTGTTATCCCTCCTGGAAATGTAAGAACTTTACTTCATTCACTTCCTCTATAATTGCTCCTGGAAATGTAAGAACTCTACTTTGTGCACTTCCTCTTTAATTCCCCCTGGAAATGTAAGCACTTTACCTTATGCACTTCCTCTGTAAATCCTCCTGGAAATGTAAGGACTCTACTTTCTGCATTTCCTCTTTAATTCCCCCTGAAAATGTAAGAACTTAACTTTATGCACTTCCTCTGTAATCCCTCCTGGAAATGTAAGAACTTTACCTTATGCACTTCCTCTGTAAATCCTCCTGGAAATGTCAGGACTCTACTTTGTGCACTTCCTCTGTAATCCCTCCTGGAAATGTAAGAACTTTACTTTTTGCACATCCTCTGTAATCCCTCCTGGAAATGTAAGAACTCTACCTTGTGCAAATCCCCTGTAATCCCTCCTGGAAATGTAAGGACTTTACTTTCTGCACTTCCTCTTTAATTCCCCCTGGAAATGTAAGAACTTTACTTTATGCACTTCCTCTGTAAATCCTCCTGGAAATGTAAGAACTCTACTTTCTGCACTTTCTCTTTAATTCCCCCTGGAAATGTAAGAACTTTACTTTATGCACTTCCTCTGTAATCCCTCCTGGAAATGTAAGGACTCTACTTTCTGCACTTCCTCTGTAAATCCTCCTGGAAATGTAAGAATTTTACTTTATGCACTTCCTCTGTAATCCCTCCTGGAAATGTAAGAACTCTACTTTATGCACTTCCTCTGTAATCCCTCCTGGAAATGTAAGAACTTTACTTTATGCACTTCCTCTGTAAATCCTCCTGGAAATGTAAGAACTCTTTTTTTATGCACTTCTTCTTTAATTCCCCCTGGAAATGTAAGGACTTTACTTTATGCACTTCCTCTGTAATCCCTCCTGGAAATGTAAGAATTTTAGTTTATACACTTCCTCTGTAAATCCTCCTGGAAATGTAAGAATTCTACTTTGTGCACATCCCCTGTAATCCATTCTGGAAATGTAAGGACTCTACTTTCTGCACTTCCTCTTTAATTCCCCCTGGAAATGTAAGAACTTTACCTTATGCACTTCCTCTGTAAATCCTCCTGGAAATGTAAGGACTCTACTTTGTGCACTTCCTCTGTAATCCCTCCTGGAAATGTAAGAACTTTACTTTTTGCACATCCTCTGTAATCCCTCCTGGAAATGTAAGAACTCTACTTTGTGCAAATCCCCTGTAATCCCTCCTGGAAATGAAAGGACTCTACTTTCTGCACTTCCTCTGTAAATCCTCCAGGAAATGTAAGAACTCTACTTTGTACATTTCCTCTATAATTACTCTTGGAAATATAAGAACTTTACTTTATGCACCTCCTCTGTAATCCCTCCTGGAAATGTAAGGACTCTACTTTCTGCTCTTCCTCTTTAATTCCCCCTGGAATTGTAAGAACTTTACTTTATGCACTTCCTCTGTAATCCCTCCTGAAAATGTAAGAATTTTACTTTATGCACTTCCTCTGTAATCCCTCCTGGAAATGTATGAATTTTACTTTATGCACTTCCTCTGTAAATCCTCCTGGAAATGTAAGAACTCTACTTTATGCACTTCCTCTGTAATCCCTCCTGGAAATGTAAGAAATCTACTTTATGCACTTCTTCTGTAAATACTCCTGGATATGTAAGGAATCTACTTTCTGCACTTCCTCTTTAATTCCCCCTGGAAATGTAAGAACTTTACTTTATCCACTTCCTCTGTAATCCCTCCTGAAAATGTAAGAATTTTAATTTATGCACTTCCTCTGTAAATCCTCTTGCAAATGTAAGAACTCTACTTTGAGCACATCCCCTGTAAATCCTCCTGGAAATGTAAGAACTCTACTTTCTGTAGTTCCTCTTTAATTCCCCCTGGAAATGTAAGGACTTTACTTTATGCACTTCCTCTGTAATCCCTCCTGGAAATGTAAGAACTCTACTTTGTGCAAATCCCCTGTAATCCCTCCTGGAAATGTAAGGACTCTACTTTCTGCACTTCCTCTTTAATTCCCCCTGGAAATGTAAGAACTTTACTTTATTCACTTCCTCTGTAAATCCTCCTGGAAATGTAAGAACTCTACTTTCTGCACTTCCTCTTTAATTCCCCCTGGAAATATAAGAACTTTACTTTTTGCACTTCCTCTGTAATCCCTCCTGGAAATGTAAGGACTCTACTTTCTGCACTTCCTCTGTTAATCCTCCTGGAAATGTAAGAACTCTACCTTCTGCAATTCCTCTGTAAATCCTCCTGGAAATGTAAGAACTCTACTTTCTCCATTTCCTCTTTAATTCCCCCTGGAAATGTAAGAACTTTACTTTATGCACTTCCTTTGTAAATCCTCCTGGAAATGTAAGAACTTTACTTTGTGCACTTCCTCTGTAATCTCTCCTGGAAATGTAAGAACTCTACTTTGTGCACTTCCTCTTTAATTACTCCTGGAAATGTAAGAACTTTACTTTGTGCACTTCCTCTGTAATTCCTCCTGGAAATGTAAGAACTCTACTTTGTGCATTTCCTCTTTAATCCCTCCTGGAAATGTGATAACTTTACTTTATGCACTTCCTCTGTAATCCCTCCTGGAAATGTAAGAACTTTACTTTATGCACTTCCTCTGTAATCCCTCCTGAAAATGTAAGAATTTTACTTTATGCTGTTCCTCTGTAATCCCTCCTGGAAATGTAAGAACTTTACTTTATGCACTTCCTCTGTAATCCCTCCTGGAAATGTAAGAACTCTACTTTATGCACTTCCTCTGTAATCCCTCCTGGAAATGTAAGAACTTTACTTTATGCACTTCCTCCGTAAATCCTCCTGGAAATGTAAGAACTCTACTTTTTATACTTCCTCTTTAATTCCCCCTGGAAATGTAAGGACTTTACTTTATGCACATCCTCTGTAATCCCTCCTGGAAATGTAAGAACTCTACTTTGTGCAAATCCCCTGTAATCCCTCCTGGAAATGTAAGGACTCTACTTTCTGCACTTCCTCTTTAATTCCCCCTGGAAATGTAAGAACTTTACTTTATGCGCTTCCTCTGTACATCCTCCTGGAAATGTAAGAACTCTACTTTCTGCACTTCCTCTGTAATCCCTCCTGGAAATGTAAGGACTCTACTTTCTGCACTTCCTGTGTAATCCCTCCTGGAAATGTAAGAATTTTACTTTAGGCACTTCCTCTGTAATCCCTCCTGGAAATGTAAGAATTTTACTTTATGCACTTCCTCTGTAAATCCTCCTGGAAATGTAAGAACTCTACTTTCTGCATTTCCTCTGTAAATCCTCCTGTAAATGTAAGAACTTTACTTTATGCACTTCCTCTGTAACCCCTCCTGGAAATGTAAGAACTTTACTTTATGCACTTCCTCTGTAATCCCTCCTGGAAATGTAAGAACTCTACTTTATGCACTTCCTCTGTAATCCCTCCTGGAAATGTAAGAACTTTACTTTATGCACTTCCTCTTTAATTCCCCCTGGAAATGTAAGAACTCTACTTTGTGCACTTCACCTGTTATCCCTCCTGGAAATGTAAGAACTTTACTTTATGCACTTCCTCTATAATTGCTCCTGGAAATGTAAGAACTCTACTTTGTGCACTTCATCTGTTATCCCTCCTGGAAATGTAAGGACTCTACTTTCTGCACTTCCTCTTTAATTCCCCCTGGAAATGTAAGAACTTTACCTTATGCACTTCCTCTGTAAATCCTCCTGGAAATGTAAGGACTCTACTTTCTGCACTTCCTCTTTAATTCCCCCTGGAAATGTAAGAACTTAACTTTATGCACTTCCTCTGTAATCCCTCCTGGAAATGTAAGAACTTTACCTTATGCACTTCCTCTGTAAATCCTCCTGGAAATGTAAGGACTCTACTTTGTGCACTTCCTCTGTAATCCCTCCTGGAAATCTAAGAACTTTACTTTTTGCACATCCTCTGTAATCCCTCCTGGAAATGTAAGAACTCTACCTTGTGCAAATCCCCTGTAATCCCTCCTGGAAATGTAAGGACTCTACTTTCTGCACTTCCTCTTTAATTCCCCCTGGAAATGTAAGAACTTTACTTTATGCACTTCCTCTGTAAATCCTCCTGGAAATGTAAGAACTCTACTTTCTGCACTTCCTCTTTAATTCCCCCTGGAAATGTAAGAACTTTACTTTATGCACTTCCTCTGTAATCCCTCCTGAAAATGTAAGACTTTTACTTTATGCACTTCCTCTGTAATCCCTCCTGGAAATGTAAGAATTTTACTTTATGCACTTCCTCTGTAAATCCTCCTGGAAATGTAAGAACTTTATGCACTTCCTCTGTAATCCCTCCTGGAAATGTAAGAACTCTACTTTATGCACTTCTTCTGTAAATACTCCTGGATATGTAAGGAATCTACTTTCTGCACTTCCTCTTTAATTCCCTCTGGAAATGTAAGGACTTTACGTTATCCACTTCCTCTGTAATCCCTCCTGAAAATGTAAGAATTTTACTTTATGCACTTCCTCTGTAAATCCTCTTGGAAATGTAAGAACTCTACTTTGAGCACATCCCCTGTAAATCCTCCTGGAAATGTAAGAACTCTACTTTCTGTACTTCCTCTTTAATTCCCCCTGGAAACGTAAGGACTTTACTTTATGCACTTCCTCTGTAATCCCTCCTGGAAATGTAAGAATTTTAGTTTATATGCTTCCTCTGTAAATCCTCCTGGAAATGTAAGAATTCTACTTTATGCACATCCCCTGTAATCCATCCTGGAAATGTAAGAACTCTACTTTATGCACTTCCTCTGTAATCACACCTGGAAATGTAAGAATTTTACTTTATGCACTTCCTCTGTAAATCCTCCTGAAAATGTAAGAAATCTACTTTGTGCACATCCCCTGTAATCCCTCCTGGAAATGTATGGACTCTACTTTCTGCATTTCCTCTGTAAATCCTCCTGGAAATGTAAGAACTTTACTTTATGCACTTCCTCTGTAATCCCTCCTGGAAATGTAAGAACTTTACTTTATGCACTTCCTCTGTAATCCCTCCTGGAAATGTAAGAACTCTACTTTATGCACTTCCTCTGTAATCCCTCCTGGAAATGTAAGAACTTTACTTTTTGCACATGCTCTGTAATCTCTCCTGGAAATGTAAGAACTCTACTTTGTGCAAATCCCCTGTAATCCCTCCTGGAAATGTAAGAACTCTACTTTCTGCACTTCCTCTTTAATTCCCCCTGGAAATGTAAGAACTTTACTTTATGCACTTCCTCTGTAATCCCTCCTGGAAATGTAAGGACTCTACTTTCTGCACTTCCTCTGTAAATCCTCCTGGAAATATAAGAATTTTACTTTATGCACTTCCTCTGTAATCCCTCCTGGAAATGTAAGAATTTTACTTTATGCACTTCCTCTGTAATCCCTCCTTGAAACGTAAGAAATTTACTTTATGCACTTCCTCTGTAATCCCTCCTGGAAATGTAAGAGCTCTACTTTGTGCACATCCCCTGTAATCCCTCCTCGAAATGTAAGGACTCTACTTTCTGCACTTCCTCTGTAAATCCTCCTGGAAATGTAAGAACTTTACTTTATGCACTTCCTCTGTAATCCCTCCTGGAAATGTAAGGACTTTACTTTATGCACTTCCTCTGTAATCCCTCCTGGAAATGTAAGAACTTTACTTTATGCACTTCCTCTGTAAATCCTCCTGGAAATGTAAGAACTCTACTTTATGCACTTCCTCTTTAATTCCCCCTGGAAATGTAAGGACTTTACTTTATGCACTTCCTCTGTAATCCCTCCTGGAAATGTAAGAATTTTAGTTTATACACTTCCTCTGTAAATCCTCCTGGAAATGTAAGAATTCTACTTTGTGCACATCCCCTGTAATCCATCCTGGAAATGTAAGGACTCTACTTTCTGCACTTCCTCTTTAATTCCCCCTGGAAATGAAAGAACTTTACCTTATGCACTTCCTCTGTAAATCCTCCTGGAAATGTAAGGACTCTACTTTGTTCACTTCATCTGTAATCCCTCCTGGAAATGTAAGAACTTTACTTTTTGCACATCCTCTGTAATCCCTCCTGGAAATGTAAGAACTCTACTTTGTGCAAATCCCCTGTAATCCCTCCTGGAAATGAAAGGACTCTACTTTCTGCACTTCCTCTGTAAATCCTCCTGGAATTGTAAGAACTTTACTTTATGCACTTCCTCTGTAATCTCTCCTGAAAATGTAAGAATTTTACTTTATGCACTTCCTCTGTAATCCCTCCTGGAAATGTAAGAATTTTACTTTATGCACTTCCTCTGTAAATCCTCCTGGAAATGTAAGAACTCTACTTTATGCACTTCCTCTGTAATCCCTCCTGGAAATGTAAGAAGTCTACTTTATGCACTTCCTCTGTAAATACTCCTGGATATGTAAGGAATCTACTTTCTGCACTTCCTCTTTAATTCCCCCTGGAAATGTAAGAACTTTACTTTATCCACTTCCTCTGTAATCCCTCCTGAAAATGTTAGAATTTTACTTTATGCACTTCCTCTGTAAATCCTCTTGGAAATGTAAGAACTCTACTTTGAGCACATCCCCTGTAAATCCTCCTGGAAATGTAAGAACTCTACTTTCTGTACTTCCTCTGTAAATCCTCCTGGAAATGTAAGAACTCTACTTTGTGCAAATCCCCTGTAATCCCTCCTGGAAATGTAAGGACTCTACTTTCTGCACTTCCTCTTTAATTCCCCCTGGAAATGTAAGAACTTTACTTTTTGCACTTCCTCTGTAATCCCTCCTGGAAATGTAAGGACTCTACTTTCTGCACTTCCTCTGTAAATCCTCCTGGAAATGTAAGAACTCTACTTTCTGCACTTCCTCTGTAAATCCTCCTGGAAATGTAAGAACTCTACTTTCTGCATTTCCTCTTTAATTCCCCCTGGAAATGGAAGAACTTTACTTTATGCACTTCCTCTGTAAATCCTCCTGGAAATGTAAGAACTTTACTTTGTGCACTTCCTCTGTAAATCCTCCTGGAAATGTAAGGACTCTACTTTGTGCACTTCCTCTTTAATTACTCCTGGAAATGTAAGAACTTTAGTTTGTGCACTTCCTCTGTAATTCCTCCTGGAAATGTAAGAACTCTACTTTATGCTCTTCCTCTGTAATCCCTCCTGGAAATGTAAGAACTCTACTTTATGCACTTCCTCTGTAATCCCTCCTGGAAATGTAAGAACTTTACTTTATGCACTTCCTCTGTAATCCCTCCTGGAAATGTAAGAATTTTAGTTTATACACTTCCTCTGTAAATCCTCCTGGAAATGTAAGAATTCTACTTGGTGCACATCCCCTGTAATCCATCCTGGAAATGTAAGGACTCTACTTTCTGCACTTCCTCTTTAATTCCCCCTGGAAATGTAAGAACTTTACCTTATGCACTTCCTCTGTAAATCCTCCTGGAAATGTAAGGACTCTACTGTGTACACTTCCTCTGTAATCCCTCCTGGAAATGTAAGAACTTTACTTTTTGCACATCCTCTATAATCCCTCCTGGAAATGTAAGAACTCTACTTTGTGCAAATCCCTTGTAATCCCTCCTGGAAATGAAAGGACTCTACTTTCTGCACTTCCTCTTTAATTCCCCCTGGAAATGTAAGAACTTTACTTTATGCACTTCCTCTGTAAATCCTCCTTGAAATGTAAGAACTCTACTTTCTGCACTTCCTCTTTAATTCCCCCTGGAAATGTAAGAACTTTACTTTATGCACTTCCTCTGTAATCCCTCCTGGAAATGTAAGGACTCTACTTTCTGCACTTCCTCTGTATATCCTCCTGGAAATGTAAGAATTTTACTTTATGCACTTCCTCTGTAATCCCTCCTGGAAATGTAAGAATTTTACTTTATGCACTTCCTCTGTAAATCCTCCTGGAAATGTAAGAACTCTACTTTATGCACTTCCTGTGTAATCCCTCCTGGAAATGTAAGAATTTTACTTTAGGCACTTCCTCTGTAATCCCTCCTGGAAATGTAAGAACTTTACTTTATGCACTTCCTCTGTAAATCCTCCTGGAAATGTAAGAACTCTACTTTCTGCATTTCCTCTGTAAATCCTCCTGGAAATGTAAGAACTTTACTTTATGCACTTCCTCTTTAATTCCCCCTGGAAATGTAAGAACTCTACTTTGTGCACTTCATCTGTTATCCCTCCTTGAAATGTAAGAACTTTACTTTATGCACTTCCTCTTTAATTGCTCCTGGAAATGTAAGAACTCTACTTTGTGCACTTCATCTGTTATCCCTCCTGGAAATGTAAGAACTTTACTTTCTGCACTTCCTCTTTAATTCCCCCTGGAAATGTAAGAACTTTACTTTATGCACTTCCTCTGTAATCCCTCCTGGAAATGTAAGAACTTTACCTTATGCACTTCCTCTGTAAATCCTCCTGGAAATGTAAGGACTCTACTTTGTGCACTTCCTCTGTAATCCCTCCTGGAAATGTAAGAACTTTACTTTTTGCACATCCTCTGTAATCCCTCCTGGAAATGTAAGAACTCTACTTTATGCAAATCCCCTGTAATCCCTCCTGGAAATGTAAGGACTCTACTTTCTGCACTTCCTCTTTAATTCCACCTGGAAATGTAAGAACTTTACTTTATGCACTTCCTCTGTAAATCCTCCTGGAAATGTAAGAACTCTACTTTCTGCACTTCCTCTTTAATTCCCCCTGGAAATGTAAGAACTTTACTTTATGCACTTCCTCTGTAATCCCTCCTGGAAATGTAAGGACTCTACTTTCTGCACTTCCTCTGTAAATCCTCCTGGAAATGTAAGAATTTTACTTTATGCACTTCCTCTGTAATCCCTCCTGGAAATGTAAGAATTTTACTTTATGCACTTCCTTTGTAATCCCTCCTGGAAACGTAAGAATTTTACTTTATGCACTTCCTCTGTAATCCCTCCTGGAAATGTAAGAGCTCTACTTTGTACACATCCCCTGTAATCCCTCCTCGAAATGTAAGGACTCTACTTTCTACACTTCCTCTGTAAATCCTCCTGGAAATGTAAGGACTTTACTTTATGCACTTCCTCTGTAATCCCTCCTGGAAATGTAAGGACTCTACTTTCTGCACTTCCTCTGTATATCCTCCTGGAAATGTAAGAATTTTACTTTATGCACTTCCTCTGTAATCCCTCCTGGAAATGTAAGAATTTTACTTTATGCACTTCCTCTGTAAATCCTCCTGGAAATGTAAGAACTCTACTTTATGCACTTCCTGTGTAATCCCTCCTGGAAATGTAAGAATTTTACTTTAGGCACTTCCTCTGTAATCCCTCCTGGAAATGTAAGAACTTTACTTTATGCACTTCCTCTGTAAATCCTCCTGGAAATGTAAGAACTCTACTTTCTGCATTTCCTCTGTAAATCCTCCTGGAAATGTAAGAACTTTACTTTATGCACTTCCTCTTTAATTCCCCCTGGAAATGTAAGAACTCTACTTTGTGCACTTCATCTGTTATCCCTCCTTGAAATGTAAGAACTTTACTTTATGCACTTCCTCTTTAATTGCTCCTGGAAATGTAAGAACTCTACTTTGTGCACTTCATCTGTTATCCCTCCTGGAAATGTAAGAACTTTACTTTCTGCACTTCCTCTTTAATTCCCCCTGGAAATGTAAGAACTTTACTTTATGCACTTCCTCTGTAATCCCTCCTGGAAATGTAAGAACTTTACCTTATGCACTTCCTCTGTAAATCCTCCTGGAAATGTAAGGACTCTACTTTGTGCACTTCCTCTGTAATCCCTCCTGGAAATGTAAGAACTTTACTTTTTGCACATCCTCTGTAATCCCTCCTGGAAATGTAAGAACTCTACTTTGTGCAAATCCCCTGTAATCCCTCCTGGAAATGTAAGGACTCTACTTTCTGCACTTCCTCTTTAATTCCACCTGGAAATGTAAGAACTTTACATTATGCACTTCCTCTGTAAATCCTCCTGGAAATGTAAGAACTCTACTTTCTGCACTTCCTCTTTAATTCCCCCTGGAAATGTAAGAACTTTACTTTATGCACTTCCTCTGTAATCCCTCCTGGAAATGTAAGGACTCTACTTTCTGCACTTCCTCTGTAAATCCTCCTGGAAATGTAAGAATTTTACTTTATGCACTTCCTCTGTAATCCCTCCTGGAAATGTAAGAATTTTACTTTATGCACTTCCTTTGTAATCCCTCCTGGAAACGTAAGAATTTTACTTTATGCACTTCCTCTGTAATCCCTCCTGGAAATGTAAGAGCTCTACTTTGTACACATCCCCTGTAATCCCTCCTCGAAATGTAAGGACTCTACTTTCTGCACTTCCTCTGTAAATCCTCCTGGAAATGTAAGGACTTTACTTTATGCACTTCCTCTGTAATCCCTCCTGGAAATGTAAGAACTCTACTTTATGCACTTCCTCTGTAATCCCTCCTGGAAATGTAAGAACTTTACTTTATGCACTTCCTCTGTAAATCCTCCTGGAAATGTAAGAACTCGACTTTATGCACTTCCTCTTTAATTCCCCCTGGAAATGTAAGGACTTTACTTTATGCACTTCCTCTGTAATCCCTCCTGGAAATGTAAGAATTTTACTTTGTGCACATCCCCTGTAATCCATCCTGGAAATGTAAGGACTCTACTTTCTGGACTTCCTCTTTAATTCCCCCTGGAAATGTAAGAACTTTACCTTATGCACTTCCTCTGTAGATCCTCCTGGAAATGTAAGGACTCTACTTTGTGCACTTCCTCTGTAATCCCTCCTGGAAATGTAAGAACTTTACTTTTTGCACATCCTCTGTAATCCCTCCTGGAAATGTAAGAACTCTACTTTGTGCAAATCCCCTGTAATCCCTCCTGGAAATGAAAGGACTCTACTTTCTGCACTTCCTCTGTAAATCCTCCTGGAAATGTAAGAACTCTACTTTGTACATTTCCTCTATAATTACTCCTGGAAATATAAGAACTTTACTTTATGCACCTCCTCTGTAATCCCTCCTGGAAATGTAAGGACTCTACTTTCTGCTCTTCCTCTTTAATTCCCCCTGGAATTGTAAGAACTTTACTTTATGCACTTCCTCTGTAATCCCTCCTGAAAATGTAAGAATTTTACTTTATGCACTTCCTCTGTAAATCCTCTTGGAAATGTAAGAACTCTACTTTGAGCACATCCCCTGTAAATGCTCCTGGAAATGTAAGAACTCTACTTTCTGCTCTTCCTCTTTAATTCCCCCTGGAATTGTAAGAACTTTACTTTATGCACCTCCTCTGTAATCCCTCCTTGAAATGTAAGGACTCTATTTTCTGCACTTCCTCTGTAAATCCTCCTGGAATTGTAAGAACTTTACTTTATGCACTTCCTCTGTAATCCCTCCTGAAAATGTAAGAATTTTACTTTATGCACTTCCTCTGTAATCCCTCCTGGAAATGTAAGAATTTTACTTTATGCACTTCCTCTGTAAATCCTCCTGGAAATGTAAGAACTCTACTTTATGCACTTCCTCTGTAATCCCTCCTGGAAATTTAAGAACTCTACTTTATGCACTTCCTCTGTAAATACACCTGGATATGTAAGGAATCTACTTTCTGCACTTCCTCTTTAATTCCCCCTGGAAATGTAAGAACTTTACTTTATCCACTTCCTCTGTAATCCCTCCTGAAAATGTTAGAATTTTACTTTATGCACTTCCTCTGTAAATCCTCTTGGAAATGTAAGAACTCTACTTTGAGCACATCCCCTGTAAATCCTCCTGGAAATCTAAGAACTCTACTTTCTGTACTTCCTCTGTAAATCCTCCTGGAAATGTAAGAACTCTACTTTGTGCAAATCCCCTGTAATCCCTCCTGGAAATGTAAGGACTCTACTTTCTGCACTTCCTCTTTAATTCCCCCTGGAAATGTAAGAACTTTACTTTTTGCACTTCCTCTGTAATCCCTCCTGGAAATGTAAGGACTCTACTTTCTGCACTTCCTCTGTAAATCCTCCTGGAAATGTAAGAACTCTACTTTCTGCACTTCCTCTGTAAATCCTCCTGGAAATGTAAGAACTCTACTTTCTGCATTTCCTCTTTAATTCCCCCTGGAAATGGAAGAACTTTACTTTATGCACTTCCTCTGTAAATCCTCCTGGAAATGTAAGAACTTTACTTTGTGCACTTCCTCTGTAAATCCTCCTGGAAATGTAAGGACTCTACTTTGTGCACTTCCTCTTTAATTACTCCTGGAAATGTAAGAACTTTAGTTTGTGCACTTCCTCTGTAATTCCTCCTGGAAATGTAAGAACTCTACTTTATGCTCTTCCTCTGTAATCCCTCCTGGAAATGTAAGAACTCTACTTTATGCACTTCCTCTGTAATCCCTCCTGGAAATGTAAGAACTTTACTTTATGCACTTCCTCTGTAATCCCTCCTGGAAATGTAAGAATTTTAGTTTATACACTTCCTCTGTAAATCCTCCTGGAAATGTAAGAATTCTACTTGGTGCACATCCCCTGTAATCCATCCTGGAAATGTAAGGACTCTACTTTCTGCACTTCCTCTTTAATTCCCCCTGGAAATGTAAGAACTTTACCTTATGCACTTCCTCTGTAAATCCTCCTGGAAATGTAAGGACTCTACTTTGTACACTTCCTCTGTAATCCCTCCTGGAAATGTAAGAACTTTACTTTTTGCACATCCTCTATAATCCCTCCTGGAAATGTAAGAACTCTACTTTGTGCAAATCCCTTGTAATCCCTCCTGGAAATGTAAGGACTCTACTTTCTGCACTTCCTCTTTAATTCCCCCTGGAAATGTAAGAACTTTACTTTATGCACTTCCTCTGTAAATCCTCCTGGAAATGTAAGAACTCTACTTTCTGCACTTCCTCTTTAATTCCCCCTGGAAATGTAAGAACTTTACTTTATGCACTTCCTCTGTAATCCCTCCTGGAAATGTAAGGACTCTACTTTCTGCACTTCCTCTGTATATCCTCCTGTAAATGTAAGAATTTTACTTTATGCACTTCCTCTGTAATCCCTCCTGGAAATGTAAGAATTTTACTTTATGCACTTCCTCTGTAAATCCTCCTGGAAATGTAAGAACTCTACTTTATGGACTTCCTGTGTAATCCCTCCTGGAAATGTAAGAATTTTACTTTAGGCACTTCCTCTGTAATCCCTCCTGGAAATGTAAGAACTTTACTTTATGCACTTCCTCTGTAAATCCTCCTGGAAATGTAAGAACTCTACTTTCTGCATTTCCTCTGTAAATCCTCCTGGAAATGTAAGAACTTTACTTTATGCACTTCCTCTTTAATTCCCCCTGGAAATGTAAGAACTCTCCTTTGTGCACTTCATCTGTTATCCCTCCTTGAAATGTAAGAACTTTACTTTATGCACTTCCTCTATAATTGCTCCTGGAAATGTAAGAACTCTACTTTGTGCACTTCATCTGTTATCCCTCCTGGAAATGTAAGAACTTTACTTTCTGCACTTCCTCTGTAATCCCTCCTGGAAATGTAAGAACTTTACCTTATGCACTTCCTCTGTAAATCCTACTAGAAATGTAAGGACTCTACTTTGTGCACTTCCTCTGTAATCCCTCCTGGAAATGTAAGAACTTTACTTTTTGCACATCCTCTGTAATCCCTCCTGGAAATGTAAGAACTCTACTTTGTGCAAATCCCCTGTAATCCCTCCTGGAAATGTAAGGACTCTACTTTCTGCACTTCCTCTTTAATTCCACCTGGAAATGTAAGAACTTTACTTTATGCACTTCCTCTGTAAATCCTCCTGGAAATGTAAGAACTCTACTTTCTGCACTTCCTCTTTAATTCCCCCTGGAAATGTAAGAACTTTACTTTATGCACTTCCTCTGTAATCCCTCCTGGAAATGTAAGGACTCTACTTTCTGCACTTCCTCTGTAAATCCTCCTGGAAATGTAAGAATTTTACTTTATGCACTTCCTCTGTAATCCCTCCTGGAAATGTAAGAATTTTACTTTATGCACTTCCTTTGTAATCCCTCCTGGAAACGTAAGAATTTTACTTTATGCACTTCCTCTGTAATCCCTCCTGGAAATGTAAGAGCTCTACTTTGTACACATCCCCTGTAATCCCTCCTCGAAATGTAAGGACTCTACTTTCTGCACTTCCTCTGTAAATCCTCCTGGAAATGTAAGGACTTTACTTTATGCACTTCCTCTGTAATCCCTCCTGGAAATGTAAGAACTCTACTTTATGCACTTCCTCTGTAATCCCTCCTGGAAATGTAAGAACTCGACTTTATGCACTTCCTCTTTATTTCCCCCTGGAAATGTAAGAACTTTTCTTTATGCACTTCCTCTGTAATCCCTCCTGAAAATGTAAGAATTTTACTTTATGCACTTCCTCTGTAAATCCTCTTGGAAATGTAAGAACTCTACTTTGAGCACATCCCCTGTAAATCCTCCTGGAAATGTAAGAACTCTACTTACTGTACTTCCTCTTTAATTCCCCCTGGAAATGTAATTACTTTACTTTATGCACTTGCTCTGTAATCCCTCCTGGAAATGTAAGAATTTTAGTTTATACGCTTCCTCTGTAAATCCTCCTGGAAATGTAAGAATTTTTCTTTATGCACTTCCTCTGTAATCCCTCCTGGAATTGTAAGAACTTTACTTTTTGCACTTCATGTGTAATCCCTCCTGGAAATGTAAGAATTTTACTTTGTGCACTTCCTCTGTAAATCCTCCTGGAAATGTAAGAACTCTATTTTGTGCACTTCCTCTGTAATCCCTCCTGGAAATGTAAGTACTGTACTTTCTGCCCTTCCTCTGTAAATCCTCCTGGAATTGTAAGGACTCTACTTTGTGCACTTCCTCTTTAATTACTCTTGGAAATGTAACAACTTTACTTTATGCACTTCCTCTGTAATCCCTCCTGGAAATGTAAGAACTTTACTTTATGCACTTCCTCTGTAATCCCTCCTGGAAATGGAAGAACTCTAATTTGTGCATTTCCTCTATAATTCCTCCTGGAAATGTAAGAATTTTACTTTATGCACTTCCTCTGTAATCCCTCCTGGAAATGTAAGAACTCTACTTTGTGCACATCCCCGGTAATCCCTCCTGGAAATGTAAGGACTCTACTTTCTGCACTTCCTCTGTAAATCCTCCTGGAAATCTAAGAACTTTACTTTCTGAACTTCCTCTGTAATCCCTCCTGGAAATGTAAGAACTTTACTTTATGCACTTCCTCTGTAAATCCTCCTGGAAATGTAAGAACTCTACTTTGTACATTTCCTCTATAATTACTCCTGGAAATATTAGAACTTTACTTTATGCACCTCCTCTGTAATCCCTCCTGGAAATGTAAGGACTCTACTTTCTGCTCTTCCTCTTTAATTCCCCCTGGAATTGTAAGAACTTTACTTTATGCACTTCCTCTGTAATCCCTCCTGAAAATGTAAGAATTTTACTTTATGCACTTCCTCTGTAATCCCTCCTGGAAATTTAAGAATTTTACTTTATGTACTTCCTCTGTAAATCCTCCTGGAAATGTAAGAACTCTACTTTATGCACTTCCTCTGTAATCCCTCCTGGAAATGTAAGAACTCTACTTTATGCACTTCCTCTGTAAATACTCCTGGATATGTAAGGAATCTACTTTCTGCACTTCCTCTTTAATTCCCCCTGGAAATGTAAGAACTTTACTTTATGCACTTCCTCTGTAATCCCGCCTGAAAATGTAAGAATTTTACTTTATGCACTTCCTCTGTAAATCCTCTTGGAAATGTAAGTACTCTACTTTGTGCACATCCCCTGTAAATCCTCCTGGAAATGTAAGAACGCTACTTTCTGTACTTCCTCTATAATTCCCCCTGGAAATGTAACGACTTTACTTTATGCACTTCCTCTGTAATCCCTCCTGGAAATGTAAGAATTTTAGTTGATACACTTCCTCTGTAAATCCTCCTGGAAATGTAAGAATTCTACTTTCTGCACTTCCTCTGTATTCCCTCCTGGAAATGTAAGAACTTTACTTTATGCACTTCCTCTGTAATCCCTCGTGGAAATGTAAGAACTTTGCTATATGCACATCCCCTATAATCCCTCCTGGAAATGTATGGACTCTACTTTCTGCATTTCCTCTGTAATCCCTCCTGGAAATGTAAGAACTTTACTTTATGCACTTCCTCTGTAATCCCTCCTGGAAATGTAAGAACTTTACTTTATGCACTTCCTCTGTAATCCCTCCTGGAAATGTAAGAACTCTACTTTGTGCATTTCCTCTATAATTCCTCCTGGAAATCTAAGAACTTTACTTTATGCACTTCCTCTGTAATCCCTCCTGGAAATGTAAGAATTTTACTTTATGCACTTCCTCTGTAAATCCTCCTGAAAATGTAAGAACTCTACTTTGTGCACATCCCCTTTAATCCCTCCTGGAAATGTAAGGACTCTACTTTCTGCATTTCCTCTGTAAATCCTGGAAATGTAAGAACTTTACTTTGTGCACTTCCTCTTTAATTCCCCCTGGAATTGTAAGAACTCTACTTTGTGCACTTCATCTGTTATCCCTCCTGGAAATGTAAGAACTTTACTGTATGCACTTCCTCTGTAATCCCTCCTGGAAATGTAAGAATTTTACTTTATGCACTTCCTCTGTAATCCCTCCTGGAAATGTAAGAATTTTACTTTTTGCACTTCCTCTGTAAATCCTCCTGGAAATGTAAGGACTCTACTTTGTGCACTTCCTCTGTAATCCCTCGTGGAAATGTAAGGACTATACTTTCTGCATTTCCTCTTTAATTCCCCCTGGAAATGTAAGAACTTTTCTTTATGCACTTCCTCTGTAATCCCTCCTGAAAATGTAAGAATTTTACTTTATGCACTTCCTCTGTAAATCCTCTTGGAAATGTAAGAACTCTACTTTGAGCACATCCCCTGTAAATCCTCCTGGAAATGTAAGAACTCTACTTACTGTACTTCCTCTTTAATTCCCCCTGGAAATGTAATTACTTTACTTTATGCACTTGCTCTGTAATCCCTCCTGGAAATGTAAGAATTTTAGTTTATACGCTTCCTCTGTAAATCCTCCTGGAAATGTAAGAATTTTCCTTTATGCACTTCCTCTGTAATCACTCCTGGAAATGTAAGAACTTTACTTTATGCACTTCCTCTGTAAATCCTCCTGGAAATGTAAGGACTCTTCTTTGTGCGCTTCCTCTTTAAGAACTTTACTTTTTGTACTTCCTCTGTAAATACTCCTGGAAATGTAAGGAATCTACTTTCTGCACTTCCTCTGTATTCCCTCCTGGAAATGTAAGAACTTTACTTTCTGCACTTCCTCTGTAATCCCTCCTGGAAATGTAAGAACTTTACTTTATGCACTTCCTCTGTAATCCCTCGTGGAAATGTAAGAACTTTGCTATATGCACATCCCCTATAATCCCTCCTGGAAATGTATGGACTCTACTTTCTGCATTTCCTCTGTAATCCTTCCTGGAAATGTAAGAACTTTACTTTATGCACTTCCTCTGTAATCCCTCCTGGAAATGTAAGAACTTTACTTTATGCACTTCCTCTGTAATCCCTCCTGGAAATGTAAGAATTCTACTTTGTGCATTTCCTCTATAATTCCTCCTGGAAATCTAAGAACTTTACTTTATGCACTTCCTCTGTAATCCCTCCTGGAAATGTAAGAATTTTACTTTATGCACTTCCTCTGTAAATCCTCCTGGAAATGTAAGGACTCTACTTTCTGCACTTCCTCTTTAATTCCCCCTGGAAATGTAAGAACTTTACTTTATGCACTTCCTCTGTAATCCCTCCTGGAAATGTAAGGACTCTACTTTCTGCACTTCCTCTGTAAATCCTCCTGGAAATGTAAGAATTTTACTTTATGCACTTCCTCTGTAATCCCTCCTGGAAATGTAAGAATTTTACTTTATGCACTTCCTTTGTAATCCCTCCTGGAAACGTAAGAATTTTACTTTATGCACTTCCTCTGTAATCCCTCCTGGAAATGTAAGAGCTCTACTTTGTACACATCCCCTGT
This sequence comes from Phyllobates terribilis, assembly GCF_046119375.1. Lineage (NCBI taxonomy): Eukaryota > Metazoa > Chordata > Amphibia > Anura > Dendrobatidae > Phyllobates > Phyllobates terribilis. Next base: position 454,956 of record NW_027362940.1, on the reverse strand, counting down.
AATCCCTCCTCGAAATGTAAGGACTCTACTTTCTGCACTTCCTCTGTAAATCCTCCTGGAAATGTAAGGACTTTACTTTATGCACTTCCTCTGTAATCCCTCCTGGAAATGTAAGAACTCTACTTTATGCACTTCCTCTGTAATCCCTCCTGGAAATGTAAGAACTTTACTTTATGCACTTCCTCTGTAAATCCTCCTGGAAATGTAAGAACTCGACTTTATGCACTTCCTCTTTATTTCCCCCTGGAAATGTAAGAACTTTTCTTTATGCACTTCCTCTGTAATCCCTCCTGAAAATGTAAGAATTTTACTTTATGCACTTCCTCTGTAAATCCTCTTGGAAATGTAAGAACTCTACTTTGAGCACATCCCCTGTAAATCCTCCTGGAAATGTAAGAACTCTACTTACTGTACTTCCTCTTTAATTCCCCCTGGAAATGTAATTACTTTACTTTATGCACTTGCTCTGTAATCCCTCCTGGAAATGTAAGAATTTTAGTTTATACGCTTCCTCTGTAAATCCTCCTGGAAATGTAAGAATTTTCCTTTATGCACTTCCTCTGTAATCCCTCCTGGAAATGTAAGAACTTTACTTTTTGCACTTCCTGTGTAATCCCTCCTGGAAATGTAAGAATTTTACTTTGTGCACTTCCTCTGTAAATCCTCCTGGAAATGTAAGAACTCTATTTTGTGCACTTCCTCTGTAATCCCTCCTGGAAATGTAAGTACTGTACTTTCTGCCCTTCCTCTGTAAATCCTCCTGGAATTGTAAGGACTCTACTTTGTGCACTTCCTCTTTAATTACTCTTGGAAATGTAACAACTTTACTTTATGCACTTCCTCTGTAATCCCTCCTGGAAATGTAAGAACTTTACTTTATGCACTTCCTCTGTAATCCCTCCTGGAAATGGAAGAACTCTAATTTGTGCATTTCCTCTATAATTCCTCCTGGAAATGTAAGAATTTTACTTTATGCACTTCCTCTGTAATCCCTCCTGGAAATGTAAGAACTCTACTTTGTGCACATCCCCGGTAATCCCTCCTGGAAATGTAAGGACTCTACTTTCTGCACTTCCTCTGTAAATCCTCCTGGAAATCTAAGAACTTTACTTTCTGAACTTCCTCTGTAATCCCTCCTGGAAATGTAAGAACTTTACTTTATGCACTTCCTCTGTAAATCCTCCTGGAAATGTAAGAACTCTACTTTGTACATTTCCTCTATAATTACTCCTGGAAATATTAGAACTTTACTTTATGCACCTCCTCTGTAATCCCTCCTGGAAATGTAAGGACTCTACTTTCTGCTCTTCCTCTTTAATTCCCCCTGGAATTGTAAGAACTTTACTTTATGCACTTCCTCTGTAATCCCTCCTGAAAATGTAAGAATTTTACTTTATGCACTTCCTCTGTAATCCCTCCTGGAAATTTAAGAATTTTACTTTATGTACTTCCTCTGTAAATCCTCCTGGAAATGTAAGAACTCTACTTTATGCACTTCCTCTGTAATCCCTCCTGGAAATGTAAGAACTCTACTTTATGCACTTCCTCTGTAAATACTCCTGGATATGTAAGGAATCTACTTTCTGCACTTCCTCTTTAATTCCCCCTGGAAATGTAAGAACTTTACTTTATGCACTTCCTCTGTAATCCCGCCTGAAAATGTAAGAATTTTACTTTATGCACTTCCTCTGTAAATCCTCTTGGAAATGTAAGTACTCTACTTTGTGCACATCCCCTGTAAATCCTCCTGGAAATGTAAGAACGCTACTTTCTGTACTTCCTCTATAATTCCCCCTGGAAATGTAACGACTTTACTTTATGCACTTCCTCTGTAATCCCTCCTGGAAATGTAAGAATTTTAGTTGATACACTTCCTCTGTAAATCCTCCTGGAAATGTAAGAATTCTACTTTCTGCACTTCCTCTGTATTCCCTCCTGGAAATGTAAGAACTTTACTTTATGCACTTCCTCTGTAATCCCTCGTGGAAATGTAAGAACTTTGCTATATGCACATCCCCTATAATCCCTCCTGGAAATGTATGGACTCTACTTTCTGCATTTCCTCTGTAATCCCTCCTGGAAATGTAAGAACTTTACTTTATGCACTTCCTCTGTAATCCCTCCTGGAAATGTAAGAACTTTACTTTATGCACTTCCTCTGTAATCCCTCCTGGAAATGTAAGAACTCTACTTTGTGCATTTCCTCTATAATTCCTCCTGGAAATCTAAGAACTTTACTTTATGCACTTCCTCTGTAATCCCTCCTGGAAATGTAAGAATTTTACTTTATGCACTTCCTCTGTAAATCCTCCTGAAAATGTAAGAACTCTACTTTGTGCACATCCCCTTTAATCCCTCCTGGAAATGTAAGGACTCTACTTTCTGCATTTCCTCTGTAAATCCTGGAAATGTAAGAACTTTACTTTGTGCACTTCCTCTTTAATTCCCCCTGGAATTGTAAGAACTCTACTTTGTGCACTTCATCTGTTATCCCTCCTGGAAATGTAAGAACTTTACTGTATGCACTTCCTCTGTAATCCCTCCTGGAAATGTAAGAATTTTACTTTATGCACTTCCTCTGTAATCCCTCCTGGAAATGTAAGAATTTTACTTTTTGCACTTCCTCTGTAAATCCTCCTGGAAATGTAAGGACTCTACTTTGTGCACTTCCTCTGTAATCCCTCGTGGAAATGTAAGGACTATACTTTCTGCATTTCCTCTTTAATTCCCCCTGGAAATGTAAGAACTTTTCTTTATGCACTTCCTCTGTAATCCCTCCTGAAAATGTAAGAATTTTACTTTATGCACTTCCTCTGTAAATCCTCTTGGAAATGTAAGAACTCTACTTTGAGCACATCCCCTGTAAATCCTCCTGGAAATGTAAGAACTCTACTTACTGTACTTCCTCTTTAATTCCCCCTGGAAATGTAATTACTTTACTTTATGCACTTGCTCTGTAATCCCTCCTGGAAATGTAAGAATTTTAGTTTATACGCTTCCTCTGTAAATCCTCCTGGAAATGTAAGAATTTTCCTTTATGCACTTCCTCTGTAATCACTCCTGGAAATGTAAGAACTTTACTTTATGCACTTCCTCTGTAAATCCTCCTGGAAATGTAAGGACTCTTCTTTGTGCGCTTCCTCTTTAAGAACTTTACTTTTTGTACTTCCTCTGTAAATACTCCTGGAAATGTAAGGAATCTACTTTCTGCACTTCCTCTGTATTCCCTCCTGGAAATGTAAGAACTTTACTTTCTGCACTTCCTCTGTAATCCCTCCTGGAAATGTAAGAACTTTACTTTATGCACTTCCTCTGTAATCCCTCGTGGAAATGTAAGAACTTTGCTATATGCACATCCCCTATAATCCCTCCTGGAAATGTATGGACTCTACTTTCTGCATTTCCTCTGTAATCCCTCCTGGAAATGTAAGAACTTTACTTTATGCACTTCCTCTGTAATCCCTCCTGGAAATGTAAGAACTTTACTTTATGCACTTCCTCTGTAATCCCTCCTGGAAATGTAAGAATTCTACTTTGTGCATTTCCTCTATAATTCCTCCTGGAAATCTAAGAACTTTACTTTATGCACTTCCTCTGTAATCCCTCCTGGAAATGTAAGAATTTTACTTTATGCACTTCCTCTGTAAATCCTCCTGGAAATGTAAGGACTCTACTTCATGCACTTTCTCTGTAATCCCTCCTGGAAATGTAAGAACTTTTCTTTATGCACTTCCTATGTAAATCCTCCTGGTAATGTAAGAATTTTACTTCATGCACTTCCTCTGTAAATCCTCCTGGAAATGTAAGGACTCTACTTTCTGCACTTCCTCTTTAATTCCCCGTGGAAATGTAAGATCTTTACTTTATGCACTTTCTCTGTAATCCCTCCTGGAAATATAAGAACTTTTCTTTATGCGCTTCCTCTGTAATCCTTCCTGGAAATGTAAGAACTTTTCTTTATGCACTTCCTCTGTAAATCCTCCTGGAAATGTAAGAACTTTACTTTATGCACTTCCTCTGTAATCCCTCCTGGAAATGTAAGAACTTTACTTTATGCACTTCCTCTGTAATCCCTCCTGTAAATGTAAGAACTTTACTTTATGCACTTCCTCTGTAATCCCTCCTGGAAATGGAAGAACTTTACTTTATGCACTTCCTCTGTAAATCCTCCTGGAAATGTAAGAACTTTACTTTATGCACTTCCTCTGTAATCTCTCCTGGAAATGTAAGAACTTTACTTTATGCACTTCCTCTGTAATCCCTCCTGGAAATGTAAGAACTTTACTTTATGCACTTCCTCTGTAATCCCTCCTGGAAATGTAAGGACTCTACTTTATGCACTTCCTCTGTAATCCCTCCTGGAAATGTAAGAACTCTACTTTATGGACTTCCTCTGTAAATACTCCTGGATATGTAAGGAATCTACTTTCTGCACTTCCTCTTTAATTCCCCCTGGAAATGTAAGAACTTTACTTTATGCACTTTCTCTGTAATCCCTCCTGAAAATGTAAGAATTTTACTTTATGCACTTCCTCTGTAATCCCACCTGGAAATGTAAGAATTTTACTTTATGCACTTCCTCTGTAAATCCTCCTGGAAATGTAAGAACTCTACTTTGTGCACATCCCCTGTAATCCCTCCTGGAAATGTAAGGACTCTACTTTCTGCACTTCCTCTTTAATTCCCCCTGGAAATGTAAGAACTTTACTTTATGCACTTCCTCTGTAAATCCTCCTGGAAATGTAAGGACTCTACTTTGTGCACTTCCTCTGTAATCCCTCCTGGAAATGTAAGGACTCTACTTTCTGCACTTCCTCTTTAATTCCCCCTGGAAATGTAAGAACTTTACTTTATGCACTTCCTCTATAATCCCTCCTGGAAATGTAAGAACTCTACATTGTGCACATCCCCTGCAATCCCTCCTGGAAATGTAAGGACTCTACTTTCTGCACTTCCTCTTTAATTCCCCCTGGAAATGTAAGAACTTTACTTGATGCACTTCCTCTGTAATCCCTCCTGGAAATGTAAGAATTTTACTTTATGCACTTCCTGTGTAATCCCTCCTGGAAATGTAAGAATTTTACTTTGTGCACATCCCCTGTAATCCCTCCTGGAAATGTAAGAATTTTACTTTATGCACTTCCTCTGTAAATCTTCCTGGAAATGTAAGAACTTTACTTTATGCACTTCCTCTGTAAATCCTCCTGGAAATGTAAGAACTTTACTTTATGCACTTCCTCTGTAATCCCTCCTGGAAATGTAAGAACTTTACTTTATGCACTTCAACTGTAAATCCTCCTGGAAATGTAAGAACTTTACTTTCTGCACTTCCTCTGTAATCCCTCCTGGAAATGTAAGAACTTTACTTTATGCACTTCCTCTTTAATTCCCCCTGGAAATGTAAGAAGTCTACTTTGTGCACTTCATCTGTTATCCCTCCTGGAAATGTAAGAACTTTACTTTATGCACTTCCTCTATAATTGCTTCTGGAAATGTAAGAACTCTACTTTGTGCACTTCCTCTGTAATTCCTCCTGGAAATGTAAGAACTTTACTTTTTGCACTTCCTCTGTAAATACTCTTGGAAATGTAAGAACTCTACTTTATGCACTTCCTCTGTAATCCCTCCTGGAAATGTAAGGACTCTACTTTCTGCTCTTCCTCTTTAATTCCCCCTGGAATTGTAAGAACTTTACTTTATGCACTTCCTCTGTAATCCCTCCTGAAAATGTAAGAATTTTACTTTATGCACGTCCTCTGTAAATCCTCCTGGAAATGTAAGAACTCTACTTTATGCACTTCCTCTGTAATCCCTCCTGGAAATGTAAGAACTTTACTTTATCCACTTCCTCTGTAATCCCTCCTGAAAATGTAAGAATTTTACTTTATGCACTTCCTCTGTAAATCCTCTTGGAAATGTAAGAACTCTACTTTGAGCACATCCCCCGTAAATCCTCCTGGAAATGTAAGAACTCTACTTTCTGTACTTCCTCTTTATTTCCCCCGGAAATGTAAGGACTTTACTTTATGCACTTCCTCTGTAATCCCTCCTGGAAATGTAAGAATTTTAGTTTATACGCTTCCTCTGTAAATCCTCCTGGAAATGTAAGAATTCTACTTTGTGCACATCCCCTGTAATCCATCCTGGAAATGTAAGAACTCTACTTTATGCACTTCCTCTGTAATCATAACTGGAAATGTAAGAATTTTACTTTATGCACTTCCTCTGTAAATCCTCCTGAAAATGTAAGAACTCTACTTTGTGCACATCCCCTGTAATCCCTCCTGGAAATGTATGGACTCTACTTTCTGCATTTCCTCTGTAAATCCTCCTGGAAATGTAAGAACTTTACTTTATGCACTTCCTCTGTAAATACTCCTGGAAATGTAAGAACTTTACTTTATGCACTTCCTCTTTAATTCCCCCTGGAAATGTAAGAACTTTACCTTATGCACTTCCTCTGTAAATCCTCCTGGAAATGTAAGGACTCTACTTTGTGCACTTCCTCTGTAATCCCTCCTGGAAATGTAAGAACTCTACTTTGTGCAAATCCCCTGTACTCCCTCCTGGAAATGTAAGGACTCTACTTTCTGCACTTCCTCTTTAGTTCCCCCTGGAAATGTAAGAACTTTACTTTATGCACTTCCTCTGTAAATCCTCCTGGAAATGTAAGAACTCTACTTTTTAAATTTCCTCTATAATTACTCCTAGAAATGTAAGGACTCTACTTTCTGCACTTCCTCTTTACTTCCTCATGGAAATGTAAGAACTTTACTATATGCACTTCCTCTGTAATCCCTCCTGGAAATGTAAGAACTTTACTTTGTGCACTTCCTCTGTAAATCCTCCTGGTAATGTAAGGACTCTACTTTGTGCACTTCCTCTTTAATTACTCCTGGAAATGTAAGAACTTTACTTTGTGCACTTCCTCTGTAATTCCTCCTGGAAATGTAAGAACTCTACTTTGTGCATTTCCTCTTTAATCCCTCCTGGAAATGTAAGAATTTTACTTCATGCACTTCTTCTGTAATCCCTCCTGGAAATGTAAGAACTCTACTTTGTACATTTCCTCTATAATTACTCCTGGAAATGTAAGAACTCTACTTTATGCACTTCCTGTGTAATCTCTCCTGGAAATGTAAGAGTTTTACTTTATGCACTTCCTCTGTAATCCCTCCTGGAAATGTAAGAATTTTACTTTATGCACTTCCTCTGTAAATCCTCCTGGAAATGTAAGAACTCTGCTTTCTGCATTTCCTCTGTAAATCCTCCTGGAAATGTAAGAACTTTACTTTATGCCCTTCCTGTGTAATCCCTCCTGGAAATGTAAGAACTTTACTTTATGCACTTCCTCTGTAATCCCTCCTGGAAATGTAAGAACTCTACTTTATGCACTTCCTCTGTAATCCCTCCTGGAAATGTAAGAACTTTACTTTATGCACTTCCTCTGTAATTGTTCCTGGAAATGTAAGAACTCTACTTTGTGCACTTCATCTGTTATCCCTCCTGGAAATGTAAGGACTCTACTTTCTGCACTTCCTCTTTAATTCCCCCTGGAAATGTAAGAACTTTACTTTATGCACTTCCTCTGTAATCCCTCCTGGAAATGTAAGAATTTTACTTTATGCACATTCTCTGTAAATCCTCCTGGAAATGTAAGAACTCTACTTTGTGCACATCCCCTGTAATCCCTCCTGGAAATGTAAGGACTCTACTTTCTGCATTTCCTCTTTAATTCCCCCTGGAAATATAAGAACTTTACTTTATGCACTTCCTCTGTAATCCCTCCTGGAAATGTAAGAACTTTACTTTTTGTACTTCCTCTGTAAATACTCCTGGAAATGTAAGGAATCTACTTTCTGCACTTCCTCTTTTATTCCCCCTGGAAATGTAAGAACTTTGCTATATGCACATCCCCTGTAATCCCTCCTGGAAATGTATGGACTCTACTTTCTGCACTTCCTCTGTAATCCCTCCTGGAAATGTAAGAACTTTACTTTTTGCACTTCCTCTGTAAATATTCCTGGAAATGTAAGAACTCTACTTTGTGCACTTCCTCTGTAATCCCTCCTGGAAATGTAAGAACTCTACTTTGTGCAAATCCCCCGTAATCCCTCCTGGAAATGTAAGGATTCTACATTCTGCACTTCCTCTTTAATTCCCCCTGGAAATATAAGAACTTTACTTTATGCACTATCTCTATAATCCCTCCTGGAAATGTAAGAACTTTACTTTATGCACTTCCTCTGTAATCCCTCCTGGAAATGTAAGAACTTTACTTTATGCACTTCCTCTGTAATCCCTCCTGGAAATGTAAGAACTCTTCTTTGTGCACATCCACTGTAATCCCTCCTGGAAATGTAAGGACTCTACTTTCTGCACTTCCTCTTTAATTCCCCCTGGAAATGTAAGAACATTACTTGATAGACTTCCTCTGTAATCCCTTCTGGAAATGTAAGAACTTTACTTTATGCACTTCCTCTGTAATCCCTCCTGGAAATGTAAGAATTTTACTTTATGCACTTCCTGTGTAATCCCTCCTGGAAATGTAAGAATTTTACTTTGTGCACTTCCTCTGTAAATCCTCCTGGAAATGTAAGAACTCTATTTTGTGCACTTCCTCTGTAATCCCTCCTGGAAATGTAAGTACTGTACTTTCTGCCCTTCCTCTGTAAATCCTCCTGGAATTGTAAGGACTCTACTTTGTGCACTTCTTCTTTAATTACTCCTGCAAATGTAACAACTTTACTTTATGCACTTCCTCTGTAATCCCTCCTGGAAATGGAAGAACTCTAATTTGTTCATTTCCTCTATAATTCCTCCTGGAAATGTAAGAACTTTACTTTATGCACTTCCTCTGTAATCCCTCCTGGAAATGTAAGAATTTTAGTTTATACGCTTCCTCTGTAAATCCTCCTGGAAATGTAAGAATTCTACTTTGTGCACATCCCCTGTAATCCATCCTGGAAATGTAAGAACTCTACTTTATGCACTTCCTCTGTAATCATACCTGGAAATGTAAGAATTTTACTTTATGCACTTCCTCTGTAAATCCTCCTGAAAATGTAAGAACTCTACTTTGTGCACATCCCCTGTAAACCCTCCTGGAAATGTATGGACTCTACTTTCTGCATTTCCTCTGTAAATCCTCCTGGAAATGTAAGAACTTTACTTTATGCACTTCCTCTGTAAATACTCCTGGAAATGTAAGAACTTTACTTTATGCACTTCCTCTTTAATTCCCCCTGGAAATGTAAGAACTTTACCTTATGCACTTCCTCTGTAAATCCTCCTGGAAATGTAAGGACTCTACTTTGTGCACTTCCTCTGTAATCCCTCCTGGAAATGTAAGAACTTTACTTTTTGCACATCCTCTGTAATCCCTCCTGGAAATGTAAGAACTCTACTTTGTGCAAATCCCCTGTACTCCCTCCTGGAAATGTAAGGACTCTACTTTCTGCACTTCCTCTTTAGTTCCCCCTGGAAATGTAAGAACTTTACTTTATGCACTTCCTCTGTAAATCCTCCTGGAAATGTAAGAACTCTACTTTGTAAATTTCCTCTATAATTACTCCTAGAAATGTAAGGACTCTACTTTCTGCACTTCCTCTTTACTTCCTCATGGAAATGTAAGAACTTTACTATATGCACTTCCTCTGTAATCCCTCCTGGAAATGTAAGAACTTTACTTTGTGCACTTCCTCTGTAAATCCTCCTGGAAATGTAAGGACTCTACTTTGTGCACTTCCTCTTTAATTACTCCTGGAAATGTAAGAACTTTACTTTGTGCACTTCCTCTGTAATTCCTCCTGGAAATGTAAGAACTCTACTTTGTGCATTTCCTCTTTAATCCCTCCTGGAAATGTAAGAATTTTACTTCATGCACTTCTTCTGTAATCCCTCCTGGAAATGTAAGAACTCTACTTTGTACATTTCCTCTATAATTACTCCTGGAAATGTAAGAACTCTACTTTATGCACTTCCTGTGTAATCCCTCCTGGAAATGTAAGAGTTTTACTTTATGCACTTCCTCTGTAATCCCTCCTGGAAATATAAGAATTTTACTTTACGCACTTCCTCTGTAAATCCTCCTGGAAATGTAAGAACTCTACTTTCTGCATTTCCTCTGTAAATCCTCCTGGAAATGTAAGAACTTTACTTTATGCCCTTCCTGTGTAATCCCTCCTGGAAATGTAAGAACTTTACTTTATGCACTTCCTCTGTAATCCCTCCTGGAAATGTAAGAACTCTACTTTATGCACTTCCTCTGTAATCCCTCCTGGAAATGTAAGAACTTTACTTTATGCACTTCCTCTTTAATTCCCCCTGGAAATGTAAGAACTCTACTTTGTGCACTTCATCTGTTATCCCTCCTGGAAATGTAAGAACTTTACTTTATGCACTTCCTCTGTAATTGTTCCTGGAAATGTAAGAACTCTACTTTGTGCACTTCATCTGTTATCCCTCCTGGAAATGTAAGGACTCTACTTTCTGCACTTCCTCTTTAATTCCCCCTGGAAATGTAAGAACTTTACTTTATGCACTTCCTCTGTAATCCCTCCTGGAAATGTAAGAATTTTACTTTATGCACATTCTCTGTAAATCCTCCTGGAAATGTAAGAACTCTACTTTGTGCACATCCCCTGTAATCCCTCCTGGAAATGTAAGGACTCTACTTTCTGCATTTCCTCTTTAATTCCCCCTGGAAATATAAGAACTTTACTTTATGCACTTCCTCTGTAATCCCTCCTGGAAATGTAAGAACTTTACTTTTTGTACTTCCTCTGTAAATACTCCTGGAAATGTAAGGAATCTACTTTCTGCACTTCCTCTTTTATTCCCCCTGGAAATGTAAGAACTTTGCTATATGCACATCCCCTGTAATCCCTCCTGGAAATGTATGGACTCTACTTTCTGCACTTACTCTGTAATCCCTCCTGGAAATGTAAGAACTTTACTTTTTGCACTTCCTCTGTAAATATTCCTGGAAATGTAATAACTCTACTTTGTGCACTTCCTCTGTAATCCCTCCTGGAAATGTAAGAACTCTACTTTGTGCAAATCCCCCGTAATCCCTCCTGGAAATGTAAGGATTCTACATTCTGCACTTCCTCTTTAATTCCCCCTGGAAATATAAGAACTTTACTTTATGCACTATCTCTATAATCCCTCCTGGAAATGTAAGAACTTTACTTTATGCACTTCCTCTGTAATCCCTCCTGGAAATGTAAGAACTTTACTTTATGCACTTCCTCTGTAATCCCTCCTGGAAATGTAAGAACTCTACTTTGTGCACATCCACTGTAATCCCTCCTGGAAATGTAAGGACTCTACTTTCTGCACTTCCTCTTTAATTCCCCCTGGAAATGTAAGAACATTACTTGATAGACTTCCTCTGTAATCCCTTCTGGAAATGTAAGAACTTTACTTTATGCACTTCCTCTGTAATCCCTCCTGGAAATGTAAGAATTTTACTTCATGCACTTCCTGTGTAATCCCTCCTGGAAATGTAAGAATTTTACTTTGTGCACTTCCTCTGTAAATCCTCCTGGAAATGTAAGAACTCTATTTTGTGCACTTCCTCTGTAATCCCTCCTGGAAATGTAAGTACTGTACTTTCTGCCCTTCCTCTGTAAATCCTCCTGGAATTGTAAGGACTCTACTTTGTGCACTTCTTCTTTAATTACTCCTGCAAATGTAACAACTTTACTTTATGCACTTCCTCTGTAATCCCTCCTGGAAATGGAAGAACTCTAATTTGTTCATTTCCTCTATAATTCCTCCTGGAAATGTAAGAACTTTACTTTATGCACTTCCTCTGTAATCCCTCCTGGAAATGTAAGAACTCTACTTTGTGCATTTCCTCTATAATTCCTCCTAGAAATCTAAGAACTTTACTTTATGCACTTCCTCTGTAATCCCTCCTGGAAATGTAAGAATTTTACTTCATGCACTTCCTCTGTAAATCCTCCTGGAAATGTAAGGACTCTACTTCATGCACTTTCTCTGTAATCCCTCCTGGAAATGTAAGAACTTTTCTTTATGCACTTCCTATGTGAATCCTCCTGGAAATGTAAGGACTCTACTTTGTGCACTTCCTCTTTAATTGCTCCTGGAAATGTAAGAACTCTACTTTGTGCATTTCCTCTGCAAATCCTCCTGGAAATGTAAGAATTTTACTTTCTGCACTTCCTCTTTAATTCCTCCTGGAAATGTAAGATCTTTACTTTATGCACTTTCTCTGTAATCCCTCCTGGAAATGTAAGAACTTTTCTTTCTGCACTTCCTATGTAAATCCTCCTGGAAATGTAAGGACTCTATTTTTTGCACTTCCTCTTTAATTCCCCCTGGAAATGTAAGAACTTTACTTTATGCACTTCCTCTGTAAATCCTCCTGGAAATGTAAGAATTTTACTTTATGCACTTCCTCTGTAAATCCTCCTGGAAATGTAAGGACTCTACTTTCTGCACTTCCTCTTTAATTCCCCCTGGAAATGTAAGAACTTTACTTTATGCACTTCCTCTGTAAATCCTCCTGGAAATGTAAGTACTCTACTTTGTGCACTTCCTTTGTAATCCCTCCTGGAAATGTAAGAACTTTACTTTTTGCACTTCCTCTGTAAATATTCCTGGAAATGTAAGAACTCTACTTTGTGCACTTCCTCTGTAATCCCTCCTGGAAATGTAAGAACTCTACTTTGTGCAAATCCCCTGTAATTCCTCCTGGAAATGTAAGGATTCTACATTCTGCACTTCCTCTTTAATTCCCCCTGGAAATATAAGAACTTTACTTTATGCACTATCTCTATAATCCCTCCTGGAAATGTAAGAACTTTACTTTATGTACTTCCTCTGTAATCCCTCCTGGAAATGTAAGAACTTTACTTTATGCACTTCCTCTGTAATCCCTCCTGGAAATGTGAGAACTCTACTTTGTGCACATCCACTGTAATCCCTCCTGGAAATGTAAGGACTCTACTTTCTGCACTTCTTCTTTAATTCCCCCTGGAAATGTAAGAACATTACTTGATGGACTTCCTCTGTAATCCCTCCTGGAAATGTAAGAATTTTACTTTATGCACTTCCTGTGTAATCCCTCCTGGAAATGTAAGAACTTTACTTTATGCACTTCCTCTGTAATCCCTCCTGGAAATGTAAGAAATCTACTTTGTGCACTTCCTCTATAATTCCTCCTGGAAATGTAAGAATTTTACTTTATGCACTTCCTCTGTAATCCCTCCTGGAAATGTAAGAACTCTACTTTGTGCACATCCCCTGTAATCCCTCCTGGAAATGTAAGGACTCTATTTCTGCACTTCCTCTGTAAATCCTCCTGGAAATGTAAGAACTTTACTTTATGCACTTCCTCTGTAATCCCTCCTGGAAATGTAAGAACTTTAGTTTATGCACTTCCTCTGTAAATCCTCCTGGAAATGTAAGAGCTCTACTTTGCACATTTCCTCTATAATTACTCCTGGAAATATAAGAACTTTACTTTATGCACCTCCTCTGTAATCCCTCCTGGAAATGTAAGGACTCTACTTTCTGCTCTTCCTCTTTAATTCCCCCTGGAATGGTAAGAACTTTACTTTATGCACTTCCTCTGTAATCCCTCCTGAAAATGTAAGAATTTTACTTTATGCACTTCCTCTGTAATCCCTCCTGGAAATGTAAGTACTCTACTTTGTGCACTTCCTCTGTAATCCCTCCTGGAAATGTAAGAACTTTACTTTTTGCACTTCCTGTGTAATCCCTCCTGGAAATGTAAGAATTTTACTTTGTGCACTTCCTCTGTAAATCCTCCTGGAAATGTAAGAACTCTATTTTGTGCACTTCCTCTGTAATCCCTCCTGGAAATGTAAGTACTGTACTTTCTGCCCTTCCTCTGTAAATCCTCCTGGAATTGTAAGGACTCTACTTTGTGCACTTCCTCTTTAATTACTCTTGGAAATGTAACAACTTTACTTTATGCACTTCCTCTGTAATCCCTCCTGGAAATGTAAGAACTTTACTTTATGCACTTCCTCTGTAATCCCTCCTGGAAATGGAAGAACTCTAATTTGTGCATTTCCTCTATAATTCCTCCTGGAAATGTAAGAATTTTACTTTATGCACTTCCTCTGTAATCCCTCCTGGAAATGTAAGAACTCTACTTTGTGCACATCCCCGGTAATCCCTCCTGGAAATGTAAGGACTCTACTTTCTGCACTTCCTCTGTAAATCCTCCTGGAAATCTAAGAACTTTACTTTCTGAACTTCCTCTGTAATCCCTCCTGGAAATGTAAGAACTTTACTTTCTGCACTTCCTCTGTAAATCCTCCTGGAAATCTAAGAACTTTACTTTATGCACCTCCTCTGTAATCCCTCCTGGAAATGTAAGGACTCTACTTTCTGCTCTTCCTCTTTAATTCCCCCTGGAATTGTAAGAACTTTACTTTATGCACTTCCTCTGTAATCCCTCCTGAAAATGTAAGAATTTTACTTTATGCACTTCCTCTGTAATCCCTCCTGGAAATTTAAGAATTTTACTTTATGTACTTCCTCTGTAAATCCTCCTGGAAATGTAAGAACTCTACTTTATGCACTTCCTCTGTAATCCCTCCTGGAAATGTAAGAACTCTACTTTATGCACTTCCTCTGTAAATACTCCTGGATATGTAAGGAATCTACTTTCTGCACTTCCTCTTTAATTCCCCCTGGAAATGTAAGAACTTTACTTTATGCACTTCCTCTGTAATCCCGCCTGAAAATGTAAGAATTTTACTTTATGCACTTCCTCTGTAAATCCTCTTGGAAATGTAAGTACTCTACTTTGTGCACATCCCCTGTAAATCCTCCTGGAAATGTAAGAACGCTACTTTCTGTACTTCCTCTATAATTCCCCCTGGAAATGTAACGACTTTACTTTATGCACTTCCTCTGTAATCCCTCCTGGAAATGTAAGAATTTTAGTTGATACACTTCCTCTGTAAATCCTCCTGGAAATGTAAGAATTCTACTTTCTGCACTTCCTCTGTATTCCCTCCTGGAAATGTAAGAACTTTACTTTATGCACTTCCTCTGTAATCCCTCCTGGAAATGTAAGAACTTTACTTTATGCACTTCCTCTGTAATCCCTCGTGGAAATGTAAGAACTTTGCTATATGCACATCCCCTATAATCCCTCCTGGAAATGTATGGACTCTACTTTCTGCATTTCCTCTGTAATCCCTCCTGGAAATGTAAGAACTTTACTTTATGCACTTCCTCTGTAATCCCTCCTGGAAATGTAAGAACTTTACTTTATGCACTTCCTCTGTAATCCCTCCTGGAAATGTAAGAACTCTACTTTGTGCATTTCCTCTATAATTCCTCCTGGAAATCTAAGAACTTTACTTTATGCACTTCCTCTGTAATCCCTCCTGGAAATGTAAGAATTTTACTTTATGCACTTCCTCTGTAAATCCTCCTGAAAATGTAAGAACTCTACTTTGCGCACATCCCCTTTAATCCCTCCTGGAAATGTAAGGACTCTACTTTCTGCATTTCCTCTGTAAATCCTGGAAATGTAAGAACTTTACTTTATGCACTTCCTCTGTAATCCCTCCTGAAAATGTAAGAACTTTACTTTATGCACTTCCTCTGTAATCCCTCCTGGAAATGTAAGAACTCTACTTTATGCACTTCCTCTGTAATCCCTCCTGGAAATGTAAGAACTTTACTTTATGCACTTCCTCTTTAATTCCCCCTGGAATTGTAAGAACTCTACTTTGTGCACTTCATCTGTTATCCCTCCTGGAAATGTAAGAACTTTACTTTATGCACTTCCTCTGTAATCCCTCCTGGAAATGTAAGAATTTTACTTTATGCACTTCCTCTGTAATCCCTCCTGGAAATGTAAGAATTTTACTTTTTGCACTTCCTCTGTAAATCCTCCTGGAAATGTAAGGACTCTACTTTGTGCACTTCCTCTGTAATCCCTCCTGGAAATGTAAGGACTATACTTTCTGCATTTCCTCTTTAATTCCCCCTGGAAATGTAAGAACTTTTCTTTATGCACTTCCTCTGTAATCCCTCCTGAAAATGTAAGAATTTTACTTTGTGCACATCCCCTGTAATCCCTCCTGGAAATGTAAGGACTCTACTTTCTGCACTTCCTCTGTAAATCCTCCTGGAAATGTAAGAACTTTACTTTATGCACTTCCTCTGTAATCCCTCCTGGAAATGTAAGAACTTTAGTTTATGCACTTCCTCTGTAAATCCTCCTGGAAATGTAAGAGCTCTACTTTGCACATTTCCTCTATAATTACTCCTGGAAATATAGGAACTTTACTTTATGCACCTCCTCTGTAATCCCTCCTGGAAATGTAAGGACTCTACTTTCTGCTCTTCCTCTTTAATTCCCCCTGGAATGGTAAGAACTTTACTTTATGCACTTCCTCTGTAATCCCTCCTGAAAATGTAAGAATTTTACTTTATGCACTTCCTCTGTAATCCCTCCTGGAAATGTAAGTACTCTACTTTGTGCACTTCCTCTGTAATCCCTCCTGGAAATGTAAGAACTTTACTTTTTGCACTTCCTGTGTAATCCCTCCTGGAAATGTAAGAATTTTACTTTGTGCACTTCCTCTGTAAATCCTCCTGGAAATGTAAGAACTCTATTTTGCGCACTTCCTCTGTAATCCCTCCTGGAAATGTAAGTACTGTACTTTCTGCCCTTCCTCTGTAAATCCTCCTGGAATTGTAAGGACTCTACTTTGTGCACTTCCTCTTTAATTACTCTTGGAAATGTAACAACTTTACTTTATGCACTTCCTCTGTAATCCCTCCTGGAAATGTAAGAACTTTATGCACTTCCTCTGTAATCCCTCCTGGAAATGGAAGAACTCTAATTTGTGCATTTCCTCTATAATTCCTCCTGGAAATGTAAGAATTTTACTTTATGCACTTCCTCTGTAATCCCTCCTGGAAATGTAAGAACTCTACTTTGTGCACATCCCCGGTAATCCCTCCTGGAAATGTAAGGACTCTACTTTCTGCACTTCCTCTGTAAATCCTCCTGGAAATCTAAGAACTTTACTTTCTGAACTTCCTCTGTAATCCCTCCTGGAAATGTAAGAACTTTACTTTATGCACTTCCTCTGTAAATCCTCCTGGAAATGTAAGAACTCTACTTTGTACATTTCCTCTATAATTACTCCTGGAAATATTAGAACTTTACTTTATGCACCTCCTCTGTAATCCCTCCTGGAAATGTAAGGACTCTACTTTCTGCTCTTCCTCTTTAATTCCCCCTGGAATTGTAAGAACTTTACTTTATGCACTTCCTCTGTAATCCCTCCTGAAAATGTAAGAATTTTACTTTATGCACTTCCTCTGTAATCCCTCCTGGAAATTTAAGAATTTTACTTTATGTACTTCCTCTGTAAATCCTCCTGGAAATGTAAGAACTCTACTTTATGCACTTCCTCTGTAATCCCTCCTGGAAATGTAAGAACTCTACTTTATGCACTTCCTCTGTAAATACTCCTGGATATGTAAGGAATCTACTTTCTGCACTTCCTCTTTAATTCCCCCTGGAAATGTAAGAACTTTACTTTATGCACTTCCTCTGTAATCCCGCCTGAAAATGTAAGAATTTTACTTTATGCACTTCCTCTGTAAATCCTCTTGGAAATGTAAGTACTCTACTTTGTGCACATCCCCTGTAAATCCTCCTGGAAATGTAAGAACGCTACTTTCTGTACTTCCTCTATAATTCCCCCTGGAAATGTAACGACTTTACTTTATGCACTTCCTCTGTAATCCCTCCTGGAAATGTAAGAATTTTAGTTGATACACTTCCTCTGTAAATCCTCCTGGAAATGTAAGAATTCTACTTTCTGCACTTCCTCTGTATTCCCTCCTGGAAATGTAAGAACTTTACTTTATGCACTTCCTCTGTAATCCCTCCTGGAAATGTAAGAACTTTACTTTATGCACTTCCTCTGTAATCCCTCGTGGAAATGTAAGAACTTTGCTATATGCACATCCCCTATAATCCCTCCTGGAAATGTATGGACTCTACTTTCTGCATTTCCTCTGTAATCCCTCCTGGAAATGTAAGAACTTTACTTTATGCACTTCCTCTGTAATCCCTCCTGGAAATGTAAGAACTTTACTTTATGCACTTCCTCTGTAATCCCTCCTGGAAATGTAAGAACTCTACTTTGTGCATTTCCTCTATAATTCCTCCTGGAAATCTAAGAACTTTACTTTATGCACTTCCTCTGTAATCCCTCCTGGAAATGTAAGAATTTTACTTTATGCACTTCCTCTGTAAATCCTCCTGAAAATGTAAGAACTCTACTTTGCGCACATCCCCTTTAATCCCTCCTGGAAATGTAAGGACTCTACTTTCTGCATTTCCTCTGTAAATCCTGGAAATGTAAGAACTTTACTTTATGCACTTCCTCTGTAATCCCTCCTGAAAATGTAAGAACTTTACTTTATGCACTTCCTCTGTAATCCCTCCTGGAAATGTAAGAACTCTACTTTATGCACTTCCTCTGTAATCCCTCCTGGAAATGTAAGAACTTTACTTTATGCACTTCCTCTTTAATTCCCCCTGGAATTGTAAGAACTCTACTTTGTGCACTTCATCTGTTATCCCTCCTGGAAATGTAAGAACTTTACTTTATGCACTTCCTCTGTAATCCCTCCTGGAAATGTAAGAATTTTACTTTATGCACTTCCTCTGTAATCCCTCCTGGAAATGTAAGAATTTTACTTTTTGCACTTCCTCTGTAAATCCTCCTGGAAATGTAAGGACTCTACTTTGTGCACTTCCTCTGTAATCCCTCCTGGAAATGTAAGGACTATACTTTCTGCATTTCCTCTTTAATTCCCCCTGGAAATGTAAGAACTTTTCTTTATGCACTTCCTCTGTAATCCCTCCTGAAAATGTAAGAATTTTACTTTATGCACTTCCTCTGTAAATCCTCTTGGAAATGTAAGAACTCTACTTTGAGCACATCCCCTGTAAATCCTCCTGGAAATGTAAGAACTCTACTTACTGTACTTCCTCTTTAATTCCCCACTGGAAATGTAATTACTTTACTTTATGCACTTGCTCTGTAATCCCTCCTGGAAATGTAAGAATTTTAGTTTATACGCTTCCTCTGTAAATCCTCCTGGAAATGTAAGAATTTTCCTTTATGCACTTCCTCTGTAATCACTCCTGGAAATGTAAGAACTTTACTTTATGCACTTCCTCTGTAAATCCTCCTGGAAATGTAAGGACTCTACTTTGTGCGCTTCCTCTTTAAGAACTTTACTTTTTGTACTTCCTCTGTAAATACTCCTGGAAATGTAAGGAATCTACTTGCTGCACTTCCTCTGTATTCCCTCCTGGAAATGTAAGAACTTTATTTTCTGCACTTCCTCTGTAATCCCTCCTGGAAATGTAAGAACTTTACTTTATGCACTTCCTCTGTAATCCCTCGTGGAAATGTAAGAACTTTGCTATATGCACATCCCCTATAATCCCTCCTGGAAATGTATGGACTCTACTTTCTGCATTTCCTCTGTAATCCCTCCTGGAAATGTAAGAACTTTACTTTATGCACTTCCTCTGTAATCCCTCCTTGAAATGTAAGAACTTTACTTTATGCACTTCCTCTGTAATCCCTCCTGGAAATGTAAGAATTCTACTTTGTGCATTTCCTCTATAATTCCTCCTGGAAATCTAAGAACTTTACTTTATTCACTTCCTCTGTAATCCCTCCTGGAAATGTAAGAATTTTACTTTATGCACTTCCTCTGTAAATCCTCCTGGAAATGTAAGGACTCTACTTCATGCACTTTCTCTGTAATCCCTCCTGGAAATGTAAGAACTTTTCTTTATGCACTTCCTATGTAAATCCTCCTGGAAATGTAAGAATTTTACTTCATGCACTTCCTCTGTAAATCCTCCTGGAAATGTAAGGACTCTACTTTCTGCACTTCCTCTTTAATTCCCCGTGGAAATGTAAGATCTTTACTTTATGCACTTTCTCTGTAATCCCTCCTGGAAATATAAGAACTTTTCTTTATGCGCTTCCTCTGTAATCCTTCCTGGAAATGTAAGAACTTTTCTTTATGCACTTCCTCTGTAAATCCTCCTGGAAATGTAAGAACTTTACTTTATGCACTTCCTCTGTAATCCCTCCTGGAAATGTAAGAACTTTACTTTATGCACTTCCTCTGTAATCCCTCCTGTAAATGTAAGAACTTTACTTTATGCACTTCCTCTGTAATCCCTCCTGGAAATGGAAGAACTTTACTTTATGCACTTCCTCTGTAAATCCTCCTGGAAATGTAAGAACTTTACTTTATGCACTTCCTCTGTAATCTCTCCTGGAAATGTAAGAACTTTACTTTATGCACTTCCTCTGTAAATCCTCCTGGAAATGTAAGAACTCTACTTTGTGCACATCCCCTGTAATCCCTCCTGGAAATGTAAGGACTCTACTTTCTGCACTTCCTCTTTAATTCCCCCTGGAAATGTAAGAACTTTACTTTATGCACTTCCTCTGTAAATCCTCCTGGAAATGTAAGGACTCTACTTTGTGCACTTCCTCTGTAATCCCTCCTGGAAATGTAAGGACTCTACTTTCTGCACTTCCTCTTTAATTCCCCCTGGAAATGTAAGAACTTTACTTTATGCACTTCCTCTATAATCCCTCCTGGAAATGTAAGAACTCTACATTGTGCACATCCCCTGCAATCCCTCCTGGAAATGTAAGGACTCTACTTTCTGCACTTCCTCTTTAATTCCCCCTGGAAATGTAAGAACTTTACTTGATGCACTTCCTCTGTAATCCCTCCTGGAAATGTAAGAATTTTACTTTATGCACTTCCTGTGTAATCCCTCCTGGAAATGTAAGAATTTTACTTTGTGCACATCCCCTGTAATCCCTCCTGGAAATGTAAGAACTCCACTTTCTGCACTTCCTCTGTAAATCCTCCAGGAAATGTAAGAATTTTACTTTATGCACTTCCTCTGTAAATCCTCCTGGAAATGTAAGAACTTTACTTTATGCACTTCCTCTGTAAATCCTCCTGGAAATGTAAGAACTTTACTTTATGCACTTCCTCTGTAATCCCTCCTGGAAATGTAAGAACTTTACTTTATGCACTTCCTCTGTAAATCCTCCTGGAAATGTAAGAACTTTACTTTCTGCACTTCCTCTGTAATCCCTCCTGGAAATGTAAGAACTTTACTTTATGCACTTCCTCTTTAATTCCCCCTGGAAATGTAAGAAGTCTACTTTGTGCACTTCATCTGTTATCCCTCCTGGAAATGTAAGAACTTTACTTTATGCACTTCCTCTATAATTGCTTCTGGAAATGTAAGAACTCTACTTTGTGCACTTCCTCTGTAATTCCTCCTGGAAATGTAAGAACTTTACTTTTTGCACTTCCTCTGTAAATACTCTTGGAAATGTAAGAACTCTACTTTATGCACTTCCTCTGTAATCCCTCCTGGAAATGTAAGGACTCTACTTTCTGCACTTCCTCTTTAATTCCCCCTGGAAAGGAAAGAACTTTACTTTATGCACTTCCTCTGTAATCCCTCCTGGAAATGTAAGAACTTTACTTTATGCACTTCCTCTGTAATCCCTCCTGGAAATGTAAGAATTTTACTTTTTGCACTTCCTCTGTAAATCCTTCTGTAAATGTAAGGACTCTACTTTGTGCACTTCCTCTGTAATTCCTCCTGGAAATGTAAGAACTTTATTTTTTGCACTTCCTCTGTAAATACTCTTGGAAATGTAAGAACTCTACTTTATGCACTTCCTCTGTAATCCCTCCTGGAAATGTAAGGACTCTACTTTCTGCACTTCCTCTTTAATTCCCCCTGGAAATTTAAGAACTTTACTTTATGCACTTCCTCTGTAATCCCTCCTGGAAATGTAAGAATTTTACTTTATGCACATTCTCTGTAAATCCTCCTGGAAATTTAAGAACTCTACTTTGTGCACATCCCCTGTAATCCCTCCTGGAAATGTAAGGACTCTTCTTTCTGCATTTCCTCTTTAATTCCCCCTGGAAATGTAAGAACTTTACTTTATGCACTTCCTATGTAAATTCTCCTGGAAATGTAAGGACTCTACTTTGTGCACTTCCTCTTTAATTGCTCCTGGAAATGTAAGAACTTTACTTTCTGCACTTCCTCTGTAAATCCTCCTGGAAATGTAAGAATTTTACTTTATGCACTTCCTCTCTAAATCCTCCTGGAAATGTAAGGACTCTACTTTCTCCACTTCCTCTTTAATTCCCCCTGGAAATGTAAGATCTTTACTTTATGCACTTTCTCTGTAATCCCTCCTGGAAATGTAAGAACTTTTCTTTATGCACTTCCTATGTAAATCCTCCTGGAAATGTAAGGACTCTACTTTCTGCACTTCCTCTTTAATTCCCCCTGGAAAGGAAAGAACTTTACTTTATGCACTTCCTCTGTAAATCCTCCTGGAAATGTAAGAATTTTACTTTATGCACTTCCTCTGTAAATCCTCCTGGAAATGTAAGGACTCTACTTTGTGCACTTCCTCTGTAATCCCTCCTGGAAATGTAAGAACTTTACTTTTTGCACTTCCTCTGTAAATACTCCTGGAAATGTAAGAACTCTACTTTGTGCACTTCCTCTGTAATCCCTCCTGGAAATGTAAGAACTCTACTTTGTGCAAATCCCCTGTAATCCCTCCTGGAAATGTAAGGATTCTACATTCTGCACTTCCTCTTTAATTTCCCCTGGAAATGTAAGAACATTACTTTATGCACTTCCTCTATAATCCCTCCTGGAAATGTAAGAACTCTACTTTGTGCACTTCCTCTGTAATCCCTCCTGGAAATGTAAGGACTCTACTTTCTGCCCTTCCTCTGTAAATCCTCCTGGAATTGTAAGGACTCTACTTTGTGCACTTCCTCTTTAATTACTCCTGGAAATGTAACAACTTTACTTTATGCACTTCCTCTGTAATCCCTCCTGGAAATGTAAGAACTTTACTTCATGCACTTCCTCTGTAATCCCTCCTGGAAATGGAAGAACTCTAATTTGTGCATTTCCTCTATAATTGCTCCTGGAAATGTAAGAATTTAACTTTATGCACTTCCTCTGTAATCCCTCCTGGAAATGTAAGAACTCTACTTTGTCCACATCCCCTATAATCCCTCCTGGAAATGTAAGGACTCTACTTTATGCACTTCCTCTGTAATCCCTCCTGAAAATGTAAGAACTCTACTTTATGCACTTCCTCTGTAAATACTCCTGGATATGTAAGGAATCTACTTTCTGCACTTACTCTTTAATTCCCCCTGGAAATGTAAGAACTTTACTTTATGCACTTCCTCTGTAATCCCTCCTGAAAATGTAAGAATTTTATTTTATGCACTTCCTCTGTAATCCCTCCTGGAAATGTTAGAATTTTTCTTTATGCACTTCCTCTGTAAATCCTCCTGGAAATGTAAGAACTCTACTTTGTGCACATCCCCTGTAATCCCTCCTGGAAATGTAAGGACTCTACTTTCTGCACTTCCTCTTTAATTCCCCCTGGAAATGTAAGAACTTTACTTTATGCACTTCCTCTATAATCCCTCCTGGAAATGTAAGAACTCTACATTGTGCACATCCCCTGCAATCCCTCCTGTAAATGTAAGGACTCTACTTTCTGCACTTCCTCTTTAATTCCCCCTGGAAATGTAAGAACTTTACTTGATGCACTTCCTCTGTAATCCCTCCTGGAAATGTAAGAATTTTACTTTATGCACTTCCTGTGTAATCCCTCCTGGAAATGTAAGAATTTTACTTTGTGCACATCCCCTGTAATCCCTCCTGGAAATGTAAGAACTCCACTTTCTGCACTTCCTCTGTAAATCCTCCTGGAAATGTAAGAATTTTATGTTATGCACTTCCTCCGTAAATCCTCCTGGAAATGTAAGAACTTTACTTTATGCACTTCCTCTGTGAATCCTCCTGGAAATGTAAGAACTTTACTTTATTCACTTCCTCTGTAATCCCTCCTGGAAATGTAAGAACTTTACTTTATGCACTTCCTCTGTAATCCCTCCTGGAAATGTAAGAACTTTACTTTATGCACTTCCTCTGTAAATCCTCCTGGAAATGTAAGAACTTTACTTTATGCACTTCCTCTGTAATCCCTCCTGGAAATGTAAGAACTTTACTTTATGCACTTCCTCTGTAATCCCTCCTGGAAATGTAAGAACTTTACTTTATGCACTTCCTCTGTAATCCCTCCTGGAAATGTAAGGAATCTACTTTATGCACTTCCTCTGTAATCCCTCCTGGAAATGTAAGAAATCTACGTTATGCACTTCCTCTGTAAATACTCCTGGATATGTAAGGAATCTACTTTCTGCACTTCCTCTTTAATTCCCCCTGGAAATGTAAGGACTTTACTTTATGCACTTCCTCTGTAAATCCTCTTGGAAATGTAAGAACTCTACTTTGATTACATCCCCTGTAAATCCTCCTGGAAATGTAAGAACTCTACTTTCTGTACTTCCTCTTTAATTCCCCCTGGAAATGTAAGGACTTTACTTTATGCACTTCCTCTGTAATCCCTCCTGGAAATGTAAGAATTTTAGTTTATACACTTCCTCTGTAAATCCTCCTGGAAAGTTAAGAATTCTACTTTGTTCACATCCCGTGTAATCCATCCTGGAAATGTAAGAACTCTACTTTATGCACTTCCTCTTTAATCCCTCCTGGAAATGTAAGAATTTTACTTTATGCACTTCCTCTGTAAATCCTCCTGAAAATATAAGAACTCTACTTTGTGCACATCCCCTGTAATCCCTCCTGGAAATGTAAGGACTCTACTTTCTGCATTTCCTCTGTAAATCCTCCTGGAAATGTAAGAACTTTACTTTATGCACTTCCTCTGTAATCCCTCCTGGAAATGTAAGAACTTTACTTTATGCACTTCCTCTGTAATCCCTCCTGGAAATGTAAGAACTCTACTTTATGCACTTCCTCTGTAATCCCTCCTGGAAATGTAAGAACTTTACTTTATGCACTTCCTCTTTAATTCCCCCTGGAAATGTAAGAAGTCTACTTTGTGCACTTCCTCTGTTATCCCTCCTGGAAATGTAAGAACTCTACTTTATGCACTTCCTCTGTAATCCCTCCTGGAAATGTAAGAACTTTACTTTATGCACTTCCTCTTTAATTCCCCCTGGAAATGTAAGAACTCTACTTTGTGCACTTCATCTGTAATCCCTCCTGGAAATGTAAGGACTCTACTTTCTGCACTTCCTCTTTAATTCCCCCTGGAAAGGAAAGAACTTTACTTTATGCACTTCCTCTGTAATCCCTCCTGGAAATGTAAGAACTTTACTTTATGCACTTCCTCTGTAATCCCTCCTGGAAATGTAAGAATTTTACTTTTTGCACTTCCTCTGTAAATCCTCCTGTAAATGTAAGGACTCTACTTTGTGCACTTCCTCTGTAATTCCTCCTGGAAATGTAAGAACTTTACTTTTTGCACTTCCTCTGTAAATACTCTTGGAAATGTAAGAACTCTACTTCATGCACTTCCTCTGTAATCCCTCCTGGAAATGTAAGGACTCTACTTTCTGCACTTCCTCTTTAATTCCCCCTGGAAATTTAAGAACTTTACTTTATGCACTTCCTCTGTAATCCCTCCTGGAAATGTAAGAACTTTACTTTCTGCACTTCCTCTGTAAATCCTCCTGGAAATGTAAGAATTTTACTTTATGCACTTCCTCTGTAAATCCTCCTGGAAATGTAAGGACTCTACTTTGTGCACATCCCCTGTAATCCCTCCTGGAAATGTAAGGACTCTTCTTTCTGCATTTCCTCTTTAATTCCCCCTGGAAATGTAAGAACTTTACTTTATGCACTTCCTATGTAAATTCTCCTGGAAATGTAAGAACTTTACTTTCTGCACTTCCTCTGTAAATCCTCCTGGAAATGTAAGAATTTTACTTTATGCACTTCCTCTGTAAATCCTCCTGGAAATGTAAGGACTCTACTTTCTGCAGTTCCTCTGTAATCCGTCCTGGAAATGTAAGAATTTTAGTTTATGCACTTCCTGTGTAATCCCTCCTGGAACTGTAAAAATTTTACTTTGTGCACTTCCTCTGTAAATCCTCCTGGAAATGTAAGAACTCTACTTTGTGCACTTCCTCTGTAATCCCTCCTGGAAATGTAAGGACTCTACTTTCTGCCCTTCCTCTGTAAATCCTCCTGGAAATGGAAGAACTCTAATTTGTGCATTTCCTCTATAATTGCTCCTGGAAATGTAAGAATTTTACTTTATGCACTTCCTCTGTAATCCCTCCTGGAAATGTAAGAACTCTACTTTGTGCACATCCCCTATAATCCCTCCTGGAAATGTAAGGACTCTACTTTCTGCACTTCCTCTTTAATTCCCCCTGGAAATGTAAGAATTTTACTTTATGCACTTCCTCTGTAATCCCTCCTGAAAATGTAAGAATTTTACTTTATGCACTTCCTCTCTAATCCCTCCTGGAAATGTAAGAACTTTACTTTATGCACTTCCTCTGTAAATCCTATTGGAAATGTAAGAATTCTACTTTGTGCACATCCCCTGTAATCCATCCTTAAAATGTAAGAACTCTACTTTATGCACTTCCTCTGTAATCCCTCCTGGAAATGTAAGAATTTTAATTTATGCACTTCCTCTGTAATCCCTCCTGGAAATGTAAGGACTCTACTTTCTGCATTTCCTCTGTAAATCCTCCTGGAAATGTAAGAACTTTACTTTATGCACTTCCTCTGTAATCCCTCCTGGAAATGTAAGAACTTTACTTTATGCACTTCCTCTGTAATCCCTCCTGGAAATGTAAGAACTTTACTTTATGCACTTCCTCTGTAATCCCTCCTGGAAATGTAAGAATTTTACTTTATGCACTTCCTCTGTAATCCCTCCTGGAAATGTAAGAATTTTACTTTTTGCATTTCCTCTGTAAATCCTCCTGGAAATGTAAGGACTCTACTTTGTGCACTTCCTCTGTAATCCCTCCTGGAAATGTAAGAACTTTACTTTTTGCACTTCCTCTGTAATCCCTCCTGGAAATGTAAGGACTTTACTTTCTGCACTCCCTCTGTAAATACTCCTGGAAATGTAAGAACTCTACTTTATGCACTTCCTCTGTAATCCCTCCTGGAAATGTAAGAACTCTACTTTATGCACTTCCTCTGTAATCCCTCCTGGAAATGTAAGGACTCTACTTCCTGCACTTCCTCTTTAATTCCACCTGGAAATGTAAGAACTTTACTTTATGCACTTCCTATGTAATCCCTCCTGGAAATGTAAGAACTTTCCTTTTTGTACTTCCTCTGTAAATACTCCTGGAAATGTAAGAAATCTACTTTCTGCACTTCCTCTTTTATTCCCCCTGGAAATGTAAGAACTTTGCTATATGCACATCCCCTGTAATCCCTCCTGGAAATGTAAGGACTCTACTTTCTGCATTTCCTCTGTAAATCCTTCTGGAAATGTAAGAACTTTACTTTATGCACTTCCTCTGTAATCCCTCCTGGAAATGTAAGAACTTTACTTTATGCACTTCCTCTGTAATCCCTCCTGGAAATGTAAGAACTCTACTTTGTGCATTTCCTCTATAATTCCTCCTGGAAATCTAAGAACTTTACTTTATGCACTTCCTCTGTAATCCCCCCTGGAAAGGAAAGAACTTTACTTTATGCACTTCCTCTGTAAATCCTTCTGGAAATGTAAGAATTTTACTTTATGCACTTCCTCTGTAAATCTTCCTGGAAATGTAAGAACTCTACTTTGTGCACATCCCCTGTAATCCCTCCTGGAAATGTAAGGACTCTACTTTCTGCACTTCCTCTTTAATTCCCCCTGGAAATGTAAGAACTTTACTTTATGCACTTCCTCTGTAAATCGTCCTGGAAATGTAAGGACTCTACTTTGTGCACTTCCTCTGTAATCCCTCCTGGAAATGTAAGGACTCTACTTTCTGGACTTCCTCTTTAATTCCCCCTGGAAATGTAAGAACTTTACTTTATGCACTTCATCTGTAATCCCTCCTGGAAAGGAAATAACTTTACTTTATGCACTTCCTCTGTAAATCCTTCTGGAAATGTAAGAATTTTACTTTATGCACTTCCTCTGTAAATCTTCCTGGAAATGTAAGAACTCTACTTTGTGCACATCCCCTGTAATCCCTCCTGGAAATGTAAGGACTCTACTTTCTGCACTTCCTCTTTAATTCCCCCTGGAAATGTAAGAACTTTACTTTATGCACTTCCTCTGCAAATCGTCCTGGAAATGTAAGGACTCTACTTTGTGCACTTCCTCTGTAATCCCTCCTGGAAATGTAAGGACTCTGCTTTCTGCATTTCCTCTGTAAATCCTCCTGGAAATGTAAGAACTTTACTTTATGCACTTCATCTGTAATCCCTCCTGGAAATGTAAGAACTTTACTTTATGCACTTCCTCTGTAATCCCTCCTGGAAATGTAAGAACTTTACTTTATGCATTTCCTCTGTAATCCCTCCTGGAAATGTAAGAATTTTACTTTATGCACTTCCTCTGTAATCACTCCTGGAAATGTAAGAATTTTACTTTTTGCATTTCCTCTGTAAATCCTCCAGGAAATGTAAGGACTCTACTATGTGCACTTCCTCTGTAATCCCTCCTGGAAATGTAAGAACTTTACTTTTTGCACTTCCTATGTAAATACTCCTGGAAATGTAAGAACTCTACTTTATGCACTTCCTCTGTAATCCCTCCTGGAAATGTAAGAACTTTACTTTTTGTACTTCCTCTGTAAATACTCCTGGAAATGTAAGCAATCTGCTATCTGCACTTCCTCTTTTATTCCCCCTGGAAATGTAAGAACTTTGCTATATGCACATCCCCTGTAATCCCTCCTGGAAATGTAAGGACTCTACTTTCTGCATTTCCTCTGTAAATCCTTCTGGAAATGTAAGAACTTTACTTTATGCACTTCCTCTGTAATCCCTCCTGGAAATGTAAGAACTTTACTTTATGCACTTCCTCTGTAATCCCTCCTGGAAATGTAAGAACTCTACTTTGTGCATTTCCTCTATAATTCCTCCTGGAAATCTAAGAACTTTACTTCATGCACTTCCTCTGTAATCCCTCCTGGAAATGTAAGAACTCTACTTTCTGCACTTCCTCTTTAATTCCCCCTGGAAATGTAAGAACTTTACTTGATGCACTTCCTCTGTAATCCCTCCTGGAAATGTAAGAATTTTAATTTATGCACTTCCTCTGTAAATCCTCCTGGAAATGTAAGAATTTTACTTTATGCACTTCCTCTGTAAATCCTCCTGGAAATGTAAGAACTTTACTTTGTAGACATCCCCTGTAATCCCTCCTGGAAATGTAAGAACTCCACTTTCTGCACTTCCTCTGTAAATCCTCCTGGAAATGTAAGAATTTTACTTTATGCACTTCCTCTGTAATCCCTCCTGGAAATGAAAGAACTTTGCTTTATGCACTTCCTCTGTAAACACTCCTGGAAATGTAAGAACTCTACTTTGTGCATTTCCTCTATAATTCCTCCTGGAAATGTAAAAACTCTACTTCCTGCACTTCCTGTGTAATTCCCCCTGAAAAGGTAAGAACTTTACTTTGTGCATTTCCTCTATAATTCCTCCTGGAAATGCAAAAACTCTACTTCCTGCACTTCCTCTGTAATCCCTCCTGGAAATGTAAGGACTCTTCTTCCTGCACTTCCTCTTTAATTCCCCCTGGAAATGTAAGAACTTTACTTTATGCACTTCCTCTGTAATCCCTCCTGAAAATGTAAGAATTTTACTTTATGCACTTCCTCTGTAATCCCTCCTGGAAATGTAAGAATTTTTCTTTATGCACTTTCTCAGTAAATCCATCCTGGAAATGTAAGAACTCTACTTTATGCACTTCCTCTGTAATCCCTCCTGAAAATGTAAGAATTTTACTTTATGCACTTCCTCTGTAAATCCTCCTGAAAATATAAGAACTCTACTTTGTGCACATCCCCTGTAATCCCTCCTGGAAATGTAAGGACTCTACTTTCTGCATTTCCTCTGTAAATCCTCCTTTAAATGTAAGAACTTTACTTTATGCACTTCCTCTGTAATCCCTCCTGGAAATGTAAGAATTTTACTTTATGCACTTCCTATGTAATCTCTCCTGAAAATGTAAGAATTTTACTTTATGCACTTCCTCTGTAATCCCTCCTGGAAATGTAAGAATTTTACTTTTTGCATTTCCTCTGTAAATCCTCCTGGAAATGTAAGGACTCTACTTTGTGCACTTCCTCTGTAATCCCTCCTGGAAATATAAGAACTTTACTTTTTGCACTTCCTCTGTAAATACTCCTGGAAATGTAAGAACTCTACTTTATGCACTTCCTCTGTAATCCCTCCTGGAAATGTAAGAACTTTACTTTTTGTACTTCCTCTGTATATACTCCTGGAAATGTAAGCAATCTACTATCTGCACTTCCTCTTTTATTCCCCCTGGAAATGTAAGAACTTTGCTATATGCACATCCCCTGTAATCCCTCCTGGAAATGTAAGGACTCTACTTTCTGCATTTCCTCTGTAAATCCTTCTGGAAATGTAAGAACTTTACTTTCTGCATTTCCTCTGTAAATCCTTCTGGAAATGTAAGAACTTTACTTTATGCACTTCCTCTGTAAATCCTCCTGGAAATGTAAGAATTTTACTTTATGCACTTCCTCTGTAAATCCTCCTGGAAATGTAAGAACTCTACTTTGTACACATCCCCTGTAATCCCTCCTGGAAATGGAAGAACTCCACTTTCTGCACTTCCTCTGTAAATCCTCCTGGAAATGTAAGAATTTTACTTTATGCACTTCCTCTGTAATCCCTCCTGGAAATGAAAGAACTTTACTTTATGCACTTCCTCTGTAAAGCCTCCTGGAAATGTAAGAACTCTACTTTGTGCATTTCCTCTATAATTCCTCCTGGAAATGTAAAAACTCTACTTCCTGCACTTCCTCTGTAATTCCCCCTGGAAATGTAAGAACTTTACTTTGTGCATTTCCTCTATAATTCCTCCTGGAAATGTAAAAACTCTACTTCCTGCACTTCCTCTGTAATCCCTCCTGGAAATGTAAGGACTCTACTTCCTGCACTTCCTCTTTAATTCCCCCTGGAAATGTAAGAACTTTACTTTATGCACTTCCTCTGTAATCCCTCCTGAAAATGTAAGAATTTTACTTTATGCACTTCCTCTGTAATCCCTCCTGGAAATGTAAGAATTTTTCTTTATGCACTTCCTCTGTAAATCCATCCTGGAAATGTAAGAACTCTACTTCATGCACTTCCTCTGTAATCCCTCCTGGAAATGTAAGAATTTTACTTTATGCACTTCCTCTGTAAATCCTCCTGGAAATATAAGAACTCTACTTTGTGCACATCCCCTGTAGTCCCTCCTGGAAATGTAAGGACTCTACTTTCTGCATTTCCTCTGTAAATCCTCCTGGAAATGTAAGAACTTTACTTTATGCACTTCCTCTGTAATCCCTCCTGGAAATGTAAGAATTTTACTTTATGCACTTCCTCTGTAATCCCTCCTGGAAATGTAAGAATTTTACTTTATGCAATTCCTCTGTAATCCCTCCTGGAAATGTAAGAATTTTACTTTTTGCTCTTCCTCTGTAAATCCTCCTGGAAATGTAAGGACTCTACTTTGTGCACTTCCTCTGTAATCCCTCCTGGAAATGTAAGAACTTTACTTTTTGCACTTCCTCTGTAAATACTCTTGGAAATGTAAGAACTCTACTTTATGCACTTCCTCTGTAATACCTACTGGAAATGTAAGAACTCTACTTTATGCACTTCCTCTGTAATCCCTCCTGGAAATGTAAGGACTCTACTTTCTGCACTTCCTCTTTAATTCCCCCTGGAAATGTAAGGACTCTACTTTCTGCACATCCCCTGTAATCCCTCCTGGAAATGTAAGGACTCTTCTTTCTGCATTTCCTCTTTAATTCCCCCTGGAAATGTAAGAACTTTACTTTATGCACTTCCTATGTAAATTCTCCTGGAAATGTAAGAACTTTACTTTCTGCACTTCCTCTGTAAATCCTCCTGGAAATGTAAGAATTTTACTTTATGCACTTCCTCTGTAAATCCTCCTGGAAATGTAAGGACTCTACTTTGTGCACATCCCCTGTAATCCCTCCTGGAAATGTAAGGACTCTTCTTTCTGCATTTCCTCTTTAATTCCCCCTGGAAATGTAAGAACTTTACTTTATGCACTTCCTATGTAAATTCTCCTGGAAATGTAAGAACTTTACTTTCTGCACTTCCTCTGTAAATCCTCCTGGAAATGTAAGAATTTTACTTTATGCACTTCCTCTGTAAATCCTCCTGGAAATGTAAGGACTCTACTTTCTGCAGTTCCTCTGTAATCCGTCCTGGAAATGTAAGAATTTTAGTTTATGCACTTCCTGTGTAATCCCTCCTGGAACTGTAAAAATTTTACTTTGTGCACTTCCTCTGTAAATCCTCCTGGAAATGTAAGAACTCTACTTTGTGCACTTCCTCTGTAATCCCTCCTGGAAATGTAAGGACTCTACTTTCTGCCCTTCCTCTGTAAATCCTCCTGGAAATGGAAGAACTCTAATTTGTGCATTTCCTCTATAATTGCTCCTGGAAATGTAAGAATTTTACTTTATGCACTTCCTCTGTAATCCCTCCTGGAAATGTAAGAACTCTACTTTGTGCACATCCCCTATAATCCCTCCTGGAAATGTAAGGACTCTACTTTCTGCACTTCCTCTTTAATTCCCCCTGGAAATGTAAGAATTTTACTTTATGCACTTCCTCTGTAATCCCTCCTGAAAATGTAAGAATTTTACTTTATGCACTTCCTCTCTAATCCCTCCTGGAAATGTAAGAACTTTACTTTATGCACTTCCTCTGTAAATCCTATTGGAAATGTAAGAATTCTACTTTGTGCACATCCCCTGTAATCCATCCTTAAAATGTAAGAACTCTACTTTATGCACTTCCTCTGTAATCCCTCCTGGAAATGTAAGAATTTTAATTTATGCACTTCCTCTGTAATCCCTCCTGGAAATGTAAGGACTCTACTTTCTGCATTTCCTCTGTAAATCCTCCTGGAAATGTAAGAACTTTACTTTATGCACTTCCTCTGTAATCCCTCCTGGAAATGTAAGAACTTTACTTTATGCACTTCCTCTGTAATCCCTCCTGGAAATGTAAGAACTTTACTTTATGCACTTCCTCTGTAATCCCTCCTGGAAATGTAAGAATTTTACTTTATGCACTTCCTCTGTAATCCCTCCTGGAAATGTAAGAATTTTACTTTTTGCATTTCCTCTGTAAATCCTCCTGGAAATGTAAGGACTCTACTTTGTGCACTTCCTCTGTAATCCCTCCTGGAAATGTAAGAACTTTACTTTTTGCACTTCCTCTGTAATCCCTCCTGGAAATGTAAGGACTTTACTTTCTGCACTCCCTCTGTAAATACTCCTGGAAATGTAAGAACTCTACTTTATGCACTTCCTCTGTAATCCCTCCTGGAAATGTAAGAACTCTACTTTATGCACTTCCTCTGTAATCCCTCCTGGAAATGTAAGGACTCTACTTCCTGCACTTCCTCTTTAATTCCACCTGGAAATGTAAGAACTTTACTTTATGCACTTCCTATGTAATCCCTCCTGGAAATGTAAGAACTTTCCTTTTTGTACTTCCTCTGTAAATACTCCTGGAAATGTAAGAAATCTACTTTCTGCACTTCCTCTTTTATTCCCCCTGGAAATGTAAGAACTTTGCTATATGCACATCCCCTGTAATCCCTCCTGGAAATGTAAGGACTCTACTTTCTGCATTTCCTCTGTAAATCCTTCTGGAAATGTAAGAACTTTACTTTATGCACTTCCTCTGTAATCCCTCCTGGAAATGTAAGAACTTTACTTTATGCACTTCCTCTGTAATCCCTCCTGGAAATGTAAGAACTCTACTTTGTGCATTTCCTCTATAATTCCTCCTGGAAATCTAAGAACTTTACTTTATGCACTTCCTCTGTAATCCCCCCTGGAAAGGAAAGAACTTTACTTTATGCACTTCCTCTGTAAATCCTTCTGGAAATGTAAGAATTTTACTTTATGCACTTCCTCTGTAAATCTTCCTGGAAATGTAAGAACTCTACTTTGTGCACATCCCCTGTAATCCCTCCTGGAAATGTAAGGACTCTACTTTCTGCACTTCCTCTTTAATTCCCCCTGGAAATGTAAGAACTTTACTTTATGCACTTCCTCTGTAAATCGTCCTGGAAATGTAAGGACTCTACTTTGTGCACTTCCTCTGTAATCCCTCCTGGAAATGTAAGGACTCTACTTTCTGGACTTCCTCTTTAATTCCCCCTGGAAATGTAAGAACTTTACTTTATGCACTTCATCTGTAATCCCTCCTGGAAAGGAAATAACTTTACTTTATGCACTTCCTCTGTAAATCCTTCTGGAAATGTAAGAATTTTACTTTATGCACTTCCTCTGTAAATCTTCCTGGAAATGTAAGAACTCTACTTTGTGCACATCCCCTGTAATCCCTCCTGGAAATGTAAGGACTCTACTTTCTGCACTTCCTCTTTAATTCCCCCTGGAAATGTAAGAACTTTACTTTATGCACTTCCTCTGCAAATCGTCCTGGAAATGTAAGGACTCTACTTTGTGCACTTCCTCTGTAATCCCTCCTGGAAATGTAAGGACTCTGCTTTCTGCATTTCCTCTGTAAATCCTCCTGGAAATGTAAGAACTTTACTTTATGCACTTCATCTGTAATCCCTCCTGGAAATGTAAGAACTTTACTTTATGCACTTCCTCTGTAATCCCTCCTGGAAATGTAAGAACTTTACTTTATGCATTTCCTCTGTAATCCCTCCTGGAAATGTAAGAATTTTACTTTATGCACTTCCTCTGTAATCACTCCTGGAAATGTAAGAATTTTACTTTTTGCATTTCCTCTGTAAATCCTCCAGGAAATGTAGGGACTCTACTATGTGCACTTCCTCTGTAATCCCTCCTGGAAATGTAAGAACTTTACTTTTTGCACTTCCTCTGTAAATACTCCTGGAAATGTAAGAACTCTACTTTATGCACTTCCTCTGTAATCCCTCCTGGAAATGTAAGAACTTTACTTTTTGTACTTCCTCTGTAAATACTCCTGGAAATGTAAGCAATCTGCTATCTGCACTTCCTCTTTTATTCCCCCTGGAAATGTAAGAACTTTGCTATATGCACATCCCCTGTAATCCCTCCTGGAAATGTAAGGACTCTACTTTCTGCATTTCCTCTGTAAATCCTTCTGGAAATGTAAGAACTTTACTTTATGCACTTCCTCTGTAATCCCTCCTGGAAATGTAAGAACTTTACTTTATGCACTTCCTCTGTAATCCCTCCTGGAAATGTAAGAACTCTACTTTGTGCATTTCCTCTATAATTCCTCCTGGAAATCTAAGAACTTTACTTCATGCACTTCCTCTGTAATCCCTCCTGGAAATGTAAGAACTCTACTTTCTGCACTTCCTCTTTAATTCCCCCTGGAAATGTAAGAACTTTACTTGATGCACTTCCTCTGTAATCCCTCCTGGAAATGTAAGAATTTTAATTTATGCACTTCCTCTGTAAATCCTCCTGGAAATGTAAGAATTTTACTTTATGCACTTCCTCTGTAAATCCTCCTGGAAATGTAAGAACTCTACTTTGTACACATCCCCTGTAATCCCTCCTGGAAATGTAAGAACTCCACTTTCTGCACTTCCTCTGTAAATCCTCCTGGAAATGTAAGAATTTTACTTTATGCACTTCCTCTGTAATCCCTCCTGGAAATGAAAGAACTTTGCTTTATGCACTTCCTCTGTAAACCCTCCTGGAAATGTAAGAACTCTACTTTGTGCATTTCCTCTATAATTCCTCCTGGAAATGTAAAAACTCTACTTCCTGCACTTCCTGTGTAATTCCCCCTGAAAAGGTAAGAACTTTACTTTGTGCATTTCCTCTATAATTCCTCCTGGAAATGTAAAAACTCTACTTCCTGCACTTCCTCTGTAATCCCTCCTGGAAATGTAAGGACTCTTCTTCCTGCACTTCCTCTTTAATTCCCCCTGGAAATGTAAGAACTTTACTTTAAGCACTTCCTCTGTAATCCCTCCTGAAAATGTAAGAATTTTACTTTATGCACTTCCTCTGTAATCCCTCCTGGAAATGTAAGAATTTTTCTTTATGCACTTTCTCAGTAAATCCGTCCTGGAAATGTAAGAACTCTACTTTATGCACTTCCTCTGTAATCCCTCCTGAAAATGTAAGAATTTTACTTTATGCACTTCCTCTGTAAATCCTCCTGAAAATATAAGAACTCTACTTTGTGCACATCCCCTGTAATCCCTCCTGGAAATGTAAGGACTCTACTTTCTGCATTTCCTCTGTAAATCCTCCTTTAAATGTAAGAACTTTACTTTATGCACTTCCTCTGTAATCCCTCCTGGAAATGTAAGAATTTTACTTTATGCACTTCCTATGTAATCTCTCCTGAAAATGTAAGAATTTTACTTTATGCACTTCCTCTGTAATCCCTCCTGGAAATGTAAGAATTTTACTTTTTGCATTTCCTCTGTAAATCCTCCTGGAAATGTAAGGACTCTACTTTGTGCACTTCCTCTGTAATCCCTCCTGGAAATATAAGAACTTTACTTTTTGCACTTCCTCTGTAAATACTCCTGGAAATGTAAGAACTCTACTTTATGCACTTCCTCTGTAATCCCTCCTGGAAATGTAAGAACTTTACTTTTTGTACTTCCTCTGTATATACTCCTGGAAATGTAAGCAATCTACTATCTGCACTTCCTCTTTTATTCCCCCTGGAAATGTAAGAACTTTGCTATATGCACATCCCCTGTAATCCCTCCTGGAAATGTAAGGACTCTACTTTCTGCATTTCCTCTGTAAATCCTTCTGGAAATGTAAGAACTTTACTTTATGCACTTCCTCTGTAATCCCTCCTGGAAATGTAAGAACTTTACTTTATGCACTTCCTCTGTAATCCCTCCTGGAAATGTAAGAACTCTACTTTGTGCATTTCCTCTATAATTCCTCCTGGAAATCTAAGAACTTTACTTTATGCACTTCCTCTGTAATCCCCCCTGGAAAGGAAAGAACTTTACTTTATGCACTTCCTCTGTAAATCCTTCTGGAAATGTAAGAATTTTACTTTATGCACTTCCTCTGTAAATCTTCCTGGAAATGTAAGAACTCTACTTTGTGCACATCCCCTGTAATCCCTCCTGGAAATGTAAGGACTCTACTTTCTGCACTTCCTCTTTAATTCCCCCTGGAAATGTAAGAACTTTACTTTATGCACTTCCTCTGGAAATCGTCCTGGAAATGTAAGGACTCTACTTTGTGCACTTCCTCTGTAATCCCTCCTGGAAATGTAAGGACTCTGCTTTCTGCATTTCCTCTGTAAATCCTCTTGGAAATGTAAGAACTTTACTTTATGCACTTCATCTGTAATCCCTCCTGGAAATGTAAGAACTTTACTTTATGCACTTCCTCTGTAATCCCTCCTGGAAATGTAAGAACTTTACTTTATGCATTTCCTCTGTAATCCCTCCTGGAAATGTAAGAATTTTAATTTATGCACTTCCTCTGTAATCACTCCTGGAAATGTAAGAATTTTACTTTTTGCATTTCCTCTGTAAATCCTCCTGGAAATGTAAGGACTCTACTATGTGCACTTCCTCTGTAATCCCTCCTGGAAATGTAAGAACTTTACTTTTTGCACTTCCTCTGTAAATACTCCTGGAAATGTAAGAACTCTACTTTATGCACTTCCTCTGTAATCCCTCCTGGAAATGTAAGAACTTTACTTTTTGTACTTCCTCTGTAAATACTCCTGGAAATGTAAGCAATCTGCTATCTGCACTTCCTCTTTTATTCCCCCTGGAAATGTAAGAACTTTGCTATATGCACATCCCCTGTAATCCCTCCTGGAAATGTAAGGACTCTACTTTCTGCATTTCCTCTGTAAATCCTTCTGGAAATGTAAGAACTTTACTTTATGCACTTCCTCTGTAATCCCTCCTGGAAATGTAAGAACTTTACTTTATGCACTTCCTCTGTAATCCCTCCTGGAAATGTAAGAACTCTACTTTGTGCATTTCCTCTATAATTCCTCCTGGAAATCTAAGAACTTTACTTCATGCACTTCCTCTGTAATCCCTCCTGGAAATGTAAGAACTCTACTTTCTGCACTTCCTCTTTAATTCCCCCTGGAAATGTAAGAACTTTACTTTATGCACTTCCTCTGTAAATCGTCCTGGAAATGTAAGGACTCTACTTTGTGCACTTCCTCAGTAATCCCTCCTGGAAATGTAAGGACTCTACTTTCTGGACTTCCTCTTTAATTCCCCCTGGAAATGTAAGAACTTTACTTGATGCACTTCCTCTGTAATCCCTCCTGGAAATGTAAGAATTTTACTTTATGCACTTCCTCTGTAAATCCTCCTGGAAATGTAAGAATTTTACTTTATGCACTTCCTCTGTTAATCCTCCTGGAAATGTAAGAACTCTACTTTGTACACATCCCCTGTAATCCCTCCTGGAAATGTAAGAACTCCACTTTCTGCACTTCCTCTGTAAATCCTCCTGGAAATGTAAGAATTTTACTTTATGCACTTCCTCTGTAATCCCTCCTGGAAATGAAAGAACTTTACTTTATGCACTTCCTCTGTAAACCCTCCTGGAAATGTAAGAACTCTACTTTGTGCATTTCCTCTATAATTCCTCCTGGAAATGTAAAAACTCTACTTCCTGCACTTCCTGTGTAATTCCCCCTGAAAAGGTAAGAACTTTACTTTGTGCATTTCCTCTATAATTCCTCCTGGAAATGTAAAAACTCTACTTCCTGCACGTCCTCTGTAATCCCTCCTGGAAATGTAAGGACTCTGCCTCCTGCACTTCCTCTTTAATTCCCCCTGGAAATGTAAGAACTTTACTTTATGCACTTCCTCTGTAATCCCTCCTGAAAATGTAAGAATTTTACTTTATGCACTTCCTCTGTAATCCCTCCTGGAAATGTAAGAATTTTTCTTTATGCACTTTCTCAGTAAATCCATCCTGGAAATGTAAGAACTCTACTTTATGCACTTCCTCTGTAATCCCTCCTGAAAATGTAAGAATTTTACTTTATGCACTTCCTCTGTAAATCCTCCTGAAAATATAAGAACTCTACTTTGTGCACATCCCCTGTAATCCCTCCTGGAAATGTAAGGACTCTACTTTCTGCATTTCCTCTGTAAATCCTCCTGGAAATGTAAGAACTTTACTTTATGCACTTCCTCTGTAATCCCTCCTGGAAATGTAAGAATTTTACTTTATGCACTTCCTCTGTAATCCCTCCTGGAAATGTAAGAATTTTACTTTTTGCACTTCCTCTGTAAATACTCTTGGAAATGTAAGAACTCTACTTTATGCACTTCCTCTGTAATCCCCACTGGAAATGTAAGAACTCTACTTTATGCACTTCCTCTGTAATCCCTCCTGGAAATGTAAGGACTCTACTTTCTGCACTTCCTCTTTAATTCCCCCTGGAAATGTAAGGACTATACTTTCTGCACTTCCTCTTTAATTCCCCCTGGAAATGTAAGAACTTTACTTTATGCACTTCCTTTGTAATCCCTCCTGAAAATGTTAGAATTTTACTTTATGCACTTCCTCTGTAATCCCTCCTGGAAATGTAAGAACTTTACTTTATGCACTTCCTCTGTAAATCCTATTGGAAATGTAAGAATTCTACTTTGTGCACATCCCCTGTAATCCATCCTTGAAATGTAAGAACTCTACTTTATGCAGTTCCTCTGTAATCCCTCCTGGAAATGTAAGAATTTTAATTTATGCACTTCCTCTGTAATCCCTCCTGGAAATGTAAGGACTCTACTTTCTGCATTTCCTCTGTAAATCCTCCTGGAAATGTAAGAACTTTACTTTATGCACTTCATCTGTAATCCCTCCTGGAAATGTAAGAACTTTACTTTATGCACTTCCTCTGTAATCCCTCCTGGAAATGTAAGAACTTTACTTTATGCATTTCCTCTGTAATCCCTCCTGGAAATGTAAGAATTTTACTTTATGCACTTCCTCTGTAATCCCTCCTGGAAATGTAAGAATTTTACTTTTTGCATTTCCTCTGTAAATCCTCCTGGAAATGTAAGGACTCTACTTTGTGCACTTCCTCTGTAATCCCTCCTGGAAATATAAGAACTTTACTTTTTGCACTTCCTCTGTAAATACTCCTGGAAATGTAAGAACTCTACTTTATGCACTTCCTCTGTAATCCCTCCTGGAAATGTAAGAACTTTACTTTTTGTACTTCCTCTGTATATACTCCTGGAAATGTAAGCAATCTACTATCTGCACTTCCTCTTTTATTCCCCCTGGAAATGTAAGAACTTTGCTATATGCACATCCCCTGTAATCCCTCCTGGAAATGTAAGGACTCTACTTTCTGCATTTCCTCTGTAAATCCTTCTGGAAATGTAAGAACTTTACTTTATGCACTTCCTCTGTAATCCCTCCTGGAAATGTAAGAACTTTACTTTATGCACTTCCTCTGTAATCCCTCCTGGAAATGTAAGAACTCTACTTTGTGCATTTCCTCTATAATTCCTCCTGGAAATCTAAGAACTTTACTTTATGCACTTCCTCTGTAATCCCCCCTGGAAAGGAAAGAACTTTACTTTATGCACTTCCTCTGTAAATCCTTCTGGAAATGTAAGAATTTTACTTTATGCACTTCCTCTGTAAATCTTCCTGGAAATGTAAGAACTCTACTTTGTGCACATCCCCTGTCATCCCTCCTGGAAATGTAAGGACTCTACTTTCTGCACTTCCTCTTTAATTCCCCCTGGAAATGTAAGAACTTTACTTTATGCACTTCCTCTGGAAATCGTCCTGGAAATGTAAGGACTCTACTTTGTGCACTTCCTCTGTAATCCCTCCTGGAAATT
Organism: Phyllobates terribilis; assembly: GCF_046119375.1. Taxonomy (NCBI): domain Eukaryota; kingdom Metazoa; phylum Chordata; class Amphibia; order Anura; family Dendrobatidae; genus Phyllobates; species Phyllobates terribilis. Next base: position 413,908 of record NW_027362940.1, on the reverse strand, counting down.
TAAGGACTATACTTTCTGGATTTCCTCTTTAATTCCCCCTGGAAATGTAAGAACTTTACTTGATGCACTTCCTCTGTAATCCCTCCTGGAAATGTAAGAATTTTACTTTATGCACTTCCTCTGTAAATCCTCCTGGAAATGTAAGAATTTTACTTTATGCACTTCCTCTGTAAATCCTCCTGGAAATGTAAGAACTCTACTTTGTACACATCCCCTGTAATCCCTCCTGGAAATGGAAGAACTCCACTTTCTGCACTTCCTCTGTAAATCCTCCTGGAAATGTAAGAATTTTACTTTATGCACTTCCTCTGTAATCCCTCCTGGAAATGAAAGAACTTTACTTTATGCACTTCCTCTGTAAACCCTCCTGGAAATGTAAGAACTCTACTTTGTGCATTTCCTCTATAATTCCTCCTGGAAATGTAAAAACTCTACTTCCTGCACTTCCTCTGTAATTCCCCCTGGAAATGTAAGAACTTTACTTTGTGCATTTCCTCTATAATTCCTCCTGGAAATGTAAAAACTCTACTTCCTGCACTTCCTCTGTAATCCCTCCTGGAAATGTAAGGACTCTACTTCCTGCACTTCCTCTTTAATTCCCCCTGGAAATGTAAGAACTTTACTTTATGCACTTCCTCTGTAATCCCTACTGAAAATGTAAGAATTTTACTTTATGCACTTCCTCTGTAATCCCTCCTGGAAATGTAAGAATTTTTCTTTATGCACTTCCTCTGTAAATCCATCCTGGAAATGTAAGAACTCTACTTCATGCACTTCCTCTGTAATCCCTCCTGGAAATGTAAGAATTTTACTTTATGCACTTCCTCTGTAAATCCTCCTGGAAATATAAGAACTCTACTTTGTGCACATCCCCTGTAGTCCCTCCTGGAAATGTAAGGACTCTACTTTCTGCATTTCCTCTGTAAATCCTCCTGGAAATGTAAGAACTTTACTTTATGCACTTCCTCTGTAATCCCTCCTGGAAATGTAAGAATTTTACTTTATGCACTTCCTCTGTAATCCCTCCTGGAAATGTAAGAATTTTACTTTATGCAATTCCTCTGTAATCCCTCCTGGAAATGTAAGAATTTTACTTTTTGCTCTTCCTCTGTAAATCCTCCTGGAAATGTAAGGACTCTACTTTGTGCACTTCCTCTGTAATCCCTCCTGGAAATGTAAGAACTTTACTTTTTGCACTTCCTCTGTAAATACTCTTGGAAATGTAAGAACTCTACTTTATGCACTTCCTCTGTAATACCTACTGGAAATGTAAGAACTCTACTTTATGCACTTCCTCTGTAATCCCTCCTGGAAATGTAAGGACTCTACTTTCTGCACTTCCTCTTTAATTCCCCCTGGAAATGTAAGGACTCTACTTTCTGCACATCCCCTGTAATCCCTCCTGGAAATGTAAGGACTCTACTTTCTGCATTTCCTCTTTAATTCCCACTGGAAATGTAAGAACTTTACTTTTTGTACTTCCTCTGTAAATACTCCTGGAAATGTAAGGAATTTACTTTCTGCACTTCCTCTTTTATTCCCCCTGGAAATGTAAGAACTTTGCTATATGCACATCCCCTGTAATCCCTCCTCGAAATGTATGGACTCTACTTTCTGCATTTCCTCTGTAAATCCTCCTGGAAATGTAAGGACTCTACTTTGTGCACTTCCTCTTTAATTACTCCTGGAAATGTAAGAACATTACTTTTTGTACTTCCTCTGTGAATACTCCTGGAAATGTAAGGAATCTACTTTCTGCACTTCCTCTTTTATTCCTCCTGGAAATGTAAGAACTTTCCTATATGCACTTCCTCTGTAATCCCTCCTGGAAATGTAAGAACTTTACTTTATGCACTTCCTCTGTAATCCCTCCTGGAAATGTAAGGACTCTACTTTGTGCATTTCCTCTATAATTCCTCCTGGAAATCTAATAACTTTACTTTATGCACTTCCTCTGTAATCCCTCCTGGAAATGTAAGAATTTTACTTCATGCACTTCCTCTGTAAATCCTCCTGGAAATGTAAGGACTCTACTTCATGCACTTTCTCTGTAATCCCTCCTGGAAATGTAAGAACTTTTCTTTATGCACTTCCTATGTAAATCCTCCTGGAAATGTAAAGACTCTACTTTATGCACTTCCTCTTTAATTGCTCCTGGAAATGTAAGAACTCTACTTTGTGCACTTCATCTGTTATCCCTCCTGGAAATGTAAGAACTTTAATTTCTGCACTTCCTCTGTAAATCCTCCTGGAAATGTAAGAATTTTACTTTATGCACTTCCTCTGTAAATCCTCCTGAAAATGTAAGGACTCTACTTTCTGCACTTCCTCTTTAATTCCCCCTGGAAATGTAAGATCTTTACTTTATGCACTTTCTCTGTAATCCCTCCTGGAAATGTAAGAACTTTTCTTTATGCACGTCCTATGTAAATCCTCCTGGAAATGTAAGGACTCTACTTTCTGCACTTCCTCTTTAATTCCCCCTGTAAAGGAAAGAATTTTACTTTATGCACTTCCTCTGTAAATCCTCCTGGAAATGTAAGGGCTCTACTGTCTGCACTTCCTCTTTAATTCCCCCTGGAAATGTAAGAACTTTACTTTATGCACTTCCTCTGTAAATCCTCCTGGAAATGTAAGGACTCTACTTTGTGCACTTCCTCTGTAATCCCTCCTGGAAATGTAAGAACTTTACTTTTTGCACTTCCTCTGTAAATACTCCTGGAAATGTAGGAACTCTACTTTGTGCACTTCCTCTGTAATCCCTCCTGGAAATGTAAGAACTCTACTTTGTGCAAATCCCCTGTAATCCCTCCTGGAAATGTAAGGATTCTACATTCTGCACTTCCTCTTTAATTCCCCCTGGAAATGTAAGAACTTTACTTTATGCACTTCCTCTATAATCCCTCCTGGAAATGTAAGAACTCTACTTTGTGCACATCCACTGTAATCCCTCCTGGAAATGTAAGGACTCTACTTTCTGCAGTTCCTCTTTAATTCCCCCTGGAAATGTAAGAACTTTACTTGATGCACTTCCTCTGTAATCCCTCCTGGAAATGTAAGAACTCTACTTTATGCACTTCCTCTGTAATCCCTCCTCGAAATGTAAGAATTTTACTTTATGCACTTCCTGTGTAATCCCTCCTGGAAATGTAAGAATTTTACTTTGTGCACTTCCTCTGTAAATCCTCCTGGAAATGTAAGAACTCTACTTTGTGCACTTCCTCTGTAATCCCTCCTGGAAATGTAAGTACTGTACTCTCTGCCCTTCCTCTGTAAATCCTCCTGGAATTGTAAGGACTCTACTTTGTGCACTTCCTCTTTAATTACTCCTGGAAATGTAAGAACTTTACTTTATGCACTTCCTCTGTAATCCCTCCTGGAAATGGAAGAACTTTACTTTATGCACTTCCTCTGTAATCCCTCCTGGAAATGGAAGAACTCTAATTTGTGCATTTCCTCTATAATTCCTCCTGGAAATGTAAGAATTTTACTTTATGCACTTCCTCTGTAATCCCTCCTGGAAATGTAAGAACTTTACTTTATGCACTTCCTCTGTAAATCCTCCTAGAAATGTAAGAACTCTACTTTGTACATTTCCTCTATAATTACTCCTGGAAATATAAGAACTTTACTTTATGCACCTCCTCTGTAATCCCTCCTGGAAATGTAAGGACTCTACTTTCTGCTCTTCCTCTTTAATTTCCCCTGGAATTGTAAGAACTTTACTTTATGCACTTCCTCTGTAATCCCTCCTGAAAACGTAAGAATTTTACTTTATGCACTTCCTCTGTAATCCCTCCTGGAAATGTAAGAATTTTACTTTATGCACTTCCTCTGTAAATCCTCCTGGAAATGTAAGAACTCTACTTTATGCACTTCCTCTGTAATCCCTCCTGGAAATGTAAGAACTCTACTTTATGCACTTCCTCTGTAAATACTCCTGGATATGTAAGGACTCTACTTTCTGCACTTCCTCTTTAATTCCCCCTGGAAATGTAAGAACTTTACTTTATGCACTTCCTCTGTAATCCCTCCTGGAAATGTAAGAATTTTAGTTTATAAACTTCCTCTGTAAATCATCCTGGAAATGTAAGAATTCTACTTTGTGCACATCCCCTGTAATCCATCCTGGAAATGTAAGAACTCTACTTTATGCACTTCCTCTGTAATCACACCTGGAAATGTAAGAATTTTATTTATGCACTTCCTCTGTAAATCCTCCTGAAAATGTAAGAACTGTACTTTGTGTACATCCCCTGTAATCCCTCCTGGAAATTTAAGGACTCTTCTTTCTGCATTTCCTCTGTAAATCCTCCTGGAAATGTAAGAACTTTACTTTATGCACTTCCTCTCTAATCCCTCCTGGAAATGTAAGAACTTTACTTTATGCACTTCCTCTGTAATCCCTCCTGGAAATGTAAGAACTCTACTTTATGCACTTCCTCTGTAATCCCTCCTGGAAATGTAAGAACTTTACTTTATGCACTTCCTCTTTAATTCCCCCTGGAAATGTAAGAACTCTACTTTGTGCACTTCATCTGTTATCCCTCCTGGAAATGTAAGAACTTTACTTTATGCACTTCCTCTGTAATCCCTCCTGGAAATGTAAGAATTTTACTTTATGCACTTCCTCTGTAATCCCTCCTGGAAATGTAAGAACTCTACTTTATGCACTTCCTCTGTAATCCCTCCTGGAAATGTAAGGACTCTACTTTCTGCACTTCCTCTTTAATTCCCCCTGGAAATGTAAGAACTTTACTTCATGCACTTCCTCTGTAATCCCTCCTGGAAATGTAAGAACTCTACTTTCTGCACTTCCTCTTTTATTCCCCCTGGAAATGTAAGAACTTTGCTATATGCACATCCCCTGTAATCCCTCCTGGAAATGTATGGACTCTACTTTCTGCATTTCCTCTGTAAATCCTCCTGGAAATGTAAGAACTTTACTTTATGCACTTCCTCTGTAATCGCTCCTGGAAATGTAAGAACTTTACTTTATGCACTTCCTCTGTAATCCCTCCTGGAAATGGAAGAACTCTACTTTGTGCATTTCCTCTATAATTCCTCCTGGAAATCTAAGAACTTTTCTTTATGCACTTCCTATGTAAATCCTCATGGAAATGTAAGAATTTTACTTTATGCACTTCCTCTGTAAATCCTCCTGGAAATGTAAGGACACTACTTTCTGCACTTCCTCTGTAATCCCTCATGGAAATGTAAGATCTTTACTTTATGCACTTTCTCTGTAATCCCTCCTGGAAATGTAAGAACTTTTCTTTATGCACTTCCTATGTAAATCCTCCTGGAAATGTAAGGACTCTACTTTCTGCACTTCCTCTTTAATTCCCCCTGGAAAGGAAAGAACTTTACTTTATGCACTTCCTCTGTAAATCCTCCTGGAAATGTAAGAATTTTACTTTATGCACTTCCTCTGTAAATCCTCCTGGAAATGTAAGAACTCTACTTTGTGCACATCCCCTGTAATCCCTCCTGGAAATTTAAGGACTCTACTTTCTGCACTTCCTCTTTAATTCCCCCTGGAAATGTAAGAACTTTACTTTATGCACTTCCTCTGTAAATCCTCCTGGAAATGTAAGGACTCTACTTTGTGCACTTCCTCTGTAATCCCTCCTGGAAATGTAAGGACTCTACTTTCTGCACTTCCTGTTTAATTTCCCCCGGAAATGTAAGAACTTTACTTGATGCACTTCCTCTGTAATCCCTCTTGGAAATGTAAGAATTTTACTTTATGCACTTCCTGTGTAATCCCTCCTGGAAATGTAAGAATTTTACTTTGTGCACTTCCTCTGTAAATCCTCCTGGAAATGTAAGAATTTTACTTTATGCACTTCCTCTGTAAATCCTCCTGGAAATGTAAGAACTCTACTTTGTGCACATCCCCTGTAATCCCTCCTGGAAATGTAAGAACTCCACTTTCTGCACTTCCTCTGTAAATCCTCCTGGAAATGTAAGAATTTTACTTTATGCACTTCCTCTGTAATCCCTCCTGGAAATGCAAGAACTTTACTTTATGCACTTCCTCTGTAAATCCTCCTGGAAATGTAAGAACTTTACTTTATGCACTTCCTCTGTAATCCCTCCTGGAAATGTAAGAACTTTACATTATGCACTTCCTCTGTAATCCCTCCTGGAAATGTAAGAACTTTACTTTATGCACTTCCTGTGTAAACCCTCCTGGAAATGTAAGAACTCTACTTTCTGCACTTCCTCTTTAATTCCACCTGGAAGTGTAAGAACTTTACTTTATGCACTTCCTCTGTAAATCCTCCTGGAAATGTAAGAACTTTACTTTGTGCACTTCCTCTGTAATCCCTCCTGGAAATGTAAGAACTTTACTTTATGCACTTCCTCTGTAATCCCTCCTGGAAATGTAAGGACTCTACTTTCTGCACTTCCTCTTTAATTCCCCCTGGAAATGTAAGAACTTTACTTTATGCACTTCCTCTGTAATCCCTCCTGGAAATGTAAGAATTTTAGTTTATACACTTCCTCTGTAAATCCTCCTGGAAATGTAAGAATTCTACTTTGTGCACATCCCCTGTAATCCATCCTGGAAATGTAAGAACTCTACTTTCTGCACTTCCTCTTTAATTCCCCCTGGAAATCTAAGAACTTTACTTCATGCACTTCCTCTGTAATCCCTCCTGGAAATATAAGAACTCTACTTTCTGCACTTCCTCTTTTATTCCCCCTGGAAATGTAAGAACTTTGCTATATGCACATCCCCTGTAATCCCTCCTGGAAATGTATGGACTCTACTTTCTGCATTTCTTCTGTAAATCCTCCTGGAAATGTAAGAACTTTACTTTGTGCACTTCCTCTGTAATCGCCCCTGGAAATGTAAGAACTTTACTTTATGCACTTCCTCTGTAATCCCTCCTGGAAATGTAAGAACTCTACTTTGTGCATTTCCTCTATAATTCCTCCTGGAAATCTAAGAACTTTACTTTATGCACTTCCTCTGTAATCCCTCCTGGAAATGTAAGAATTTTACTTCATGCACTTCCTCTGTAAATCCTCCTGGAATTGTATGGACTCTACTTCATGCACTTTCTCTGTAATCCCTCCTGGAAATGTAAGAACTTTTCTTTATGCACTTCCTCTGTAAATCCTCCTGGAAATGTAAGAATTTTACTTTATGCACTTCCTCTGTAAATCCTCCTGGAAATGTAAGGACTCTACTTTCTGCACTTCCTCTTTAATTCTCCCTGGAAATGTAAGAGCTTTACTTTATGCACTTTCTCTGTAATCCCTCCTGGAAATGTAAGGGCTCTACTTTCTGCACTTCCTCTTTAATTCCCCCTGGAAATGTAAGAACTTTACTTTATGCACTTCCTCTGTAAATCCTCCTGGAAATGTAAGGACTCTACTTTGTGCACTTCCTCTGTAATCCCTCCTGGAAATGTAAGAACTTTACTTTTTGCACTTCCTCTGTAAATACTCCTGAAAATGTAAGAACTCTACTTTGTGCACTTCCTCTGTAATCCCTCCTGGAAATGTAAGAACTCTACTTTGTGCAAATCCCCTGTAATCCCTCCTGGAAATGTAAGGATTCTACATTCTGCACTTCCTCTTTAATTCCCCCTGGAAATGTAAGAACTTTACTTTATGCACTTCCTCTATAATCCCTCCTGGAAATGTAAGAACTCTACTTTGTGCACATCCACTGTAATCCCTCCTGGAAATGTAAGGACTCTACTTTCTGCAGTTCCTCTTTAATTCCCCCTGGAAATGTAAGAACTTTACTTTATGCACTTCCTCTGTAATCCCTCCTGGAAATGTAAGAACTCTACTTTATGCACTTCCTCTGTAATCCCTCCTGGAAATGTAAGAATTTTACTTCATGCACTTCCTCTGTAAATCCTCCTGGAATTGTATGGACTCTACTTCATGCACTTTCTCTGTAATCCCTCCTGGAAATGTAAGAACTTTTCTTTATGCACTTCCTATGTAAATCCTCCTGGAAATGTAAGAATTTTACTTTATGCACTTCCTCTGTAAATCCTCCTGGAAATGTAAGAACACTACTTTCTGCACTTCCTCTGTAATCCCTCCTGGAAATGTAAGATCTTTACTTTATGCACTTTCTCTGTAATCCCTCCTGGAAATGTAAGGACTCTACTTTCTGCACTTCCTCTTTAATTCCCCCTGGAAAGGAAAGAACTTTAATTTATGCACTTCCTCTGTAAATCCTCCTGGAAATGTAAGAATTTTACTTTATGCACTTCCTCTGTAAATCCTCCTGGAAATGTAAGAACTCTACTTTGTGCACATCCCCTGTAATCCCTCCTGGAAATGTAAGGACTCTACTTTCTGCACTTCCTCTTTAATTCCCCCTGGAAATGTAAGAACTTTACTTTATGCACTTCATCTGTAAATCCTCCTGGAAATGTAAGGACTCTACTTTGTGCACTTCCTCTGTAATCCCTCCTGGAAATGTAAGGACTCTACTTTCTGCACTTCCTCTTTAATTTCCCCCGGAAATGTAAGAACTTTACTTGATGCACTTCCTCTGTAATCCCTCTTGGAAATGTAAGAATTTTACTTTATGCACTTCCTGTGTAATCTCTCCTGGAAATGTAAGAATTTTACTTTGTGCATTTCCTCTGTAAATCCTCCTGGAAATGTAAGAATTTTACTTTATGCACTTCCTCTGTAAATCCTCCTGGAAATGTAAGAACTCTACTTTGTGCACATCCCCTGTAATCCCTCCTGGAAATGTAAGAACTCCACTTTCTGCACTTCCTCTGTAAATCCTCCTGGAAATGTAAGAATTTTACTTTATGCACTTCCTCTGTAATCCCTCCTGGAAATGTAAGAACTTTACTTTATGCACTTCCTGTGTAAACCCTCCTGGAAATGTAAGAACTCTACTTTCTGCACTTCCTCTTTAATTCCACCTGGAAGTGTAAGAACTTTACTTTATGCACTTCCTCTGTAAATCCTCCTGGAAATGTAAGAACTTTACTTTGTGCACTTCCTCTGTAATCCCTCCTGGAAATGTAAGAACTTTACTTTATGCACTTCCTCCGTAATCCCTCCTGGAAATGTAAGGACTCTACTTTCTGCACTTCCTCTTTAATTCCCCCTGGAAATGTAAGAACTTTACTTTATGCACTTCCTCTGTAATCCCTCCTGGAAATGTAAGAATTTTAGTTTATACACTTCCTCTGTAAATCCTCCTGGAAATGTAAGAATTCTACTTTGTGCACATCCCCTGTAATCCATCCTGGAAATGTAAGAACTCTACTTTCTGCACTTCCTCTTTAATTCCCCCTGGAAATGTAAGAACTTTACTTCATGCACTTCCTCTGTAATCCCTCCTGGAAATATAAGAACTCTACTTTCTGCACTTCCTCTTTTATTCCCCCTGGAAATGTAAGAACTTTGCTATATGCACATCCCCTGTAATCCCTCCTGGAAATGTAAGAACTTTACTTTATGCACTTCCTGTGTAAACCCTCCTGGAAATGTAAGAACTCTACTTTCTGCACTTCCTCTTTAATTCCACCTGGAAGTGTAAGAACTTTACTTTATGCACTTCCTCTGTAAATCCTCCTGGAAATGTAAGAACTCTACTTTGTGCACATCCCCTGTAATCCCTCCTGGAAATGTAAGAACTCCACTTTCTGCACTTCCTCTGTAAATCCTCCTGGAAATGTAAGAATTTTACTTTATGCACTTCCTCTGTAATCCCTCCTGGAAATGTAAGAACTTTACTTTATGCACTTCCTGTGTAAACCCTCCTGGAAATGTAAGAACTCTACTTTCTGCACTTCCTCTTTAATTCCACCTGGAAGTGTAAGAACTTTACTTTATGCACTTCCTCTGTAAATCCTCCTGGAAATGTAAGAACTTTACTTTGTGCACTTCCTCTGTAATCCCTCCTGGAAATGTAAGAACTTTACTTTATGCACTTCCTCCGTAATCCCTCCTGGAAATGTAAGGACTCTACTTTCTGCACTTCCTCTTTAATTCCCCCTGGAAATGTAAGAACTTTACTTTATGCACTTCCTCTGTAATCCCTCCTGGAAATGTAAGAATTTTTGTTTATACACTTCCTCTGTAAATCCTCCTGGAAATGTAAGAATTCTACTTTGTGCACATCCCCTGTAATCCATCCTGGAAATGTAAGAACTCTACTTTCTGCACTTCCTCTTTAATTCCCCCTGGAAATGTAAGAACTTTACTTCATGCACTTCCTCTGTAATCCCTCCTGGAAATATAAGAACTCTACTTTCTGCACTTCCTCTTTTATTCCCCCTGGAAATGTAAGAACTTTGCTATATGCACATCCCCTGTAATCCCTCCTGGAAATGTATGGACTCTACTTTCTGCATTTCCTCTGTAAATCCTCCTGGAAATGTAAGAACTTTACTTTATGCACTTCCTCTGTAATCGCCCCTGGAAATGTAAGAACTTTACTTTATGCACTGCCTCTGTAATCCCTCCTGGAAATGTAAGAACTCTACTTTGTGCATTTCCTCTATAATTCCTCCTGGAAATCTAAGAACTTTACTTTATGCACTTCCTCTGTAATCCCTCCTGGAAATGTAAGAATTTTACTTCATGCACTTCCTCTGTAAATCCTCCTGGAATTGTATGGACTCTACTTCATACACTTTCTCTGTAATCCCTCCTGGAAATGTAAGAACTTTTCTTTATGCACTTCCTCTGTAAATCCTCCTGGAAATGTAAGAATTTTACTTTATGCACTTCCTCTGTAAATCCTCCTGGAAATGTAAGGACTCTACTTTCTGCACTTCCTCTTTAATTCCCCCTGGAAATGTAAGAGCTTTACTTTATGCACTTTCTCTGTAATCCCTCCTGGAAATGTAAGAACTTTTCTTTCTGCACGTCCTATGTAAATCCTCCTGGAAATGTAAGGACTCTACTTTCTGGACTTCCTCTTTAATTCCCCCTGTAAAGGAAAGAATTTTACTTTATGCACTTCCTCTGTAAATCCTCCTGGAAATGTAAGGGCTCTACTTTCTGCACTTCCTCTTTAATTCCCCCTGGAAATGTAAGAACTTTGCTTTATGCACTTCCTCTGTAAATCCTCCTGGAAATGTAAGGACTCTACTTTGTTCACTTCCTCTGTAATCCCTCCTGGAAATGTATGAACTTTACTTTTTGCACTTCCTCTGTAAATACTCCTGGAAATGTAAGAACTCTACTTTGTGCACTTCCTCTGTAATCCCTCCTGGAAATGTAAGAACTCTACTTTGTGCAAATCCCCTGTAATCCCTCCTGGAAATGTAAGGATTCTACATTCTGCACTTCCTCTTTAATTCCCCCTGGAAATGTAAGAACTTTACTTTATGCACTTCCTCTATAATCCCTCCTGGAAATGTAAGAACTCTACTTTGTGCACATCCACTGTAATCCCTCCTGGAAATGTAAGGACTCTACTTTCTGCAGTTCCTCTTTAATTCCCCCTGGAAATGTAAGAACTTTACTTGATGCACTTCCTCTGTAATCCCTCCTGGAAATGTAAGAACTCTACTTTATGCACTTCCTCTGTAATCCCTCCTGGAAATGTAAGAATTTTACTTCATGCACTTCCTCTGTAAATCCTCCTGGAATTGTATGGACTCTACTTCATGCACTTTCTCTGTAATCCCTCCTGGAAATGTAAGAACTTTTCTTTATGCACTTCCTATGTAAATCCTCCTGGAAATGTAAGAATTTTACTTTATGCACTTCCTCTGTAAATCCTCCTGGAAATGTAAGGACACTACTTTCTGCACTTCCTCTGTAATCCCTCCTGGAAATGTAAGATCTTTACTTTATGCACTTTCTCTGTAATCCCTCCTGGAAATGTAAGGACTCTACTTTCTGCACTTCCTCTTTAATTCCCCCTGGAAAGGAAAGAACTTTACTTTATGCACTTCCTCTGTAAATCCTCCTGGAAATGTAAGAATTTTACTTTATGCACTTCCTCTGTAAATCCTCCTGGAAATGTAAGAACTCTACTTTGTGCACATCCCCTGTAATCCCTCCTGGAAATGTAAGGACTCTACTTTCTGCACTTCCTCTTTAATTCCCCCTGGAAATGTAAGAACTTTACTTTATGCACTTCATCTGTAAATCCTCCTGGAAATGTAAGGACTCTACTTTGTGCACTTCCTCTGTAATCCCTCCTGGAAATGTAAGGACTCTACTTTCTGCACTTCCTCTTTAATTTCCCCCGGAAATGTAAGAACTTTACTTGATGCACTTCCTCTGTAATCCCTCTTGGAAATGTAAGAATTTTACTTTATGCACTTCCTGTGTAATCTCTCCTGGAAATGTAAGAATTTTACTTTGTGCAGTTCCTCTGTAAATCCTCCTGGAAATGTAAGAATTTTACTTTATGCACTTCCTCTGTAAATCCTCCTGGAAATGTAAGAACTCTACTTTGTGCACATCCCCTGTAATCCCTCCTGGAAATGTAAGAACTCCACTTTCTGCACTTCCTCTGTAAATCCTCCTGGAAATGTAAGAATTTTACTTTATGCACTTCCTCTGTAATCCCTCCTGGAAATGCAAGAACTTTACTTTATGCACTTCCTCTGTAAATCCTCCTGGAAATGTAGGAACTTTACTTTATGCACTTCCTCTGTAATCTCTCCTGGAAATGTAAGAACTTTACTTCATGCACTTCCTCTGTAATCCCTCCTGGAAATGTAAGAACTTTACTTTATGCACTTCCTCTGTAAACCCTCCTGGAAATGTAAGAACTCTACTTTCTGCACTTCCTTTGTAATCCCTCCTGGAAATGTAAGAAATCTACTTTATGCACTTCCTCTTTAATTCCACCTGGAAGTGTAAGAACTTTACTTTATGCACTTCCTCTGTAAATCCTCCTGGAAATGTAAGAACCTTACTTTGTGCACTTCCTCTGTAATCCCTCCTGGAAATGTAAGAACTTTACTTTATGCACTTCCTTTGTAATCCCTCCTGGAAATGTAAGGACTCTACTTTCTGCACTTCCTCTGTAAATCCTCCTGGAAATGTAAGAACTTTACTTTCTGCACTTCCTCTGTAATCCCTCCTGGAAATGTAAGAACTTTACTTTATGCACTTCCTCTGTAATCCCTCCTGGAAATGTAAGAACTCTACTTTGCGCATTTCCTCTATAATTCCTCCTGGAAATGTAAGAATTTTACTTTATTCACTTCCTCTGTAAGTCCTCCTGGAAATGTAAGAACTCTACTTTGTGCACATCCCCTGTAATCCCTCCTGGAAATGTAAGGACTCTACTTTCTGCACTTCCTCTTTAATTCCCCCTGGAAATGTAAGAACTTTACTTTATGCACTTCCTCTGTAAATCCTCCTGGAAATGTAAGGACTCTACTTTGTGCACTTCCTCTGTAATCCCTCCTGGAAATGTAAGGACTCTACTTTCTGCACTTCCTCTTTAATTTCCCCCGGAAATGTAAGATCTTTACTTGATGCACTTCCTCTGTAATCCCTCTTGGAAATGTAAGAATTTTACTTTATGCACTTCCTGTGTAATCCCTCCTGGAAATGTAAGAATTTTACTTTGTGCACTTCCTCTGTAAATCCTCCTGGAAATGTAAGAATTTTACTTTATGCACTTCCTCTGTAAATCCTCCTGGAAATGTAAGAACTCTACTTTGTGCACATCCCCTGTAATCCCTCCTGGAAATGTAAGAACTCCACTTTCTGCACTTCCTCTGTAATCCCTCCTGGAAATGTAAGAACTCCACTTTCTGCACTTCCTCTGTAAATCCTCCTGGAAATGTAAGAATTTTTCTTTATGCACTTCCTGTGTAAACCCTCCTGGAAATGTAAGAACTCTACTTTCTGCACTTCCTCTTTAATTCCACCTGGAAGTGTAAGAACTTTACTTTATGCACTTCCTCTGTAAATCCTCCTGGAAATGTAAGAACTTTACTTTGTGCACTTCCTCTGTAATCCCTCCTGGAAATGTAAGAACTTTACTTTATGCACTTCCTCTGTAATCCCTCCTGGAAATGTAAGGACTCTACTTTCTGCACTTCCTCTTTAATTCCCCCTGGAAATGTAAGAATTTTACTTTATGCACTTCCTCTGTAATCCCTCCTTTAAATGTAAGGACTCTACTTTCTGCACTTCCTCTTTAATTCCCCCTGGAAATGTAAGAACTTTACTTTATGCACTTTCACTGTAAATCCTCTTGGAAATGTAAGGACTCTACTTCGTGCACTTCCTCTGTAATCCCTCCTGGAAATGTAAGAACTTTACTTTATGCACTTCCTCTGTAATCCCTCCTGGAAATGTAAGGACTCTACTTTCTGCACTTCCTCTTTAATTCCCCCTGGAAATGTAAGAACTTTACTTTATGCATTTCCTCTGTAATCCCTCCTGGAAATGTAAGAACTCTACTTTGTGCATTTCCTCTATAATTTCTCCTGGAAATGTAAGAATTTTACTTCATGCACTTCCTCTGTAATCCCTCCTGTAAATGTAAGAACTCTACTTTCTGCACTTCCTCTTTAATGCCTCCTGAAAATGTAAGGACTAGTGTTGAGCATTCCGATACTGAAATATCGGGTATCGACCGATATTCGCGGTATCGGAATTCCGTTACTGAGTTCCGATACTTTTACAATATCGTATACCGGATTCGGAAGTTCCCATAATGCAATGAGCCAGTTTCATTTTATTCAGCCAATGAGGATCCTAAGAAGTGTGGGCACATCCTGTTAGGCATGTAGGCATGTTAACTAATGGCATGGCTGTGATTGGCTGCTGAAATGATGTCATGATGCACTATAAAAGCCGCCGCCGCCATTTTGAGCTCACTCTGCTGTGAATTCAGTTAGGGATAGGACGCTGTTGTTCTGAGGGACAGTTTTTGCTACCTATTAGCTCTATTCTGCTTTTCCCAAGCTACTTTATAACAGCTCTCTGTGCTGTTCACCGCTGTCTGCAAGGTCTCTGTGTGTGAGTGCAGCTCACGCTGTAGTGTGTGCTTCAGCCACGTCTGGTTATAATGCACTCAGTGTGTGTCACTGCCTCATACATTGTCCTTTTTTGCTAATTGATCATTTTTCCTGATTTCTCCTATTAGTGTGGTGGTTTCATCCGTATTCAGCTAAATTGGTTCCAAACACACTATATAGGAGTAGATAGAGGAGCCTTTCTGCAGCATTGGGCCCTGCAGCCCCAGCCAGATTAGTATTAGCCTATTTTTTGTAGCCTCATCTATTGCATTGTAGGTTACCTTCCTACATTGTAATAGCTACAAAAAATTTGTGATACTATCGTTATTACATCTTTGGGCACATCCAGTGTCTTTTTGTGACAAAAAAAAAATAAATAAAGTTCACCAAACACTCCACTTTACAGTTGTGTAGGCCACATTAGCTCATATTAAAGTCTAGTCCACACTTTATAAAATTAGTGTTTCTTATACCTGTTAGCAGCTGTTCAGGAATAAGCACACTAAGCCCTTAGTACTTTTCTGCCTATCTTTATCAGTCTACCAAGATGAAGAAGGCAGGGAGTAAGGCATGTGGTCGTGGGCGTGGGCGTGGAGTTTCTGCAGGGAGAGGACGTGAGGATTCTGTGCCTGCAGGGAGAGGACGTGGGGATTCTGTGCCTGCTGCGGGCACCTGTGACTCAGCATCCCCCAGTTTTACCAGGGAACAGTCCTTTATGCGCAGCTTTGTAGGAGCTAGCCATACCCCACTGCTGCGGAAGGACCAAATTTAAGCCGTTGTCGGATGGATGGCAGCTAATGCATCGACTTCAATTAGTTACAGATCCTCTCAGGTCCTGAGCACCGAAGAGCACCCATCTGTCTCTACACCACCTGCCAAATTGCCCAGGCAGTCAGAAAGCCCTGGACAGGAGCCATCTCTACTTCTGTTCTCTGAATCTCTTGGCTTGGAAAGAGGGGGCCAGCCAAGCAGAATTCTAGAATTAGAAGAAGAGGTAGTATGAAGCTTTGTCTCTCTGAATCTGAAGAGGCGGGTGGGCCAGTGCCTATGATCAGCACACCTCAGTACGCATTTGATGATGAGACTCAGGTGCTACTTTCTGGTGCGTACTGTACTGTCGAGACTACCCAGGAGAAGCAGTTGTTTGAAGAGGGTGGTGTAGATGATGAGGTCCTTGACCCATCATGGCGTGAGGGACAGGAAGGTGGTGGGAGCAGCTCTGAGGAAGAGATTCCCCTAACGACCCAAAAAGGAGGGAGAGAGAAGGGGCAGACTAGGTTGCCTGTAGCCTCCACTTCGGCACCCATTAGGAGCATGCCTCTTCCAAAATCCAAAATGGGCGCTCCCAAGACTTGCAGTGCCTGGTCCTTTTTTGACACAGTTGCAGATGACATTTGCTTTGTCAAATGCAAGCTGTGTAATCAGAAGGTGAAAAGAGGGAAAAGTGTCAGCAACCTCAATACCACAAATATGTGGAAACATGTGCGGACCAAGCACGTGGTGGAGTTACAAAAACACACTGAAGACCTAGGCCAACCTACAGCGCCACCTACCACCTCTTCAGCTCGTGTTGTAGCCTCTTCCTCCAGCTCACACACAGCTGGTTCGGCTTCCTCACAGGATCGCCATGGAAGAATCTCTGGCACTGTTGTACAGAGACACAGTGTAATTCCACCCACAGCACCACTTTCCCTGTCATCCTCACACTCCCAGGCCAGTCTACAGCCATCGTTAGCACAGGCATGGGAGAAAAGGAGCCCATGCTCGGCAAACCACCCCCGAGCACAGGCACTGAATGCTGGCATTGCTAAACTACTGGCCCTTGAAATGCTATCATTCAGGCTGGTGGAGACTGACACCTTCCATAACTTTATGGTATTGGCAGTCCCACAATACAACGTGCCCAGCCGCTTTTATTTCAGCAGGCAAGCCGTCCCTGCCCTGCAACAGCATGTGGAGGGAAAAATTAAACATGCGTTACAAAACGCCGTCAGTAGCAAGGTCCACCTGACCACCGATGCGTGGACCAGTAAGCATGGACAGGGACGATACCTTTCCCTCACTGCCCATTGGGTAAATGTTGTGGAGCCGGGTACAGATCTTGAGAGTGGCGCTGTACGTGTTCTGCCAACTCCAAGGATTGCAGGAATCCAGTCTGTACACATTGACTCCTCCTCATACTCCAGTTCCTCTGAATCAGCGCTGCTGGAGCCGTCACGGTCTACCTCCACATCGACCCGTGAACGGTTACCTGTTATGGTGACCAATATGAGCACAGCCGTGGCCAAACGTCAACAGGCCGTATTAAAGTTAATTTCTTTGGGGAATCGAAGCCACACAGCGCAGGAGCTCTGGAATGCCATCAAGCAGCAGAGCGACGTGTGGTTTGTGCCAGCGAATCTCCAGCCAGGCATGGTAGTGTGTGACAATGGCCGAAATCTGGTGGCAGCTCTGGGCCTAGGCAAGCTCACTCACATCCCATGTCTGGCACATGTGCTCAACTTGGTCGTGCAGAGTTTTTTGAGGGACTATCCGGATCTTGATGCACTGCTTCACAAGGTCCGCATAGAGTGCGCTCACTTGCAGTGTTCCAGCAATGCAAGATCGCGCATTGCAACTCTGCAGCGCCGATTATGTCTTCCGGAACATCGCATCATATGTGACCTACCCACCAGGTGGAATTCAACGTTACATATGTTGGAGAGGTTGTGTGACCAGCAGGCAGCAGTAATGGAGTACCAGCAGCAGCAGGCGCAAACAAGTCGCAGTGCACGCCGTTCACACTTCACCACCACTGAGTGGGCCTCTATGAAGGACATTTGCCACGTTTTTCGTGCCTTCGATCATTCCACGCGGATGGCGAGTGCAGATGATGCACTAGTCAGCATGACTATCCCCCTTATCAGCCAGCTTGAAAAAACACTGCAAGCACTAAGGGACGAGGTTTTGGAAGAGGTGGAGGATGAGGAGTCACAAATGCCATCTGCTTCTCTACAGTCTGCACAACGTGGTTCCTCACAAAGGCCTAGGCAGGGGACACTTTGTGAGGAGGATGAGGAGGAGTCAGTGGAGGAGGAAGACATCTGTCCAGAGGAGGGAAGTACACAATGCTCTAGTAGTTAGTATCTAGAGCGAGGGTGGGGTGATGCAGAGCAGGCAGAGATCACGCCTCAAGCAGGGGACAGCGTTTCTTGGCCAGTTGGCAGTCTGCAGCACATGGTGGATTTCATGCTGCAGTGCCTGAGAAACGACCGCCGCATCGCCCACATTCTCAACACGGCTGATTATTGTGTGTCCACCCTCCTAGATCCTTGCTACCGGGACAACTTACAAAGCCTCATAACACCGTTGAACCGGGAGCGTAAA
This sequence comes from Phyllobates terribilis, assembly GCF_046119375.1. Classification (NCBI taxonomy): domain Eukaryota; kingdom Metazoa; phylum Chordata; class Amphibia; order Anura; family Dendrobatidae; genus Phyllobates; species Phyllobates terribilis. The sequence goes on along the minus strand of NW_027362940.1, from coordinate 395,588 downwards.
ATGCGGGAGTACCAAGACGCACTGGTGCATTCCATCATGTTCTCCATTCCAACCGAGAGCAGTGCTGCTAGTGCTTTACAAAGCAGCTCAGTGCGTCGAGGCAGTGGATGAAGCTCTGCACAAAGAGGGAGCAGAAGCAGCGCCTCAGCACAAGGCAAGACCAGTATGGCCCAAATGTGGCAAAGTTTTGTGTCCCCGCCGCCACAAATGTCTACACCATCACAGACGGCTCCAGTCAGCAGGAGGCAACGTTTCCGTCAGATGGTGACAGACTACATGTCTTGCCCTCTCAGTGTACTCCCAGACGGCTCTTCCCCCTTCAAGTTTTGGGTCTGTAAGCTGGATACATAGCTAGAGCTTAGCCAGTATGCATTGGAGGTGCTAGCTTGCCCTGCTGCTAGTGTATTATCGGAACACGTCTTTAGTGCCTCAGGTGGTGTACTAATGACTCGCCCCCTGGGTCGTGGGGCACTCGGATCCGGGCAATAGGGAAACGATGGGGGTAGTGGTGGCACCACGGTTCCGTGGCTCAGGGTGGTCAGACCGGTGGTAGTCTGCTATGCGCTGTTGGTATGTCCTACTACGCCACCCTTGGATTGCGGTCAGTGCGAACCGCCGCTGCCAGGCAGACCGCTGGGGCTGATGATGTATGCAGCTGGGGTAGTGTGACTCCCCACTGGAAGAGTGCGGCCCCAGGGCAGTATAATGGAGGATGGGGGTGATGGTGTAGGGCGTCCCAGTACCGTTAGTGCTGGAGGAGCAAGGAGCACACAGACAACAGGTTGCAGTCCAGGGTCTTTACTAGAACAGGTGAACTGACCCACAAACAGTCCCGGCTAAGAGGGGACCTGGATGTCTGAGAGCAAATGGGAAGTTGGCCCTGGTCAGGGTGAGGGTGTAGGCCTACCGTGCTCTCTGCGCTCCTTCTGGCTATCTCCTCCTTATAGGGTAACAGCCCACGTTCCCGAGCTCACCGTGTCCTCTCGCCCGTATGGTTTGCAACGTGGGTCCCTTTCTACTCTCGGCCTGGTACGGCTTTGCTGGTCCCTTCTGCTGTGGCGGAGCCTCCGGGCTTCTTAGGCCAAGGAACATACAGTCCCCCGCGGAATGGTTATCTGCTGCAGGATGTGGAATCCTCACAGCCTCAGACACCAAAGTCTGGTAAATTTGGTTCTTTGTCTGCCAGGACAGGCGTACTTCACCTCTTGTCCCTGGCTTGTGGCTCTCCTACTGCCACACGTCCTCTTAGGGTGCAACACAACTGTTTCTCTCTGCTCTGGGACACCTCTCAGTCCTGAGACAGGTCGTCCAGTTCTCCCTAACCCTGCCCCCAGTTCCAGCTTTTATAGGGGCAGCCTGCTCCCCCTACTGGCCTGAGACAGGAGGTATTGCATGCTAATGTTCCCCTGACTAGAGAACCTCCCCCTTGCTCTCAGACACAGCTTTATTATATTTGTGGCATCCAGGCCAGGGTGACACATTCCCCCCTAGTAGAATTTAGTACTCCGGGACTAAACAGTAAACAAAGATAATATACATGACTATAAAACATTAGTAGACAAACGACGCACAGGTTGACTTCTTAAGGTCACAGTGTGGTCTGTGACCGGGTGTCCATATCACCAACACAACGGGGAGCCTTAACCAGGTGGGGGTCTGCCCTAGGCACAAGTCCTTTACAGTCTTAGTTCATTCCTTGGTCAGGCTCCGTACGCAGTCCATACAAAGTCCCGGTTATTAAAAGTCCATGACCTTTGAGTCCGTACGGTAACTGCAAGAAACTGAAATACACTATTAATAATCATGCAGGTAACTTGGCAAACATTTCAACATTTGGCAACAGGGTTATTTACAGTTCTAGTGCATCCTATATTCTCCAGCGAGCGGGTATCTGCCCCTTTGTGCTCCTGGTTGACCTGCTTAACCCACTGTCTGGTGGTGGACCGACCTGGCTTTCCCCACTAGCGTTAGGGGTACAGCTACCAGCTGGGTGTACAGGTAGGGCAGGCAGCTGTCTGCGGGTCCTTTGGCTCACCGCAGGCATGGCAGGCTCACTGTCAGCAGAGGGTTGACTCTCCTGGGCTGCAGGTACAGGCTCTTCTGCCTCTGGAACTGCTTGCTCCTCTTCACCTTCCAGCTCTGGTGTAGGTTGTTGCTGAGCCGGTTGCATGAAATGCAGGACAGGTACCACTATGGCATCGTTTATTCGAGTCCAGGACTGAGGGAACTCTCCAAGAACGGTGCTGATCATTTCTTCCTTGTCCTCTGCGGGTTCAAGGTCACTTTGATCCTTTTCTGCACTACGGAGTTGCTCGGGGCACCTTTTTAGGTGGTCTCTGGAGACGGTACTAGTAGTTTCTCCTCCATCCTTGGTGATCACGCACACCTTCGGGTTGTCGTGATCAGACTGCAGTACGGTGTAGGGTTCCCTTTCCCACTGGTCGTCCAACTTATGTAGCCTTCTCTTTCGCTTCAGGAGCTGCTCACCAGGGGACCAGCAGGGGCGTGTTGGTTGAAGAGTTTTTCTTGCCTCTCTCTCACCTGGGCCAGGCTCTTCTCCACACTCTCCTGTACCTTCTTGTACTGCAGTTGCCTTTCCTTATCCCACTCCGCATCCGGGGAGGTGTCCTCAGATGTTAGGACTCCCATCTCCAGGTCTACGGGCAGCTTACCTGGTCTGGATCGCATCAGGTAAGCCGGGGTGCAGTTTGTAGCATTCACCGGGATATGGTTGTATAAGTCTATCAGGTCCGACAGTTTTTCTGGCCACAGGCTGCGTTCCTCCAGGGGCAACGTCTTCAGGAGATCAATGACTATATTGTTCATTTTCTCACACATCCCGTTGGTTTGTGGGTGGTAAGGCGTTGTCCGAATCTTCTTACAGCCATAGAGGTTGCAGAACTCTTGGAAGATTTCGGCCTCGAACGCTGGACCCTGGTCTGTCAGGACCTGTTCCAGATACCCGTGTGGACGGCAGAAGTATTGTTGGAAGGCTCTGGCCGCCGTTTGGGCTGTCAAGTCTTTCACCGGGACCACCACTAGAAAACGGGAATAGTGGTCCACGATTGTCAGGGCGTAGATGTATCCTGACCGGCTTGGAGCCAATTTGACGTGGTCCAGAGCTACCAGCTCAAGAGGCTGCTGGGTGACGATGGGCTTCAAGTGTGTCTTCTGGCTGGTGCTGTCTTTTCTCCTTAAGTTACAAGGGCCACAGTCCCTGCACCACTTCTCTACAGCCCCTCTCATGCCGACCCAAAAGAACCGTCCTCTTAGCAGGAACTCCAGTTTCTTCCAACTGAAGTGCCCCGCTCTGTCATGGTAAGCCCCCAGGACCATAGCTGCATCCCGCCTTGGGACCACGACTTGCCAGGTCAGCTCGTGTGTCCGGTGGTTGACAAGTCTTCTGCACAGCTTGCCTTTGTAGAGGAACAGCTTGCTCTTCTCTTTCCATAGCTGCTTGGCTTCCTCTGGAGCATCCGGATCTAAGCGGGCATCTTCCTGGGTCAGCAGATCTTTCACCAGGCGGATTGCAGGGTCACTATCTTGGGTCTCGGCCCAGCTGTGGTGAGGTAGGGGATTGATCATAACGGTTGTTAAATCTTCCTCCTTCACGCGGTGAGAGTATTGAGCGGCTCCATACCGGTGAAACGCGGGGAGTTCTACCTCCTCCAGCTCTTCTGGGTCTTCGTCACCTTCAGGTAAGTGAGGCATTCTCGATAGGGCATCAGCGTTGGCATTGGTTTTGCCTGCCCGCTACTTGATCACGAAGTTATAATTGGAGAGTCGCGCCAGCCACCGCTGTTCCAGGGCACCCAGCCTTGCATTGTCCAGGTGTGTCAACGGGTTGTTGTCCGTGTACACGGTGAACTTTGCGGAGGCCAGGTAATGCTTGAAGCATTCCGTCACGGCCCACACCACCGCCAAGAATTCTAGCTTGAAGGAGCTGTAATTCTCCGGGTTCCTCTCGGTGGGCCTCAGCTTCCGGCTGGCGTACGCGAACACCCGTTCTCTGCCCTGTTGATTTTGGGACAGTACGGCTCCCAGTCCCACATTACTGGCGTCCGTGTGGAGAATAAAAGGCTGGCCATAATCAGGGTAGGCCAGGATCTCATCTCCTGTGAGGGCCATCTTCACCTGGCGGAAGGACTCCTCTTCCGGTTTATCCCACTTGAAGGGTGGCTTTTGACTTCTGGACTTAGACTGTCCGATCAGGATGTCCTGCATAGGAGTTGCCATCTTAGTGAACCTGGGGATGAACCTTCGGTAGTAGCCTACCAACCCGAGAAACTGTCTCACCTCTTTGATGTTCGAGGGGCTTGGCCAGCTCTTGATTGCCGTGACCTTGTCAGGGTCGGGGGCTACTCCTTCCGCGCTTACCACGTGCCCTAGGTACTGGACCTTTGGTTTCAGCAGGTGACACTTCGATGGTTTCACCTTCAGGCCATAGCCTGCCAGGGCTTCGAACACCTCAGCCAGGTGTTTGAGATGGTCCTCGTAGGTCTTCGAATAGACGATCACGTCGTCCAGGTAAAGGAGGACCGTCTCGAAGTTTAGGTGCCCTAGACAGCATTCCATCAGCCTCTGGAAGGTCCCTGGTGCATTGCAGAGCCCGAAAGGCATGCAGTTGAATTCGCTCAGTCCCATCGGGGTGGTGAAGGCGGTCTTCTCCTTGTCAGCCTCTGCCACAGGAACCTGCCAGTACCCGCTAGTAAGGTCCAAAGTAGAAAAGAAGTTAGCTGATTTTAGTGCGGCTAAAGACTCTTCTATTCTAGGCAGCGGATATGCGTCTTTGTGGGTGATATGGTTGATTTGTCTATAGTCTACGCACATTCTCATGGTGCCGTCTTTCTTTTTCACCAGAACCAAGGGGGCTGCCCAGGGGCTACAGCTATCTCGAATGACCCCAGCTTCTTTCATTTCTCTTAGCATGCCCTTTGCGTTCTGATAATGTGCAGGGGGTACAGGTCTGTGTCTCTCTTTTATTGGTGGGTGGCTCCCTGTGGGGATGTGGTGTTCTATCCCTTTTACTCTGCCAAAGTCTAGTGGGTGCTTACTAAAGACTCTCTCGTACTCCTGTACCACCCGGTAGACTCCTTGTTTTTGGTGCAGGGGAGTGGAGTCAGCACCCACGTGGAGTTTCTGGCACCAGTCCTCCTTTTGTTTCTGGGAGCCACTACCCTCCGCCTGTGGAGATGGAGGCAAGGGTTCCACGGCCCTGATAGCTTTGTGTTCGACAACAAACAGTTTGGCGAGTTTAGCGTACCTGGGTAAGTGTACCTCCCTCTCCCCAATGTTGAGGATGCGGACGGGCACCCTCCCATGACGGACATCAACCACCCCCCGGGCTGTCAAAATGGTTGGCCTGCTGTCTGAGTACACGGGTTCTACCATGGCTTGGTAGTCTCTACCTCTCAACCCGATTGCAGTCCGACACCAGATCATCATTTCACTTTTGGGAGGCATGGAGATGGGGAATGGGTCACTCAGTCTTACGCTACCGATCTCAACACCAGACAGTTCTACCTGCTGCCGTCTCATCAGGGCTTTTATCTCCTTGTTGAGGACTCTCTGTTGGCTGGAACTAGCATTCACCGCCACCTGTTGTAGAATTACAATTACCTCTGAAAGACAATTTTCAATCACGTTAGTACCCACAGTTATTTTAGGGTGACTTTCACGATGGTCAATGTCCACAATAATTACTCCCTGTGTCGGTAGTTCAACTTTACCAATTTTAATGGTCATCTCCTTGAACCCCATCTGCGGCACGGGTAAGCCATTACTGGCGATGATGCTCAAGTTACTGTCTGGATACCGCGTTATATCAGCATCAGTCCAATACTGCTTAAAAAGTACATAAGGGATAGTGGTTACTTGCGACCCGGTATCCAGCAAGGCGCTCATGGGGATACCGTCCAGCACCACGGGTAAAACCGGGCACCCCCCAACATACTTATCACGCCAATTATAAGGGCCTGGTGATCTTATGCCTGGGGGTTGGCCCTCTGCCCCAGGTTGGACCCGTTTAAATTACAGTACCTGGAAATGTGTCCGGGCTGCAGGGCCGGCTCCAGGTTTTGCTGGGCCCCGGGCGAAAGAGTCTCAGTGGGCCCCTTTAACACATACCACGATTCATGATGCAGAGATACGGCGGAGAAATATATATATATATATATATATATATATATATATATATATATATATATAGTACAATGCAAAGATTTCACTTCTTACATTACATGAGTGATATCTATTGTAAATTCCACAATAGCTCAGAAACCGGTGAATCGCTCTACACAGAATAGTGGCCCCCATATAAGGCTCCATACGGAATACTGGCCCCCATATAAAGCCCCATACGGAATACTGGCCCCCATATAAGGCCCCATAAGGAATACTGGCCCCCATATAAGGCCCCATAAGGAATACTGGCCTCCATATAAGGCCCCATACGGAATACTGGCCCCCATATAAGGCTCCATGCGGAATACTGACCCCCATATAAGGTTCCATGCGGAATACTGACCCCATATAAGGCTCCATGCGGAATACTGGCCCCCATATAAGGCTCCATACGGAATACTGGCCCCCATATAAGGCTCCATACGGAATACTGGCCCCCACATAAGGCCCCATACGGAATACTGGCCCCCATATAAGGCTCCATATGGAATACTGGCCCCCATATAAGGCTCCATACGGAATACTGGCCCCCATATAAGGCTCCATACGGAATACTGGCCCCCATATAAGGCTCCATACAGAATACTGGCCCCCATATAAGGCCCCATAAGGAATACTGGCCCCCATATAAGGCCCCATAAGGAATACTGGCCCCCATATAAGGCTCCATGCGGAATACTGACCCCCATATAAGGCTCCATGCGGAATACTGACCCCATATAAGGCTCCATGCGGAATACTGGCCCCCATATAAGGCTCCATACGGAATACTGGCCCCCATATAAGGCCCCATACGGAATACTGGCCCCCATATAAGGCCCCATACGGAATACTGGCCCCCATATAAGGCTCCATATGGAATACTGGCCCCCATATAAGGCTCCATACGGAATACTGGCCCCCATATAAGGCTCCATACGGAATACTGGCCCCCATATAAGGCTCCATACGGAATACTGGCCCCCATATAAGGCTCCATACGGAATACTGGCCCCCATACGGAATACTGGCCCCCATATAAGGCTCCATACGGAATACTGGCCTCCATATAAGGCTCCATACGGAATACTGCCCTCCATATAAGGCTCCATACGGAATACTGGCCCCCATATAAGGCTCCATACGGAATACTGGCCCCCATATAACGCTCCATACAGGATACTGGTCCCCTTATAAAGCTCCATACAGGATACTGGCCCCCATATAACGCTCCATACAGGATACTGGTCCCCTTATAAAACTCCATACAGGACACTGGCCCCCATATAACGCTCCATACAGGATACCGGTCCCCTTATAACGCTCCATACAGGATACTGGCCCCCATATAATGCTGCATGCAGGCTGTTACCCCCCACATAATGCCCCATACAGGCTGTCCCCCCCTTATAATGCTCCATGCAGGCTGTTACCCCCCACATAATGCCCCATACAGGCTGCCCCCCCCTTATAATGCTCCATGCAGGCTGTTACCCCCCACATAATGCCCCATACAGGCTGTCACCCCTCCTCTTTATAATGCCCCATGCAGGATGTCCCCCCCCTCTTTATAATGCCCCATGCAGGCTGTTCCCCACCTTATAATGCCCCATGCAGGCTGTCACCCCTCCTCTTTATAATGCCCCATGCAGGATGTCCCCCCCTCTCTTTATAATGCCCCATGCCTCCATACATTAAAAAAAAAAAATCAATTACTCACCTCCCTTCTCCTCACCTGCTACCTGCTGCCTGCTGCCCGCTGCCCGCTGCCCGCTGCTCGGGTCCGAACTCCAGCGTTGTCGGCGTCTTCCCGCTCAGCGCTCCCTGTGACGGCTCAGGGAAAGGCGCGGTGTAAAGGCGTCACCGCGCCCTCTGACCTGAGACGTCACAGGGAGCGCAGAGCAGGAAGACAGCTGATCTGCGGAGGCACGGGGAGAGGTAAGTATCCAGCTGCCGGGGCCCTGAGCAAGCGGCGGAGAAGGGCGGGCGCTGACACCGCTCTCCTCCGCCCATAGCCCAGCGGGGTGCGCGACCGCCAGTGGGCCCCTCTGCCTGCTCAGGGCCCCGGCATTTTCCCGGGTGCGCCGGGTGCTGACGCCGGCCCTGCCGGGCTGGTTGCATCGACGGCAAATGGGCTGTCCATCCTCTGCGTAGCGGTCTGTGGGCCTCCCTCGGAACGACGGGATCCTCCTCTGTCGACACCACGGAACATCCTCCGGACTTGAAGCCAGCTCGATGGGTCTTGACGGGTCCACTTGTAACGCCTGGACGGTCCTGGTCAATGCCGCGACGCTCCTGGTCAGCTCCTCGACTTGGTGGTGTAGATCTTTCTACGGGGCTTGGTTCAGGGCCTGTGCATCAGCCCCCACGGAGTCTTTTTCTCCCATGCCTGTGCTAACGATGGCTGTAGACTGGCCTGGGAATGTGAGGATGACAGGGAAAGTGGTGCTGTGGGTGGAATTACACTGTGTCTCTATACAACAGTGCCAGAGATTCTTCCATGGCGATCCTGTGAGGAAGCCGAACCAGCTGTGTGTGAGCTGGAGGAAGAGCCTACAACACGAGCTGAAGAGGTGGTAGGTGGCGCTGTAGGTTGGCCTAGGTCTTCAGTGTGTTTTTGTAACTCCACCACATGCTTGGTCCGCACATGTTTCCACATATTTGTGGTATTGAGGTTGCTGACACTTTTCCCTCTTTTCACCTTCTGATTACACAGCTTGCATTTGACAAAGCAAATGTCATCTGCAACTGTGTCAAAAAAGGACCAGGCACTGCAAGTCTTGGGAGCGCCCGCTTTGGATTTTGGAAGAGCCATGCTCCTAATGGGTGCCGGAGTGGAGGCTACAGGCAACCAAGTCTGCCCCCTCCCTCTCCCTCCTTTTTGGGCCGTTCGGGGAATCTCTTCCTCAGAGCTGCTCCCACCACCTTCCTGTCCCTCACGCCATGATGGGTCAAGGACCTCATCATCTACACCACCCTCTTCAAACAACTGCTTCTCCTGGGTAGTCTCGACAGTACAGTACGTACCAGAAAGTGGCACCTGAGTCTCATCATCAGATGCATACTGAGGTGTGCTGCTGACCATAGGCACTGGCCCACCCGCCTCTTCAGATTCAGAGAGACAAAACGGTTGCGCATCACTGCATACTACCTCTTCTTCAAATTCTAGAATTCTCCTTGGCTGGCCCCCTCTTTCCAAGCCAAGAGATTCAGAGAACAGAAGTAGAGATGGCTCCTGTCCAGGGCTCTCTGCCTGCTTGAAAAAACACTGCAAGCACTAAGGGAGGAGGTTTTGGAAGTGGTGGAGGATGAGGAGTCACAAATGCCATCTGCTTCTGTACAGTCTGCACAACGTGGTTCCTCACAAAGCCCTAGGCAGGGGACACTTTGTGAGGAGGATGAGGAGGAGTCAATGGAGGAGGAAGACATCTGTCCAGAGGAGGGAGGTACACAGTGCTCTACTAGTCAGTATCTAGAGCGAGGGTGGGGTGAAGCAGAGCAGGCAGAGATCACGCCTCAAGCAGGGGACAGCGTTTCTTGTCCAGTTGGAAGTCTGCAGCACATGGTTGATTTCATGCTGCAGTGCCTGAGAAACGACCGCCGCATCGCCCACATTCTCAACACGGCTGATTATTGGGTGTCCACCCTCCTAGATACTCGCTACCGGGACAACTTACAAAGCCTCATAACACCGTTGAACCGGGAGCGTAAAATGCGGGAGTACCAAGACGCACTGGTGCATTCCATCATGTTCTCCATTCCAACCGAGAGCAGTGCTGCTAGTGCTTTACAAAGCAGCTCAGTGCGTCGAGGCAGTGGAGGAAGCTCTGCACAAAGAGGGAGCAGAAGCAGCGCCTCAGCACAAGGCAAGACCAGTATGGCCCAAATGTGGCAAAGTTTTGTGTCCCTGCCGCCACAAATGTCTACACCATCAGAGACGGCTCCAGTCAGCAGGAGGCAACGTTTCCGTCAGATGGTGACAGACTACATGTCTTGCCCTCTCAGTGTACTCCCAGACGGCTCTTCCCCCTTCAAGTTTTGGGTCTCTAAGCTGGATACATGGCCAGAGCTTAGCCAGTACGCATTGGAGGTGCTAGCTTGCCCTGCTGCTAGTGTATTATCGGAACACGTCTTTAGTGCCGCAGGTGGTGTACTTATAGACCGTCGTATGCTACTATCCTCCGATAACGTTGACCGGCTTACTTTTCTGAAAATGAACAAGGCCTGGATCTCGCAGGAATTTGCCAGTCCTCTTCCAGAATAAATAATTGGTTGGCAACAGTATCCAGGTCTCCTGTTGTGTTCATGTTTCTACCACCTGAACTGTAATCCCTGAGCTCCAACACCGCCAGTTGCTGCTCAGAAGTGCCGTCTGCACAGTCAATGCTTGCTGCCGTGTTATTGGGGTTAAGTAACGTCAGTTGATCCCCAGCTGTGTGTCCGGCAAATTCTCCTGCTCTGTCCACATCCACTGTACTACAGATTTAAAACTTGCACCAATTACACCTCTGGCTCCTCTGTTTTTAGTATTTACCCTGGGCTCCAACACCGCTAGTTGCTGCTCAGAAGTGCGGTCTGCACAGTCAACGCTTGCTCCAGTGTTATTGGGGTTCAGTAACGTCAGCTGATCCCCAGCTGTGTGTGCGGCAAATTCTCCTGCTCTGTCCACATCCACTGTACTACAGATTTAAAACTTGATCCAATTACACCTCTGGCTCCTCTGCTTTTAGTATTTACCCTGGGCTCCAACACCGCTAGTTGCTGCTCAGAAGTGCCGTCTGCACAGTCAACGCTTGCTCCAGTGTTATTGGGGTTCAGTAACGTCAGCTGATCCCCAGCTGTGTGTCCGGCAAATTCTCCTGCTCTGTCCACATCCACTGTACTACTGATTTAAAACTTGCTCCAATTACACCTCTGGCTCCTCTGTTTTCAGTATTATCCCTGAGCTCCAACACCGCCAGTTGGCACTCAGAAGTGCTGTCTGCACAGTCAACACTTGCTGCAGTGTTATTGGGGTTCAGTAACGTCAGCTGTTCCCCAGCTGTGCGGACGGCAATTTCTCCTGCTCTGTCCACATTCACACTACTACAGATTTTAAAGTTGCTCCAATTACACCTCTGGCTCCTCTGTTTTCAGTATTATCCCTGAGCTCCAACACCGCCAGTTGGCGCTTGGAAGTGCTGTCTGCACAGTCAACACTTGCTGCCGTGTTATTGGGGTTCAGTAACATCAGCTGTTCCCCTGCTGTGCGGACGGCAATTTCTCCTGCTCTGTCCTCATTCACACTACTACAGATTTTAAAGTTGCTCCAATTACACCTCTGGCTCCTCTGTTTTCAGCATTATCCCTGAGCTCCAACACCGCCAGTTGGTGCTCGGAAGTGCTGTCTGCACAGTTAACACTTGCTGCCGTGTTATTGGGGTTCAGTAACGTCAGTTGTTCCCCTGCTGTGCGGACGGCAATTTCTCCTGCTCTGTCCTCATTCACACTACTACAGATTTTAAAGTTGCTCCAATTACACCTCTGGCTCCTCTGTTTTTAGTATTTACCCTGGGCTCCAATACCGCTAGTTGCTGCTCAGAAGTGCCGTCTGCACAGTCAACGCTTGCTCCAGTGTTATTGGGGTTCAGTAACGTCAGCTGATCCCCAGCTGTGTGTCCGGCAAATTCTCCTGCTTTGTCCACATCCACTGTACTACTGATTTAAAACTTGCTCCAATTACACCTCTGGCTCCTCTGTTTTTAGTATTTACCCTGGGCTCCAACACCGCTAGTTGCTGCTCAGAAGTGCCGTCTGCACAGTCAACGCTTGCTCCAGTGTTATTGGGGTTCAGTAACGTCAGCTGATCCCTAGCTGTGTGTCCGGCAAATTCTCCTGCTTTGTCCACATCCACTGTACTATTGATTTAAAACTTGATCCAATTACACCTCTGGCTCCTCTGTTTTTAGTATTTACCCTGGGCTCCAATACTGCTAGTTGCTGCTCAGAAGTGCCGTCTGCACAGTCAACGCTTGCTCCAGTGTTATTGGGGTTCAGTAACGTCAGCTGATCCCCAGCTGTGTGTCTGGCAAATTCTCCTGCTTTGTCCACATCCACTGTACTACTGATTTAAAACTTGCTCCAATTACACCTCCGGCTCCTCTGTTTTTAGTATTTACCCTGGGCTCCAATACCGCTAGTTGCTGCTCAGATGTGCCGTCTGCACAGTCAACGCTTGCTCCAGTGTTATTGGGGTTCAGTAACGTCAGCTGATCCCCAGCTGTGTGTCCGGCAAATTCTCCTGCTTTGTCCACATCCACTGTACTACTGATTTAAAACTTGCTCCAATTACACCTCTGGCTCCTCTGTTTTTAGTATTTACCCTGGGTTCCAGCACCGCCAGCTGTTTCCCAGCAGTGTCTTTGGCACAGGTACTCCCTCCTGCCCAGCCTGGTTCCAGCACGTCAGCTGTTTCCGGGTAGTGTCAACGTCACTTTGCCTCGAATGCGTTGTCCTGTCGTGTTGTGGTCGGGTTAGCCGACTCTATGGTGCCTGCAGTTTAGGTGACTCCTATGTGGGCTGCGGGATCTGGCAATGAAGGCTGGTTCCATAGTGCCAATAGGACAAGCACCCCCTGTAGGACTGTGGGTTTTGGTAACTGCGGCCGGCTCGCGGCCTTGCAACTTTTTTTTACATGGGTACCTTCTGCTACCCATCCGGTTTCCAGTACCGTCAGCTGGTTCTCGGCAGTGCCTTTGGCTTAGGTGCCTCCTTCGCGGTATCCAAGTTCCACCAACGTCTGCTGGTCCTTGGTAGTGCTTTCTGGCACAGGTTCCTCCTGCTTAGTAACCGAGTTCCAGTACCGTCAGCTGGTCTTCAGTAGTTCCATTGGCTCTTGTACCTTCTGCTACCCATCCGGGTTCCAGTACCATCAGCTGGTTCTCGGCAGTTCCTCAGCCTTCGTGTACCTTCTGCTACATTTCCAAGTTGAAGCTTTTTGAAATGGTTATTGGTAATCACTCTGGATCTCCCTGACGAGGACCCTGAAGATGAGGACCCTGAAGACCACCCCGAAGAATACAAGGACCCCGAAAAAAAGAGGACCCTGAAGATGAGGACCCTGAAGACCAACCCGAAGAAGACGAGGACCCCGAAGACGAGGACCCTGAAGATGAGGACCCTGAAGACCAACCCGAAGAAGACGAGGACCCCGAAAACGACGACTCTGAAGACGAGGACCCTGAAGACGACCCCGAAGAAGACGAGGACCCCGAAGACGACGACCCTGAACACGAGGACCCTGAAGACCACCCCGAAGAAGACGAGGACCCTGAAGACGAGGACCCTGAAGACGAGGACCCCGAAGACGACGACCCTGAAGACGACGACCCTGAAGACCACCCCAAAGAAGACCAAGAAGATGACCCTGAAGAAGTTGACCAAGAGGACAAAGAAGAAGAAGACAACCACCAAGATACAGAAGAACAAGAGACAGAAAACCAAGAAGCAGAAGTACAAGAAGCTGCAGAACAAAAAGCGGAAGAACATTAAGCATAAGACTAAAAATCAGAGCAAAAGATAATATCTAAATTATAAGCAGAAGATGACTAAGCAGTGTATGGGGGTGAGTCCGTTCCTCCTTGTGGTGCCCCTGGAAAAGACCTGCTGCTGCAGGCCAAACTGAACGCGGACAAATCCTGTTGTAAATCTTTTGTGACGGGCAGAACGAAAGGTGTAATGTTCAAACTTTTATAGATAACAACTACTGGAATGCCTGTCACAAATAAGAATATGATGAAGAAGAAGAATATGAAGAAGATGAAGAAGTAGAATATGAAGAAGAATAATAGTTGAATAAGAAGATTATGAAGAATGTAAAAAAAAAAGAATAATAGGAAGAAGGTGAAGAAGAAGAAGATGTAGAAGGTGAAGAAGAAGTTGATGAAAAAGATGCTGATGCTGAGGATGATGAATGGGGAAAGTGTGGGAGAAGTAAAAAAGAAGGTGAAGAGCATGGAAGTAGTGAAACATAAATATCTGACAAAATATTAAAAAACTTAACATAGTCAATATTTCCATAACTCAGAACGTCTTAAAAAAAATATTAATTCCTGCTATTCCATTTGATTGGGCTAAACCTCTATGCCTTTATTGTCTCCCCCACCTCCCCCAATACATTATACATTATTCTTAGTTGTTTTCCTTCATGTAGAATTAACCTACAAGGAAAGAAAGGGTTTATTTTTATTCCGATATTTCTGTCCCATTGACTTGCATTGGTTTCCGGTATCGGAATCGGCGATATTCGATACTTTTTGGGTATCGGTTCGATCCAATCCGATCCGATATTTCCCGATATCGGAAGGTATCGCTCAACACTACTTACAGCCAATGAAAACGCAAAAGTCATTATCTCAGTAAATTAGAATACTTTATAACAACAGCTTGAAAAATGTTTTTACAATCCGAAATGTTGTCCTCCTGAAATGTATGTTCAGTAAATGCCCTCAATACTTGGTCGGGGCTCCTTTTGCATCAATTACGGCATCAATGTGGCAATGTGGCATGGAGGCGATTAGCCTGTGGCACTGCTGAGGTGTTATGGAAGCTCAGGTTGCTTTGATAGCAGCCTTCAGCTCGTCTGCATTGTTGGGTCTGGTGTCTCTCATCTTCCTCTTGACAATACCCCATAGATTCTCTATAATAGATTCTCTATGGGGCTAAGGTCAGGCGAGTTTGCGGCCAATCAAGCACAGTGATACTGTTGTTTTTAAACCAGGTATTGGTACTTTAGGCAGTGTGGACAGGGGCCAAGTCCTGCTGGAGAATGACATTTCCATCTCCAAAAAAAGAGGGAAGCATGAAGTGCTCTAAAATTTCCTGGTAGACGGCTGCGCTGACTTTGGTCTTGATAAAACACAGTGGACCTACACCAGCAGATGACATGGCTCCCCAAACCATCACTGATTGTGGAAACGTCACAGTAGACCTCCAGCAACTTGGATTGTGGCCTCTCCACTCTTCCTCCAGACTCTGGGACCTTGATTTCCAAATGACAATTGGAACTCTGGGACCTTGTGGAGTGTGTCAAACTAAGGGACCTTCTTAAATGCTTAGGAAGCTTTTGCAGGTGTTTTTTGTTAATTATTTTAGTTTACTGAGATAATGACTTTTGTGTTTTCATTGGCGGTAAACCATAGTCATCAACATTAACAGAAATAAACACGTAAAATAGATCACTCTGTGTGTAATGACTCTATATAATATAGTTTCACTTTTTGTATTGAAGAACTGAAATAAATTCACTTTTTGATGATATTCTAATTCAGTGAGATGCACCTGTATGTGAATACAGTGTGTATATTTACAGTATGTTTGCAGGGCTGCCATCAGGAATTTCAGGGTCCCATACTGACATTTTTGGGCCCCTTGATACTACGCCCAGACTCCACCCCAGCTCCGCCTCCATCTCTCAAATCTTTCATAGTGCCACAGCCCACTTCTGCACCACGTCCTTCCCAATCCCACATTAACAGTTCTCATGGAACACCATATTAGATACATTGTTTTTTTGTTTTGGCCAAAAGATTTTTTAAGCCTGCCACCACGACAAGGTAGACTCTTTTGGCAGGGCCCTACTCTACTCTAACATTAAAAATTTGTTAAAATATCCAATACTCTTTTTAGGTGTATTTGTACTTATTTCTCTTTAAGGGAATGTGTCACATACATTTTTTAAACTAATTGAAACCAGATTGTGATAATGTTTTTATAATCTGTATTTCTGATTTCAGGGTATTATATTCTGTTTCCTGTACATTTATGGAAGCTGCTCTCTTGCCTGTTTGGAGATATGGACATTGGACATATGTCACAAGATACTGTATTATAGGGGACTCTATTTCCTTGAGAGAGCTTTCTATACATGTTCTCATGTTTAGTGACATGCAGATGTTATTGTGCAGGAAGGGGGGAGAGGTGAGCTGTGACACTACCTACTGTGAATGGTGGATTATGTTATCTCTCATTGTAATCCTGCTTGTTATGATAATGAGCTGACTGCTGAAAAGGGATCTCTTCTGGACTTGTTAGTCTATTAGAAAAGCAGTTTCTGTTTATTTATTATTTTATGATATAAGAGGTGACAAACTGTAAAGTAAATTATTCCAAGACTTTAAGCTATGATTAAAAGGATTGGCCATTTTCTGCTTATTGTTGACCAATGCGTTTGAGAAGAAGATAAGGCACTTACTAATATGGCCTTTCTTGAATTTCAGCACTAAATATCAAATATGGGAAACACAAATCTCGGCTCTGCTGAATTTCTGCACTGAATGCCTTTTATCATCTACAAACACATTGGTTAACAATAACCAGAGAGCGGTCAATGCCCTTAACATAAAAACTTCCTAACACATTCCCAGTAAACATTTCGCTAACTAAATGTATTTTTCATAAGAGTCATTTAGTTAAATCCTTTGGCCAATTAAACATCATAAAAATGAAGGCATTGGCTCTTCTATCATCTCTATAAAAACAGTGGAGGGAGTGTAAAGTGCTGTAGTGCTGTAGTCGTGACCGAGCTGCAGTCCCTTTGGCACTTTACAGACAAGGGGTGTCCCAGTCCCAGTGTGCTATAAAGTGTGGGGGGCATCACACCCACTTGTGGGCCGTAGGCTTCCGCTGCCTCCAGGCTTCCGTCCTCAGGAGCCGCCGTACACAATGCATGGAACAACATTCAAACAAACAGTCAAACTTTCACTAACAAGTACAAGTTCATCATGTGGGTACAAGTGGGATAGGGCCCAGCAATGCAGACTTCCTTCCTCCTTAGCACAACTCCTCTTCTCTTCTGCCACACGTTCATTCTGGACTACCCCCAAGTCTGCTGACTCCATCAGCCCCAGGGATTCATTGTCCACTCCAGCAGTGCACCCGGGACCTGCCACCTGCTCCTCATGTAACTCCATGTCGCAATGTCAGAAGACCAGCCCTCTCCATGGTACCTGGCCTGAGCCATAGGCTCCAGGTGCTGTTGGAATGTCCATCACGGATCTCCATTTGGCCTCCCACTGTACAGAACATGAACCCACCACCCCACCTGAATTTGAATTCTCTTCTACCCTTCACTGGCTGACACTGAATCCCCTCTAACCAGGAAGTGCCCCCCTTCTTATCAGCACTAGTGCCCTCCCACTGGGCTAAACCTAACCTTAACCATTTCCTATGTTACATGCTAATCTATTATCCTTATGCTATATTCTATGCTATGCTAAACCACAATATTGCAATATGTAGTAAAAATCACACTCAGGCTGATCTTCAATGGAGCGCCGTCAGAACAGGCTCCAGGGCCTTCAACAGGCCAGCGGCAGCCATGACAAACCATCGGCACCCTGCATTACTGGAGGAAGGGGCAAGGTGTGCCCCCCAGACTGCGCTTTAAAAATGAGATTGACAGCAGCATTTAAGGGATTAACAGCAGCGAGTGGAGCTTAGCTCTGCCTGCTGCTGTTACAGTCAGATGCTGCCTGTATTAGGCCACGTACACACATTGAGTATTTGGTGAGTTTTTTACATCAGTATTTGTAAGCCAAAACCAGGAGTGGGTGATAAATCTAGAGGTGGTGACATGGTCCTATTATACTTTTCCTCTGATTGTTCCACTCCTGGTTTTGGCTTACATATACTGATGTAAAGAACTCACCAAATACTCAACGTGTGCACGTGACATAGGGGTATGTGCATGTGCAGTCTTTTATACATCGGCGTATCCACTTATTTTTTTTCTATAGAAAGACGCTTCTGGAAAACCCTGGCTGTGTGGATAGATAAAATAGTGGAAGCTTAAGATTGGAACGGTCATTTCTTTTAGTTGCTTTCGAAGCCTGAAGTGCTTAACAGAAGAGACAAGAAATGAAATATATGCACAGCAAGTCGTTTTGACATTGCTGTGCATATATTCATTCTTTTTTATGTTTTTTAAGTGTTTTTTCAGGTGGGTTCATGGCAGAATATGCCTGAAAATGAGGCGGTGTGCACATACCCTAACAGTCAACATCTCTGGGAAATGATGCAGACTACTACTATTGTAGGTTAGAGGAAAAGGAATCACTGGTTACAAATGCCTATAACAGGTATTCTTGTACTTCCATTTACCCACAGTGCATCTGCAGTAGTGATGGACAGTCTGGCTCTTGTTGGCGATCTGTCTCTCCTGGCTCTGCTCACCAAAAACAGCCAGCTCTTTTGGATCCTAAACCGATCCCTATTAAATATGTGTTTACAATAGGTGAACACATATTTAAGATGATGTTAATGAGGCTGAAACTCTGCCTACTTGCAGTTGACCAATTAAATTGATGAGTGGGCAGAATTTGGTCTGGGTGGGAGTTACGACCCCTGAACACTGGAATTTAACACCCAGTTAGAGCCATTCAGAGAATATAGTGGCTCTCACTGGGGGGCTGACCCCCATCGTTCACAGCAGGAAGCCGTCAGTTTGTTTCAGTTCGTTTGTGAACGACCCATCACTAATCTGCGGGCTCCTTCATCTTGCAGCATCCATCTTCATTCTTCCCAAAGTCGGGGGGGGGGGGTGGTTGTTATCCAGTATGGTGGTATTGGTGGTATTATACACCTATGACCTAGGGCGGTGTCTGCCTCACACTATATTCCTTATAGCTCATGTCATTACTTTCTTGAATATGAGGAATTCCAAAGACATGTACATGGACATGCAATAGCAATAGAAAAAAAAAAATAAAAACTCCGGCCTCCTTCCACCCCTTAATAGCCGGCCATCTCACACCTTATTTCCCCGTCAGCCAGAACAGCTCAATGAGTTGTTATGGAGGAGGGGGAAAAGGGTAATTATAGTCACTGGTAGTCACCGGTAAATATAATTATTTTACATAACAAAGCAATATAGCTTTAAATGCTATGATTTAAAAAAAAAAAACTGGCCTCCTTCCACCCCTTAATAGCCAGCCATCTCACACCTTATTTCCCCGTCACCCAGAACAGCTCAATGAGTTGTTATGGAGGAGGGGGAAAAGTATAACTATAGTCATCGGTAGTCACCGGTAAATATAATTATTTTACATAGCAAAGCAATATAGCTTTAAATGCTATGATTTAAAAATAAAAAATAAAAATCCGGCCTCCTTCCACCCCTTAATAGCCGGCCATCTCACACCTTATTTCCCCGTCACCCAGAACAGCTCAATGAGTTGTTATGGAGGAGGGGGAAAAGGGTAATTATAGTCACCGGTAGTCACCGGTAAATATAATTATTTTACATAGCAAAGCAATATTGCTTTAAATGCTATGATTTAAAAAAAAAAAACTGGCCTCCTTCCACCCCTTAATAGCCGGCCATCTCACACCTTTTTTCCCCATCACCCAGAACAGCTCAATGAGTTGTTATGGAGGAGGGGGAAAAGGGTAATTATAGTCACTGGTAGTCACCGGTAAATATAATTATTTTACATAGCAAAGCAATATTGCTTTAAATGCTATGATTTAAAAAAAAAAAACTGGCCTCCTTCCACCCCTTAATAGCCAGCCATCTCACACCTTATTTCCCCGTCACCCAGAACAGCTCAATGAGTTGTTATGGAGGAGGGGGAAAAGTATAACTATAGTCATCGGTAGTCACCGGTAAATATAATTATTTTACATAGCAAAGCAATATAGCTTTAAATGCTATGATTTAAAAAAAAAAAAAAGAATCCGGCCTCCTTCCACCCCTTAATAGCCGACCATCTCACACCTTATTTCCCCGTCACCCAGAACAGCTCAATGAGTTGTTATGGAGGAGGGGGAAAAGTATAACTATAGTCATCGGTAGTCACCGGTAAATATAATTATTTTACATAGCAAAGCAATATAGCTTTAAATGCTATGATTTAAAAAAAAAAAAAAAAATCCGGCCTCCTTCCACCCCTTAATAGCCGGCCATCTCACACCTTATTCCTCACAGCCCGTGTCATTGCTGTCACGAATATGAGGAATTTAAATTACCGGTATATTTAAAAATTGTCATAGGCATTAAAAAAAAAAAAGTCCGGCCTCCTTCCACCCCTTAATAGCCGGCCTGTCTCGCACCTTTTATTTCCTCTCAGCTCAGGACAGCACCATAATCTGCTGCTATGATGGGCGAGAGGAAATGCAGTCACCGGTTCTAAATGCCTATGACCGAGGTGAAGTGCAGGTGTTATTGCACTTCTACTTACCAAGCATCTCTTGGCTCCTCCATCTTGCTGTTTGCATCTTCGCTCCTCCCGAGGTTAAGTGCCTGATGGATATTGGAGACATCTTCTTACTCCACGTCGCCCTGTAGCCAGTGCCAATCCTGGGATCCATACTTCAATCTTCCTATATTCTGATGATCTTCATTTCCTTCTGTTCTTCTTCCAGGGACTCAAGAGGGCACTATCTCTGATGACACGTGAGTCTTCAAGGGTTTTCTAGCTGACAAATGAAAACCCTCTGAATGCAGCCTGTTTGTCTGGGGGGATCGATGACATTGTGGCCTCTGCTGCCTCCAACTTGCCTAGATGGAACCTTTTGCGGCGGTGATGAGGTTCAGATGTCTGGATGAAACACAACAGAAGATTAGTATTTAAGGATGATGACTTATCACATTAAATAAAGTCACAATCTTTGCTCTTCATTTGTGTATATTTTATTCCCAAGTAATCCTACATATTGGTTTTCTGGTCAATGTACTGCAATTAGCATGAGAATCAATACAGCAATTGACTATATTTGGTTTATTACCTAATCATGGGAGGTTCCATCGGTAATATACTGTAATATTTCTGTCATGTGAGATTGGTGATCTTCATGGGAAACATTTATGCCAGGTTCGTTTGGTGGCTGGCAAATTACCGCCTTTTAGGCTGCTCACCCACTAATCCAGTGTGCCGTCATACAAAGCTCATGCTAGCAAACATTAATGTATGCAGGATGACGTCAAAGATTGTTGGTGTATGAACATAAGAGCTCAAGCTAGATGCATCAAACCCGGGTGCTCTGTACAGACCCTGTGCACAATCAATTATGGAGGGGCATTAAATTCACAATCCGATGGCACTTGGCATCATTTTTTTTCTTTCAGATTCCTACTAATTCGGACAGCAGAAGCCTCTATATGCCTCCTCGAGGTATATGAGGATTGAGAAGACTGCTCATGCTCATATATAGACTTTTCTGGGAGACCTATTACAGTTTTGTACAAATTCGAGCTGTAATTCGACCTTATCCATGAGCACTTTCTCTTATGTACAATGGTTAAAGAAGAATATATTGGGCGTTGCATTCACTAGTCTTACTCTTCTTAAACATTAGATGGCTGTACAATTTCAGACTGCCAATCCTTTTGTTCTTACTGAGATAAGTCGCCACCAGATATTTGGCCAGCTACTATGTCGGCCCTCGCTCAACCGAGCTCTCCGGTGTTCCCTATGTGAGAGCTGCTGCCAGACATGCCTATAGGTGGTTTATCTCAATGAGAACAAAAGGATTGGCAACCCTGAATTGGACATGTCAGATACTTAACTCCCGCAAAAATCAATTGTCCGGGGGTTCTTATACAGATTAGACTGTTGGTAGAATCTATCGTTATCGGTGGGTTTGGCCAACAATAGTTTAATGTGTATTGGAGTAAAATGCACCAAATTTATGACAAGGTGCATGGCCTTTAGAAAAATCTGGTGCTTGAATAGTTTTACAGAGATAAATACATCTATGCTACCCTTGTATAATTTTCTATAATATGTAACAGTAAATCTATTAAAGGCAATATGTCACCAGGTTTTTGCTACCTTATCTGAGAGCAGCATGATGTAGATAAAGAGACCCTGAATCCAACAATGTATCACTTAGTTTACTTTGTGCAGTGGTTCTGATACAGAGTTCTTAGATTTAGCAATGTAGCAGAGTTGAGAAAGCTAACCCCGCCCACACTAGGCTGTGCATGTAAACAGTCCATTGACATTGAGCTGCTTAACACAGGAGGAGGCGGAGTCGGACTAGCAAACATGTGCTGTTGTAGTCCTGGCAATGATAATCACCAGGTGATAAAACTTTCAGTGTAAGTAAACAACAGCACACAGCATTACAGGTGACATATCATTGAAATCTGTGATTTAACCTCTTCCTCATGCTGTCCACAGATTACATAGTAAAAAGTTCACCCTGACCTGGATACAATTTCTTTCCATTTACTTACTACAGGGATGTGTGGTGGGGGCATCTGAAGGGCTTCCACAGAGACCCAGTCAATATGCTGGAAAAAGGGATGATCTCTGATGTTTCTGTAGACTCCTAAGCGCTTGGCGGGATCTCTCTGGAGGAGCTGGAAATGAAAAATATGCTTAATAGTCAATCAGTGCAGGTAAAAAATCTTATAACAGAACAATTCTACAGGACTTCTGTAGTGCAACGTTAGACCCTAGGGCTCTTTCACACGTCTGTGTGTCCGGTATGTGTGGTGACAGTTTCCACACGTACCGGAGACACTGACACACGTAGACCCATTCAAATGAATGGGTCTGCGCACATGTCAGTGTGTTTCCATGGACCGTGTGTCTGTGTGATCCACACAGACATGCCAGTTTTTGCCAGCCGGCAGCACGGATCACACGGACCCATTCAAGTCAATGGGTCTGTGTAAACATGTACCGCACATGGATGCCATCCGAGTGATATGTTCCGGGCTTGGGAATCAGTGGTACAGTTAGAGATAATCCCAAATACCGGGTGCTGAATGCTGTCCTCATCATAGTTCCCTGCCGGCGCAGCGATCAGCACCAGCAGGGGATAGTGATGAGAGTAGAATTCTGCTCCCGGTGTCTCCACCTGTAAAAATAAGAATAAAATTTAAAAAATCCTTATACTCACCTGTCCTAAGTGTCCCCCGCTGTAATCCACACGACCGCTCAGCAGAGGAGCTGTGCTCAGTGAGCGGTGTCCTGTCAGTCACTGAGGTCAGCGCAGCTCTGGGGCCTGCTCGCTGCAGGAGTCATTCTCCCCTGCTCCTCTGCTACTACTCTCATCATTATGTCCTGCTGGTGCCGATCGCAGCGTCGGCAGGGGACTATGATGAGGGCAGTGTTCAGCGCCCGGTGCTTGGAAACAGTGCTAACTGTATCGCTGATTCCCAAATTCCGGTGCGTGTGCTACTGATGCGCCACACGGGTGGCACATGAGCGTCACACGTGTGCCACACAGGTGCACAAGGACACGCATATCTCTGGGACCAGAAATATCAGGACGTGTGAAAGATTCCTTAGGTCCAACTGACTGTAGACTGCCAGTAGATCCATGACAGCAAGGCTCAGTGAATAAACACTTCTACCCAGCAAAACAAGTACTCATGTAGATCCTCAAATGGATTCATTGCTGGTTAGAAAGGGAAAAATTAAGAGTACATTGGCCTATTCTGTGCGGCTTCAGTACATTTACCATGGCAGTACATTACTAAGTAGTAAATCCAATATCCGTATCGTTCTCACCTCTCTAATGATGTCTTCAGCGCCGGAGGAAGATGTATCAAATAGTGCAGGATGGTAAGTGCACTCACCGGTAACCATCTCATTTATGATGAGGCCAAGCGCGTACCAGTCCACTCCGGCGCCATACTCCTCCCTAGCCAGCATCTGTCACAGAGGAGAGAACAGTTACTACATAGGTGACATGTCAGCACATGAATGTATCAGGATTTGTATCACGTTTGTGTACTTCTGTGGTAAAATGACACAGAGTCAGTTGAAGTAAGAAGCGTCATTGATGTTTACTAAAAGAGGCTTTTAAGTTTCCTGGAAGAGATGTGCCGACTGCCGACTACTTCATTGTAGTTTAGTACATTATTTTTTAACCTTGCATTTTAGGTTGTCGGCCAAAGTTTAGTGTACTCTAGGGTAATGCACATGATGTATTTTTTGGGAAGGAGGGGCAAGTCCACCGAGTTTTTCAAGAGGAAGACGCTTCAGGAAAAGTCTGAGTTATTTTTATCCTGAAGCATCTTTTTTTTTTTACCCTTCTTCGTCATTTCCATGCCCCTGACGCCCATCCCCCTGCTCCCTCTCTCTGGAGCACTCTGGAATGCCTGCTCTGTCTGCAACAAGCTCCATTTTGTCCATGACCTCTTTACCTATCACAATCTCTCCTTCCTGGGCATCACAGAGACATGGTTGACACCCTCTGACACTGCCTCCCCTGCTGCGCTGTGTTACGGTGGCCTCCACTTCACCCACACTCCTCGCCCTGGTAACAGACATGGTGGAGGAGTGGGTCTACTCCATTCTACCAACTGCACCTTTAGCCCTATCCCACCTCTACCCTCTCTTATTCTACCTTCTTTTGAAGTCCACTCTGTCCGCATTTACTCTCCCTCCAACCTCCAAGTGGCTGTAATATACCGACCTCCAGGCCCGGTTACTGCCTTTATTGACCAATTCTCCACCTAGCTTCTTTACTTTATCTCTGCTGACATTCCCACAATCATCATGGACGATTTCAACATCCCCACTGACACTCACCAGCCAACAGCATCCAAACTCCTGTGGCTTATTTCATCCTTTGGAATTACTCAGTGGTCCTCCTCAGCCATCCACACAGACGGACACACACTAGACCTCATCTTCACCCGACTCTGCTCCCTATATATCCTTACAACCTCCCCACTACCCCTATCTGACCACCATCTACTCATGTTGTCATCCCTGTCCTCCTCACCTGTCACCCATGTCCAGCAACTAGCACACCCCCACAGAGACCTTGCACATCTAGACACTCACACACTCTCTGACTCTATTCTACCACTGACATCCATATCTTCACTCCACGACACAGACAGCGCCACTGCTTTCTACAATGCCACTCTTGCATCAGCTATTGACTCGGTCGCCCCTCTTATGCATGGCAGAGCACGACGAGTCAGTAGGCAACCCTGGCACAACAACCTCACTAAACAGCTTCGACAAGCATCCAGGGTTGCAGAAAACACATTCTCAAGATGACTACATTCAAACAAGCAACACTTGCATTCAAATCAGCCCTCACCTCTGCTAAACATGCCTACTTCACAACCCTCATATCTTGCTTATCCTACAACCCCAAACAGCTATTCAACACTTTTAAATCTCTCCTCCACCCCCCACTGCCCCCTCCGACCGCCGTCATCTCTGTTGAGGAGTTTGCCACACACTTCAAAAACAAGATTGACCAAACAAGGCAAGTCTATACTGCCCAACCACCACAACCCCTTTGTTTTCCAGACCATTGCCCTTCCCCCATAACCTACCTTCACAACATCACGGAAGGAGACCTTACTCGTCTCCTCTCCAAATCACACCTCACCACTTGTGCACTCGACCCCATCCCATCCCACCTCCTCCCCAACCTCACCCCACCATTCATCCCATCCCTTACTCATCTCTTCAACCTATCACTAACTTCTGGCACCTTCCCTGCTGCCTTCAAACATGCCACAATCACGCCCATCCTCAAAAAGCCATCCCTCGAGCCAACCGCCTTGTCCAGCTACCGCCCCATATCGCTGCTCCCATTTGCCTCCAAACTCCTTGAGCAACATGTTCACACTGAACTTTCCTCTTACTTCTCATCTAACTCTCTCTTCGACAATCCGGCTTCCGCCCCCATCATTCCACTGAAACTGCCCTTACCAAAATCACCAATGACTTACTTACAGCCAAAGCTAACAGACAATTCTCTGTACTCCTTCTTCTTGACCTGTCCTCTGCTTTCGACACAGTTGACCACTGACTCCTACTACAGATCCTCTCTTGCTTTGGCGTCAAAAATCTTGCCCCATCCTGGATGTCCTCATACCTTTCTAACCGCACATTTAGCGTCTCCCACTCCCACACTACTTCCTCACCCCGGTAATCTCCGGTCCTCCCAAGAACTCCTTCTCTCCTCCACACTTATTCGCTCCTCGCCCAATGGCCTCCAAGATTTCTCCCGAATATCCCCCATCCTATGGAATTCTGTGCTTCAACACATCTGATTATCCTCCACACTTGGATCCTTCAGACGGAACCTGAAAACCCATCTCTTCAAACAAGCTTACAGCCTGCCATGACCTTGCCTGCTGCCACCTCAACAACACTGGAGCCACCGCAACAACCCAACCTACTGTCTTCTTCCCCATTCCTGTAGAATGTAAGCCCGCAAGGGCAGGGTCCTCTTCCCTCTGTACCAGTCTATCATTGTTAGTTTGTTTACTGTAAGTGATATCTGTATTTGGTATGTAACCCCTCCTTATGTACAGCACCATGTACATCCTTATGTACAGTATCAATGGCGCTATGAATAAATAATAATAATATTTTCATGAGTGCTTTTTCAGCCAATTTTTCAAACCTCTCTAAATACGTCTTTTTGCCGTCTATTTGTCCAGTATATGTTACTATTCTGAAAAAAAAGTATGGGATAGCTAGTAGAACACACTATTCCATCATTTAATACAGTATAAACATATATTTTAAATTTACACTTTTTTAACATGTAGGTCTGTGAGTTATGGATACCACTGTTTGCCATCCATCACACGCATTTGTTACAGGGATACATCCTGAACTTTTCAATAGGTTATACTGATATACAAGTGCTTCGCGCTAAATTCGAATATCATCAAAAAGTTAATTTATTTCAGTTCTTCAATACAAAACGTGAAACTCATATATTATATAGAGTCATTACCAACAGAGTGATCTATTTCAAGTGTTTATTTCTGTTAATGTTGATGATTATGGCTTACAGCCAATGAAAACACAAAAGTCATTATCTCAGTAAAGAATACTTAACAAAAAACACCTGCAAAGGCTTCCTAAGCGTTTAAAAAGGTCCCTTAGTCTGTTTCAGTAGGTTCCACAATCATGGGGAAGACTGCTGACTTGACAGATGTCCAGAAGGCAGTCATTGACACACTCCATAATGAGGGTAAGCCACAAAAGGTCATTGCTAACGAAGCTGGTTGTTCACAGAGTGCTGTGTCTATTAATGGAAAGTTGAGTAGAAGGAAAAAACGTGGTAGAAAAAGGTGCACAAGCAACCAGGATAACCGCAGCTTTGAAAGGATTGTTAAGAAAAGGCCATTAGAAAATTTGGGGGAGATTCACAAGGAGTGGACTGCTGCTGGTGTCATTGTTACAAGAGCCACCACACACAGACGTATCAAGGACATGGGCTACAAGTGTCGCATTCCTTGTGTCAAGCCGCTCATGACCAATAGACAACGCCAGAAGCGTCTTACCTGGGCCAAGGAGAAAAAGACCTGGACTGTTGCTCAGTGGTCCAATGTGTTGTTTTCAGATGAAAGTAAATTTTGCATTTCATTTGGAAATCAAGGACCCAGAGTCTGGAGGAAGAGTGGAGAGGCCACAATCCAAGCTGCTTGAGGTCTAGTGTGAAGTTTCCACAATCAGTAATGGTTTGGGGAGCCATGTCATCTGCTGGTGTAGATCCACTGTGTTTTATCAAGACCAAAGTCAGCGCAGCCGTTTAACAGGAAATTTTAGAGCACTTCATGCTTCCCTCTGCCAACAAGCTTTTTGGAGATGGAAATTTCATTCTCCAGCAGGACTTGGCCCCTGTCCACACGGCCAAAAGTACCAATACCTGGTTTAAAAACAACAGTATCACTGTGCTTGATTGGCCGGCAAACTCGCCTGACCTTAAGAGAATCTATGGGGTATTGTCAAGAGGAAGATGAGAGACACCAGACCCAACAATGTAGACGAGCTGAAGGCTGCTATCAAAACCACCTGGGCTTCCATAACACTTCAGCAGTGCCACAGGCTGACCGCCTCCATGTAATGCCGCATTGATGCAGTAATTGATGCAAAAGGAGCCCCGCTATAATATATGAGTTTCACTTTTTGTATTGAAGAACTGAAATAAATTAACTTTTTGATGATATTCTAATTTAGTGAGAAGCACTTGTATCTGTTAAGCGAATACCTTTATGGTCCATGGGTGATGGATGCCACTGTCAGGTATCCATCAAAGCTTCCATTTAACGTAATTGATAGGTTTTACTGGCCCATACATTAAAAAGAGTCAAACAAAATATTTTGAACCAGCCCTTAGGTTTTCCATGAGAATATTTAAAGGGGTTTTCCAACTTGTAGAAATTTAGTAAAATTAACTAGCAACACTGTAAAATAACAAAATCATCACTACTCACTTCTCCCACTGCAGTGCTCCCAGTCTTCATTTAAATGAAGGTGGCATTTGACCACTGCAGCCAGTCAGTGGGTGCAGTGGTCATGTGCCATATAAAAAGCATCACTGATCTGTGATGTACGCCATGATACCAGTAATTTGGCATATAACCGCCAGGACAACAGACTGACTGGAGTGGTCACATGCCGCAAAGTCTGGGAGCGCTGCAATAATGTTACCGTTGGATCGATTGGGAAGAGGGTGTGTGATGATTTTGTTATTTTACAATTTCGGCAGCCATTTCTATAATTTTTCTACAAGTTGGATGACTCCATTAATAGCAATACAGATACAAATTAAATCATTAATACATCAGTCAGCAAGAGAGTTCTCTTCTTCTCACCTCAGGAGCCATAAATTCCCTAGTTCCAACATATTTGGTGGCTGTGCGGTCTCCAAGCATGTTCTCAAGTGCGAGACCGAAATCCGTGATTTTAATATGGCCCGTGTCAGCCACCAGGATGTTCTCGGGCTTGAGATCTCTGTGGATAATGCCCTTCGAATGGAGAAACTGGATGCCACACACGAGCTCAGCGGCATAGAATCTATCGGAAAAGAAGATGAAAGAATGTCAGAATATGACAGGGAATTTTTAGAAATTCACATGAGTCAGTAGACTGTTATCTCTTTAAGGTCCCTGCTTGATGTGAACAGCCAGAGACTTGACCGGTACCTCCTGGCTTTCAGAAACATGGGCGCTAAAGCAACAACTACAGAGAAGGTCACTGCTGACTTAGGACCTGCACGACCAACCATCAAAAGACAGTGGGTGGTTAGGAAAGGATTAAAAATAAGAATGTGTTGTATCGTTATGGAAAAAAATAGGCATTAGTATTATAGGAAAACATTAGAAGTATTGTATCCTCATGATGGAGCTTTGAGAAATGTAGGCTATTATTTGCAATTTACTTTACCTAAGATAAAACTTAAAACTATACCTTGCGCTGGGGATGTCAAGCCGCCCCTTCATCTCTAGAAAGTCGAAGAAGTCCCCGCAGCTCATGTATTCCAGCCCAAGTAGCGCAAGCATCTATAGAAGAAATAAAAGAGAGAGAAGACTTTTGCGTTGATTCATCAGGACTGGCATTTTTCACACCGTTCTTGATGAGCAGGTGGAATGGAGTGCTGATTTGTTAAGAGACACGTCTCTTAAAGAATTAGGCCAGGCGCCTAGTGGCGTCTGTCTTCGTGCGCACCTAGCCACAAATGCTACACCTGTAGGTAACTGGAGTAAAATTTGTGGCGTAAAGGTCGCAGCTGCGCTTCAAGAATTTGACGTCACCACATCCTATCATGCACCAGCTCCACCAACCTTGTTGGAGTTTGGCGAAAATGGCTTGAAAATGCCAAAAGATGCAACATTTTTGCGCAGCCTTGCGTTGCACAAAGATTTTGAGACTTTTCAAAGCTTTTTATGCCATCATTTTGACATTATAGCTTTGATGAATCAAAAAGCCATAGTTGCCAAACCATTGTGACATGTACACAGTTACTACAAAGAAGAGATCAGTGGCTTTTCTACATCTTTACAAATTTTCTCATGATCCTCGCAAGTATGGGTTGTAATTCCCCAAATATTAAGCTTTTTTTTTATTGATGGTAACCTTAAAGAACACTTTGTTATATAAAATACATTTGTGATTATTTTATATACAATGGGAAAGTTTGTGTTACATAGGGGGACATTTAATAAGGAGCAATAAGTCACTACTGTACCTTGGTCTGGAATGCAAAGTCTGCGCGGACAAGGAAGGGGCTCCCAGATGCCAGCTGTAAAACTCGGCGCTCCACCATCACATATTCCTCATTGCCAGAAGCGAGCAGGGATCTCTTGCTGATGATCTTAACAGCATACTTCTGATGGTTAGAAGTGTCCTCCGCCAGCACAACTTTTCCAAAGCTCCCCTGCCCGAGCACATGATGGAATAATAATCTCTTTCTGATGTTATGTGAGATTGCACTTCTAGAGCAGGTTGGCCGGACACTGCTGTCCTCTATTAGAATGAAAAATAAGAGAGCATGAGAAGACATTTACATTTACATATACTATACTGTTTACACTGTGCTGATAGGAAAAAAAGTTATAAACACCTACAAAAGAGTTAAATCCTAAATACAAAAATTAAGTGGGTATTAAAGGGAATCTGTCAGTAGGATCGTCCCCCCTAAGCCATCTATATGTGCATGTAGGTCATAGGAAGCTGAATAAAATGATACGTTGATATCTGGGATCCAATGTCTTCTTCCAGAGAAATCTATGTTTTTTTATGTAAGTGAGCTTTCCATGTTATGGGGTGGACACTGATCTGCATGAGAATCTGCCTCCAGAGCTTATTTTCCATGAAGGGAGAGTTACCAGTGTGATGTGTAAAGGCCGCTCTCTGATCTCACTGCAGAACTCTGTGTGATTATGACGCGCCCAGGGGGATGGGGACGACTCAGCGCCTGGGCCTAGTTGTTGCCTGATCTTGGGGGATGTCGCGGTGGCCGGCTCCCGGGCCTGTACCCTGGGGTCACTCTTAAAAGAAAGGGGGGGAAGTTATATGGGATAGGGAATGTTCGTGACGCCACCTGTGGTGTCTGGTGAGGATCACCAGCGATGCAGCAGTCCTCTGAGGCCGGTGTTTAGGCAACTTAGTTGGTACGACTCACCACAGGTGGAGCAGCGCCTCAGGGCAGTGTAGAGAGGGTGTAGAGTAGAGCGTTGGCGGGTGCAGAGCCGCGGAGGAATGACCAGACAGAGGCGGTAATTGAAGTCATCCAAGTCTTTACTCACTTTGGTGTTTACTCAGCTCAGATCTTCTCTATGCTGTCACACGATGAGCTGCGGCCGTCAGGGTGGGGTTCAGCACTCCCCAGATAGTTCAGGAGCACTTGACAGGACCCCCGCTCTAGTGTGTTCCTCTCTTGTTCAACTTCTCCCACCTTGTGTCCCCCACTGAGTCCCGTACAGGTACTGCGATGTCCCTTGTGGGTAACGTGTAGTCCCCAGACCGACTGGTGCCCTTTTTGGTGACTTGTGGTGAGAACGTGGCGTAAGGCCGGGTCCCTCTGGATAATCTCAGATTAGGGCATACAGGTGGCGACTCCGCTCTGTCCGTATCCCCCTGGGATCCACATAAGCCTCCGGACTTTTCCGACAGAAATGTGAAGTGCAAAGTCAGATAATCGGGACCGGTACCCTCTCTTGCGGCAGGGTCTCTCTGGCTGGGCCAGAATAAGGTATGCAGGTGGCAACTCCGCTCCGTCCACATCCCCTGAGATCCTTTCGCCTGTGGAGCCTATCTCCTCTGCTCCCCTCCTGGGCTTTCTTGCTTGGACCCTGACCAGGGACAGTGTCGGTTATAACTCTGCCCCGACCCCCCGTCTCGAGGCCTGAGACCGGGGACCGTGGACCCTCAGCCGGCTGCAGCCTTGTGCTGACTTGCCGTCCCAAAGAACCACGACCAAAGACCTTGTTATTAAAATGGCCTCCAGTTATATAGAATTCTAATAAAGTGCTTAGGTAAATGCTTCCTCCACCCTCACTCACTATGTGGTTCCCCCTTACTTTGGTTCCCCCCAACTCCTCCATTCAGGCCCGGGGCAGCACTATGGTGCTTTAGGCCCCCTTCAGAATTGAGTGGTGTAGTGTTGAGTGTGTGGTTGGGGTCCTGTGTAGTGCTCCATCCTTACCTGGGAGAGGAGATACCACACCTCGTTCTGAGGTGCAGTACCCCTGTGGCGACTGAACCCTCAGGGGCACCACAATTATACCTCACACATCTGCAGGTTCCTCTCTTGCAATGTTGTTGCAATACAGCAGAGCTCAGAGAGCTGCAAAAAATGTGTTTGTAAGAAGACAAAGTTAATTTCTCCTGTTCTGTGTCAGGTACTTGTCTCACACTGGTAACTCCCCCTTTTATTTAAAATAAGCTCTTGAGGCCGAGTTATCTTCCCGGCAACATCCTCCCTATAGCCTGGAAAAGGTCAGAAAAATGTGCATTTCTCTGGAATAAGACATCAGATCGCAGATATCAAGGTATTATTTTATTCAGCTTCCTTAAACCTGCATGCCCATATAGGTGGCTTAGGACCGTGGATCCTACTAACCGATTCCCTTTAAAGGGAATCTGTCGCATGAAAAAACACTACTAACCTGGGGTTAATCTGCAGGTTAATAGCATTTTTAACATGCCCAACACCGACACTTATAACCCTGCTTTATTCCTCCCGCTACCATTTGGGTTTCAGTCACGGAGGTGGCGCTGGTGCAGGTTCAGCCACAGTTCTGTGTATAGAGACCAGCGACTGTAATCACACCCCCGGCACTAACTGACAGCAGGCTCTGCATTAGGATCAGTTTTCACCCCTGTGACTAAAACCCAAACACAACTGGAAGGAATAAAGTTAATTTCCTCCTGGCAGCAGGGTTCTAAGTGCCGGCGCCGGGCAGGTTCAGAACGCTATTAACTTGCAGATTAACCCCAGATCTGCAGGTTAATACCGTTTTTTTATGTCACAGGTTCCCATTAAGCTATTTAAAACTATAAAGAATAAATGGCCACCACTCAAAAGATAACTACAAATTAAATTTTATCAAAGTATTAATATTGAGAATTAAACAAAATTCCGTTAAAATACATGGAGAGCGTCACACAATAGAAATTTTATGGAAAGCATATCACATATGGGTATAATTTAATGATCAGTATTCAACTCTATAATAAGTAAAGTGGCGGTGAATTAGACACATAGTATTTATGCAGGTAAAATAGTGGTATATAGTGTAAGGCGGCGGTGTTCACACCGTGCAGTAACTGAGGCAGTGACCCAAGCAAGTCCAACATAAACAGCTTTATTCAGATACTCACGGGTAAACAGAAAAGTCCTCTGGCTCGCAGCCGGGTTAACATGAGTCCTTAAACAACGGTGCCGCGCCGGGCCGCTCAGAGCCTGACAGGTGCAGAGCCTTCCCAGGAATGGGTTCAGCCACATTCAATCCTTCTGAGCTTTCCTGCTATGCCCCTAGCAGGTTCCAACATAGAACAACACTAATCCTTAGTGCAGGGTTTTTAACCCCTTTAAAGCCCATGAAGTACTAATACGTGTCTGTGCCCTGGGACTTAAGAGCCTGACCCGTATTAGTACGTCATCGCGATCGCGCGCGCACACAGACTGTGCGGGCGTGATCGCCGCCGGGTGTCAGCTGATTGTCATAGCTGACACCCGGTACTATGTGCAGGGAGCGGTCCCGCACCGCTCCCGGCACATTAACCCCCGCAATGCTGCAATCAAAGTCGATCGCAGCATTGCGGTGGCTAAGGGGAGGTGATCGGTATACTCACCTCCTCTTCCGCCTCCAGCGCTGTCTGCCGCGGCTTCCCGGGAGTTGCCATGACGACCTGATGTCGTCATGACAACATCCGGGTCACCAGACAGCAGGAAGATTTTTTGGTTATGCGCAGTGCATGACCAAACAATCTTCTCACTGTGCAGCGCTGACTGCCAGCATGGCACAGGGATGGTGCTCCATCACTATGCTATGCAGGCGATCAGAATAAAAAAGTGAAAGTCCCACAGTGGGACAAAGTAAACAAGTAAAAAAAACTCTCAGAAAGTGAAAAAATAAAAATAAAAAAATTTTGTAAAAATATTAAAAATAAAATAAAAAAAATAATCCACTAAAAATAAAAATATAATGTACCCATCAATAAATATTATTATGAAAAAAAAAACAAAACAATAAAAGTACACATATTTGGTATCGCCGCGTCCTGACCTATAAAACTGTCCCACTAGTTAACCCCTTCAGGTAAAAAAAAAAAACGAAGCAAAAAACAATGCTTTATCATCATACCGTCAAACAAAAAATGGAATAACACGCGATCAAAAAAACGAATATAAATAAAAATGGTACCGCTAAAAACGTCATCTTGTCCCACAAGAAACAAGCCACCATACAGCTCCATCATCCGAAAAATCAAAAAGTTATAGCTCTCAGAATAAAGCAATGCAAAAAAATTATTTTTTCTATAAAATAGCTTTTACTGTGTAAAAGCGCCAAAACATAGAAAAACAATATAAATGTGGTACCGCTGTAAACGTACTGACCCAAAGAATAAAGCTACCTTATCAATTTTACCACACGCGGAGTAGAATAAAAAAAATAAAAAAAAAAAACAATTCCTGAATTGTTGATTTTTGTTTATTCTGTCTCCCAAAAGCTGGAATAGAAAGCAATCAAAAAATGTCACGTGCCTGAAAATGGCACCAATAAAAACGACAACTGGTCCCACAAAAAACAAGCCATCACATGACTCTGTAGGCCAAAATATGGAAAAATTATAGCTCTCAAAATATGGCGATGCAAAAACTAGATTTTACAAAATATGTGTCTTTTAGTGTGTGACAGCTGTCAATCATAAAAACCCGATATGATTCTGGTATCTCTGTAGTCGCACCGACACGAAGAATAAGGTCGTCTAATCACTTATACCGCACTATACCATAAAAAATAAACGCTAGGGCTGGGATTGGGGTTAGGGTTGTGCTAATGTTAGGGTTGGGGTTAGGGTTGTTTTTTTTTTCAAAAGTAAAAAAAAAAAAAAGATGACGATATGGCAACTAGTGTTGAACGCAAGTGCTCGCTACTTGAGTTTGCATCGGGTGCTCGGGTATGCACTGAGTATCGCGGGTGCTTGAGTCTCCGCTCCATATGCTTCGCGGCCAAAAAAACCTTGCGGGGATTGCCTGCCATGCACAAGCGATCTCCGCATGTTTTTTGGGGGGTGTCTAATAACTGTGAAACATGCGGGCGGGGATTCGAGCATTTCACTTGAGCACCCGTGATACATAGTGCATACCTGAGTACTCGATGCAAACTCAAGTAGCGAGCACTTGCGCTCAAGACTAATGACAACTTATTCAATATGATGACCTAATGTCATCAAATTCTGTGTCGTACCTCTGGGTTCAAAATGTTCACTATACCCCTTGATAAAATCCTTTAGGGGTGTAGTTTCCAAAATGGGGTCACTTGTGGGGGGTTTCAACTATTTAGGCACATCAGGGGCTCTCCAAACGCAACATGGCATCCACTCTCGATTCCAGCCGATTTTGCATTCAAAAAGTCACACAGTGCTCCTTCCCTTCTGAACTCTGCCGTGCGCCCAAACACTGTATTTTCCCCACATATGGGGTATTGGCGTACTCAGGAGAAATTGCACAAAAGTTTTTGTGGTCCACTTTCTACTCTTACCCTTGTGAAAATAAAAAAATTGGGGCTAAAACATCATTTTTGTGGAAAAAGTTTGATTTTTTTATTTTCACGGCTCCATGTCATAAACTTCTGTAAAGGACTTGGGGGTTCAAGGTGCTCACCACACATCTAGATAAGTTCCCTGAGGGGTCTAGTTTCCAAAATGGTGTCACTTGTGGGGGATTTTCACTGTTTAGGCACATCAGGGGCTCCCCAAATGCAACATGGCGTCCGCTAATTATTCAAGCAAATTTTACTTTCGAAAAGTCAAATTGCGCTCCTTCCGTTCCGAGCCCTGCCGTGCGCCCAAACAGTGGTTTTCCCCCACATATGGGGTATCTGCTTACTCAGGAGAAATTGCACAACAAACTGCATGGTGCAATTTCTCCTGTTAACCTTATGAACTTGTGGGGGGTTTCCACTGTTTAAGCACATCAAGGGCTCTCCAAACGCAACATGGCGTCCGCTAATATTCAATCTAATTTTACATTCAAAAAGTCAAATGGCGCTCCTTCCCTTCTGAACCCTGCCGTGCGCCCAAACAGTGGTTTTCCCCCACATATGGGGTATCTGCTTACTCAGGAAAAATTGCACAACAAATTTTGGGGTCCACTTTTTCCTGTTACCCCTGCAAAAATAAAAAAAATTGGGTCTAAAGTAACATTTTTGTGAAAAAAGTTAAATGTTAATTTTTTTCTTTCACATTCCAAAAATTCCTGTGAAGCACCTGAAGGGTTAATAAAGTTCTTGAATGTGGTTTTGAGCACCTTGAGGGGTGCAGTTTTTAGAATGGTGTCACTTTTGAGTATTTTCTGTCATAAAGGCCCCTCAAAGTCACTTGAAATGTGATGTGGTCCCTAAAAAAATGGTTTTGTAAATTTTGTTGGAGAAATGAGAAATCGCTGGTCAACTTTTAACCCTTATAGCTCCCCAATAAAAAAAAATTTTGGTTCCAAAATTGTGCTGATGTAAAGTAGACATGTGGAAAATGTTATTTATTAACTATTTTGTGTGACATATCTCTCTGATTTAAGGGCATAAAAATTAAAATTTTGAAAATTGCTAAATTTTCAAAATTTTCGCCAAATTTCTGTTTTTTTCACAAATAAACGCAAGTGATATCGAAGAAATTTTACCACAATCATGAAGCACAATATGTCACGAAAAAAACAGTCTCAGAATCAGGGGGATCCATTGAAGCGTTTCAGAGTAATTACCTCATAAAGTGACAGTGGTCAAAATTGTAAAAATTGGTCTGGTCATTAACGTGCAAACCACCTTGGATTGTAAAGAGGTTAAAGGACCTGTGGCAAGAGCCACTGGAAAACCCAGGTTGAAGGAGGAGGCCGCCCCACTGCCTCCTGTAGCCTCCTTCAAGAAATGAAGGCCCTGCCGGGTTTTACTTAATCTGCCATAGCCAGGTAGCCTGACCAGGTCATTGCTCACCTTCATTCCTGCATTGCAGCCGCAGGAGAGTTTGTGACTGCAATGCACTCCAATGGATTTAATAGGTCTCTGTACACATTCTGGGGGATATATAACGTCCCTCATATACGATTCCAGTCACTGCCTCACAATAGATATAAAACCATATGTAAATAATATGGCGTAATAAAATAGCATAACATTGACTCAATACAAATGTCCAATGTAAAGATAACATGTGCATGAAGAGAGACTGACCAGAAGAGTGAATCCCCCAGGACTTCAATGGATGTTTCGCCATAGCCTTCTCAAGGACTACACACTTATTTTATAGGAATTTTGTTGAATCTACTTTAAGAAAATTGAATTTGCAGTTATCTTTTGGTTGTCTATTTATTCTTTGTAGGTTTCCACGGTGTTGATAGAAGCTTAAAATACAGAATTGTCAGCTTATAGAACTTCCCTGGAGGAGTCCTAAATGGAGGCTGTTTATGGATCCTGTGCTCCATCAATACGCTGTGGTACAGACTTTCACATTCTGTGCACAGTTTTGACAGCTTGAGTGTTCACTAGTGATGAGCGAGTGTATTCGTTACTATTCGCTATTCACACGGATAGTACGGTATTCGGGTTACTCGCTATTCTGCGAGTATTTGTGTACTTGCCTCGCTATATTCGGTTGTTCCGCCCTGCAGTTTTGGCGCCTTCTTTGCCGCCACTAGACATGCTGGGCTTCTTAACCAGTCACAGTAATGCGGCAGACATCTTGGTTTTGGCATTACTGTGATTGGCTGGTGCCCAGCGTCATAGAGTCTATTTAAGCCCTGCCGCTGCCATTTTGTGCACATTGCATCCAGAGCCGGCGTTGTAATAGCCTAGGGAGAGATCGCTGAGCTGCTAGGGAGAGTGTTTAGGCCTCTTGATAAAACAAAAGCCATTTTACGGGCTACCTGCAGGGTATACTAGTTCTGTGTTTAAAGGAGCCGCTCACTAGCTCCATAATTCCACCAAAAGAGCTGAAGGCTCACAACAAAGTCAGAGTACAGGGACGGAAAGATTGTGTATTAGGTAGGGAGAGGTTAAAGTGTTCTTCCAGTGTCCATCTTAAAACAGCTCTTGTCAGATACAAAGCAATATTTTTCCAGCACACAAAGAAGTAGTATTTTGTGCTGCCTTTCTTTTTTTAGCACCGGTCTATTTTCCTGCTGTTTTAGGGGTTAGAGCCTGGCTTATGCTGTCCACATTAGTCCTCTTAAAAAGGTGTTTTGTGCCCTACACAAAGCAGTAGTCCAAACCTTTCCTACTGCCTGCTACCAAGCACTCACCAGCCCATTTTAACCACTATTTTGGGGTGTCAACCTGCCTTCTGTCCATATTAGTCCACTTAAAAAATCATTGAGTGCCCTGCACAAAGCAGTAATCCAAACATTTCCTACGGCCTGCTACAAAGCACGCACCAGGCCATTTTAACCACTATTTTGGGGTGTCAGCCTTTCTTCTGTCCATATTAGTCCACTTAAAAAATCATTGAGTGCC
Source organism: Phyllobates terribilis (assembly GCF_046119375.1). Taxonomy (NCBI): domain Eukaryota; kingdom Metazoa; phylum Chordata; class Amphibia; order Anura; family Dendrobatidae; genus Phyllobates; species Phyllobates terribilis. Next base: position 356,989 of record NW_027362940.1, on the reverse strand, counting down.
CTGCACAAAGCAGTGGTCCGAACATTTCCTACTGTCTGCTACAAAGCACGCACCAGGCCATTTTAACCACTGTTTTGGAAGTCACCATCCCAAGGGCCACCAATCACAAATAGTAGTTAGGCTGGAGTAGGAATACTGTCCTGGTTTGTCCACTGCACAATTTGCATAGGGTTTGTAAAAATTAGCCCTATAAGCTGAGTCATGGTTGACGAAGGAAGGAAAAGGGTTCTTATGGGAAGGGGGTGATGTTAACAGCAGTAGCATGAATCTGCATTTTTGGTGAATTTAGGTTGGCTTGCTATCATCTGGAGGGATTACAAACTATGGAGATATCCAGTCCTTGTTGAATTTAATCAGTGTAAGTCTGTCTGCATTTTACATGGAGAGGTGTGTGCGCCTATCAGTGATGATTGCCCCAGCGGAACTGAAGACACGCTCTGACACCACACTAGCAGCCGGGCAGGCCAGCACCTCCAAGGCATATAAGGAGAGGTCGGGCCAAGTGTTCAGCTTAGACACCCAATAATTAAAGGGAACTGAAGCGTCAGAAAGGACGCACGTATGGTCACTTAAGTACCCCTTGACCATGTTCTGCAACTTATCCCTCCTTGGCATTGTTACAGGCACAGATAGCCTTTACTGTTGTGCTGGTTTATTGAAAATTGCCCAATTTGTGCACATCCCCCCCCCCCCCCCCACCTCTGTTGGAGCTGGTGTTCTTTTCTCTTCTCATTATCCCTTGGTGTTGAAAAGAGCCGGTACCTCTGCCACCAGCATTATCTGAGGGTGATGTTTTCAGCAACTGATCTACAACGGCCCTCTTGAACAATTCAATTGTAAAACTCTTTGTTGACTCCACAAGGAGAGAAGGAAATTTCTCCTTGTACCATGGATCGAGAAAGTGGCCAACCAGAATAGGTCGCTCTTGTCACCTGCACCTTAAAAATATCTCCAGAATCCGACCTTTTCTCACCTTTGAAACTGCTAAAATTCTTACTGTCAGTCCTATTCACTCTCGTCTGGACTACTGCAACTCTCTTCTGATCGGTCTCCCTCTTACCAAACTTTCTTCACTTCAATCCGTCCTGAATGCGGCAGCCAGGGTCATATTTCTGTCCAGCCGCTTCACCGATGCCTCCATCTTGTGCCAGTCATTACACTGGTTGCCCATTTGCTACAGGATCCAATATAAACTCATCACTCTCACCCACAAAGCTCTCCACAGTTCTGCACCGCCTTATATCTCCTTTCTCATCTCTATCGCCCTACAGTACACGTGCCCTCCGTTCTACAAATGACCTAAGACTAACATCCCCCATAATCCGAACCTCGCTCCTTCGTCTTCAAGACTTCTCTTGTGGTGCACCAGTTCTCTGGAATGCTCTACCCCAGACGATCCGACTGATGCCTAGCCACCACGTCTTCAAGCGCGCTTTAAAAACCCATCTCTTTAAACAAGCCTACCACCTCAACTACTCAGCAAACTAACTTTCCCCTGTTCCCTCCTTCTAAATATTATTCTTAATCTGCACCCTACTATTCATCTGTCTCCACACCCTCCATGCACACGATAACTACACTCGATACTTGATTATTGCACTTAAACATACTGGCTGATGACCGGCTCATGCAGTCTTATATGAAAATCCCTTCTTATTATAATTGCCTGACCTGAAATAACAAGCACTTTTCACCTATTGTGTCCATCCATTACCTTGTTGAATGTAAGCTTGCGAGCAGGAACCTCACTCCTAATGTAACTGTTTAAACTGTCTTACCTTGTATTGAATTTATTGTATGTACATGTCTCTGCTTTATTGTAAAGTGCTGCGGAATATGTTTGCACTATATAAATACAAAATATTATTATTATTACTGTTGGATAAAATGTGTATCAAGCGAGGGTCTTGCCACAGACACTTATACATGAACGGTGCCATGTGGGCCAGCTGCAAAAAGGCAAATGTTTTGTGTCCCCAACAGTAGAAACAGTACCCATCCTCTCCTCACGCTGACTCGCCTCCTCCTCCTCCACCTCCTCCTCTCCAGCCCATCCAGGCTGGACAGACATGAAGTTTGGGTTGGGTGTCCCCTCTGTAGCATTACGAGTCCCCTCGGTAGCACAGAAAATCAAGTCATCTCCCTCCTCATCTTATTCCTCATCACCCAATGTTGCCTCAGAATATTGGCTGGGCTGGGTAGTATCACCCATTGGGAAATCTGGCTCCATACCAACATGCTGGGCACTCAAAGCTTCCTCTTTGAGATTATGCAGTGATTGTTTAAAGAGACACAGCAGCGGGATGGTTACGCTGATAATAGCCTGATCACCGCTTACAAGGTTGGTGCAGTACTCAAAGTTCTCAAGAACCTCACAAATGTCAGTGATCCACACCCACTCTACAGTTGTTATGTGTGGTGGCTGACTCTCAGTCTGACCGGCATGCTGAAGCTGGTATTCAGCTACTGCCCTCTGCTGTTCACTAATCCTCGCCAACATATGATAGTTGTTCCACCGTGTGGGCAGGTCGCAAATGAGTCGGTGACTTGGCAAATTCAAGCGCTTTTGCAGTGCTGTAAAAGCAGCAAAAGCAGTAAAGGAATGGCGAAAATGGGTGCTAATATGGCGCACCTTCTCAAGTAGGTACGGCAAGTCACGGAAAGTTTTCAGAAATTTCTGAACAACTAGGTTCAGCACGTGAGCCAGGCATGGCACGTGTACCAGCTTGCCGATCTTTAAAGCCGCCACCAGGTTAGGCCCATTATCGCAGACGACCAGACTGGGTTGGAGGTGCAGCGGGAAGAGCCACTGATCGGTCTGTTGCTTTAAAGCTTGCCACAGCTCTGTTGCAGTGTGTGCTTTCTGACCTAAACAGATCAGCTTCAGCAGAGCGTCTTGCCACTTTGCCGATGCACTACTGCACAGGTCCCAGCTTGGCAGTGATGGGGAGGGTAATTCAGCAGAGGATGAGGAGCAAGAGAAGGGGAGAGAGGAAGTGGAATATGAAGAGGTGGAAACCCTGACAGAAGTTGGGCCCACTATTCTTAGCGTGGGTGGGATGTGTGATGTTCCAGTTTGCGCCTTTGTCCCACTCTCCACCAGGTTACCCCAGTATGTCATGACAGAAATGTATTGTCCCTGTACACAACAATTTGTTCAGGTGTCTGTTGTTAGGTGGACTTTCTGGGTTACGGCTTTGGTGAGAGCACGGTTCAGATTGTTTAACACGTGCTTGTGTAACGCAGGGACGGCACACTGGGCAAAATAGTGGCGGCTTGAAACACTGTATTGTGGGGCAGCCGCAGCCAAGAGATCACGGTAGACTGTGTTCCCACAAGCCTAAATGGCAACATCTCCACAGCTAGCAATTTGGCAATGTGCGAGTTTAGTATTTGTGCCTGTGGGTGCGTGGCTGGGTATTTACGTAGCTTTCCAAGTTCTCAGACACGGACAATTGGACGCTTTGCTTGCACAAGGAAGTGGATGTGGTTGATGTTTGTTGTGTGAGAGCAACCGCAGCTTGTGGGCAGGAGATATGAGCGCCTGCTTCTTGAACAGCAGATTCTGAAGGACATAGCCCAGGCAACATGGCATAAGTCTCCACCGAACCCAAAAGCACTACAGATACTGGCTGGTGATGAGCTCATGCAGCCTTTATTTATCCCTCATCCCCTCAAGATGGCTGGACCATCATTGTAAATAAGCCCCTGTACTTTGTGTCACCCCCACCTCATTGTAGATTGTAAGCTCTTACGAGCAGGGTCGTCATTATTTTTGCTTTAATTATAGTATTATCTTTAGCTATGTTACTTATGACTGTTGAATATGAACCTCTGAATTGTAAAACGCTGCGGAATAGGTTGGCGCTATATAAATAAAGAGTATTATTATTATTATTATTATTATTATTATTGGTTTGACCCGTAGATGCAGATTTGGTACCCTGGTGTCCCGCCCACCTACTAGGCTGCTTGGTTGCCATGTGGTTTCTCATACTGGTGGTGCTCAGGTTGCCTTTGCCCTGGCCTCTGCTCAACTTGGTATGGCAGATGCTACAGACAACAATGTTTTTCTCTGAAGGACTTTCAGAAAAAAAAATTCCACGCAACAGCTGAACACCTCCTAGCCCTGACTTGGCACACAGCGGGGGTGCTCTTCGGAACAGTTGACCCAGTTCTCACTCTGGGTAAACCACGAACCCTTGGTGCCTGCATTGGTGCTACATATCCATCTTCCTCTGTATTGCTGTCATGGCTATGCATGCCAACGGTCCAGGTCAGATCAGTGGACTCATCATCGACCACCTCATCTTCTATCTCATCCTCCTTCCCAGTTGTAGGCTGACCTGATGGCAACTTTGTCTCATCATCATCAGCCTCCACCTCTGAAGACAGTAAATGACGTTTCTCCAAGTGGCTTTCTTCTGGCCATAGATCCTCAAATTCTTGAGCATCAACGCACGCCACCTCCTCTTGTCCCTCTTCAATGCTGCACAATGATAGGCCAGAGCCAACCAAATGATACGTACCAAACAGATCCTCGGAGTAGCCAAGCTTGGGTCATATGTCTCCTGTGACTGATAATGGCGGGAGGAAGGAGAACCAGCTTCAGGATTAGAAGGGCCAGCCTTCTGTGTATCCACAGTTGACTGTGTGGTCGTGGAAGATATGTTGCTGCTTGAAAAATGTGTAAAGTCCTTGTCTGCTATCCAAGACAGAATCTGCTCTTGCTCTTCTGGCTTCCACACACGTTTACGTTCCAGACCGGGAAATTTTTCCAGGAACATAGTGGATGCATCAAGCTTCTTCTAACCTGACACAGACTGAGTGCCATCTCGAACACCACTGACAACACCACCTCCACGTCCCTTAACAACAGGCTTTTTTGGCATTTTGGGTTTTGTTGACAGATTTTCAGATGTTGATAGCACAAGCCAAGCTAGCTGTCACAGGCACAGCCAAAATAGTGAGTCAATAAATAAATAGCCATAGGGCTAATTTTTTTACAAATCCTATGCACATTGCGCAGTGGACAAACCAGGACAGTATTCCTACTCCATCCTAACTACTATTTGTGGTTGGAGGCCCTTGGGATGGGGACTTACTGCATCAACCATGACTCAGCCCATAGAGCTAATTTTCACAAACCAGATGCACATTGTGCAGTGGACAAATCTGGAATCTACAGTAGTCCTACCAAACTAATATCTGTCATTATGGGCCCTTGTTACAGGTTGTGTCACATTGTGATTGAGATAGGGGATACATATTCAATAGAAATTTACACTGACTGTTGATGACCGAATGATGGCCCTCTGAAAACTTGAATTGAGGGCCACAACTACTACAGTACTCCATCGTAGATAATGTTTGTCAAGGGAGGCCCTTGTCATGGAATCTTCCTGCACCTATGACACAGCCCCCAGCCCCAGGAGTAATTTTTGGACCAAGTAGAACAGTATCATGAAGTCTTTACTTGCTATATAATCTGGGGAATATTGAAAATCAAAATCTCTAAGCCATTTGGAGAAGCTTCTCCAACCCATCCTGGAAGGGGGTACCATATATCCTTAGTCCACTGACTTGCACAAGTGATATATTTGAGCTCATCATCCAGTTGACTTGTGCAGCTTTATTTTTCCGGATCACAGAGTTCAGCTATACCTGAGGTTCGTAGGCCGCACTCACTGCTATCTTCTAGTACGCCATGTCTCTTTGCCATTTTCTCTGTAGTCTCTGCCCTTAAATTAGTTAAATAATAGTGAGGGCCCTACAATATGAATAAGTGAGGGCACTCTCAAATGTACACAAGAGGCACCCCCAAAATTTCTAGAGGAGGGCACTTCAAAATGTATGTTACAGGGCCACACGAGGGCTCTCACAAAACGCAGCTTTCCTGCCTACTGCAGGGCCTCTGAACATTTGAATTTAGTGCCGCAGTATCACATGGTGGTGGAGGAGGAGGAGGAGGGGGTCAAGCCCAACGCTAAAATGGGCACATTGTAAACTGGTATGGAATATGTATTCCACTATCTGAGTGTCAATGATGGAGGGACCGCCCAAATGTCTAAGTAACAGCTGTCCCTCCAAAACGCATGTTACAGAGCTACCTGAGGAATCTCAAGTCAAAGATCAACATACCTACTAGTATGTTCTAGCTGTGCTTGTAAAGTGCTGGGGAATAGCGAGCTAAAAATGATGTATGACAGAGGGACCTACAAAATGTATAAGTCAGGGCCCTCCCAATTGTAAAAGGCGAAAAAAAGCCACAACAGTATGTGTGAACAAACGCTAAAAGGGATATTTTTTGGTTTTTCTGGTTTATTTGGCCTTATAAACAAGTGATTGTGCAGGAAAAACTGTTTCTTAACCTTTTTGGCCTGTTAAATGCAATTTAGGTTAGGTTTGGTAGTTGTTCTTGTGTGTCTGTAAAAGTGGCGTAATACTGCGACAAACTTATTCCCAGAAACCATGTGTGAGTCAGAAATGCATGCAGGCCCATTCTCCAGGCTCTTCCCATTCTGTTTCATCACTTCCCCATCCTTTTTAGCCTTTTCCTCAAGCCCCCAGACCCCTTTGTAGGGTCCAGCAGAAAATTACTCGCATTTCCCATTGACTTACATTGTACTCGCTATTCCGAACGAATACGCAATTATTACAAAGTACTCGTTACGAGTATAGCGATTACGAATATTACGGTACTCGCTCATCACTAGTGTTCACTGTGCAGAATAATCTTTGGAAAAGTAATTATGATTCATAACATTATTGGGGAATTGCTATTGATGTCATTTTTAAGTTGTCATTCAGTAAACCATGGGGCAGATTTATTGTCCGATGAACAAAAGTAGATTTTAATCAAGAGATCATGAAAACTAAAGTAGTTCCACAAATGGATGTGTTTATAAAAAGTGCTGTGATAAATTTATCAAGGTGCCTCTGCTGTATCCTGTGTAACTAGCTATGCCCGACCCTGTAGAGATGCTACAGCTGATGGCCATGCACACATAACTTCTGGCAAGGGGTAGAGGCATAAGAGAATACATTGTATTGATGCCACATGACTGGGTATGGATCGAAATTACCCCTTCATCTTCCCTCTCCAATACCACTTCACTCCGTCTCCCCAATTAAAACACTGACACTTTTTTGCTTTGGATAATTTTCACCACAGCGGCCACTTATTATAACATTATAACATTATATTAAGAACAATACCATGTAAACTTAAAGAGGTTGTCCACTACTACACTGTGTTCAGAATTATTAGGCAAATTGTATTTTAGAGGATTATTTTTATTATTGATCAACAACTATGTTCTCAATCAACCCAAAAGACTCATAAATATCCCAGTTTAATATTTTTGGAAGTTGGAGTGTTTTTTTTTTTGATTTGGCTATCTTAGGAGGATATCTGTTTGTGCAGGTAACTATTACTGTGCAGAATTATTAGGCAACTTAATGAAAAACAAATATAATCCCATCTCACTTGTTTATTTTCACCAGGTAAACCAATATCAGTGCACAAAATTTAGAAATAAACATTTCTGACATGCAAAAACAAAAACCCCAAAAATTAGTGATGAATATAGCCACCTTTCTTTATGATGACACTCAACAGCCTTCCATCCATAGATTCTGTCAGTTGCTTGATCTGTTTTCGATCAACATTGCGTGCAGCAGCCACCACAGCCTCCCAGACACTGTTCCGAGAGGTGTACTGTTTTCCCTCCCTGTAGATCTCACATTTTATGATGGACCACAGGTTCTCTATGGGGTTCAGATCAGGTGAACAAGGGGACCATGTCATTATTTTTTCTTCTTTTAGACCTTTACTGGCCAGCCACGCTGTGGAGTAGTTGGATGCATGTGATGGAGCATTGTCCTGCATGAAAATCATGTTTTTCTTGAGCTATACCGACTTCTTCCTGTACCACTGCTTGAAGAAGTTGTCTTCCAGAAACTGGCAGTAGGCCTGGGAGTTGAGCTTCACTCCATCCTCAACCCGAAAAGGTCCCACAAGTTCATCTTTGATGACACCAGCCCATACCAGTACCCCACCTCCACCTTGCTGGCGTCTGAGTCAGAGTGGCGCTCTCTGCCCTTTACTGATCCAACCTCTGGCCCATCCATCTGGCCCATCAATAGTCACTCTCATTTCATCAGTCCATAAAACCTTTGAAAAATCAGTCTTAAGATATTTCTTGGCCCATTCTTGACGTTTTATCTTATGATTCTTGTTCACAGGTGGTAGTTTTTCAGCCTTCCTTACCTTGGCCATGTCCCCGAGTATCGCACACCTTGTGCTTTTTGATACTCCAGTAACGTTGCAGCTCTGAAATATGGCAAAACTGGTGGCGAATGGCATCTTGGCAGCTTCACGCTTGATTTTCCTCAATTCATGGGCAGTTATTTTGCGCCTTTTTTGGCCAACACGCTTCTTGTGACCCTGTTGGCTATTTGCCATGAAACGCTTGATTGTTCCGTGATCACGTTTCAAAAGTTTGGAAATTTCACGACTGCAGCATCCCTCTGCAAGACATCTCACAATTTTGGACTTTTCAGAGCCCGTCAAATCTCTCTTCTGACCCATTTTGCCAAAGGAAAGGAAGTTGCCTAATAATTAAGCACACCTTCTATAGGGTGTTGCTACAGATCCGGGTGGTGGAACCTCTGTGCTGCGGTGAAAGACGGGACCTGAGGGGAGTAACTAGGTATCAACTTGGACCGACCAAGATCGTACGGCGGCTCAATCGACTCCGTGACCAGGGAAGGACCGAGCAGAGGGACCAGGTGCTACTCTGGGGACCGACCTTGTATGAGAGCAGGTGACTCCCATGGGTCAGAAGGCAGGTACTGACCGGTACAGCAGATGAGCACGGCAGGCAGGCTGACGAGTGATCCGGGCAGACGGACTGGCAGACACGGCAGGTAACAAGCAGGAGCCTCCAAGTAGGCTGGCTGGTAGGCACGGCAGGTAACAGGCAGGTGCTTCTAGGTAAGCGGGCTGGCAGGCACGGCAGGTAACAGACAGGTGCTTGTAGGTAAGTGGTCTGGCAGGCACGGCAGGTAATGGGCAGGTGCTTCCAGGTAAGCAGGTGGGCAGAGCCCATAGACAGACTGGCAGACTGGACTGTAGACAGACTGTCGGGCTGGAGAGTAGACAAGCTGGCGGACTGAACTTGTAGTCAGGCTGGCGGACTGGACTTGTAGTCTGGCTGGCGGACTGGACTTGTAGTCTGGCTGGCGGACTGAACTTGTAGTCAGGCTGGCGGACTGGACTTGTAGTCAGGCTGGCGGACTGGACTTGTAGTCAGGCCGGCGGGCTGGACTTGTAGTCAGGCTGGCAGACTGGATTTGTAGTCAGGCTAGCGGGCTGGATTGGTAGTCAGGCTGGCGGGCTGGACTTGTAGTCAGGCTGGCGGGCTGGACTGGTAGTCAGGCTGGCGGGCTGGACTGGTAGTCAGGCTAGCAGCGGGACCTGAGGGCTGAAGCAGAGTAAAACACACAAAGCTACAACCTTGCACGGGCACCTTCATTTTGGAGGAGGTGCCTTTTATATGAAAGGTCCTCCGGCCATTGGCCGGGGACTCCTTAGGACGGCGCGCGCGGCCCCTTTAAGAGGGAGGAAGCGCGCGCGCCCTAAGAACAGTGCCCGGGAAGCTGCTCGTGCCAGCAGCAACAGAAGCAGGAGCGCCGGAGGACGCCGGGCAGGGAGTGCAGCGGTAATTGGGACGGAGTCTCTGCCTGTCAGGGGGCAGAGACGCCGATACTACAGTGTTGATGTCATTAGTCAACACCCCTCCTCCTTACAGAGATGAACATCACCAGATTTACTTAATTGGTAGTTGGCTCTCAAGCCTATACAGCTTGGAGTAGGACAACATGTATAAAAAGTATCATGTGATCAAAATACTCATTTGCCCAATAATTCTGCACACAGTGTATAGAGAATGCCCCCTTCTATTTAAAAGGTGGAAATAAGATTTTTTATAAGAACCTTGTGTTGTGATTCTTGCCTGTGAGCAGCGATATTGCAGACCACTCACCAGTGATCATGTGATCCCGGCTGCAGCCAGGCGTGACCCATTGACGCCCTCCCCCCTGATTGATGGGCTATGGGTGGGGTTTCCCCGCGTGTCACAGCCCAGCATCCACCGCGCTTTCCCTCTCCTCTGCATTCATTGGTGGATGCTGGACTGTGACGTGCGGTGAAATCCCGCCCACAGCCCATCAATCAGGGGGGAGCGCGTCACTGGGTCACGCCCAGCTGCAGCCAGAACCTGACGTGACATCAGCGGATGTCAGAGCCGGCTGCAGCCGGGTCACATGATGCCTGGTTAGCAGTCAGTGATAGCGCCATCCACAGGCAAGAATCACAACACAAAGTAATTACAAAAAATCTTATTTCCACCTTTTAAATCGACGGGGGCATTCTCTATAGTAGTGGACAACCTCTTTAAAGAAAGAAGGTGGGAGGGTTTCTTGGAGCTAAAACATCTGGCACCACCTAATAAAATTATTAACCGACCATTTTACCCTCAGCCGTGAAACCTTAGCTCGAGTGCACCATACTACCACAGTCTGGGATAGCTTGTCAAACCATAAGCTCCCAGGGTAAAACCCCGTCCAGAGCCCAACAAATGCCAGATTAACCCTTTCTCCATATTATACTGAGAGTGAATTATCCAATATAATTCCTTCCACCACCAATAATACACCAACTCCCAGGACCCCTCCCCCTCCCACCAACAACCACTGTGACAATTTTTTTTGTAATAAATATGTATACATATATAACTATAAGAACATACAGCTCCTACCAATCCCTGCTTCACCTAAGGGAAGGAGGGTGGGTCACTCTCAGCTTCAGTGACCCAAGATGGCCCCTCTTTCCGGCATTTTTCCCCTAAATACTGCTCATCCTCCACCCCCTTTTTCTAAACACTAATGACCACCCTATAAACCCCCTGCATTATTTCAAATTGACCCTCTCATTCAATCTCAGTCATGAGGGGCTTTCACCTAATTCCCTTTCTGGAAGAGACTGATAGAGCTGCTTCTTTGTGTGAATTCACTCCTTTCTCTCCCCATTTGTTTCCCTGAAGGAGGAGAGTATCTGCTGCTTCACCATCTTGTCAGCTCATCATGAGTCCAACCATTGAAGTACAAGCTCAGTGGTCGGACACCTAATCTGAGCCCACAGATTATCATTACAGTGAATGCTGAGACCTCATGCAGTGCCTGGGGGGCAAGCACACAGCAGTGGCCCATAAGTAGCGGCCCATCCTTAACATGCTTATTTCCAGCAGCTTCATAGGCTATATTCACACAACCATATTGTCTGTCTGAGAGCTGCCCATGGAAAAGCCCACAGCACTTGGACCAGTTCAGATGAGCGTTTGTAGTGGTAAGACGCAGTACATATTATGCTTATGCATGACCATTTTTCAATTGGATATACAATATTAGAGATGTAGTAAAACAAGGTATGCTGTGCTTTTCTACACTCCTAAAAAACATATCAGCAGAGTAAAGGTGGCCACACATAAGCCCAGATCTGCCACATAGATACCTGTGAATTATTATTTTGTGTATTTTTTCAAACAAACTTGATCAAGCAAATCATCATTGTAAAATTCCATTCCATATTATAGTATACTAGCTATTGAACCCGTTCTACGCCCTGGTGGCGAGCATTTTTATTGGTATATGGTCCCCTATCCTGGTTCATGCTCCCCCATTCTGGTCCCCCATCCAGGTATTTGTGCCCCCACCCTGGTCGCCCATCCTGATATATGCTCCCCCATCCTGTTATAAGCTGCCCCATCCTGTTATGTGCTACCTCATCCTGGTCCCCCATCCTGGTATATGCTCCCCCATCCTGGTCCCCCATCCCGGTATTTGCGTCCTCATCCTGGTCAATGCTCCCACATCCTGAATCACTTTGGGGAGACAACTACGGTTGGATGCAGAGTTGGATTCCCCCCAAGGTATCTGCGGTGACGTGAAGGGCCATCTGCTAGCCTGTCAGACTGAAACTGCGTTCCTGTGACAAGCCCAGCATTCCCTCCTTGGTCTCGCAGCTAAGCGGCTGATCGGACGATTAGACAGCCTCTTCAGAGATCAGTTAATGGCCGGTAAGTTCTGAGCTCAGGCCCCAAAATAGGGATCCCAGTGGGAACGTGCACGCAGACTATAGAGAGAGTTTGGCACCATAGATTCTCAGTTAGAGACATTGTTTGCTAATAGGGTTGTGTGAACCTTAGCTAGATACTCCCCTCAGTGGGTGAGCTTGTGTATAGATAGTGTAACAGTATTGTAATCGTAGTAAGTTGTTAAGTTTGTGAACTTTTGCGCTGCACCCCTGCAGGGGCTGCCCCTTGCACCCATCTAATTACATCCTTGCTTCGGATAACCCTCGGTTACCGCATTAGGTGGAACCACTGGTCAGGCAAATTATAGTTCATCTTTTAGTACATCCTGCTCCTGTCAGTTGTGCAGCGCAGGGGTCCTAGCTGTGCTGAGCTAGGTATGTGTGAAGTTCATTTGTGTTCCTTTCTTACGTTGCTGGGGCAACCCAGTTTCTGTTCTTAGTAAAAAGGTGGTTCCCTAACAAATTGTCTGCTAGTATCCTTTGTCCTCGGGCCGCTGTATTCTGATAGCGACCTCCCCACTACACGGTCTACACTGGTATGTGCTTCCCCCATCCTGGTATGTGCTTCTCCCAACCTGGTATGTGCTCTCCCATCCTGTTCTGTGCTTCCCCCATCCTGTTCTGTGCTTCCCCCATCCTGTTATGTGCTCCCACCATCCTGTTATTTGCTTCCCCCATCCTGTTATGTGCTTCCCTCATCCTGATATGTGCTTCCCCCATCCTGGTATGTATTCCCCCATCCTGTTATCTGCTCCCCCATTCTGTTATGTGCTCCCCCCCATCCTGTTATGTGCTTCCCCCCATCCTGTTATGTGCTTCCCCCCATCCTGGTATGTGCTTTCCCCCATCCTGGTATATGCTCCCCCATCTTGGTATATGCTCCCCCAATCCTGTTATATGCTCCCCCATACTCCATCAATTAAGTAAAAAAAACACTCCTACTCACCTTTCCATCGCTCCCCTGCAGTGCGTTGCCTGTGTTATTTTACTAAAATGGCACCAGAATCAGCGCCTGCATAGCACGATATCCGGCGCCATTTTAGTGAAGACAGATTTGCAGAGTGTATTCAACAAAATGGCGTCGGAGTACGCACATGTGCATACCATGCTGTCTGGCGCCATTTTGTTGAAGACACACTGCAAATGTGTCTGTACTAAAATGGCGCCGGATATCGCGCTATGTGCAGGCGCCGATTCCGACGCCACACTCCTCCCCGGCCTCCGGCCCGAACAGAGGTGCGACACTCTTCCCAGGTAGGTATGTGCTTATGGAGCCAGAGATGGCGGTATGCGTTAAGTGCCTACACATACCGCGATCTCTGGCGCCACACTCCTCCTCCCTGTAACCTGCAACGGCTGGATGCGTTCTTCTGTCTGGGGCCAGACTGCGCAGGCGTATTGCACAGGCTCAGTCCACATATGCTTCGGACAGACGGACACATCCAACGTTATATTATAGATGATGTCACATTATTGTAGCAGTCACTAATTATCCTGTGTGCACCATCTGATGTCTGTGCACACAGTGTACATATTATACCACATACAGTACAATATACATAGGAGAAGATATGGCTGCTATATAGAGACGAGCAATCATCTAGTGGTCAGATGAATATTCAGTGGCTACTTGATCAGAGCCCTATGACCGCCTCCTACCTGACACCATTCTTTTTGTCTTTCTTTGATTTTTAGGCAGGCACAATGTCTTGCATGTGTCACGCCACAAAGATGACACCACTCAAGGTCTACAAATCAAAAGAGGAGTCCGAGATGCCGGCAGGTAGGAGGAGGCTCGCAGGCCCTGGTCTGGTGGCCATGGACTACTGACGTGACTGACCAGTGTCCTGTGAATCAATTGGCACATCTGTACTGGTATCTGACATATCATGACTATACATACAGTATCAGATATTATATACAGGATATCATGTGACAGCTATATATGACACTATGACTACAGACGTCAGATATGACACCATATTATGTTGTGTCTATCATGTGATGTTTGATCTGATAGCCCTCGGCCCAATGTTATTCTATGGGCCGGCTCAGATCTGTGATTATTTTCTCATGCTGATGCAGCATGCTGCGATTGGCAGCAAGACTTGGCTCACACTCACCCATACAAGTCTATGGATGCGTGTGAAACATCGGACTGCACTTGGATGTCATCCCAGTGCAGTGCAATTACCATGGACGCTGGCAATGGAGGAGATGGAGAAATGACTTTCTTCGCCTGCTCTGCACCTACAGAGGATGGAAGCACAGTGCACTGACACTCGGCTCACTCTCGCAGCAGATGCTATACGCTAGTGTGACCCCAGCCTAGCACTGGATGTCTGTATCACAGGATATTACATCCAGTATACAGCATAATATGTGATGGTATATGATATACTGTGATACAGACATCAGATATTATACCAGCCATCAATTATCTTGTATATAATATGGGATGTCTTTGCATATAGTATACCACATACAGGATAATATGTAACTAGTGCATATTACACTATGACTACAGACATCAGATATTACACCACTCACATATTATCCTGTATATACCATCTGATGTCTGAGCACAAAGTATATCACATCCAGTATACAGGATAATATGGGATGGTATTTGACATACTTTGATACAGACATAAGATGGTATATATGGATAATATATGATAGCATATGTCAGGGGTGGGCAATTAATTTACCCGAATGGCCACATGAGAGAACGTGACTGTTGTGGAGGGTCGAACCAATAGATTGAAGTTAATTCTGCTCAATATTAATATTAACAAACATTAATATTAACAAAAATTTATATTAATATAAAATATTAATTATATCACTTGATATTGAGCAGAATTAAGTATGTTGACATCCCCTTAAATACCGCATGAACGCACACACATAGCCCCCTTTGTTTAGTATGAGCCCCACATAGCCCCTTATACACAGTATAAGCCCATTATACACTGTGTGACCCCACATAGCCCTTATATACAATGAGTCCTCACATAACCTCCTAAATACAGTATGAGCCCTCACATAACCTCCAATACACATTATGAGCCCTCACATAGCCCCTATAAACAGTGTGAGCCCTCACATAGCCCCCTATATACAGTGTGAGCCACACATAGCCTCCTGTATACATTATGAGCTCCCATATAGCCTTCTATATACAGTGTGAGCCCCCACATAGCCTCCTATATACATTATGAGCTCCCACATAGGCTCCTATATACAGCGTGAGGCCCCACATAACCTCCTATATACAGTGTGAGGCCCCATATAGCCTCCTATATACAATGTGGAGACCTACATAGCCTCCTATATACAGTGGGACCCCCCACATAGCCTCTCTATGTACAGTATGAGCCCCCGCATAGCCTGTGTATACTATATGCCCTCACATAGCTTCCTATATACAGTATGAGCCCACACATAACCTCCTATATACAGTATGCGTTCTCACACAGCCTTCTTTATGCAGACACACATCCCAAACACATATAAAAGAAAAAAAACAACACCATCTCACTTCGCTCTTGTTCCCCCAGTTTTGATTCTGCACTTAAAAAAGTAACTGCAGTTTTTTACATGCGTTTTTTTTAGGCTCCACATAGAAGACAAGAGAAAGAAATAAACACGAAAACTGCCCAGTTTAGCAGCGTGTCGAGACTACAGAAGGCGCAGTTCTCATGAAATCACATCCACTTCGCTTGGATAGCTAAACCCAGCAGAATTTATGTGCAAAAAAAGCAGCAGAAAATATGCAACATTTATGCTACATGGGAACAAGTAAATGTGATTGCATGAAATCTCCGCCCTCTGTGCATGTAAATACGCTGCTGTACTCTGCGGTTTTAGTGCCTTTTTCTCTATAGGCTTCTTCTGAAAAAAATGCATGAAAAAAACGCTGATGCATTTTTAAGCGCAGAATCAAAGCTTTTCTGTACTATTAAAAAAGTGCTAAAAACTGTGCTTTATATCTGCCACAAAATCGCATGAAATAAGGGGAACACGCATAAAAGAAACGCAGCAAACACACAACAATCAGGGAAGATTGTTATTGCATCGTTTGGTGAGGACACCTGCAGAAAAAAGCTGTAGAAAGAACGCAGCATTTGCGCTACGTGTGAACACGGCCTCAGCACTACAGTTTTATTACATTTTTTATTGGTTTAATAGAGAAATATCAATCACGCCTTTTTTTATGCCATTTACTGATTCCCATAAATAATTTGATGGCTGTGTTGTGCGGGTTATCACGATTACAGGAACACCAAATATGTCAGTGTTATTTGCTGATTTGTGATGTTTTTTATTTCAATTTAAAAAAATGCATTACAAATGACAATATTTTTTTCATTATCAAGTGTTTTTCATTATTTTTTAGTAATTTTATCTCTAGAATACAAATACATACATTGTACACAGCAGTGTATTTCTATCAGTAGAATCTGTTTGTTGAGTCAGAGCCTGCAATAGAGATAAAGTATACTAAATTCTCCTCATGACCTCACCAGAGCTTGTAGCTCAGTAGCTTAGGCTCCTGTCTGTAATGTTAAGGTTATGGGTTTGGGACCTGGGGAGACTCACAAAATTAGAGAAAATTATGTTTTTGTAATTGCTTCTAATTTTTACTACTTTTATAGCAATCTTTTTCTTCACCTCAGTATACAGGGAACATAGAAATACATTTTTATATATACAATGGATCTGTATGGAAATGTATAATCTGATTCTGGGTTCACTGCCTGCAATAGAGGTCAAGATTGCCAAATTCTCCTATGTGAATCATTATAAGTTGTGGCTCATTAGTAGAGCGGCAGCTTGTGAACATGGAGATGTAAGTGTAAGACCAGATCACTGGAGAAGCAGTGAATATATGTGGCGCCCCTGAGGGTTCAGTTGCCACAGGGGTACTGCACCTCAGCTTGAGGTGTGGTATCTCCTCTTCCAGGTAAGGATGGAGCATTTCTCAGGACTCTACTTCACCACTCAACACTACACCACTCCTGTCCTGTAGGGGGCCTAAATGCACCAGGGTGCTGCCCTGGGCCGGGATGGAGGAGATGGGGGGGAACCAAAGATAGGGGGAACCATGTAGTGGGTGAGGGTGGAGGACACACTTTTAGGAAACACTTATTCTTTCATATTTAATCTACGGCCATCTTAAGTTCAAGGTCTTTGATTGTGGTCTTCTGTCGGGGTCCAGCAAGAGGCTGTAGCTGGCTGAAGAGAAAACTTAGTGGGAGAAATAACCAAGGAGAGGAACACACACCAGAGGATTCTCGACAGGTGCTCCTGATCTACCTGGAAAGTGCTGAACCCCCTTCCCGGTGGCCGCATTACGTCGTGTGTAGCAGAGGGAAGCTTTGCGGCTAAAGATCATCTGAAAGTGAGTAAAAACCCTGGATGACTTCACACACCGCTTCAGCCTGTTATTTTCTGTGCGGCACTGCACCCATCATCACCTTCATCTCACTGCCCTGAGGCCTGCTTTGCCTGTGGGGAGCCATCCCATCTTAGCTGCCTGTAACACCGGCCTCAGTGGACTGAAGCAGCGCTGGTGTCCATCACCAGAAACCGCAGGTGGCGTAGTCGAAATACCACTCTCACTTAAAAGCCCAATTTTTTATGAGGCAGCCCTGGGCACTCAACGGGTCTAGGCCACGACTGCATCCCCATCCCCTACAACCGACCCGGCTCCGAGTAACCCCATCTCCAAGGGAGGGCGTCTCAAACTTGGCGTAGTCGGCAGGATTGCGTGCCCACAGCAACGGAAGAAGATAGTCCCCATTGCTGACGGGTACTGTGCGCCTTTTCACAAAAAGACTGTCGCTTCACACTTAAAGTGGCGCCCGCCCAAGAAGAACGGACGCCATTATGTGCAAAAACAACAGCAGCCAAAGTCCTCCCATCGTGGGCCTGGCTCCCCAATGGCGCCAAAATTGCAGACCGCCCTCTCCAGCAGAGACAGTCCGCATAGTAGTGTCCGTCAAGACGGATGGGACATCCCAAGGAGTGCCCGTCAGCCAGCTGCCCTGGAGCCGCCCCAAAAGAAGGAGGAGAAAGAGACTGCACCCAGCAGCAAAGATGGAAGCAGCAAAGGAGATGTCCTCCGAGTCCTCCGACGCTGGCCCACGAACTGCCACCTCCCTCGGTATGGAGGGAATTCACCTGACCCCGGAGGAGGCCGAGTTCCTCCGTGGAGAATCACAGGACCTGACCCGGAGGGTCGAAGAGGCCCAGCGACTGGCCGCCGCAGAGTGGAGAGAGGATGTTTTACGGAGGATCCGGGACCGCCGCCAGAGCTCGTTGCGCCTGTCAAGTGAGGCTCCAGCCCAGGAGGAGGAAGCCCAGGAGGCCCCGTGCAGCCCAAGTGCGGGTAAGGCAAAAAACCCTACCCCGGGCGAGAGACACACTGAAGCCCTCCTAAGTATCCTGCCAGCACCCCTGTCCCCGGATACACCCCTGTCCCAAGCCACCGCCATAGTCGGAGACCTGCTATGCCTCCCGACCCCCGATCCGGAAGCGCCTGCCCTAACCTGGGTGTCCACCTGCACCAACCCGGACTGGGCCGCATCAACAGAGCGCACACAGCAACCCCCGTTACAGCCACTGCCCGCGCCACCGGTCGCTTGCCCGGCGGCAGAAGAGTTCACCTGGGATAACCGGGTGGGCGACCTGATGGGCTTCCCCCGGGAAACCAAGACCGAAGCGCGGAGGCGGGAGGAGACGTGCCGAAAGGTACTCCTCCAATTTGAAAAAGAGCGACGGGAGAAGCGGGTCCGCTGTGAGCGCATGGAGGTGCGCGCCAGGGCTGCTAAGTCGCAGGACCGTCAGGCGGAGGCCACCCGTCCAAGCCCCCGGGAAGAGGGCCTAGTCGTGCGCTTCCACCAGGTGGCAGGATGGGGCTTCATCCGCAGCCCACAGTTCGACCGGGACGTGATCGTCAACCGGCGGGACGTCAAGCCGAGGCTGGAGCAGGGCCACCCTGGCCGGAACCTCTACCCGGGCGATTTGGTGTCCTACACCTGCCACCATGGGGAGTGTGGGTGGTATGCCCTGATCGTCCACAGGGTATTTAAGGAGGATACCCCCACTCACCTACCTACAGAGGACCGGTCGGGCTCCGTCGGGAAAGATGAACCATTTTCCCGGTGGGGATACCACTTCTGAGCAGCCCTCAGAGATGTATCTCCCCTTAGTTTGAACAGTTATGTGTTTTCCTTTTTCTTCACCCGGATTTGAGTTAACAGAGACATTTGTCCCTGCGGACGTTGAGCAGTAGACAGACTAACTTTGTAAATAGTTTGCACCTATTACGGTGCTCCCTATTGGTTTTATACAAAACCCCTTCTAACTCAGACCTCAGAAGCAAAACCTGTCTGGTGTGGCTCTCCTGGAGGTCCAACTCGGGATATCCATGCCCTGCAGCCACCCCAGGGCCTACGTTGAGGGTTTGGGACAGGTCCCTCATGCTGCTGAACTGACACTTTCTACCGTATTTTCTACAGAACTGTCTACATGCATAATGTCTCTTTAATGTTTTCCATACATGTATAATGTCTCTTTAATATTTTTCTATATTTATATTCTATATATATATATCATGCAACGTTAAAAGAGTCCTAACCTCCCATAAAGGGAAGAATGTTTTACTGTTTACAAAAGCATTTAAAAATTTGAATGTCTGTACCAACTTTTTACTCTATTGCAGCCTGCGGACGTGCTGTGTTTCACCGGTGGGGAATGTGGCGCCCCTGAGGGTTCAGTCGCCACAGAGGTACTGCACCTCAGCTCGAGGTGTGGTATCTCCTCTTCCAGGTAAGGGTGGAGCATATCTCAGGACCCTACTTCACCACTCAACACTACACCACTCCTGTCCTGTAGGGGGCCTAAATGCACCAGGGTGCTGCCCCGGGCCGGGATAGAGGAGATGGGGGGAACCAAAGACAGGGGGAACCATGTAGTGGGTGAGGGTGGAGGACACACTTTTAGGAAACACTTATTCTTTCATATTTAATCTACGGCCATCTTAAGTTCAAGGTCTTTGATTGTGGTCTTCTGTCGGGGTCCAGCAAGAGGCTGTAGCTGGCTGAAGATACACGGTCCTCGTACTCTGGTCTTGAGACGAGGAGCGGGTCAGAGTTAACAGCTGTCTCTACCTGGTCAAGGTCCTGACCTATGAAGGCCTGGAGGGGAGCAGAGCAGATTGGCTCCACAGGCAAAAGGATCCCAGGGGATACGGACGGAGCAGCCTACGCCACCTGTACTCTTTATTCTGGCTTAGTCAGAGGGATTCCTGCTGCAAAAGGGGTGACCGGCCCCCGATATCTGACTTTGTTACTTCACGTCTCAGTCGGAAAAGCCCGGAGGCTTAGTGGATCCCAGGGGGATATGGATGGAGCGGCTTACGCCACCTGTATCTCTTAAAGTGCGTTTATCCAGTGGGACCCGGCCTTACACCACGTTCATACCACGCACAGTCAGGAGAAGACTTAGTGGGAGAACTTACCAAGGAGAGGAACACACCAGAGGGGTCTCGACAGGTGCTCCTGACCTAACTGGAAAGTGCTGAACCCCCTTCCCGGTGGCCGCAGTACGCCGTGTGTAGCACAGGGAGGCTTTGCAGATAAAGTTCATCTGAAAGTGAGTAAAAACCCTGGATGACTTCACACACCGCTTCAGCCTGTTATTTTCTGTGTGGCACTGCACCCATCATCACCTTCATCTCACTGCCCTGAGGCCTGCTCCGCCTGTGGGGAGCTGACTCGCCCCCTGGGCCGTGGGGCACTCGGAACCAGGCAATAGGGAGACGATGGGGGTAGTAGTGGCAACCCGGTCCCGTGGCTCAGAGTGGTCAGACCAGTGGCAATCCTTTAGATATTTTAAGTGATGTCCGACTACGCCACCCGTGGATTGCGGTTATTAGGAACCGCCGCTGCAAGGCAGTCCCCTGAGGTTGATGGTGTGTGCAGCTGAGATTGGGTAACTCCCCACGGGAAAAGTGTAACCCCAGGGCAGTGCTGTGAATGGTGGGGGTGATGGTGCAGAGAGTCCCAGTGCCGTTAGTGCTGGAGGAGCGAAAGAGCACACAGACAACGTACTACAGTCCAATGTCTTTTACTCACAGTTCAGATTCTCCGGGTTACTTCTGTACAGGTAGTGACCACCCAAACCGTGCGGTGTCCACCAGGTGAGGGGCTCGGTCAACTCCCAGACGATTCAGGAGCATGGCACAGGACCCCCTTTTATCCTTTCTCTGGCCTGCCTCACGAGTGACCCACTTTTGTCCAGCTGCCGCGAACTTGTGTGGGTAAACGTGGATCCCGTTCCCCGCTGTTCTATACGGTGCCTTCCTAGCAGGTTTGATGAGGTGTCGCACCAATAAATGATCACGACCTCCGGTCTTTGGCTGAGGGTTGTTTCTCCTCCACTAACTTGGGATCCGGTACCCTTAATCTGCCTGACCCTTCACCCTGTATTCTCGTGGGTTCTTAGGGTCCCTTCTGCCTTCTTGTTCCTGAGCCCTTCTGTTCTTCTCTCTCTCTTTCCTGCTGTTTCTTCCTGTTTCTGTTCCTTTCTGTTCTTGTTCCTTTCTGTTCCCGGCCTTCACCCTAGGCCTGCCTCATGGAGCTGGGCCCAGACTGAGCCACAGCTCCCTATCAGCCCTCTCTGGCTGAACTCAACTTCTCTCCTTCTACTCTGAACTGGCTGAACTGACCCAGAACTAAGATGGTGCCCACCTTATATACCTCCCTCTAGAACATGAGCCCAGGTGACCAGCAACCAATGGGCTCCTACCTACGCTCAGGAACCAACCCCTATCTGCTCCTACATCACTGGGTATTCCTCCCCCCTCCCCACTCCAGCCAGGGACATGGTCTGTCGTACCTGCATTTCTGTCTAATGGGAGTACCGTTGAGCTGTCCCTCGGAAATGGGGTGAGTGTGCTGTATGCAGCTAACTGAGCCCTGGTCCATACTCCATCCTTACCTGGGAGTGGAATACCACACCTCTGGCAGAGGGGCAATACCCCTGTAGCGGCCGAACCCTCGGGGCGCTACAGAGCCATCCCATCTTAGCTGCCCGTAACACCGGCCTCAGTGGACTGAAGCAGCGCTGGTGTCCATCACCAGAAACCACAGGTGGTGTAGTCGAAATACCACTCTCACTTAAAAGCCCAATTTTTTATGAGGCAGCCCTGGGCACGGAATGGGTCTAGGCCACGACTGCATCCCCCTCCCCTACAACCGACCCGGCACCGAGTAACCCCATCTCCCAGGGAGGGCGTCTCATATATAACTTAATTTATGCACTGAGTAGAGAAGCGGCCCTGCCCCAAAAAGGAGGAGTTACGGAGCGATGAAAACATTGGAGAGAGGTGAGTATCAGAAGCCAGGACAAAAGCGCTGACGTTTCGGGAGAGTCCTGCTGAATCCGGGATAGTTGTGAGCTACCAGAATATAGGGGGGAATTCATGACTGGTATATAATATACTGTGACAACAGACATCTGATGGTATATAGCAATGTGTATTTTTTAAAACATCTGATTTCTGTATCACAATAGATCATACACCAATCTGTATACTAGATGTGGTATATTATGTACACAGATATACAATGCAGTGTACTGATCACACCTGGACCGGCCTACAGGACCTAGCATATTACATATTGGGCCATATAGTACAATCTGTCATGTGCTGTAGGTTCAAGTGTGATCAGTCAATCCAGGATCCTGTATAGTGATGTCTGTGGGCCTCTCTGCTGGGACTCAGTGTGATTTATTGCTCCAGACTGAACTTTCTGCATTGACAGGGCGACCCTAATCTGCATCGAAGTTCAGACTCCTGCAAAAACTAACACTGAGCACCAGCAGAGCGACCACCGACAGGACAAAACACAAATCCGTGTGGGCTTATGAGGAGATGAGCAGCTTCCTGCTACCTCCTCCGTGTGGGCTTATGAGGAGATGAGCAGCTTCCTGCTACGTCCTCCGTGTGGGTTTATGAGGAGATGAGCAGCTTCCTGCTACCTCCTCCGTGTGGGCTTATGAGGAGATGAGCAGCTTCCTGCTACCTCCTCCGTGTGGGCTTATGAGGAGATGAGCAGCTTCCTGCTACCTCCTCCGTGTGGGCTTATGAGGAGATGAGCAGCTTCCTGCTACCTCCTCCGTGTGGGCTTATGAGGAGATGAGCAGCTTCCTGCTACCTCCTCCGTGTGGGCTTATGAGGGGATGAGCAGCTTCCTGCTACCTCCTCCGTGTGGGCTTATGAGGAGATGAGCAGCTTCCTGCTACCTCCTCCGTGTGGGCTTATGAGGAGATGAGCAGCTTCCTGCTACCTCCTCCGTGTGGGCTTATGAGGAGATGAGCAGCTTCCTGCTACCTCCTCCGTGTGGGCTTATGAGGAGATGAGCAGCTTCCTGCTACCTCCTCCGTGTGGGCTTATGAGGAGATGAGCAGCTTCCTGCTACCTCCTCCGTGTGGGCTTATGAGGAGATGAGCAGCTTCCTGCTACCTCCTCCGTGTGGGCTTATGAGGAGATGAGCAGCTTCCTGCTACCTCCTCCGTGTGGGCTTATGAGGAGATGAGCAGCTTCCTGCTACCTCCTCCGTGTGGGCTTATGAGGAGATGAGCAGCTTCCTGCTACCTCCTCCGTGTGGGCTTATGAGGAGATGAGCAGCTTCCTGCTACCTCCTCCGTGTGGGCTTATGAGGAGATGAGCAGCTTCCTGCTACCTCCTCCGTGTGGGTTTATGAGGAGATGAGCAGCTTCCTGCTCCCTCCTCACTGCAGACCTCTTAATGTCACACTTATCCACGGAGGTCTCCGATCCACAGGCTCCTCTCCAACAGAATGAGTCAGCTGCAGGCGCGCTGTGACGCCACTTCTGCAGACGCAGCACACATAGCCTGCAGTTGGCATGTCTGCATCACTGTGATGTGGCCAGGACAGCAGCTACAGTGCAGCTCCCCGGCAGCCCCCCTGAGTAGCTTCATGGGATCCGGCGTGGGGGGACATCCCTCCCCCCCAGCCCAGTGCAGTCTTAGTATGAAGAAGCTAGTAAAAAGTCCAATGCAATAGCATGTATCCTTAGATGAAAGGCCCAAAAGAATAGGGGTATACTATTAGACCAGTGATCGCCATGCATAAAAAATCATTAGCTGATATTAATAGAAAAATATATATCAATTTTATTAGGAAAAATACATACACATCAACGACACAAAATCCATTAAAACACAAGTAAAAACTCAGTGGAATCCCTCACTGAGTGAGAGCCCACCCACTACAAAGACCACCCTGCAAAAATAAATCATCATAAATAAGATAGGTAAAAGTTTTATATGAAAGCCGGCTGGAATAAAACTATCTCCGATAATCAATACCCGACCTGGGCAGAAATATAATATGGTAACAGGAATCCTCTAATCTTGTTGTACATGAATAAAGAGTGTGATATTAAAGTCACACACACCACAATAACAATGATTGCCCAAGAAGAGGACACCAGATGAATGTCAGCAATGACCAGATGAAGCCTAATAAAGATAAAAAAGTTACTAGACAATAGATCAAATTTAGGCTTCCTGTTCAGCCATTAGATTTTAAGGGTAGATTATAAATTCAAGGAAAATAACACTAGCATATCCTAAATAGGCAAAGACCTATCACCAATACCAGGGACCGGGGTGGTGTGGATGAGCTGTCAATGCCCAACGCGTGTCGCCACGCATGGTGGCTTCATCAGGGGCCTATGAGGTAAGTGTTCAATGCTGTTAGTCCTTAGATGAAAGGAATAAGCAGAGAGAAGACTAACGTCGTTCACTCTAGGGCTGAGTGATAGCTCAGTTTTTTTTGTAACGATAAGGCCACGTTCACACCTTCAGTATTTGGACAGTATTCTATACCAGTATTTGTAAGCCAAAACCAAGAGTGGAACAATCAGAGGAAAAGTATAATAGAAACTCCTCACCGCTTCTGTATTTTTCTCCCACTCCTGGTTTTGACTTACAAATACTGATGTAAAATACTGACCAAATACTGAAGGTGGGGACGTGGTCTAAGCTGTGTGCTCAGTTTAGGGGTCCGTCTGCTGAGCTTATACTTTACTGGTTTGATTCATGATGAGCTCACAGGAACACAGCAGATACAGCTGTGTAAAGATACAGGCACTAATTTGATTAAACAAATAGGCAGGGACAGGGGCGTACATTAAAATCATGGGAACCCATGACAGATGTCCTAATTGCTCGCCTCCCCTCAAAACAAATAAAAATTAAGCAGGGTCACAGAAGAGCATATTTTACAACTTTGCAGCCCTTAGAAAGTAATTTTGCCCCTATTGAAGCCCCTTAGTGTTCCCACGCAATAAGATACCCTTTTCATGGCCACCATAAAGTATGATGCCAACAATTGTGCGCCCAAACACAGTAAGATACCCCCACAGTAAATTCCTCTACACACATGGTATGATGACCCTACAGTACCCCATCCCCCAAAGTATGATACCCTCACAATGCCCCCACCACAGTATGATGGCCCACATTGTCCCCCACACATAGTATGATGGCCCCTGACACAGCCCTCCACACATTATGATGACCTGCACACAGTATAGTGGCCCTCCATACAGTATAGTGGCCCCCACAACCCTCCACACAGTATGATGGTCCCCAAACAACTCTCCACACTATATAATGGCCTGTAAACATTATAATGCCCCCCCCCCACTAGCTCTCCAAACAGTATAATGGCCCCACACAGCCATCCAAACAGTATGGTGGCCCCCACTCAGCCCTCCAAACAGTATGATGGTCCCCACATAGTCTCCATAGCATGATAAGCCTCCAAGTAGCCCTCCAAATAATATGATTGCCCTCCAAATAGTATAATGGCTGCCACGTAGCCCTTCAAATTGTATGATCACACCCCACATAGCCCTCCAAATAGTATGGTGGACCTCACATAGCCCTCATAATAGTATGCTGGCACCCCACATAGCCCTCCAAGTAGTATGATGCCCCTCAAGTAGCCTTCCATATAGTTTGATGGCCCACACAAAAAATAAATCTCTCTCCCAGTCCCCCTGCTGCTTCGGTGTCTGCAGCGTGTGGTCTGACAGCTCTGCACTGCTCGGCACAGCGCTCGCAATGTAGTGACGTCATTGTGCCTGCTAGGCTGAAACTTAAGACGAACAGGGAGAAGGATGGAAGAAAGAGCTCACGGCTCCCTCTTCCATCATTGCTTTCAACTGTATCTGCCTCCAGGATAGTGGCTGCATGGAGGCAGACTACAGGAATAAACATACAAAGAAGCAGCTAGATCCCTGCCAGAAGCTGTGTATGTGCCACCATCAACTGCAGCATCTCTACTACCTCTGTATTTAAGAGTTAACTACATTGCACTTAAATCCGGAGGTGTAGCTATACTCACAAGGGGTTAATTAAGGGTGAGGGGTTATAAATAAGGGTTTATAAGCGGCAGCTGGTTGGGGCATCCAGTCCTTTGGAAGTGCATTGAGCTGTAGGTTGGATTGCTGCTAAAGGGAAGAAAAAAAAACTCTTTAAATCTTCTTCCTTAGCGAGTGTGAACGGAGCGTAAGTGCAAACAGAAGTAAAGTGTGTGACTTGTTTTTCAGTGACTTGGATTCAGGGAGTTTGGAAGGGAGGAATTTGGACTGAATTGCTGTCTGTATTTTCTTAATTCTTTACATTTCTTTTTACTTAACATTTCTGTCTAGTGCAATCCCCATTAGGAAATGAGCTCCATTATTGGCAATGCTATCCAGTGTACATCTTGCCCCATGTATGCATTCCTTGAACAGCCGGTCGGGGTTGCTTACTGCTGCGCGAGATGTGTGCATGTTGTGCGTTTGGAAGCCCATATACTGGATCTAAATGAGGAGCTGGCAACACTGAGATCCATTGACAATATGGAAAGGAGTCTGCTGCTCACTGAACAGCTGCTCACTGGGGTAGATGTGGGGGAGGATGGTATTAGGAAGCTGCAGGACAGTGTGGCAGCTAGCTGGGTGACCGTTAGAAGGGGGGGGGGGTAGAGGGAAGAGTGCCAGGGAGGTAGTCCTGATCTGGCACACCCAAATAAGTTTGCAAAGTTGGCAGATGAGGGGGGTGTCGGTACAGGGGTAGCACTGCTGCAGCAAAGCATGTCCTCTGAAAGCCGGAGGAATGTCAGCTCCAGTAAGGGGGGAAATAGGAGAGCAGGGCAGGCCAGGCAGGTGCTGGTAGTGGGGGACTCAATTATTAGGGGAACAGATAGGGCAATCTGTCACAAAGACAGGGATCGTCGAACAGTGTGCTGCGTACATGGCGCTTGAGTCCGGCACATCGCTGATCAGGTTGACAGATAACTGAGAGGGGCTGGTGAGGACCCAGCGGTCATGGTACACACGGCACAAATGACAAAGTTAGAGGTAGGTGGAAGGTCCTTAAAGATGATTTCAGGGAATTAGGCTGCAAGCTTAAAGCAAGGACTCCCAAGGTGGTATTCTCTGATATACTGCCTGTACCACGTGCCACACCAGAGAGGCAATGGAAGATTAGGGAGATAAATAAGTGGCTCAGGAATTGGTGTAGGAAGGAGGGGTTTGGGTTCCTGGAGAACTGGGCCAACTTCTCAGGTGGCTACAGGTTCTACGCTAGGGACTGGCTGCACCTCAATGGGGAGGGTGCAGCTGTGCTGGGGGAGAAAATGGCTAGAAGGTTGGAGGAGTGTTTAAACTAGGGATTGGGGAGGGAGGGTATTCATTTTATAGGTGGGGAAGATAATGCAGATAGTGACCTGGGCACAAATAAAGAAATTGGGGGTGGGCTTAGAACAGTCAATATAGTAGGAAGGAATACAGGTACAGAGAGATACATGTACATGCATGTACACTAATACCAGAAGCCTCACCAACAAAATGGAGGAATTAGAATTAATTTTGTTGGAAAATAATTATGACATGGTGGGGATATCTGAGACATGGCTGGATGAGAGCCATGACTGGGCAGTTAATTTACAGGGCTATAGTCTGTTCAGAAATGACCGTACAAACAAGTGAAGGGGGGGGGGGGTGTTTATATGTAAAATCATCCTTAAAACCCATCTTGCGTGAGCATATATGTGAGTCTAATGAAAATGCAGAGTCCCTATGGGTGGCGATAAGGGGAGGGGGAAAAAATAATAAATTACTGATAGGGGTTTGTTATAAGTCTCCAAAAATAATGGAAGTAGCGGAGAATATCCTCATAAAGCAAATAGATGAAGCAGTGACTCAAAGAGAAGTCATTATTATGGGGGACTTCAACTACCCTGAAATACATTGGGGAACAGAAACCTGTAGTTCCAGCAAAGGTAATAGCTTTATGACAACTATGAGAGACAATTACCTTTTACAACTGGTTCAGGACCCAATAAGAAGAGGGGCACTGCTAGACCTAATACTAACCAACAGGCCAGACCGCATATCAAATATACGAGTTGGGGGTCACTTGGGTAATAGTGATCACAAAATAATAAGTTTTCATGTATCCTTTAATACGATATGTAGTAGAAGGGTTACAAGGACACTAAACTTCAGGAAGGCAAATTTTCAACGGTTGAGAGATGATCTTAGTGCAATAAACTAGGACGATATCCTGAGACATAAAGCTACACAAAGCAAATGGGAGACATTTATTAGCATCCTGAATAGGACGTGTGCACAATATATACCCTATGGGAATAAACATGCTAGAAATAGGAGGAAACCACTATGGCTAAATAAAGCTGTAAGGGGCGCAATAAGTGACAAAAAAAAAGCATTTAGAGAACTAAAGCAAGTGGGTAGTGATGAGGCATTAAATAAATACAGAAAATTAAATAAATTCTGTAAAAAACAAAATCAAGGCAGCAAAGATTGAGACAGAGAGACACATTGCCAGAGAAAGTAAAAATAATCCCAAAATATTCTTTAACTACATAAATAGTAAAAAACTAAAAAATGATAGTCTTGGCCCCCTTAAAAATAGTCTGGGTGAAATGGTGCATGAGGATGAGGAAAAAGCCAATATGCTAAATGATTTTTTTTTCAACAGCATTTGCCCAAGAAAATTGCATGACAGAAAACATGATTAGTGATGACAAAAATTCTCCATTAAATGTCACTTGCTTAACCCAGCAGTAAGTATGGCGGCGTCTAAAAACCACTAAAGTTGACAAATCCCCGGGCCCGGATGGGATATACCCACGAGTACTGCAGGAATTAAGTAACGTCATAGATAGACCATTATTTTTAATTTTTAAAGATTCCATAATAACAGGGTCTGTACCACAGGACTGGCGTATAGCAAATGTGGTGCCAATATTCAAAAAGGGGACAAAAACCGAACTTGGAAATTATAGGCCGGTAAGCTTAACCTCTACTGTGGGTAAAATCCTGGAGGGTTTCCTAAGAGATGCTATACTAGAGTACCTGAAGAAGAATAACCTTATGACCCAATATCAACATGGGTTTACCCCATTCCTGTCAGACTAATCTGATCAGCTTTTATGAAGATTTACTTTAAGTTCCAGACTGGACCAAGGAAATGCAGTGGATGTTGTGTATATTGACTTTTCAAAAGCTTTTGATACGGTTCCATACAAAAGGTTGATACATAAAATGAGAACAATGGGGATAGGGGAAAATATATGTATGTGGGTTAAGAACTGGCTCAATGATAGGAAACAAAGGGTGGTTATTAATGGAACACACTCAGACTGGGTCTCAGTTAACAGTGGGGTACCACAGGGGTCAGTATTGGGCCTGCTTCTTTTAACATATTTATTAATGACCTTGTAGGGGGCATACAGAGTAGTATTTCAATATTTGCAGATGACACTAAACTCTGCAAGGTAATCAATACAGAGGAGGACAATTTTATATTACAGGAGGATCTACAGTGCATTGTGAAAGTATTTGCCCCCCTTGAACTTTTCTACCTTTTGCCACATTTCTTGCTTCAAACATAAAGATATAAAATTCTAATTTTTTGGGGAAGAATCAACAACAAGTGGGACACAATCGTGAAGTGGAACAAAATTTATTGGATATTTTAAACTTTCTAAAAAAAAAATTACAAACTGAAAAGTGGGGCGTGCAATATAATTAGGCCCCTTTACTTTCAGTGCAGCAAACTCACTCCAGAATTTCAGTGAGGGTCTCCGAATGATCCAATGTTGTCCTAAATGACTGGTAATGATAAATAGAATCCACCTGTGTGTAATCAAGTCTCCGTATAAATGCACCTGCTCTGTGATAGTCTCAGGCTTCTGTTTCAAGTGCAGAGAGCATCATGAAGACCAAGGAACCCACCAGGCAGGTCCGACATATTGTTGTGGCGAAGTTTAAAGCCGGATTTGGATACAAAAAGATTTTCCAAGCTTTAAATATCTCAAGGAGCACTGTACAAGCGATCATATTGAAATGGAAGGAGTATCAGACCACTGCAAATCTACCAAGACCCGGCCGTCCCTCTAAACTTTCATCTCGAACAAGGAGAAGACTGATCAGACATGCAGCCAAAAGGCCCATGAACACTCTGGATGAACTGCAGAGATCTACAGCTGAGGTGGGAGAGTCTGTCCATAGGATAACAATCAGTCGTACACTGCACAAATCTGGCCTTTATGGAAGAGTGGCAAGAAGAAAGCCATTTCTCTAAGATATCCATAAAAAGTCTCGTTTGAAGTTTGCCACAAGCCACCTGGGAGACACAGCAAACATGTGGAATAAGGTGGTCGGTCAGATGAAACCAAAATCGAACCTTTTGGCCACAATGCAAAACGATATGTTTGGCGTAAAAGCAACACAGCTCATTACCCTCAAAACACCCTCCCCACTGTCAAACATGGTGGTGGCAGCATCATGGTTTGGGCCTGCTTTTCTTCAGCAGGGACAGGGAAGATGGTTAAAATTGATGGGAAGATGGACGGCGCCAAATACAGGACCATTCTGAAAGAAAACCTGTTGGAGTCTGCAAAAGACCTGAGACTGGGACGGAGATTTATCTTCCAACAAGACAATGATCCCAAACATAAAGCAAAATCTACAATGGAATGGTTCAAAAATAAACGTATCCAGGTGTTAGAATGGCCAAGTCAAAGTCCAGACCTGAATCCAAACGAGAATCTTGGAAAGAGCTGAAAACTGCTGTTCACAAACGCCCTCCATCCAACCCCAATGAGCTCGAGCTGTTTTGCAAGGAAGTATGGGCAAGAATTTCAGCCTCTCGATGTGCAAAACTGATAGAGACATTCCCCAAGCGACTTGCAGCTGTAATCGCAGCAAAAGGTGGCGCTACAAAGTATTAACTCAAGGGGGTCGAATAATATTGCACGCCCCACTTTTCAGTTTTTAATTTGTTAAAAAAGTTTAAAATATCCAATAAATTTTGTTCCACTTCACGATTGTGCCCCACTTGTTGTTGATTCTTCCGAAAAAAATTTGAATTTTATATCTTTATGTTTGAAGCCAGAAATGTGGCAAAAGGTAGAAAAGTTCAAGGGGTCCAAACATTTTCACAATGTACAGTATGTAAACTAGAAGCTTGGGCTGATAAATGGCAAATGAGCTTTAATGGGGATAAATGTAGAGGAAATAAAATGTATAATTATATGCTTAATTGTAAAACACTGGGCAAAACTGTCACTGAAAAAGACCTGGGTGTATTGGTGGACGACAAGCTCACGTTTGATGGCCAGTGTCAGGCAGCTGCTACAAAGGCAAATAAAATAATGGGATGCATTAAAAGAGGCATAGATGCTCATGAGGAGAACATAATTTTACCTCTATACAAGTCATTAGTGCCACCACACTTAGAATACTGTGTACAGTTCTGGTGTCCGGTGTATAAGAATGACATAGAGCGGGTGTAGAGAAGAGTGACCAAGGTTATTAGAGGACTGGGGGGTCTGCAATACCAAGACAGGTTATTAGAGGACTGGGGGGTCTGCAATACCAAGACAGGTTATTAGAGGACTGGGGGGTCTGCAATACCAAGACAGGTTATTAGTAATTACACTTATTACACTTGGGGTTATTTACTGTGGAAAAAAGAAGGCTTAGGGGTGATCTTATTACTATGTACAAGTATATGAGGGGACAGTACAAAGACCTTTCTACTGATCTTTTTACTCTGAGGCCTGAGACGGGGACAAGGGGGCATCTTCTACGTCTGGAGGAAAGAAGGTTTAATCATAATCACAGACGGGGATTCTTTACTGTAAGAGCAGTGAGACTATGGAACTCTCTGCCGCATGATGTTGTAATGAGTGATTCACTACTAAAATTTAAGAAGGGCCTGGATGCCTTTCTTGAAAAGTATAATATTACAGGTTATAAATACTAGATTCCTTGATAGGGCGTTGATCCAGGGAACTAGTCTGATTGTCGTATGGAGTCGGGAAGAAATTTTTTTCCCCAATGTGGAGCTTAGTGTTTGCCACATGGTTTTTTTTTTGCCTTCCTCTGGATTAAAATGTTAGGCTATGGGTTGAACTAGATGAACTTAGTCTTCCTTCAACCTTAACCCTTTCGCAACCTTGGGTTTTGTCGTTTTTGCATTTTCGTTTTTTGCTCCCCTTGTTCCCAGAGCCATAGCGTTTTTATTTTTTGGTCAATATGGCCATATGAGGGCTTATTTTTTGCTGGACGAGTTTTACTTTTCAACGCCATTACTACTTTTACCATATCGTGTACGAGAAAACGGGAAAAAAATTCCAAGTGCGGTGAAATTGCAAAAAAAGTGCAATACCACAGTTGGTTTTTTTTTGTTTTTTTACCACGTTCACTGAATGCTAAAACTGACCTGCCATCATTATTCTCCAGGTCATTACGAGTTCGTAGACACCAAACATGTATAGGTTCTTTTATATTTAAGTGGTGAAAAAAATTCCAAAATTTTGAAAAAAAAAAAAATAGCGCAATTTTCTAAGACCTGTAGCATCTAAATTTTTCGGGATCTGGGGCTGGGTGAGGGCTTATTTTTTGCGCGCTGGACTGACGTATTTATTGATAACATTTTGGGGTAGATCTGATGTTTTGATCGCCTGTTATTGCATTTTATTGCAATTTTGCAGCAACCAAAAAACGTAATTCTGGCGTTTAGAATTTTTTTTATCATTACGCCGTTTACCGTTCAGATTAATTCTTTTTTTATATTGATAGATCGGGCGATTCTGAATGCGGCGATACCAAATATGTGTATGTAGGGTTTTTTTTTAATATTTTATTTTGAATGGGGCGAAAGGGGGGTGATTTAAACTTTTATATTTTTTTAATTTTTTTTATATTTTTAAAAACTTTTTTTTCACTTTTTGCATGCTTCTATAGTCTTCATAGGAGACTAGAAGCAGCAACTATCCGATCGCCTCTGCAACATACAGGGGATCAGCAGATCCCCTGCATATAGCAGAATTGGTCCTGTGCTATGAGCGCCGACCACTAGGTGGCGCTCATAGCGTCCAGCTCATGACAACCGCAGGCGTCTGCTGCAGACCCTGGGTTGTCATGCCCACCCATCAGTGACCCGCGATCACGTGACGGGGTCGCCAATGGGCGGGGCTTAGGACGCGCTTCCCGGAAGCGCGCGTTAAATGCCGCTGTCGGAGATTGACAGCGGCATATAACATGTTAACAGCCGCGGGTGGATCGCGATTCCACCCGTGGCTGTTGCGGGCACATGTCAGCTGTAAGAATCAGCTGACATGTGCTCGGTTCAGTGCGGGCTCAGCGCCGGAGCCCTCACTGAACCGGGGGAGGTAGCCTATGACGTACTAAGACGTCATAGGTTGTAAAGGGGTTTTAAAAACGATGTTACTACTGTATGTTGCTATGTTACATACTTGGGCAAAGCTAGATACACGGTATACATGAGGGGCGCATTTATAAGTTTATCTCAACAATATGATTTTTTTTTAAATATATCCAATTGTGCAACTGCTTCGTTTTTCATGATCTATTGATTAAAATGTTCAATTGTTCTTGGGATAAACTTTTTAAGGTCTTAAACTTACCATAAAGAGGTTTTCCATCCCTGTATTTTAATCAGCATATGTCAGAATGTGCTTTAAAAAATAAATAGCCCATGTTCACTTATGGATTGTATGTTCAGGCCATATGTTCAAGGGGTTGGTGATCGGTCTCGGACTCCCAGCACCACCACGATCATTTGGTATGTGAGTTGCCACCAGCTAGATGTGCACAGTGGACATTGTTTAATGGCTGCTGTGGGGTACTGCCGATCAGCTCCTAGTCACTTCACTAGAAACCTATCTGCAGTTCCTGGCAGCGGCCACTACACAATGTCCAGCGCTGTGCTATTCTGCTCCATACACTATTTACATCCTGCCAATGGCGGATAACAGATGATCAGCGGGGGCTGGGTGGCAGTCCCTCACCTATATTATATTGATGACCTATCCCATCTATGCTGTATGATACATTTTGATCTTGCTAGACCTGTTGAACACTAAGCCACACTTCTTTACTTTATATCAACCCCTTTTCTAGACCCTTAATAGTGAGGCTCAAAAAATGCCAATAACACAAAATAATTCAGGCCCATTTAGCCCAATAAAACTCCCAAACCTCAATCAAAATCATGACAAAACCTGGACTGTGAATAGACCTTACCACATTTTTATTAGACATTAAGGAGTTTTCATACCAAAGACATTATTTATTTTATTCCATATACTTTCCCACTATAAAAATATTAAAAAAGCTATTCTCATCCACTCTTTAAAGTTGATAGGCTACAGGGATAACTTCACAACTCCAGCATATCTGACCGCTGCAGCCAATCGCTGGGCTCAGTGGTATTGTGATGACTGTATCAACATCATTGCTGAACCCTATGATTGGCTGCTGCCATAATGTGCACTGTGGTCATGATGCTTCTGCTATAATCTGCCACCAAAGACCGGGGACAGAGACAGCGGAGAGACATTGCCCAACCTAGGAAGGATGAGGAGGATGAGGAGGATGAGGAGGACAGCTTCATTTATCATTGTTATAGCAGCCAAGCATTTGGAATAAAAAAAATAATCTTCTAATATCCTTTAAAGTCTGAGGTGGGCGTCTGCTGGGTCACGCACCCAAGTTTTAGAATAGTAGTTCATTGTCTATTGGGAAAAGATTCATTGAACCCCCATTCTTACAATCATTGGGGTCTTAGTATCACACATCCACCATTAAAATAGTAATGAATACTGGCAGCATACCACATTAATTGGACTTAATTGACTTTAATGGTTGCAGCAATACCACATGTATACAGTAACAATAAAAAAAAACATGAAAATTCATATCACCCCATCTTTTCCAATAAAATAAAGACATATATATGTATATACATATATATATATATATATATATATATATATATATATATATATATATATATATATATTGTGCACACAACTATAAATATTTATATATATATATATAATTTATTTATTTTTTGTCTTGTAATGTAATATTTAGCTAAATCACTGTCTCCTATGAACCCCAGCCATTGACGGGGCTTCACCGGGGTACCAATATGGCAGCCATGGGGATAATGATCTGTCCCCCGGCTGCCATGACATCCCATCAGCACTCCACAACCACATTCTTTGGTGACCAATGGATGCCACTGTCACTGGAAAAATAAAAGACTGTTATTAGTCTTGAAATATGATGGCAGAAAAAAATAATTGTTTAAAGTGTTTGTGTTTTTATGGCAATAACAGTAGAACTTCAATAAACTTTATTAAGTTGGAATCACCATAATTGTCCTGACCCAGATAATAAAGAAGACACAAGAGTCCAAGGCCTCACCGGACCGATTTTCAATGTTTTATTGTGCACCACATATAAGCAGCCCACCCCCAGACCTCGATTTCCATAGATATCAGCTGAATACATCATTGACCCAGAGAGTAACATTATCTTGAGATTTGTAATGTATATTGTAAAGTGAATGATGAAAAAAAAGAATAAATGACAGAATTGCAATTGTTTTTTTAGATTTCCCTCAAGAAGTTCTTTAAATGTAAATGAAATCAATGCATTAAATATACAGTATCCCAAATTATGACTTAAAA
Organism: Phyllobates terribilis; assembly: GCF_046119375.1. Lineage (NCBI taxonomy): Eukaryota > Metazoa > Chordata > Amphibia > Anura > Dendrobatidae > Phyllobates > Phyllobates terribilis. The sequence continues at coordinate 320,698 of NW_027362940.1, read as the reverse complement.
ATACAATTTGTCCCAGAAGAAGTAAGTCTTTTATAACTGTGTCAATGAAGATATAAAAAAGTCATGCCTTTTGATGTTCTACAATGAAAAAAAACCCCAAAAAAATAAAAATTAGAATAGGGCCCAAAATAGTCTGCTCACTAAATAGTGAAGAAAACCCTCCACAATGGTAGGTATGACTTGTTTTAAAAAAAAACACATAAATGTATGTATTAATCTACCTGAGCCTCTCTGGAGTCCCTGCTGGTCTTCTGTTTTCAGGACCCCTTTGGCTCTTTTGGGCAGCGGATTTTTTTCTCCTGAAGAGTTTATGGTGTGTTTTCTCTTCTTGGCACTTTTTTTCCTCTCTTCATCCACTTGATTCATCTTCAGATTGGAAGACATCTTCTCAGCTGGCCTTGAGCTTGTCCTTCTCTTCTTCCTCTCTTGGCTGCTGTTCTTCGATGTCTTCTTATCTTCATTTGATGAGATCAATGTGGCATTTGTCCTCTTCTTTCCCTTCCTCGGTTGTCCTCTGTCTTCATTCATCTCCATATTTTTGCTACTCAGTTCAGGGTTGGCAGATATCTCCTCCACCGTCGCAAGTCAACTCCAACTGTCACTCTCAACTGTCAACTTCCGTTCAAATATTATATACACACTTGGCCTGGCCGCACGGCTGGCCATGTGACCAGTAACTGACCAATAGCTTTATTTAGTATATTCTATATAAGCATATACAGTACAGACCAAAAGTTTGGACACACCTTCTCATTTAAAGATTTTTCTGTATTTTCCTGACTATGAAAATTGTACATTCACTCTGAAGGCATCAAAACTATGAATTAACACATGTGTTGTTAAGTATATAATTCCACATGTCTTAATTCATAGTTTTGATGCTTTCAGTGTGAATGTACAATTTTCATAGTCAGGAAAATACAGAAAAATCTTTAAATGAGAAGGTGTGTCCAAACTTTTGGTCTGTACTGTATATCATCATTTTTATACATGGCTTGTATTGAATATGTTCCATATAAATGCCAGTCATTTTTTAATTCACTCTTAGGAAGATTTGCTGTATCTGTCAGATGCTCCTTATTACATTGCCCTATTTGTAGCAAAAGGACATGATGAGAAAGTGTCAGCTTGTATTCTGTAAGTGAGAAACCCCTGACACAAATCTAAACGCCATATGGTAAATGCCATTGAACTTGTTTCTTAGAGATGAAATCTGTGGTTAAACTAAGTATTTTTAAATAATAAAACTGCGCAATATATAGACCTGTAACCATCAGACTTTATTAAAGTGGTTTCAAACCATTTTAGAACTTGAGGCAAATTCCTACTAGGTCCTTGCTCCTTGTCACACAATATTCACTGCACAGTCGGCCCCAAGAGTTGCATGTATAGCAGCATGCTGCACCATTCTGTCCAGTAAAATATTGGATGTTCCAGTGGACACTAGACAAACCTCAGGGTCCGATATACAGGGGGTCCGGTGCTTCCGTTATCTTCATCTTTTCTTTTGCTATCATAGAACAAAAATATGGAAATCACAACATAGTGGGGGAAAAAAAGTATTTAGTCAGCCTGGTGCAGGGCTACAATTTTGTTTCTGGTGTTCTTCGACAGCTCTTTGGTCTTCACCATAGTGGAGTTTGGAGTGTGACTGTTTGAGGTTGCGGACAGGCGTCTTTTATACTGATAACAAGTTCAAACAGGAGCCAGTACTACAGGTAATGAGTGGAGGAAAGAGGAGCCAGTACTACAGGTAATGAGTGGAGGACAGAGGAGCCAGTACTACAGGTAATGAGTGGAGGACAGAGGAGCCAGTACTACAGGTAATGAGTGGAGGAAAGAGGAGCCAGTACTACAGGTAATGAGTGGAGGAAAGAGGAGCCAGTACTACAGGTAATGAGTGGAGGAAAGAGGAGCCAGTACTACAGGTAATGAGTGGAGGACAGAGGAGCCAGTACTACAGGTAATGAGTGGAGGACAGAGGAGCCAGTACTACAGGTAATGAGTGGAGGAAAGAGGAGCCAGTACTACAGGTAATGAGTGGAGGACAGAGGAGCCAGTACTACAGGTAATGAGTGGAGGAAAGAGGAGCCAGTACTACAGGTAATGAGTGGAGGACAGAGGAGCCAGTACTACAGGTAATGAGTGGAGGACAGAGGAGCCAGTACTACAGGTAATGAGTGGAGGACAGAGGAGCCAGTACTACAGGTAATGAGTGGAGGACAGAGGAGCCAGTACTACAGGTAATAAGTGGAGGACAGAGGAGCCAGTACTACAGGTAATGAGTGGAGGAAAGAGGAGCCAGTACTACAGGTAATGAGTGGAGGACAGAGGAGCCAGTACTACAGGTAATGAGTGGAGGAAAGAGGAGCCAGTACTACAGGTAATGAGTGGAGGACAGAGGAGCCAGTACTATAGGCAATGAGTGGTGGACAGAGGAGCCAGTACTACAGGTAATGAGTGGAGGACAGAGGAGCCAGTACTACAGGTAATGAGTGGAGGACAGAGGAGCCAGTACTACAGGTAATGAGTGGATCACAGAGGAGCCAGTACTACAGGTAATGAGTGGAGGACAGAGGAGCCAGTACTACAGGTAATGAGTGGAGGACAGAGGAGCCAGTACTACAGGTAATGAGTGGAGGACAGAGGAGCCAGTACTACAGGTAATGAGTGGAGGACAGAGGAGCCAGTACTACAGGTAATGAGTGGAGGACAGAGGAGCCAGTACTACAGGTAATGAGTGGAGGACAGAGGAGCCAGTACTACAGGTAATGAGCGGAGGACAGAGGAGCCAGTACTACAGGTAATGAGTGGAGGAAAGAGGAGCCAGTACTACAGGTAATGAGTGGAGGACAGAGGAGCCAGTACTACAGGTAATGAGTGGAGGAAAGAGGAGCCAGTACTACAGGTAATGAGTGGAGGACAGAGGAGCCAGTACTACAGGTAATGAGTGGAGGACAGAGGAGCCAGTACTACAGGTAATGAGTGGAGGACAGAGGAGCCAGTACTACAGGTAATGAGTGGAGGACAGAGGAGCCAGTACTACAGGTAATGAGTGGAGGACAGAGGAGCCAGTACTACAGGTAATGAGTGGAGGACAGAGGAGCCAGTACTACAGGTAATGAGTGGAGGAAAGAGGAGCCAGTACTACAGGTAATGAGTGGAGGACAGAGGAGCCAGTACTACAGGTAATGAGTGGAGGACAGAGGAGCCAGTACTACCGGTAATGAGTGGAGGAAAGAGGAGCCAGTACTACAGGTAATGAGTGGAGGACAGAGGAGCCAGTACTACCGGTAATGAGTGGAGGACAGAGGAGCCTCTTAAAGAAGAAGTTACAGGTCTGTGAGAGGCAGAAATCTTGCTTGTTTGTAATTGACTAAATACTTATTTTCCACCAAAATCGGAAAAAAAATTCTTTCCAAATCAGACAATGTGATTTTCAGGATTTGTTTTCTCATTTTGTCTCTGATAGTTGAGGTCGACCTATGATGTCAATTACAGGCCTCGCTCATCTTTTAAAGTGGGAGAACTTGCACAATTGGTGGCTGACTAAATACTTTTTTTCCCCATTGTAGTGTAGATGTGAACAGAGCCTAAAAAGCAGTAAAATCTCGCTCAGGCAGATTTGGGCCTGGATACTTACCATAAAGGATGGGGACATGGCAGCTATGGAAACCATAGTGGAAATAAACTTCTCTTGCTCGCCATAACGCTATCATAGTTCATAGATAAAGCCCACACTCAATGTGGACAGATCTATACAGAGGCCATTATAAATACTTGTACAATTCATTTTCATTAGTATCAGCTGCACTCAACCACAATAATATCATTTATCAAATGTGAAAAACAGTGTAGAAATATGTAATCATTCAACGCATTTTAGACCTAAAACCAAATCGTGGTCATTTATTGAAAAAAGTTGTAGTGTACGTGGCTAAATTCTCTATAATGGTTTAGAGCCCAATGATTTCTATATATACACCTATTGGATGAGGCATGCACTAGTTAATATTTAAATTGTTAATTCCCCAAATCACAATGTTGTCTCATATTAGTGTACACATATATTTATTTAGTTGTATCAGTATAACTCATGATTAAATCTGAGCTGTTTTGCACTTATTACACCCCAAAATATGTTCCTCCAGGCTGTATTACCTTTAGATCTGTGCTTCTGTAGTTCTCCTGCTGTGGTCAATCATGCAGAGTGCAGGGTCTCTCAGCTGGTTTTCTTCTATCATAGCTCTGCGGTGCCTGCAGGCTGTATTGCCTTTAGATCTGTGCTTCTGTAGTTCTCCTGCTCTGGTCAATCATGCAGAGTGCAGGGTCTCTCAGCTGGTTTCTTCTATCATAGCTCTGCGGTGCCTGCAGGCTGTATTGCCTTTAGATCTGTGCTTCTGTAGTTCTCCTGCTCTGGTCCATCATGTAGAGTGCAGGGTCTCTCAGCTGGTTTTCTTCTATCATAGCTCTGCGGTGCCTCCAGGCTGTATTGCATTTAGATCTGTGCTTCTGTAGTTCTCCTGCTGTGGTCAATCATTCAGAGTGCAGGGTCTCTCAGCTGGTTTTCTTCTATCATAGCTCTGCGGTGCCTCCAGGCTGTATTGCATTTAGATCTGTGCTTCTGTAGTTCTCCTGCTGTGGTCAATCATGCAGAGTGCAGTGACTCTCAGCTGGTTTCTTCTATCATAGCTCTGCGGTGCCTCCAGGCTGTATTGCCTTTAGATCTGTGCTTCTGTAGTTCTCCTGCTGTGGTCAATCATGCAGAGTGCAGGGTCCCTCAGCTGGTTTCTTCTATCATAGCTCTGTGGTGCCTCCAGGCTGTATTGCCTTTAGATCTGTGCTTCTGTAGTTCTCCTGCTGTGGTCCATCATGCAGAGTGCAGGGTCTCTCAGCTGGTTTTCTTCTATCATAGCTCTGCGGTGCCTGCAGGCTGTATTCCCTTTAGATCTGTGCTTCTGTAGTTCTCCTGCTGTGGTCAATCATGCAGAGTGCAGGGTCTCTCAGCTGGTTTCTTCTATCATAGCTCTGCGGTGCCTGCAGGCTGTATTGCCTTTAGATCTGTGCTTCTGTAGTTCTCCTGCTGTGGTCAATCATGCAGAGTGCAGGGTCTCTCAGCTGGTTTCTTCTATCATAGCTCTGCGGTGCCTGCAGGCTGTATTGCCTTTAGATCTGTCCTTCTGTAGTTCTCCTGCTCTGGTCCATCATGTAGAGTGCAGGGTCTCTCAGCTGGTTTTCTTCTATTATAGCTCTGCGGTGCCTGCAGGCTGTATTGCATTTAGATCTGTGCTTCTGTAGTTCTCCTGCTGTGGTCAATCATGCAGAGTGCAGGGTCTCTCAGCTGGTTTCTTCTATCATAGCTCTGCGGTGCCTGCAGGCTGTATTGCATTTAGATCTGTGCTTCTGTAGTTCTCCTGCTCTGGTCAATCATGCAGAGTGCAGGGTCTCTCAGCTGGTTTCTTCTATCATAGCTCTGCGGTGCCTCCAGGCTGTATTGCCTTTAGATCTGTGCTTCTGTAGTTCTCCTGCTGTGGTCAATCATGCAGAGTGCAGGGTCTCTCAGCTGGTTTCTTCTATCATAGCTCTGCGCTGCCTCCAGGCTGTATTGCCTTTAGATCTGAGCTTCTGTAGTTCTCCTGCTCTGGTCCATCATGCAGAGTGCAGGGTCTCTCAGCTGGTTTTCTTCTATCATAGGTCTGCGGTGCCTGCAGGCTGTATTGCATTTAGATCTGTGCTTCTTTAGTTCTCCTGCTGTGGTCAACCATGCAGAGTGCAGGGTCTCTCAGCTGGTTTCTTCTATCATAGCTCTGCGGTGCCTCCAGGCTGTATTGCATTTAGATCTGTGCTTCTGTAGTTCTCCTGCTCTGGTCAATCATGCAGAGTGCAGGGTCTCTCAGCTGGTTTTCTTCTATCATAGGTCTGCGGTGCCTGCAGGCTGTATTGCATTTAGATCTGTGCTTCTTTAGTTCTCCTGCTGTGGTCAACCATGCAGAGTGCAGGGTCTCTCAGCTGGTTTTCTTCTATCATAGCTCTGCGGTGCCTGCAGGCTGTATTGCCTTTAGATCTGTGCTTCTGTAGTTCTCCTGCTCTGGTCAGTCATGCAGAGTGCAGGGTCTCTCAGCTGGTTTCTTCTATCATAGCTCTGCGGTGCCTCCAGGCTGTATTGCATTTAGATCTGAGCTTCTGTAGTTCTCCTGCTGTGGTCCATCATGCAGAGTGCAGGGTCTCTCAGCTGGTTTCTTCTATCATAGCTCTGCGGTGCCTCCAGGCTGTATTGCCTTTAGATCTGTGCTTCTGTAGTTCTCCTGCTCTGGTCAATCATGCAGAGTGCAGGGTCTCTCAGCTGGTTTCTTCTATCATAGCTCTGCGGTGCCTCCAGGCTGTATTGCCTTTAGATCTGTGCTTCTGTAGTTCTCCTGCTCTGGTCAATCATGCAGAGTGCAGGGTCTCTCAGCTGGTTTCTTCTATCATAGCTCTGTGGTGCCTCCAGGCAGTATTGCCTTTAGATCTGTGCTTCTGTAGTTCTCCTGCTCTGGTCAATCATGCAGAGTGCAGGGTCTCTCAGCTGGTTTCTTCTATCATAGCTCTGCGGTGCCTCCAGGCTGTATTACATTTAGATCTGTGCTTCTGTAGTTCTCCTGCTGTGGTCAATCATGCAGAGTGCAGGGTCTCTCAGCTGGTTTCTTCTATCATAGCTCTGCGGTGCCTCCAGGCTGTATTGCCTTTAGATCTGTGCTTCTGTAGTTCTCCTGCTGTGGTCAATCATGTAGAGTGCAGGGTCTCTCAGCTGGTTTCTTCTATCATAGCTCTGCGGTGCCTGCAGGCTGTATTGCCTTTAGATCTGTGCTTCTGTAGTTCTCCTGCTCTGGTCAATCATGCAGAGTGCAGGGTCTCTCAGCTGGTTTCTTCTATCATAGCTCTGCGGTGCCTGCAGGCTGTATTGCATTTAGATCTGTGCTTCTGTAGTTCTCCTGCTGTGGTCAATCATGCAGAGTGCAGGGTCTCTCAGCTGGTTTCTTCTATCATAGCTCTGCGGTGCCTCCAGGCTGTATTGCCTTTAGATCTGTGCTTCTGTAGTTCTCCTGCTGTGGTCAATCATGTAGAGTGCAGGGTCTCTCAGCTGGTTTCTTCTATCATAGCTCTGCGGTGCCTGCAGGCTGTATTGCCTTTAGATCTGTGCTTCTGTAGTTCTCCTGCTCTGGTCAATCATGCAGAGTGCAGGGTCTCTCGGCTGGTTTCTTCTATCATAGCTCTGCGGTGCCTCCAGGCTGTATTGCATTTAGATCTGTGCTTCTGTAGTTCTCCTGCTGTGGTCCATCATGCAGAGTGCAGGGTCTCTCAGCTGGTTTCTTCTATCATAGCTCTGCGGTGCCTCCAGGCTGTATTGCATTTAGATCTGTGCTTCTGTAGTTCTCCTGCTCTGGTCAATCATGCAGAGTGCAGGGTCTCTCAGCTGGTTTCTTCTATCATAGCTCTGCGGTGCCTCCAGGCTGTATTGCCTTTAGATCTGTGCTTCTGTAGTTCTCCTGCTCTGGTCAATCATGCAGAGTGCAGGGTCTCTCAGCTGGGTTTCTTCTATCATAGCTCTGCGGTGCCTCCATGCTGTATTGCATTTAGATCTGTGCTTCTGTAGTTCACCTGCTGTGGTCAGTCATGCAGAGTGCAGGGTCTCTCAGCTGGTTTTCTTCTATCATAGCTCTGCGGTGCCTCCAGGCTGTATTGCCTTTAAATCTGTGCTTCTGTAGTTCTCCTGCTGTGGTCAATCATGCAGAGTGCAGGGTCTCTCAGCTGGTTTTCTTCTATCATAGCTCTGCGGTGCCTCCAGGCTGTATTGCATTTAGATCTGTGCTTCTGTAGTTCTCCTGCTGTGGTCAATCATGCAGAGTGCAGGGTCTCTCAGCTGGTTTCTTCTATCATAGCTCTGCGGTGCCTCCAGGCTGTATTGCATTTAGATCTGTGCTTCTGTAGTTCTCCTGCTGTGGTCAATCATGCAGAGCTCTGCGGTGCCTCCAGGCTGTATTGTCTTTAGATCTGTGCTTCTGTAGTTCTCCTGCTCTGGTCAATCATGCAGAGTGCAGGGTCTCTCGGCTGGTTTCTTCTATCATAGCTCTGCGGTGCCTCCAGGTTGTATTGCCTTTAGATCTGTGCTTCTGTAGTTCTCCTGCTGTGGTCAATCATGCAGATTGCAGGGTCCCTCAGCTGGTTTTCTTCTATCATATCTCTGCGGTGCCTCCAGGTTGTATTGCCTTTAGATCTGTGCTTCTGTAGTTCTCCTGCTGTGGTGAATCATGCAGAGTGCAGGGTCTCTCAGCTGGTTTCTTCTATCATAGCTCTGCGGTGCCTCCAGGCTGTATTGTCTTTAGATCTGTGCTTCTGTAGTTCTCCTGCTCTGGTCAATCATGCAGAGTGCAGGGTCTCTCAGCTGGTTTCTTCTATCATAGCTCTGCGGTGCCTCCAGGCTGTATTGCATTTAGATCTGTGCTTCTGTAGTTCTCCTGCTCTGGTCAATCATGCAGAGTGCAGGGTCTCTCAGCTGGTTTCTTCTATCATAGCTCTGCGGTGCCTGCAGGCTGTATTGCATTTAGATCTGTGCTTCTGTAGTTCTCCTGCTCTGGTCAATCATGCAGAGTGCAGGGTCTCTCAGCTGGTTTCTTCTATCATAGCTCTGCGGTGCCTCCAGGCTGTATTGCATTTAGATCTGTGCTTCTGTAGTTCTCCTGCTCTGGTCAATCATGCAGAGTGCAGGGTCTCTCAGCTGGTTTCTTCTATCATAGCTCTGCGGTGCCTCCAGGCTGTATTGCATTTAGATCTGAGCTTCTGGAGTTCTCCTGCTGTGGTCAATCATGCAGAGTGCAGGGTCTCTCAGCTGGTTTCTTCTATCATAGCTCTGCGGTGCCTGCAGGCTGTATTGCCTTTAGATCTGTGCTTCTGTAGTTCTCCTGCTCTGGTCAATCATGCAGAGTGCAGGGTCTCTCAGCTGGTTTCTTCTTTCATAGCTCTGCGGTGCCTGTAGGCTGTATTGCCTTTAGATCTGTGCTTCTGTAGTTCTCCTGCTGTGGTCAATCATGCAGAGTGCAGGGTCTCTCAGCTGGTTTCTTCTATCATAGCTCTGCGGTGCCTGCAGGCTGTATTGCCTTTAGATCTGAGCTCCTGTAGTTCTCCTGCTGTGGTCAATCATGCAGAGTGCAGGGTCTCTCAGCTGGTTTTCTTCTATCATAGCTCTGCGATGCCTGCAGGCTGTATTACATTTAGATTTGTGCTTCTGTAGTTCTCCTGCTCTGGTCAATCATGCAGAGTGCAGGGTCTCTCAGCTGGTTTTCTTCTATCATAGCTCTGCGGTGCCTGCAGGCTGTATTGCATTTAGATCTGTGCTTCTGTAGTTCTCCTGCTCTGGTCAATCATGCAGAGTGCAGGGTCTCTCAGCTGGTTTCTTCTATCATAGCTTTGCGGTGCCTGCAGGCTGTATTGCATTTAGATCTGAGCTTCTGTAGTTCTACTGCTGTGGTCAATCATGCAGAGTGCAGGGTCCCTCAGCTGGTTTCTTCTATCATAGCTCTGAGGTGCCTGCAGGCTGTATTGCATTTAGATCTGTGCTTCTGTAGTTCTCCTGCTCTGGTCAATCATGCAGAGTGCAGGGTCTCTCAGCTGGTTTTCTTCTATCATAGCTCTGCGGTGCCTGCAGGCTGTATTGCATTTAGATCTGTGCTTCTGTAGTTCTCCTGCTGTGGTCAATCATGCAGAGTGCAGGGTCTCTCAGCTGGTTTCTTCTATCATAGCTCTGCGGTGCCTCCAGGCTGTATTGCCTTTAGATCTGTGCTTCTGTAGTTCTCCTGCTCTGGTCAATCATGCAGAGTGCAGGGTCTCTCAGCTGGTTTCTTCTATCATAGCTCTGCGGTGCCTGCAGGCTGTATTGCATTTAGATCTGTGCTTCTGTAGTTCTCCTGCTGTGGTCAATCATGCAAAGTGCAGGGTCTCTCAGCTGGTTTCTTCTATCATAGCTCTGCGGTGCCTCCAGGCTGTATTGTCTTTAGATCTGTGCTTCTGTAGTTCTCCTGCTCTGGTCCATCATGCAGAGTGCAGGGTCTCTCAGCTGGTTTCTTCTATCATAGCTCTGCGGTGCCTGCAGGCTGTATTGCCTTTAGATCTGTGCTTCTGTAGTTCTCCTGCTCTGGTTAATCATGCAGAGTGCATGGTCTCTCAGCTGGTTTCTTCTATCATAGCTTTGCGGTGCCTGCAGGCTGTATTGCATTTAGATCTGAGCTTCTGTAGTTCTACTGCTGTGGTCAATCATGCAGAGTGCAGGGTCTCTCAGCTGGTTTCTTCTATCATAGCTCTGCGGTGCCTCCAGGCTGTATTGCCTTTAGATCTGTGCTTCTGTAGTTCTCCTGCTGTGGTCAATCATGCAGAGTGCAGGGTCCCTCAGCTGGTTTCTTCTATCATAGCTCTGCGGTGCCTGCAGGCTGTATTGCATTTAGATCTGTGCTTCTGTAGTTCTCCTGCTCTGGTCAGTCATGCAGAGTGCAGGGTCCATCAGCTGGTTTCTTCTATCATAGCTCTGCGGTGCCTGCAGGCTGTATTGCATTTAGATCTGAGCTTCTGTAGTTCTACTGCTATGGTCAATCATGCAGAGTGCAGGGTCTCTCAGCTGGTTTTCTTCTATCATAGCTCTGCGGTGCCTCCAGGCTGTATTGCCTTTAGATCTGTGCTTCTGTAGTTCTCCTGCTGTGGTCAATCATGCAGAGTGCAGGGTCCCTCAGCTGGTTTCTTCTATCATAGCTCTGAGGTGCCTGCAGGCTGTATTGCATTTAGATCTGTGCTTCTGTAGTTCTCCTGCTCTGGTCAATCATGCAGAGTGCAGGGTCTCTCAGCTGGTTTTCTTCTATCATAGCTCTGCGGTGCCTGCAGGCTGTATTGCATTTAGATCTGTGCTTCTGTAGTTCTCCTGCTGTGGTCAGTCATGCAGAGTGCAGGGTCTCTCAGCTGGTTTCTTCTATCATAGCTCTGAGGTGCCTGCAGGCTGTATTGCATTTAGATCTGTGCTTCTGTAGTTCTCCTGCTCTGGTCAATCATGCAGAGTGCAGGGTCTCTCAGCTGGTTTTCTTCTATCATAGCTCTGAGGTGCCTGCAGGCTGTATTGCATTTAGATCTGTGCTTCTGTAGTTCTCCTGCTGTGGTCAATCATGCAGAGTGCAGGGTCTCTCAGCTGGTTTCTTCTATCATAGCTCTGCGGTGCCTGCAGACTGTATTGCATTTAGATCTGTGCTTCTGTAGTTCTCCTGCTGTGGTCAATCATGCAGAGTGCAGGGTCTCTCAGCTGGTTTTCTTCTATCAGAGCTCTGCGGTGCCTGCAGGCTGTATTGCATTTAGATCTGTGCTTCTGTAGTTCTCCTGCTCTGGTCAATCATGCAGAGTGCAGGGTCCCTCAGCTGGTTTCTTCTATCATAGCTCTGCGGTGCCTGCAGGCTGTATTGCATTTAGATCTGAGCTTCTGTAGTTCTACTGCTGTGGTCAATCATGCAGAGTGCAGGGTCTCTCAGCTGGTTTTCTTATATCATAGCTCTGCGGTGCCTGGAGGCTGTATTGCATTTAGATCTGTGCTTCTGTAGTTCTCCTGCTCTGGTCAATCATGCAGAGTGCAGGGTCTCTCAGCTGGTTTTCTTCTATCATAGCTCTGCGGTGCCTGCAGGCTGTATTGCATTTAGATCTGTGCTTCTGTAGTTCTCCTGCTCTGGTCAGTCATGCAGAGTGCAGGGTCCCTCAGCTGGTTTCTTCTATCATAGCTCTGCGGTGCCTGCAGGCTGTATTGCCTTTAGATCTGTGCTTCTGTAGTTCTCCTGCTGTGGTCAATCATGCAGAGTGCAGGGTCCCTCAGCTGGTTTCTTCTATCATAGCTCTGCGGTGCCTCCAGGCTGTATTGCATTTAGATCTGAGCTTCTGTAGTTCTACTGCTGTGGTCAATCATGCAGAGTGCAGGTCCCTCAGCTGGTTTCTTCTATCATAGCTCTGCGGTGCCTCCAGGCTGTATTGCATTTAGATCTGAGCTTCTGTAGTTCTACTGCTGTGGTCCATCATGCAGAGTGCAGGGTCTCTCAGCTGGTTTCTTCTATCATAGCTCTGCGGTGCCTCCAGGCTGTATTGCCTTTAGATCTGAGCTTCTGTAGTTCTCCTGCTCTGGTCCATCATGCAGAGTGCAGGGTCTCTCAGCTGGTTTTCTTCTATCATAGCTCTGCGGTGCCTCCAGGCTGTATTGCCTTTACATCTGTGCTTCTGTAGTTCTCCTGCTGTGGTCAATCATGCAGAGTGCAGGGTCTCTCAGCTGGTTTCTTCTATCATAGCTCTGAGGTGCCTGCAGGCTGTATTGCATTTAGATCTGTGCTTCTGTAGTTCTCCTGCTCTGGTCCATCATGCAGAGTGCAGGGTCTCTCAGCTGGTTTCTTCTATCATAGCTCTGCGGTGCCTGCAGGCTGTATTGCGTTTAGATCTGTGCTTCTGTAGTTCTCCTGCTGTGGTCAATCATGCAGAGTGCAGGGTCTCTCAGCTGGTTTTCTTCTATCATAGCTCTGCGGTGCCTCCAGGCTGTATTGCCTTTAGATCTGTGCTTCTGTAGTTCTCCTGCTCTGGTCCATCATGCAGAGTGCAGGGTCTCTCAGCTGGTTTCTTCTATCATAGCTCTGCGGTGCCTGCAGGCTGTATTGCATTTAGATATGAGCTTCTGTAGTTCTACTGCTGTGGTCAATCATGCAGAGTGCAGGGTCCCTCAGCTGGTTTCTTCTATCATAGCTCTGCGGTGCCTGCAGGCTGTATTGCATTTAGATCTGAGCTTCTGTAGTTCTACTGCTGTGGTCAATCATGCAGAGTGCAGGGTCTCTCAGCTGGTTTTCTTATATCATAGCTCTGCGGTGCCTGGAGGCTGTATTGCATTTAGATCTGTGCTTCTGTAGTTCTCCTGCTCTGGTCAATCATGCAGAGTGCAGGGTCTCTCAGCTGGTTTTCTTCTATCATAGCTCTGCGGTGCCTGCAGGCTGTATTGCATTTAGATCTGTGCTTCTGTAGTTCTCCTGCTCTGGTCAGTCATGCAGAGTGCAGGGTCCCTCAGCTGGTTTCTTCTATCATAGCTCTGCGGGGCCTGCAGGCTGTATTGCATTTAGATCTGAGCTTCTGTAGTTCTACTGCTGTGGTCAATCATGCAGAGTGCAGGGTCTCTCAGCTGGTTTCTTCTATCATAGCTCTGCGGTGCCTCCAGGCTGTATTGCATTTAGATCTATGCTTCTGTAGTTCTCCTGCTGTGGTCCATCATGCAGAGTGCAGGGTCTCTCAGCTGGTTTTCTTCTATCATAGCTCTGCGGTGCCTCCAGGCTGTATTGCATTTAGATCTGTGCTTCTGTAGTTCTCCTGCTGTGGTCCATCATGCAGAGTGCAGGGTCTCTCAGCTGGTTTTCTTCTATCATAGCTCTGCGGTGCCTCCAGGCTGTATTGCATTTAGATCTGTGCTTCTGTAGTTCTCCTGCTGTGGTCAATCATGCAGAGTGCAGGGTCTCTCAGCTGGTTTTCTTCTATCATAGCTCTGCGGTGCCTCCAGGCTGTATTGCCTTTAGATCTGTGCTTCTGTAGTTCTCCTGCTGTGGTCCATCATGCAGAGTGCAGGGTCTCTCAGCTGGTTTCTTCTATCATAGCTCTGAGGTGCCTGCAGGCTGTATTGCATTTAGATCTGTGCTTCTGTAGTTCTCTTGCTGTCGTCCATCATGCAGAGTGCAGGTTCCCTCAGCTTGTTTCTTCTATCATAGCTCTGCGGTGCCTCCAGGCTGTATTGCCTTTAGATCTGTGCTTCTGTAGTTCTCCTGCTCTGGTCAATCATGCAGAGTGCAGGGTTCCTCAGCTGGTTTTCTTCTATCATAGCTCTGCGGTGCCTCCAGGCTGTATTGCATTTAGATCTGTGCTTCTGTAGTTCTCCTGCTGTGGTCAATCATGCAGAGTGCAGGGTCTCTCAGCTGGTTTTCTTCTATCATAGCTCTGCGGTGCCTCCAGGCTGTATTGCATTTAGATCTGTGCTTCTGTAGTTCTCCTGCTGTGGTCAATCATGCAGAGTGCAGGGTCTCTCAGCTGGTTTTCTTCTATCATAGCTCTGCGGTGCCTCCAGGCTGTATTGCCTTTAGATCTGTGCTTCTGTAGTTCTCCTGCTCTGGTCCATCATGCAGAGTGCAGGGTCTCTCAGCTGGTTTCTTCTATCATAGCTCTGCGGTGCCTGCAGGCTGTATTGCATTTAGATCTGTGCTTCTGTAGTTCTCCTGCTGTGGTCAATCATGCAGAGAGTAGGGTCTCTCAGCTGGTTTCTTCTACCATAGCTCTGCGGTGCCTGCAGGCTGTATTGCATTTAGATCTGAGCTTCTGTAGTTCTACTGCTGTGGTCAATCATGCAGAGTGCAGGGTCTCTCAGCTGGTTTTCTTCTATCATAGCTCTGCGGTGCCTCCAGGCTGTATTGCCTTTAGATCTGTGCTTCTGTAGTTCTCCTGCTGTGGTCAATCATGCAGAGTGCAGGGTCTCTCAGCTGGTTTTCTTCTATCATAGCTCTGCGGTGCCTCCAGGCTGTATTGCCTTTAGATCTGTGCTTCTGTAGTTCTCCTGCTGTGGTCAATCATGCAGAGTGCAGGGTCTCTCAGCTGGTTTCTTCTATCATAGCTCTGAGGTGCCTGCAGGCTGTATTGCATTTAGATCTGTGCTTCTGTAGTTCTCCTGCTCTGGTCAATCATGCAGAGTGCAGGGTCTCTCAGCTGGTTTTCTTCTATCATAGCTCTGCGGTGCCTGCAGGCTGTATTGCATTTAGATCTGTGCTTCTGTAGTTCTCCTGCTGTGGTCAATCATGCAGAGTGCAGGGTCTCTCAGCTGGTTTCTTCTATCATAGCTCTGCGGTGCCTGCAGGCTGTATTGCATTTAGATCTGTGCTTCTGTAGTTCTCCTGCTGTGGTCCATCATGCAGAGTGCAGGGTCCCTCAGCTGGTTTTCTTCTATCATAGATCTGCGGTGCCTCCAGGCTGTATTGCCTTTATATCTGTGCTTCTGTAGTTCTCCTGCTGTGGTCAATCATGCAGAGTCCAGGGTTTCTCAGCTGGTTTCTTCTATCATAGCTCTGCGGTGCCTGCAGGCTGTATTGCATTTAGATCTGTGCTTCTGTAGTTCTCCTGCTGTGGTCAATCATGCAGAGTGCAGGGTCTCTCAGCTGGTTTCTTCTATCATAGCTCTGCGGTGCCTCCAGGCTGTATTGCATTTAGATCTGTGCTTCTGTAGTTCTCCTGCTGTGGTCAATCATGCAGAGTGCAGGGTCCCTCAGCTGGTTTCTTCTATCATAGCTCTGCGGTGCCTCCAGGCTGTATTGCATTTAGATCTGTGCTTCTGTAGTTCTCCTGCTGTGGTCCATCATGCAGAGTGCAGGGTCCCTCAGCTGGTTTCTTCTATCATAGCTCTGCGGTGCCTCCAGGCTGTATTGCCTTTAGATCTGTGGTTCTGTAGTTCTCCTGCTCTGGTCAATCATGCAGAGTGCAGGGTCTCTCAGCTGGTTTTCTTCTATCATAGCTCTGCGGTGCCTGCAGGCTGTATTGCATTTAGATCTGTGCTTCTGTAGTTCTCCTGCTGTGGTCAATCATGCAGAGTGCAGGGTCTCTCAGCTGGTTTCTTCTATCATAGCTCTGCGGTGCCTGCAGGCTGTATTGCATTTAGATCTGTGCTTCTGTAGTTCTCCTGCTGTGGTCCATCATGCAGAGTGCAGGGTCTCTCAGCTGGTTTCTTCTATCATAGCTCTGCGGTGCCTGCAGGCTGTATTGCATTTAGATCTGTGCTTCTGTAGTTCTCCTGCTCTGGACAATCATGCAGAGTGCAGGGTCTCTCAGCTGGTTTCTTCTATCATAGCTCTGCGGTGCCTCCAGGCTGTATTGCATTTAGATCTGTGCTTCTGTAGTTCTCCTGCTGTGGTCAATCATGCAGAGTGCAGGGTCTCTCAGCTGGTTTCTTCTATCATAGCTCTGCGGTGCCTCCAGGCTGTATTGGATTTAGATCTGTGCTTCTGTAGTTCTCCTGCTGTGGTCAATCATGCAGAGTGCAGGGTCTCTCAGCTGGTTTCCTCTATCATAGCTCTGCGGTGCCTCCAGGCTGTATTGCATTTAGATCTGTGCTTCTGTAGTTCTCCTGCTGTGGTCAATCATGCAGAGTGCAGGGTCCCTCAGCTGGTTTCTTCTATCATAGCTCTGCGGTGCCTCCAGGCTGTATTGCATTTAGATCTGTGCTTCTGTAGTTCTCCTGCTGTGGTCCATCATGCAGAGTGCAGGGTCTCTCAGCTCGTTTCTTCTATCATAGCTCTGCGGTGCCTCCAGGCTGTATTGCATTTAGATCTGAGCTTCTGTAGTTCTCCTGCTGTGGTCAATCATGCAGAGTGCAGGGTCTCTCAGCTGGTTTCTACTATCATAGCTCTGCGGTGCCTCCAGGCGGTATTGCCTTTAGATCTGTGCTTCTGTAGTTCTCCTGCTGTGGTCAATCATGCAGAGTGCAGGGTCTCTCAGCTGGTTTTCTTCTATCATAGCTCTGCGGTGCCTCCAGGCTGTATTGCCTTTAGATCTGTGCTTCTGTAGTTCTCCTGCTGTGGTCAATCATGCAGAGTGCAGGGTCCCTCAGCTGGTTTCTTCTATCATAGCTCTGCGGTGCCTCCAGGCTGTATTGCATTTAGATCTGTGCTTCTGTAGTTCTCCTGTTGTGGTCAATCATGCAGAGTGCAGGGTCTCTCAGCTGGTTTTCTTCCATCATAGCTCTGCGGTGCCTGCAGGCTGTATTGCCTTTAGATCTGTGCTTCTGTAGTTCTCCTGCTCTGGTCAATCATGCAGAGTGCAGGGTCTCTCAGCTGGTTTCTTCTATCATAGCTCTGCGGTGCCTGCAGGCTGTATTGCATTTAGATCTGTGCTTCTGTAGTTCTCCTGCTGTGGTCAATCATGCAGAGTGCAGGGTCCCTCAGCTGGTTTTCTTCTATCATAGCTCTGCGGTGCCTGCAGGCTGTATTGCATTTAGATCTGTGCTTCTGTAGTTCTCCTGCTGTGGTCAATCATGCAGAGTGCAGGGTCCCTCAGCTGGTTTTCTTCTATCATAGCTCTGCGGTGCCTGCAGGCTGTATTGCATTTAGATCTGTGCTTCTGTAGTTCTCCTGCTGTGGTCAATCATGCAGAGTGCAGGGTCTCTCAGCTGGTTTTCTTCTATCATAGCTCTGCGGTGCCTGCAGGCTGTATTGCCTTTAGATCTGTGCTTCTGTAGTTCTCCTGCTGTGGTCAATCATGCAGAGTGCAGGGTCTCTCAGCTGGTTTTCTTCTATCATAGCTCTGCGGTGCCTCCAGGCTGTATTGCCTTTAGATCTGTGCTTCTGTAGTTCTCCTGCTGTGGTCAATCATGCAGAGTGCAGGGTCTCTCAGCTGGTTTCTTCTATCATAGCTCTGCGGTGCCTGCAGGCTGTATTGCATTTAGATCTGTGGTTCTGTAGTTCTCCTGCTGTGGTCAATCATGCAGAGTGCAGGGTCTCTCAGCTGGTTTCTTCTATCATAGCTCTGCGGTGCCTGCTGGCTGTATTGCATTTAGATCTGTGCTTCTGTAGTTCTCCTGCTCTGGTCCATCATGCAGAGTGCAGGGTCTCTCAGCTGGTTTTCTTCTATCATAGCTCTGCGGTGCCTGCAGGCTGTATTGCATTTAGATCTGTGCTTCTGTAGTTCTCCTGCTGTGCTCAATCATGCAGAGTGCAGGGTCTCTTAGCTGGTTTCTTCTATCATAGCTCTGCGGTGCCTCCAGGCTGTATTGCATTTAGATCTGAGCTTCTGTAGTTCTCCTGCTGTGGTCAATCATGCAGAGTGCAGGGTCTCTCAGCTGGTTTCTTCTATCATAGCTCTGCGGTGCCTCCAGGCTGTATTGCATTTAGATCTGTGCTTCTGTAGTTCTCCTGCTGTGGTCCATCATGCAGAGTGCAGGGTCCCTCAGCTGGTTTTCTTCTATCATAGCTCTGCGGTGCCTCCAGGCTGTATTGCCTTTAGATCTGTGCTTCTGTAGTTCTCCTGCTGTGGTCAATCATGCAGAGTGCAGGGTCTCTCAGCTGGTTTCTTCTATCATAGCTCTGCGGTGCCTGCAGGCTGTATTGCATTTAGATCTGAGCTTCTGTAGTCCTCCTGCTGTGGTCAATCATGTAGAGTGCAGGGTCTCTCAGCTGGTTTCTTCTATCATAGCTCTGCGGTGCCTCCAGGCTGTATTGCATTTAGATCTGTGCTTCTGTAGTTCTCCTGCTGTGGTCAATCATGCAGAGTGCAGGGTCCCTCAGCTGGTTTCTTCTATTATAGCACTGCGGTGCCTCCAGGCTGTATTGCATTTAGATCTGTGCTTCTGTAGTTCTCCTGCTGTGGTCAATCATGTAGAGTGCAGGGTCTCTCAGCTGGTTTCTTATATCATAGCTCTGCGGTGCCTCCAGGCTGTATTGCCTTTAGATCTGTGCTGCTGTAGTTCTCCTGCTGTGGTCAATCATGCAGAGTGCAGGGTCTCTCAGCTGGTTTCTTCTATCATAGCTCTGCGGTGCCTCCAGGCTGTATTGCCTTTAGATCTGTGCTTCTGTAGTTCTCCTGTTCTGGTCAATCATGCAGAGTGCAGGGTCTCTCAGCTGGTTTCTTCTATCATAGCTCTGTGGTGCCTCCAGGCTGTATTGCCTTTAGATCTGTGCTTCTGTAGTTCTCCTGCTGTGGTCAATCATGCAGAGTGCAGGGTCCCTCAGCTGGTTTTCTTCTATCATAGCTCTGCGGTGCCTCCAGGCTGTATTGCCTTTAGATCTGTGCTTCTGTAGTTCTCCTGCTGTGGTCAATCATGCAGAGTGCAGGGTTTCTCAGCTGGTTTCTTCTATCATAGCTCTGCGGTGCCTGCAGGCTGTATTGCATTTAGATCTGTGCTTCTGTAGTCCTCCTGCTGTGGTCAATCATGCAGAGTGCAGGGTCTCTCAGCTGGTTTCTTCTATCATAGCTCTGCGGTGCCTGCAGGCTGTATTGCATTTAGATCTGTGCTTCTGTAGTTCTCCTGCTCTGGTCAATCATGCAGAGTGCAGGGTCTCTCAGCTGGTTTCTTCTATCATAGCTCTGCGGTGCCTCCAGGCTGTATTGCATTTAGATCTGAGCTTCTGTAGTTCTCCTGCTGTGGTCAATCATGCAGAGTGCAGGGTCCCTCAGCTGGTTTCTTCTATCATAGCTCTGCGGTGCCTCCAGGCTGTATTGCATTTAGATCTGTGCTTCTGTAGTTCTCCTGCTGTGGTCCATCATGCAGAGTGCAGGGTCTCTCAGCTCGTTTCTTCTATCATAGCTCTGCGGTGCCTCCAGGCTGTATTGGATTTAGATCTGTGCTTCTGTAGTTCTCCTGCTGTGGTCAATCATGCAGAGTGCAGGGTCTCTCAGCTGGTTTCCTCTATCATAGCTCTGCGGTGCCTCCAGGCTGTATTGCATTTAGATCTGTGCTTCTGTAGTTCTCCTGCTGTGGTCAATCATGCAGAGTGCAGGGTCCCTCAGCTGGTTTCTTCTATCATAGCTCTGCGGTGCCTCCAGGCTGTATTGCATTTAGATCTGTGCTTCTGTAGTTCTCCTGCTGTGGCCAATCATGCAGAGTGCAGGGTCTCTCAGCTGGTTTTCTTCTATCATAGCTCTGCGGTGCCTCCAGGCTGTATTGCCTTTAGATCTGTGCTTCTGTAGTTCTCCTGCTGTGGTCAATCATGCAGAGTGCAGGGTCCCTCAGCTGGTTTCTTCTATCATAGCTCTGCGGTGCCTCCAGGCTGTATTGCATTTAGATCTGTGCTTCTGTAGTTCTCCTGTTGTGGTCAATCATGCAGAGTGCAGGGTCTCTCAGCTGGTTTTCTTCTATCATAGCTCTGCGGTGCCTGCAGGCTGTATTGCCTTTAGATCTGTGCTTCTGTAGTTCTACTGCTCTGGACAATCATGCAGAGTGCAGGGTCTCTCAGCTGGTTTTCTTCCATCATAGCTCTGCGGTGCCTGCAGGCTGTATTGCATTTAGATCTGTGCTTCTGTAGTTCTCCTGCTGTGGTCAATCATGCAGAGTGCAGGGTCCCTCAGCTGGTTTTCTTCTATCATAGCTCTGCGGTGCCTGCAGGCTGTATTGCATTTAGATCTGTGCTTCTGTAGTTCTCCTGCTGTGGTCAATCATGCAGAGTGCAGGGTCTCTCAGCTGGTTTTCTTCTATCATAGCTCTGCGGTGCCTGCAGGCTGTATTGCCTTTAGATCTGTGCTTCTGTAGTTCTCCTGCTGTGGTCAATCATGCAGAGTGCAGGGTCTCTCAGCTGGTTTTCTTCTATCATAGCTCTGCGGTGCCTCCAGGCTGTATTGCCTTTAGATCTGTGCTTCTGTAGTTCTCCTGCTGTGGTCAATCATGCAGAGTGCAGGGTCTCTCAGCTGGTTTCTTCTATCATAGCTCTGCGGTGCCTGCAGGCTGTATTGCATTTAGATCTGTGGTTCTGTAGTTCTCCTGCTGTGGTCAATCATGCAGAGTGCAGGGTCTCTCAGCTGGTTTCTTCTATCATAGCTCTGCGGTGCCTGCTGGCTGTATTGCATTTAGATCTGTGCTTCTGTAGTTCTCCTGCTCTGGTCCATCATGCAGAGTGCAGGGTCTCTCAGCTGGTTTTCTTCTATCATAGCTCTGCGGTGCCTGCAGGCTGTATTGCATTTAGATCTGTGCTTCTGTAGTTCTCCTGCTGTGCTCAATCATGCAGAGTGCAGGGTCTCTTAGCTGGTTTCTTCTATCATAGCTCTGCGGTGCCTCCAGGCTGTATTGCATTTAGATCTGAGCTTCTGTAGTTCTCCTGCTGTGGTCAATCATGCAGAGTGCAGGGTCTCTCAGCTGGTTTCTTCTATCATAGCTCTGCGGTGCCTGCAGGCTGTATTGCCTTTAGATCTGTGCTTCTGTAGTTCTCCTGCTGTGGTCCATCATGCAGAGCGCAGGGTCCCTCAGCTGGTTTTCTTCTATCATAGCTCTGCGGTGCCTCCAGGCTGTATTGCCTTTAGATCTGTGCTTCTGTAGTTCTCCTGCTGTGGTCAATCATGCAGAGTGCAGGGTCCCTCAGCTGGTTTCCTCTATCATAGCTCTGCGGTGCCTCCAGGCTGTATTGCCTTTAGATCTGTGCTTCTGTAGTTCTCCTGCTGTGGTCCATCATGCAGAGCGCAGGGTCCCTCAGCTGGTTTTCTTCTATCATAGCTCTGCGGTGCCTCCAGGCTGTATTGCCTTTAGATCTGTGCTTCTGTAGTTCTCCTGCTGTGGTCAATCATGCAGAGTGCAGGGTCCCTCAGCTGGTTTTCTTCTATCATAGCTCTGCGGTGCCTCCAGGCTGTATTGCCTTTAGATCTGTGCTTCTGTAGTTCTCCTGCTGTGGTCCATCATGCAGAGTGCAGGGTCTCTCAGCTGGTTTCTTCTATCATAGCTCTGCGGTGCCTCCAGGCTGTATTGCATTTAGATCTGAGCTTCTGTAGTCCTCCTGCTGTGGTCAATCATGTAGAGTGCAGGGTCTCTCAGCTGGTTTCTTCTATCATAGCTCTGCGGTGCCTCCAGGCTGTATTGCATTTAGATCTGTGCTTCTGTAGTTCTCCTGCTGTGGTCAATCATGTAGAGTGCAGGGTCTCTCAGCTGGTTTCTTATATCATAGCTCTGCGGTGCCTCCAGGCTGTATTGCCTTTAGATCTGTGTTGCTGTAGTTCTCCTGCTGTGGTCAATCATGCAGAGTGCAGGGTCTCTCAGCTGGTTTCTTCTATCATAGCTCTGCGGTGCCTCCAGGCTGTATTGCCTTTAGATCTGTGCTTCTGTAGTTCTCCTGTTCTGGTCAATCATGCAGAGTGCAGGGTCTCTCAGCTGGTTTCTTCTATCATAGCTCTGTGGTGCCTCCAGGCTGTATTGCCTTTAGATCTGTGCTTCTGTAGTTCTCCTGCTGTGGTCAATCATGCAGAGTGCAGGGTCCCTCAGCTGGTTTTCTTCTATCATAGCTCTGTGGTGCCTGCAGGCTGTATTGCATTTAGATCTGTGCTTCTGTAGTTCTCCTGCTGTGGTCAATCATGCAGAGTGCAGGGTTTCTCAGCTGGTTTCTTCTATCATAGCTCTGCGGTGCCTGCAGGCTGTATTGCATTTAGATCTGTGCTTCTGTAGTTCTCCTGCTCTGGTCAATCATGCAGAGTGCAGGGTCTCTCAGCTGGTTTCTTCTATCATAGCTCTGCGGTGCCTGCAGGCTGTATTGCATTTAGATCTGTGCTTCTGTAGTTCTCCTGCTCTGGTCAATCATGCAGAGTGCAGGGTCTCTCAGCTGGTTTCTTCTATCATAGCTCTGCGGTGCCTCCAGGCTGTATTGCATTTAGATCTGAGCTTCTGTAGTTCTCCTGCTGTGGTCAATCATGCAGAGTGCAGGGTCCCTCAGCTGGTTTCTTCTATCATAGCTCTGCGGTGCCTGCAGGCTGTATTGCATTTAGATCTGTGCTTCTGTAGTTCTCCTGCTGTGGTTAATCATGCAGAGTGCAGGGTCCCTCAGCTGGTTTCTTCTATCATAGCTCTGCGGTGCCTCCAGGCTGTATTGCATTTAGATCTGTGCTTCTGTAGTTCTCCTGCTGTGGTTAATCATGCAGAGTGCAGGGTCCCTCAGCTGGTTTCTTCTATCATAGCTCTGCGGTGCCTCCAGGCTGTATTGCATTTAGATCTGTGCTTCTGTAGTTCTCCTGCTGTGGTCAATCATGCAGAGTGCAGGGTCTCTCAGCTGGTTTCTTCTATCATAGCTCTGCGGTGCCTCCAGGCTGTATTGCATTTAGATCTGTGCTTCTGTAGTTCTCCTGCTGTGGTCAATCATGCAGAGTGCAGGGTCTCTCAGCTGGTTTTCTTCTATCATAGCTCTGCGGTGCCTGCAGGCTGTATTGCATTTAGATCTGTGCTTCTGTAGTTCTCCTGCTGTGGCCAATCATGCAGAGTGCAGGGTCTCTCAGCTGGGTTTCTTCTATCATAGCTCTGCGGTGCCTCCAGGCTGTATTGCATTTAGATCTGTGCTTCTGTAGTTCTCCTGCTGTGGTCAATCATGCAGAGTGCAGGGTCTCTCAGCTGGTTTTCTTCTATCATAGCTCTGCGGTGCCTGCAGGCTGTATTGCATTTAGATCTGTGCTTCTGTAGTTCTCCTGCTGTGGCCAATCATGCAGAGTGCAGGGTCCCTCAGCTGGGTTTCTTCTATCATAGCTCTGCGGTGCCTCCAGGCTGTATTGCATTTAGATCTGTGCTTCTGTAGTTCTCCTGCTGTGGTCAATCATGCAGAGTGCAGGGTCTCTCAGCTGGTTTCTTCTATCATAGCTCTGCGGTGCCTCCAGGCTGTATTGCATTTAGATCTGAGCTTCTGTAGTTCTCCTGCTGTGGTCAATCATGCAGAGTGCAGGGTCCCTCAGCTAGTTTCTTCTATCATAGCTCTGCGGTGCCTCCAGGCTGTATTGCATTTAGATCTGTGCTTCTGTAGTTCTCCTCCTGTGGTCAGTCATGCAGAGTGCAGGGTCTCTCAGCTGGTTTCTTCTATCATAGCTCTGCGGTGCCTCCAGGCTGTATTGCATTTAGATCTGTGCTTCTGTAGTTCTCCTGCTGTGGTCAATCATGCAGAGTGCAGGGTCTCTCAGCTGGTTTCTTCTATCATAGCTCTGCGGTGCCTCCCGGCTGTATTGCATTTAGATCTGTGCTTCTGTAGTTCTCCTGCTGTGGTCAGTCATGCAGAGTGCAGGGTCTCTCAGCTGGTTTCTTCTATCATAGCTCTGCGGTGCCTCCAGGCTGTATTGCATTTAGATCTGTGCTTCTGTAGTTCTCCTGCTGTGGTCAGTCATGCAGAGTGCAGGGTCTCTCAGCTGGTTTCTTCTATCATAGCTCTGCGGTGCCTCCAGGCTGTATTGCATTTAGATCTGTGCTTCTGTAGTTCTCCTGCTGTGGTCAATCATGCAGAGTGCAGGGTTTCTCAGCTGGTTTCTTCTATCATAGCTCTGCGGTGCCTGCAGGCTGTATTGCATTTAGATCTGTGCTTCTGTAGTTCTCCTGCTCTGGTCAATCATGCAGAGTGCAGGGTCCCTCAGCTAGTTTCTTCTATCATAGCTCTGCGGTGCCTCCAGGCTGTATTGCCTTTAGATCTGTGCTTCTGTAGTTCTCCTGCTGTGGTCAGTCATGCAGAGTGCAGGGTCTCTCAGCTGGTTTCTTCTATCATAGCTCTGCGGTGCCTCCAGGCTGTATTGCATTTAGATCTGTGCTTCTGTAGTTCTCCTGCTGTGGTCAATCATGCAGAGTGCAGGGTTTCTCAGCTGGTTTCTTCTATCATAGCTCTGCGGTGCCTGCAGGCTGTATTGCATTTAGATCTGTGCTTCTGTAGTTCTCCTGCTGTGGTCAATCATGCAGAGTGCAGGGTCTCTCAGCTGGTTTCTTCTATCATAGCTCTGCGGTGCCTCCAGGCTGTATTGCATTTAGATCTGAGCTTCTGTAGTTCTCCTGCTGTGGTCAATCATGCAGAGTGCAGGGTCCCTCAGCTGGTTTCTTCTATCATAGCTCTGCGGTGCCTCCAGGCTGTATTGCATTTAGATCTGTGCTTCTGTAGTTCTCCTGCTGTGGTCAGTCATGCAGAGTGCAGGGTCTCTCAGCTGGTTTCTTCTATCATAGCTCTGCGGTGCCTCCAGGCTGTATTGCATTTAGATCTGTGCTTCTGTAGTTCTCCTGCTGTGGTCAATCATGCAGAGTGCAGGGTCTCTCAGCTGGTTTCTTCTATCATAGCTCTGCGGTGCCTCCCGGCTGTATTGCCTTTTGATCTGTGCTTCTGTAGTTCTCCTGCTCTGGTCAATCATGCAGAGTGCAGGGTCTCTCAGCTGGTTTTCTTCTATCATAGCTCTGCGGTGCCTGCAGGCTGTATTGCCTTTAGATCTGTGCTTCTGTAGTTCTCCTGCTGTGGCCAATCATGCAGAGTGCAGGGTCTCTCAGCTGGTTTCTTCTATCATAGCTCTGCGGTGCCTCCAGACTGTATTGCCTTTAGATCTGTGCTTCTGTAGTTCTCCTGCTGTGGTCAATCATGCAGAGTGCAGGGTCTCTCAGCTGGTTTCTTCTATCATAGCTCTGCGGTGCCTCCAGACTGTATTGCCTTTAGATCTGTGCTTCTGTAGTTCTCCTGCTCTGGTCCATCATGCAGAGTGCAGGGTCTCTCAGCTGGTTTCTTCTATCATAGCTCTGCGGTGCCTGCAGGCTGTATTGCATTTAGATCTGTGCTTCTGTAGTTCTCCTGCTGTGGTCAGTCATGCAGAGTGCAGGGTCTCTCAGCTGGTTTCTTCTATCATAGCTCTGCGGTGCCTCCAGGCTGTATTGCATTTAGATCTGTGCTTCTGTAGTTCTCCTGCTGTGGTCAATCATGCAGAGTGCAGGGTCTCTCAGCTGGTTTCTTCTATCATAGCTCTGCGGTGCCTCCCGGCTGTATTGCCTTTTGATCTGTGCTTCTGTAGTTCTCCTGCTCTGGTCAATCATGCAGAGTGCAGGGTCTCTCAGCTGGTTTTCTTCTATCATAGCTCTGCGGTGCCTGCAGGCTGTATTGCCTTTAGATCTGTGCTTCTGTAGTTCTCCTGCTGTGGCCAATCATGCAGAGTGCAGGGTCTCTCAGCTGGTTTCTTCTATCATAGCTCTGCGGTGCCTCCAGGCTGTATTGCCTTTAGATCTGTGCTTCTGTAGTTCTCCTGCTGTGGTCAATCATGCAGAGTGCAGGGTCTCTCAGCTGGTTTCTTCTATCATAGCTCTGCGGTGCCTCCAGACTGTATTGCCTTTAGATCTGTGCTTCTGTAGTTCTCCTGCTGTGGTTAATCATGCAGAGTGCAGGGTCCCTCAGCTGGTTTCTTCTATCATAGCTCTGCGGTGCCTCCAGGCTGTATTGCATTTAGATCTGTGCTTCTGTAGTTCTCCTGCTGTGGTCAATCATGCAGAGTGCAGGGTCTCTCAGCTGGTTTCTTCTATCATAGCTCTGCGGTGCCTCCCGGCTGTATTGCCTTTAGATCTGTGCTTCTGTAGTTCTCCTGCTCTGGTCAATCATGCAGAGTGCAGGGTCCCTCAGCTGGTTTCTTCTATCATAGCTCTGTGGTGCCTGCAGGCTGTATTGCATTTAGATCTGTGGTTCTGTAGTTCTCCTGCTGTGGTCAATCATGCAGAGTGCAGGGTCCCTCAGCTGGTTTTCTTCTATCATAGCTCTGTGGTGCCTGCAGGCTGTATTGCATTTAGATCTGTGGTTCTGTAGTTCTCCTGCTGTGGTCAATCATGCAGAGTGCAGGGTCTCTCAGCTGGTTTCTTCTATCATAGCTCTGCGGTGCCTCCAGGCTGTATTGCCTTTAGATCTGTGCTTCTGTAGTTCTCCTGCTGTGGTCCATCATGCAGAGTGCAGGGTCCCTCAGCTGGTTTTCTTCTATCATAGCTCTGCGGTGCCTCCTGGCTGTATTGCCTTTAGATCTGTGCTTCTGTAGTTCTCCTGCTGTGGTCAATCATGCAGAGTGCAGGGTCTCTCAGCTGGTTTCTTCTATCATAGCTCTGCGGTGCCTGCAGGCTGTATTGCATTTAGATCTGAGCTTCTGTAGTCCTCCTGCTGTGGTCAATCATGTAGAGTGCAGGGTCTCTCAGCTGGTTTCTTCTATCATAGCTCTGCGGTGCCTCCAGGCTGTATTGCCTTTAGATCTGTGCTGCTGTAGTTCTCCTGCTGTGGTCAATCATGCAGAGTGCAGGGTCTCTCAGCTGGTTTCTTCTATCATAGCTCTGCGGTGCCTCCAGGCTGTATTGCCTTTAGATCTGTGCTTCTGTAGTTCTCCTGTTCTGGTCAATCATGCAGAGTGCAGGGTCTCTCAGCTGGTTTCTTCTATCATAGCTCTGTGGTGCCTCCAGGCTGTATTGCCTTTAGATCTGTGCTTCTGTAGTTCTCCTGCTGTGGTCAATCATGCAGAGTGCAGGGTCCCTCAGCTGGTTTTCTTCTATCATAGCTCTGCGGTGCCTGCAGGCTGTATTGCATTTAGATCTGTGCTTCTGTAGTTCTCCTGCTCTGGTCAATCATGCAGAGTGCAGGGTCTCTCAGCTGGTTTCTTCTATCATAGCTCTGCGGTGCCTGCAGGCTGTATTGCATTTAGATCTGTGCTTCTGTAGTTCTCCTGCTCTGGTCAATCATGCAGAGTGCAGGGTCTCTCAGCTGGTTTCTTCTATCATAGCTCTGCGGTGCCTCCAGGCTGTATTGCATTTAGATCTGAGCTTCTGTAGTTCTCCTGCTGTGGTCAATCATGCAGAGTGCAGGGTCCCTCAGCTGGTTTCTTCTATCATAGCTCTGCGGTGCCTGCAGGCTGTATTGCATTTAGATCTGTGCTTCTGTAGTTCTCCTGCTGTGGTTAATCATGCAGAGTGCAGGGTCCCTCAGCTGGTTTCTTCTATCATAGCTCTGCGGTGCCTCCAGGCTGTATTGCATTTAGATCTGTGCTTCTGTAGTTCTCCTGCTGTGGTCAATCATGCAGAGTGCAGGGTCTCTCAGCTGGTTTCTTCTATCATAGCTCTGTGGTGCCTCCAGGCTGTATTGCCTTTAGATCTGTGCTTCTGTAGTTCTCCTGCTGTGGTCAATCATGCAGAGTGCAGGGTCCCTCAGCTGGTTTTCTTCTATCATAGCTCTGCGGTGCCTGCAGGCTGTATTGCATTTAGATCTGTGCTTCTGTAGTTCTCCTGCTGTGGTCAATCATGCAGAGTGCAGGGTTTCTCAGCTGGTTTCTTCTATCATAGCTCTGCGGTGCCTGCAGGCTGTATTGCATTTAGATCTGTGCTTCTGTAGTTCTCCTGCTCTGGTCAATCATGCAGAGTGCAGGGTCTCTCAGCTGGTTTCTTCTATCATAGCTCTGCGGTGCCTGCAGGCTGTATTGCATTTAGATCTGTGCTTCTGTAGTTCTCCTGCTCTGGTCAATCATGCAGAGTGCAGGGTCTCTCAGCTGGTTTCTTCTATCATAGCTCTGCGGTGCCTCCAGGCTGTATTGCATTTAGATCTGTGCTTCTGTAGTTCTCCTGCTGTGGTCAATCATGCAGAGTGCAGGGTCCCTCAGCTGGTTTCTTCTATCATAGCTCTGCGGTGCCTGCAGGCTGTATTGCATTTAGATCTGTGCTTCTGTAGTTCTCCTGCTGTGGTTAATCATGCAGAGTGCAGGGTCCCTCAGCTGGTTTCTTCTATCATAGCTCTGCGGTGCCTCCAGGCTGTATTGCATTTAGATCTGTGCTTCTGTAGTTCTCCTGCTGTGGTCAGTCATGCAGAGTGCAGGGTCTCTCAGCTGGTTTCTTCTATCATAGCTCTGCGGTGCCTCCAGGCTGTATTGCATTTAGATCTGTGCTTCTGTAGTTCTCCTGCTGTGGTCAGTCATGCAGAGTGCAGGGTCTCTCAGCTGGTTTCTTCTATCATAGCTCTGCGGTGCCTCCAGGCTGTATTGCATTTAGATCTGTGCTTCTGTAGTTCTCCTGCTGTGGTCAATCATGCAGAGTGCAGGGTCTCTCAGCTGGTTTCTTCTATCATAGCTCTGCGGTGCCTCCCGGCTGTATTGCCTTTTGATCTGTGCTTCTGTAGTTCTCCTGCTCTGGTCAATCATGCAGAGTGCAGGGTCTCTCAGCTGGTTTTCTTCTATCATAGCTCTGCGGTGCCTGCAGGCTGTATTGCCTTTAGATCTGTGCTTCTGTAGTTCTCCTGCTGTGGCCAATCATGCAGAGTGCAGGGTCTCTCAGCTGGTTTCTTCTATCATAGCTCTGCGGTGCCTCCAGACTGTATTGCCTTTAGATCTGTGCTTCTGTAGTTCTCCTGCTGTGGCCAATCATGCAGAGTGCAGGGTCTCTCAGCTGGTTTCTTCTATCATAGCTCTGCGGTGCCTCCAGACTGTATTGCCTTTAGATCTGTGCTTCTGTAGTTCTCCTGCTCTGGTCCATCATGCAGAGTGCAGGGTCTCTCAGCTGGTTTCTTCTATCATAGCTCTGCGGTGCCTGCAGGCTGTATTGCATTTAGATCTGTGCTTCTGTAGTTCTCCTGCTGTGGTCAGTCATGCAGAGTGCAGGGTCTCTCAGCTGGTTTCTTCTATCATAGCTCTGCGGTGCCTCCAGGCTGTATTGCATTTAGATCTGTGCTTCTGTAGTTCTCCTGCTGTGGTCAATCATGCAGAGTGCAGGGTCTCTCAGCTGGTTTCTTCTATCATAGCTCTGCGGTGCCTCCCGGCTGTATTGCCTTTTGATCTGTGCTTCTGTAGTTCTCCTGCTCTGGTCAATCATGCAGAGTGCAGGGTCTCTCAGCTGGTTTTCTTCTATCATAGCTCTGCGGTGCCTGCAGGCTGTATTGCCTTTAGATCTGTGCTTCTGTAGTTCTCCTGCTGTGGCCAATCATGCAGAGTGCAGGGTCTCTCAGCTGGTTTCTTCTATCATAGCTCTGCGGTGCCTCCAGGCTGTATTGCCTTTAGATCTGTGCTTCTGTAGTTCTCCTGCTGTGGTCAATCATGCAGAGTGCAGGGTCTCTCAGCTGGTTTCTTCTATCATAGCTCTGCGGTGCCTCCTGGCTGTATTGCCTTTAGATCTGTGCTTCTGTAGTTCTCCTGCTGTGGTCAATCATGCAGAGTGCAGGGTCTCTCAGCTGGTTTCTTCTATCATAGCTCTGCGGTGCCTGCAGGCTGTATTGCATTTAGATCTGTGCTTCTGTAGTTCTCCTGCTGTGGTCAATCATGCAGAGTGCAGGGTCCCTCAGCTGGTTTTCTTCTATCATAGCTCTGCGGTGCCTCCTGGCTGTATTGCCTTTAGATCTGTGCTTCTGTAGTTCTCCTGCTGTGGTCAATCATGCAGAGTGCAGGGTCTCTCAGCTGGTTTCTTCTATCATAGCTCTGCGGTGCCTGCAGGCTGTATTGCATTTAGATCTGAGCTTCTGTAGTCCTCCTGCTGTGGTCAATCATGTAGAGTGCAGGGTCTCTCAGCTGGTTTCTTCTATCATAGCTCTGCGGTGCCTCCAGGCTGTATTGCCTTTAGATCTGTGCTGCTGTAGTTCTCCTGCTGTGGTCAATCATGCAGAGTGCAGGGTCTCTCAGCTGGTTTCTTCTATCATAGCTCTGCGGTGCCTCCAGGCTGTATTGCCTTTAGATCTGTGCTTCTGTAGTTCTCCTGTTCTGGTCAATCATGCAGAGTGCAGGGTCTCTCAGCTGGTTTCTTCTATCATAGCTCTGTGGTGCCTCCAGGCTGTATTGCCTTTAGATCTGTGCTTCTGTAGTTCTCCTGCTGTGGTCAATCATGCAGAGTGCAGGGTCCCTCAGCTGGTTTTCTTCTATCATAGCTCTGCGGTGCCTGCAGGCTGTATTGCATTTAGATCTGTGCTTCTGTAGTTCTCCTGCTCTGGTCAATCATGCAGAGTGCAGGGTCTCTCAGCTGGTTTCTTCTATCATAGCTCTGCGGTGCCTGCAGGCTGTATTGCATTTAGATCTGTGCTTCTGTAGTTCTCCTGCTCTGGTCAATCATGCAGAGTGCAGGGTCTCTCAGCTGGTTTCTTCTATCATAGCTCTGCGGTGCCTCCAGGCTGTATTGCATTTAGATCTGAGCTTCTGTAGTTCTCCTGCTGTGGTCAATCATGCAGAGTGCAGGGTCCCTCAGCTGGTTTCTTCTATCATAGCTCTGCGGTGCCTGCAGGCTGTATTGCATTTAGATCTGTGCTTCTGTAGTTCTCCTGCTGTGGTTAATCATGCAGAGTGCAGGGTCCCTCAGCTGGTTTCTTCTATCATAGCTCTGCGGTGCCTCCAGGCTGTATTGCATTTAGATCTGTGCTTCTGTAGTTCTCCTGCTGTGGTCAATCATGCAGAGTGCAGGGTCTCTCAGCTGGTTTCTTCTATCATAGCTCTGTGGTGCCTCCAGGCTGTATTGCCTTTAGATCTGTGCTTCTGTAGTTCTCCTGCTGTGGTCAATCATGCAGAGTGCAGGGTCCCTCAGCTGGTTTTCTTCTATCATAGCTCTGCGGTGCCTGCAGGCTGTATTGCATTTAGATCTGTGCTTCTGTAGTTCTCCTGCTGTGGTCAATCATGCAGAGTGCAGGGTTTCTCAGCTGGTTTCTTCTATCATAGCTCTGCGGTGCCTGCAGGCTGTATTGCATTTAGATCTGTGCTTCTGTAGTTCTCCTGCTCTGGTCAATCATGCAGAGTGCAGGGTCTCTCAGCTGGTTTCTTCTATCATAGCTCTGCGGTGCCTCCAGGCTGTATTGCATTTAGATCTGTGCTTCTGTAGTTCTCCTGCTGTGGTCAATCATGCAGAGTGCAGGGTCCCTCAGCTGGTTTCTTCTATCATAGCTCTGCGGTGCCTGCAGGCTGTATTGCATTTAGATCTGTGCTTCTGTAGTTCTCCTGCTGTGGTTAATCATGCAGAGTGCAGGGTCCCTCAGCTGGTTTCTTCTATCATAGCTCTGCGGTGCCTCCAGGCTGTATTGCATTTAGATCTGTGCTTCTGTAGTTCTCCTGCTGTGGTTAATCATGCAGAGTGCAGGGTCCCTCAGCTGGTTTCTTCTATCATAGCTCTGCGGTGCCTCCAGGCTGTATTGCATTTAGATCTGTGCTTCTGTAGTTCTCCTGCTGTGGTCAATCATGCAGAGTGCAGGGTCTCTCAGCTGGTTTCTTCTATCATAGCTCTGCGGTGCCTCCAGACTGTATTGCCTTTAGATCTGTGCTTCTGTAGTTCTCCTGCTGTGGTTAATCATGCAGAGTGCAGGGTCCCTCAGCTGGTTTCTTCTATCATAGCTCTGCGGTGCCTCCAGGCTGTATTGCATTTAGATCTGTGCTTCTGTAGTTCTCCTGCTGTGGCCAATCATGCAGAGTGCAGGGTCTCTCAGCTGGGTTTCTTCTATCATAGCTCTGCGGTGCCTCCAGGTTGTATTGCATTTAGATCTGTGCTTCTGTAGTTCTCCTGCTGTGGCCAATCATGCAGAGTGCAGGGTCTCTCAGCTGGGTTTCTTCTATCATAGCTCTGCGGTGCCTCCAGGCTGTATTGCCTTTAGATCTGTGCTTCTGTAGTTCTCCTGCTCTGGTCAATCATGCAGAGTGCAGGGTCTCTCAGCTGGTTTCTTCTATCATAGCTCTGCGGTGCCTCCAGGCTGTATTGCATTTAGATCTGTGCTTCTGTAGTTCTCCTGCTGTGGTCAATCATGCAGAGTGCAGGGTTTCTCAGCTGGTTTCTTCTATCATAGCTCTGCGGTGCCTGCAGGCTGTATTGCATTTAGATCTGTGCTTCTGTAGTTCTCCTGCTCTGGTCAATCATGCAGAGTGCAGGGTCTCTCAGCTGGTTTCTTCTATCATAGCTCTGCGGTGCCTCCAGGCTGTATTGCATTTAGATCTGTGCTTCTGTAGTTCTCCTGCTCTGGTCAATCATGCAGAGTGCAGGGTCTCTCAGCTGGTTTCTTCTATCATAGCTCTGCGGTGCCTCCAGGCTGTATTGCATTTAGATCTGTGCTTCTGTAGTTCTCCTGCTGTGGTCAGTCATGCAGAGTGCAGGGTCTCTCAGCTGGTTTCTTCTATCATAGCTCTGCGGTGCCTCCAGGCTGTATTGCATTTAGATCTGTGCTTCTGTAGTTCTCCTGCTGTGGTCAATCATGCAGAGTGCAGGGTCTCTCAGCTGGTTTCTTCTATCATAGCTCTGCGGTGCCTCCCGGCTGTATTGCCTTTTGATCTGTGCTTCTGTAGTTCTCCTGCTCTGGTCAATCATGCAGAGTGCAGGGTCTCTCAGCTGGTTTCTTCTATCATAGCTCTGCGGTGCCTGCAGGCTGTATTGCATTTAGATCTGTGCTTCTGTAGTTCTCCTGCTGTGGCCAATCATGCAGAGTGCAGGGTCTCTCAGCTGGTTTCTTCTATCATAGCTCTGCGGTGCCTCCAGGCTGTATTGCCTTTAGATCTGTGCTTCTGTAGTTCTCCTGCTGTGGTCAATCATGCAGAGTGCAGGGTCTCTCAGCTGGTTTCTTCTATCATAGCTCTGCGGTGCCTCCAGACTGTATTGCCTTTAGATCTGTGCTTCTGTAGTTCTCCTGCTCTGGTCAATCATGCAGAGTGCAGGGTCTCTCAGCTGGTTTCTTCTATCATAGCTCTGCGGTGCCTCCAGGCTGTATTGCCTTTAGATCTGTGCTTCTGTAGTTCTCCTGCTGTGGTCAATCATGCAGAGTGCAGGGTCTCTCAGCTGGTTTCTTCTATCATAGCTCTGCGGTGCCTCCAGGCTGTATTGCCTTTAGATCTGTGCTTCTGTAGTTCTCCTGCTCTGGTCAATCATGCAGAGTGCAGGGTCCCTCAGCTGGTTTCTTCTATCATAGCTCTGCGGTGCCTGCAGGCTGTATTGCATTTAGATCTGTGCTTCTGTAGTTCTCCTGCTGTGGTCAATCATGCAGAGTGCAGGGTTTCTCAGCTGGTTTTCTTCTATCATAGCTCTGCGGTGCCTCCAGGCTGTATTGCCTTTAGATCTGTGCTTCTGTAGTTCTCCTGCTGTGGTCAATCATGCAGAGTGCAGGGTCTCTCAGCTGGTTTTCTTCTATCATAGCTCTGCGGTGCCTCCAGGCTGTATTGCCTTTAGATCTGTGCTTCTGTAGTTCTCCTGCTGTGGTCAATCATGCAGAGTGCAGGGTCTCTCAACTGGTTTCTTCTATCATAGCTCTGCGGTGCCTGCAGGCTGTATTGCATTTAGATCTGTGGTTCTGTAGTTCTCCTGCTGTGGTCAATCATGCAGAGTGCAGGGTCTCTCAGCTGGTTTCTTCTATCATAGCTCTGCGGTGCCTCCAGGCTGTATTGCCTTTAGATCTGTGCTTCTGTAGTTCTCCTGCTGTGGTCCATCATGCAGAGTGCAGGGTCCCTCAGCTGGTTTTCTTCTATCATAGCTCTGCGGTGCCTCCAGGCTGTATTGCCTTTAGATCTGTGCTTCTGTAGTTCTCCTGCTGTGGTCAATCATGCAGAGTGCAGGGTCTCTCAGCTGGTTTCTTCTATCATAGCTCTGCGGTGCCTGCAGGCTGTATTGCATTTAGATCTGAGCTTCTGTAGTCCTCCTGCTGTGGTCAATCATGTAGAGTGCAGGGTCTCTCAGCTGGTTTCTTCTATCATAGCTCTGCGGTGCCTCCAGGCTGTATTGCATTTAGATCTGTGCTTCTGTAGTTCTCCTGCTGTGGTCAATCATGTAGAGTGCAGGGTCTCTCAGCTGGTTTCTTATATCATAGCTCTGCGGTGCCTGCAGGCTGTATTGCCTTTAGATCTGAGCTTCTGTAGTCCTCCTGCTGTGGTCAATCATGTAGAGTGCAGGGTCTCTCAGCTGGTTTCTTCTATCATAGCTCTGCGGTGCCTCCAGGCTGTATTGCATTTAGATCTGTGCTTCTGTAGTTCTCCTGCTGTGGTCAATCATGCAGAGTGCAGGGTCCCTCAGCTGGTTTCTTCTATTATAGCTCTGCGGTGCCTCCAGGCTGTATTGCCTTTAGATCTGTGCTTCTGTAGTTCTCCTGTTCTGGTCAATCATGCAGAGTGCAGGGTCCCTCAGCTGGTTTTCTTCTATCATAGCTCTGCGGTGCCTGCAGGCTGTATTGCATTTAGATCTGTGCTTCTGTAGTTCTCCTGCTGTGGTCAATCATGCAGAGTGCAGGGTTTCTCAGCTGGTTTCTTCTATCATAGCTCTGCGGTGCCTGCAGGCTGTATTGCATTTAGATCTGTGCTTCTGTAGTTCTCCTGCTCTGGTCAATCATGCAGAGTGCAGGGTCTCTCAGCTGGTTTCTTCTATCATAGCTCTGCGGTGCCTCCAGGCTGTATTGCCTTTAGATCTGTGCTTCTGTAGTTCTCCTGCTCTGGTCAATCATGCAGAGTGCAGGGTCTCTCAGCTGGTTTCTTCTATCATAGCTCTGCGGTGCCTCCAGGCTGTATTGCATTTAGATCTGAGCTTCTGTAGTTCTCCTGCTGTGGTCAATCATGCAGAGTGCAGGGTCCCTCAGCTGATTTCTTCTATCATAGCTCTGCGGTGCCTGCAGGCTGTATTGCATTTAGATCTGTGCTTCTGTAGTCCTCCTGCTGTGGTCAATCATGTAGAGTGCAGGGTCTCTCAGCTGGTTTCTTCTATCATAGCTCTGCGGTGCCTCCAGGCTGTATTGCATTTAGATCTGTGCTTCTGTAGTTCTCCTGCTGTGGTCAATCATGCAGAGTGCAGGGTCTCTCAGCTGGTTTCTTCTATTATAGCACTGCGGTGCCTCCAGGCTGTATTGCATTTAGATCTGTGCTTCTGTAGTTCTCCTGCTGTGGTCAATCATGTAGAGTGCAGGGTCTCTCAGCTGGTTTCTTATATCATAGCTCTGCGGTGCCTGCAGGCTGTATTGCCTTTAGATCTGAGCTTCTGTAGTCCTCCTGCTGTGGTCAATCATGCAGAGTGCAGGGTCTCTCAGCTGGTTTCTTCTATCATAGCTCTGCGGTGCCTCCAGGCTGTATTGCATTTAGATCTGTGCTTCTGTAGTTCTCCTGCTGTGGTCAGTCATGCAGAGTGCAGGGTCTCTCAGCTGGTTTCTTCTATCATAGCTCTGCGGTGCCTCCAGGCTGTATTGCATTTAGATCTGTGCTTCTGTAGTTCTCCTGCTGTGGTGAATCATGCAGAGTGCAGGGTCTCTCAGCTGGTTTCTTCTATCATAGCTCTGCGGTGCCTCCCGGCTGTATTGCCTTTTGATCTGTGCTTCTGTAGTTCTCCTGCTCTGGTCAATCATGCAGAGTGCAGTGTCTCTCAGCTGGTTTTCTTCTATCATAGCTCTGCGGTGCCTGCAGGCTGTATTGCATTTAGATCTGTGCTTCTGTAGTTCTCCTGCTGTGGCCAATCATGCAGAGTGCAGGGTCTCTCAGCTGGTTTCTTCTATCATAGCTCTGCGGTGCCTGCAGGCTGTATTGCATTTAGATCTGTGCTTCTGTAGTTCTCCTGCTGTGGCCAATCATGCAGAGTGCAGGGTCTCTCAGCTGGTTTCTTCTATCATAGCTCTGCGGTGCCTGCAGGCTGTATTGCCTTTAGATCTGTGCTTCTGTAGTTCTCCTGCTGTGGTCAATCATGCAGAGTGCAGGGTCTCTCAGCTGGTTTCTTCTATCATAGCTCTGCGGTGCCTCCAGGCTGTATTGCCTTTAGATCTGTGCTTCTGTAGTTCTCCTGCTGTGGTTAATCATGCAGAGTGCAGGGTCCCTCAGCTGGTTTCATCTATCATAGCTCTGCGGAGCCTCCAGACTGTATTGCCTTTAGATCTGTGCTTCTGTAGTTCTCCTGCTGTGGTTAATCATGCAGAGTGCAGGGTCCCTCAGCTGGTTTCTTCTATCATAGCTCTGCGGTGCCTCCAGGCTGTATTGCATTTAGATCTGTGCTTCTGTAGTTCTCCTGCTGTGGTCAATCATGCAGAGTGCAGGGTCTCTCAGCTGGTTTCTTCTATCATAGCTCTGCGGTGCCTCCCGGCTGTATTGCCTTTAGATCTGTGCTTCTGTAGTTCTCCTGCTCTGGTCAATCATGCAGAGTGCAGGGTCCCTCAGCTGGTTTCTTCTATCATAGCTCTGCGGTGCCTGCAGGCTGTATTGCCTTTAGATCTGTGCTTCTGTAGTTCTCCTGCTGTGGTCAATCATGCAGAGTGCAGGGTCTCTCAGCTGGTTTTCTTCTATCATAGCTCTGCTGTGCCTCCAGGCTGTATTGCCTTTAGCTCTGTGCTTCTGTAGTTCTCCTGCTCTGGTCAATCATGCAGAGTGCAGGGTCTCTCAGCTGGTTTCTTCTATCATAGCTCTGCGGTGCCTGCAGGC
The DNA here is from genome assembly GCF_046119375.1 of Phyllobates terribilis. Taxonomy (NCBI): domain Eukaryota; kingdom Metazoa; phylum Chordata; class Amphibia; order Anura; family Dendrobatidae; genus Phyllobates; species Phyllobates terribilis. The sequence continues at coordinate 283,867 of NW_027362940.1, read as the reverse complement.
TGTATTGCATTTAGATCTGTGGTTCTGTAGTTCTCCTGCTGTGGTCAATCATGCAGAGTGCAGGGTCTCTCAGCTGGTTTCTTCTATCATAGCTCTGCGGTGCCTCCAGGCTGTATTGCCTTTAGATCTGTGCTTCTGTAGTTCTCCTGCTGTGGTCCATCATGCAGAGTGCAGGGTCCCTCAGCTGGTTTTCTTCTATCATAGCTCTGCGGTGCCTCCAGGCTGTATTGCCTTTAGATCTGTGCTTCTGTAGTTCTCCTGCTGTGGTCAATCATGCAGAGTGCAGGGTCTCTCAGCTGGTTTCTTCTATCATAGCTCTGCGGTGCCTGCAGGCTGTATTGCATTTAGATCTGAGCTTCTGTAGTCCTCCTGCTGTGGTCAATCATGTAGAGTGCAGGGTCTCTCAGCTGGTTTCTTCTATCATAGCTCTGCGGTGCCTGCAGGCTGTATTGCATTTAGATCTGTGCTTCTGTAGTTCTCCTGCTGTGGTCAATCATGCAGAGTGCAGGGTCCCTCAGCTGGTTTCTTCTATTATAGCACTGCGGTGCCTCCAGGCTGTATTGCATTTAGATCTGTGCTTCTGTAGTTCTCCTGCTGTGGTCAATCATGTAGAGTGCAGGGTCTCTCAGCTGGTTTCTTATATCATAGCTCTGCGGTGCCTGCAGGCTGTATTGCCTTTAGATCTGAGCTTCTGTAGTCCTCCTGCTGTGGTCAATCATGTAGAGTGCAGGGTCTCTCAGCTGGTTTCTTCTATCATAGCTCTGCGGTGCCTCCAGGCTGTATTGCATTTAGATCTGTGCTTCTGTAGTTCTCCTGCTGTGGTCAATCATGCAGAGTGCAGGGTCCCTCAGCTGGTTTCTTCTATTATAGCTCTGCGGTGCCTCCAGGCTGTATTGCCTTTAGATCTGTGCTTCTGTAGTTCTCCTGTTCTGGTCAATCATGCAGAGTGCAGGGTCTCTCAGCTGGTTTCTTCTATCATAGCTCTGTGTTGCCTCCAGGCTGTATTGCCTTTAGATCTGTGCTTCTGTAGTTCTACTGCTGTGGTCAATCATGCAGAGTGCAGGGTCCCTCAGCTGGTTTTCTTCTATCATAGCTCTGCGGTGCCTGCAGGCTGTATTGCATTTAGATCTGTGCTTCTGTAGTTCTCCTGCTGTGGTCAATCATGCAGAGTGCAGGGTTTCTCAGCTGGTTTCTTCTATCATAGCTCTGCGGTGCCTGCAGGCTGTATTGCATTTAGATCTGTGCTTCTGTAGTTCTCCTGCTCTGGTCAATCATGCAGAGTGCAGGGTCTCTCAGCTGGTTTCTTCTATCATAGCTCTGCGGTGCCTGCAGGCTTTATTGCATTTAGATCTGTGCTTCTGTAGTTCTCCTGCTCTGGTCAATCATGCAGAGTGCAGGGTCTCTCAGCTGGTTTCTTCTATCATAGCTCTGCGGTGCCTCCAGGCTGTATTGCATTTAGATCTGAGCTTCTGTAGTTCTCCTGCTGTGGTCAATCATGCAGAGTGCAGGGTCCCTCAGCTGATTTCTTCTATCATAGCTCTGCGGTGCCTGCAGGCTGTATTGCATTTAGATCTGTGCTTCTGTAGTCCTCCTGCTGTGGTCAATCATGTAGAGTGCAGGGTCCCTCAGCTGGTTTCTTCTATCATAGCTCTGCGGTGCCTGCAGGCTGTATTGCATTTAGATCTGTGCTTCTGTAGTCCTCCTGCTGTGGTCAATCATGTAGAGTGCAGGGTCTCTCAGCTGGTTTCTTCTATCATAGCTCTGCGGTGCCTCCAGGCTGTATTGCATTTAGATCTGTGCTTCTGTAGTTCTCCTGCTGTGGTCAATCATGCAGAGTGCAGGGTCCCTCAGCTGGTTTCTTCTATTATAGCACTGCGGTGCCTCCAGGCTGTATTGCATTTAGATCTGTGCTTCTGTAGTTCTCCTGCTGTGGTCAATCATGTAGAGTGCAGGGTCTCTCAGCTGGTTTCTTATATCATAGCTCTGCGGTGCCTGCAGGCTGTATTGCCTTTAGATCTGAGCTTCTGTAGTCCTCCTGCTGTGGTCAATCATGCAGAGTGCAGGGTCTCTCAGCTGGTTTCTTCTATCATAGCTCTGCGGTGCCTCCAGGCTGTATTGCATTTAGATCTGTGCTTCTGTAGTTCTCCTGCTGTGGTCAATCATGCAGAGTGCAGGGTCCCTCAGCTGGTTTCTTCTATTATAGCTCTGCGGTGCCTCCAGGCTGTATTGCCTTTAGATCTGTGCTTCTGTAGTTCTCCTGTTCTGGTCAATCATGCAGAGTGCAGGGTCTCTCAGCTGGTTTCTTCTATCATAGCTCTGTGGTGCCTCCAGGCTGTATTGCCTTTAGATCTGTGCTTCTGTAGTTCTCCTGCTGTGGTCAATCATGCAGAGTGCAGGGTCCCTCAGCTGGTTTTCTTCTATCATAGCTCTGCGGTGCCTGCAGGCTGTATTGCATTTAGATCTGTGCTTCTGTAGTTCTCCTGCTGTGGTCAATCATGCAGAGTGCAGGGTTTCTCAGCTGGTTTCTTCTATCATAGCTCTGCGGTGCCTGCAGGCTGTATTGCATTTAGATCTGTGCTTCTGTAGTTCTCCTGCTCTGGTCAATCATGCAGAGTGCAGGGTCTCTCAGCTGGTTTCTTCTATCATAGCTCTGCGGTGCCTGCAGGCTGTATTGCATTTAGATCTGTGCTTCTGTAGTTCTCCTGCTCTGGTCAATCATGCAGAGTGCAGGGTCTCTCAGCTGGTTTCTTCTATCATAGCTCTGCGGTGCCTCCAGGCTGTATTGCATTTAGATCTGAGCTTCTGTAGTTCTCCTGCTGTGGTCAATCATGCAGAGTGCAGGGTCCCTCAGCTGATTTCTTCTATCATAGCTCTGCGGTGCCTGCAGGCTGTATTGCATTTAGATCTGTGCTTCTGTAGTTCTCCTGCTGTGGTTAATCATGCAGAGTGCAGGGTCCCTCAGCTGGTTTCTTCTATCATAGCTCTGCGGTGCCTCCAGGCTGTATTGCATTTAGATCTGTGCTTCTGTAGTTCTCCTGCTGTGGTCAATCATGCAGAGTGCAGGGTCTCTCAGCTGGTTTCTTCTATCATAGCTCTGCGGTGCCTCCCGGCTGTATTGCCTTTAGATCTGTGCTTCTGTAGTTCTCCTGCTCTGGTCAATCATGCAGAGTGCAGGGTCTCTCAGCTGGTTTTCTTCTATCATAGCTCTGCGGTGCCTGCAGGCTGTATTGCATTTAGATCTGTGCTTCTGTAGTTCTCCTGCTGTGGCCAATCATGCAGAGTGCAGGGTCTCTCAGCTGGGTTTCTTCTATCATAGCTCTGCGGTGCCTCCAGGTTGTATTGCCTTTAGATCTGTGCTTCTGTAGTTCTCCTGCTCTGGTCAATCATGCAGAGTGCAGGGTCTCTCAGCTGGGTTTCTTCTATCATAGCTCTGCGGTGCCTCCAGGTTGTATTGCATTTAGATCTGTGCTTCTGTAGTTCTCCTGCTGTGGCCAATCATGCAGAGTGCAGGGTCTCTCAGCTGGGTTTCTTCTATCATAGCTCTGCGGTGCCTCCAGGCTGTATTGCATTTAGATCTGTGCTTCTGTAGTTCTCCTGCTGTGGTCAATCATGCAGAGTGCAGGGTCTCTCAGCTGGTTTTCTTCTATCATAGCTCTGCGGTGCCTGCAGGCTGTATTGCATTTAGATCTGTGCTTCTGTAGTTCTCCTGCTGTGGTCAATCATGCAGAGTGCAGGGTTTCTCAGCTGGTTTCTTCTATCATAGCTCTGCGGTGCCTGCAGGCTGTATTGCATTTAGATCTGTGCTTCTGTAGTTCTCCTGCTCTGGTCAATCATGCAGAGTGCAGGGTCTCTCAGCTGGTTTCTTCTATCATAGCTCTGCGGTGCCTCCAGGCTGTATTGCATTTAGATCTGAGCTTCTGTAGTTCTCCTGCTGTGGTCAGTCATGCAGAGTGCAGGGTCTCTCAGCTGGTTTCTTCTATCATAGCTCTGCGGTGCCTCCAGGCTGTATTGCATTTAGATCTGTGCTTCTGTAGTTCTCCTGCTGTGGTCAATCATGCAGAGTGCAGGGTCTCTCAGCTGGTTTCTTCTATCATAGCTCTGCGGTGCCTCCCGGCTGTATTGCCTTTAGATCTGTGCTTCTGTAGTTCTCCTGCTCTGGTCAATCATGCAGAGTGCAGGGTCTCTCAGCTGGTTTTCTTCTATCATAGCTCTGCGGTGCCTCCAGGCTGTATTGCATTTAGATCTGTGCTTCTGTAGTTCTCCTGCTGTGGCCAATCATGCAGAGTGCAGGGTCTCTCAGCTGGTTTTCTTCTATCATAGCTCTGCGGTGCCTCCAGGCTGCATTGCATTTAGATCTGTGCTTCTGTAGTTCTCCTGCTGTGGTCAATCATGCAGAGTGCAGGGTCTCTCAGCTGGGTTTCTTCTATCATAGCTCTGCGGTGCCTCCAGGCTGTATTGCATTTAGATCTGTGCTTCTGTAGTTCTCCTGCTGTGGTCAATCATGCAGAGTGCAGGGTCTCTCAGCTGGTTTTCTTCTATCATAGCTCTGCGGTGCCTGCAGGCTGTATTGCATTTAGATCTGTGCTTCTGTAGTTCTCCTGCTGTGGCCAATCATGCAGAGTGCAGGGTCCCTCAGCTGGGTTTCTTCTATCATAGCTCTGCGGTGCCTCCAGGCTGTATTGCATTTAGATCTGTGCTTCTGTAGTTCTCCTGCTGTGGTCAATCATGCAGAGTGCAGGGTTTCTCAGCTGGTTTCTTCTATCATAGCTCTGCGGTGCCTGCAGGCTGTATTGCATTTAGATCTGTGCTTCTGTAGTTCTCCTGCTGTGGTCCATCATGCAGAGTGCAGGGTCTCTCAGCTGGTTTCTTCTATCATAGCTCTGCGGTGCCTGCAGGCTGTATTGCCTTTAGATCTGTGCTTCTGTAGTTCTCCTGCTGTGGTCAATCATGCAGAGTGCAGGGTTTCTCAGCTGGTTTCTTCTATCATAGCTCTGCGGTGCCTGCAGGCTGTATTGCATTTAGATCTGTGCTTCTGTAGTTCTCCTGCTCTGGTCAATCATGCAGAGTGCAGGGTCTCTCAGCTGGTTTCTTCTATCATAGCTCTGCGGTGCCTCCAGGCTGTATTGCATTTAGATCTGAGCTTCTGTAGTTCTCCTGCTGTGGTCAATCATGCAGAGTGCAGGGTCCCTCAGCTAGTTTCTTCTATCATAGCTCTGCGGTGCCTCCCGGCTGTATTGCCTTTAGATCTGTGCTTCTGTAGTTCTCCTGCTCTGGTCAATCATGCAGAGTGCAGGGTCTCTCAGCTGGTTTTCTTCTATCATAGCTCTGCGGTGCCTGCAGGCTGTATTGCATTTAGATCTGTTCTTCTGTAGTTCTCCTGCTCTGGTCCATCATGCAGAGTGCAGGGTCTCTCAGCTGGGTTTCTTCTATCATAGCTCTGCGGTGCCTCCAGGCTGTATTGCATTTAGATCTGTGCTTCTGTAGTTCTCCTGCTGTGGCCAATCATGCAGAGTGCAGGGTCTCTCAGCTGGTTTTCTTCTATCATAGCTCTGCGGTGCCTGCAGGCTGTATTGCATTTAGATCTGTGCTTCTGTAGTTCTCCTGCTGTGGTCAATCATGCAGAGTGCAGGGTCTCTCAGCTGGTTTCTTCTATCATAGCTCTGCGGTGCCTGCTTGCTATATTGCATTTAGATCTGTGCTTCTGTAGTTCTCCTGCTCTGGTCCATCATGCAGAGTGCAGGGTCTCTCAGCTGGTTTTCTTCTATCATAGCTCTGCGGTGCCTGCAGGCGGTATTGCCTTTAGATCTGTGCTTCTGTAGTTCTCCTGCTGTGGTCAATCATGCAGAGTGCAGGGTCCCTCAGCTGGTTTCTTCTATCATAGCTCTGCGGTGCCTGCAGGCTGTATTGCCTTTAGATCTGTGCTTCTGTAGTTCTCCTGCTGTGGTCAATCATGCAGAGTGCAGGGTCTCTCAGCTGGTTTTCTTCTATCATAGCTCTGCGGTGCCTCCAGGCTGTATTGCCTTTAGATCTGTGCTTCTGTAGTTCTCCTGCTGTGGTCAATCATGCAGAGTGCAGGGTCTCTCAGCTGGTTTCTTCTATCATAGCTCTGCGGTGCCTGCTTGCTATATTGCATTTAGATCTGTGCTTCTGTAGTTCTCCTGCTCTGGTCCATCATGCAGAGTGCAGGGTCTCTCAGCTGGTTTTCTTCTATCATAGCTCTGCGGTGCCTGCAGGCTGTATTGCATTTAGATCTGTGCTTCTGTAGTTCTCCTGCTGTGGTCAATCATGCAGAGTGCAGGGTCTCTCAGCTGGTTTCTTCTATCATAGCTCTGCGGTGCCTGCTTGCTATATTGCATTTAGATCTGTGCTTCTGTAGTTCTCCTGCTCTGGTCCATCATGCAGAGTGCAGGGTCTCTCAGCTGGTTTTCTTCTATCATAGCTCTGCGGTGCCTGCAGGCTGTATTGCATTTAGATCTGTGCTTCTGTAGTTCTCCTGCTGTGCTCAATCATGCAGAGTGCAGGGTCTCTCAGCTGGTTTCTTCTATCATAGCTCTGCGGTGCCTCCAGGCTGTATTGCATTTAGATCTAAGCTTCTGTAGTTCTCCTGCTGTGGTCAATCATGCAGAGTGCAGGGTCTCTCAGCTGGTTTCTTCTATCATAGCTCTGCGGTGCCTCCAGGCTGTATTGCCTTTAGATCTGTGCTTCTGTAGTTCTCCTGCTGTGGTCAATCATGCAGAGTGCAGGGTCCCCCAGCAGGTTTCTTCTATCATAGCTCTGCGGTGCCTGCAGGCTGTATTGCATTTAGATCTATGCTTCTGTAGTTCTCCTGCTCTGGTCAATCATGCAGAGTGCAGGGTCTCTCAGCTGGTTTCCTCTATCATAGCTCTGCGGTGCCTGCAGGCTGTATTGCATTTAGATCTGTGCTTCTGTAGTTCTCCTGCTGTGGTCAATCATGCAGAGTGCAGGGTCTCTCAGCTGGTTTCCTCTATCATAGCTCTGCGGTGCCTCCAGGCTGTATTGCCTTTAGATCTGTGCTTCTGTAGTTCTCCTGCTGTGGTCAATCATGCAGAGTGCAGGGTCTCTCAGCTGGTTTCTTCTATCATAGCTCTGCGGTGCCTCCAGGCTGTATTGCCTTTAGATCTGTGCTTCTGTAGTTCTCCTGCTGTGGTCAATCATGCAGAGTGCAGGGTCCCCCAGCAGGTTTCTTCTATCATAGCTCTGCGGTGCCTGCAGGCTGTATTGCATTTAGATCTATGCTTCTGTAGTTCTCCTGCTCTGGTCAATCATGCAGAGTGCAGGGTCTCTCAGCTGGTTTCCTCTATCATAGCTCTGCGGTGCCTGCAGGCTGTATTGCATTTAGATCTGTGCTTCTGTAGTTCTCCTGCTCTGGTCAATCATGCAGAGTGCAGGGTCTCTCAGCTGGTTTCTTCTATCATAGCTCTGCGGTGCCTGCAGGCTGTATTGCATTTAGATCTGTGCTTCTGTAGTTCTCCTGCTGTGGTCAATCATGCAGAGTGCAGGGTCTCTCAGCTGGTTTCCTCTATCATAGCTCTGCGGTGCCTCCAGGCTGTATTGCCTTAAGATCTGTGCTTCTGTAGTTCTCCTGCTGTGGTCAATCATGCAGAGTGCAGGGTCCCTCAGCTGGTTTCTTCTATCATAGCTCTGCGGTGCCTGCAGGCTGTATTGCCTTTAGATCTGTGCTTCTGTAGTTCTCCTGCTCTGGTCAATCATGCAGAGTGCAGGGTCTCTCAGCTGGTTTCTTCTATCATAGCCCTGCGGTGCCTCCAGGCTGTATTGCATTTAGATCTGTGCTTCTGTAGTTCTCCTGCTGTGGTCAATCATGCAGAGTGCAGGGTCTCTCAGCTGGTTTCTTCTATCATAGCTCTGCGGTGCCTCCAGGCTGTATTGCATTTAGATCTGTGCTTCTGTAGTTCTCCTGCTCTGGTCAATCATGCAGAGTGCAGGGTCTCTCGGCTGGTTTCTTCTGTCATAGCTCTGCGGTGCCTGCAGGCTGTATTGCATTTAGATCTGTGCTTCTGTAGTTCTGATGCTCTGGTCAATCATGCAGAGTGCAGGGTCTCTCAGCTGGTTTCTTCTATCATAGCTATGCGTTGCCTCCAGGCTGTATTGCCTTTAGATCTGTGCTTCTGTAGTTCTCCTGCTGTGGTCAATCATGCAGAGTGCAGGGTCCCTCAGCTGGTTTCTTCTATCATAGCTCTGCGGTGCCTCCAGGCTGTATTGCCTTTAGATCTGTGCTTCTGTAGTTCTCCTGCTCTGGTCCATCATGCAGAGTGCAGGGTCTCTCAGCTGGTTTCTTCTATCATAGCTCTGCGGTGCCTCCAGGCTGTATTGCATTTAGATCTGTGCTTCTGTAGTTCTCCTGCTCTGGTCAATCATGCAGAGTGCAGGGTCTCTCAGCTGGTTTCTTCTATCATAGCTCTGCGGTGCCTCCAGGCTGTATTGCATTTAGATCTGAGCTTCTGTAGTTCTCCTGCTGTGGTCAATCATGCAGAGTGCAGGGTCTCTCAGCTGGTTTCTTCTATCATAGCTCTGCGGTGCCTGCAGGCTGTATTGCCTTTAGATCTGTGCTTCTGTAGTTCTCCTGCTGTGGTCAATCATGCAGAGTGCAGGGTCTCTCAGCTGGTTTCTTCTATCATAGCTCTGCGGTGCCTGCAGGCTGTATTGCATTTAGATCTGTGCTTCTCTAGTTCTCCTGCTGTGGTCAATCATGCAGAGTGCAGGGTCTCTCAGCTGGATTCTTCTATCATAGCTCTGCAGTGCCTGCAGGCTGTATGGCCTTTAGATCTGTGCTTCTCTAGTTCTCCTGCTGTGGTCAATCATGCAGAGTGCAGGGTCTCTCAGCTGGATTCTTCTATCATAGCTCTGCGGTGCCTGCAGGCTGTATTGCATTTAGATCTGTGCTTCTCTAGTTCTCCTGCTGTGGTCAATCATGCAGAGTGCAGGGTCTCTCAGCTGGATTCTTCTATCATAGCTCTGCGGTGCCTGCAGGCTGTATTGCATTTAGATCTGTGCTTCTCTAGTTCTCCTGCTGTGGTCAATCATGCAGAGTGCAGGGTCTCTCAGCTGGATTCTTCTATCATAGCTCTGCGGTGCCTGCAGGCTGTATTGCCTTTAGATCTGTGCTTCTGTAGTTCTCCTGCTCTGGTCAATCATGCAGAGTGCAGGGTCTCTCAGCTGGTTTCTTCTATCATAGCTCTGCGGTGCCTGCAGGCTGTATTGCATTTAGATCTGTGCTTCTCTAGTTCTCCTGCTGTGGTCAATCATGCAGAGTGCAGGGTCTCTCACCTGGTTTCTTCTATCATAGCTCTGCGGTGCCTGCAGGCTGTATTGCATTTAGATCTGTGCTTCTCTAGTTCTCCTGCTGTGGTCAATCATGCAGAGTGCAGGGTCTCTCAGCTGGATTCTTCTATCATAGCTCTGCGGTGCCTGCAGGCTGTATTGCCTTTAGATCTGTGCTTCTGTAGTTCTCCTGCTCTGGTCAATCATGCAGAGTGCAGGGTCTCTCAGCTGGTTTCTTCTATCATAGCTCTGCGGTGCCTGCAGGCTGTATTGCCTTTAGATCTGTGCTTCTGTAGTTCTCCTGCTCTGGTCAATCATGCAGAGTGCAGGGTCTCTCAACTGGTTTCTTCTATCATAGCTCTGCGGTGCCTGCAGGCTGTATTGCCTTTAGATCTGTGCTTCTGTAGTTCTCCTGCTCTGGTCAATCATGCAGAGTGCAGGGTCTCTCAGCTGGTTTCTTCTATCATAGTTCTGCGGTGCCTGCAGGCTGTATTGCCTTTAGATCTGTGCTTCTGTAGTTCTCCTGCTCTGGTCCATCATGCAGAGTGCAGGGTCTCTCAGCTGGTTTCTTCTATCATAGCTCTGCGGTGCCTCCAGGCTGTATTGTCTTTAGATCTATGCTTCTGTAGTTCTCCTGCTGTGGTCAATCATGCAGAGTGCAGGGTCTCTCAGCTGGTTTCTTCTATCATAGCTCTGCGGTGCCTGCAGGCTGTATTGCCTTTAGATCTGTGCTTCTGTAGTTCTGCTGTGGTCAATCATGCAGAGTGCAGGGTCTCTCAGCTGGGTTTCTTCTATCATAGCTCTGCGGTGCCTCCAGGCTGTATTGCATTTAGATCTGTGCTTCTGTAGTTCTCCTGCTCTGGTCAATCATGCAGAGTGCAGGGTCTCTCAGCTGGATTCTTCTATCATAGCTCTGCGGTGCCTCCAGGCTGTATTGCATTTAGATCTGTGCTTCTGTGGTTCTCCTGCTCTGGTCAATCATGCAGAGTGCAGGGTCTCTCAGCTGGTTTCTTCTATCATAGCTCTGCGGTGCCTCCAGGCTGTATTGCATTTAGATCTGTGCTTCTGTAGTTCTCCTGCTGTGGTCAATCATGCAGAGTGCAGGGTCTCTCAGCTGGTTTCTTCTATCATAGCTCTGCGATGCCTACAGGCTGTATTGCATTTAGATCTGTGCTTCTGTAGTTCTCCTGCTCTGGTCAATCATGCAGAGTGCAGGGTCCCTCAGCTGTTTTTCTTCTATCATAGCTCTGCGGTGCCTGCAGGCTGTATTGCCTTTAGATCTGTGCTTCTGTAGTTCTCCTGCTGTGGTCAATCATGCAGAGTGCAGGGTCTCTCAGCTGGTTTCTTCTATCATAGCTCTGCGGTGCCTCCAGGCTGTATTGCCTTTAGATCTGTGCTTCTGTAGTTCTCCTGCAGTGGTCAATCATGCAGAGTGCAGGGTCTCTCAGCTGGTTTCTTCTATCATAGCTCTGCGGTGTCTCCAGGCTGTATTGCCTTTAGATCTGAGCTTCTGTAGTTCTCCTGCTCTGGTCAATCATGCAGAGTGCAGGGTCTCTCAGCTGGTTTCTTCTATCATAGCTCTGCGGTGCCTCCAGGTTGTATTGCATTTAGATCTGTGCTTCTGTAGTTCTCCTGCTCTGGTCCATCATGCAGAGTGCAGGGTCTCTCAGCTGGTTTTCTTCTATCATAGCTCTGCGGTGCCTCCAGGTTGTATTGCATTTAGATCTGTGCTTCTGTAGTTCTCCTGCTCTGGTCAATCATGCAGAGTGCAGGGTCTCTCAGCTGGTTTCTTCTATCATAGCTCTGCGGTGCCTCCAGGCTGTATTGCGTTTAGATCTGTGCTTCTGTAGTTCTCCTGCTCTGGTCAATCATGCAGAGTGCAGGGTCTCTCAGCTGGTTTCTTCTATCATAGCTCTGCGGTGCCTGCAGGCTGTATTGCATTTAGATCTGTGCTTCTGTAGTTCTCCTGCTGTGGTCAATCATGCAGAGTGCAGGGTCTCTCAGCTGGTTTTCTTCTATCATAGCTCTGCGGTGCCTGCAGGTTGTATTGCATTTAGATCTGTGCTTCTGTAGTTCTCCTGCTGTGGTCAATCATGCAGAGTGCAGGGTCTCTCAGCTGGTTTCTTCTATCATAGCTCTGTGGTGCCTGCAGGCTGTATTGCATTTAGATCTGTGCTTCTGTAGTTCTCCTGCTGTGGTCAATCATGCAGAGTGCAGGGTCTCTCAGATGGTTTTCTTCTATCATAGCTCTGCGGTGCCTGCAGGCTGTATTGCATTTAGATCTGAGCTTCTGTAGTTCTGCTGTGGTCAATCATGCAGAGTGCAGGGTCCCTCAGCTGGTTTCTTCTATCATAGCTCTGCGGTGCCTCCAGGCTGTATTGCATTTAGATCTGTGCTTCTGTAGTTCTGCTGTGGTCAATCATGCAGAGTGCAGGGTCTCTCAGCTGGTTTCTTCTATCATAGCTCTGCGGTGCCTCCAGGCTGTATTGCGTTTAGATCTGTGCTTCTGTAGTTCTCCTGCTCTGGTCCATCATGCAGAGTGCAGGGTCTCTCAGCTGGTTTTCTTCTATCATAGCTCTGCGGTGCCTCCAGGCTGTATTGCATTTAGATCTGTGCTTCTGTAGTTCTCCTGCTGTGGTCAATCATGCAGAGTGCAGGGTCTCTCAGCTGGTTTTCTTCTATCATAGCTCTGCGGTGCCTCCAGGCTGTATTGCCTTTAGATCTGTGCTTCTGTAGTTCTCCTGCTGTGGTCAATCATGCAGAGTGCAGGGTCCCTCAGCAGGTTTCTTCTATCATAGCTCTGCGGTGCCTGCAGGCTGTATTGCATTTAGATCTATGCTTCTGTAGTTCTCCTGCTCTGGTCAATCATGCAGAGTGCAGGGTCTCTCAGCTGGTTTCTTCTATCATAGCGATGCCTGCAGGCTGTATTGCCTTTAGATCTGTGCTTCTGTAGTTCTCCTGCTGTGGTCAATCATGCAGAGTTCAGGGTCTCTCAGCTGGTTTCTTCTATCATAGCTCTGCGGTGCCTCCAGGCTGTATTGCATTTAGATCTATGCTTCTGTAGTTCTCCTGCTCTGGTCAATCATGCAGAGTGCAGGGTCTCTCAGCTGGTTTCTTCTATCATAGCTCTGCGGTGCCTCCAGGCTATATTGCCTTTAGATCTGTGCTATTGTAGTTCTCCTGCTGTGGTCAATCATGCAGAGTGCAGGGTCCCTCAGCTGGTTTCTTCTATCATAGCTCTGCGGTGCCTGCAGGCTGTATTGCCTTTAGATCTGTGCTTCTGTAGTTCTCCTGCTCTGGTCAATCATGCAGAGTGCAGGGTCTCTCAGCTGGTTTCTTCTATCATAGCTCTGCGGTGCCTCCAGGCTGTATTGCATTTAGATCTGTGCTTCTGTAGTTCTCCTGCTGTGGTCAATCATGCAAAGTGCAGGGTCTCTCAGCTGGTTTCTTCTATCATAGCTCTGCGGTGCCTACAGGCTGTATTGCATTTAGATCTGTGCTTCTGTAGTTCTCCTGCTCTGGTCAATCATGCAGAGTGCAGGGTCCCTCATCTGTTTTTCTTCTATCATAGCTCTGCGGTGCCTGCAGGCTGTATTGCCTTTAGATCTGAGCTTCTGTAGTTCTCCTGCTGTGGTCAATCATGCAGAGTGCAGGGTCTCTCAGCTGGTTTCTTCTATCATAGCTCTGCGGTGCCTGCAGGTTGTATTGCATTTAGATCTGTGCTTCTGTAGTTCTCCTGCTCTGGTCAATCATGCAGAGTGCAGGGTCCCTCAGCTGGTTTCTTCTATCATAGCTCTGTGGTGCCTGCAGGCTGTATTGCATTTAGATCTGTGCTTCTGTAGTTCTCCTGCTGTGGTCAATCATGCAGAGTGGAGGGTCTCTCAGATCGTTTTCTTCTATCATAGCTCTGCGGTGTCTGCAGGCTGTATTGCATTTAGATCTGTGCTTCTGTAGTTCTCCTGCTCTGGTCAATCATGCAGAGTGCAGGGTCTCTCAGCTGGTTTCTTCTATCATAGCTCTGCGGTGCCTGCAGGCTGTATTGCCTTTAGATCTGAGCTTCTGTAGTTCTCCTGCTGTGGTCAATCATGCAGAGTGCAGGGTCTCTCAGCTGGTTTCTTCTATCATAGCTCTGCGGTGCCTGCAGGTTGTATTGCATTTAGATCTGTGCTTCTGTAGTTCTCCTGCTCTGGTCAATCATGCAGAGTGCAGGGTCCCTCAGCTGGTTTCTTCTATCATAGCTCTGTGGTGCCTGCAGGCTGTATTGCATTTAGATCTGTGCTTCTGTAGTTCTCCTGCTGTGGTCAATCATGCAGAGTGCAGGGTCTCTCAGATGGTTTTCTTCTATCATAGCTCTGCGGTGCCTGCAGGCTGTATTGCATTTAGATCTGAGCTTCTGTAGTTCTGCTGTGGTCAATCATGCAGAGTGCAGGGTCCCTCAGCTGGTTTCTTCTATCATAGCTCTGCGGTGCCTCCAGGCTGTATTGCATTTAGATCTGTGCTTCTGTAGTTCTCCTGCTGTGGTCAATCATGCAGAGTGCAGGGTCTCTCAGCTGGTTTCTTCTATCATAGCTCTGCGGTGCCTCCAGGCTGTATTGCGTTTAGATCTGTGCTTCTGTAGTTCTCCTGCTCTGGTCCATCATGCAGAGTGCAGGGTCTCTCAGCTGGTTTTCTTCTATCATAGCTCTGCGGTGCCTGCAGGCTGTATTGCATTTAGATCTGTGCTTCTGTAGTTCTCCTGCTCTGTTCAATCATGCAGAGTGCAGGGTCTCTCAGCTGGTTTCTTCTATCATAGCTCTGCGGTGCCTCCAGGCTGTATTGCATTTAGATCTGAGCTTCTGTAGTTCTCCTGCTGTGGTCAATCATGCAGAGTGCAGGGTCTCTCAGCTGGTTTTCTTCTATCATAGCTCTGCGGTGCCTCCAGGCTGTATTGCCTTTAGATCTGTGCTTCTGTAGTTCTCCTGCTGTGGTCAATCATGCAGAGTGCAGGGTCCCTCAGCAGGTTTCTTCTATCATAGCTCTGCGGTGCCTGCAGGCTGTATTGCATTTAGATCTATGCTTCTGTAGTTCTTCTGCTCTGGTCAATCATGCAGAGTGCAGGGTCTCTCAGCTGGTTTCTTCTATCATAGCTCTGCGGTGCCTGCAGGCTGTATTGCCTTTAGATCTGTGCTTCTGTAGTTCTCCTGCTGTGGTCAATCATGCAGAGTGCAGGGTCCCTCAGCAGGTTTCTTCTATCATAGCTCTGCGGTGCCTGCAGGCTGTATTGCATTTAGATCTATGCTTCTGTAGTTCTCCTGCTCTGGTCAATCATGCAGAGTGCAGGGTCTCTCAGCTGGTTTCTTCTATCATAGCTCTGCGGTGCCTGCAGGCTGTATTGCCTTTAGATCTGTGCTTCTGTAGTTCTCCTGCTGTGGTCAATCATGCAGAGTTCAGGGTCTCTCAGCTAGTTTCTTCTATCATAGCTCTGCGGTGCCTCCAGGCTGTATTGCATTTAGATCTATGCTTCTGTAGTTCTCCTGCTCTGGTCAATCATGCAGAGTGCAGGGTCTCTCAGCTGGTTTCTTCTATCATAGCTCTGCGGTGCCTCCAGGCTATATTGCCTTTAGATCTGTGCTATTGTAGTTCTCCTGCTGTGGTCAATCATGCAGAGTGCAGGGTCCCTCAGCTGGTTTCTTCTATCATAGCTCTGCGGTGCCTGCAGGCTGTACTGCCTTTAGATCTGTGCTTCTGTAGTTCTCCTGCTCTGGTCCATCATGCAGAGTGCAGGGTCTCTCAGCTGGTTTCTTCTATCATAGCTATGCGGTGCCTCCAGGCTGTATTGCCTTTAGATCTGTGCTTCTGTAGTTCTCCTGCTGTGGTCAATCATGCAGAGTGCACGGTCTCTCAGCTGGTTTCCTCTATCATAGCTATGCGGTGCCTGCAGGCTGTATTGCCTTTAGATCTGTGCTTCTGTAGTTCTCCTGCTGTGGTCAATCATACAGAGTGCAGGGTCCCTCAGCTGGTTTTCTTCTATCATAGCTCTGCGGTGCCTGCAGGCTGTATTGCATTTAGATCTGTGCTTCTGTAGTTCTCCTGCTGTGGTCAGTCATGCAGAGTGCAGGGTCTCTCAGCTGTTTTCTTCTATCATAGCTCTGCGGTGCCTCCAGGTTGTATTGCATTTAGATCTGTGCTTCTGTAGTTCTCCTGCTCTGGTCAATCATGCAGAGTGCAGGGTCCCTCAGCTGGTTTCTTCTATCATAGGTCTGCGGTGCCTCCAGGTTGTATTGCATTTAGATCTATGCTTCTGTAGTTCTCCTGCTGTGGTCAGTCATGCAGAGTGCAGGGTCTCTCAGCTGGTTTCTTCTATCATAGCACTGCGGTGCCTGCAGGCTGTATTGCATTTAGATCTATGCTTCTGTAGTTCTCCTGCTCTGGTCCATCATGCAGAGTGCAGGGTCTCTCAGCTGGTTTCTTCTATCATAGCTCTGCGGTGCCTCCAGGCTGTATTGCATTTAGATCTGTGCTTCTGTAGTTCTCCTGCTCTGGTCAATCATGCAGAGTGCAGGGTCTCTCAGCTGGGTTTCTTCTATCATAGCTCTGCGGTGCCTCCAGGCTGTTTTGCCTTTAGATCTGTGCTTCTGTAGTTCTCCTGCTGTGGTCAATCATGCAGAGTGCAGGGTCTCTCAGCTGGTTTCTTCTATCATAGCTCTGCGGTGCCTCCAGGCTGTATTGCCTTTAGATCTGTCCTTCTGTAGTTCTCCTGCTCTGGTCAATCATGTAGAGTGCAGGGTCCCTCAGCTGGTTTTCTTCTATCATAGCTCTGCGGTGCCTGCAGGCTGTATTGCCTTTAGATCTGTGCTTCTGTAGTTCTCCTGCTCTGGTCAATCATGCAGAGTGCAGGGTCTCTCAGCTGGTTTCTTCTATCATAGCTCTGCGGTGCCTGCAGGCTGTATTGCCTTTAGATCTGTCCTTCTGTAGTTCTCCTGCTCTGGTCCATCATGCAGAGTGCAGGGTCTCTCAGCTGGTTTTCTTCTATCATAGCTCTGCGGTGCCTCCAGGCTGTATTGCCTTTAGATCTGTCCTTCTGTAGTTCTCCTGCTCTGGTCAATCATGCAGAGTGCAGGGTCTCTCAGCTGGTTTCTTCTATCATAGCTCTGCGGTGCCTGCAGGCTGTATTGCCTTTAGATCTATGCTTCTGTAGTTCTCCTGCTGTGGTCAATCATGCAGAGTGCAGGGTCTCTCAGCTGGTTTCTTCTATCATAGCTCTGCGGTGCCTGCAGGCTGTATTGCATTTAGATCTGTGCTTCTGTAGTTCTGCTGTGGTCAATCATGCAGAGTGCAGGGTCTCTCAGCTGGGTTTCTTCTATCATAGCTCTGCGGTGCCTCCAGGCTGTATTGCCTTTAGATCTATGCTTCTGTAGTTCTCCTGCTGTGGTCAATCATGCAGAGTGCAGGGTCTCTCAGCTGGTTTCTTCTATCATAGCTCTGCGGTGCCTCCAGGCTGTATTGCCTTTAGATCTGTGCTTCTGTAGTTCTCCTGCTGTGGTCAATCATGCAGAGTGCAGGGTCTCTCAGCTGGTTTCTTCCATCATAGTTCTGCGGTGCCTGCAGGTTGTATTGCATTTAGATCTGTGCTTCTGTAGTTCTCCTGCTCTGGTCAATCATGCAGAGTGCAGGGTCCCTCAGCTGGTTTCTTCTATCATAGCTCTGTGGTGCCTGCAGGCTGTATTGCATTTAGATCTGTGCTTCTGTAGTTCTCCTGCTGTGGTCAATCATGCAGAGTGCAGGGTCTCTCAGCTGGTTTCTTCTATCATAGCTCTGCGGTGCCTCCAGGCTGTATTGCATTTAGATCTGAGCTTCTGTAGTTCTGCTGTGGTCAATCATGCAGAGTGCAGGGTCTCTCAGCTGGTTTCTTCTATCATAGCTCTGCGGTGCCTGCAGGCTGTATTGCATTTAGATCTATGCTTCTGTAGTTCTCCTGCTCTGGTCAATCATGCAGAGTGCAGGGTCTCTCAGCTGGTTTCTTCTATCATAGCTCTGCGGTGCCTCCAGGCTGTATTGCATTTAGATCTGTGCTTCTGTAGTTCTCCTGCTGTGGTCAATCATGCAGAGTGCAGGGTCTCTCATCTGGTTTCTTCTATCATAGCTCTGCGGTGCCTGCAGGCTGTATTGCCTTTAGATCTGTGCTTCTGTAGTTCTCCTGCTGTGGTCAATCATGCAGAGTTCAGGGTCTCTCAGCTGGTTTCTTCTATCATAGCTCTGCGGTGCCTCCAGGCTGTATTGCATTTAGATCTATGCTTCTGTAGTTCTCCTGCTCTGGTCAATCATGCAGAGTGCAGGGTCTCTCAGCTGGTTTCTTCTATCATAGCTCTGCGGTGCCTGCAGGCTGTATTGCCTTTAGATCTGTGCTTCTGTAGTTCTCCTGCTGTGGTCAATCATGCAGAGTGCAGGGTCTCTCAGCTGGTTTCTTCTATCATAGCTCTGCGGTGCCTCCAGGCTGTATTGCATTTAGATCTGAGCTTCTGTAGTTCTCCTGCTCTGGTCAATCATGCAGAGTGCAGGGTCTCTCAGCTGGTTTCTTCTATCATAGCTCTGCGGTGCCTCCAGGCTGTATTGCCTTTAGATCTGTGCTTCTGTAGTTCTCCTGCTGTGGTCAATCATGCAGAGTGCAGGGTCCCTCAGCTGGTTTCTTCTATCATAGCTCTGCGGTGCCTCCAGGCTGTATTGCCTTTAGATCTGTGCTTCTGTAGTTCTCCTGCTCTGGTCAATCATGCAGAGTGCAGGGTCTCTCAGCTGGTTTCTTCTATCATAGCTCTGCGGTACCTCCAGGCTGTATTGCATTTAGATCTGAGCTTCTGTAGTTCTCCTGCTGTGGTCAATCATGCAGAGTGCAGGGTCCCTCAGCTGGTTTCTTCTATCATAGCTCTGCGGTGCCTGCAGGCTGTATTGCCTTTAGATCTGTGCTTCTGTAGTTCTCCTGCTCTGGTCAATCATGCAGAGTGCAGGGTCTCTCAGCTGGTTTCTTCTATCATAGCTCTGCGGTGCCTGCAGGCTGTATTGCCTTTAGATCTGTGCTTCTGTAGTTCTCCTGCTGTGGTCCATCATGCAGAGTGCAGGGTCTCTCAGCTGGTTTCTTCTATCATAGCTCTGCGGTGCCTCCAGGCTGTATTGCATTTAGATCTGTGCTTCTGTAGTTCTCCTGCTCTGGTCAATCATGCAGAGTGCAGGGTCTCTCAGCTGGTTTCTTCTATCATAGCTATGCGGTGCCTCCAGGCTGTATTGCCTTTAGATCTGTGCTTCTGTAGTTCTCCTGCTGTGGTCAATCATGCAGAGTGCACGGTCTCTCAGCTGGTTTCCTCTATCATAGCTATGCGGTGCCTAAAGGCTGTATTGCCTTTAGGTCTGTGCTTCTGTAGTTCTCCTGCTGTGGTCAATCATACAGAGTGCAGGGTCCCTCAGCTGGTTTTCTTCTATCATAGCTCTGCGGTGCTTGCAGGCTGTATTGCATTTAGATCTGTGCTTCTGTAGTTCTCCTGCTGTGGTCAGTCATGCAGAGTGCAGGGTCTCTCAGCTGGTTTCTTCTATCATAGCTCTGCGGTGCCTGCAGGCTGTATTGCATTTAGATCTGTGCTTCTGTAGTTCTCCTGCTCTGGTCAATCATGCAGAGTGCAGGGTCTCTCAGCTGGTTTTCTTCTATCATAGCTCTGCGGTGCCTGCAGGCTGTATTGCCTTTAGATCTGTGCTTCTGTAGTTCTCCTGCTCTGGTCAATGATGCAGAGTGCAGGGTCTCTCAGCTGGTTTCTTCTATCATAGCTCTGCGGTGCCTGCAGGCTGTATTGCATTTAGATCTGTGCTTCTGTAGTTCTCCTGCTGTGGTCAATCATGCAGAGTGCAGGGTCCCTCAGCTGGTTTCTTCTATCATAGGTCTGCGGTGCCTCCAGGTTGTATTGCATTTAGATCTGTGCTTCTGTAGTTCTCCTGCTGTGGTCCATCATGCAGAGTGCAGGGTCTCTCAGCTGGTTTTCTTCTATCATAGCTCTGCGGTGCCTCCAGGCTGTATTGCCTTTAGATCTGTGCTTCTGTAGTTCTCCTGCTCTGGTCAATCATGCAGAGTGCAGGGTCTCTCAGCTGGTTTTCTTCTATCATAGCTCTGCGGTGCCTCCAGGCTGTATTGCATTTAGATCTGTGCTTCTGTAGTTCTCCTGCTCTGGTCAATCATGCAGAGTGCAGGGTCCCTCAGCTGGTTTTCTTCTATCATAGCTCTGCGGTGCCTCCAGGCTGTATTGCCTTTAGATCTGTGCTTCTGTAGTTCTCCTGCTGTGGTCCATCATGCAGAGTGCAGGGTCTCTCAGCTGGTTTCTTCTATCATAGCTCTGCGGTGCCTGCAGGCTGTGTTGCATTTAGATCTGTGCTTCTGTAGTTCTCCTGCTGTGGTCAATCATGCAGAGTGCAGGGTCTCTCAGCTGGTTTCTTCTATCATAGCTCTGTGGTGCCTGCAGGCTGTATTGCCTTTAGATCTGTGCTTCTGTAGTTCTGCTGTGGTCAATCATGCAGAGTACAGAGTCTCTCAGCTGGGTTTCTTCTATCATAGCTCTGCGGTGCCTCCAGGCTGTATTGCCTTTAGATCTATGCTTCTGTAGTTCTCCTGCTGTGGTCAATCATGCAGAGTGCAGGGTCTCTCAGCTGATTTCTTCTATCATAGCTCTGCGGTGCCTCCAGGCTGTATTGCCTTTAGATCTGTCCTTCTGTAGTTCTCCTGCTCTGGTCAATCATGCAGAGTGCAGGGTCCCTCAGCTGGTTTTCTTCTATCATAGCTCTGCGGTGCCTCCAGGCTGTATTGCCTTTAGATCTGTGCTTCTGTAGTTCTCCTGCTGTGGTCAATCATGCAGAGTGCAGGGTCTCTCAGCTGGTTTCTTCTATCATAGCTCTGCGGTGCCTCCAGGCTGTATTGCCTTTAGATCTGTGCTTCTGTAGTTCTCCTGCTCTGGTCCATCATGCAGAGTGCAGGGTCTCTCAGCTGGTTTCTTCTATCATAGCTCTGCGGTGCCTGCAGGCTGTATTGCATTTAGATCTGTGCTTCTGTAGTTCTCCTGCTGTGGTCAATCATGCAGAGTGCAGGGTCTCTCAGCTGGTTTTCTTCTATCATAGCTCTGCGGTGCCTCCAGGCTGTGTTGCATTTAGATCTGTGCTTCTGTAGTTCTCCTGCTGTGGTCAATCATGCAGAGTGCAGGGTCTCTCAGCTGGTTTCTTCTATCATAGCTCTGTGGTGCCTGCAGGCTGTATTGCCTTTAGATCTGTGCTTCTGTAGTTCTGCTGTGGTCAATCATGCAGAGTGCAGGGTCTCTCAGCTGGGTTTCTTCTATCATAGCTCTGCGGTGCCTCCAGGCTGTATTGCCTTTAGATCTGTGCTTCTGTAGTTCTGCTGTGGTCAATTATGCAGAGTGCAGGGTCTCTCAGCTGGTTTTCTTCTATCATAGCTCTGCGGTGCCTGCAGGCTGTATTGCATTTAGATCTGTGCTTCTGTAGTTCTCCTGCTCTGGTCAATCATGCAGAGTGCAGGGTCTCTCAGCTGGTTTTCTTCTATCATAGCTCTGCGGTGCCTCCAGGCTGTATTGCCTTTAGATCTGTGCTTCTGTAGTTCTCCTGCTGTGGTCAATCATGCAGAGTGCAGGGTCTCTCAGCTGGTTTCTTCTATCATAGCTCTGCGGTGCCTGCAGGCTGTATTGGCTTTAGATCTGTGCTTCTGTAGTTCTCCTGCTCTGGTCAATCATGCAGAGTGCAGGGTCTCTCAGCTGGTTTTCTTCTATCATAGCTCTGCGGTGCCTCCAGGCTGTATTGCCTTTAGATCTGTGCTTCTGTAGTTCTCCTGCTGTGGTCAATCATGCAGAGTGCAGGGTCTCTCAGCTGGTTTTCTTCTATCATAGCTCTGCGGTGCCTGCAGGCTGTATTGCCTTTAGATCTGTGCTTCTGTAGTTCTCCTGCTGTGGTCAATCATGTAGAGTGCAGGGTCTCTCAGCTGGTTTCTTCTATCATAGCTCTGCGGTGCCTGCAGGCTGTATTGCCTTTAGATCTGTGCTTCTGTAGTTCTCCTGCTGTGGTCAATCATGCAGAGTGCAGGGTCTCTCAGCTGGATTCTTCTATCGTAGCTCTGCGGTGCCTCCAGGCTGTATTGCCTTTAGATCTGTGCTTCTGTAGTTCTCCTGCTCTGGTCAATCATGCAGAGTGCAGGGTCTCTCAGCTGGTTTTCTTCTATCATAGCTCTGCGGTGCCTCCAGGCTGTATTGCCTTTAGATCTGTGCTTCTGTAGTTCTCCTGCTCTGGTCAGTCATGCAGAGTGCAGGGTCTCTCAGCTGGATTTCTTCTATCATAGCTCTGCGGTGCCTGCAGGCTGTATTGCATTTAGATCTGTGCTTCTGTAGTTATCCTGCTGTGGTCAATCATGCAGAGTGCAGGGTCTCTCAGCTGGTTTCTTCTATCATAGCTCTGCGGTGCCTGCAGGCTGTATTGCATTTAGATCTGTGCTTATGTAGTTATCCTGCTGTGGTCAATCATGCAGAGTGCAGGGTCTCTCAGCTGGTTTCTTCTATCATAGCTCTGCGGTGCCTGCAGGCTGTATTGCCTTTAGATCTGTGCTTCTGTAGTTCTCCTGCTGTGGTCAATCATGCAGAGTGCAGGGTCTCTCAGCTGGTTTCTTCTATCATAGCTCTGCGGTGCCTCCAGGCTGTATTGCCTTTAGATCTGAGCTTCTGTAGTTCTCCTGCTCTGGTCAATCATGCAGAGTGCAGGGTCTCTCAGCTGGTTTCTTCTATCATAGCTCTGCGGTGCCTGCAGGCTGTATTGCCTTTAGATCTGTGCTTCTGTAGTTCTCCTGCTGTGGTCCATCATGCAGAGTGCAGGGTCTCTCAGCTGGTTTCTTCTATCATAGCTCTGCGGTGCCTCCAGGCTGTATTGCATTTAGATCTGTGCTTCTGTAGTTCTCCTGCTCTGGTCCATCATGCAGAGTGCAGGGTCCCTCAGCTGGTTTCTTCTATCATAGCTCTGCGGTGCCTGCAGGCTGTATTGCATTTAGATCTGTGCTTCTGTAGTTCTCCTGCTCTGGTCAATCATGCAGAGTGCAGGGTCTCTCAGCTGGTTTCTTCTATCATAGCTCTGCGGTGTCTCCAGGCTGTATTGCATTTAGATCTGTGCTTCTGTAGTTCTCCTGCTCTGGTCCATCATGCAGAGTGCAGGGTCTCTCAGCTGGTTTCTTCTATCATAGCTCTGCGGTGCCTGCAGGCTGTATTGCATTTAGATCTGTGCTTCTGTAGTTCTCCTCCTGTGGTCAATCATGCAGAGTGCAGGGTCTCTCAGCTGGTTTCTTCTATTATAGCTCTGCGGTGCCTCCAGGCTGTATTGCATTTAGATCTGTGCTTCTGTAGTTCTCCTGCTCTGGTCCATCATGCAGAGTGCAGGGTCTCTCAGCTGGTTTCTTCTATCATAGCTCTGCGGTGCCTGCAGGCTGTATTGCATTTAGATCTGTGCTTCTGTAGTTCTGCTGTGGTCAATCATGCAGAGTGCAGGGTCCCTCAGCTGGTTTCTTCTATCATAGCTCTGCGGTGCGGCCAGGCTGTATTGCGTTTAGATCTGTGCTTCTGTAGTTCTCCTGCTCTGGTCAATCATGCAGAGTGCAGGGTCTCTCAGCTGGTTTCTTCTATCATAGCTCTGCGGTGCCTGCAGGCTGTATTGCATTTAGATCTGTGCTTCTGTAGTTCTCCTGCTGTGGTCAATCATGCAGAGTGCAGGGTCTCTCAGCTGGTTTTCTTCTATCATAGCTCTGCGGTGCCTGCAGGCTGTATTGCATTTAGATCTGTGCTTCTGTAGTTCTCCTGCTCTGGTCAATCATGCAGAGTGCAGGGTCTCTCAGCTGGTTTCTTCTATCATAGCTCTGCTGTGCCTGCAGGCTGTATTGCCTTTAGATCTGTGCTTCTGTAGTTCTGCTGCTGTGGTCAATCATGCAGAGTGCAGGGTCTCTCAGCTGGTTTCTTCTATCATAGCTCTGCGGTGCCTGCAGGTTGTATTGCATTTAGATCTGTGCTTCTGTAGTTCTCCTGCTCTGGTCAATCATGCAGAGTGCAGGGTCCCTCAGCTGGTTTCTTCTATCATAGCTCTGTGGTGCCTGCAGGCTGTATTGCATTTAGATCTGTGCTTCTGTAGTTCTCCTGCTGTGGTCAATCATGCAGAGTGCAGGGTCTCTCAGATGGTTTTCTTCTATCATAGCTCTGCGGTGCCTCCAGGCTGTATTGCATTTAGATCTGTGCTTCTGTAGTTCTGCTGTGGTCAATCATGCAGAGTGCAGGGTCTCTCAGCTGGTTTCTTCTATCATAGCTCTGCGGTGCCTCCAGGCTGTATTGCATTTAGATCTGTGCTTCTGTAGTTCTCCTGCTGTGGTCAATCATGCAGAGTGCAGGGTCTCTCAGCTGGTTTCTTCTATCATAGCTCTGCGGTGCCTGCAGGCTGTATTGCCTTTAGATCTGTGCTTCTGTAGTTCTCCTGCTCTGGTCCATCATGCAGAGTGCAGCGTCTCTCAGCTGGTTTCTTCTATCATAGCTCTGCGGTGCCTCCAGGCTGTATTGCATTTAGATCTGAGCTTCTGTAGTTCTCCTGCTGTGGTCAATCATGCAGAGTGCAGGGTCTCTCAGCTGGTTTTCTTCTATCATAGCTCTGCGGTGCCTGCAGGCTGTATTGCCTTTAGATCTGTGCTTCTGTAGTTCTCCTGCTCTGGTCAATCATGCAGAGTGCAGGGTCTCTCAGCTGGTTTCTTCTATCATAGCTCTGCGGTGCCTCCAGGCTGTATTGCCTTTAGATCTGTGCTTCTGTAGTTCTCCTGCTGTGGTCAATCATGCAGAGTGCAGGGTCTCTCAGCTGGTTTTCTTCTATCATAGCCCTGCGGTGCCTGCAGGCTGTATTGCATTTAGATCTGTGCTTCTGTAGTTCTCCTGCTGTGGTCAATCATGCAGAGTGCAGGGTCTCTCAGCTGGTTTTCTTCTATCATAGCTCTGCGGTGCCTGCAGGCTGTATTGCCTTTAGATCTGTGCTTCTGTAGTTCTCCTGCTCTGGTCAATCATGCAGAGTGCAGGGTCTCTCAGCTGGTTTCTTCTATCATAGCTCTGCGGTGCCTCCAGGCTGTATTGCCTTTAGATCTGTGCTTCTGTAGTTCTCCTGCTCTGGTCAATCATGCAGAGTGCAGGGTCTCTCAGCTGGTTTCTTCTATCATAGCTCTGCGGTGCCTGCAGGCTGTATTGCATTTAGATCTGTGCTTCTGTAGTTCTCCTGCTGTGGTCAATCATGCAGAGTGCAGGGTCTCTCAGCTGGTTTTCTTCTATCATAGCTCTGCGGTGCCTCCAGGCTGTATTGCATTTAGATCTGTGCTTCTGTAGTTCTCCTGCTGTGGTCCATCATGCAGAGTGCAGGGTCTCTCAGCTGGTTTCTTCTATCATAGCTCTGCGGTGCCTCCAGGCTGTATTGCATTTAGATCTGTGCTTCTGTAGTTCTCCTGCTGTGGTCCATCATGCAGAGTGCAGGGTCTCTCAGCTGGTTTCTTCTATCATAGCTCTGCGGTGCCTCCAGGCTGTATTGCATTTAGATCTGTGCTTCTGTAGTTCTCCTGCTCTGGTCAATCATGCAGAGTGCAGGGTCTCTCAGCTGGTTTCTTCTATCATAGCTCTGCGGTGCCTGCAGGCTGTATTGCCTTTAGATCTGTGCTTCTGTAGTTCTCCTGCTCTGGTCAATCATGCAGAGTGCAGGGTCTCTCAGCTGGTTTCTTCTATCATAGCTCTGCGGTGCCTCCAGGCTGTATTGCCTTTAGATCTGTGCTTCTGTAGTTCTCCTGCTGTGGTCAGTCATGCAGAGTGCAGGGTCTCTCAGCTGGTTTCTTCTATCATAGCTCTGCGGTGCCTGCAGGCTTTATTGCCTTTAGATCTGTGCTTCTGTAGTTCTCCTGCTGTGGTCAGTCATGCGGAGTGCAGGGTCTCTCAGCTGGTTTCTTCTATCATAGCTCTGCGGTGCCTGCAGGCTGTATTGCATTTAGATCTGTGCTTCTGTGGTTCTCCTGCTCTGGTCAATCATGCAGAGTGCAGGGTCTCTCAGCTGGTTTTCTTCTATCATAGCTCTGCGGTGCCTGCAGGCTGTATTGCATTTAGATCTGTGCTTCTGTAGTTCTCCTGCTGTGGTCAATCATGCAGAGTGCAGGGTCTCTCAGCTGGTTTCTTCTATCATAGCTCTGCGGTGCCTCCAGGCTGTATTGCCTTTAGATCTGTGCTTCTGTAGTTCTCCTGCTCTGGTCAGTCATGCAGAGTGCAGGGTCTCTCAGCTGGTTTCTTCTATCATAGCTCTGCGGTGCCTGCAGGCTGTATTGCCTTTAGATCTGTGCTTCTGTACTCCTCCTGCTGTGGTCAATCATGCAGAGTGCAGGGTCTCTCAGCTGGTTTCTTCTATCATAGCTCTGCGGTGCCTCCAGGCTGTATTGCCTTTAGATCTGTGCTTCTGTAGTTCTCCTGCTCTGGTCAATCATGCAGAGTGCAGGGTCTCTCAGCTGGTTTTCTTCTATCATAGCTCTGCGGTGCCTGCAGGCTGTATTGCATTTAGATCTGTGCTTCTGTAGTTCTCCTGCTGTGGTCAATCATGCAGAGTGCAGGGTCTCTCAGCTGGTTTCTTCTATCATAGCTCTGCGGTGCCTCCAGGCTGTATTGCATTTAGATCTGTGCTTCTGTAGTTCTCCTGCTGTGGTCCATCATGTAGAGTGCAGGGTCCCTCAGCTGGTTTCTTCTATCATAGCTCTGCGGTGCCTCCAGGCTGTATTGCATTTAGATCTGTGCTTCTGTAGTTCTCCTGCTGTGGTCCATCATGCAGAGTGCAGGGTCTCTCAGCTGGTTTCTTCTATCATAGCTCTGCGGTGCCTCCAGGCTGTATTGCATTTAGATCTGTGCTTCTGTAGTTCTCCTGCTCTGGTCCATCATGCAGAGTGCAGGGTCTCTCAGCTGGTTTCTTCTATCATAGCTCTGTGGTGCCTCCAGGCTGTATTGCATTTAGATCTGAGCTTCTGTAGTTCTCCTGCTTTGGTCAATCATGCAGAGTGCAGGGTCCCTCAGCTGGTTTCTTCTATCATAGCTCTGCGGTGCCTGCAGGCTGTATTGCATTTAGATCTGAGCTTCTGTAGTTCTCCTGCTTTGGTCAATCATGCAGAGTGCAGGGTCCCTCAGCTGGTTTCTTCTATCATAGCTCTGCGGTGCCTGCAGGCTGTATTGCATTTAGATCTGTGCTTCTGTAGTTCTCCTGCTGTGGTCCATCATGCAGAGTGCAGGGTCTCTCAGCTGGTTTTCTTCTATCATAGCTCTGCGGTGCCTGCAGGCTGTATTGCATTTAGATCTGTGCTTCTGTAGTTCTCCTGCTGTGGTCAATCATGCAGAGTGCAGGGTCTCTCATCTGGTTTCCTTCTATCATAGCTCTGCGGTGCCTCCAGGCTGTATTGCATTTAGATCTGTGCTTCTGTAGTTCTCCTGCTCTGGTCAATGATGCAGAGTGCAGGGTCTCTCAGCTGGTTTCTTCTATCATAGCTCTGCGGTGCCTGCAGGCTGTATTGCATTTAGATCTGTGCTTCTGTAGTTCTCCTGCTGTGGTCAATCATGCAGAGTGCAGGGTCTCTCAGCTGGTTTCTTCTATCATAGCTCTGCGGTGCCTGCAGGCTGTATTGCCTTTAGATCTGTGCTTGTGTAGTTCTCCTGCTGTGGTCAATCATGCAGAGTGCAGGGTCTCTCGACTGGTTTCTTCTATCATAGCTCTGCGGTGCCTCCAGGCTGTATTGCATTTAGATCTGTGCTTCTGTAGTTCTCCTGCTCTGGTCAATCATGCAGAGTGCAGGGTCTCTCACCTGGTTTTCTTCTATCATAGCTCTGCGGTGCCTGCAGGCTGTATTGCATTTAGATTTGTGCTTCTGTAGTTCTCCTGCTCTGGTCAGTCATGCAGAGTGCAGGGTCTCTCAGCTGGTCTTCTTCTATCATAGCTCTGCGGTGCCTGCAGGCTGTATTGCATTTAGATCTGTGCTTCTGTAGTTCTCCTGCTGTGGTCAATCATGCAGAGTGCAGCGTCTCTCAGCTGGTTTCTTCTATCATAGCTCTGCGGTGCCTGCAGGCTGTATTGCCTTTAGATCTGTGTTTCTGTAGTTCTCCTGCTCTGGTCAATCATGCAGAGTGCAGGGTCTCTCAGCTGGTTTCTTCTATCATAGCTCTGAGGTGCCTCCAGGCTGTATTGCATTTAGATCTGTGCTTCTGTAGTTCTCCTGCTGTGGTCAGTCATGCAGAGTGCAGGGTCTCTCAGCTGGTTTTCTTCTATCATAGCTCTGCGGTGCCTCCAGGCTGTATTGCCTTTAGATCTGTGCTTCTGTAGTTCTCCTGCTATGGTCAATCATGCAGAGTGCAGGGTCTCTCAGCTGGTTTTCTTCTATCATAGCTCTGCGGTGCCTCCAGGCTGTATTGCATTTAGATCTGTGCTTCTGTAGTTCTCCTGCTGTGGTCAGTCATGCAGAGTGCAGGGTCTCTCAGCTGGTTTCTTCTATCATAGCTCTGCGGTGCCTCCAGGCTGTATTGCATTTAGATCTGTGCTTCTGTAGTTCTCCTGCTCTGGTCCATCATGCAGAGTGCAGGGTCTCTCAGCTGGTTTCTTCTATCATAGCTCTGCGGTGCCTCCAGGCTGTATTGCATTTAGATCTGTGGTTCTGTAGTTCTCCTGCTGTGGTCAATCATGCAGAGTGCAGGGTCTCTCAGCTGGTTTTCTTCTATCATAGCTCTGCGGTGCCTCCAGGCTGTATTGCATTTAGATCTGTGCTTCTGTAGTTCTCCTGCTGTGGTCAATCATGCAGAGTGCAGGGTCTCTCAGCTGGTTTCTTCTGTCATAGCTCTGCGGTGGCTGCAGGCTGTATTGCCTTTAGATCTGTGCTTCTGTAGTTCTCCTGCTGTGGTCCATCATGCAGAGTGCAGGGTCTCTCAGCTGGTTTCTTCTATCATAGCTCTGCGGTGCCTCCAGGCTGTATTGCCTTTAGATCTGTGCTTCTGTAGTTCTCCTGCTGTGGTCAATCATGCAGAGTGCAGGGTCTCTCAGCTGGTTTCTTCTGTCATAGCTCTGCGGTGCCTCCAGGTTGTATTGCATTTAGATCTGTGCTTCTGTAGTTCTCCTGCTGTGGTCCATTATGCAGAGTGCAGGGTCTCTCAGCTGGTTTTCTTCTATCATAGCTCTGCGGTGCCTGCAGGCTGTATTGCCTTTAGATCTGTGCTTCTGTAGTTCTCCTGCTCTGGTCCATCATGCAGAGTGCAGGGTCTCTCAGCTGGTTTCTTCTATCATAGCTCTGCGGTGCCTCCAGGCTGTATTGCATTTAGATCTGTGCTTCTGTAGTTCTCCTGCTGTGGTCCATTATGCAGAGTGCAGGGTCTCTCAGCTGGTTTTCTTCTATCATAGCTCTGCGGTGCCTCCAGGCTGTATTGCATTTAGATCTGTGCTTCTGTAGTTCTCCTGCTGTGGTCAATCATGCAGAGTGCAGGGTCTCTCAGCTGGTTTCTTCTATCATAGCTCTGCGGTGCCTCCAGGCTGTATTGCATTTAGATCTGTGCTTCTGTAGTTCTCCTGCTGTGGTCAATCATGCAGAGTGCAGGGTCTCTCAGCTGGTTTCTTCTATCATAGCTCTGCGGTGCCTGCAGGCTGTATTGCCTTTAGATCTGTGCTTCTGTAGTTCTCCTGCTGTGGTCAATCATGCAGAGTGCAGGGTCTCTCAGCTGGTTTCTTCTATCATAGCTCTGCGGTGCCTGCAGGCTGTATTGCCTTTAGATCTGTGCTTCTGTAGTTCTGCTGTGGTCAATCATGCAGAGTGCAGGGTCTCTCAGCTGGGTTTCTTCTATCATAGCTCTGCGGTGCCTCCAGGCTGTATTGCCTTTAGATCTATGCTTCTGTAGTTCTCCTGCTGTGGTCAATCATGCAGAGTGCAGGGTCTCTCAGCTGGTTTTCTTCTATCATAGCTCTGCGGTGCCTCCAGGCTGTATTGCCTTTAGATCTGTGCTTCTGTAGTTCTCCTGCTGTGGTCAATCATGCAGAGTGCAGGGTCTCTCAGCTGGTTTCTTCTATCATAGCTCTGCGGTGCCTCCAGGCTGTATTGCATTTAGATCTGTGCTTCTGTAGTTCTCCTGCTGTGGTCAATCATGCAGAGTGCAGGGTCTCTCAGCTGGTTTCTTCTATCATAGCTCTGCGGTGCCTGCAGGCTGTATTGCATTTAGATCTGTGCTTCTGTAGTTCTGCTGTGGTCAATCATGCAGAGTGCAGGGTCTCTCAGCTGGTTTTCTTCTATCATAGCTCTGCGGTGCCTGCAGGCTGTATTGCATTTAGATCTGTGCTTCTGTAGTTCTCCTGCTCTGGTCAATCATGCAGAGTGCAGGGTCTCTCAGCTGGTTTTCTTCTATCATAGCTCTGCGGTGCCTCCAGGCTGTATTGCCTTTAGATCTATGCTTCTGTAGTTCTCCTGCTGTGGTCAATCATGCAGAGTGCAGGGTCTCTCAGCTGGTTTCTTCTATCATAGCTCTGCGGTGCCTGCAGGCTGTATTGCCTTTAGATCTGTGCTTCTGTAGTTCTCCTGCTCTGGTCAATCATGCAGAGTGCAGGGTCCCTCAGCTGGTTTCTTCTATCATAGCTCTGCGGTGCCTGCAGGCTGTATTGCCTTTAGATCTGTGCTTCTGTAGTTCTCCTGCTCTGGTCCATCATGCAGAGTGCACGGTCCCTCAGCTGGTTTCTTCTATCATAGCTCTGCGGTGCCTCCAGGCTGTATTGCCTTTAGATCTGTGCTTCTGTAGTTCTCCTGCTGTGGTCAATCATGCAGAGTGCAGGGTCCCTCAGCTGGTTTCTTCTATTATAGCTCTGCGGTGCCTCCAGGCTGTATTGCATTTAGATCTGTGCTTCTGTAGTTCTCCTGCTCTGGTCCATCATGCAGAGTGCAGGGTCTCTCAGCTGGTTTCTTCTATCATAGCTCTGCGGTGCCTCCAGGCTGTATTGCCTTTAGATCTGTGCTTCTGTAGTTCTCCTGCTCTGGTCCATCATGCAGAGTGCACGGTCCCTCAGCTGGTTTCTTCTATCATAGCTCTGCGGTGCCTCCAGGCTGTATTGCCTTTAGATCTGTGCTTCTGTAGTTCTCCTGCTGTGGTCAATCATGCAGAGTGCAGGGTCTCTCAGCTGGTTTCTTCTATCATAGCTCTGCGGTGCCTGCAGGCTGTATTGCCTTTAGATCTGTGCTTCTGTAGTTCTCCTGCTCTGGTCAATCATGCAGAGTGCAGGGTCCCTCAGCTGGTTTCTTCTATCATAGCTCTGCGGTGCCTGCAGGCTGTATTGCATTTAGATCTGTGCTTCTGTAGTTCTCCTGCTCTGGTCCATCATGCAGAGTGCAGGGTCTCTCAGCTGGTTTTCTTCTATCATAGCTCTGCGGTGCCTGCAGGCTGTATTGCTTTAGATCTGTGCTTCTGTAGTTCTCCTGCTCTGGTCCATCATGCAAAGTGCAGGGTCTCTCAGCTGGTTTCTTCTATCATAGCTCTGCGGTGCCTGCAGGCTGTATTGCCTTTAGATCTGTGCTTCTGTAGTTCTCCTGCTGTGGTCAATCATGCAGAGTGCAGGGTCTCTCACCTGGTTTTCTTCTATCATAGCTCTGCGGTGCCTCCAGGCTGTATTGCATTTAGATCTGTGCTTCTGTAGTTCTCCTGCTGTGGTCAATCATGCAGAGTGCAGGGTCTCTCAGCTGGTTTCTTCTATCATAGCTCTGCGGTGCCTGCAGGCTGTATTGCATTTAGATCTGTGCTTCTGTAGTTCTCCTGCTGTGTTCAATCATGCAGAGTGCAGGGTCTTTCAGCTGGTTTTCTTCTATCATAGCTCTGCGGTGCCTCCAGGCTGTATTGCATTTGGATCTGTGCTTCTGTAGTTCTCCTGCTGTGGTCAATCATGCAGAGTGCAGGGTCTTTCAGCTGGTTTTCTTCTATCATAGCTCTGCGGTGCCTCCAGGCTGTATTGCCTTTAGATCTGTGCTTCTGTAGTTCTCCTGCTGTGGTCAATCATGCAGAGTGCAGGGTCTCTCAGCTGGTTTCTTCTATCATAGCTCTGCGGTGCCTGCAGGCTGTATTGCATTTAGATCTGTGCTTCTGTAGTTATCCTGCTGTGGTCAATCATGCAGAGTGCAGGGTCTCTCAGCTGGTTTCTTCTATCATAGCTCTGCGGTGCCTCCAGGCTGTATTGCCTTTAGATCTGTGCTTCTGTAGTTCTCCTGCTCTGGTCAATCATGCAGAGTGCAGGGTCTCTCAGCTGGTTTCTTCTATCATAGCTCTGCGGTGCCTGCAGGCTGTATTGCATTTAGATCTGTGCTTCTGTAGTTCTCCTGCTGTGGTCAATCATGCAGAGTGCAGGATCCCTCAGCTGTTTTTCTTCTATCATAGCTCTGCGGTGCCTGCAGGCTGTATTGCCTTTAGATCTGTGCTTCTGTAGTTCTCCTGCTGTGGTCAATCATGCAGAGTGCAGGGTCTCTCAGCTGGTTTCTTCTATCATAGCTCTGCGGTGCCTCCAGGCTGTATTGCATTTAGATCTGAGCTTCTGTAGTTCTCCTGCTGTGGTCAGTCATGCAGAGTGCAGGGTCCCTCAGCTGGTTTCTTCTATCATAGCTCTGCGGTGCCTCCAGGCTGTATTGCCTTTAGATCTGTGCTTCTGTAGTTCTCCTGCTGTGGTCCATCATGCAGAGTGCAGGGTCTCTCAGCTGGTTTTCTTCTATCATAGCTCTGCGGTGCCTCCAGGTTGTATTGCATTTAGATCTGTGCTTCTGTAGTTCTCCTGCTCTGGTCCATCATGCAGAGTGCAGGGTCCCTCAGCTGGTTTCTTCTATCATAGCTCTGCGGTGCCTGCAGGCTGTATTGCATTTAGATCTGTGCTTCTGTAGTTCTCCTGCTGTGGTCAATCATGCAGAGTGCAGGGTCCCTCAGCTGGTTTTCTTCTATCATAGCTCTGCGGTGCCTGCAGGCTGTATTGCATTTAGATCTGTGCTTCTGTAGTTCTCCTGCTGTGGTCAATCATGCAGAGTGCAGGGTCTCTCAGCTGGTTTCTTCTATCATAGCTCTGCGGTGCCTGCAGGCTGTATTGCATTTAGATCTGTGCTTCTGTAGTTCTCCTGCTCTGGTCCATCATGCAGAGTGCAGGGTCTCTCAGCTGGTTTCTTCTATCATAGCTCTGCGGTGTCTCCAGGCTGTATTGCATTTAGATCTGTGCTTCTGTAGTTCTCCTGCTCTGGTCCATCATGCAGAGTGCAGGGTCTCTCAGCTGGTTTCTTCTATTATAGCTCTGCGGTGCCTCCAGGCTGTATTGCATTTAGATCTGTGCTTCTGTAGTTCTCCTGCTCTGGTCCATCATGCAGAGTGCAGGGTCTCTCAGCTGGTTTTCTTCTATCATAGCTCTGCGGTGCCTGCAGGCTGTATTGCATTTAGATCTGTGCTTCTGTAGTTCTGCTCTGGTCCATCATGCAGAGTGCAGGGTCTCTCAGCTGGTTTCTTCTATCATAGCTCTGCGGTGCGGCCAGGCTGTATTGCGTTTAGATCTGTGCTTCTGTAGTTCTGCTGCTGTGGTCAATCATGCAGAGTGCAGGGTCCCTCAGCTGGTTTCTTCTATCATAGCTCTGCGGTGCCTCCAGGCTGTATTGCATTTAGATCTGTGCTTCTGTAGTTCTGCTGCTGTGGTCAATCATGCAGAGTGCAGGGTCTCTCAGCTGGTTTCTTCTATCATAGCTCTGCGGTGCCTGCAGGTTGTATTGCATTTAGATCTGTGCTTCTGTAGTTCTCCTGCTCTGGTCAATCATGCAGAGTGCAGGGTCCCTCAGCTGGTTTCTTCTATCATAGCTCTGTGGTGCCTGCAGGTTGTATTGCATTTAGATCTGTGCTTCTGTAGTTCTCCTGCTGTGGTCAATCATGCAGAGTGCAGGGTCTCTCAGCTGGTTTTCTTCTATCATAGCTCTGCGGTGCCTGCAGGCTGTATTGCATTTAGATCTGTGCTTCTGTAGTTCTGCTGCTGTGGTCAATCATGCAGAGTGCAGGGTCTCTCAGCTGGTTTCTTCTATCATAGCTCTGCGGTGCCTGCAGGTTGTATTGCATTTAGATCTGTGCTTCTGTAGTTCTCCTGCTCTGGTCAATCATGCAGAGTGCAGGGTCCCTCAGCTGGTTTCTTCTATCATAGCTCTGTGGTGCCTGCAGGCTGTATTGCATTTAGATCTGTGCTTCTGTAGTTCTCCTGCTGTGGTCAATCATGCAGAGTGCAGGGTCTCTCAGATGGTTTTCTTCTATCATAGCTCTGCGGTGCCTGCAGGCTGTATTGCATTTAGATCTGTGCTTCTGTAGTTCTGCTGTGGTCAATCATGCAGAGTGCAGGGTCTCTCAGCTGGTTTCTTCTATCATAGCTCTGCGGTGCCTGCAGGCTGTATTGCATTTAGATCTGTTCTTCTGTAGTTCTCCTGCTGTGGTGAATCATGCAGAGTGCAGGGTCTCTCAGCTGGTTTCTTCTATCATAGCTCTGCGGTGCCTCCAGGCTGTATTGCATTT
The DNA here is from genome assembly GCF_046119375.1 of Phyllobates terribilis. NCBI lineage: Eukaryota > Metazoa > Chordata > Amphibia > Anura > Dendrobatidae > Phyllobates > Phyllobates terribilis. The sequence continues at coordinate 249,968 of NW_027362940.1, read as the reverse complement.
AGATCTGTGCTTCTGTAGTTCTCCTGCTGTGGTCAGTCATGCAGAGTGCAGGGTCTCTTAGCTGGTTTCTTCTATCATAGCTCTGCGGTGCCTGCAGGCTGTATTGCCTTTAGATCTGTGCTTCTGTAGTTCTCCTGCTCTGGTCCATCATGCAGAGTGCAGCGTCTCTCAGCTGGTTTCTTCTATCATAGCTCTGCGGTGCCTGCAGGCTGTATTGCCTTTAGATCTGTGCTTCTGTAGTTCTCCTGCTCTGGCCCATCATGCAGAGTGCAGGGTCCCTCAGCTGGTTTCTTCTATCATAGCTCCTATCATAGCTCTGCGGTGCCTGCAGGCTGTATTGCATTTAGATCTGTGCTTCTGTAGTTCTCCTGCTGTGGTCAATCATGCAGAGTGCAGGGTCTCTCAGCTGGTTTCTTCTATCATAGCTCTGCGGTGTCTGCAGGCTGTATTGCATTTAGATCTGTGCTTCTGTAGTTCTCCTGCTGTGGTCAATCATGCAGAGTGCAGGGTCTCTCAGCTGGTTTCTTCTATCATAGCTCTGCGGTGTCTGCAGGCTGTATTGCATTTAGATCTGTGCTTCTGTAGTTCTCCTGCTGTGGTCAGTCATGCAGAGTGCAGGGTCTCTCAGCTGGTTTCTTCTATCATAGCTCTGCGGTGTCTGCAGGCTGTATTGCATTTAGATCTGTGCTTCTGTAGTTCTCCTGCTGTGGTCAATCATGCAGAGTGCAGGGTCTCTCAGCTGGTTTTCTTCTATCATAGCTCTGCGGTGCCTGCAGCCTGTATTGCATTTAGATCTGTGCTTCTGTAGTTCTGCTGCTGTGGTCAATCATGCAGAGTGCAGGGTCTCTCAGCTGGTTTCTTCTATCATAGCTCTGCGGTGCCTGCAGGTTGTATTGCATTTAGATCTGTGCTTCTGTAGTTCTCCTGCTGTGGTCAATCATGCAGAGTGCAGGGTCCCTCAGCTGGTTTCTTCTATCATAGCTCTGTGGTGCCTGCAGGTTGTATTGCATTTAGATCTGTGCTTCTGTAGTTCTCCTGCTGTGGTCAATCATGCAGAGTGCAGGGTCTCTCAGCTGGTTTTCTTCTATCATAGCTCTGCGGTGCCTGCAGGCTGTATTGCATTTAGATCTGTGCTTCTGTAGTTCTGCTGCTGTGGTCAATCATGCAGAGTGCAGGGTCTCTCAGCTGGTTTCTTCTATCATAGCTCTGCGGTGCCTGCAGGTTGTATTGCATTTAGATCTGTGCTTCTGTAGTTCTCCTGCTCTGGTCAATCATGCAGAGTGCAGGGTCCCTCAGCTGGTTTCTTCTATCATAGCTCTGTGGTGCCTGCAGGCTGTATTGCATTTAGATCTGTGCTTCTGTAGTTCTCCTGCTGTGGTCAATCATGCAAAGTGCAGGGTCTCTCAGATGGTTTTCTTCTATCATAGCTCTGCGGTGCCTGCAGGCTGTATTGCATTTAGATCTGTGCTTCTGTAGTTCTGCTGTGGTCAATCATGCAGAGTGCAGGGTCTCTCAGCTGGTTTCTTCTATCATAGCTCTGCGGTGCCTGCAGGCTGTATTGCATTTAGATCTGTGCTTCTGTAGTTCTCCTGCTGTGGTCAATCATGCAGAGTGCAGGGTCTCTCAGCTGGTTTCTTCTATCATAGCTCTGCGGTGCCTGCAGGCTGTATTGCCTTTAGATCTGTGCTTCTGTAGTTCTCCTGCTCTGGTCCATCATGCAGAGTGCAGCGTCTCTCAGCTGGTTTCTTCTATCATAGCTCTGCGGTGCCTGCAGGCTGTATTGCCTTTAGATCTGTGCTTCTGTAGTTCTCCTGCTCTGGCCCATCATGCAGAGTGCAGGGTCCCTCAGCTGGTTTCTTCTATCATAGCTCTGCGGTGCCTGCAGGCTGTATTGCATTTAGATCTGTGCTTCTGTAGTTCTCCTGCTGTGGTCAATCATGCAGAGTGCAGGGTCCCTCAGCTGGTTTCTTCTATCACAGCTCTGCGGTGCCTGCAGGCTGTATTGCCTTTAGATCTGTGCTTCTGTAGTTCTCCTGCTCTGGTCCATCATGCAGAGTGCAGGGTCCCTCAGCTGGTTTCTTCTATCATAGCTCTGCGGTGCCTGCAGGCTGTATTGCCTTTAGATCTGTGCTTCTGTAGTTCTCCTGCTCTGGTCCATCATGCAGAGTGCAGCGTCTCTCAGCTGGTTTCTTCTATCATAGCTCTGCGGTGCCTGCAGGCTGTATTGCATTTAGATCTGTGCTTCTGTAGTTCTCCTGCTCTGGTCCATCATGCAGAGTGCAGGGTCCCTCAGCTGGTTTCTTCTATCATAGCTCTGCGGTGCCTGCAGGCTGTATTGCCTTTAGATCTGTGCTTCTGTAGTTCTCCTGCTGTGGTCAATCATGCAGAGTGCAGGGTCTCTCAGCTGGTTTTCTTCTATCATAGCCCTGCGGTGCCTGCAGGCTGTATTGCATTTAGATCTGTGCTTCTGTAGTTCTCCTGCTCTGGTCCATCATGTAGAGTGCAGGGTCTCTCAGCTGGTTTCTTCTATCATAGCTCTGCGGTGCCTGCAGGCTGTATTGCATTTAGATCTGTGCTTCTGTAGTTCTCCTGCTGTGGTCAATCATGCAGAGTGCAGGGTCTCTCAGCTGGTTTCTTCTATCATAGCTCTGCGGTACCTGCAGGCTGTATTGCATTTAGATCTGTGCTTCTGTAGTTCTCCTGCTCTGGTCAATCATGCAGAGTGCAGGGTCTCTCAGCTGGTTTTCTTCTATCATAGCTCTGCGGTGCCTGCAGGCTGTATTGCCTTTAGATCTGTGCTTCTGTAGTTCTCCTGCTCTGGTCAATCATGCAGAGTGCAGGGTCTCTCAGCTGGTTTCTTCTATCATAGCTCTGCGGTGCCTGCAGGCTGTATTGCCTTTAGATCTGTGCTTCCGTAGTTCTCCTGCTCTGGTCAGTCATGCAGAGTGCAGGGTCTCTCAGCTGGTTTTCTTCTATCATAGCTCTGCGGTGCCTGCAGGCTGTATTGCCTTTAGATCTGTGCTTCTGTAGTTCTCCTGCTGTGGTCAATCATGCAGAGTGCAGGGTCTCTCAGCTGGTTTCCTCTATCATAGCTCTGCGGTGCCTCCAGGCTGTATTGCCTTTAGATCTGTGCTTCTGTAGTTCTCCTGCTGTGGTCAATCATGCAGAGTGCAGGGTCTCTCAGCTGGTTTCTTCTATCATAGCTCTGCGGTGCCTCCAGGCTGTATTGCCTTTAGATCTGTGCTTCTGTAGTTCTCCTGCTCTGGTCAATCATGCAGAGTGCAGGGTCTCTCAGCTGGTTTCTTCTATCATAGCTCTGCGGTGCCTCCAGGCTGTATTGCATTTAGATCTGTGCTTCTGTAGTTCTCCTGCTGTGGTCAATCATGCAGAGTGCAGGGTCTCTCAGCTGGTTTTCTTCTATCATAGCTCTGCGGTGCCTCCAGGCTGTATTGCATTTATATCTGTGCTTCTGTAGTTGTCCTGCTGTGGTCAATCATGCAGAGTGCAGGGTCTCTCAGCTGGTTTCTTCTATCATAGCTCTGCGGTGCCTCCAGGCTGTATTGCCTTTAGATCTGTGCTTCTGTAGTTCTCCTGCTGTGGTCCATCATGTAGAGTGCAGGGTCTCTCAGCTGCTTTCTTCTATCATAGCTCTGCGGTGCCTCCAGGCTGTATTGCATTTAGATCTGTGCTTCTGTATTTCTCCTGCTCTGGTCCATCATGCAGAGTGCAGGGTCCCTCAGCTGGTTTCTTCTATCATAGCTCTGCGGTGCCTCCAGGCTGTATTGCATTTAGATCTGTGCTTCTGTAGTTCTCCTGCTCTGGTCCATCATGCAGAGTGCAGGGTCTCTCAGCTGGTTTCTTCTATCATAGCTCTGTGGTGCCTCCAGGCTGTATTGCATTTAGATCTGAGCTTCTGTAGTTCTCCTGCTTTGGTCAATCATGCAGAGTGCAGGGTCCCTCAGCTGGTTTCTTCTATCATAGCTCTGCGGTGCCTGCAGGCTGTATTGCATTTAGATCTGTGCTTCTGTAGTTCTCCTGCTGTGGTCCATCATGCAGAGTGCAGGGTCCCTCAGCTGGTTTCTTCTATCATAGCTCTGCGGTGCCTGCAGGCTGTATTGCATTTAGATCTGTGCTTCTGTAGTTCTCCTGCTGTGGTCCATCATGCAGAGTGCAGGGTCTCTCAGCTGGTTTTCTTCTATCATAGCTCTGCGGTGCCTGCAGGCTGTATTGCATTTAGATCTGTGCTTCTGTAGTTCTCCTGCTGTGGTCAATCATGCAGAGTGCAGGGTCTCTCATCTGGTTTCTTCTATCATAGCTCTGCGGTGCCTCCAGGCTGTATTGCATTTAGATCTGTGCTTCTGTAGTTCTCCTGCTCTGGTCCATCATGCAGAGTGCAGGGTCTCTCAGCTGGTTTCTTCTATCATAGCTCTGTGGTGCCTCCAGGCTGTATTGCATTTAGATCTGAGCTTCTGTAGTTCTCCTGCTTTGGTCAATCATGCAGAGTGCAGGGTCCCTCAGCTGGTTTCTTCTATCATAGCTCTGCGGTGCCTCCAGGCTGTATTGCATTTAGATCTGTGCTTCTGTAGTTCTCCTGCTGTGGTCCATCATGCAGAGTGCAGGGTCTCTCAGCTGGTTTCTTCTATCATAGCTCTGTGGTGCCTCCAGGCTGTATTGCATTTAGATCTGAGCTTCTGTAGTTCTCCTGCTTTGGTCAATCATGCAGAGTGCAGGGTCCCTCAGCTGGTTTCTTCTATCATAGCTCTGCGGTGCCTGCAGGCTGTATTGCATTTAGATCTGTGCTTCTGTAGTTCTCCTGCTGTGGTCCATCATGCAGAGTGCAGGATCTCTCAGCTGGTTTCTTCTATCATAGCTCTGCGGTGCCTCCAGGCTGTATTGCATTTAGATCTGTGCTTCTGTAGTTCTCCTGCTCTGGTCCATCATGCAGAGTGCAGGGTCTCTCAGCTGGTTTCTTCTATCATAGCTCTGTGGTGCCTCCAGGCTGTATTGCATTTAGATCTGAGCTTCTGTAGTTCTCCTGCTTTGGTCAATCATGCAGAGTGCAGGGTCCCTCAGCTGGTTTCTTCTATCATAGCTCTGCGGTGCCTGCAGGCTGTATTGCATTTAGATCTGTGCTTCTGTAGTTCTCCTGCTGTGGTCCATCATGCAGAGTGCAGGGTCCCTCAGCTGGTTTCTTCTATCATAGCTCTGCGGTGCCTGCAGGCTGTATTGCATTTAGATCTGTGCTTCTGTAGTTCTCCTGCTGTGGTCCATCATGCAGAGTGCAGGGTCTCTCAGCTGGTTTTCTTCTATCATAGCTCTGCGATGCCTGCAGGCTGTATTGCATTTAGATCTGTGCTTCTGTAGTTCTCCTGCTGTGGTCAATCATGCAGAGTGCAGGGTCTCTCATCTGGTTTCTTCTATCATAGCTCTGCGGTGCCTCCAGGCTGTATTGCATTTAGATCTGTGCTTCTGTAGTTCTCCTGCTCTGGTCCATCATGCAGAGTGCAGGGTCTCTCAGCTGGTTTCTTCTATCATAGCTCTGTGGTGCCTCCAGGCTGTATTGCATTTAGATCTGAGCTTCTGTAGTTCTCCTGCTTTGGTCAATCATGCAGAGTGCAGGGTCCCTCAGCTGGTTTCTTCTATCATAGCTCTGCGGTGCCTGCAGGCTGTATTGCATTTAGATCTGTGCTTCTGTAGTTCTCCTGCTGTGGTCCATCATGCAGAGTGCAGGGTCCCTCAGCTGGTTTCTTCTATCATAGCTCTGCGGTGCCTGCAGGCTGTATTGCATTTAGATCTGTGCTTCTGTAGTTCTCCTGCTGTGGTCAATCATGCAGAGTGCAGGGTCTCTCATCTGGTTTCCTTCTATCATAGCTCTGCGGTGCCTGCAGGCTGTATTGCATTTAGATCTGTGCTTCTGTAGTTCTCCTGCTCTGGTCAATGATGCAGAGTGCAGGGTCTCTCAGCTGGTTTCTTCTATCATAGCTCTGCGGTGCCTGCAGGCTGTATTGCATTTAGATCTGTGCTTCTGTAGTTCCCCTGCTGTGGTCAATCATGCAGAGTGCAGGGTCTCTCAGCTGGTTTCTTCTATCATAGCTCTGCGGTGCCTGCAGGCTGTATTGCCTTTAGATCTGTGCTTGTGTAGTTCTCCTGCTGTGGTCAATCATGCAGAGTGCAGGGTCTCTCGACTGGTTTCTTCTATCATAGCTCTGCGGTGCCTCCAGGCTGTATTGCCTTTAGATCTGTGCTTGTGTAGTTCTCCTGCTCTGGTCCATCATGCAGAGTGCAGGGTCCCTCAGCTGGTTTCTTCTATCATAACTCTGCGGTGCCTGCAGGCTGTATTGCCTTTAGATCTGTGCTTCTGTAGTTCTCCTGCTGTGGTCAATCATGCAGAGTGCAGGGTCTCTCAGCTGGTTTCTTCTATCATAACTCTGCGGTGCCTGCAGGCTGTATTGCCTTTAGATCTGTGCTTCTGTAGTTCTCCTGCTGTGGTCAATCATGCAGAGTGCAGGGTCTCTCAGCTGGTTTCTTCTATCATAGCTCTGCGGTGCCTCCAGGCTGTATTGCCTTTAGATCTGTGCTTCTGTAGTTCTCCTGCTCTGGTCCATCATGCAGAGTGCAGGGTCTCTCAGCTGGTTTCTTCTATCATAGCTCTGCGGTGCCTCCAGGCTGTATTGCCTTTAGATCTGTGCTTCTGTAGTTCTCCTGCTGTGGTCAATCATGCAGAGTGCAGGGCCTCTCAGCTGGTTTCTTCTATCATAGCTCTGCGGTGCCTCCAGGCTGTATTGCCTTTAGATCTGTGCTTCTGTAGTTCTCCTTCTGTGGTCCATCATGCAGAGTGCAGGGTCTCTCAGCTGGTTTCTTCTATCATAGCTCTGCGGTGCCTCCAGGCTGTATTGCCTTTAGATCTGTGCTTCTGTAGTTCTCCTGCTGTGGTCAATCATGCAGAGTGCAGGGTCTCTCAGCTGGTTTCTTCTGTCATAGCTCTGCGGTGCCTGCAGGCTGTATTGCCTTTAGATCTGTGCTTCTGTAGTTCTCCTGCTGTGGTCCATCATGCAGAGTGCAGGGTCTCTCAGCTGGTTTCTTCTATCATAGCTCTGCGGTGCCTCCAGGCTGTATTGCATTTAGATCTGTGCTTCTGTAGTTCTCCTGCTCTGGTCCATCATGCAGAGTGCAGGGTCTCTCAGCTGGTTTCTTCTATCATAGCTCTGCTTTGCCTCCAGGCTGTATTGCCTTTAGATCTGTGCTTCTGTAGTTCTCCTGCTGTGGTCAATCATGCAGAGTGCAGGGTCTCTCAGCTGGTTTCTTCTATCTTAGCTCTGCGGTGCCTCCAGGCTGTATTGCATTTAGATCTGTGCTTCTGTAGTTCTCCTGCTCTGGTCCATCATGCAGAGTGCAGGGTCTCTCAGCTGATTTCTTCTATCATAGCTCTGCGGTGCCTCCAGGCTGTATTGCATTTAGATCTGTGCTTCTGTAGTTCTCCTGCTCTGGTCCATCATGCAGAGTGCAGGGTCTCTCAGCTGGTTTCTTCTATCATAGCTCTGCGGTGCCTGCAGGCTGTATTGCATTTAGATCTGTGCTTCTGTAGTTCTCCTGCTGTGGTCCATCATGCAGAGTGCAGGGTCTCTCAGCTGGTTTCTTCTATCATAGCTCTGCGGTGCCTCCAGGCTGTATTGCCTTTAGATCTGTGCTTCTGTAGTTCTCCTGCTCTGGTCAATCATGCAGAGTGCAGGGTCTCTCAGCTGGTTTCTTCTATCATAGCTCTGCGGTGCCTCCAGTCTGTATTGCCTTTAGATCTCTGCTTCTGTAGTTCTCCTGCTCTGGTCAATCATGCAGAGTGCAGGGTCCCTCAGCTGGTTTCTTCTATCATAGCTCTGCGGTGCCTCCAGGCTGTATTGCCTTTAGATCTGAGCTTCTGTAGTTCTCCTGCTGTGGTCAATCATGCAGAGTGCAGGGTCTCTCAGCTGGTTTCTTCTATCATAGCTCTGCGGTGCCTCCAGGCTGTATTGCCTTTAGATCTCTGCTTCTGTAGTTCTCCTGCTCTGGTCAATCATGCAGAGTGCAGGGTCCCTCAGCTGGTTTCTTCTATCATAGCTCTGCGGTGCCTCCAGGCTGTATTGCCTTTAGATCTGAGCTTCTGTAGTTCTCCTGCTGTGGTCAATCATGCAGAGTGCAGGGTCTCTCAGCTGGTTTCTTCTATCATAGCTCTGCGGTGCCTGCAGGCTGTATTGCATTTAGATCTGTGCTTCTGTAGTTCTCCTGCTGTGGTCAATCATGCAGAGTGCAGGGTCTCTCAGCTGGTTTCTTCTATCATAGCTCTGCGGTGCCTCCAGGCTGTATTGCATTTAGATCTGTGCTTCTGTAGTTCTCCTGCTCTGGTCAATCATGCAGAGTGCAGGGTCTCTCAGCTGGTTTCTTCTATCATAGCTCTGCGGTGCCTCCAGGCTGTATTGCATTTAGATCTGTGCTTCTGTAGTTCTCCTGCTCTGGTCAATCATGCAGAGTGCAGGGTCTCTCAGCTGGTTTCTTCTATCATAGCTCTGCGGTGCCTCCAGTCTGTATTGCCTTTAGATCTGTGCTTCTGTAGTTCTCCTGCTCTGGTCAGTCATGCAGAGTGCAGGGTCTCTCAGCTGGTTTCTTCTATCATAGCTCTGCGGTGCCTCCAGTCTGTATTGCCTTTAGATCTGTGCTTCTGTAGTTCTCCTGCTGTGGTCAATCATGCAGAGTGCATGGTCTCTCAGCTGGTGTCTTCTATCATAGCTCTGCGGTGCCTGCAGGCTGTATTGCCTTTAGATCTATGCTTCTGTAGTTCTCCTGCTCTGGTCAATCATGCAGAGTGCATGGTCTCTCAGCTGGTTTCTTCTATCATAGCTCTGCGGTGCCTCCAGGCTGTATTGCCTTTAGATCTGTGCTTCTGTAGTTCTCCTGCTGTGGTCCATCATGCAGAGTGCAGGGTCTCTCAGCTGGTTTCTTCTATTATAGCTCTGCGGTGCCTCCAGTCTGTATTGCCTTTAGATCTGTGCTTCTGTAGTTCTCCTGCTGTGGTCAATCATGCAGAGTGCAGGGTCTCTCAGCTGGTGTCTTCTATCATAGCTCTGCGGTGCCTGCAGGCTGTATTGCCTTTAGATCTGTGCTTCTGTAGTTCTCCTGCTGTGGTCCATCATGCAGAGTGCATGGTCTCTCAGCTGGTGTCTTCTATCATAGCTCTGCGGTGCCTGCAGGCTGTATTGCCTTTAGATCTATGCTTCTGTAGTTCTCCTGCTCTGGTCAATCATGCAGAGTGCATGGTCTCTCAGCTGGTTTCTTCTATCATAGCTCTGTGGTGCCTCCAGGCTGTATTGCATTTAGATCTGTGCTTCTGTAGTTCTCCTGCTCTGGTCAATCATGCAGAGTGCAGGGTCTCTCAGCTGGTTTTCTTCTATCATAGCTCTGCGGTGCCTCCAGGCTGTATTGCATTTAGATCTGTGCTTCTGTAGTTCTCCTGCTGTGGTCAATCATGCAGAGTGCAGGGTCTCTCAGCTGGTTTTCTTCTATCATAGCTCTGCGGTGCCTGCAGGCTGTATTGCTTTTAGATCTGTGCTTCTGTAGTTCTCCTGCTCTGGTCCATCATGCAGAGTGCAGGGTCTCTCAGCTGGTTTTCTTCTATCATAGCTCTGTGGTGCCTGCAGGCTGTATTGCCTTTAGATCTGTGCTTCTGTAGTTCTCCTGCTGTGGTCCATCATGCAGAGTGCAGGGTCTCTCAGCTGGTTTCTTCTATCATAGCTCTGCGGTGCCTGCAGGCTGTATTGCCTTTAGATCTGTGCTTCTGTAGTTCTCCTGCTGTGGTCAATCATGCAGAGTGCAGGGTCTCTCAGCTGGTTTCTTCTATCATAGCTCTGGTGCCTGCAGGCTGTATTGCCTTTAGATCTGTGCTTCTGTAGTTCTCCTGCTCTGGTCCATCATGCAGAGTGCAGGGTCTCTCAGCTGGTTTCTTCTATCATAGCTCTGCGGTGCCTCCAGGCTGTATTGCCTTTAGATCTGTGCTTCTGTAGTTCTCCTGCTCTGGTCAATCATGCAGAGTGCAGGGTCTCTCAGCTGGTTTCTTCTATCATAGCTCTGCAGTGCCTGCAGGCTGTATTGCCTTTAGATCTGTGCTTCTGTAGTTCTCCTGCTCTGGTCAATCATGCAGAGTGCAGGGTCTCTCGGCTGGGTTTCTTCTATCATAGCTCTGCGGTGCCTCCAGGCTGTATTGCATTTAGATCTGTGCTTCTGTAGTTCTCCTTCTGTGGTCAGTCATGCAGAGTGCAGGGTCTCTCAGCTGGTTTTCTTCTATCATAGCTCTGCGGTGCCTGCAGGCTGTATTGCCTTTAGATCTGTGCTTCTGTAGTTCTCCTGCTCTGGTCAATCATGCACAGTGCTGGGTCTCTCAGCTGCTTTTCTTCTATCATAGCTCTGCGGTGCCTCCAGGCTGTATTGCATTTAGATCTGTGCTTCTGTAGTTCTCCTGCTATGGTCAATCATGCAGAGTGCAGGGTCCCTCAGCTGCTTTTCTTCTATCATAGCTCTGTGGTGCCTCCAGGCTGTATTGCCTTTAGATCTGTGCTTCTGTAGTTCTCCTGCTCTGGTCAATCATGCAGAGTGCAGGGTCTCTCAGCTGGTTTTCTTCTATCATAGCTCTGCGGTGCCTCCAGGCTGTATTGCATTTAGATCTGTGCTTCTGTAGTTCTCCTGCTCTGGTCAATCATGCAGAGTGCAAGGTCTCTCAGCTGGTTTCTTCTATCATAGCTCTGTGGTGCCTGCAGGCTGTATTGCCTTTAGATCTGTGCTTCTGTAGTTCTCCTGCTGTGGTCCATCATGCAGAGTGCAGGGTCTCTCAGCTGGTTTCTTCTATCATAGCTCTGCGGTGCCTCCAGGCTGTATTGCCTTTAGATCTGTGCTTCTGTAGTTCTCCTGCTCTGGTCCATCATGCAGAGTGCAGGGTCTCTCAGCTGGTTTCTTCTATCATAGCTCTGCGGTGCCTCCAGGCTGTATTGCATTTAGATCTGTGCTTCTGTAGTTCTCCTGCTCTGGTCAATCATGCACAGTGCAGGGTCTCTCAGCTGGTTTCTTCTATCATAGCTCTGCAGTGCCTCCAGGCTGTATTGCATTTAGATCTGTGCTTCTGTAGTTCTCCTGCTCTGGTCCATCATGCAGAGTGCAGGGTCTCTCAGCTGGTTTCTTCTATCATAGCTCTGCGGTGCCTCCAGGCTGTATTGCATTTAGATCTGTGCTTCTGTAGTTCTCCTGCTCTGGTCAATCATGCAGAGTGCAGGGTCTCTCAGCTGGTTTCTTCTATCATAGCTCTGCGGTGCCTCCAGGCTGTATTGCATTTAGATCTGTGCTTCTGTAGTTCTCCTGCTCTGGTCAATCATGCAGAGTGCAGGGTCTCTCAGCTGCTTTTCTTCTATCATAGCTCTGCGGTGCCTCCAGGCTGTATTGCATTTAGATCTGTGCTTCTGTAGTTCTCCTGCTCTGGTCAATCATGCAGAGTGCAGGGTCCCTCAGCTGCTTTTCTTCTATCATAGCTCTGTGGTGCCTCCAGGCTGTATTGCATTTAGATCTGTGCTTCTGTAGTTCTCCTGCTGTGGTCAATCATGCAGAGTGCAGGGTCTCTCAGCTGGTTTCTTCTATCATAGCTCTGCGGTGCCTCCAGGCTGTATTGCCTTTAGATCTGTGCTTCTGTAGTTCTCCTGCTCTGGTCCATGATGCAGAGTGCAGGGTCTCTCAGCTGGTTTCTTCTATCATAGCTCTGCGGTGCCTCCAGGCTGTATTGCCTTTAGATCTCTGCTTCTGTAGTTCTCCTGCTCTGGTCAATCATGCAGAGTGCAGGGTCCCTCAGCTGGTTTCTTCTATCATAGCTCTGCGGTGCCTCCAGGCTATATTGCCTTTAGATCTGAGCTTCTGTAGTTCTCCTGCTGTGGTCAATCATGCAGAGTGCAGGGTCTCTCAGCTGGTTTCTTCTATCATAGCTCTGCGGTGCCTGCAGGCTGTATTGCATTTAGATCTGTGCTTCTGTAGTTCTCCTGCTCTGGTCCATGATGCAGAGTGCATGGTCTCTCAGCTGGTTTCTTCTATCATAGCTCTGCGGTGCCTCCAGGCTGTATTGCCTTTAGATCTGTGCTTCTGTAGTTCTCCTGCTGTGGTCCATCATGCAGAGTGCAGGGTCTCTCAGCTGGTTTCTTCTATCATAGCTCTGCGGTGCCTCCAGTCTGTATTGCCTTTAGATCTGTGCTTCTGTAGTTCTCCTGCTGTGGTCAATCATGCAGAGTGCAGGGTCTCTCAGCTGGTTTCTTCTATCATAGCTCTGCGGTGCCTCCAGGCTGTATTGCATTTAGATCTGTGCTTCTGTAGTTCTCCTGCTCTGGTCAATCATGCAGAGTGCAGGGTCTCTCAGCTGGTTTTCTTCTATCATAGCTCTGCGGTGCCTCCAGGCTGTATTGCATTTAGATCTGTGCTTCTGTAGTTCTCCTGCTGTGGTCAATCATGCAGAGTGCAGGGTCTCTCAGCTGGTTTTCTTCTATCATAGCTCTGCGGTGCCTGCAGGCTGTATTGCATTTAGATCTGTGCTTCTGTAGTTCTCCTGCTCTGGTCCATCATGCAGAGTGCAGGGTCTCTCAGCTGGTTTCTTCTATCATAGCTCTGCGGTGCCTCCAGGCTGTATTGCCTTTAGATCTGTGCTTCTGTAGTTCTCCTGCTGTGGTCCATCATGCAGAGTGCAGGGTCTCTCAGCTGGTTTCTTCTATCATAGCTCTGCGGTGCCTGCAGGCTGTATTGCCTTTAGATCTGTGCTTCTGTAGTTCTCCTGCTGTGGTCAATCATGCAGAGTGCAGGGTCTCTCAGCTGGTTTCTTCTATCATAGCTCTGGTGCCTGCAGGCTGTATTGCCTTTAGATCTGTGCTTCTGTAGTTCTCCTGCTCTGGTCCATCATGCAGAGTGCAGGGTCTCTCAGCTGGTTTCTTCTATCATAGCTCTGCGGTGCCTCCAGGCTGTATTGCATTTAGATCTGTGCTTCTGTAGTTCTCCTGCTCTGGTCAATCATGCAGAGTGCAGGGTCTCTCAGCTGGTTTCTTCTATCATAGCTCTGCGGTGCCTCCAGGCTGTATTGCCTTTAGATCTGTGCTTCTGTAGTTCTCCTGCTCTGGTCAATCATGCAGAGTGCAGGGTCTCTCGGCTGGGTTTCTTCTATCATAGCTCTGCGGTGCCTCCAGGCTGTATTGCATTTAGTTCTGTGCTTCTGTAGTTCTCCTTCTGTGGTCAGTCATGCAGAGTGCAGGGTCTCTCAGCTGGTTTTCTTCTATCATAGCTCTGCGGTGCCTCCAGGCTGTATTGCATTTAGTTCTGTGCTTCTGTAGTTCTCCTTCTGTGGTCAGTCATGCAGAGTGCAGGGTCTCTCAGCTGGTTTCTTCTATCATAGCTCTGTGGTGCCTGCAGGCTGTATTGCCTTTAGATCTGTGCTTCTGTAGTTCTCCTGCTGTGGTCAATCATGCAGAGTGCAGGGTCTCTCAGCTGGTTTCTTCTATCATAGCTCTGCGGTGCCTCCAGGCTGTATTGCATTTAGATCTGTGCTTCTGTAGTTCTCCTGCTGTGGTCAATCATGCAGAGTGCAGGGTCTCTCAGCTGGTTTTCTTCTATCATAGCTCTGCGGTGCCTCCAGGCTGTATTGCATTTAGATCTGTGCTTCTGTAGTTCTCCTGCTCTGGTCAATCATGCAGAGTGCAAGGTCTCTCAGCTGGTTTCTTCTATCATAGCTCTGTGGTGCCTGCAGGCTGTATTGCCTTTAGATCTGTGCTTCTGTAGTTCTCCTGCTGTGGTCCATCATGCAGAGTGCAGGGTCTCTCAGCTGGTTTCTTCTATCATAGCTCTGCAGTGCCTCCAGGCTGTATTGCATTTAGATCTGTGCTTCTGTAGTTCTCCTGCTCTGGTCAATCATGCAGAGTGCAGGGTCCCTCAGCTGCTTTTCTTCTATCATAGCTCTGTGGTGCCTCCAGGCTGTATTGCCTTTAGATCTGTGCTTCTGTAGTTCTCCTGCTGTGGTCAATCATGCAGAGTGCAGGGTCTCTCAGCTGGTTTTCTTCTATCATAGCTCTGCGGTGCCTCCAGGCTGTATTGCATTTAGATCTGTGCTTCTGTAGTTCTCCTGCTCTGGTCAATCATGCAGAGTGCAAGGTCTCTCAGCTGGTTTCTTCTATCATAGCTCTGTGGTGCCTGCAGGCTGTATTGCCTTTAGATCTGTGCTTCTGTAGTTCTCCTGCTGTGGTCCATCATGCAGAGTGCAGGGTCTCTCAGCTGGTTTCTTCTATCATAGCTCTGCGGTGCCTGCAGGCTGTATTGCATTTAGATCTGTGCTTCTGTAGTTCTCCTGCTCTGGTCAATCATGCAGAGTGCAGGGTCTCTCAGCTGGTTTCTTCTATCATAGCTCTGCGGTGCCTCCAGGCTGTATTGCCTTTAGATCTGTGCTTCTGTAGTTCTCCTGCTGTGGTCAATCATGCAGAGTGCAGGGTCTCTCAGCTGGTTTCTTCTATCATAGCTCTGCGGTGCCTCCAGTCTGTATTGCCTTTAGATCTGTGCTTCTGTAGTTCTCCTGCTCTGGTCAATCATGCAGAGTGCAGGGTCTCTCAGCTGGTGTCTTCTATCATAGCTCTGCGGTGCCTGCAGGCTGTATTGCCTTTAGATCTGTGCTTCTGTAGTTCTCCTGCTGTGGTCCATCATGCAGAGTGCATGGTCTCTCAGCTGGTGTCTTCTATCATAGCTCTGCGGTGCCTGCAGGCTGTATTGCCTTTAGATCTATGCTTCTGTAGTTCTCCTGCTCTGGTCAATCATGCAGAGTGCATGGTCTCTCAGCTGGTTTCTTCTATCATAGCTCTGCGGTGCCTCCAGGCTGTATTGCATTTAGATCTGTGCTTCTGTAGTTCTCCTGCTCTGGTCAATCATGCAGAGTGCAGGGTCTCTCAGCTGGTTTTCTTCTATCATAGCTCTGCGGTGCCTCCAGGCTGTATTGCATTTAGATCTGTGCTTCTGTAGTTCTCCTGCTGTGGTCAATCATGCAGAGTGCAGGGTCTCTCAGCTGGTTTTCTTCTATCATAGCTCTGCGGTGCCTGCAGGCTGTATTGCTTTTAGATCTGTGCTTCTGTAGTTCTCCTGCTCTGGTCCATCATGCAGAGTGCAGGGTCTCTCAGCTGGTTTCTTCTATCATAGCTCTGCGGTGCCTCCAGGCTGTATTGCCTTTAGATCTGTGCTTCTGTAGTTCTCCTGCTGTGGTCCATCATGCAGAGTGCAGGGTCTCTCAGCTGGTTTCTTCTATCATAGCTCTGCGGTGCCTGCAGGCTGTATTGCCTTTAGATCTGTGCTTCTGTAGTTCTCCTGCTGTGGTCAATCATGCAGAGTGCAGGGTCTCTCAGCTGGTTTCTTCTATCATAGCTCTGCGGTGCCTCCAGGCTGTATTGCATTTAGATCTGTGCTTCTGTAGTTCTCCTGCTCTGGTCCATCATGCAGAGTGCAGGGTCTCTCAGCTGGTTTCTTCTATCATAGCTCTGCGGTGCCTCCAGGCTGTATTGCATTTAGATCTGTGCTTCTGTAGTTCTCCTGCTCTGGTCAATCATGCAGAGTGCAGGGTCTCTCAGCTGGTTTCTTCTATCATAGCTCTGCAGTGCCTGCAGGCTGTATTGCCTTTAGATCTGTGCTTCTGTAGTTCTCCTTCTGTGGTCAGTCATGCAGAGTGCAGGGTCTCTCAGCTGGTTTTCTTCTATCATAGCTCTGCGGTGCCTCCAGGCTGTATTGCATTTAGATCTGTGCTTCTGTAGTTCTCCTGCTCTGGTCAATCATGCAGAGTGCAGGGTCTCTCGGCTGGGTTTCTTCTATCATAGCTCTGCGGTGCCTCCAGGCTGTATTGCATTTAGATCTGTGCTTCTGTAGTTCTCCTGCTCTGGTCAATCATGCAGAGTGCAGGGTCTCTCAGCTGGTTTTCTTCTATCATAGCTCTGTGGTGCCTGCAGGCTGTATTGCCTTTAGATCTGTGCTTCTGTAGTTCTCCTGCTGTGGTCCATCATGCAGAGTGCAGGGTCTCTCAGCTGGTTTCTTCTATCATAGCTCTGCGGTGCCTGCAGGCTGTATTGCCTTTAGATCTGTGCTTCTGTAGTTCTCCTGCTGTGGTCAATCATGCAGAGTGCAGGGTCTCTCAGCTGGTTTCTTCTATCATAGCTCTGCGGTGCCTCCAGGCTGTATTGCCTTTAGATCTGTGCTTCTGTAGTTCTCCTGCTCTGGTCCATCATGCAGAGTGCAGGGTCTCTCAGCTGGTTTCTTCTATCATAGCTCTGCGGTGCCTCCAGGCTGTATTGCATTTAGATCTGTGCTTCTGTAGTTCTCCTGCTCTGGTCAATCATGCAGAGTGCAGGGTCTCTCAGCTGGTTTCTTCTATCATAGCTCTGCAGTGCCTCCAGGCTGTATTGCATTTAGATCTGTGCTTCTGTAGTTCTCCTGCTGTGGTCAATCATGCAGAGTGCAGGGTCTCTCGGCTGGGTTTCTTCTATCATAGCTCTGCGGTGCCTCCAGGCTGTATTGCATTTAGATCTGTGCTTCTGTAGTTCTCCTTCTGTGGTCAGTCATGCAGAGTGCAGGGTCTCTCAGCGGGTTTTCTTCTATCATAGCTCTGCGGTGCCTGCAGGCTGTATTGCCTTTAGATCTGTGCTTCTGTAGTTCTCCTGCTCTGGTCAATCATGCAGAGTGCAGGGTCTCTCAGCTGCTTTTCTTCTATCATAGCTCTGCGGTGCCTCCAGGCTGTATTGCATTTAGATCTGTGCTTCTGTAGTTCTCCTGCTCTGGTCAATCATGCAGAGTGCAGGGTCTCTCAGCTGGTTTCTTCTATCATAGCTCTGTGGTGCCTCCAGGCTGTATTGCATTTAGATCTGTGCTTCTGTAGTTCTCCTGCTGTGGTCAATCATGCAGAGTGCAGGGTCTCTCAGCTGGTTTCTTCTATCATAGCTCTGCGGTGCCTCCAGGCTGTATTGCATTTAGATCTGTGCTTCTGTAGTTCTCCTGCTCTGGTCCATGATGCAGAGTGCAGGGTCTCTCAGCTGGTTTCTTCTATCATAGCTCTGCGGTGCCTGCAGGCTGTATTGCATTTAGATCTGTGCTTCTGTAGTTCTCCTGCTCCGGTCAATCATGCAGAGTGCAGGGTCTCTCAGCTGGTTTCTTCTATCATAGCTCTGCGGTGCCTCCAGGCTGTATTGCATTTAGATCTGTGCTTCTGTAGTTCTCCTGCTGTGGTCAATCATGCAGAGTGCAGGGTCTCTCAGCTGGTTTCTTCTATCATAGCTCTGCGGTGCCTGCAGGCTGTATTGCATTTAGATCTGTGCTTCTGTAGTTCTCCTGCTGTGGTCAATCATGCAGAGTGCAGGGTCTCTCAGCTGGTTTTCTTCTATCATAGCTCTGCGGTGCCTGCAGGCTGTATTGCATTTAGATCTGTGCTTCTGTAGTTCTCCTGCTCTGGTCAATCATGCAGAGTGCAGGGTCTCTCAGCTGGTTTCTTCTATCATAGCTCTGCGGTGCCTCCAGGCTGTATTGCATTTAGATCTGTGCTTCTGTAGTTCTCCTGCTCTGGTCAATCATGCAGAGTGCAGGGTCTCTCAGCTGGTTTTCTTCTATCATAGCTCTGCAGTGCCTGCAGGCTGTATTGCATTTAGATCTGTGCTTCTGTAGTTCTCCTGCTGTGGTCAATCATGCAGAGTGCAGGGTCTCTCAGCTGGTTTCTTCTATCATAGCTCTGCGGTGCCTCCAGGCTGTATTGCCTTTAGATCTGTGCTTCTGTAGTTCTCCTGCTCTGGTCCATCATGCAGAGTGCAGGGTCTCTCAGCTGGTTTCTTCTATCATAGCTCTGCGGTGCCTCCAGGCTGTATTGCATTTAGATCTGTGCTTCTGTAGTTCTCCTGCTCTGGTCAATCATGCAGAGTGCAGGGTCTCTCAGCTGGTTTCTTCTATCATAGCTCTGCAGTGCCTCCAGGCTGTATTGCATTTAGATCTGTGCTTCTGTAGTTCTCCTGCTCTGGTCCATCATGCAGAGTGCAGGGTCTCTCAGCTGGTTTCTTCTATCATAGCTCTGCGGTGCCTCCAGGCTGTATTGCATATAGATCTGTGCTTCTGTAGTTCTCCTGCTCTGGTCAATCATGCAGAGTGCAGGGTCTCTCAGCTGGTTTCTTCTATCATAGCTCTGCGGTGCCTCCAGGCTGTATTGCATTTAGATCTGTGCTTCTGTAGTTCTCCTTCTGTGGTCAGTCATGCAGAGTGCAGGGTCTCTCAGCTGGTTTTCTTCTATCATAGCTCTGCGGTGCCTGCAGGCTGTATTGCATTTAGATCTGTGCTTCTGTAGTTCTCCTGCTCTGGTCAATCATGCAGAGTGCAGGGTCCCTCAGCTGCTTTTCTTCTATCATAGCTCTGTGGTGCCTCCAGGCTGTATTGCATTTAGATCTGTGCTTCTGTAGTTCTCCTGCTGTGGTCAATCATGCAGAGTGCAGGGTCTCTCAGCTGGTTTCTTCTATCATAGCTCTGCGGTGCCTCCAGGCTGTATTGCCTTTAGATCTGTGCTTCTGTAGTTCTCCTGCTCTGGTCCATGATGCAGAGTGCAGGGTCTCTCAGCTGTTTTCTTCTATCATAGCTCTGCGGTGCCTCCAGGCTGTATTGCATTTAGATCTCTGCTTCTGTAGTTCTCCTGCTCTGGTCAATCATGCAGAGTGCAGGGTCTCTCAGCTGGTTTCTTCTATCATAGCTCTGCGGTGCCTCCAGGCTGTATTGCCTTTAGATCTCTGCTTCTGTAGTTCTCCTGCTCTGGTCAATCATGCAGAGTGCAGGGTCCCTCAGCTGGTTTCTTCTATCATAGCTCTGCGGTGCCTCCAGGCTGTATTGCATTTAGATCTGTGCTTCTGTAGTTCTCCTGCTGTGGTCAATCATGCAGAGTGCAGGGTCTCTCAGCTGGTTTCTTCTATCATAGCTCTGCGGTGCCTCCAGGCTGTATTGCCTTTAGATCTGTGCTTCTGTAGTTCTCCTGCTCTGGTCAATCATGCAGAGTGCAGGGTCTCTCAGCTGTTTTCTTCTATCATAGCTCTGCGGTGCCTCCAGGCTGTATTGCATTTAGATCTCTGCTTCTGTAGTTCTCCTGCTCTGGTCAATCATGCAGAGTGCAGGGTCTCTCAGCTGGTTTCTTCTATCATAGCTCTGCGGTGCCTCCAGGCTGTATTGCCTTTAGATCTGAGCTTCTGTAGTTCTCCTGCTGTGGTCAATCATGCAGAGTGCAGGGTCTCTCAGCTGGTTTCTTCTATCATAGCTCTGCGGTGCCTGCAGGCTGTATTGCATTTAGATCTGTGCTTCTGTAGTTCTCCTGCTGTGGTCAATCATGCAGAGTGCAGGGTCTCTCAGCTGGTTTCTTCTATCATAGCTCTGCGGTGCCTCCAGGCTGTATTGCCTTTAGATCTCTGCTTCTGTAGTTCTCCTGCTCTGGTCAATCATGCAGAGTGCAGGGTCCCTCAGCTGGTTTCTTCTATCATAGCTCTGCGGTGCCTCCAGGCTGTATTGCCTTTAGATCTGAGCTTCTGTAGTTCTCCTGCTGTGGTCAATCATGCAGAGTGCAGGGTCTCTCAGCTGGTTTCTTCTATCATAGCTCTGCGGTGCCTCCAGGCTGTATTGCATTTAGATCTGTGCTTTTGTAGTTCTCCTGCTCTGGTCAATCATGCAGAGTGCAGGGTCTCTCAGCTGGTTTCTTCTATCATAGCTCTGCGGTGCCTCCAGGCTGTATTGCATTTAGATCTGTGCTTCTGTAGTTCTCCTGCTGTGGTCCATCATGCAGAGTGCAGGGTCTCTCAGCTGGTTTCTTCTATCATAGCTCTGCGGTGCCTCCAGGCTGTATTGCATTTAGATCTGTGCTTCTGTAGTTCTCCTGCTGTGGTCCATCATGCAGAGTGCAGGGTCTCTCAGCTGGTTTCTTCTATCATAGCTCTGCGGTGCCTCCAGGCTGTATTGCATTTAGATCTGTGCTTCTGTAGTTCTCCTGCTGTGGTCCATCATGCAGAGTGCAGGGTCTCTCAGCTGGTTTCTTCTATCATAGCTCTGCGGTGCCTCCAGGCTGTATTGCATTTAGATCTGTGCTTCTGTAGTTCTCCTGCTCTGGTCAATCATGCAGAGTGCAGGGTCTCTCAGCTGGTTTCTTCTATCATAGCTCTGCGGTGCCTCCAGGCTGTATTGCCTTTAGATCTGAGCTTCTGTAGTTCTCCTGCTGTGGTCAATCATGCAGAGTGCAGGGTCTCTCAGCTGGTTTCTTCTATCATAGCTCTGCGGTGCCTGCAGGCTGTATTGCATTTAGATCTGTGCTTCTGTAGTTCTCCTGCTGTGGTCAATCATGCAGAGTGCAGGGTCTCTCAGCTGGTTTCTTCTATCATAGCTCTGCGGTGCCTCCAGGCTGTATTGCCTTTAGATCTCTGCTTCTGTAGTTCTCCTGCTCTGGTCAATCATGCAGAGTGCAGGGTCCCTCAGCTGGTTTCTTCTATCATAGCTCTGCGGTGCCTCCAGGCTGTATTGCCTTTAGATCTGAGCTTCTGTAGTTCTCCTGCTGTGGTCAATCATGCAGAGTGCAGGGTCTCTCAGCTGGTTTCTTCTATCATAGCTCTGCGGTGCCTCCAGTCTGTATTGCATTTAGATCTGTGCTTTTGTAGTTCTCCTGCTCTGGTCAATCATGCAGAGTGCAGGGTCTCTCAGCTGGTTTCTTCTATCATAGCTCTGCGGTGCCTCCAGGCTGTATTGCATTTAGATCTGTGCTTCTGTAGTTCTCCTGCTGTGGTCCATCATGCAGAGTGCAGGGTCTCTCAGCTGGTTTCTTCTATCATAGCTCTGCGGTGCCTCCAGGCTGTATTGCATTTAGATCTGTGCTTCTGTAGTTCTCCTGCTCTGGTCAATCATGCAGAGTGCAGGGTCTCTCAGCTGGTTTCTTCTATCATAGCTCTGCGGTGCCTCCAGGCTGTATTGCCTTTAGATCTGTGCTTCTGTAGTTCTCCTTCTGTGGTCAGTCATGCAGAGTGCAGGGTCTCTCAGCTGCTTTTCTTCTATCATAGCTCTGCGGTGCCTCCAGGCTGTATTGCATTTAGATCTGTGCTTCTGTAGTTCTCCTGCTCTGGTCAATCATGCAGAGTGCAGGGTCCCTCAGCTGCTTTTCTTCTATCATAGCTCTGTGGTGCCTCCAGGCTGTATTGCCTTTAGATCTGTGCTTCTGTAGTTCTCCTGCTGTGGTCAATCATGCAGAGTGCAGGGTCTCTCAGCTGGTTTTCTTCTATCATAGCTCTGCGGTGCCTCCAGGCTGTATTGCATTTAGATCTGTGCTTCTGTAGTTCTCCTGCTCTGGTCAATCATGCAGAGTGCAAGGTCTCTCAGCTGGTTTCTTCTATCATAGCTCTGTGGTGCCTGCAGGCTGTATTGCCTTTAGATCTGTGCTTCTGTAGTTCTCCTGCTGTGGTCCATCATGCAGAGTGCAGGGTCTCTCAGCTGGTTTCTTCTATCATAGCTCTGCGGTGCATGCAGGCTGTATTGCCTTTAGATCTGTGCTTCTGTAGTTCTCCTGCTGTGGTCAATCATGCAGAGTGCAGGGTCTCTCAGCTGGTTTCTTCTATCATAGCTCTGCGGTGCCTCCAGGCTGTATTGCCTTTAGATCTGTGCTTCTGTAGTTCTCCTGCTCTGGTCCATCATGCAGAGTGCAGGGTCTCTCAGCTGGTTTCTTCTATCATAGCTCTGCGGTGCCTCCAGGCTGTATTGCATTTAGATCTGTGCTTCTGTAGTTCTCCTGCTCTGGTCAATCATGCAGAGTGCAGGGTCTCTCAGCTGGTTTCTTCTATCATAGCTCTGCGGTGCCTCCAGGCTGTATTGCATTTAGATCTGTGCTTCTGTAGTTCTCCTTCTGTGGTCAGTCATGCAGAGTGCAGGGTCTCTCAGCTGGTTTTCTTCTATCATAGCTCTGCGGTGCCTGCAGGCTGTATTGCCTTTAGATCTGTGCTTCTGTAGTTCTCCTGCTGTGGTCAATCATGCAGAGTGCAGGGTCCCTCAGCTGCTTTTCTTCTATCATAGCTCTGCGGTGCCTCCAGGCTGTATTGCATTTAGATCTGTGCTTCTGTAGTTCTCCTGCTGTGGTCAATCATGCAGAGTGCAGGGTCTCTCAGCTGGTTTCTTCTATCATAGCTCTGCGGTGCCTCCAGGCTGTATTGCCTTTAGATCTGTGCTTCTGTAGTTCTCCTGCTCTGGTCCATCATGCAGAGTGCAGGGTCTCTCAGCTGGTTTCTTCTATCATAGCTCTGCGGTGCCTCCAGGCTGTATTGCCTTTAGATCTCTGCTTCTGTAGTTCTCCTGCTCTGGTCAATCATGCAGAGTGCAGGGTCTCTCAGCTGGTTTCTTCTATCATAGCTCTGCGGTGCCTGCAGGCTGTATTGCATTTAGATCTGTGCTTCTGTAGTTCTCCTGCTCTGGTCCATGATGCAGAGTGCAGGGTCTCTCAGCTGGTTTCTTCTATCATAGCTCTGCGGTGCCTCCAGGCTGTATTGCCTTTAGATCTCTGCTTCTGTAGTTCTCCTGCTCTGGTCAATCATGCAGAGTGCAGGGTCCCTCAGCTGGTTTCTTCTATCATAGCTCTGCGGTGCCTCCAGGCTGTATTGCCTTTAGATCTGAGCTTCTGTAGTTCTCCTGCTGTGGTCAATCATGCAGAGTGCAGGGTCTCTCAGCTGGTTTCTTCTATCATAGCTCTGCGGTGCCTGCAGGCTGTATTGCATTTAGATCTGTGCTTCTGTAGTTCTCCTGCTGTGGTCAATCATGCAGAGTGCAGGGTCTCTCAGCTGGTTTCTTCTATCATAGCTCTGCGGTGCCTCCAGGCTGTATTGCATTTAGATCTGTGCTTTTGTAGTTCTCCTGCTCTGGTCAATCATGCAGAGTGCAGGGTCTCTCAGCTGGTTTCTTCTATCATAGCTCTGCGGTGCCTCCAGGCTGTATTGCATTTAGATCTGTGCTTCTGTAGTTCTCCTGCTGTGGTCCATCATGCAGAGTGCAGGGTCTCTCAGCTGGTTTCTTCTATCATAGCTCTCGGTGCCTCCAGGCTGTATTGCATTTAGATCTGTGCTTCTGTAGTTCTCCTGCTCTGGTCCATCATGCAGAGTGCAGGGTCTCTCAGCTGGTTTCTTCTATCATAGCTCTGTGGTGCCTCCAGGCTGTATTGCGTTTAGATCTGAGCTTCTGTAGTTCTCCTGCTTTGGTCAATCATGCAGAGTGCAGGGTCCCTCAGCTGGTTTCTTCTATCATAGCTCTGCGGTGCCTGCAGGCTGTATTGCATTTAGATCTGTGCTTCTGTAGTTCTCCTGCTCTGGTCAATCATGCAGAGTGCAGGGTCTCTCAGCTGGTTTCTTCTATCATAGCTCTGCGGTGCCTCCAGGCTGTATTGCATTTAGATCTGTGCTTCTGTAGTTCTCCTGCTGTGGTCAATCATGCAGAGTGTAGGGTCCCTCAGCTGGTTTCTTCTATCATAGCTCTGCGGTGCCTCCAGGCTGTATTGCATTTAGATCTGTGCTTCTGTAGTTCTCCTGCTCTGGTCAATCATGCAGAGTGCAGGGTCTCTCAGCTGGTTTCTTCTATCATAGCTCTGCGGTGCCTCCAGGCTGTATTGCATTTAGATCTGTGCTTCTGTAGTTCTCCTGCTCTGGTCAATCATGCAGAGTGCAGGGTCTCTCAGCTGGTTTTCTTCTATCATAGCTCTGCGGTGCCTCCAGTCTGTATTGCCTTTAGATCTGTGCTTCTGTAGTTCTCCTGCTCTGGTCAATCATGCAGAGTGCAGGGTCTCTCAGCTGGTTTTCTTCTATCATAGCTCTGCGGTGCCTCCAGTCTGTATTGCCTTTAGATCTGTGCTTCTGTAGTTCTCCTGCTGTGGTCAATCATGCAGAGTGCAGGGTCTCTCAGCTGGTGTCTTCTATCATAGCTCTGCGGTGCCTGCAGGCTGTATTGCCTTTAGATCTGTGCTTCTGTAGTTCTCCTGCTGTGGTCCATCATGCAGAGTGCATGGTCTCTCAGCTGGTGTCTTCTATCATAGCTCTGCGGTGCCTGCAGGCTGTATTGCCTTTAGATCTATGCTTCTGTAGTTCTCCTGCTCTGGT
The DNA here is from genome assembly GCF_046119375.1 of Phyllobates terribilis. Taxonomy (NCBI): domain Eukaryota; kingdom Metazoa; phylum Chordata; class Amphibia; order Anura; family Dendrobatidae; genus Phyllobates; species Phyllobates terribilis. The sequence continues at coordinate 225,798 of NW_027362940.1, read as the reverse complement.
CAATCATGCAGAGTGCATGGTCTCTCAGCTGGTTTCTTCTATCATAGCTCTGCGGTGCCTCCAGGCTGTATTGCATTTAGATCTGTGCTTCTGTAGTTCTCCTGCTCTGGTCAATCATGCAGAGTGCAGGGTCTCTCAGCTGGTTTTCTTCTATCATAGCTCTGCGGTGCCTCCAGGCTGTATTGCATTTAGATCTGTGCTTCTGTAGTTCTCCTGCTGTGGTCAATCATGCAGAGTGCAGGGTCTCTCAGCTGGTTTTCTTCTATCATAGCTCTGCGGTGCCTGCAGGCTGTATTGCTTTTAGATCTGTGCTTCTGTAGTTCTCCTGCTCTGGTCCATCATGCAGAGTGCAGGGTCTCTCAGCTGGTTTTCTTCTATCATAGCTCTGCGGTGCCTGCAGGCTGTATTGCCTTTAGATCTGTGCTTCTGTAGTTCTCCTGCTGTGGTCAATCATGCAGAGTGCAGGGTCTCTCAGCTGGTTTCTTCTATCATAGCTCTGGTGCCTGCAGGCTGTATTGCCTTTAGATCTGTGCTTCTGTAGTTCTCCTGCTCTGGTCCATCATGCAGAGTGCAGGGTCTCTCAGCTGGTTTCTTCTATCATAGCTCTGCGGTGCCTCCAGGCTGTATTGCATTTAGATCTGTGCTTCTGTAGTTCTCCTGCTCTGGTCAATCATGCAGAGTGCAGGGTCTCTCAGCTGGTTTCTTCTATCATAGCTCTGCGGTGCCTCCAGGCTGTATTGCATTTAGATCTGTGCTTCTGTAGTTCTCCTGCTCTGGTCAATCATGCAGAGTGCAGGGTCTCTCAGCTGGTTTTCTTCTATCATAGCTCTGCGGTGCCTCCAGGCTGTATTGCATTTAGATCTGTGCTTCTGTAGTTCTCCTGCTGTGGTCCATCATGCAGAGTGCAGGGTCTCTCAGCTGGTTTTCTTCTATCATAGCTCTGCGGTGCCTGCAGGCTGTATTGCCTTTAGATCTGTGCTTCTGTAGTTCTCCTGCTGTGGTCAATCATGCAGAGTGCAGGGTCTCTCAGCTGGTTTCTTCTATCATAGCTCTGGTGCCTGCAGGCTGTATTGCCTTTAGATCTGTGCTTCTGTAGTTCTCCTGCTCTGGTCCATCATGCAGAGTGCAGGGTCTCTCAGCTGGTTTCTTCTATCATAGCTCTGCGGTGCCTCCAGGCTGTATTGCATTTAGATCTGTGCTTCTGTAGTTCTCCTGCTCTGGTCAATCATGCAGAGTGCAGGGTCTCTCAGCTGGTTTCTTCTATCATAGCTCTGCAGTGCCTGCAGGCTGTATTGCCTTTAGATCTGTGCTTCTGTAGTTCTCCTTCTGTGGTCAGTCATGCAGAGTGCAGGGTCTCTCAGCTGGTTTTCTTCTATCATAGCTCTGCGGTGCCTCCAGGCTGTATTGCATTTAGATCTGTGCTTCTGTAGTTCTCCTGCTCTGGTCAATCATGCAGAGTGCAGGGTCTCTCGGCTGGGTTTCTTCTATCATAGCTCTGCGGTGCCTCCAGGCTGTATTGCATTTAGATCTGTGCTTCTGTAGTTCTCCTTCTGTGGTCAGTCATGCAGAGTGCAGGGTCTCTCAGCTGGTTTTCTTCTATCATAGCTCTGCGGTGCCTCCAGGCTGTATTGCATTTAGATCTGTGCTTCTGTAGTTCTCCTGCTCTGGTCAATCATGCAGAGTGCAGGGTCTCTCAGCTGGTTTTCTTCTATCATAGCTCTGCGGTGCCTCCAGGCTGTATTGCATTTAGATCTGTGCTTCTGTAGTTCTCCTGCTCTGGTCAATCATGCAGAGTGCAGGGTCCCTCAGCTGGTTTCTTCTATCATAGCTCTGCGGTGCCTCCAGGCTGTATTGCCTTTAGATCTGTGCTTCTGTAGTTCTCCTGCTGTGGTCAATCATGCAGAGTGCAGGGTCTCTCAGCTGGTTTCTTCTATCATAGCTCTGCGGTGCCTCCAGGCTGTATTGCCTTTAGATCTGTGCTTCTGTAGTTCTCCTGCTCTGGTCCATCATGCAGAGTGCAGGGTCTCTCAGCTGGTTTCTTCTATCATAGCTCTGCGGTGCCTCCAGGCTGTATTGCATTTAGATCTGTGCTTCTGTAGTTCTCCTGCTCTGGTCAATCATGCAGAGTGCAGGGTCTCTCAGCTGGTTTCTTCTATCATAGCTCTGCAGTGCCTCCAGGCTGTATTGCATTTAGATCTGTGCTTCTGTAGTTCTCCTGCTGTGGTCAATCATGCAGAGTGCAGGGTCTCTCGGCTGGGTTTCTTCTATCATAGCTCTGCGGTGCCTCCAGGCTGTATTGCATTTAGATCTGTGCTTCTGTAGTTCTCCTTCTGTGGTCAGTCATGCAGAGTGCAGGGTCTCTCAGCGGGTTTTCTTCTATCATAGCTCTGCGGTGCCTGCAGGCTGTATTGCCTTTAGATCTGTGCTTCTGTAGTTCTCCTGCTCTGGTCAATCATGCAGAGTGCAGGGTCTCTCAGCTGCTTTTCTTCTATCATAGCTCTGCGGTGCCTCCAGGCTGTATTGCATTTAGATCTGTGCTTCTGTAGTTCTCCTGCTCTGGTCAATCATGCAGAGTGCAGGGTCCCTCAGCTGCTTTTCTTCTATCATAGCTCTGTGGTGCCTCCAGGCTGTATTGCATTTAGATCTGTGCTTCTGTAGTTCTCCTGCTGTGGTCAATCATGCAGAGTGCAGGGTCTCTCAGCTGGTTTCTTCTATCATAGCTCTGCGGTGCCTGCAGGCTGTATTGCATTTAGATCTGTGCTTCTGTAGTTCTCCTGCTCTGGTCCATGATGCAGAGTGCAGGGTCTCTCAGCTGGTTTCTTCTATCATAGCTCTGCGGTGCCTCCAGGCTGTATTGCCTTTAGATCTCTGCTTCTGTAGTTCTCCTGCTCTGGTCAATCATGCAGAGTGCAGGGTCCCTCAGCTGGTTTCTTCTATCATAGCTCTGCGGTGCCTCCAGGCTGTATTGCCTTTAGATCTGAGCTTCTGTAGTTCTCCTGCTGTGGTCAATCATGCAGAGTGCAGGGTCTCTCAGCTGGTTTCTTCTATCATAGCTCTGCGGTGCCTCCAGGCTGTATTGCCTTTAGATCTCTGCTTCTGTAGTTCTCCTGCTCTGGTCAATCATGCAGAGTGCAGGGTCCCTCAGCTGGTTTCTTCTATCATAGCTCTGCGGTGCCTCCAGGCTGTATTGCCTTTAGATCTGAGCTTCTGTAGTTCTCCTGCTGTGGTCAATCATGCAGAGTGCAGGGTCTCTCAGCTGGTTTCTTCTATCATAGCTCTGCGGTGCCTCCAGGCTGTATTGCCTTTAGATCTCTGCTTCTGTAGTTCTCCTGCTCTGGTCAATCATGCAGAGTGCAGGGTCTCTCAGCTGGTTTCTTCTATCATAGCTCTGCGGTGCCTCCAGGCTGTATTGCCTTTACATCTGAGCTTCTGTAGTTCTCCTGCTGTGGTCAATCATGCAGAGTGCAGGGTCTCTCAGCTGGTTTCTTCTATCATAGCTCTGCGGTGCCTCCAGGCTGTATTGCATTTAGATCTGTGCTTCTGTAGTTCTCCTGCTCTGGTCCATCATGCAGAGTGCAGGGTCTCTCAGCTGGTTTCTTCTATCATAGCTCTGTGGTGCCTCCAGGCTGTATTGCATTTAGATCTGAGCTTCTGTAGTTCTCCTGCTTTGGTCAATCATGCAGAGTGCAGGGTCCCTCAGCTGGTTTCTTCTATCATAGCTCTGCGGTGCCTGCAGGCTGTATTGCATTTAGATCTGTGCTTCTGTAGTTCTCCTGCTCTGGTCAATCATGCAGAGTGCAGGGTCTCTCAGCTGGTTTCTTCTATCATAGCTCTGCGGTGCCTCCAGGCTGTATTGCATTTAGATCTGTGCTTCTGTAGTTCTCCTGCTGTGGTCAATCATGCAGAGTGTAGGGTCCCTCAGCTGGTTTCTTCTATCATAGCTCTGCGGTGCCTCCAGGCTGTATTGCATTTAGATCTGTGCTTCTGTAGTTCTCCTGCTGTGGTCAATCATGCAGAGTGCAGGGTCTCTCAGCTGGTTCCTTCTATCATAGCTCTGCGGTGCCTCCAGGCTGTATTGCATTTAGATCTGTGCTTCTGTAGTTCTCCTGCTCTGGTCAATCATGCAGAGTGCAGGGTCTCTCAGCTGGTTTCTTCTATCATAGCTCTGCGGTGCCTCCAGTCTGTATTGCCTTTAGATCTGTGCTTCTGTAGTTCTCCTGCTGTGGTCAATCATGCAGAGTGCAGGGTCTCTCAGCTGGTGTCTTCTATCATAGCTCTGCGGTGCCTGCAGGCTGTATTGCCTTTAGATCTGTGCTTCTGTAGTTCTCCTGCTGTGGTCCATCATGCAGAGTGCATGGTCTCTCAGCTGGTGTCTTCTATCATAGCTCTGCGGTGCCTGCAGGCTGTATTGCCTTTAGATCTGTGCTTCTGTAGTTCTCCTGCTCTGGTCAATCATGCAGAGTGCATGGTCTCTCAGCTGGTTTCTTCTATCATAGCTCTGCGGTGCCTCCAGGCTGTATTGCATTTAGATCTGTGCTTCTGTAGTTCTCCTGCTCTGGTCAATCATGCAGAGTGCAGGGTCTCTCAGCTGGTTTTCTTCTATCATAGCTCTGCGGTGCCTCCAGGCTGTATTGCATTTAGATCTGTGCTTCTGTAGTTCTCCTGCTCTGGTCAATCATGCAGAGTGCAGGGTCTCTCAGCTGGTTTTCTTCTATCATAGCTCTGCGGTGCCTGCAGGCTGTATTGCATTGAGATACATAGCTCTGCAGTGCCTGCAGGCTGTATTGCATTGAGATCTGTGCTTCTGTAGTTCTCCTGCTGTGGTCAGTCATGCAGAGTGCAGGGTCTCTCAGCTGGTTTCTTCTATCATAGCTCTGCGGTGCCTCCAGGCTGTATTTCATTTAGATCTGTGCTTCTGTAGTTCTCCTGCTGTGGTCAATCATGCAGAGTGCAGGGTCTCTCAGCTGGTTTTCTTCTATCATAGCTCTGCGGTGCCTGCAGGCTGTATTGCATTTAGATCTGTGCTTCTGTAGTTCTCCTGCTCTGGTCAATCATGCAGAGTGCAGGGTCTCTCAGCTGGTTTCTTCTATCATAGCTCTGCGGTGCCTGCAGGCTGTATTGCCTTTAGATCTGTGCTTCTGTAGTTCTCCTGCTCTGGTCAATCATGCAGAGTGCAGGGTCTCTCAGCTGGTTTCTTCTATCATAGCTCTGCGGTGCCTCCAGGCTGTATTGCATTTAGATCTGTGCTTCTGTAGTTCTCCTGCTCTGGTCAATCATGCAGAGTGCAGGGTCTCTCAGCTGGTTTCTTCTATCATAGCTCTGCGGTGCCTCCAGGCTGTATTGCATTTAGATCTGTGCTTCTGTAGTTCTCCTGCTCTGGTCAATCATGCAGAGTGCAGGGTCTCTCAGCTGGTTTCTTCTATCATAGCTCTGCGGTGCCTCCAGGCTGTATTGCATTTAGATCTGTGCTTCTCTAGTTCTCCTGCTGTGGTCAATCATGCAGAGTGCAGGGTCTCTCAGCTGGTTTCTTCTATCATAGCTCTGCGGTGCCTCCAGGCTGTATTGCATTTAGATCTGTGCTTCTGTAGTTCTCCTGCTCTGGTCAATCATGCAGAGTGCAGGGTCTCTCAGCTGGTTTCTTCTATCATAGCTCTGCGGTGCCTCCAGGCTGTATTGCATTTAGATCTGTGCTTCTGTAGTTCTCCTGCTCTGGTCCATCATGTAGAGTGCAGGGTCTCTCAGCTGGTTTCTTCTATCATAGCTCTGCGGTGCCTCCAGGCTGTATTGCATTTAGATCTGTGCTTCTGTAGTTCTCCTGCTGTGGTCAATCATGCAGAGTGCAGGGTCTCTCAGCTGGTTTCTTCTATCATAGCTCTGCGGTGCCTCCAGGCTGTATTGCCTTTAGATCTGTGCTTCTGTAGTTCTCCTGCTCTGGTCAATCATGCAGAGTGTCTGAAAAATCTTAGTAAAAAGCAATCAAAAATTGTTATGTAAACCAAAATGGTATCAAAAAAATCTTCAACTCGTTGTGAAAAATAAGCCCTCATACAGCTCTGTTCGTCAAAAGATAAAGAATTTATAGCTCTCACAATATGGCGACAAAAAAAAAACTATTTTTTTTATAAACAATCATTTTTACTGCGTGACAGCAGCAAAACATAATAAATCTGGTATCGATGTAATAGCACTGACCCGTAGATTAATTTATACCGCACGATGAGCGGCGTAAAAATAAAAATAAAAACTTTTCTTGTACTACTGTCTATTTGTTCATTCTACATCCCAAAAATTGGAATATAGCTCGATTCACATTTATCCTGCGCTCTCTGTTGAGCGCTTACATTGGAGTTTCTATGTAAATCAGAGAAAACATGATTCAGACAAGACACGATTCAGACAAAACTCCCAATGGAACCACTCACTATAAAGAGGCAGATGGAGGCACTTTGGACTCTGGTGTCTGTTACAGTGGTGTCACATTATTTTATGCAATCTTTTTAGCGCACAAGTGTGGGCGACCACAGTTTTGTGCACGCCAAAAAAGATGGATACCACCGGAATAGACGGCAAACAGAGTCCAAAGTGTCTCCATCTGCCTCATTATGATGGATGGTTCCTCTGGGGATTTCGTTTGAATCGCATTTTTGTGAGATTTACTCAGTAACCCTGTTATAAATGCTCAGCGTAGAACACAAGAATGTGATCCCACCATACTGAAAGTGATCAAAAAATATTTTTTACTCCAAAATGTTACCAAAAAAACCCTAAATTTTCCCGCACAAAACCAGCCCCCACTCAGATCTGCCATCTGTCACTGGAAATGTAGAGGGTTCCCATGTTACTGGTAGAACAAAGACTCTGGAAAAGCAACATGGCTCCCACCCCTCAAATAAAATACAGTGAAATATACGCTCCCAAATACCCCCTCCTTCTGAGCCCCACTGTGCCTAAACTACAGTAAGAGGCTACATTTTTGGCATTATTGTAGCGGGAAGAGCACACTTAACATTTTACAGGTTTTCCCCAGAAACACTAACTGGGCACAATGTGTGGGCACTGAGCTGGCATATTTGCAATTCTCCCCCCAAAAAACTATGGCGTGGATGTTACAAAATAGTCACTTGAGCCATAGATGAATACATTGAGAGGTCGAAATTCCGCAATGGGGTCACTTTTGGAGGTTTTCTGCTGTTCTGGCACCTTAACGGCTCTGCAAATGTTGCCTGAAAATTATTCTAGCAAAATCTGTGGTTCAAATCCAAATAGCGCTCCTTCCTTCTCAGCCATGACGTGAGGCTAAACAGTAGTTTCTAACAACATATAGAGCATCACCATATTCGGGAGAAATTGCAGAATAAATTTTGGGGTCCAGTTTCACCTACTAACCCTCATGTAACTGACACATTTGTAGCTAATAAAAAAAATTACATTTTAACAACTAAAATGTGAAATTTCCACATTCCAATGTTATAAGATTCTGTGGGTTCAAAATACTCACTACACCCCTTGATGAATTCCTTAAGCAGTATCGTTTCCAATATGGGGTCACTTGTGGGGGTTTCTGCTGATCTGACACCTCAGGGGCTCGGCTAATGGCACCCTCAATCTATTCAAACAGAATCTGCATTCTAAAACCCAAGTGGCGCTTCTACTCAACTGATCCCTGCCGTGTGCTCAAACTGTAGTGTACAACCACATATGGTGTATTGCCACATTTGGTAAAAATTGCATAATTTATAGAAGGAACTAAAGTTCAAAATTCATAGAAGGAGCCCACCGAACCTTCAGGATTTGAAGAGTGCTTGTGTAGAAGAATTGGCCAAAATCACTCCTGAGCAATGCATGTGACTAGTTTCTCCTTACGGGAGGCGTCTTAAAGCTGTCATCACCACCAAAGGCTTTTGTATGAAGTATTAAATACATTTCAGGAAGCTTGTTCAATACTTTTTCCCTGTGTCATCTTCATTATTACACATGATTTCATTTATGGACATTTATGGTTTCATTTCTTTGCCTGTGTACAGGGGTGGATTAAGAGTAGCAAGGGCCCCGGGCAGTTTAGAAGGCGCGGGCCCCCCCCCACCTGATTTATCACGTGACATGTCACATGATCCCCTGTGATAGATCATGTGATAGTTCACGGGAAATTAATTTGGCACAATATTAATTGTGCTGCCCCATCTGAGAGCAGCACAATATTGGGGCAGATACCCTGATTCCAGCGATGTGTCACTTTTTCAGTTGCTTGTTGTCATTTTGAGAAAATCACTGTTTTATCTGCTGCAGATCTAGCAGCTCTCTAAATGCTGAGCTCTGTACAGCCCCACCCTCACCACTTATTGGCAGCTTTCTGCCCATGCTCAGTGTACACAGAAATCTACTGATCAGTGATGGGGGTGGGGTCCTACAGAACTTACTAGTCATCTAGTGATAATTACCTTCTGACAAATCAATGATTTTATCAAAAGAACACTAAGCAGCCCGGTAAGTGACACATTACTGGAATCAGTGCCTCTAACCCTACATTATGCTGCTCTCAGATTAGGTGGCAAAAACCTGATGACTGATTCCCTTTAAAGGAGCTGTAAACAGAAAAAAAGTTTGTATTAAAAAAATACAAGCCATTTGTGAAATTAACTTTTTTTCATTGTTAATTCACATTAGACTGTATCTTCAACACTTTTGTCAGCAGGTCTTATTGCAGATTCTGAATAGGGCAGCTCTCTTCCTCTCCCTCAGCAGAAAGTCACAGCATGGTTAAAAAACGGGATCTTTTATGATTTTCTCATAATAAATAAAAAAGGACATGCAAGTCCTCCAAACTATTTTCCGTTTCTCTATAGGGGAGGTCCTAAATCTTTCTTGTTCTTTAGTTGATCACATGTCAAAAAGGCAAAGCATTTACTATGAACTCGCTTAAAAAAATATACACTTGGAGAGTAATATCATCATCTGCATGTAAATATTCCTTGACTCTAAGGGCTCGCTCACACTGTCGTATAACACGGCCGAATGCTATGTGATGTTTTATCGGATAGGACTCGGCCCTATGTTATACTATGGGACAGTGCAGATCTGCGATTATTGGCATGAGAAAATAATCTCATTCGATATTCGGACCATGTGCACCCATACAAGTCTATGGGTGCACGTAAAACATTGGACTGCACTCGGATGTCATCCAAGTGCAGTCCGATGAACACTCACAGAGACTATGGAGAAGATGGAGAAATTAAGTTCTCCATCTTCTCCATATGTGTGCTGCGAGAGAATCGGATCACACTCAGTTGAAGCTCTGACAGAGTTTGAGCCGAGTGTCATTAGCATAATTGGCCCTATTCTCTTGCATGAGAGAATATATGGCTTAGTGAGTGGACCCTAAAACTGAATAGTAGTGACGGACAGGCACCTCACAAGGTGGATCCATGTAGCTCTCAGATGTCATGTAGGTAGGGCTTCATTCCATGGGGTAGGGCTTAATTTCAAGGTATATAAAAAAAATGGACTTCAAATAAAAATTAAATGAACACAAAAAGCACTAATTGAATTATTTTTTTCGTATTTATGTTTGCAGCCCCTTTAACAACCCTTTGAGGACCAAGGCACATATATGTCCCATAGTTTTAAACTGGAAAAAAATTTGATTGAATAAAATTTAAGGTCCTCGAAGGTTTAAGTAGGTCATAAATTCATATGAATACTTGCTCATGCAATTGCACATGCCAAAAGATGAAGAAGAACAGAATAAAAAATATGACATTAAGTGGAGCACTTACAGGTATTCAAGGTGAAAGAGACCAGCAAAGGCATCGTCTCGAATGACAGTAAATGAGCTAGAATTCAGCAAGCTGACAATGAAGACAGCAGGTTAGAAGCGAACCAGACTTTATGGTGCTCAGAATTAGTCAAGCAGAATTTATTGACTGCTCTTGCAAAGCACTGAGACTCCCACTGTGTATAGATGGCGCCGTGCGGCCTCCCGCTGTGTATAGATGGCACCGTGCGGCCTCCCGCTGTGTATAGATGGCACCGTATAGATGGCTATGTGCGGCCTCCTACTGAGTATACGTGTATAGATGGCTACGTGCGGCCTCCTGCTGAGTATAGATGCCGCACGGCGCTCCCCCCAGAGACAGCAGGAGGCCGCACAGCGCCATCTATACTCAGCGGGAGGCCGCACGTAGCCATCTATACACAGCAGGAGGCCGCACGGCGACATCTATACTCAGCGGGGGGCCGCACGTAGCCATCTATGCACAGCGGGGGGCGCACGTAGCCATCTATACACAGCGGGGGGCCGCACGGCACCGTCTATACACAGCGGGGGGCCGCACGTAGCCATCTATACACAGCGGGGGGCCGCACGTAGCCATCTATACACAGCGGGGGGCCGCACGGTGCCCCCCCCAGAGACATCAGGAGGCCGCACGGCGCCAACTATACACAGCAGGAGGCCGCATGCAGTCATGCACACACGCAAACATATATAGACACGCATAAACACATTTGAAACACAAAAATACATACAAACAGACATCACACAATGACATCTGCCCACACACACACACAAACACACACACACAGACATCACACACACACACATCTGTGTGTGTGTGTGTGTGTGTATAATTTGTGTGTGTGTATTTTTTTTTAAGTTAAAAACAAGTAAAATGCATGTGGCATCAATATCAAGACTCCAGATATAAGGGCCTATTCACACTGAATTTTGCAATGCATTCATCTCCTCTTTCCAGGCTTCTATCTAAATCCCTGAAAAATGGCATTCAGATGGGCCTTGACATAGCCATTGATTTGAACAAAGGCAAACCGAGGCTAAAGTATGAATCTTTAGGCTCCATTTGCTCTGCTTTCAGATGTCTCATTTCAGACAGCACAATCCTGAATTTCAGGGATTCAGTTGTAAGCCTTGTGTAAAGACCTGAATGCAGCGCTGGATGTAGTGTGAATAGGTCCTTACATCCTACACCACCTCAGGGTATTGTTGTTATGGAGTATTGCCCCTGGGTGGCCGCAGTTATGACCACCACCAGGGCTCGCGGTCACCCACCCTAGCTTTGGTATTCTGGGGAGCTGGTATAATGAATATCTGAGAAGAGCCCTAGAGAAGCAAGAACATTGGACAACCAAGAGGTGGTGGCCTCAAGTCAGGTGTAGTGTTCAACAGGGCAAGACTTTCTAACCTGCCCACACACACACACACACACACACACACACACCTGCCCACACACCCACACACACACACCTGCCCACACACACACACCTGCCCACACACACACACCTGCCCACACACACACACACACACACACATCTGCCCACACGCACACACATCTGCCCACACGCACACACATCTGCCCACACGCACACACATCTGCCCACACACACACACTCACCATCCTCCGGCTCCATTCCTCCTGCCTGTTCTCTCTCCTCTCCGGTGGTATGTAGCAGTACAGGCCGGGCGCGCACTGCGTGACGTCACAACTAGGAGACACGGCCGCGCACAGGGCCGTGTCTCCTAGCAGTGACGCGGCCGGGCCAGCACAGGGAAGTTAACTGCTGCAGTGCTGGCCCGGCCGATGAAGAAGTAGCGGCGGCCGCTGCTGGGGGAGCGGTCCGGGGCCCCCCCTCCCGCCACTGCTACCGGTATGTGCCGCGGCGGCCCGCACATATAATGAGGGCAATCCGGCATTAGACACCCCGCTCGGAGCCGCGGGCCCCCTGCAGGCTCAGGGCCCCGGGCGGTCGCCCGGATTGCCCTCATTATAATCCGCCTATGCCTGTGTAGATTGGATGAGGCCTTTACTGAAATCTGGTGACAATTTCATGTCAATAGCACCATTCAAAACATATTTATGTAGAACATTGGTGAAACGTTCAATACTTATTTCACTCGCTGTATATTTGCAGTTATTGTATTGCTTGGATTGTTAGAAACAGAGCTATATAAATCAATAAATAGTATTTTGAGAACCCGGCAGAGACATCTTTGTTTTATGAATAAGGATACATTGCATCAATTTGGTGACAACTGCAAAGGCCGCACATTTGTTTCTATAAAGGCTCAATATCTGTTCCCATTGGACTGTCGTCTTCTGCATTAGTCTTATATATTTATCTTCTACTATTTTCATATGTAGCAAGTCAAAAAGATGCCGGAATTAATAAAGAAGAGAGTTTTACTCAGTTTTTTTTCCTGCACATGAACATTCATAGAGGGAGAATGAGATTTTATTATATTGAATATGTGGAAACATGGCTCAATATAAAGAAAAACATACATTAGTGCATTACCTGGAAAGATGATTTCTGTCTTTTCCATTTCATTTCGGTGGTCATTCTCCAAGGCGAGAAGCGCAACAGTTACAAGCTCTTTGCTGTAGAGCTTACAAGTGCTGCTCTGAAGTTGGCCAGATGAGTGAATCCAACCAGCTTGAGTACTTCTGTGATCCTCCGATGCTTCATATAGCGGCATGGGAACTAAGTTTGGGTCAATTGCGCATCTATGATGCTTCTCCAAAATGTCAGCCAGTCCGGAGCGCACTTTGCCCTGCCGAGCAGGACGTAGGAAGACAGGGGAGCAGCGCGCTTCTGAAGAAGAAATTAGAATAATCATTTAAAGATATGCTACAAAGGTTGCAAGTTATCACCTTTCGACCCAAAAAGTAAATACTTGCTGACCACTGGGTATCCCACACTGGGACCTCCACAGTTTAAAACCTGGGGCTCTATAGTGTCCCATTTGAATTGAATCATCCCAGAAATGTGTAGTCTTGTTACCATTACAAAACAATAGAAAAATCTTACTTACCATCTGGCTCGTCATCCTTTGTGGCAGCGCCTGGAGAAACTGCATTTCTTCCTCCTTCCTGGATTATCCTTTGCTTCCTTCTCTGGCAATTGGGACAGGAGGTCGGTGCTGCAGCTTTGAGTGTTTTCAGTTCACATTTCTTGCAGTGTTGTGCATGTGACTAGCCCAGGGCATGGGGGATGACTCGGTTACCCGGGCCTTTAGCCTTAAGGAGGTCGCGGTGGACGGCTTCCGGGCCCGTATTCTGGGGTCTCTCTTTAAAAAGGCGTTGATAGATATCAAGTTTATAAAAGTTCGTGACGCCACCTATGGTTTCTGATGATATTCACCAGCGCTGCGCAGTCCACTGAGGCCAGTGATAAGGCAGCTGGATGGTATGGCTCCCCACAGGTGGAGCAAGGCCTCAGGGCAGGGTACGGACGGGGTATGCAGGACAAGGAGACTCAGCCGAGTCGGAGCAAGAACAGGGACAGACACAATAGTCACTTCAGTACCTTTTACTGATGGAAATTCAGGCACTCCCCGGAGCACTGTAGGGTGAAGGGTGTATGTCCGGATCCTCCCCAATGAGCGGGTTTTGGGCCTCCTGCTTCTTGACTCTGCGTAGTAAGTTTCTGACCTGCCTGGAGCAAGGCCTAACTTTGTCTCTGTCCTGCGCTGGCTGACCTTGTGGTAGGGCCTTCTCTTGGAGTGCACGCTCCCGACCTACGGGGCCTATGTGTCTCCTGGCTCTGGTACGAATCAGCACTTTAGCGATCCTGGGACTTGTAGTTCTCCAGGGATTCCGGTTTATCTTACTGGGTCATGGAGATCCCGGTAAGCTTCGGACCCGGTGTCCGGTAACTGCTTCTTCGGGGTGAGCTAGTTAAGCTCCTCTGCCCCCTATGAACTAACTCTCTACTCTCCTTCGGCCTACTCGGGCCCTCTCTAGGCTACTCACACTAATGGCAGCTTGCCGCGCTTCACCGATCTTATGGCGCCGGCACACCTGAAGCTCACCTCTCTGAGCTACATGGAGTCTTGATCTGGATAAGCTCCACTGCAGGCTAGCAATTGCAGGAGCTGGAACAGGCTTTTATACTCTGAGGTAACTCCTCTCAGGCTGTACTGGACTCACGGCTAAACCAGACTGAACTTGACTCTGACTCCAACTAACTGCTGCCTGGCTCCACCTTCCCTTTTATATCCCTAACGGGCTCCCTCTGGTGGTCTGAGGTGGAAGGTGGAGATGTGTGAATGGTTATGGGGGCCTCTTGAGGAGGAATCCATCAATACACCCTTCTAGGATTTGTGATACCAAGCACAGCTGGGCTTCACACATGGTTAGCACAAGTATCCCAGGTGAGCAATTCCATAACGCTGGATTTCTGGACCTCCAAGCTGGTTCACACATAGAGCGCCTCTGTGTTTTTTTCTCTTCCATTTGAATGGAGGGATATAGTCTTGCACAAGCTTCATTACTCCATTTATTTACTGCCACTGCTGGAGATATAGGGCCTGACTCATCAAGTTGTTTTCAACAGTTTTCTAGTGTTCAACACTTTGAAACGTTGCAAAATTTTGGTCGCAATTCAAAGTAGCACAAAAATGTTACGAATTTTAGCATTTTTACTCCACTCCTGGCTGGATCCACCAAAAGATGCAAAACTAAGGCACTACTGTGCTTGTGGAAGCCTGACGGGCAAATTCATCAAGAATTATGCCACTTTAGGCGCATAAATATTCTATCCATAGAAATGACTAGGAAAATGATTTTAATCATTTTGTGAGTGCTTTTTCAGGCCCCAGTCTTAAAGAAATCGGCAAATCTTATTCATGAATGCTTTTCATTAAGAGGCGCACAACACTTAATGAACTTGGCATATCTGATGAGTGGTGTGCGTCTACGTGTGCCCCTTCAGAAGTGTTACTCCAGTCAAGGACTACAGGAACTGGAGTAACATATCTGGAGACGAAATGGTTCAACTTTTGAAGAACTTGACAGCGGGCAAAGCAACGCCCGGTCCTACCTCGTCTCTTCTGCAGCTTCACCCATTCATCATCATCTATCAGTATCCTTGTTTCATTCCGGTCAGTCCTGTAAATTACTATTCTGGAGTTTTACCAGTGGATGTGTCGGGCAGTTTTGCCCAATCTATGGCTATTTATGCCATTCTAGGAGTTGCAGTTCTGACGCCAGCAGAGAGCTGCCGGCTGGGAACATTGGTATAAGGCATTGTAACAGCGTTGTATCAGTAAGGACTTACCCGTGGAACGTCTGCTTCTTGTAGCAAAACTTCTCTGCATAAAGTGAGAAAAGAAAGAAGACAATTCGAGTTTGAAGAACTAAAAAGTAAATAAATAAAAAATAAATATTTCCATTGGATTTGTTTTAATAATTATTTGTTTTGCTGTTTATCTTCCCATTCTCTGCTTATATCTTTTGACTTCGAGAATAATAACAAAGGATGGGATAGAAGTGACGCGCCCCTGGGCCTGTGTTGCGCTGCGTTGCGCACGCGGGAGCTTACCCGGAGCCGGATCTCTTGAGGGTTGTAGTCTCGTGGCGGTGACCCGGTCCGTGCCCAGGGAGTCAAACTGAGCGGCGATGTAACAGCGCTAGATGTAGGACGACTACGCCACCCGTTGAATGCAGCTATGGAGCTGCCGCTGCAGGACAGTCCGCTGAGGCCGGTGGATGGATGGTGCAGCGTAGATGGTATAACCCCCAACGGGAGGGGTATGGCCTCAGGGCAGCAGGTGTGGATGATGGGGGTAGCAGGAACCACTCAGAGACGGTGCGGTGTAATTCAGGGTCTTTACTGGTAACAACGATAGACCCTCCCGGAGTACTTGCTAGTGAACGGGGCCTGGTCAGTCCTTGAGCAGATGGGATCTCCCCTGGCCAGGCGGAGTTGTAGGCCTCCCAAACTGACTGTACTCTTCTGGCTACCTTGCTAGAAGCGGATATAAGTAGCCCACGTCCCTGAGTGTACCGTGTGGTGCTCACCCGTATGGCCGGTGACTCGGGGCCTTCTAATGGCTTCCGCTCCACGATGGCGGTGCTGGTCCCACGCGTGTGACCGTGCCTTCGGGTTTCTGGGCCTGAGGACCTGAAATCCCCTGCCGGTCGGCTTCTGCTGCTGGGTAAGAGTTAGTCCCCACAGCCTCGGACGCCGGGTCCGGTAAGAAATCTTCTCAGTCAGGGCGAGCTCTGCAGCTGCCAGCCCCTGACTTGTAGTAGTATTGCTTCTGCTGAGCTTCTGCTGTTTCTTCCTGTGACTGTTTCTTGTCTCTACTCTCCTTGACTGACTAACCCTGCCTCAGCCCAGGGTTTATACAGGGGAAGTTCTTCCCCTCCCAAGACTGGGCAGGAGGTGTGGCATGCACAGGATCCCTGACCAAAGGACCTCCCACCTGCTCTCAGACATAACATTACATTACTGTGGAAAACCAGACCCCTGGGGTGCCACATTCCCCCCTAGTGAAATTTAGTACTCCGGGACTAAACATATTTTAGAAAAAACATAACAAGATATAACAACAATAATAGTACAATAAGAAGAAACACATAAAGGTGGTCACGGCATGTCCGTAACCGGGTGTAGTCTTTGAAGAAAGCAAGGTGTCCATTTCACCAAAACAGGGAGACGTAACCAGGTAGGGGTCTGTCCTACCCCGAGTCCTTAACAGTCTCTAGTCCATCCTGGGTTACGCTCCAACTATGTACAAGGATTCCCGGTAAATCCACCAAGGATTCCTAAAAATAACTGGAAACACAAAATTATACACAAGCAACAATACACAGATAAACATAAATAAAACAATTTATACTCTTCAAATCCTCCAGCGTGCGGGTAACTGGCCTCTAGTGGCCCTAGTGGACCTACGGAGCTGACTGTCTAGCCCTGAACTACAGGGTGTAGGAGCTGTCAAGGGTAAACTGGGCAGCTGTCTACTGGCTTTTTGTCTCACTAGGGGTACGGCAGGCTCACTATAAGCAGAGGGTTGATCCTCCTGTTCTGCTTGTGTGGAGTCTTCTGCCTCCTGGACCGGCTGTTCTTCCAGCTCTACCTGTTGCTCCGTAGGTGCTTGGGATGCTGGTTGGAGGAAGGTGAGTACGGGTACCACAACTGCACCATTGACTTGAGTCCAAGACCGAGGGAAGTCCCCGAGCACAGTACTAACCATATCTTCCCTTTCCTCTACGGGTCGATGGTCTTCTTGTTCCTCTTCAGGGTTCCTCAGTTGTTCGGGACACTTCTTCAGGTGGTCCCGGGATACAATGGCTGTGGTTTCCCCTCCGTCTTTACTGATGGTACAAACCTTCGGGTTCTCGTGGCTTGAGGGCAGTACGGTGTACGGGTCCTTCTCCCACTGGTCATCCAACTTGTGGAGCCGTCTCTTCCTCTTCAAGACCTGCTCTCCGGGTACCAGGGGAACAGCGGGAGCATACTGGTTGTAAGTTTTCTCTTGTCTTTCCCTAGCCTGACAGAGACTTCGCTCCACGCTCTCCTGTACTCTCCGGTACTGCTGCTGCCTCTCTGTGTCCCAGTCTGTTTCTGGTGAAGTGTCCTCGGGTGTCAGGACTCCCATTTCCAGGTCAACAGGTAACTTACCAGGTCTTGCCCTCATTAGGTAAGCCGGGGTACAGTTGGTGGAACCTACCGGGATGTGGTTGTATAGGTCCACCAGATCGGGCAACTTCTCAGGCCACAGACTGCGTTCTTCCAGGGGCAACGTTTTTAGAAGATCCATTACCACCTGGTTCATTTTCTCACAAAGTCCATTAGTTTGCGGATGGTAGGGTGTCGTCCTTATCTTCCGGCAGCCATACAGATTGCAGAATTCCTGGAAGACCTCCGCTTCAAAGGCAGGTCCCTGGTCCGTCAGCACTTGGTCCGGGTACCCGTGTGGACGGCAAAAGTGCTGCTGGAAGGCTCTAGCTGCTGTTTGAGCCGTTAAGTCCTTGACGGGGACGACAACCAGAAACCGGGAGTAATGATCCACGATGGTTAACGCGTAGACGTAGCCACTTCTGCTTGGGGTCAGTTTTACATGATCCAAGGCTACCAGTTCCAACGGTTGCCGGGTGACGATGGACTGCAGGGGAGTCTTCTGGCTGGCACGGTCCTTCCTTCTCAGGTTGCACGGGCCACAGTCTCTGCACCACTTCTCGATGGTTCCCCTCATGCCTACCCAGTGGAACCGCTCGCGCAGCAGGAACTCCAGCTTCTTCCACCCGAAGTGTCCAGCTCCGTCGTGGTATGCCTCCATCACCATGGCTGCGTCTCTTCGTGGCACCACTACTTGCCAGAGTAATTCATGCGTCCGGGAGTTAACCATTCTGCGGCACAACTTCCCTTTGTAAAGGAACAGTCGACTCTTCTCTGCCCATAGTTGTTTGGCTTCCTCCGGAGCGTCTGGTTCAAGGCGAGCCTCCGGCCGAGTCAGCATCTCCTTCACCAGTCGGACGGCAGGGTCGCTGTCTTGCGTTTCCGCCCAGTTGTAGTGGGGTAAGGGGTTCAACGTAGCAGCCTGCTTACTCCTTACCCGGTGGGAATACTGGATAGTCCCATGACGGTGGAACGCAGGGAGTTCAACTTCTTCCAGTCCCTCCGGATCTTCTCCTCCGTCCGGCAGGTTGGGCATCCTGGACAGGGCGTCCGCGTTGGTATTGGAGCGTCCTGCCCGGTATTTGATTGTGAACTCGTAGTTGGACAGACGGGCCATCCACCTCTGCTCCAGGGCACCGAGTCTTGCCGTGTCCAGGTGTGTCAACGGGTTGTTATCCGTGTACACGGTGAACCGGGAAGAAGCGAGGTAATGCTTAAAGCGCTCGGTGACTGCCCATACTACGGCCAGGAACTCTAACTTAAATGAGCTGTAATTCTCGGGGTTCCTTTCGGTGGGTCGCAGTTTTCGGCTGGCGTAGGCGATTACTCGTTCCTTCCCCTGCTGGATCTGGGACAGTACGGCTCCTAGCCCGATGTTACTGGCGTCGGTGTAGAGGATAAAGGGCTGGCTATAATCCGGGTACGCCAGGATTTCGTCCCCCGTGAGGGCCATCTTCAGCTGGCGGAAGGACTCTTCTTCCAGCTCCTCCCATTTGAAGGGCGGCTTCTGGTTCTTGGCCTTCCGGGACTGGCCTATCAGGAGGTCCTGCATAGGTGCTGCCTTTTTGGTGAAACCGGGAATAAACCTTCGGTAGTAGCCTACCAACCCGAGGAACTGCCGCACTTCTTTTACGCTGGAGGGGCTTGGCCATTCCTTAATTGCGGTGATCTTATCAGGGTCGGGAGCCACTCCGTCAGCGCTCACCACGTGTCCCAGGTACTGCACCTTTGGTTTCAGGAGGTGACACTTGGAGGGTTTCACCTTTAGGCCGTAACTTGCCAGAGCTTCGAACACTTCCGCCAGGTGTTTCAGGTGGTCCTCATACGTCTTGGAATATACGATGACATCGTCCAGGTACAACAGGACCGTCTCGAAGTTTCTGTGGCCCAGACAACACTCCATTAGTCGTTGGAAGGTTCCCGGTGCGTTGCAGAGTCCGAACGGCATGCAGGTGAACTCGCTAAGTCCCATCGGGGTGGTGAATGCGGTCTTCTCCCGGTCCGCCTCTGCTACAGGAACCTGCCAGTACCCGCTAGTGAGATCCAAGGTAGAGAAGAAGTTAGCAGATCTTAAAGCAGCCAATGACTCCTCTATCCTTGGTAAGGGGTACGCATCCTTGTGTGTGATACGATTGATTTTCCGGTAATCTACACACATCCTCATGGTGTTGTCTTTCTTTCGGACTAAGACTAGTGGAGCTGCCCAGGGGCTACAGCTATCCCTGATCACCCCAGCCTCCTTCATGTCTCTAAGCATCCCCTTGGCGTGTTGGTAGTGTGCAGGGGGTACGGGTCGATACCTCTCTTTTATAGGAGGATGGTCTCCCGTGGGGATGTGGTGTTCTACCCCCTTGACTCGCCCGAAGTCTAACGGGTGTTTACTGAACACTCTCTCGTACTCCTGAACCACCCGATAGACTCCTTGTTTCTGGTGTGCGGGAGTGGAGTCAGTACCCAGATGTAGTTGCTGACACCAGTCCTCCATGTTTTTCTTAGAGCCGTTACCTTCCTCCGGGTGAGATGGAGGCAAGGGTTCCACAGATTGTATAGAATTTTGGTTAATGGTATATAATTTGGCTAGCGTGGCATACCGGGGCAGGTACACTTCCCTCTCCCCGATATTTATTATGCGAACGGGCACCCTCCCATGGCGTACATCAACCACCCCCCGTGCTGTCAAAATGGTGGGCCTACTGTCCGAGTAAACTGGTTCTACCATTGCCTGGTAATCTCTACCTCTCAGACCAATAGCTGCCCGGCACCAAATCATCATTTCACTTTTTGGGGGCATGGCAATAGAAAAAGGGTCACACATTCTTACGCTACCAATCTCACCGCCGGAGAGTTCCACCTGTTGCCGTCGCATCAGTGCCCGGATCTCTTTCTGGAGCACCCGCTGCTCGCCGGAGCTGGCGTTCTTGGCAACCTGCTGTAAAAGGAAAATCACCTCTGCAAGACAATTTTCAATTACATTAGTTCCTAGAGTTATTTTTGGGTGACTCTCATGCTTGTCAATATCTACAATGATCAGTCCCTGTGCTGCCAGTTCGACTCTACCGATTTTGATGATCACCTCTTTAAATCCGATCTGTGGCACGGGCTGGCCATTGCTGGCGATGATACTCAAGTCGTCGTCAGGGTAGCGGGTAATATCCGAGTCATTCCAGTACTGCTTAAAGAGCACGTACGGGATGGTGGTGACCTGTGACCCGGTGTCCAGTAGGGCACTCATGGGAATGCCATCCAGTACCACAGGCAAGACTGGACGTCCTCCCACATATCTGTCGCGCCAGTTCGATGGGCCTGGTGATCTTTTTCCTGGGGGTTGGCCCTCTACCCCAGGTTGTGCCCGTTTAAAGAACAGTACCTTGCCATATGTCCAGGTTGATTGCAGCGGCGGCAGATGGGTCGTCCGTCCTCGCTGTATCGGTCACTGGGTCTTCCTCTGGCCGGTGGGGTCCTCCTTGGTCGACGCCACGGGATGTCCTCCGGTCCGGATGCCAGCTGGATCTTCCCTGGGGTGGAAACCTGTAAAGACTGCACAGTTCGGGTTAGCGCAGCAACGCTCTTAGCTAGCTCTTGGACCTGATGGTGTAGGTCTGGAGCCGGGTCATTGTCCAAAGCCTGCGCATCAGCTCCCACAGGCCCTGCCGACAAGGGCGCCGCCTCCTGGTGGTAAGTGCTAGCTGGGCGCCTGTGGGTCACAATGCCACCCGGTGCCGGTTCTCGGAGCACCCGGATGGCTCTGTCCTTGAACTGTGCAAAGCCCAGATGGGGATCCTGTAAGGCCATTGCCCGCAACTGGGTTCGGTGGGTATTACAATACAGTCCCTCTATAAACTGTTCGGTCAACAGCCTGTCCTCGTTTCCCACTCCATCAGGGTCGGTCTGCTTAATGGCCCTCAGGGCCTCTTGTAGGTTTAGTGCATAGTCCCTTATACTCTCATGCGCTCGCTGCTTGCACCCGTAGAATCTAAGCTTAATCTCGGCTGAGGTGCGGGTATCAAAGGTGTCCTTCAGCCGGGTTAGTATCCCTGCGACAGTCTTCCTCCCAGGTGGCCAGGATTTTACTTCCCTTTTGGCTGCCCCGGTTAGTTGGGCCACCAGGATGCTCACTTTTTGCTCTTCTGTGAGGGGGTACACCTGGAAGAGGCTATCCAGCTTTTCTCTAAAGTCATGCAGGGTATGTGACTCCCCTGAGTACTGGGGTAGCCAAGCTGCTCCCGGGATATAGGGCATGGTGAAGGGCATAACTGCAGCAGCGCTAGCGCTGGCGGGGGTTGAGGCAGTGAAGCTCTCCTCCGTATCCGACATCTTCCTCCCCCCTAGTGGACCGTGGCCTACCTTGCGATGATCCTGTTCCGTAGGCCGCGGCTCCGCAGTGGATCGTCAGGGTTGAGGACCTTCCGTCGCGCTCCTGTGACGTCGGCGTCTGCTGGGCTCCTTCCAGGACCTTACGCAACGTCCGGACGTGAGGCGGGGCTTCAGTTCTCGCGCGCTTTCGGAGTCCACGCCCCTCTTCTTCCCGCGCGGCGTCCTCAAGATGGCGTCCAATGGCGGGAAAACTCCACGGATGGCGGGAAGAAGGCAGAAGATGGCGCCGGATGGCGGGAAACTTCACCGATGGCGGGAAGAAGGCTGAAGATGGCTCCGGATGGCGGGAATCTTCACCACAGGTAAGTTTGAAAAGTCTCTTTTTCAGGCACGCAGTACCCGGTGGTTGCGGGCACGAAATCCTGCCGACTACGCCAAAGTTGACGCGCCCCTGGGCCTGTGTTGCGCTGCGTTGCGCACGCGGGAGCTTACCCGGAGCCGGATCTCTTGAGGGTTGTAGTCTCGTGGCGGTGACCCGGTCCGTGCCCAGGGAGTCAAACTGAGCGGCGATGTAACAGCGCTAGATGTAGGACGACTACGCCACCCGTTGAATGCAGCTATGGAGCTGCCGCTGCAGGACAGTCCGCTGAGGCCGGTGGATGGATGGTGCAGCGTAGATGGTATAACCCCCAACGGGAGGGGTATGGCCTCAGGGCAGCAGGTGTGGATGATGGGGGTAGCAGGAACCACTCAGAGACGGTGCGGTGTAATTCAGGGTCTTTACTGGTAACAACGATAGACCCTCCCGGAGTACTTGCTAGTGAACGGGGCCTGGTCAGTCCTTGAGCAGATGGGATCTCCCCTGGCCAGGCGGAGTTGTAGGCCTCCCAAACTGACTGTACTCTTCTGGCTACCTTGCTAGAAGCGGATATAAGTAGCCCACGTCCCTGAGTGTACCGTGTGGTGCTCACCCGTATGGCCGGTGACTCGGGGCCTTCTAATGGCTTCCGCTCCACGATGGCGGTGCTGGTCCCACGCGTGTGACCGTGACTTCGGGTTTCTGGGCCTGAGGACCTGAAATCCCCTGCCGGTCGGCTTCTGCTGCTGGGTAAGAGTTAGTCCCCACAGCCTCGGACGCCGGGTCCGGTAAGAAATCTTCTCAGTCAGGGCGAGCTCTGCAGCTGCCAGCCCCTGACTTGTAGTAGTATTGCTTCTGCTGAGCTTCTGCTGTTTCTTCCTGTGACTGTTTCTTGTCTCTACTCTCCTTGACTGACTAACCCTGCCTCAGCCCAGGGTTTATACAGGGGAAGTTCTTCCCCTCCCAAGACTGGGCAGGAGGTGTGGCATGCACAGGATCCCTGACCAAAGGACCTCCCACCTGCTCTCAGACATAACATTACATTACTGTGGAAAACCAGACCCCTGGGGTGCCACAGAAGTATTTACAGTGACTTGAAAAATAAAAGTATGACCCCACGTGTCTGTAGCACTCCTGACAATGTCTGGGCATGCTCCTGATGAGACAATGGGCGGTATTCTGGGTTATCAGGGCATCGGTGAGCTCCTGCATAGTTTGTAATGTTACTTGACTTTGTTGGATGCCTGATACAGAACAAACCACCGGTTCTCAAAAGGATTCAGCTCTGGGAAACATGAGGGCCAGTCAAAGGCATAAATGTCTTCCTCATCCAGAAACTGTCTCCACAGTCAGATCACATGAGGATGGATATTGTCTTGTACCAGGAGAAACCCAGGACAACTGCACCGGTGTATTGTCTGACAATGGCTCCAAGGATTTCATCACAGCACCTAACAGCAGTCAGGGTACCAAAAGTGGAGGTTTGTGTGACCCCCCCATGGTTTTGCCTCCCCAGATTATCTCTGACAAAATCAAGGCACAACTTCCATTCGAGATGCAATAGACAATTGATTATAGTAAAACACGACCTCCAAAAAGTAGGATCTCTTCTTATAATTGGTGATATGTTATTTATTTATCCATCCCCATCTCAAAAATTGTCTTCTGCATTTGTTAAAATTCCAGAAGTTCTTTGAACCCATCATATGTTCTCATAGACTTTACAATAATGCCTTAAGAAAAAGTTAAGACTGAAGATTTTAGGTTCATGTGAACCATTAGTGATCAGCAAAAAATGTAACATTTCATGTAATATCTTGTAACATCTTTATCCTTAACTCCTAAACTGCCTTGTGCCTTTACACCTTAGACAGCTGTCCAGTTATGTCTCCCATGTCCCCCATGTCCATCAACACATCAACACTAGTGATGGGCGAGCACTAAAATGCTCGGGTGCTCGTTGCTCGGGTCGAGCACAGTGGAATACTCAGGTGCTCGACCCGAGCAACGAGCCCAATGTAAGTCTATGGGAAACTCAATCATTATTCAGGTGGCTCCCCCCGGCAGTCTGCACAGGGCTTAAAAATTGCCCAAATCAATGGGAACAGTGCTCAAATGACATGGGAACAGCATGGGGAAGACCCCTGGAAGCATTTCTGACTCCCAGGTCACTGCTGTGAACAATGTTGTCAGAGGTATTACACCACTTTTACGGACTCATAATAAAACATACAAAAATGAAACCAAAATGGATTTTCCTGGGAAATATGTAAAGGAACATCCTTTCCAGGGTAATGACTTGTATATAAGGCAAAATACATAACCAAAAACAAAAATACTCCTCCACAGCTTGGGCTATGTTCACACGTAGCGTTTTTGATGCATTTTTGCACTTTTGCATTGCTTTCAACCGTGACAAATGCATTCACCAGGAAATGTCATTTTAACATTTTACAACCTTATCTGGCCATGTGGTGTGTGAGACATGATCAGACACATCATGTTTCATTTATGAAGGAGGGACTCTGAAAGTCTCAAAGCCTATTTTTATAGGGCCATCAGGCGGCGTTTACTATTCTTAAAGAGCCAGCGGCTGGCTATGCTTTGTTGTTTCCATTACTAAAGAGTGGGTCTCCTATACTGTTGTTGCGTATGCAGTAAATGCAAGGGCTACCAAAAATTTGGACCTACTCCAATGCCCCTTGGAAGAGACGTAGAGGAGGGCCTCCGGAAAAAAAATGGTCCCATTATTAGGAAGTGGGTCTCCCATTGTGTTTGCCTATGAAGTGAATGCAAGGGATGCCAAAAATCTGGAGGCACTCCAATGCCCCTTGGAAGAGACGTGGAGGTCAGAGGGCTTCCTGAAAACAATGTTCCCATTATTAGTAAGTGGGACTCCCATAGTGTTGGCCTATGTAGTGAATGCAAGGGCTGCCAAAAATTTGGAGGCACTCCAATGCCCCTTGGAAAAGACGTAGAGGGCCTCATGAAAAAATGTTCCCATTATTGGGAAGTGGGTCTCCCATAGAGTTGGCCTATGTAGTGAATGCAAGGCCTGCCAAAATTTGGGAGGCACTCCAAAGCCCCTTGGAAGAGACAAAGGACCTCATGAAAAAATGTTCCCATTATTGGGAAGTGGGTCTCCCATAGTGTTGCCAAAAATTGGGAGGCATTCCAATGCACCTTGGAAAAGACGTGGAGGAGGACCTCATAAAAAAATGTTTACCATTAGAAAGGAGCGGGTCTCCTATACTTGTAACGCCCATGCACTAAGTGTATGGGCTGACAAACATTTACCCCTGGGGGTATACATGAACATACTGTATAAAACATTTTTTTTACTAGCATCATAAACACCCTTTAAAAAAAATATGTGGGTGTTGCATCACAGACCATGTCACCCTGGTGATATGGTGGTGGAGGATGAGGATGAGGAGAAGGAGGAGGACAAGAGCAAATAGCCAAAATCAGGAAACATATACCCATGTGTGGGTGTGAAAAGGTGCATGGGAATACACTTCACAAAAAAGAAACTGGATTTGAGTTTATGTTACACTGCTATCATTCAGTGGTATTGAGAAGTCTGGCCCAATCCAGCCCTGGCAAAACGCTAGCGGCAGGGCAGGCCAGGACCTCCAAGGTGTAGAGAGACAGTTCATTCCACGTCTCCAGCTTGGATACCCAATAATTATAAGGCACAGAGGAATCACGGAGGATGTTGGTATGGTCGGAAAGGTACTCCCTCAGCATCTTCCCAAACTTTGCACTCCTTGTGAGAGTACCCCGTGCCTCAGGGCCTGTGTGATGGGAGGGGCTGAGAAAACTCTCCCAGAAGTTTGACAGTGTTCCCCTGCCTCTGCTGGATTGGATTTGTGTCCCTCTTGCCTGTACTCCTTGGTTGTCCAACGAACTTTGACCTCTGCCACCAGCGTTTTCAGATGGGAATTTTTTTAATAGTTCCGTAACAAGGGCTTTTTGGTACTGCCCCATCTTTGTAGACCTGTCCGCCTCAGGAATAAGAGATAGAAAGTTCTCCTTGTAGCGTGGGTCTAGAAGTGTCATCAACCAGTAATGACTGTCTCCCAAAATTTTGAGAACGCAAGGATCACGGGAAAGGCAGCGTAACATAAACTCAGCCATGCGTGCCAGGCTGCTAACAGGCAAGACTTCCGTGTCCTCACCAAGAGGACAACTGACCATTCTCTCCTCCTCCTCCTCCCTGTTCTCAGGCCATCCATGATGAACATACGGTATGACATTTGTGCAGGTAGTACCGTCTATAGTGCATGAAACTAGCTCCTGTTCTTCCTCCTCCTCCTCCTCTTCCTCATTGTCACCCAATCCACGTTGGGATGAAATGAGGCTGGGCTGTGAGGAATCACTCTGTATGGTTTCTTGCTCCATCTCATCGAGCTCTTCCTGCAATGCATCCTCTTTGATTGTTAGCAGTGAGCGTTTCAGAAGACAGAGAAGCGGAATTGTGACGCTTATTATGGCATCATCACCACTCACCATCTTGGAGGTGTCCTCAAAGTTTTGAAGGATGGTACATATGTCTGACATCCATGTCCACTCCTGATTTCTTATGTTTGGAGTCTGAACTGAATACCGATGGCCTTGTTGATGGTGGTAGTCAACAACTACCCCCTTCTGCTCACAAATCCTTCCCAACATCTGCAGTGTAAAATTCCAATGCGTGGGGACATCACACACCAGCAAATGATGCTGAAGCACGGCTAGGGCGGCGGAAGCTGTAGCTCACTTTCTAAAATGGGCACACAGGCGGGGTACTTTGACAAGCAGATGAGGCAACTCCGGGTAGGTTTTGAGAAACCGCTGAACCACGAGGTTAAGCACATGGGCGAGGCATGGTATATGTGTGAGCTCGCCTCACCTCAGAGCCGCCACCAGGTTCCTGCCATTGTTACACACGACCATGCCTGGCTGTAGGTTCAGCGGTGTCAGCCACAGATCTGCCTGTTCTTTCAGAGCTGTCCACAACTCTTCAGCATTGTGCGGTTTGTCACCTAAGCATATTAGCTTCAGCACAGCCTGTTGCCGCTTGGCTGAGGCAT
Organism: Phyllobates terribilis; assembly: GCF_046119375.1. Lineage (NCBI taxonomy): Eukaryota > Metazoa > Chordata > Amphibia > Anura > Dendrobatidae > Phyllobates > Phyllobates terribilis. The sequence continues at coordinate 198,627 of NW_027362940.1, read as the reverse complement.
TGCTGCAGTGCTTCCAGCTTGTGACTGATGTGGTCATTTCGGAGATGGAGGCTGAAGAGGAGGAGGAGGCTGAGGAAGATGAGGTGCAGGAGCTGTAGACTGTGGGGGCAACCCCGATTGACCTAGGGCCCGCAATCCTCAGAATTGGCAGGATGTGTTCCGTCCCAAGGTCCGACTGGGTCCCGACTTCCACTATGTTAACCCAGTGTGCCGTCAGAGAGATGTATCGTCCCTGCCCACAAGCACTTGTCCACGTGTCCGTGGTTAGGTGGACTTTCCCAGTAACTGCTTTGTTGAGGGCAATTATATGTGATCCGTGTGACGGGCAAACCACAGTTTTCAATAGATGGATTTTTAGCGCTGTAATATGGAAAGGACCTGGCTGTATTATGCAGTGCCAACAAGCAAATGGCGAAGAAAAGCTGTGTTCTCTGGCATGGTTTTTAGGCTATGTGCCCATGATGCAGAAATGCTCTGGATTTTTTCCTGAGCATTTCTGCATCTCCCTGGCAGAAAAAAAGCATGCGGATTGTGCATGCGTTTTTCCTACCAGGGACAACCGGATGTGAAGCGTTCTTCACATGCATTTCCGCATGCGGGTAGACAAGCGCTTTCCAAGCGATTTTAGCATCACTTGGAAAGTGCTTGACAACTTGGTCACACTATATAAATCCAGGCAAACGTCATGGATTTATATAGTGTGACCTTAAAGAATGGTAAAAAATGAAAAAATAAATATATGCTTACCTTCTGATGGCCCGCGCAGTCTTTATTCGCTCCGTCCTGGCTTGTCGGCAGCTCGCAGTACACTGAAGGACCTGCCGTCACATGACTAAATGACGTCAGCGCAGGTCCTTCCGTCCACCGCGATCTGCCGGCAAGCGAAGACAAGCACACCGGGGGCCATCAGAAGGTAAGCATCATATTTATTTTTTATTTTATTCTTTTTTTTTTTACAGTTTCTATGGTACCCGGGTCCGGAGGAGAGTCTCCTCTCATCCAGACCCGGGTACCATCCGCACATTGAAACGCTTGGATTCCGCATGTACAGATCCAGTGATGCGGAATCCAAGTGTTCCAATGCCAGTCAATGGCAGCGAAAACGCAGAGCTTCCGCAAAATAATTGGTAGTGCTGCGTCTTTTTCCGCAATGATAATCCGCAGCGGAAATTTCCGCAGCATGTGCACAGCACATGCAGATTATCATTAGGCAACATGGCAGGCCTTCTACCATGCGTTTTTTAAGCATTTCTGCAGCATTTTTGCCCTGCGGAAACACTTAATAAACGCATCGTGGGCACACAGCCTTAAGCAAACAATCAGATAAAGATAAAAAGAAAATATTCCTGGCCCCCGATACGTGGGGCTATTTCTACAAATATAATATCTGTATAAGCACCAGCAGACAGAACTGGAGTGGATCCTCTTGCTATATGGACTGCAGTCTGCTATATACCCTGCCTGCCTGCCTAGCACTGGTATCTCTGCAGCTGGATTAGTCCTCAGAAGGACTGTTAGTTCAGATGAATATGTGTAGAGAATCTTGTGCAATACCTATGTGGCACCCCAGGGGTCTGGTTTCCACAGTAATGTAATGTTATGTCTGAGAGCAGGTGGGAGGTCCTTTGGTCAGGGATCCTGTGCATGCCACACCTCCTGCCCAGTCTGGGGAGGGGAAGAACTTCCCCTATAAAAACCCGGGGCTGAGGCAGGGTGAGGAGTAGAGAAGAAGTAGAGACGAGAAACAGTCATAGGAAGAAACAGCAGAAGCTCAGTGGGAGCAATACTACTACGAGTCAGGGGCTGGCAGCTGCAGAGCTCGCCCTGACTGAGAAGCTTTCTTACCGGACCCGGCGTCCGAGGCTGTGGGGACTAACTCTTACCCAGCAGCAGAAGCCGACCGGCAGGGGATTTCAGGTACTCAGACCCAGAAACCCGAAGGCACGGTCACACGCGTGGGACCAGCACCGCCATCGTGGAGCGGAAGCCATTAGAAGGCCCCGAGTCACCGGCCATACGGGTGAGCACCACACGGTACACTCAGGGACGTGGGCTACTTATATCCGCTTCTAGCAAGGTAGCCAGAAGAGTACAGTCAGTTTGGGAGGCCTACAACTCCGCCTGGCCAGGGGAGATCCCATCTGCTCAAGGACTGACCAGGCCCCGTTCGCTAGCAAGTACTCCGGGAGGGTCTATCGTTGTTACCAGTAAAAACCCTGAATTACACCGCACCGTCTCTGAGTGGTTCCTGCTATCCCCATCTTCCACGTCGGCTGCCCTGAGGCCATACCCCTCCCGTTGGGGGTTATACTATCACGCTGCACAATTCTACACCGGCCTCAGCGGTCTGCCCTGCAGCGGCAGCTCTATAGCTGCAAATCAACGGGTGGCGTAGTCGACACTCAAATAACATCTATCAAGACTGCCACACACTGAGTTTGACTCCCTGGGCACGGACCGGGTCCCCGCCACTCGGAGACTACAACCCTCATCTGATCCGGTTCCGGGTAAGCCCCCGTGCGCGAGACGCTGCGCGACACAGCAGGCCCAGGGGCGCGTCAACTTTGGCGTAGTGGGCAGGATTTCGTGCCCGCAACCACCGGGTACTGCGTGCCTGAAAAAGAGACTTTTAAAACTTACCATCCGTGAAGTTTTCCCGCCATCGGTGAAGATTCCCGCCATCCGGCGCCATTTTCAGCCTTCTTCCCGCCATCTGTGAAGATTCCCGCCATCCGGCGCCATCTTCAGCCTTCTTCCCGCCATCCGTGGAGTTTTCCCGCCGTTGGACGCCATCTTGAGGACGCCACGCGGGAAGAAGAGGGGCGTGGACGCCGAAAAGCCCGCGAGAACTGAAGCCCCGCCTCACGGCCGGACGTTGCGTAAGGTCCTGGAAGGAGCCCAGCAGACGCCTTCGTCACCGGAGCGCGACGGAAGGTCCTCAACCCTGACGATCCATTGCGGAGCCGCGGCCTACGGAAGAGGATCATCGCAAGGTAGGCCACGGTCCACTAGGGGGGAGAAGGATGTCGGATACGGAGGAGAGCTTCACCGCTTCAACTCCCGCCAGCGCCACCGCTGTCGCGGTCATGCCTTTCACCATGCCCTATATCCCGGGGGCAGCCTGGCTACCCCAGTACTCAGGGGAGTCACATACCCTGCAGGACTTTAGAGAAAGGCTGGATAGCCTCTTCCAGGTGTACCCCCTCACAGAGGAGCAAAAAGTGAGCATCCTGGTGGCCCAATTAACCGGAGCAGCCCGAAGGGAGGTAAAGTCCTGGCCACCTGGGGGGAGGACTGTCGCAGGGATACTAACCCGGCTGAGGGACACCTTTGATACCCGCACCTCAGCCGAGATCAAGCTTAGATTCTACGGGTGCAAACAGCGGGCCCATGAGAGTATAAGGGACTATGCCCTGAACCTACAAGAGGCCCTGAGAGCCGTTAAGCAGACCGACCCTGACGGCGTGGGAGACGAGGACAGGCTGTTGACTGAACAATTTATAGAGGGTTTATATTGCAATGCCCACCGAACCCAGTTGCGGGCAATGGCCCTACAGGACCCTCATCTGGGATTTGCACAGTTCAAGGACAGAGCCATCCGGGTGCTCCGAGAACCGGCACCGGATGGCGTTGTGACCCACAGGCGCCCAGCTATCACTTACCACCAGGAGGCGGCGCCCTTGTCGGCAGGGCCTGTAGGGGCTGATGCGCAGGCTTTGAACAATGACCCGGTTCCAGACCTGCACCATCAGGTCCAAGAGCTAGCTAAAAGCGTTGCTGCGTTAATCCGAACTGTGCAGTCTTTACTGGCTTCCACTCCAGGGAAGATCCAACTGGCATCCGGACCGGAGAACATCCCGTGGCGTCGACCAAGGAGGACCCCACCGGCCAGAGGAAGACCCAGTGACCGGTACAACGAGGACGGACGACCCATCTGCCGCCGCTGCAATCAACCCGGACATATGGCAAGGTACTGTCCTTTAAACTGGCACAACCTGGGGGTAGAGGGCCAACCCCCAGGAAAAAGATCACCAGGCCCATCGAACTGGCGCGACAAATATGTCGGAGGACGTCCAGTCTTGCCTGTGGTACTGGATGGCATCCCTATGAGTGCCCTACTAGACACCGGGTCACAGGTCACCACCATCCCGTACGTGCTCTTCAAGCAGTACTGGAATGACTCGGATATAACCCGCTACCCTGACGACGACTTGAGTATCATCGCCAGCAATGGTCAGCCCGTGCCACAGATCAGATTTAAAGAGGCGACCATTAAAATTGGTAGAGTCGAACTAGCAGCACAGGGACTGATTATTGTAGACATTGACAAACACGAGAGTCACCCAAAGATAACACTAGGAACTAATGTAATTGAAAATTGTCTTGCAGAGGTGATTTTCCTTTTACAACAGGTTGCCAAGAACGCCAGCTCCGGCGAGCAACGGGTGCTCCAGAAAGAGATCCGGGCACTGATGCGACGGCAACAGGTGGAACTCTCCGGCGGTGAGATTGGTAGCGTAAGAATGTGTGACCCTTTTCCTATTGCCATGCCCCCAAAAAGTGAAATGATGATTTGGTGCCGGGCAGCTATTGGTCTGAGAGGTAGGGATTACCAGGCAATGGTAGAACCAGTTTACTCGGACAGTAGGCCCACCATTTTGACAGCACGGGGGGTGGTTGATGTACGCCATGGGAGGGTGCCCGTTCGCATAATAAATATCGGGGAGAGGGAAGTGTACCTGCCCCGGTATGCCACGCTAGCCAAATTATATACCATTAACCAAAATTCTATACAATCTGTGGAACCCTTGCCTCCATCTCACCCGGAGGAAGGTAACGGCTCTAAGAAAAACATGGAGGACTGGTGTCAGCAACTACATCTGGGTACTGACTCCACTCCCGCACACCAGAAACAAGGAGTCTATCGGGTGGTTCAAGAGTACGAGAGAGTGTTCAGTAAACACCCGTTAGACTTCGGGCGAGTCAAGGGGGTAGAACACCACATCCCCACGGGAGACCATCCTCCTATAAAAGAGAGGTATCGACCCGTACCCCCTGCCCACTACCAACACGCCAAGGGGATGCTTAGAGACATGAAGGAGGCTGGGGTGATCAGGGATAGCTGTAGCCCCTGGGCAGCTCCACTAGTCTTAGTCAGAAAAAAAGACAACACCATGAGGATGTGTGTAGATTACCGGAAAATCAACCGTATCACACACAAGGATGCGTACCCCTTACCAAGGATAGAGGAGTCATTGGCTGCTTTAAGATCTGCTAACTTCTTCTCTACCTTGGATCTCACTAGCGGGTACTGGCAGGTTCCTGTAGCAGAGGCGGACCGGGAGAAGACCGCATTCACCACCCCGATGGGACTTAGCGAGTTCACCTGCATGCCGTTCGGACTCTGCAACGCACCAGGAACCTTCCAACGACTAATGGAGTGTTGTCTGGGCCACAGAAACTTCGAGACGGTCCTGTTGTACCTGGACGATGTCATCGTATATTCCAAGACGTATGAGGACCACCTGAAACACCTGGCGGAAGTGTTCGAAGCTCTGGCGAGTTACGGCCTAAAGGTGAAACCCTCCAAGTGTCACCTCCTGAAACCAAAGGTGCAGTACCTGGGACACGTGGTGAGCGCTGACGGAGTGGCTCCCGACCCTGATAAGATCACCGCAATTAAGGAATGGCCAAGCCCCTCCAGCGTAAAAGAAGTGCGGCAGTTCCTCGGGTTGGTAGGCTACTACCGAAGGTTTATTCCCGGTTTCACCAAAAAGGCAGCACCTATGCAGGACCTCCTGATAGGCCAGTCCCGGAAGGCCAAGAACCAGAAGCCGCCCTTCAAATGGGAGGAGCTGGAAGAAGAGTCCTTCCGCCAGCTGAAGATGGCCCTCACGGGGGACGAAATCCTGGCGTACCCGGATTATAGCCAGCCCTTTATCCTCTACACCGACGCCAGTAACATCGGGCTAGGAGCCGTACTGTCCCAGATCCAGCAGGGGAAGGAACGAGTAATCGCCTACGCCAGCCGAAAACTGCGACCCACCGAAAGGAACCCCGAGAATTACAGCTCATTTAAGCTAGAGTTCCTGGCCGTAGTATGGGCAGTCACCGAGCGCTTTAAGCATTACCTCGCTTCTTCCCGGTTCACCGTGTACACGGATAACAACCCGTTGACACACCTGGACACGGCAAGACTCGGTGCCCTGGAGCAGAGGTGGATGGCCCGTCTGTCCAACTACGAGTTCACAATCAAATACCGGGCCGGACGCTCCAATACCAACGCGGACGCCCTGTCCAGGATGCCCAACCTGCCGGACGAAGGAGAAGATCCGGAGGGACTGGAAGAAGTTGAACTCCCTGCGTTCCACCGTCATGGGACTATCCAGTATTCCCACCGGGTAAGGAGTAAGCAGGCTGCTACGTTGAACCCCTTACCTCACTACAACTGGGCGGAAACGCAAGACAGCGACCCTGCCGTCCGACTGGTGAAGGAGATGCTGACTCGCCCGGAGGCTTGCCTTGAACCAGACGCTCCGGAGGAAGCCAAACAACTATGGGCAGAGAAGAGTCGACTGTTCCTTTACAAGGGGAAGTTGTGCCGCAGAATGGTTAACTCCCGGACGCATGAACTACTCTGGCAAGTGGTGGTGCCACGAAGAGACGCAGCCATGGTGATGGAGGCATACCACGACGGAGCTGGACACTTCGGGTGGAAGAAGCTGGAGTTCCTGCTGCGCGAGCGATTCCACTGGGTAGGCATGAGGGGAACCATTGAGAAGTGGTGCAGAGACTGTGGCCCGTGCAACCTGAGAAGGAAGGACCGTGCCAGCCAGAAGACTCCCCTGCAGTCCATCGTCACCCGGCAACCGTTGGAACTGGTAGCCTTGGATCATGTAAAACTGACCCCAAGCAGAAGTGGCTACGTCTACGCGTTAACCATCGTGAATCATTACTCCCGGTTCTTGGTTGTCGTCCCCGTCAAGGACTTAACGGCTCAAACAGCAGCTAGAGCCTTCCAGCAGCACTTTTGCCGTCCACACGGGTACCCGGACCAAGTGCTGACGGACCAGGGACCTGCCTTTGAAGCGGAGGTCTTCCAGGAATTCTGCAATCTGTATGGCTGCCGGAAGATAAGGACGACACCCTACCATCCGCAAACTAATGGACTTTGTGAGAAAATGAACCAGGTGGTAATGGATCTTCTAAAAACGTTGCCCCTGGAAGAACGCAGTCTGTGGCCTGAGAAGTTGCCCGATCTGGTGGACCTATACAACCACATCCCGGTAGGTTCCACCAACTGTACCCCGGCTTACCTAATGAGGGCAAGACCTGGTAAGTTACCTGTTGACCTGGAAATGGGAGTCCTGACACCCGAGGACACTTCACCAGAAGCAGACTGGGACACAGAGAGGCAGCAGCAGTACCGGAGAGTACAGGAGAGCGTGGAGCGAAGTCTCTGTCAGGCTAGGGAAAGACAAGAGAAAACTTACAACCAGTATGCTCCCGCTGTTCCCCTGGTACCCGGAGAGCAGGTCTTGAAGAGGAAGAGACGGCTCCACAAGTTGGACGACCAGTGGGAGAAGGACCCGTACACCGTACTGCCCTCAAGCCACGAGAACCCAAAGGTTTGTACCATCAGTAAAGACGGAGGGGAAACCACAGCCATTGTATCCCGGGACCACCTGAAGAAGTGTCCCGAACAACTGAGGAACCCTGAAGAGGAACAAGAAGACCATCGACCCGTAGAGGAAAGGGAAGATATGGTTAGTACTGTGCTCGGGGACTTCCCTCGGTCTTGGACTCAAGTCAATGGTGCAGTTGTGGTACCCGTACTCACCTTCCTCCAACCAGCATCCCAAGCACCTACGGAGCAACAGGTAGAGCTGGAAGAACAGCCGGTCCAGGAGGCAGAAGACCCCACACCAGCAGACCAGGAGGATCAACCCTCTGCTTGCAGTGGGCCTGCCATATCCCTAGTGAGCCAAAGAGCCGGTAGACAGCTGCCCAGTTTACCCTTGACAGCTCGTACACCCTGTAGTTCAGGACTAGACAGTCAGCTCCGTAGGTCCACTAGGGCCACTAGGGGCCAGTTACCCGCACGTTGGAGGATTTGAAGTGTATAAATTGTTTTATTTATGTTTACCTGTGTATTGTTGCTTGTGTATAATTTTGTGTTTCTAGTTCTTTGTAGGAGTCCTTGGTGGATTTACCGGGAATCCTTGTACATAGTTGGAGCGTAACCCAGGACGGACTAAAGACTGTTAAGGACTCGGGGCAGGACAAACCCCTACCTGGTTACGTCTCCCTGTTTTGGTGAAATGGACACCTTGCTTTTCTTCAAAGACTGCACCCGGTTACGGACATGCCGTAACCATCCTTATATGTTTTTCTTATTGTATTATTATTGTTTTTACCTTGTTATGTTTTTCTAAAATATGTTTAGTCCCGGAGTACTAAATTTCACTAGGGGGGAATGTGGCACCCCAGGGGTCTGGTTTCCACAGTAATGTAATGTTATGTCTGAGAGCAGGTGGGAGGTCCTTTGGTCAGGGATCCTGTGCATGCCACACCTCCTGCCCAGTCTGGGGAGGGGAAGAACTTCCCCTATAAAAACCCGGGGCTGAGGCAGGGTGAGGAGTAGAGAAGAAGTAGAGACGAGAAACAGTCATAGGAAGAAACAGCAGAAGCTCAGTGGGAGCAATACTACTACGAGTCAGGGGCTGGCAGCTGCAGAGCTCGCCCTGACTGAGAAGCTTTCTTACCGGACCCGGCGTCCGAGGCTGTGGGGACTAACTCTTACCCAGCAGCAGAAGCCGACCGGCAGGGGATTTCAGGTACTCAGGCCCAGAAACCCGAAGGCACGGTCACACGCGTGGGACCAGCACCGCCATCGTGGAGCGGAAGCCATTAGAAGGCCCCGAGTCACCGGCCATACGGGTGAGCACCACACGGTACACTCAGGGACGTGGGCTACTTATATCCGCTTCTAGCAAGGTAGCCAGAAGAGTACAGTCAGTTTGGGAGGCCTACAACTCCGCCTGGCCAGGGGAGATCCCATCTGCTCAAGGACTGACCAGGCCCCGTTCGCTAGCAAGTACTCCGGGAGGGTCTATCGTTGTTACCAGTAAAGACCCTGAATTACACCGCACCGTCTCTGAGTGGTTCCTGCTACCCCCATCTTCCACGTCGGCTGCCCTGAGGCCATACCCCTCCCGTTGGGGGTTATACTATCACGCTGCACAATTCTACACCGGCCTCAGCGGTCTGCCCTGCAGCGGCAGCTCTATAGCTGCAAATCAACGGGTGGCGTAGTCGACACTCAAATAACATCTATCAAGACTGCCACACACTGAGTTTGACTCCCTGGGCACGGACCGGGTCCCCGCCACTCGGAGACTACAACCCTCATCTGATCCGGTTCCGGGTAAGCCCCCGTGCGCGAGACGCTGCGCGACACAGCAGGCCCAGGGGCGCGTCACCTACACTAACTAATAAACAACCAAATCTCTCCCTAGCTCAGCAGCACCTCTCCCTACACTGTCTGATTGCAGAGTAGACTGATGAGCACGGCGGCGCTAGGTCTGGTATAGACCTGATGATGCTGTGCGGCCAGCCAATCACTGTAATGCCACAACTAACATGGCTGCAGCATTACAGTGTGTGACAGACAATTCCTGCATGTTGAATGGCGCTCTAAAGAGCGGCAAACATGCAGGGAGGAGACCCCAGCATCCGCCCGAGCATCCCGGAAGTACTCGGCGAGCTTCGAGCATCTCGAATACTGAGATGCTCAGGCGAGTACCGAGTACTTGCGAGTATGCTTGCTCATCACTAATCAACACAGATGCCTTAGCCTGGAGAAAACCAGTACCTGATTTCTAGGAAGTGAAAAGGACAGATCTCTTGGTATATGATTAATGAGAAACTCTCAGCTATATTATCTGATATTTTTCATTCACAAGTCCATGTTTAAACGTTTAAGTGGACAATAATAGTTCCAGTGTCATCAGCATTTTGGATCAGTGTGACATCAGTATTTGGTCTGTGTGTCCATATTTAGAACACTATGGAATAGTGCAGAGACAAACGGGGCCGGGAGAAACAAAATGCTCCTGATGTGAGCGTCGCATTGCGCATGCGCGGGAAATGAGTTACACCAGTGCACGTCACAGGGCCCTGTGACGCGCAGGGGATGGGGGAACATGCTAAATAAGCAGATAGGCGGGGATTTCTGGGCTAACTAAAGATATAGGCGGGGATTTCTTCCCTTCCGGGGGACGCCAAGCATGTGAAAACAGATTTTATAATACTACATTTCTCTGCATTCAGAACTCTACTATGGGCCATACAGGTATGAATAGATTGCATGCCCATATTAGAGGTCTCAAATCTCGCAGGGGGTGACAGTTCCCTTTAAGAAACATTTCTACCATTCTTATCATTCACATAAATCTGAACTGGACAGGTTCTCACACCTAGCTCTTGCATAGCAGTAATCCAATCCTTATCAAATTAATCTCACAGATGGATGCAGTTTGAAAATGTTTTTGCTAAATTTGGTTTCGCCAGGTGGACTCTTCAGTCTGAGTACATCAATCCTGCCTCCTGTTCCTCTATTCTCCCAATTATGTTATCAACTGTTTCCCTCTGGTGATGTCACGAGTATGTCAGAGGTGACAGACTGTCGCCCTGCAGTGGGTTGCAGGAGATCTCTACGTTTGGCATTGCAGACAGCTTCTTAAATAAGAGGCTGTCTTTACAACTGAGCGGCTACCTCTCTCTTGCTAATTATCTCTCTGGCCTGGGTGTATATATACCTGGTGTGTCTGAGAGGGAGTCGCTGGCTATATTCATTTCTACTTGTGAGGCTTAGCAGGAGCAGTTCTTTGTCCTCTCTGGAGTTTGAGGCCGTGTGCATATTTGGAGTCATCTAAAGCTAAGCAATTTCCCCCTGTTTTGTCTTCCCTTGTTGTCTATAGTGTTTAGTGGAGGTTGACTAATGCTCATCTCCTTCCATCCCTAGCCATAGCCATATGCCAGGGAAAGTAGGGCAAGGCACGCGTGCGGCGATTGCTGAAGAGGCATTATAGGGACGGTAGTTGAGACAGGGTGATGCTAGACCAGACTATGAGGTCTCCACTTCCCCCTTTCCCTAGTGTCTGGGCTCCCTTTCCCTTTTCCCTCTGTGTTACACCAACACCTGGCATGATAGGTGAACCTTGAGAGCAAATGTGTCATTCCCCTACTTGAGATCTTGATTAGGGTAATAGAGCCCCATATGCCTTATCAAAATCTGTCTAGATGGGAGGCAAGCAGTCCCAACCTTCTCCGCATCTCTACCACTCCTATTATTTCCACTTTTTCACATGCTGAACATTTTTATTACTCACTTTTATGGTAACTTTCATCTATAATTTGTCTACACTTTTGCGTTCTCTGTTCATTGTTTGTATATTTTTCTTTGTTTATAAAAATCAATAAAACTTATTGGAGAAAGAAGCGCTCCAAGCTAACGTTTCCCTAATCCATCCTAAATATCTATGTGATGGAGGCAGATTAAAATACTCACCAATCAAAGTCTTCTCCCTTCCTCTCTTCTCTCCCTCACTGCTCCTATACTCATGTATGCCTGATTCAGCCGAGCATGCATGTGCTTTCCATGGGAGGATAATGGGCCTGTCCCACAAAATTCAATCAATTCAGATGATTTTCCTATAATGTGAATGGGCACTAAAGAACTGGACTATTTCTGATATTAATTTCAATTTTTTACCTTGTATGATTTTTTTTCCATATTATATGTATGACCTCAGTAGCATACAGCCAATTTTGGCAGGCCACATGACCGCTATGGAGCCCATTCAAGTTAGCTCTGATTGCATCAGTTTAACCCCTTAGCTTCCATAGTGACCAGCAACTATGGTATCTAAGCAGCTAGACAGGGGGTCTCTGTGACTACCACTGGGTTGCATAATGGCAGCCAGGGGCCATTAAGAGGTCCCATTTCGGATCTTTGCTATGGGGTCTGTGGATTTCTATGTACACCCCTATATGACCTGATAAGAATTATCCTGAGGGTTAAGCAGGTGGACTAACATGTTCTGTGTCCTCCCAGTATTCCTCTCTCTGCATATCATACCATGAGTATCCACCTTAGTACATGCCGTATTTTGAAAATCTTATTTATCTGTTTTCTTTTCTAAAAGTGTTTATTTTACATCAACATGAAACATATGAATGGGAAATATGTATTAACTGATTAGCTGCAGTGGTCACACAATGGCCCCTGCGAGAAGGAGAAGCCAGGAGGTTAGCGGGAGAAACTGCCAGCAGCAGTACTGGGGGTCTGAAAGGTGAGTATAGGATTATTATTCCAAGGCATCTGATATTCATAAGATGTATATATATCCTATGCTTTAGACACACATACACACCTTAAGAGTGTTAGATGGTTAGTAATAATATATATTTTTTTACAATGTGTATTATAATTTATAATAATATAACATTTTATAATATGTATATAACAGATTGGACAGTCAGCCATCATGACAGCGCGTTGTTGGTCTCACATGTGATGTCACAGTGACATAGAATGCTGTGAGGTTATACAATCTCTGCACTCGGTGACATCAGCGCCATTTTCAGAGTTGAAGTTTTCGCTGAGACTCTACCTTGGTTTTGGAAGTGCGAGCTAGTTTGTTTCATACATCTAGTGCTTTACTTCTACAGCTTCTTATTGATATTTTGGCACCATAACATCCGTGCCATCAGAGAACTTAGTTCTCATTTTCTATCACTCTACCATCTCAGCCCCGGGAAACTGAACCATGACTTCCAGGGAGCTGCATCAGCTTATTGCTGACAACGAGACTTGGATGAGCCGACCAGAAAATCAGGGTAAGTGAGAGAATATTCCCACCTTATAGGATCTTTTCTGGGAGGAGGTTTCCCTGGGGTAAGCGGTTTCAGTACACTCAGTGCATCCTCCACCTTCCCATTCATAGTCCTTGGGGGCTGTGCTAGTTTCAGTCTGGTTCCACCCCTGCTCTGTGATGTCTGCAGAGAGGGGATCCATTGAGCAGGTTTATTTAGCCCAAACATTAATCAATTTTTTCTCCTCTCCCTAAACCCCAAAGCAACAGCAGGTTCACTCCGTTTGGCTCGAAAGTGTATTTTTATAAACATTTGCATATTTATAGTAAATTGTATTTCTTTATAGGTCAGGCTATGATTGTCCATCAATTGAGATCTTCTCAAAGGGATCAGAGAAGACCAATTACTACTGGTGGACACAGAACAGACGCCACTGCTGTCACTGCGAGAGGCAGAGAAGCCAGAACTCTTCTCCGGCAAAGAGTACAAGAGAGCAGGGAAAGAAGCCGCTCTCCGCTTAGACCAGTCCCTGCAGAGCCCTCCAGAGAAACATCAGAGAGCAGAAGGGATGACAGTGGATCCTCAGACACCGTCACTGAGTTTGAATTCAGACGGCCATTTCCCGTTCTGCCCAGCCGCAGACTCAGGGAGTCTCCAGCTGCAAGTGGATCTCCTGTACAAATACTGCAGGCAAACCGTCTGTTCAACATCATCTTTCAGCAGCAGGGAATGGGAGTGATGACGCCTCCGCCACAGATGCGGCCACCATCACCACCTGCACAATATAATCTGCAGGAAAGGCAGCAGACTTGGCGAGCTCAGCAAATTAGGAACCTCCCAACAAGAGCTGTAACATCTCAGGAGGAGTCGTGTGTCATCTGCATGACGGATTATGAGACCGGAGAGGAAGTCACAGTGCTACCATGCAATCATTGTTTCCATCAGGGTTGCATCTCTACCTGGCTCAACTCCAACCTTCGGTGCCCCCTGTGTCGCAAACACTGCTTCCTTCTAAAATTCAGTGGAACATCTTAAATGTTCAAGGAAGAAGTTAAGAGTTTGGCAGTGACACTAGAAGAGTCCATCTTGTACGTCAGCCCAGGTAAGAGAGAACATATAGATTACATCTGCATTCATTACAATTGGTAAAAAAAATAATTCACCTTTACTTCTGTTCTGTCTTTTCTTTAGTTTACCATCAGCTTTGGGAAACATCGGACCAGTACTGACTTCTCAGATGAGGATCAATGAAATAGCGGTCTTCTTTCTGTGATATTATTGAGACTCTGAAGAAGAAACCTGCTCCTGCACATGACGATTTTCGGATGAACCCCCTTCTCTCTTTTCTGTGAGGGGATTTTGAGGACGCTCTGGAAAGTAGAGATAGAGGAAACCAGGCTCTCCAATATAAGCCGAAAGTTAGAAGTTTATTACAACAATCATCAGCAAACGTCTGTGTGCAATGGGCCAACGTTTAGGTCACATGACCTTGTTCATAATATATATATATATATATATATATATATATATATGTATATACATTAAAAAATGTTATACCAATTATATTGATTCTGTGGCTTTCACCTTATTTGCATGGTATGCATACTGGGAACTCCATAACATTGTGCTCAGAGCAGGTGGATTGATGATAAATGTCTATTCTAAAAAAAAAAAGCTGTACAAACGTCAAAAAGAATGAACAGATGTACTGAAATGTCAAAAGGACTTGCTGTGCATATGATCCGTTGTTGTCACTTCTTTTAACTTCTTCAGGCTTCAAAATCTATGAAGCGGCTAAAAGAAGCGATTGGTCTTTTCTTCTAGAAGCTTCTGCTTGGAAGTCGCCACTATTTTATATATAAACTGATTTCGCAGTGAAAACGCAGCAAAAAACTAACACAAAGACATCACAAAAGCCACTTCAGGTAAAACTCGATGGACACCATGATGAGGATATCTGGCTGAGGGTCTACTGATCACTGCTTGTAACCCCTTTTTCTCCATAGGGATAGTGTAGTGATAGACGGGTGGGATATAAGTATTAATCTATGTATGTTTTTAGCTCAAGTGGGTGGGAAGTATAATTAGGTAATTGGGAATTAATCGTATATTAGTACTGTCTGCTATTGTTATTAGTGTGCACTGTGTTAGTGTGGTCATTAGTAGTATATGAACTGTAGACTTGTGTGTAATAAATATCCTTTATTCATACACGGTTTTGTCTCAGTTAGAATATAGCAATTAACACAAGTGTCCCAGGTAAGTCACTGCATACCACTTCAACAATAAATATAATCCCACAGCTGCAATATTAAAATCAAATTATAGACACAGAATAGAAATATGCGCAGAAATGAAACATCAGAAATGTATTTGATAATGCTTTGATTTGAGAGTCCTCAGTGGTTGATTCCTTTTAATGGCTAACTGAAAAGATAGTAACAAATTGCAAGCTTTTGAGACTACTCAGGTCTCTTCATCAGGCTAGTATACCACAAAATCTGAAGAGTCACATATTTATTCACAATAAGACACAGAAATAATGCAATAGATGCAACAGGTGACGGAAAGCAGAGTTATTATGGGAGAAATAAACAGTTCTGGCTATAAATATTTTAGCAGTTAATAGATAAGGAGTGTGAAGGTTTTATTGTCCTGTGACTAGGTCTAGTGTTATGATGGCCTCACAAGTCTGAGGGGCACATTCCTTAGTTGATGTAAAATGACATAAATCCATGCGACACATTCATTCCTGCTCTGAAAGTGTTAAAGGTCACCATTAGTTTATATTCTGAGATTCTTCTTTCTCTTTGAGATTTGAAATGACCTTTTAATACCAGTAATTTCATGTCTTTTATGCTATGATCAGGGGAACAAAAATGCTTGGCTACAGGTAGATCTATTCTTTTTTCTTTTATTGTGTGGCGATGATGATTCATTCTTGTCCTAAGTTTTTGCCCTGTCTCCCCTACATAAAGACCCCCAGCTGGACATTTGGTACATATAATTAAGTACACTACGTTAGATGTGATACAGCTGAACGTACCTGGGATCTTATAGTCCTGATGTGAGTTGGGTATCATCATCTTGTCTGTGGTCATTATAAACGGACAGGTTTTACATTTTTTCTGGTTGCAAGGAAAGGTACCTGTAGCTGGAGGAGATGACAGAAAGCTTCTGACAATGATGCTTCTTAGATTTGGGGGCTGCCTGAAACACAGAAGTGGGGGGTCTGGAAATATGGATTGTAATCGGGCATCTTTTTGTAGTAAGGGTTGTAGTTTCCGTGTAGCTCTCCTTAGCGCCTCCAGATTTGAATTGTAGGTGACTACTAGAGGCACCCGGTTGCTTTCTTGTTTGGTTTTGTAATGTAGGAGGTGATTCCTTGGTATTCTGGTGGCTCTTGTAATCTGGTTCTCAATTGTTCTTGGATGGTGGCCCTGATTCAAAAGGTCTGAGACCAAGAAGGTGTTTGTCTCTATCCATAGGGTTGGAACATATCCGATTGTATCTGACGGCTTGTCTGTAAACAATTTAAGGTATGTAGGACGGTCGATTGGTTTCCTGTACAAGGATGTCTCTATTTCATTGTTCTGTAGCTTGATGATGGTGTCCAAAAAGTTAATTTCAGTACAGGAGTAGTTGAGTGTTAGGTTGATGGTGGGATGAAATCGATTAAAGTGTTCATGGAACGTCTTCAGCTGTTGCTCAGACCCCGTCCAGATGATTAAAATATCGTCAATGAAACGATAGTAGGCCAGAGGCCTGATGGGGCATGAGGACAAAAAGTCACTTTCAAGCTTGGCCATGAAAAGATTTGCGTACTGTGGATCCATTTTACTTCCCATCGCTGTACCAGTTTCCTGTAGATATATGTTGTTATCAAATTCAATGTAATTGTGGGTGAGGATGAATTCTGTAAGTTTGACCACAGAATCAGCAACAATTCCTGTATTTTCTATGAAGATTTTGCAGGCATTTAATCCATCCTGATGTGGGATGTTAGAATACAAAGATTCCTCATCCATGGTGGCCAGGATGGTTCCTTCTGGTAGAGGACCTATTGCTGCTAGTTTATTCAGTAGGTCTGTTGTGTCCTGAATGTAGCTGGGTGTAATCTTTACCAGTGGTTTAAGAACACACTCTATTCTATTAATTTGATAATGCTAAAATCAATAAAACAACATATAAACATAGCAGGGAAGGGAAACCGTTAACCAATCCACATATAGAAGAGCCTAATGCTATTTGAAAATAAGCTATGACTCCATGTGATCACTAATTAAACCATGCAGATATATAACCCCACGCCTAAGGTGCATTGTGCTGGAGAAAAGAAACCTAATAAATCAAGGTTTTCCATGGAGAAGTCTATTGGCATAAAACAGTAAACATGAATCAAATAAAACACAGATTATAGGGACTAGCCCGTCGTAAAGTGCACAGTGCAATGCTTGGAGGCTTTGAATCCCGGTAGTACTGATTTGAAAGGAGTTGTCACTTAGAACTTACTGTTAGTAGTCAGATCTACATGTGGATGAACCCCCGACAACGCCGTTTCGCCAGTGCATCTTCCAAGGGGCGTTAACTAGGGAGGGGACAGTGTTCCTTATATATACAGCCATTAATCAAAGTTTTTAGCCTTATATCCAATTATTGCCATGGGTGGAAGGCGGCACATGAAGCATTCCTCAGTAACTCATAGATGTAAAAGGTGACTTCAGGATTGTGCGCTTGGAACACATACGCGGCATGCACACTGTTCCGAGTGCGCAAGGCCGGAAGACACTGAGTGCCATGAATGCGCATGCACACAAGCCCAAGGAAAGGAAGTAAGTAAAGTGTGCGGCAAGAAAATACCGCTAGGTGTACAAAAAATGGGGGAGCCCAGATCGCTATTGGACAGGACTCATATCACATCGTGTGTAAAGGAGGTGGAAAACGTAATACATAATACATAGTAATCCTAATAAACGCTTGCACCTGGTATATAAGTCAGATGGAATTAGAAGCTACAAGAGAGAGGATGGATGAAATAACCTATTACTAATGACAGCAATGATGTTAGACATAATACCATAAGCACTGTGGGTGAATAAGTGCGGAGCAAGTGCACTAGTGTACTAAGAGATACATAAAAAAGTGAATAATAAAAAGGGTTAACCTGTTACAATAATAATAGCAATAATATTGAACATAAATGCCATAAGCACTAACAATGAATACGTGCAAAATAAGTGCACTGGTGTACCAAAAAATGTGTGGGGGATAATAAATATTCCACAAATTATTAAAAAATATAGCAATAAAAAGTGTGCTAAAAATATCCCCCAGCAATAATGATAGACAATCAATATAAGTGACATGAACACCTGGGGTCACGTAGAGAAAGGTACAAACAGTACAAAAATATGTATACTGAGTGAATATCCCTGATCAAAAGGGACATGAAATGCATATGGAACATATACTGTATGCCATAGATGTCCATAAGGTGAATTAAACAAATATATTTTGATAGGTAAACAGGTCTATATAATACCCTTAAGAAGAGATGGACAAGGGAAAATAGGAGAAACAAAGTTACCCCAAAACAGCAAATGAATCAGGGGGTCATATGAATCTGATATCACTGTAATCATACAGTCATACAGGCCAGAAGAATAAATCAGTCTTATCACTTTTACCGCATGGTGAACGGTGCAAAAGAATGTCCAGTATAAAAACAATAGCTGAATTGCTGTTTTTTATTCATTCTGTGTCTGAAAAATCTTAGTAAAAAGCAATCAAAAATTGTTATGTAAACCAAAATGGTACCAAAAAAATCTTCAACTCGTTGTGAAAAATAAGCCCTCATACAGCTCTGTTCGTCAAAAGATAAAGAATTTATAGCTCTCACAATATGGCGACAAAAAAAAAATTTTTTTTATAAACAATCATTTTTACTGCGTGACAGCAGCAAAACATAAAAAACTATATAAATCTGGTATCGCTGTAATTGCACTGACCCGTAGATTAATTTATACCGCACAATGAGCAGCGCAAAAATAAAAATAAAAACTGTTCTTGTACTACTGTCTATTTGTTCATTCTACATCCCAAAAATTGGAATATGGCTCGATTCACATTTATCCTGCGCTCTCTGTTGAGCGCTTACATTGGAGTTTCTATGTAAATCAGAGAAAACGCGATTCAGACAAAACACGATTCAGACAAAACTCCTAATGGAACCACTCACTATAAAGAGGCAGATGGAGGCACTTTGGACTCTGGTGTCTGTTACAGTGGTGTCACATTATTTTATGCATCTTTTTAGCGCACAAGTGTGGGCGACCACAGTTTTGTGCACGCCAAAAAAGATGGATACCACCGGAATAGACGGCAAACAGAGTCCAAAGTGTCTCCATCTGCCTCATTATGATGGATGGTTCCTCTGGGGATTTCGTTTGAATCGCATTTTTGTGAGATTTACTCAGAAACCGTGTTATAAATGCTCAGCGTAGAACACAAGAATGTGATCCCACCATACTGAAAGTGATCAAAAAATATTTTGTACTCCAAAATGTTACCAAAAAAACCCTAACTTTTCCTGCACAAAACCAGCCCCCACTCAGATCTGCCATCTGTCACTGGAAATGTAGAGGGTTCCCATGTTACTGGTAGAAGAAAGACTCTGGAAAAGCAACATGGCTCCCACCCCTCAAATAAAATACAGTGAAATATACGCTCCCAAATACCGCCTCCTTCTGAGCCCCACTGTGCCTAAACTACAGTAAGAGGCTACATTTTTGGCATTATTGTAGCTGGAAGAGCGCACTTAACATTTTACGGGTTTTCCCCAGAAACACCAACTGGGCACAATGTGTGGGCACTGAGCTGGCATAGTTGCAATTCTCCCCCCAAAAAACTATGGCGTGGATGTTACAAAATAGTCACTTGAGCCGTAGATGAATTCATTGAGAGGTCCAAATTCTGCAATGGGGTCTCTTTTGGAGGTTTTCTGCTGTTCTGGCACCTTAACAGCTCTGCAAATGTTTCCCGAAAATTGTTCTAGCAAAATCTGTGGTTCAAATCCAAATAGCGCTCCTTCCTTCTCAGCCATGACGTGAGGCTAAACAGTAGTTTCTGACAACATATAGAGCATCACCATATTCGGGAGAAATTGCAGAATAAATTTTGGGGTCCAGTTTCACCTACTAACCCTCATGTAACTGACACATTTGTAGCTAATAAAAAAAAATTACATTTTAACAACTAAAATGTGAAATTTCCACATTCCAATGTTATAATATTCTGTGAGGCATCTGTAGGTTCAAAATACTCACTACACCCCTTGATGAATTCCTTAAGCAGTAAAGTTTCCAATATGGGGTCACTTGTGGGGGTTTCTGCTGATCTTACACCTCAGGGGCTCGGCTAATGGCACCCTCAATCTATTCAAACAGAATCTGCATTCTAAAACCCAAGTGGCGCTTCTACTCATCCGATCCCTGCCGTGTGCTCAAACTCTAGTGTACAACCACATATGGTGTATTGCCACATTTGGTAAAAATTGCATAATTTATAGAAGGAACTAAAGTTCAAAATTCATAGAAGGAGCCCACCGAACCTTCAGGATTTGAAGAGTGCTTGTGTAGAAGAATTGGCCAAAATCACTCCTGAGCAATGCATGCGACTAGTTTCTCCATACGGGAGGCGTCTTAAAGCTGTCATCACCACCAAAGGCTTTTGTATGAAGTATTAAATACATTTCAGGAAGCTTGTTCAATACTTTTTCCCTGTGTCATCTTCATTATTACACATGATTTCATTTATGGACATTTATGGTTTCATTTCTTTGCCTGTGTGGATTGGATGGGTTTTTACTGAAATCTGGTGAGAATTTCATGTCAATAGCACCATTCAAAACATATTTATGTAGAACATTGGTGAAACGTTCAATACTTATTATACTCGCTGTATATTTGCAGTTATTGTATTGTTTGGATTGTTAGAAACAGAGCTATATAAATCAATAAATAGTATTTTGAGAACCCGGCAGAGACATCTTTGTTTTATTAATAAGGATACATTGCATCAATTTGGTGACAACTGCAAAGGCCCCACATTTGTTTCTATAAAGGCACAATATCTGTTCCCATTGGACTGTCGTCTTCTGCATTAGTCTTATATATTTATCTTCTACTATTTTCATATGTAGCAAGTCAAAAAGATGCCGGAATTAATAAAGAAGAGAGTTTTACTCAGTTTTTTTCCTGCACATGAACATTCATAGAGGGAGAATGAGATTTTATTATATTGAATATGTGGAAACATGGCTTAATATAAAGAAAAACATACATTAGTGCATTACCTGGAAAGATGATTTTCTGTCTTTTCCATTTCATTTCGGTGGTCATTCTCCAAGGCGAGAAGCGCAACAGTTACAAGCTCTTTGCTGTAGAGCTTACAAGTGCTGCTCTGAAGTTGGCCAGATGAGTGAATCCAACCAGCTTGAGTACTTCTGTGATCCTCCGATGCTTCATATAGCGGCATGGGAACTAAGTTTGGGCCAATTGCGCATCTATGATGCTTCTCCAAAATGTCAGTCAGTCCGGAGCGCACTTTGCCCTGCCGAGCAGAAAGTAGGAAGACAGGGGAGCAGCGCGCTTCTGAAGAAGAAATGAGAATAATCATTTAAAGATATGCTACAAAGGTTGCAAGTTATCACCTTTCGACCGAAAAAGTAAATACTTGCTGACCACTGGGTATCCCACACTGGGACCTCCACAGTTTAAAACCTGGGGCTCTAGAGTGTCCCATTTGAATTGAATCATCCCAGAAATGTGTAGTCTTGTTACCATTACAAAACAATAGAAAAATCTTACTTACCATCTGTCTCGTCATCCTGTGTGGCAGCGCCTGGAGAAACTGCATTTCTTCCTCCTTCCTGGATTATCCTTTGCTTCCTTCTCTGGCAATTGGGACAGGAGGTCGGTGCCGCAGCTTTGAGTGTTTTCAGTTCACATTTCATGCAGTGTTGTGCATGTGACTAGCCCAGGGGATGGGGGAAGACTCGGTTACCCGGGCCTTTAGCCTTAAGGAGGTCGCGGTGGTCGGCTTCCGGGCCCGTATTCTGGGGTCTCTCTTTAAAAAGGCGTTGATAGATATCAAGTTTATAAAAGTTCGTGACGCCACCTATGGTTTCTGATGATATTCACCAGCGCTGCGCAGTCCACTGAGGCCAGTGATAAGGCAGCTGGATGGTATGGCTCCCCACAGGTGGAGCTAGGCCTCAGGGCAGGGTACGGACGGGGTATGCAGGAAAAGGAGACTCAGCCGAGTCGGAGCAAGAACAGGGACAGACACAATAGTCACTTCAGTACCTTTTACTGATGGAAATTCAGGCACTCCCCGGAGCACTGTAGGGTGAAGGGTGTATGTCCGGATCCTCCCCAATGAGCGGGTTTTGGGCCTCCTGCTTCTTGACTCTGCGTAGTAAGTTTCTGACCTGCCTGGAGCAAGGCCTAACTTTGTCTCTGTCCTGCGCTGGCTGTCCTTGTGGTAGGGCCTTCTCTTGGAGTGCACGCTCCCGACCTACGGGGCCTATGGGTCTCCTGGCTCTGGTACGAATCAGCATGGGACTTGTAGTTCTCCAGGGATTCCGGTTTATCTTACTGGGTCATGGAGATCCCGGTAAGCTTTGGACCCGGTGTCCGGTAACTGCTTCTTCGGGGTGAGCTAGTTAAGCTCCTCTGCCCCCTATGAACTAACTCTCTACTCTCTTTCGGCCTACTCGGGCCCTCTCTAGGCTACTCACACTAATGGCAGCTTGCCGCGCTTCACCGATCTTATGGCGCTGGCACACCTGAAGCTCACCTCTCTGAGCTACATGGAGTCTTGATCTGGATAAGCTCCACTGCAGGCTAGCAATTGCAGGAGCTGGAACAGGCTTTTGTCCTCTGAGGTAACTCCTCTCAGGCTGTACTGGACTCACGGCTAAACCAGACTGAACTAGACTCTGACTCCAACTAACTACTGCCTAGCTCCACCTTCCCTTTTATATCGCTAACGGGCTCCCTCTCGTGGTCTGAGGTGGAAGGTGGAGATGTGTGAATGGTTATGGGGGCCTCTTGAGGAGGAATCCATCAATACACCCTTCTAGGATTTGTGATACCAAGCACAGCTGGGCTTCACACATGGTTAGCACAAGTATCCCAGGTGAGCAATTCCAGAACGCTGGATTTCTGGACCTCCAAGCTGGTTCACACATAGAGCGCCTCTGTGTTTTTTTCTGTTCCATTTGAATGGAGGGATATAGTTTTGCACAAGCTTCATTACTCCATTCATTGCTCCATTTATTTACTGCCACTGCTGGAGATATAGGGCCCGACTCATCAAGTTGTTTTCAACAGTTTTCTAGTGTTCAACACTTTGAAACGTTGCAAAATTTTGGTCGCAATTCAAAGTAGCACAAAAATGTTGCGAATTTTAGCATTTTTACTCCACTCCTGGCTGGATCCACCAAAAGTTGCAAAACTAAGGCACTACTGTGCTTGTGGAAGCCTGACGGGCAAATTCATCAAGAATTATGCCACTTTAGGCGCATAAATATTCTATCCATAGAAATGACTAGGAAAATGATTTTAATCATTTTGTGAGTGCTTTTTCAGGCCCCAGTCTTAAAGAAATCGGGAAATCTTATTCATGAATGCTTTTCATTAAGAGGCGCACAACACTTAATGAACTTGGCATATCTGATGAGTGGTGTGCGTGTACGTGTGCCCCTTCAGAAGTGTTACCCCAGTCAAGGACTACAGGAACTGGAGTAACATATCTGGAGACGAAATGGTTCAACTTTTGAAGAACTTGACAGCGGGCAAAGCAACGCCCCGTCCTACATCGTCTCTTCTGCAGCTTCACCCATTCATCATCATCTATCAGTATCCTTGTTTCATTCCGGTCAGTCCTGTAAATTACCATTCTGGAGCTTTACCAGTGGATGTGTCGGCCAGTTTTGCCCAATCTATGTCTATTTATGCCATTCTAGGAGTTGCAGTTCTGACGCCAGCAGAGAGCTGCCGGCTGGGAACATTGGTATAAGGCATTGTAACAGCGTTGTATCAGTAAGGACTTACCCGTGGAACGTCTGCTTCTTGTAGCAAAACTTCTCTGCATAAAGTGAGAAAAGAAAGAAGACAATTCGAGTTTGAAGAACTAAAAATTAAATAAATAAAAAATAAATATTTCCATTGGATTTGTTTTAATAATTATTTGTTTTGCTGTTTATCTTCCCATTCTCTGCTTATGATATCTTTTGACGTACAGAATAATAACAAAGGATGGTATAGAAGTATTTACAGTGACGTGAAAAATAAAAGTATGACCCCACGTGTCTGTAGCACTCCTGACAATGTCGGGCATGCTCCTGATGAGACAATGGGCGGTATACTGGGTTATCAGGGCATTGGTGAGCTCCTGCATAGTTTGTAATGTTACTTGACTTTGTTGGATGCCTGATACAGAACAAACCACCGGATCTCAAAAGGATTCAGCTCTGGGAAACATGAGGGCCAGTCAAAGGCATAAATGTCTTCCTCATCCAGAAACTGTCTCCACAGTCTGATCACATGAGGATGGATATTGTCTTGTACCAGGAGAAACCCAGGACAACTGCACCGGTGTATTGTCTGACAATGGCTCCAAGGATTTAATCACAGCACCTAACAGCAGTCAGGGTACCAAAAGTGGAGGTTTGTGTGATCTCCATGGTTTTGCCTCCCCAGATTATCTCTGACAAAATCAAGGCACAACTTCCATTCCAGATGGAATAGACAATTGATTATAGTAAAACACGACCCCCAAAAAGTAGGATCTCTTCTTATAATTGGTGATATGTTATTTATTTATCCATCCCCATCTCAAAAATTGTCTTCTGCATTTGTTAAAATTCCAGAAGTTCTTTGAACCCATCATATCTTCTCATAGACTTTACAATAATGTCTTAAGAAAAAGTTAAGACTGAAGATTTTAGGTTTATGTGAACCATTAGTGATCAGCAAAAAATGTAACATTTCATGTAATATCTTGTAACATCTTTAACCTTAACTCCTAAACTGCCTTGTGCCTATACACCTTAGATAGTAGTCCAGTTATGTCTCCCATGTCCCCCATGTCCATCAACACATCAACACTAGTGATGGGCAAGCACTAAAATGCTCGGGTGCTCGTTGCTCGGGTCGAGCACAGTGGAATACTCAGGTGCTCGACCCGAGCAACGAGCCCAATGTAAGTCTATGGGAAACTCGATCATTATTCAGGTGGCTCCCCCCGGCAGTCTGCACAGGGCTTAAAAATTGCCCAAATCAATGGGAACAGTGCTCAAATGACATGGGAACAGCATGGGGAAGACCCCTGGAAGCATTTCTGACTCCCAGGTCACTGCTGTGAACAATGTTGTCAGAGGTATTACGCCACTTTTACGGACTCACAATAAAACATACAAAAATGAAACCAAAATGGATTTTCCTGAGAAATATGTAAAGGAACATCCTTTCCAGGGTAATGACTTGTATATAAGGCAAAATACATAACCAAAAACAAAAATACTCCTCCACAGCTTGGGCTATGTTCACACGTAGCGTTTTTGATGCATTTTTGCACTTTTGCATTGCTTTCAACCGTGACAAATGCATTCACCAGGAAATGTCATTTTAACATTTTACAACCTTATCTGGCCATGTGGTGTGTGAGACATGATCAGACACATCATGTTTCATTTATGAAGGAGGGACTCTGAAAGTCTCAAAGCCTATTTTTATAGGGCCATCAGGCGGCCTTTACTATTCTTAAAGAGCCAGCGGCTGGCTATGCTTTGTTGTTTCCATTACTAAAGAGTGGGTCTCCTATACTGTTGTTGCATATGCAGTAAATGCAAGGGCTACCAAAAATTTGGACCTACTCCAATGCCCCTTGGAAGAGACGTAGAGGAGGGCCTCCGTAAAAAAAATGGTCCCATTATTAGGAAGTGGGTCTCCCATTGTGTTTGCCTATGAAGTGAATGCAAGGGATGCCAAAAATCTGGAGGCACTCCAATGCCCCTTGGAAGAGACGTGGAGGTCAGAGGGCTTACTGAAAACAATGTTCCCATTATTAGTAAGTGGGACTCCCATAGTGTTGGCCTATGTAGTGAATGCAAGGGCTGCCAAAAATTTGGAGGCACTCCAATGCCCCTTGGAAAAGACGTAGAGGGCCTCATGAAAAAATGTTCCCATTATTGGGAAGTGGGTCTCCCATAGAGTTGGCCTATGTAGTGAATGCAAGGCCTGCCAAAATTTGGGAGGCACTCCAAAGCCCCTTGGAAGAGACGTAGAGGACCTCATGAAAAAATGTTCCCATTATTGGGAAGTGGGTCTCCCATAGTGTTGCCAAAAATTGGGAGGCATTCCAATGCACCTTGGAAAAGACGTGGAGGAGGACCTCATAAAAAAATGTTTACCATTAGAAAGGAGCGGGTCTCCTATACTTGTAACGCCCATGCACTAAGTGTATGGGCTGACAAACATTTACCCCTGGGGGTATACATGAACATACTGTATAAAACATTTTTTTTACTAGCATCATAAACACCCTTTAAAAAAAATATGTGGGTGTTGCATCACAGACCATGTCACCCTGGTGATATGGTGGTGGAGGATGAGGATGAGGAGAAGGAGGAGGACAAGAGCAAATAGCCAAAATCAGGAAGCATATACCCATGTCTGGGTGTCAAAAGGTGCATGGGAATACACTTCACAAAAAAGAAACTGGATTTGAGTTTATGTTACACTGCTATCATTCAGTGGTATTGAGAAGTCTGGCCCAATCCAGCCCTGAGAAAACGCTAGCGGCAGGGCAGGCCAGGACCTCCAAGGTGTAGAGAGACAGTTCATTCCACGTCTCCAGCTTGGATACCCAATAATTATAAGGCACAGAGGAATCACGGAGGATGTTGGTATGGTCGGAAAGGTACTCCCTCAGCATCTTCCCAAACTTTGCACTCCTTGTGAGAGTACCCCGTGCCTCAGGGCCTGTGCGATGGGAGGGGCTGAGAAAACTCTCCCAGAAGTTTGACAGTGTTCCCCTGCCTCTGCTGGATTGGATTTGTGTCCCTCTTTCCTGTACTCCTTGGTTGTCCAACGAACTGTGACCTCTGCCACCAGCGTTTTCAGATGGGAATTTTTTTAATAGTTCCGTAACAAGGGCTTTTTGGTACTGCCCCATCTTTGTAGACCTGTCCGCCTCAGGAATAAGAGATAGAAAGATCTCCTTGTAGCGTGGGTCTAGAAGTGTCATCAACCAGTAATGACTGTCTCCCAAAATTTTGAGAACGCAAGGGTCACGGGAAAGGCAGCGTAACATAAACTCAGCCATGCGTGCCAGGCTGCTAACAGGCAAGACTTCCGTGTCCTCACCAAGAGGACAACTGACCATTCTCTCCTCCTCCTCCTCCCTGTTCTCAGGCCATCCATGATGAACATACGGTATGAAATTTGTGCAGGTAGTACCGTCTATAGTGCATGAAACTAGCTCCTGTTCTTCCTCCTCCTCCTCCTCTTCCTCATTGTCAACCAATCCACGTTGGGATGAAATGAGGCTGGGCTGTGAGGAATCACTCTGTATGGTTTCTTGCTCCATCTCATCGAGCTCCTCCTGCAATGCATCCTCTTTGATTGTTAGCAGTGAGCGTTTCAGAAGACAGAGAAGCGGAATTGTGACGCTTATTATGGCATCATCACCACTCACCATCTTGGAGGTGTCCTCAAAGTTTTGGAGGATGGTACATATGTCTGACATCCATGTCCACTCCTGATTTCTTATGTGTGGAGTCTGAACTGAATACCGATGGCCTTGTTGATGGTGGTAGTCAACAACTGCCCCCTTCTGCTCACAAATCCTTCCCAACATCTGCAGTGTAAAATTCCAATGCGTGGGGACATCACACACCAGCAAATGATGCTGAAGCACGGCTAGGGCGGCGGAAGCTGTAGCTCACTTTCTAAAATGGGCACACAGGCGGGGTACTTTGACAAGCAGATGAGGCAACTCCGGGTAGGTTTTGAGAAACCGCTGAACCATGAGGTTAAGCACATGGGCGAGGCATGGTATATGTGTGAGCTCGCCTCGCCTCAGAGCCGCCACCAGGTTCCTGCCATTGTTACACACGACCATGCCTGGCTGTAGGTTCAGCGGTGTCAGCCACAGATCTGCCTGTTCTTTCAGAGCTGTCCACAACTCTTCAGCATTGTGCGGTTTGTCACCTAAGCATATTAGCTTCAGCACAGCCTGTTGCCGCTTGGCTGAGGCAGTGCTGCAGTGCTTCCAGCTTGTGACTGATGTGGTCATTTCGGAGATGGAGGCTGAAGAGGAGGAGGAGGCTGAGGAAGATGAGGTGCAGGAGCTGTAGACTGTGGGGGCAACCCCGATTGACCTAGGGCCCGCAATCCTCAGAATCGGCAGGATGTGTTCCGTCCCAATGTCCGACTGGGTCCCGACTTCCACTATGTTAACCCAGTGTGCCGTCAGAGAGATGTATCGTCCCTGCCCACAAGCACTTGTCCACGTGTCCGTGGTTAGGTGGACTTTCCCAGTAACTGCTTTGTTGAGGGCAATTATATGTGATCCGTGTGACGGGCAAACCACAGTTTTCAATAGATGGATTTTTAGCGCTGTAATATGGAAAGGACCTGGCTGTATTATGCAGTTCCAACAAGCAAATGGCGAAGAAAAACTGTGTTCTCTGGCATGGTTTTTAGGCTATGTGCCCATGATACAGAAATGCTCTGGATTTTTTCCTGAGCATTTCTGCATCTCCCTGGCAGAAAAAAAGCATGCGGATTGTGCATGCGTTTTTCCTGCCAGGGACAACCGGATGTGAAGCGTTCTTCACATGCATTTCCGCATGCGGGTAGACAAGCGCTTTCCAAGCGATTTTAGCATCACTTGGAAAGTGCTTGACAACTTGGTCACACTATATAAATCCAAGCAAACGTCATGGATTTATATAGTGTGACCTTAAAGAATGGTAAAAAATTAAAAAATAAATATATGCTTACCTTCTGATGGCCCGCGCAGTCTTTATTCGCTCCGTCCTGGCTTGTCGGCAGCTCGCGGTACACTGAAGGACCTGCCGTCACATGACTAAATGACGTCAGCGCAGGTCCTTCCGTCCACCGCTATCTGCCGGCAAGCGAAGACAAGCACACCGGGGGCCATCAGAAGGTAAGCATCATATTTATTTTTTATTTTATTCTTTTTTTTTACAGTTTGTATGGTACCCGGGTCCGGAGGAGAGTCTCCTCTCATCCAGACCCGGGTACCATCCGCACATTGAAACGCTTGGATTCCGCATGTACAGATCCAGTGATGCGGAATCCAAGTGTTCCAATGCAAGTCAATGGCAGCGAAAATGCAGAGCTTCCGCAAAATAATTGGTAGTGCTGCGTTTTTTTTCCGCAATGATAATCCGCAGCTGAAATTTCCGCAGCATGTGCAAAGCACATGCAAATTATCATTAGGCAACATGGCAGGCCTTCTACCATGCGTTTTTTAAGCATTTCTGCAGCATTTTTGCCCTGCGGAAACACTTAATAAACGCATCGTGGGCACACAGCCTTAAGCAAACAATCAGATAAAGATAAAAAGAAAATATTCCTGGCCCCTGATACGTGGGGCTATTTCTACAAATATAATATCTGTAAAAGCACCAGCAGACAGAACTGAAATGGATCCTCTTGCTATATGGACTGCAGTCTGCTATATACCCTGCCTGCCTGCCTAGCACTGGTATCTCTGCAGCTGGATTAGTCCTCAGAAGGACTGTTAGTTCAGATGAATATGTGTAGAGAATCTTGTGGAATACCTACACTAACTAATAAACAGCCAAATCTCTCCCTAGCTCAGCAGCACCTCTCCCTACACTATCTGATTGCAGAGTAGACTGATGAGCACGGCGGCGCTAGGTCTGGTATAGACCTGATGATGCTGTGCGGCCAGCCAATCAATGTAATGCCACAACTAACATGGCTGCAGCATTACAGTGTGTGACAGACAATTCCTGCATGTTGAATGGCACTCTAAAGAGCGCCAAACATGCAGGGAGGAGACCCCAGCATCCGCCCGAGCATCCCGGAAGTACTCGGCGAGCTTCGAGCATCTCGAGTACTGAGATGCTCAGGCGAGTACCGAGTACTTGCGAGTATGCTCGCTCATCACTAACCAACACAGATGCCTTAGCCTGGAGAAAACCAGTACCTGATTTCTAGGAAGTGAAAAGGACAGATCTCTTGGTATATGATTAATGAGAAACTCTCAGCTATATTATCTGATATTTTTCATTCACAAGTCCATGTTTAAACGTTTAAGTGGACAATAATAGTTCCAGTGTCATCAGCATTTTGGATCAGTGTGACATCAGTATTTGGTCTGTGTGTCCATATTTAGAACACTATGGAATAGTGCAGAGACAAACGGGGCCGGGAGAAACAAAATGCTCCTGATGTGAGCGTCGCATTGCGCATGCGCGGGAAATGAGTTACACCAGTGCACGTCACAGGGCCCTGTGACGCCCAGGGGATGGGGGAACATGCTAAATAAGCAGATAGGCGGGGATTTCTGGGCTAACTAAAGATATAGGCAGGGATTTCTTCCCTTCCGGGGGACGCCAAGCATGTGAAAACAGATTTTATAATACTACATTTCTCTGCATTCAGAACTCTACTATGGGCCATACAGGTATGAATAGATTGTATGCCCATATTAGAGGTCTGAAATCTCGCAGGGGGTGACAGTTCCCTTTAAGAAACATTTCTACCATTTTTATCATTCACATAAATCTGTGCACCACTTTAAACAGCTGTGCAGTGTTTTTTTGCATAAATCTGAACTAGACAGGTTCTCACACCTAGCTCTTGCATAGCAGTAATCCAATACTTATCAAATTAATCTCACAGATGGATGCAGTTTGAAAATGTTTTTGCTAAATTTGGTTTCGCCAGGTGGACTCTTCAGTCTGAGTACATCAATCCTACCTCCTGTTCCCCTATTCTCCCAATTATGTTATCAACTGTTTCCCTCTGGTGATGTCACGAGTGTGTCAGAGGTGACAGACTGTCGCCCTGCAGTGGGTTGCAGGAGATCTCTACGTTTGGCATTGCAGACAGCTTCTTAAATAAGAGGCTGTCTTTACAACTGAGCGGCTACCTCTCTCTTGCTAATTATCTCTCTGGCCTGGGTGTATATATACCTGGTGTGTCTGAGAGGGAGTCGCTGGCTATATTCATTTCTACTTGTGAGGCTTAGCAGGAGCAGTTCTTTGTCCTCTCTGGAGTTTGAGGCCGTGGGCATATTTGGAGTCATCTAAAGCTAAGCAATTTCCCCCTGTTTTGTCTTCCCTTGTTGTCTATAGTGTTTACTGGAGGTTCACTAATGCTCATCTCCTTCCATCCCTAGCCATAGCCATACGCCAGGGAAAGTAGGGCAAGGCACGCGTGCGGCGATTGCTGAAGAGGCATTATAGGGACGGTAGTTGAGACAGGGTGACGCTAGACCAGACTATGAGGTCTCCACTTCCCCCTTTCCCTAGTGTCTGGGCTCCCTTTCCCTTTTCCCTCTGTGTTACACCAACACCTGCCATGACAGGTGAACCTGGGTGAGAGCAAAGGTGTCATTCCCCTACTTGAGATCTCGATTAGGGTAATAGAGCCCCATATGCCTTATCAAAATCTGTCTACATGGGAGGCAAGCAGTCCCAACCTTCTCCGCATCTATACCCCTCCTATTATTTCCACTTTTTCACATGCTGGATATTTTCATCACTCAATGTTATGGTAACTTTCATCTATAATTTGCCTACGCTTTTGCGTTCTCTGTTCATTGTTTGTATATTTTTCTTTGTTTATAAAAATCAATAAAACTTATTGGAGAAAGAAGCGCTCCAAGCTAACGATTCCCTAATCTATCCTAAATATCTATGTGATGTAGGCAGATTAAGATACTCACCAATCACCGTCTTCTCCCTTCCTCTCTTCTCTCCCTCTCTGCTCCTATACTCATGTATGCCTGATTCAGTCGAGCATGCATGTGCTTTCCATGGGAGGATAATGGGCCTGTCCCACAAAATTCAGTCAATTCAGATGATTTTCCTTTAATGTGAATGGGCACTAAAGAACTGGACTATTTCTGATATGAATTTCAATTATTTACCTTGTATGATATTTTTTTCCATATTATATGTATGACCTCAGTAGCATACACCCAATTTTGGCAGGCCACATGACCGCTATGGAGCCCATGAACAGGAGGAGCCTAGTGCCGAATAGCCCCATCCCCTGCATATATCGTATATATACAGCATAAGTTATGATGGTTTATAAGGGGCAAACTCACATGCTCAGCCCACTCCATATCCAGTGGGTGCCGGCTGTTTTACACAGCAGACAGCCAATCGTAATTGCTGCAATTCAAGCTAGCTCTGATTACATCAGTTTAACCCCTTAGATTCCATAGTGACCAGCAACTATGGTATCTAAGCAGCTAGACAGGGGGTCTCTGTGACCATCACTGGGTTGCTTAATGGCAGCCAGGGGCCAATAAGAGGTCCCATTTCAGATCTTTGCTATGGGGTCTGTGGATTTCTATGTACACCCCTATGTGACCTGATAAGAATTATCCTGAGGGTTAAGCAGGTGGACTAACATGTTCTGTGTCCTCCCAGTATTCCTCTCTCTGCATATCATACCATGAGTATCCACCTTAGTACATGCCGTATTCTGAAAATCTTATTTATCTGTTTTCTTTTCTAAAAGTGTTTAATTTACATCAACATGAAACATATGAATGGGAAATATGTATTAACTGATTAGCTGCAGTGGTCACACAATGGCCCCTGCGGGAAAGAGAAGCCCGGAGGTCGGCGGGGACACTGACAGCAGCAGTACTGGGGGTCTGAAAGGTGAGTATAGGATTATTATTCCAAGGCATCTGATATTCATAAGATGTATATATATATATCCTATGCTTTAGACACATATACACACCTTAAGAGTGTTAGATGGTTAGTAATAATATATATTTTTTAACAATGTGTATTATAATATATAATAATATAACATTTTATAATATGTATATAACAGATTGGACAGTCGGCCGTCATGACAGCGCGTTGTTGGTCTCACATGTGATGTCACAGTGACATAGAATGCTGTGAGGTTATACAATCTCTGCACTCGGTGACATCAGCGCCATTTTCAGAGTTGAAGTTTTCGCTGAGACTCTACCTTGGTTTTGGAAGTGCGAGCTAGTTTGTTTCATACATCTAGTGCTTTACTTCTACAGCTTCTTATTGATATTTTGGCACCATAACATCCGTGCCAGCAGAGAACTTAGTTCTCATTTTCTATCACTCTACCATCTCAGCCCCGGGAAACTGAACCATGACTTCCAGGGAGCTGCATCAGCTTATTGCTGACAACGATACTTGGATGAGCCGACCAGAAAATCAGGGTAAGTGAGAGAATTTTCCCACCTTATAGGATCTTTTCTGGGAGGAGATTTCCCTGGGGTAAGCGGTTTCAGTGCACTCAGTGCATCCTCCACCTTCCCATTCATAGTCCTTGGGGGCTGTGTTAGTCGCAGTCTGGTTACACCCCTGCTCTGTGATGTCTGTAGAGAGGGGATCCACTGAGCAGGTTTATTTAGCCCAAACATTAATCAATTTTTGCTCCTCTCCCTAAACCCCAAAGCAACAGCAGGTTATTTCTCTTTGGTTCAAAAATGTTTTTTATAAACTTTTGCATATTTATAGTACATTTTATTTCTTTATAGGTCAGGCTATGATTGTCCATCAATTGAGATCTTCTCAAAGGGATCAGAGAAGACTAATTACTACTGGTGGACACAGAACAGACGCCACTGCTGTCACTGCGAGAGGCAGAGAAGCCAGAACTCCTCTCCGGCAAAGAGGACAAGAGAGCAGGGAAAGAAGCCGCTCTCCACTTAGACCAGTCCCTGCAGAGCCCTCCAGAGAAACATCAGAGAGCAGAAGGGATGACAGTGGATCCTCAGACACCGTCACTGAGTTTGAATTCAGACGGCCATTTCCCGTTCTGCCCAGCCGCAGACTCAGGGAGTCTCCAGCTGCAAGTGGATCTCCTGTACAATTACTGCAGGCAAACCGTCTGTTCAACATCATCTTTCAGCAGCAGGGAATGGGAGTGATGACGCCTCCGCCACAGATGCGGCCACCATCACCACCTGCACAATATAATCTGCAGGAAAGGCAGCAGACTTGGCGAGCTCAGCAAATTAGGAACCTCCCAACAAGAACTGTAACATCTCAGGAGGAGTCGTGTGTCATCTGCATGACGGATTATGAGACCGGAGAGGAAGTCACAGTGCTACCATGCAATCATTGTTTCCATCAGGGTTGCATCTCTACCTGGCTCAACTCCAACCTTCGCTGCCCCCTGTGTCGCAAACACTGCTTCCTTCTAAAATTCAGTGGAACATCTTAAATCTTCATGGAAGAAGTTAAGAGTTTGGCAGTGACACTAGAAGAGTCCATCTTGTACGTCAGCCCAGGTAAGAGAGAACATATAGATTACATCTGCATTCATTTCAAATGCTAAAAAAAATAATTCACCTTTACTTCTGTTCTGTCTTTTCTTTAGTTTACCATCAGCTTTGGGAAACATCGTACCAGTACTGAGTTCTCAGATGAGGATCAATGAAATAGCGGTCTTCTTTCTGTGATATTATTGAGACTCTGAAGAAGAAACCTGCTCCTGCACATGACGATTTTCGGATGAACCCCCTTCTCTCTTTTCTGTGAGGGGATTTTGAAGATGCTCTGGAAAGTAGAGATAGAGAGGAAACCAGGCTCTCCAATATAAGCCGAAAGTTAGAAGTTTATTACAACAATCATCAGCAAACGTCTGTGTGCAATGGGCCAACGTTTAGGTCACATGACCTTGTTCATTATATATATATATATATATATATATATATATATATATATATATATATATATATATATATATATATATATGTATACACATTAAAGAATGTTATACCAATTATATTGATTCTGTGGCTTTCACCTTATTTGCATGGTATGCATACTGGGAACTCCATAACATTGTGCACAGAGCAGGTGGATTGATGATAAATGTCTATTCTAAAATAAAAGTTGTACAAACGTCAAAAAGAATGAACATATGTACTGAAAAGTCAAAAGGACTTGCTGTGCATATGATCCGTCTGTTGTCACTTCTTTTAACTGCTTTTGGCTTCAAAAGTTATGAAGTGGCTAAAAGAAGTGATTGGTCTTTTCTTCTAGAAGCTTCCGCTTGGAAGCTGCTACTATTTTATATATAGACTGATTTCGCAGTGAAGCCGCTGCAAAAAAACTAACACAAAGACATCGCAAAAGACACTTCAGGTAAAACACCATCAGAGCTTTATTCAAACGTTTTCCTACAAGAAAAATGCAGATATACTGAGGTCTAAAAGACGCCATGTGCACATACCCTGACAGCGAGTCATTAGTAAGGCCAGGGATACAGGTACTTTGACTGGAGTTACACTAAGTGGTTTGTGCAGAGACACCACAATATCTAGTAGTGAGTCCTCCATTATTCCATACATAGTTACAGTACAGACCAAAAGTTTGGACACACCTTCTCATTTCAAGATTTTTCTGTATTTTCATGACTATGAAAATTGTACATTCACACTGAAGGCATCAAAACTATGAATTAACACATGTGGAATTATATACTTAGCAAAAAAGCGTGAAACAACTGAAAATATGTCTTATATTCTAGGTTCTTCAAAGTAGCCACCTTTTGCTTTGATGACTGCTTTGCACACTCTTGGCATTCTCTTGATGAGCTTCAAGAGGTAGTCACCGGAAATGGTCTTCCAACAATCTTGAAGGACTTCCCTGAGATGCTTAGCACTTGTTGGCCCTTTTGCCTTCACTCTGCGGTCCAGCTCACCCCAAACCATCTCGATTGGGTTCAGGTCTGGTGACTGTGGAGGCCAGGTCATCTGGCGTAGCACCCCAACACTCTCCTTCTTGGTCAAATAGCCCTTACAGAGCCTGGAGGTGTGTTTGGGGTCATTGTCCTGTTGAAAAATAAATGATGGTCCAAATAAACGCAAACCGGATGGAATAGGATGCCGCTGCAAGATGTGGTGGTTGCCATGCTGGTTCAGTATGCCTTCAATTTTGAATAAATCCCCAACAGTGTCACCAGCAAAGCACCCCCACACCATCACACCTCCTCCTCCATGCTTCATGGTGGGAACCAGGCATGTAGAGTCCATCCGTTCACCTTTTCTGCGTCGCACAAAGACACGGTGGTTGGAACCAAAGATCTCAAATTTGGATTCATCAGACCAAAGCACAGATTCCACTGGTCGAATGTCCATTCCTTGCATTCTTTAGCCCAAACAAGTCTCTTCTGCTTGTTGCCTGTCCTTAGCAGTGGTTTCCTAGCAGCTATTTTACCATGAAGTCCTACTGCACAAAGTCTCCTTTTAACAGTTGTTGTAGAGATGTGTCTGCTGCTAGAACTCTGTGTGGCATTGACCTGGTCTCTAATCTGAGCTGCTGTTAACCTGCGATTTCTGAGGCTGGTGACTTGGATAAAGTTATTCTCAGAAGCAGAGGTGACTCTTGGTCTTCCTTTCCTGGGGCGGTCCTCATGTGAGCCAGTTTCTTTGTTGCGCTTGATGGTTTTTGCAACTGCACTTGGGGACACTTTCAAAGTTTGCCCAATTTTTCGGACTGACTGACCTTCATTTCTTAAAGTAATGATGGCCACTCGTTTTTCTTTACTTAGCTGCTTTTTTCTTGCCATAATACAAATTTTAACAGTTTATTCAGTAGGACTATCAGCTGTGTATCCACCTGACTTCTGCACAACACAACTGATGGTCCCAACCCCATTTATAAGGCAAGAAATCCCACTTATTAAACCTGACAGGGCACACCTGTGAAGTGAAAACCATTTCCGGTGACTACCTCTTGAAGCTCATCAAGAGAATGCCAAGAGTGTGCAAAGCAGTCATCAAAGCAAAAGGTGGCTACTTTGAAGAACCTAGAATATAAGACATATTTTCAGTTGTTTCACACTTTTTTGTTAAGTATATAATTCCACATGTGTTAATTCATAGTTTTGATGCCATCAGTGTGAATGTACAATTTTCATAGTCATGAACATACAGAAAAATCTTTTTAACTTTTTGTCTGTACTGTACATAGTAACATAGTTTTTAAGGTTGAAGGAAGACTAAGTCCATCTAGTTCAACCCATAACCTAACATGTTGATCCAGAGGAAGGCAAAAAAACACATGTGGCAAACACTAAGCTCCACATTGGGGAAAAAAATTCCTTCCTGACTCCATATGACAATCAGACTAGTTCCCTGGATCAACGCCCTATCAAGGAATCTAGTATATATAACCTGTAATACTATATTTTTCAAGAAAGACGTCCATGCCCTTCTTAAATTTTAGTAGTGAATCACTCATTACAATATCATGCGGCAGAGAGTTCCATAGTCTCACTGCTCTTACAGTAAAAAATCCCTGTCTGTGATTATGATTAAACCTTCTTTCCTCCAGACGTAGAAGATGCCCCCTTGTCCCCTTGTCTCAGGCCTCAGAGTAAAAGGATCAGTAGACAGGTCTTTGTACTGTCCCCTCATATGCTTGTACATAGTAATAAGATCACCCCTAAGCCTTTGTTTTTCCAAAGTAAATAACCCCGAGTGTAATAACCTGTCTTGGTATTGCAGACCCCCCAGTCCTCTAATAACCTTGGTCGCTCTTCTCTACACCCGCTCTATGTCTTTCTTATTCACCAGAGACCAGAACTGTACATAGTATTCTAAGTGTGGTCGCACTAATGACTTGTATAGAGGTAAAATTATGTTCTCCTCATGAGCATCTAGGCCTCTTTTAATACATCCCATTATTTTATTTGCCTTTGCAGCAGATGCCTGACACTGGCCACCAAACGTGAACTTGTCGTCCACCAATACACCCAGGTCTTTTTCAGTTACAGTTTTGCCCAGTGTTTTACAATTAAGCATATGATTATACATTTTATTTCCTCTGCCCAAGTGCATTACCTTACATTTATCCCCATTGAAGCTCAATTGCCATTTATCAGCCCAAGCTTCTAATTTACATAGATCCTCCTGTAATATAAAATTGTCCTCCTCTGTATTGATTACCCTGCAGAGTTTAGTGTCATCTGCAAATATTGAAATACTACTCTGTATGCCCCCTACAAGGTCATTAATAAATATGTTAAAAAGAAGCTGGCCCAATACTTACTCCTGTGGTACCCCACTGTTAACTGAGACCCAGTCTAAGTGTGTTCCATTAATAACTACCCTTTGTTCTGACGCGCCCCCAGGGCCGTGGGGTACTCGGCAGCCGGGCCTCTGGTTGCTGGGGTATATCATGGTAGCTGGCCCGGTCCGTGACCCAGGGCGGTCAGTCAAAGGGGGAGATATAGAGGATTTGTGAAAGTGTTCGTGACGCCACCTGTGGATTGCGGCTAGAGGGAGCCGCCGCTGCGGAGCAGTCCTCTGGAGCTGGTGTTACGGCAGCAGGGATGGTGTGGCTCTCCACAGGTAGAGCTTGCTCCAGGGCAGCGTGGGGTGTAATGGATGGTGGTGCAGGGGAGAGACGGCAGGACAGTCTCGGAGGAAAGACGGACACTCACAAGGGGGTAAGCTTCAGTACCTTTACTGGTGATGTTGCAGGCACGGTCCAGGGTACTCCAGGTGAAGGGCACACTTTTGGACTCTCCCCAGTGAGCGAGTATAGGGCCTCCTGATCCGTTGCTTTATTCTCTAAGCTTCTGACCTGCCTGAAGCTAGGCCTAGCTTGGTTACTGTCTCTCTTTGCACCTGCTGACCTGGTGATAGTGTTAGAACCTTGCTGTTAGGTTTTTTTTCCTTTGCTGGTCACATGACCTTGTTGGCCTATTTAATCCTGCTCCGCCCTTCTGGCTTTGCTGGACTTCATTGTATATCTACTTTCTAGCTAGCCTGTGCTCTGTATCTAGCTCTGTTAGTTTGCTTGGTCTACGGACCTCTATGTTCTATCTATTTTGTTTGTTCGTCTGTCTGCTACTATTTCTGTTAGGAGGTGTCCCATATTCCTCCCAGTCCTTAGTACTTGTAGGGATTCCCTCCCCACATCTATAGGTCTCCGTACAGACTAGATTAGGACTTTAGCAGGTCTGATCGCAGGATCAGGTTCCCTGTTACATCGTAGGGATTCAGCTGAGTCCTATAGTAGGGACAGATCTCCTCTCTTTCCTTAGCTTTGGTAGCAGAACATAACAGTAAGTCCAGCCTGCAAATTCTCTAAGGAAAGATTTTTTTTTTTTGTTCCATCATGGTGTCGGTTCAGGATTTGGCTAAACACCTGCAGGGACTCTCTCTGGAAGTGGCCGAACTCCGTCAGCACGTGAGTAACTGTCCTGGAGCATATTTCTTGGAGCCTAAGGTATGTTTGCCGGATTTATTTTTTGGTGAACATCGAGAATTTTTTTCATTTAAAAATGCTTGCTTATTGTATTTTCGTTTGAGACCCAAGTCCTCTGGGGATGAATCCCAGCGCGTAGGGTTCATAATGTCACTTTTGCGCAAAGAGCCTCAGGAGTGGGCCTTTTCTTTGCAACCTAGTGATACATGCTTCAGATCAGTGGATAGTTTTTTTTCTGCTTTAGGATTATTATATGATGATCCTGACCGTGTGGCATCAGCTGAGACTGAGTTGAGACGTTTAAAACAAGGATCAGGTAATGTGGAAAAATATTGTACTCATTTTCGTCGTTGGTCCACTCAAACAGGGTGGAACGATTCTGCTCTGAAAAGTCTATTTCTTGCTGGGCTCAGTGAAAGGGTTAAAGACCTGCTAATTGCTTATCCTACACCTGAGGATTTGCAACAGGCTATGCAATTAGCTATACGGGTGGATAGAAGACTGCGTGCTAGGGTTAATGAGAGCAAATCCTCTGCTATGTCAGTTTCTGGTTATGATAATGTGTGTACTAACAGTGGTGAACCGATGGAGATTGGATCGGTGGCACCTCGCTCTCAAGAAAAAGACCGTCGTTTTTCGGAAGGCTTGTGTTTCTATTGCGGAAAATCTGGTCATTTGATTAAAGGCTGTGAGCTTCGTATGAAGAAAGAAAAAAAAATGGTCAGTCACGCCCGTATTGCCTGTTTAAATTCCAAGGGTATATTTTTAGCTGCTTCCACGATTGCTCAGGAAAAATTAATGGAATTTCGGGTGTTTGTTGATTGCGGGTCTACACTGAATGTAATTGATGGGGGATTCGTGGAAAAACTCAATTTAAAACCTGAACCTTTATCATCCCCCATTGCTGTGGTTTCTGTGGATGGCTCCCCTTTGAAGAATATTACTCTCAAGGTCTGTGAATTTCCTCTCACTATTAATGGTGTTCACCATGAGAAATTGGATTTGGTAGTGTTGAATAACTTGCCTTCTCCAGTAATATTGGGTTTGCCCTGGTTAAAATTTCACAATCCTGTACTGGATTGGTCTACCAGTGAAATTAAATCCTGGAGCCATAAATGTTATGACAA
Source organism: Phyllobates terribilis (assembly GCF_046119375.1). Classification (NCBI taxonomy): domain Eukaryota; kingdom Metazoa; phylum Chordata; class Amphibia; order Anura; family Dendrobatidae; genus Phyllobates; species Phyllobates terribilis. Next base: position 158,091 of record NW_027362940.1, on the reverse strand, counting down.
GTGTTGTAACGGGCGTATTGCAGCTTTGGATAGGGGAGAATTGCCTGTTCCTATTCAGGATTTTTGGAGAGTTTTTTCTGAGAAAGAATCGCAGGTTTTGCCTCCCCATAGAGACTATGATTGTTCTATTGAATTTGTCCCTGGAGCGATTCTTCCTAAAAGTCGTTTATTTAACCTTACTATTCCTGAGAGGAAGGCTTTGGAGGAATACATACAGACAAGTTTGGCCGCCGGTCACATTAGGCCCTCTAAGTCTCCTGTGGCGGTTGGATTTTTTTTTGTAAAAAAAAAGGACGGCGGTTTACGTCCTTGTCTGGATTTTCGTGAGATTAACAAAATTACGGTACGCAATCCTTACCCACTGCCATTGATTCCTGATCTGTTTAACCAGTTATTGGGGGCCAAGTGGTTCTCTAAAATTGACCTTAAGGGGGCATACAATCTGTTGCGCATGAAGGAGGGTGATGAATGGAAGACTGCTTTTAACACTCCTGTGGGTCATTTTGAGAATCTGGTTATGCCTTTTGGTCTTACTAATGCTCCTGCATTTTTTCAGAATCTGATTAATGACATCCTTAGACCTTTGATCGGTAAAAATGTGGTTGTGTATTTGGATGACATTTTGATTTATTCGCCAGATCTGGAGTCTCATTGGCGGAGCGTGCGTGAGGTATTACAGTTATTAATGGACAATTCGCTTTTTGCTAAGCTGGAGAAATGTGAGTTCGCTGTACAGAGAATTAGTTTTTTGGGCTACATTATCTCCAGCAAAGGTTTTGAGATGGATCCGGTTAAGGTTCAGGCTGTGCAGGAATGGCCTAGGCCTATTGGTTTGAAATCGATACAGAGGTTTTTGGGTTTCGCCAATTACTATAGAAAATTCATAAAAAATTTTTCTAGTATTGTCAAACCTCTGACTGATCTCACCAGGAAAGGTGCTGATGCGGTTCAGTGGTCTTCTGAGGCCATTGAAGCTTTTGTGTATCTCAAGGAGAGGTTCACCTCTGCTCCCATCCTTATGCAGCCTGATGTTACTAGGCCGTTTTTGGTTGAGGTTGATGCTTCCTCTGTGGGGGTTGGCGCAGTATTGTCTCAGGATAACGGGGATGGATTACATCCCTGTGCCTTTTTTTCAAAAAATTTTTTCGGAGACTGAATTGAATTACGATATTGGTAATCGGGAATTATTGGCTATTAAACTCGCATTTGAACACTGGCGCCACTTCTTGGAAGGTGCGGAATTTCCCGTTCAGGTTCTTACGGATCATAAAAATCTGATATATCTTGATGCTGCCAAGCGCCTGAATGCCCGTCAGGCTAGGTGGGCACTGTTTTTCTCGCGGTTTAATTTCTCCGTTACTTACATCCCTGGTACTAAGAATGTTAAGGCGGATGCCTTGTCTCGCAGTTTTTCTCCCATAGTCGGTGCTGAGAAAGAGGAAAACATTTTACAAGAAGGTGTTGTGATAGCTGCTTTAGACTCCGTTTTGGAAGATGAGATTCTTAAAGCTCAGGAGAATGCCCCATCTAACACTCCTCATGGGAGGTTGTTTGTGCCTGGGACCTTTAGGAGAGATTTGTTTGTTGAGTGTCACGAATCTCGGTTGGCAGGTCATCCCGGAATCTCTGAGACCAAGAGACTGGTGGGTCGCAGTTTTTGGTGGCCTGGATGGCAGAAGGAAGTCATTAAGTGGGTGCGCCAATGTACTATATGTGCTAGATCTAAGTCCTCACATACTCCTGCTGCGGGGTTACTTTGTCCTTTGGAGGTCCCCAGTGCTCCTTGGACACATTTGGCTATGGACTTTATAACTGACCTTCCCCCCTCTGAGGGTTTTACTGTCATCTGGGTGGTCGTGGACCGTTTTAGCAAGATGTGTCACTTGGTTCCCTTCGTCAAACTGCCCTGCGCTAAAACTCTCGCTAAGGCCTTTGTCAAGGAAATTGTCAGACTTCATGGCGTTCCTACTGACATTGTTTCTGATAGGGGTCCTCAGTTCGTGGCTCGTTTTTGGCGTGCCTTTTGTGACAGGTTGGGAATTCATTTGTCGTTTTCGTCCGGATATCATCCTGAATCTAATGGCCAGACAGAAAGGAAAAACCAGGATGTTGAGCAGTTCTTGCGTTGTTTTGTGGCAGACAATCAAGAGGGGTGGTCTGAGTTTCTGCCACTTGCCGAATTTGCTCTGAACAATCATACATCAATCATTTAATATATGGTCCCCAGATAGGGGACGTATCAGATATTAAACTGATAAGAACAGATACTACACTTGATCTTAGCCAAAAGGCCGAGAAGCGATAACCAGAATTGGTTTCAAACTACGGAGCCACCCAAGGATCCTGAAAAGTCCATTTGTGGAGATGAGCTCCTGGACTCCCGTTAAGAAGACATGTTGTCAACCTCTAGATCCCTTACATGCCTGCACTTTTCGGCTTGCTGCTGCTGCAATCCACGCGTTTTAGATCTGCATAACTCCACCTCTTTAAACACAGCACCTTCACCCCCTGCTGTTCCCACCCGCCTCAACACCGTTGGAAGGGAGGAGAACCAATTAAGGCGGGGGGTGGGGTGGAACGAGCAGCTGTCTACCCTTAGCAGGAGGGCTCCTGATTACATACCTCTCCTGCTGCTGCTGCTGCTGGCTGTCCAGCAGCAGACTGAAGGTGGCTGCTGCTGTGCACAGGTATATAAAGGCTCAGAGCCTATTATGACACGCGCAGCCAGCGTTCCATTGCCACATTCCATCTACTGCAGGCAGGATACCTGGCTGGCTGAATGTCGCTGAGAAGCTCACAGAGACCGCCATAAGCAACAGTTTAACAGAATGCCACAGACTAATCAACCAAACTTTTTGGGTTGGGTTCTCTTTTATAGTCTGCAGGCATTAAATGAAAGAAGTCAGTGTTCCAGCAGAAGGAGACAACGTTTCAGAAAAGGCATTGTAGCAAACCAAAAAAGAAATTTTAAGCGCAGCAGAGTAACCAGCGCACATACCTGTTAGCTCAGGTGAGTTTAAAAGGCTGCTGTTGATAACAAGGGCATTTGCTAAATAGATGGTGTGTGTGCAACAATATACTGAAAGGTCAATTATATTGTGCAGCTTATCTCACCACCTGTAGTTATTTAGGTGAAAGCTCCAAAATGCTTGCCTAATATGTCTGTTTATCCAAAAGGAAGTAAAAAGGGAGAGCTAGAAAGATAGCATTGCATCACATTACATGGCAATGCAATGCACAGTTGCTGAAGTTGAACCAAAATGAGCTTGTAATCTGGCTTCTGCAACTTTGAACATGAAAAATCCAATGAGGAGAAGAAAAGCAAAGCCAAAGAGTCCATCCCAAAATCCGACAAACAAGCAAAATGAACAAAAAACATTGAATTCAATTCTTTCTGATTTTAGAAACTGCATTAAAGAAGGGGTGCACCGGTCCTGGAGATACTGCAATACCAGGTCAATGCGTGGAGTGGACAGAGCAAGCTCTTTTTCCATCTCCCTGTTCTAAAAATCCATTTAATATATGGTCCCCAGATAGGGGACGTATCAGATATTAAACTGATAAGAACAGATTTTTTTTTATTTTTTATTTTTTTTTTTTTTAGCCCGAATTCGTGTACAAAACCCGAGTGCGCTTAAAAAAGTGACAAGTGCCACAAAAAAATTGCACTAGGATGCTGGTCTTCTTGAAACCCTCTCCAAAAGGAGAAGGGTCCCCCAAACCATTCCCCGTCCCTCCGAGCCAAAAGGCCACAGCGAGGAACAGGGACAAAAAGCCACCTCCAGCCGAAGCCAGAGGCGACCCAATCTTACCCCCAGCACCTGCCCGAGTTCTCACCCGAGCAAGGCACTGGGAGCCAAAGACTGTGCTCCCCTCCTGGAAGAGGGGAGCCAACAACGCTCTCCTCCCGAAAGAGGAGAGCCAGGGGGGTTCAGGGGGGAGCGGAACCTGATGGCCACACACTCCCCCCCTAGACCTGCCAAGAGAGGAACCCGTAAGGGAACCGCATCCCGACAAAATCCTAGTAGGACGTGACACACGTGAATAAGTGGACACACAGTGACAAAGAAATTAAATAAATAGTGAAGGTTTCACAGTATAATACTGCCCGGACCTTCGACCGGGAATTGAAAAATTCCCCATCCTAAGGCCAGAAGGCCCGGAATAAGGGTGTGTGCGAAGAAAGAAAATTTGAAGTGCTTGTGCAAATGTGCCATAAACTCAAGTGGGGTTCCCAATCCCAGTGAGTTAAGGCACCCCAGGGTCACCACTCCTGGGGCACTTCACACTTCGGGCTTTCGATCTTCCCCGGCCCAATGGCGTCGATCCTGGGGGGCCATGCTTTCCACCAGATGACTATATTAGCCACCTGGCGTACTAACAAGCGCCTAAACCCCAGTGTGCATAATGTATCAATCTACTAGGGCGGCCAACATCCAAAACCGCCTTTTCAAAAGATACTACACTTGATCTTAGCCAAAAGGCCGAGAAGCGATAACCAGAATTGGTTTCAAACTACGGAGCCACCCAAGGATCCTGAAAAGTCCATTTGTGGAGATGAGCTCCTGGACTCCCGTTAAGAAGACATGTTGTCAACCTCTAGATCCCTTACATGCCTGCACTTTTCGGCTTGCTGCTGCTGCAATCCACGCATTTTAGATCTGCATAACTCCACCTCTTTAAACACAGCACCTTCACCCCCTGCTGTTCCCACCCGCCTCAACACCGTTGGAAGGGAGGAGAACCAATTAAGGCGGGGGGTGGGGTGGAACGAGCAGCTGTCTACCCTTAGCAGGAGGGCTCCTGATTACATACCTCTCCTGCTGCTGCTGCTGCTGGCTGTCCAGCAGCAGACTGAAGGTGGCTGCTGCTGTGCACAGGTATATAAAGGCTCAGAGCCTATTATGACACGCGCAGCCAGCGTTCCATTGCCACATTCCATCTACTGCAGGCAGGATACCTGGCTGGCTGAATGTCGCTGAGAAGCTCACAGAGACCGCCATAAGCAACAGTTTAACAGAATGCCACAGACTAATCAACCAAACTTTTTGGGTTGGGTTCTCTTTTATAGTCTGCAGGCATTAAATGAAAGAAGTCAGTGTTCCAGCAGAAGGAGACAACGTTTCAGAAAAGGCATTGTAGCAAACCAAAAAAGAAATTTTAAGCGCAGCAGAGTAACCAGCGCACATACCTGTTAGCTCAGGTGAGTTTAAAAGGCTGCTGTTGATAACAAGGGCATTTGCTAAATAGATGGTGTGTGTGCAACAATATACTGAAAGGTCAATTATATTGTGCAGCTTATCTCACCACCTGTAGTTATTTAGGTGAAAGCTCCAAAATGCTTGCCTAATATGTCTGTTTATCCAAAAGGAAGTAAAAAGGGAGAGCTAGAAAGATAGCATTGCATCACATTACATGGCAATGCAATGCACAGTTGCTGAAGTTGAACCAAAATGAGCTTGTAATCTGGCTTCTGCAACTTTGAACATGAAAAATCCAATGAGGAGAAGAAAAGCAAAGCCAAAGAGTCCATCCCAAAATCCGACAAACAAGCAAAATGAACAAAAAACATTGAATTCAATTCTTTCTGATTTTAGAAACTGCATTAAAGAAGGGGTGCACCGGTCCTGGAGATACTGCAATACCAGGTCAATGCGTGGAGTGGACAGAGCAAGCTCTTTTTCCATCTCCCTGTTCTAAAAATCCATTTAATATATGGTCCCCAGATAGGGGACGTATCAGATATTAAACTGATAAGAACAGATTTTTTTTTATTTTTTATTTTTTTTTTTTTTAGCCCGAATTCGTGTACAAAACCCGAGTGCGCTTAAAAAAGTGACAAGTGCCACAAAAAAATTGCACTAGGATGCTGGTCTTCTTGAAACCCTCTCCAAAAGGAGAAGGGTCCCCCAAACCATTCCCCGTCCCTCCGAGCCAAAAGGCCACAGCGAGGAACAGGGACAAAAAGCCACCTCCAGCCGAAGCCAGAGGCGACCCAATCTTACCCCCAGCACCTGCCCGAGTTCTCACCCGAGCAAGGCACTGGGAGCCAAAGACTGTGCTCCCCTCCCGGAAGAGGGGAGCCAACAACGCTCTCCTCCCGAAAGAGGAGAGCCAGGGGGGTTCAGGGGGGAGCGGAACCTGATGGCCACACACTCCCCCCCTAGACCTGCCAAGAGAGGAACCCGTAAGGGAACCGCATCCCGACAAAATCCTAGTAGGACGTGACACACGTGAATAAGTGGACACACAGTGACAAAGAAATTAAATAAATAGTGAAGGTTTCACAGTATAATACTGCCCGGACCTTCGACCGGGAATTGAAAAATTCCCCATCCTAAGGCCAGAAGGCCCGGAATAAGGGTGTGTGCGAAGAAAGAAAATTTGAAGTGCTTGTGCAAATGTGCCATAAACTCAAGTGGGGTTCCCAATCCCAGTGAGTTAAGGCACCCCAGGGTCACCACTCCTGGGGCACTTCACACTTCGGGCTTTCGATCTTCCCCGGCCCAATGGCGTCGATCCTGGGGGGCCATGCTTTCCACCAGATGACTATATTAGCCACCTGGCGTACTAACAAGCGCCTAAACCCCAGTGTGCATAATGTATCAATCTACTAGGGCGGCCAACATCCAAAACCGCCTTTTCAAAAGATACTACACTTGATCTTAGCCAAAAGGCCGAGAAGCGATAACCAGAATTGGTTTCAAACTACGGAGCCACCCAAGGATCCTGAAAAGTCCATTTGTGGAGATGAGCTCCTGGACTCCCGTTAAGAAGACATGTTGTCAACCTCTAGATCCCTTACATGCCTGCACTTTTCGGCTTGCTGCTGCTGCAATCCACGCATTTTAGATCTGCATAACTCCACCTCTTTAAACACAGCACCTTCACCCCCTGCTGTTCCCACCCGCCTCAACACCGTTGGAAGGGAGGAGAACCAATTAAGGCGGGGGGTGGGGTGGAACGAGCAGCTGTCTACCCTTAGCAGGAGGGCTCCTGATTACATACCTCTCCTGCTGCTGCTGCTGCTGGCTGTCCAGCAGCAGACTGAAGGTGGCTGCTGCTGTGCACAGGTATATAAAGGCTCAGAGCCTATTATGACACGCGCAGCCAGCGTTCCATTGCCACATTCCATCTACTGCAGGCAGGATACCTGGCTGGCTGAATGTCGCTGAGAAGCTCACAGAGACCGCCATAAGCAACAGTTTAACAGAATGCCACAGACTAATCAACCAAACTTTTTGGGTTGGGTTCTCTTTTATAGTCTGCAGGCATTAAATGAAAGAAGTCAGTGTTCCAGCAGAAGGAGACAACGTTTCAGAAAAGGCATTGTAGCAAACCAAAAAAGAAATTTTAAGCGCAGCAGAGTAACCAGCGCACATACCTGTTAGCTCAGGTGAGTTTAAAAGGCTGCTGTTGATAACAAGGGCATTTGCTAAATAGATGGTGTGTGTGCAACAATATACTGAAAGGTCAATTATATTGTGCAGCTTATCTCACCACCTGTAGTTATTTAGGTGAAAGCTCCAAAATGCTTGCCTAATATGTCTGTTTATCCAAAAGGAAGTAAAAAGGGAGAGCTAGAAAGATAGCATTGCATCACATTACATGGCAATGCAATGCACAGTTGCTGAAGTTGAACCAAAATGACCTTGTAATCTGGCTTCTGCAACTTTGAACATGAAAAATCCAATGAGGAGAAGAAAAGCAAAGCCAAAGAGTCCATCCCAAAATCCGACAAACAAGCAAAATGAACAAAAAACATTGAATTCAATTCTTTCTGATTTTAGAAACTGCATTAAAGAAGGGGTGCACCGGTCCTGGAGATACTGCAATACCAGGTCAATGCGTGGAGTGGACAGAGCAAGCTCTTTTTCCATCTCCCTGTTCTAAAAATCCATTTAATATATGGTCCCCAGATAGGGGATGTATCAGATATTAAACTGATAAGAACAGATACTACACTTGATCTTAGCCAAAAGGCCGAGAAGCGATAACCAGAATTGGTTTCAAACTACGGAGCCACCCAAGGATCCTGAAAAGTCCATTTGTGGAGATGAGCTCCTGGACTCCCGTTAAGAAGACATGTTGTCAACCTCTAGATCCCTTACATGCCTGCACTTTTCGGCTTGCTGCTGCTGCAATCCACGCGTTTTAGATCTGCATAACTCCACCTCTTTAAACACAGCACCTTCACCCCCTGCTGTTCCCACCCGCCTCAACACCGTTGGAAGGGAGGAGAACCAATTAAGGCGGGGGGTGGGGTGGAACGAGCAGCTGTCTACCCTTAGCAGGAGGGCTCCTGATTACATACCTCTCCTGCTGCTGCTGCTGCTGGCTGTCCAGCAGCAGACTGAAGGTGGCTGCTGCTGTGCACAGGTATATAAAGGCTCAGAGCCTATTATGACACGCGCAGCCAGCGTTCCATTGCCACATTCCATCTACTGCAGGCAGGATACCTGGCTGGCTGAATGTCGCTGAGAAGCTCACAGAGACCGCCATAAGCAACAGTTTAACAGAATGCCACAGACTAATCAACCAAACTTTTTGGGTTGGGTTCTCTTTTATAGTCTGCAGGCATTAAATGAAAGAAGTCAGTGTTCCAGCAGAAGGAGACAACGTTTCAGAAAAGGCATTGTAGCAAACCAAAAAAGAAATTTTAAGCGCAGCAGAGTAACCAGCGCACATACCTGTTAGCTCAGGTGAGTTTAAAAGGCTGCTGTTGATAACAAGGGCATTTGCTAAATAGATGGTGTGTGTGCAACAATATACTGAAAGGTCAATTATATTGTGCAGCTTATCTCACCACCTGTAGTTATTTAGGTGAAAGCTCCAAAATGCTTGCCTAATATGTCTGTTTATCCAAAAGGAAGTAAAAAGGGAGAGCTAGAAAGATAGCATTGCATCACATTACATGGCAATGCAATGCACAGTTGCTGAAGTTGAACCAAAATGAGCTTGTAATCTGGCTTCTGCAACTTTGAACATGAAAAATCCAATGAGGAGAAGAAAAGCAAAGCCAAAGAGTCCATCCCAAAATCCGACAAACAAGCAAAATGAACAAAAAACATTGAATTCAATTCTTTCTGATTTTAGAAACTGCATTAAAGAAGGGGTGCACCGGTCCTGGAGATACTGCAATACCAGGTCAATGCGTGGAGTGGACAGAGCAAGCTCTTTTTCCATCTCCCTGTTCTAAAAATCCATTTAATATATGGTCCCCAGATAGGGGACGTATCAGATATTAAACTGATAAGAACAGATCCGTTTTCAAACAAGCTTTATTTAAATCAGACATACATCATAAATTACAAACAAATCACAAAGACTTGAATAAAATATGACATAAAACAAATACAAGGTCAGATTTAAAAAGCGCATAAAAGCATAAAAAGCATAAAACACAGTTTTGCATATAATTTGCATAAATAAATACATATGTCAAATGCAAACACCATAGCTTTTTAACTTTATCTTTTTACAATCAGGTAGTATGAAAACTTTTCACAAAGAACATATCCGATACAATATTTGAAACAAATCACAAATACTGGAATAAAATATGACATAAAACTAATACAGAGTCAGAATTAAAATGCACTTAAAAGCATAAAAAGCATAAAACACAGTTTTGCATATAATTTACATAAATAAATACATATTCCAAATTTGCAAACACCATAGCTTTTTTGCTTCATTGATTCCCATCTTTTTACAATCTCTCAGGTAGTATGTAAACATTTCACAAAGAGCAAGCCCAATACAATCTTTGACAGGAATAAATTCACGTTTAAACAATAATATATTGCGCACTTTCCATAAAGCTTCTTTTAAACAGTTTATTATAAGCCATGCGACTCGTGCTTGTTTCATGGTTGGGCATTTAATTATCCCATATATTATAATGTCACAATTAAGGGTTTGTATACCACATATCCATTTTAGGAGGGTGCCCACCGTCTGTCATAGCTCTTGTGCGTAGGGGCAATCCCACAGTAAATGAAACACTGACTCGTTTGGGGCGCATCTTTCTCTGGGACATCTAGCACTAGCCACCAGCCCCCTATGATGCTGAAAAGCTCTCGTAGGGAGACATTGGTGAACAACCTGCCAAGCTAAATCCTTTTGTGAGTTGCTAAGTGCAGGACAGGCCACGTTGTTCCACACCAGGCGGCACCTGGAGATGGAAAAATTAGACACATCCTCCATCTCCTCATGTCCCTTACAAATAACTGTTAACTTACGTTGATCAAATAAAAGCTGACGATCAACTTGGGTCAGATCATATTCTGAAATGACCTTCTCCAAGATCTTGTAATGCTTAGGGGGAGATAAGAGAAAAGGACAATTAACAGTCATACTGAAGTTCAACTTTCGGAAAAGAAACCCAGTTGTATATCTAAGAAAACAAGAGAAAGCCCCAACATTATTCAAGCTTTTGCAACAAAATACAAAAAACTTGATAAATAAAAACAATTTTAAATCAGGGAACCCTTTACCCCCATTTTTCTTGCTTTTACATACCACCTCCCTCCTCAATTTCTCCATTTTGGATCCCCACAGAAAATAAAACATGGGCTTCATAAGTCTTTTAAGATACAGAGAATTAGGGGGAAAAACCATAGCGGCATACAAAATGATAGGAAGCAAAACCATTTTAATTACAAGAATCTTGCCCTCCATTGTTAGTTTTCGAGTTTGCCATAAAGAGATCTTCTGATTTAATTTATTCAAAACCAAATCCCAGTTTTCAATACCATCATTAGCAGGATTAAACAAGACACCCAGGATCTTGATTCCTACTGTTTGTGTGGGAACCCTAGGCGGATCTGACTCCCATTGACCCATAATCATACAGTCACATTTATTTATATTCAACTTAAACCCAGACCCAGCACTAAAAATTTCAGTAATTAGAATTGCTCTGTTAATAGATGCTGAGCTAGTGCCATATACAGATATGTCATCCATATATCCAATGGCTTTAACTTGTTGTCCACCCCCACCCGGAATAAAAATGCCCCTAACCACCTTGTCCCGACGCAGCAGGCACAACAGTGGCTCAATGGAGCAGACAAATAAAAGTGGGGACATGGGGCAACCTTGTTTAACACCGGAAAGAAGCTCCACCTCTCTAGTTAAAAAACCATTGACTAAAATCCGGGCAGATGACTGTTTGTATAAAAGCGCAATTTTCTGAATAAAAGAATCAGGGAACCCCATCTTTCCCATAACTTTAAAAAGATAAAAGTGGGAGACCCTATCAAACGCTTTCATAAAATCCAAAGATAAAATAGCTAGTGGCTGTTTTCTATCTTTTTGAAACCAGATAAGATCACGAATTAGGTTTAGATGCTCCCAGATTGATCTCCCGGGGACACCACACACCTGATCTGGATGAATTACATTTTTAATAACTGCTTTAAGACGACCAGCAACAACTTTAGCTAAAATCTTGTAGTCTGTATTTAATAGTGAAATAGGCCTCCAATTCTCCAACTTTGATTTATCACCTTTCTTAAAAATTAATGTAATCATACTTTTACGCCATGAATATGGTAATAAATCAGCCTTAGAGGCTTCACAAACTACTTGTATAAAATCCTCCTTAATTAGATCCCAAAAGCAAAGATAAAATTCAATAGGAAGGCCATCTGATCCAGGAGCCTTACCTTTATTAAAACTCTTAAGGGTCTCTTCAATTTCACTGGGTAAAAGTTCTTTAGCTAAAAAAATCTGGTCATCTTTATTTAAAAACTGGGATAAAACATTAAGATTCTCTGTAAAAGCAGGTTCATCAACATTTTTAATACTAAAAAGATCTCTATAAAAATTAGCAGTATGCTCTAAAATGCCCTCAGTGGAAAATTGTCCTTCTAGCTCAGTAATCACTTGTTTTTTGTCACTCATTTTTTTAAAGAAAAACCTTGAGCAGGTCTCACCCTCTTCCAAATATTTCACACGGGTATTAAATATAATTTCTTTACCCTTTTGTTCCAGGAATTTTTGGATTTCTGTCTGGATCTTGGCAATCTCATCATCCACACCAGGTACTCCCCACCCCTTAAGCTTAAGGAGAGTTTGCATCCTGACATTAAAATCTTTAAAACATTTCCTTTTTTCACGTGCCTTCCTTTTACCAATTTTAATAAAAAATTCTTTAATACGGGTTTTAACACACTCCCACCACCCCAACATACTCTGATTTGGGTGTTTCCGTCTTCTCCAACTCTCATACTTTGCATAAAACTCCGCCCTTACCAGTTCGTCTTCTAATAAGAGCACATTCAATTTCCACATACCTTTTCCAACTTTTGCTTCCTGTGGAGTTTGCAATACATTGTATAGTAATACATGATCAGAAAAAATATTTTCTATTAGACCAGCATTCTTAGGTTTAAAAACATCAGAAGAGGAAAAAATAAAATCAATACGAGATGACATCCCTCTACCCCTCCATGTATGCCCAGGGTCAGTAGGGTAGGACTTTCTCCAAGCATCTAATAATTTGAGGTCCGTTGTCAAATGTTTTAACAGACTGGATGTTTTGTCTGTTCTTCCATTAGTATCACCTCCACTCCTCCCCTCCCCCAACATGACACAGTTAAAATCCCCTCCCACTATCACAGGGGACGGACCTGATAAAAACAAAGGGATGACATTAAAAAGGGAAGCACGCTCATTTTTCTCTGGGGATGCATAAACATTAATAAGACGACAGGTAAAACCATTTAAAATAACATGAGTTGATAAGGCACGACCTGGAACTATTTCAGTGATGGATAAAACATTAACATTTTGACATTTGAATAAAATCCCAACCCCGGCAGCTTTATTTTCATTGGACCCTGACCAAATAGAGGGTCCTGCTGACCAGTCCATTTTTAAGTTGGGGTATGACAAATCGTGATCAATACCGCATTCTTGCAGGAAAAAAATGTCAAAGTTCAGAGTCATTAACCAAGCAAACAAAGCAGCCCGTCTAACAGGGCTCTTTAGGCTTCTCACATTTAGTGAGGCAACACGGATTTCTGCCATGTTAGGTGTTTTTTATTGATTCATTATACTCTGAATCTGAATCAATAATTTGTGACAGAGAAGGTGAAGGAAGGGATGACACAGTTCGTAAACTGTCCGTTTCATCTGAGTCCGTGAAATCCTCAATTAAGTTAGTCCCCTCTGGGCTGAGAATTTTTGCAGCACTAGATAGAAAGACTTTACGGGACATCTGAGGCAGGTTATGCTCCTCCTGCGCCTCTTCACGACTTCTCTTACCACTGGCGCTGAGATCCATCCGATCCTCCGAATCCACCCGATCCTCACCAGGCACTGCAGCAGGTGGAATACCCGCAGACCCTCCAGGAGCACCAAGGGACATCATCTCCGGAGCAGGATGACCATCAGGACCAGCAACAGGTTCACCAACCACTGCACGACCTCTATCATCCAGGCAGGCAACAGGACATCCATCAGGAATGGTTCCAGGACATCCATCTGGACTGGCATCAGGACATCCATCTGGACTGGCATCAGGGCATCCATCTGGGTTGGCATCAGGACATCCATCTGGATTGGCATCAGGGCATCCGTCTGGATTGGCATCAGGGCATCCGTCTGGACTGGCATCAGGGCAGACATCTGGTCCAACATCTGTGCTGGCATCAGCAGGGGTATCTGGATGGACATCTGGATTCGTACCAACAGCTCCAGATTTTCGCCTCTTTTTTGGTTCCCTCTCATTTCCGCTCTGAGAAGGTGCCATCTCCCCACCAGGTGAAACCTGGACCCCTGCAGGAGTAGGCAAAGGCGTGACCTCGGCTACAGAGGCCGGGTTTTTCCGCAAAGGTACCGACAGAGCATCGACTGAGTCAGACTGTTTTTGACCTTTAGTAATGTCCACAAAGCTTTTTCTGGGGTCACCCGGGCTGACCCTGCTGGCATCAGCAGGAACTCCTGCGGAACTAGCCGCAGGCGCCCGAGAGCCACCACGAGACCTTGTCCGCATCGGACAATTACTGAACAGGTGAGTAGACATTCCGCACCCACTGCAGGTCTTACTGTTCTTACAGTCCTTTGAGGCATGACCCCATTGTCCACAGTTGTGGCACTGACTCATCCGCTCGTTCTTACAATCGCTCTGTATGTGACCAAGGTCACCACACCTACGACACCTGAATGGTTGTCCATCATAGAAGAGGTAGCCATGGTCTCTTCCCAGCACCACTGTGGAGGGGGGGTGCATAAGGCCTTCTACACCCCCAGGGTCAAGTCTGAAGCGTACCATAAAGCGTCGTTTCCCATTCCAGAAACCACTCCGACCTTTGACGTTCCCCGTAAATCTGACAGATGTACAATATCTGCTCAGAAAAAGCTCAATATCATCTGTGGACACATGGGGGTTAAACATGTATACCACAAGGGGAACGTCAACTCCGCCATAGAGACCCGTAAAAATCACTCCGTCCAACAGCTTGCTGTTACGGTGGCCCTTAACGCATTCGTAAAAGTGCTGGCAGGCAACCTTGGTCGAGAACGTGAGAATATATGTACTCTGCCCCTTCTCCTGCAGGCAGTAAACATCATGATCTTTCACGTTCAACAGATCTCTCAAAATCTGTACATAGAACTCACGGGGGTTGTCATATCCGACGTGGTTTGCTGGAACCTCGATACGCACCGAGTTCCTGATCTGGCCGGAGCCAGTGGAAAATTGAAATGAACAAGGCATCTCACCAAAGTGGCAAAGGCTTACCGTCACCACGGGCTCGGCCTTTCGCCTGGGGATCGCAACTTGTTGCCCGGGGACTAAGCCAGCTCCCTAATAGCAGCAGGGGGGTGAAGTCCCACCAAAAGGTGAGACGATCCCCCCAGGCCAAGGAGCCGGGTACCCCGGGCACCTCTCAGCCAAGACCAAGGCAGCAACCGTTAGATCACTGCACCTGATCTCAGCCAAAAGGCCGAGAAGCGATAACCAGAATTGGTTTCAAACTACGGAGCCACCCAAGGATCCTGAAAAGTCCATTTGTGGAGATGAGCTCCTGGACTCCCGTTAAGAAGACATGTTGTCAACCTCTAGATCCCTTACATGCCTGCACTTTTCGGCTTGCTGCTGCTGCAATCCACGCGTTTTAGATCTGCATAACTCCACCTCTTTAAACACAGCACCTTCACCCCCTGCTGTTCCCACCCGCCTCAACACCGTTGGAAGGGAGGAGAACCAATTAAGGCGGTTGGTGGGGTGGAACGAGCAGCTGTCTACCCTTAGCAGGAGGGCTCCTGATTACATACCTCTCCTGCTGCTGCTGCTGGCTGTCCAGCAGCAGACTGAAGGTGGCTGCTGCTGTGCACAGGTATATAAAGGCTCAGAGCCTATTATGACACGCGCAGCCAGCGTTCCATTGCCACATTCCATCTACTGCAGGCAGGATACCTGGCTGGCTGAATGTCGCTGAGAAGCTCACAGAGACCGCCATAAGCAACAGTTTAACAGAATGCCACAGACTAATCAACCAAACTTTTTGGGTTGGGTTCTCTTTTATAGTCTGCAGGCAATAAATGAAAGAAGTCAGTGTTCCAGCAGAAGGAGACAACGTTTCAGAAAAGGCATTGTAGCAAACCAAAAAAGAAATTTTAAGCGCAGCAGAGTAACCAGCGCACATACCTGTTAGCTCAGGTGAGTTTAAAAGGCTGCTGTTGATAACAAGGGCATTTGCTAAATAGATGGTGTGTGTGCAACAATATACTGAAAGGTCAATTATATTGTGCAGCTTATCTCACCACCTGTAGTTATTTAGGTGAAAGCTCCAAAATGCTTGCCTAATATGTCTGTTTATCCAAAAGGAAGTAAAAAGGGAGAGCTAGAAAGATAGCATTGCATCACATTACATGGCAATGCAATGCACAGTTGCTGAAGTTGAACCAAAATGAGCTTGTAATCTGGCTTCTGCAACTTTGAACATGAAAAATCCAATGAGGAGAAGAAAAGCAAAGCCAAAGAGTCCATCCCAAAATCCGACAAACAAGCAAAATGAACAAAAAACATTGAATTCAATTCTTTCTGATTTTAGAAACTGCATTAAAGAAGGGGTGCACCGGTCCTGGAGATACTGCAATACCAGGTCAATGCGTGGAGTGGACAGAGCAAGCTCTTTTTCCATCTCCCTGTTCTAAAAATCCATTTAATATATGGTCCCCAGATAGGGGACGTATCAGATATTAAACTGATAAGAACAGATACTACACTTGATCTTAGCCAAAAGGCCGAGAAGCGATAACCAGAATTGGTTTCAAACTACGGAGCCACCCAAGGATCCTGAAAAGTCCATTTGTGGAGATGAGCTCCTGGACTCCCGTTAAGAAGACATGTTGTCAACCTCTAGATCCCTTACATGCCTGCACTTTTCGGCTTGCTGCTGCTGCAATCCACGCGTTTTAGATCTGCATAACTCCACCTCTTTAAACACAGCACCTTCACCCCCTGCTGTTCCCACCCGCCTCAACACCGTTGGAAGGGAGGAGAACCAATTAAGGCGGGGGGTGGGGTGGAACGAGCAGCTGTCTACCCTTAGCAGGAGGGCTCCTGATTACATACCTCTCCTGCTGCTGCTGCTGCTGGCTGTCCAGCAGCAGACTGAAGGTGGCTGCTGCTGTGCACAGGTATATAAAGGCTCAGAGCCTATTATGACACGCGCAGCCAGCGTTCCATTGCCACATTCCATCTACTGCAGGCAGGATACCTGGCTGGCTGAATGTCGCTGAGAAGCTCACAGAGACCGCCATAAGCAACAGTTTAACAGAATGCCACAGACTAATCAACCAAACTTTTTGGGTTGGGTTCTCTTTTATAGTCTGCAGGCATTAAATGAAAGAAGTCAGTGTTCCAGCAGAAGGAGACAACGTTTCAGAAAAGGCATTGTAGCAAACCAAAAAAGAAATTTTAAGCGCAGCAGAGTAACCAGCGCACATACCTGTTAGCTCAGGTGAGTTTAAAAGGCTGCTGTTGATAACAAGGGCATTTGCTAAATAGATGGTGTGTGTGCAACAATATACTGAAAGGTCAATTATATTGTGCAGCTTATCTCACCACCTGTAGTTATTTAGGAGAAAGCTCCAAAATGCTTGCCTAATATGTCTGTTTATCCAAAAGGAAGTAAAAAGGGAGAGCTAGAAAGATAGCATTGCATCACATTACATGGCAATGCAATGCACAGTTGCTGAAGTTGAACCAAAATGAGCTTGTAATCTGGCTTCTGCAACTTTGAACATGAAAAATCCAATGAGGAGAAGAAAAGCAAAGCCAAAGAGTCCATCCCAAAATCCGACAAACAAGCAAAATGAACAAAAAACATTGAATTCAATTCTTTCTGATTTTAGAAACTGCATTAAAGAAGGGGTGCACCGGTCCTGGAGATACTGCAATACCAGGTCAATGCGTGGAGTGGACAGAGCAAGCTCTTTTTCCATCTCCCTGTTCTAAAAATCCATTTAATATATGGTCCCCAGATAGGGGACGTATCAGATATTAAACTGATAAGAACAGATACTACACTTGATCTTAGCCAAAAGGCCGAGAAGCGATAACCAGAATTGGTTTCAAACTACGGAGCCACCCAAGGATCCTGAAAAGTCCATTTGTGGAGATGAGCTCCTGGACTCCCGTTAAGAAGACATGTTGTCAACCTCTAGATCCCTTACATGCCTGCACTTTTCGGCTTGCTGCTGCTGCAATCCACGCGTTTTAGATCTGCATAACTCCACCTCTTTAAACACAGCACCTTCACCCCCTGCTGTTCCCACCCGCCTCAACACCGTTGGAAGGGAGGAGAACCAATTAAGGCGGGGGGTGGGGTGGAACGAGCAGCTGTCTACCCTTAGCAGGAGGGCTCCTGATTACATACCTCTCCTGCTGCTGCTGCTGCTGGCTGTCCAGCAGCAGACTGAAGGTGGCTGCTGCTGTGCACAGGTATATAAAGGCTCAGAGCCTATTATGACACGCGCAGCCAGCGTTCCATTGCCACATTCCATCTACTGCAGGCAGGATACCTGGCTGGCTGAATGTCACTGAGAAGCTCACAGAGACCGCCATAAGCAACAGTTTAACAGAATGCCACAGACTAATCAACCAAACTTTTTGGGTTGGGTTCTCTTTTATAGTCTGCAGGCATTAAATGAAAGAAGTCAGTGTTCCAGCAGAAGGAGACAACGTTTCAGAAAAGGCATTGTAGCAAACCAAAAAAGAAATTTTAAGCGCAGCAGAGTAACCAGCGCACATACCTGTTAGCTCAGGTGAGTTTAAAAGGCTGCTGTTGATAACAAGGGCATTTGCTAAATAGATGGTGTGTGTGCAACAATATACTGAAAGGTCAATTATATTGTGCAGCTTATCTCACCACCTGTAGTTATTTAGGTGAAAGCTCCAAAATGCTTGCCTAATATGTCTGTTTATCCAAAAGGAAGTAAAAAGGGAGAGCTAGAAAGATAGCATTGCATCACATTACATGGCAATGCAATGCACAGTTGCTGAAGTTGAACCAAAATGAGCTTGTAATCTGGCTTCTGCAACTTTGAACATGAAAAATCCAATGAGGAGAAGAAAAGCAAAGCCAAAGAGTCCATCCCAAAATCCGACAAACAAGCAAAATGAACAAAAAACATTGAATTCAATTCTTTCTGATTTTAGAAACTGCATTAAAGAAGGGGTGCACCGGTCCTGGAGATACTGCAATACCAGGTCAATGCGTGGAGTGGACAGAGCAAGCTCTTTTTCCATCTCCCTGTTCTAAAAATCCATTTAATATATGGTCCCCAGATAGGGGACGTATCAGATATTAAACTGATAAGAACAGATTTTTTTTTTTTTTTCCTCAGATTAAGACCCACATTAATTTATGCATCATAGCGCATATTCACATAACGGGTTCTCAAATCATCATTCGGAAAAACAAAAACAAAATCCCAAAAAACACAACCCTGCAATTAACTGTTACTTACTGTAAGAAGTCCAATGTGAAAAGTTCCAGAGTGCTTCTGCTGCTGTCTCACCATACTTCTTTTTATCCAATAAATAGGCATAAAACAGTCTAGCAAGAAAAATCTTTCTGCATTCCATGGGGGAAAAAACAATCTTTTTAAAAATCACCAAATTCCGAACGTCCCATAAAACCTCTTTATATATGACAAAAATAATCCAGCTTGCCCGCTTCCTTTGCGAGTACTTAAAATCTTGACCTATTAAAATCCTTTCAAAATCGAAACAATGAAAACCAACTAAAGCAACAAACATACGTGACAACAAGGTAAAAACTTTTTTAGCAAAAAAACAGTCCCAAAAAATATGCTGTATTGTTTCCACCTTATTGCAACCTTCCCTAGGACATAGTTCTTGAACCTTTATCCCCCGGTCATTCAAAAAAGCCCTTGTTGGCAAGCATCCATGCAACGCCATCCAGGTTACATCCTTCTGTCTGTTGCTGATTCCACGCATGAAAAAAAGCTTCCACACCTGTCCAGACTGTGCATTATTACAAAACGGCACATCACATAACATCTCCTTCTTCTTAATACCTGAGACAATCAGTTTTTTGTCCGGTCTAACCATGGAGCTTATCCCATTTTGATCATAGAAGGACCTAAGCACCACATAAAAAAACGGTATCACAAACGAAACTGGTTTTCTTAAATCCTTCTCACACCAGCTCCATTTCTGGAAAAGCCGTCCTGCTAAATATTTGCACATGTCCGCAGTCCTGTTATTGCACTGGGATAATTTAGAAATGTTCAAAAAATAATGCATTCTTAAAAATAAGTCAATGTTAGGAAAATCACAACCCCCATTTTCCACAGAACACATAACCATTCCTCTTCTTAGTTTCTCCATTTTGGATCCCCAAAAAAACACAAACAGTTTCCTTGTCACTCTCTTTGTCCAAAGCACAGCAGGTGGGAAAATCAAAGCAGTGTACAGCAGAAGCGGGAGAATCACAGACTTGATTACCAGCACTTTCCCTCTCAGCGACAGGTTCCTTAGTTTCCAAAAGTTCAACTTCTGATCCATTTTGTCTTCTAGAATCTTCAGGCTGCTTTTCCCTTTCAGTTCCTTCTCAAAGATGACACCAAGAACCTCAATTTCCTCCCTACTCTCCACTCCTGCCACGTTAACCTCAACCTGCCTCCCAAAGTTACAAAGCTGGCACTTTCCCCAATTCACCGCCATACCAGCCACACAACAAAAAATCCTTACGTGCAAATTCACTCTATTGAGATCCGCCTGTGAACCACAAGTAAAAACAATATCATCCATATAACTTAAAGACTTGATTGGACCCCCGGATCCCCCAGGAATAAAAACACCAGCCACACACTTGTCAACTTGCACACTTTTTAAAAGGGCCTCCACCACACAGATAAAAAGAATTGGTGACAGGGGACAACCCTGCCTAACTCCCGATAAAATATTAAAACTGGAACTCACATGCCCATTAACTAAAATCTGGCTACTGACCCCACAATAAAAACTCTTAATGACCATCAATAATTTATCCGGAACACCAAGGTGACTTAAAGCAGAGAACAAAAATCTATGTGATATTTTATCAAAGGCTTTCTCCAGGTCCACCGACTGTAACAAAAGAGCATTCTTATTCAAATTAGCCTGATAAATTAAGTCTCTTAGAAGCAGCAAATTATCTGAAATTTTCCTACCAGGCACTGCACATGCCTGATACTCCCCCACCATATCACCTATCACATCTGCCAGTCTACCAGCCACAATTTTAGAAATAATTTTGTAATCACTGTTTAACAATGTTATGGGCCTCCAATTTTTAATATCCCTCATGTCCCCTTTCTTATGAATCAGCGTAACAATCCCCCTACGCATAGAAACCGATAAAATCCCATGAGTAAAACCATATTGCACCACCCGTGAAAACTCCACACCTATAATATCCCAAAATCTAACATAAAATTCAGCAGGAAGACCATCACAGCCTGGCGTCTTGCCTTTCGCCAAGCCATCCACTGCCCGTCTAATTTCATCTTTCCCAACCTCCTCACTTAAAAACCCAATTTTCTCCTCAGGAATATTATTAGTTAATACTTTGCAATAATCATTAATTTCCGCATCACTGGCTCTACTATCGTTAGAGAAGAGTGTTTCATAAAAGGAAAGAATACTGCCAATCATCTCATCCCCAGATACCTCCCCTGCAGGAGAAAAAACAGACTTAAAAACCCCTTTAGGTTTAAAACATTTTTTAAAAAAGTATCTCGAACATTGCTCATTTTCCTCCATGTGCTTTATTTTTGCCTTAAACATAATAGTCTTCCCTTTTTCAATAAGTATCTTCTTCAGTTCGTCCTTCAAATCTGCAATCTCTTTATCCACCTCCATCCCCGCTCTCTTAAACTTATGGAGTACTTCCAATTTTGAAATAACAGCAGCATCATGATCCCTTTTGGCTTTCGCTCTCCTAAAACACACCCCTTTAAAATAACATGCAAATTTCTCCTTAGCCCAGTCCCACCACTCTAGCAAATCTTTAAAAAGGTGCTGTTCAGACACACAAGACAAAAACACTTTATTAAAACCAACCTTAACACTCTCCTCTTCCAGCAGGCTTACGTTCAGCTTCCAGAGTCCCTTTCCAAAAGCCAGGGACTCAGCTATACACAGATCTACCACTATCATCTTGTGGTCAGAAAAAGTCGTCATCACGTGGTTGCACTTGGCCACCTTAATCCCTTCAGACATAAAAACATAGTCAATTCGGGAAACACTACGTCCACTATCTGATATGTATGTGAACTTATCACTTGGCCCAACCATCAGACCAGCATCCGTGTAGCGTAAATCCTGCACAATCTGATTTAAAATATTAGACGTAACATCAGTCCTACCTTCCGTAGAGCTCTTACGATCTTTTGCGGATCTGACACAATTAAAATCTCCAGCCACTATAGTGAAGTCTCTGCCTGGTAAAAACAACTTTAGAGACTCCAAAAACCCAACTCTTGCTTGTTTATCAGCAGGGGCATAAACATTAAAAACCCGTACCCGCTGACCTAAAAAATCCACTAATAAAAACAAACATCTCCCAGGTATGATTACTTTAAACTCTAAAACCTTTAGACTGGAATTACACAGTAAAATGCCCACCCCTTCATTCCTGTTTTCTGAGCATGGGGACCAAAAAGATTGCCCCTTATTCCACTCACTCTCATGCGGGGCAGATTTAATTACACATTCCTGCAGACAGACAATATCTGCATTCACACTCTCAATGTACTCCAGTATCCCTGCTCTCCTACAAGCAGAACCAATCCCTCGTACATTCAGAGAAGCAACACACAACGCCATCATAACAACAGGAAAAAATCTCCACCATACCCGATCCATCATGAACCAGGAGAAAACCCACTCCTGCCACCCACTTTTCTACGTATATCAGGCGACTCAGAACTCGAGTCCCTGTTAGAATAACCTGGTCTTAGGGAGACTGGATCTTCCTGCCCCCCAGACCAACACCCCTCCACCTTACTTCTTTTAATCACGGAGGCATAACTCTCCTCCTTGCCATCATCTTCCTCCTCATTTTCACTCCAATCACTGTTAACCCTATCACGCTGCTGAGGGGTTATAGTTCCATCCGAATCAGAATCCTCCTCCTCCAAAACCTCCATTTCCTCACCCCCATCTCTTCCCAAAACAGGATTCACTGACTCCGCCATATTAGACAAATCCATCCCATCACCCGGGCCATGCACATCAGCTACTTTGTTTATTACTTCCAGCCCCTCCCTCAAACCAACTTTCTTCTGGCTCCGCCCCTTTTCCTCCATCTTGGGCACCGCATGGTCTCTTCCCTTACCACCATCTTGTTTTTGGCTTTCCCCCTCTGAGTCTGAGCCTTCGCCCTCCTCCCCACTTTCCTGCCGAGTCTTCTTCTGCCTCTCTTCAGCGTCCACCTGTGACCTAGGAATCTGAGCCCACAATCTACATTTCCTTGCAAGGTGATCTGCATGTCCACACAAATCACACACCTTATTCATTGGGCAACCACTTGCAACATGCCCAGATTTCCCACAACCTCTACAAACATCACCTTGCACTGGACAATCCTTCTGAACATGTCCAAACTCATGACACTTCCTACAATATTCCATCTGTCCATTATAAAAACAAAATCCCCTTTCTCCTCCGATAGAAAACTGTGCAGGAATGCTCTTGGCACCCCCAATAGCTCTATCATCCGGTCTCAGTTTTACAACATATCTCCTCTTGCCATTTAGATAATTGTATTTGTTCTTCATTCTTCCCAAAAATTTAACCTCACTACAATACCGAGCTAAAAAATTGGAAACAGTCTCATCCGGAACTTTAGGGTTATACATGTGCACAACCACATACTTATATGTCTGCTGGAACAGAGGTTCCAGTGCAATAAACTCTAGGCATTTCAATTCCTTTTCTTCCTTCATTCGTACCAACTCCATGTAGACTCTCTGGCAAATACTCAAAGAAACAAAAGTGATATCATAAATTCCTTGTTTCTGAAAATCCTGCAGTGCCAATACATCCGTTACCTTCAAGCCATTAATGTTCTTCAAGACATCAACGCAAACTTGGTCCAAACCGATTTCTCCTTCATGACCTGCAGCCACCTTCAGACGGACCGAGTCCTCTAATCCACGTGTTTTCTCCACCATTTTTACAGCAGATAAACACAATCGCCGCTCAATTGCACACTAGGGCCCCACAAGGGGGAACCCCAGTCACAACTGCCCTCCAAACAACACCAGCAGCAGAAAACCACCACTGATCTTGCCAAAAGGCCGAGAAGCGATAAACAGAATTGGTTTCAAACTACGGAGCCACCCAAGGATCCTGAAAAGTCCATTTGTGGAGATGAGCTCCTGGACTCCCGTTAAGAAGACATGTTGTCAACCTCTAGATCCCTTACATGCCTGCACTTTTCGGCTTGCTGCTGCTGCAATCCACGCGTTTTAGATCTGCATAACTCCACCTCTTTAAACACAGCACCTTCACCCCCTGCTGTTCCCACCCGCCTCAACACCGTTGGAAGGGAGGAGAACCAATTAAGGCGGGGGGTGGGGTGGAACGAGCAGCTGTCTACCCTTAGCAGGAGGGCTCCTGATTACATACCTCTCCTGCTGCTGCTGCTGCTGGCTGTCCAGCAGCAGACTGAAGGTGGCTGCTGCTGTGCACAGGTATATAAAGGCTCAGAGCCTATTATGACACGCGCAGCCAGCGTTCCATTGCCACATTCCATCTACTGCAGGCAGGATACCTGGCTGGCTGAATGTCGCTGAGAAGCTCACAGAGACCACCATAAGCAACAGTTTAACAGAATGCCACAGACTAATCAACCAAACTTTTTGGGTTGGGTTCTCTTTTATAGTCTGCAGGCATTAAATGAAAGAAGTCAGTGTTCCAGCAGAAGGAGACAACATTTCAGAAAAGGCATTGTAGCAAACCAAAAAAGAAATTTTAAGCGCAGCAGAGTAACCAGCGCACATACCTGTTAGCTCAGGTGAGTTTAAAAGGCTGCTGTTGATAACAAGGGCATTTGCTAAATAGATGGTGTGTGTGCAACAATATACTGAAAGGTCAATTATATTGTGCAGCTTATCTCACCACCTGTAGTTATTTAGGTGAAAGCTCCAAAATGCTTGCCTAATATGTCTGTTTATCCAAAAGGAAGTAAAAAGGGAGAGCTAGAAAGATAGCATTGCATCACATTACATGGCAATGCAATGCACAGTTGCTGAAGTTGAACCAAAATGAGCTTGTAATCTGGCTTCTGCAACTTTGAACATGAAAAATCCAATGAGGAGAAGAAAAGCAAAGCCAAAGAGTCCATCCCAAAATCCGACAAACAAGCAAAATGAACAAAAAACATTGAATTCAATTCTTTCTGATTTTAGAAACTGCATTAAAGAAGGGGTGCACCGGTCCTGGAGATACTGCAATACCAGGTCAATGCGTGGAGTGGACAGAGCAAGCTCTTTTTCCATCTCCCTGTTCTAAAAATCCATTTAATATATGGTCCCCAGATAGGGGACGTATCAGATATTAAACTGATAAGAACAGATACTACACTTGATCTTAGCCAAAAGGCCGAGAAGCGATAACCAGAATTGGTTTCAAACTACGGAGCCACCCAAGGATCCTGAAAAGTCCATTTGTGGAGATGAGCTCCTGGACTCCCGTTAAGAAGACATGTTGTCAACCTCTAGATCCCTTACATGCCTGCACTTTTCGGCTTGCTGCTGCTGCAATCCACGCGTTTTAGATCTGCATAACTCCACCTCTTTAAACACAGCACCTTCACCCCCTGCTGTTCCCACCCGCCTCAACACCGTTGGAAGGGAGGAGAACCAATTAAGGCGGGGGGTGGGGTGGAACGAGCAGCTGTCTACCCTTAGCAGGAGGGCTCCTGATTACATACCTCTCCTGCTGCTGCTGCTGCTGGCTGTCCAGCAGCAGACTGAAGGTGGCTGCTGCTGTGCACAGGTATATAAAGGCTCAGAGCCTATTATGACACGCGCAGCCAGCGTTCCATTGCCACATTCCATCTACTGCAGGCAGGATACCTGGCTGGCTGAATGTCGCTGAGAAGCTCACAGAGACCGCCATAAGCAACAGTTTAACAGAATGCCACAGACTAATCAACCAAACTTTTTGGGTTGGGTTCTCTTTTATAGTCTGCAGGCATTAAATGAAAGAAGTCAGTGTTCCAGCAGAAGGAGACAACGTTTCAGAAAAGGCATTGTAGCAAACCAAAAAAGAAATTTTAAGCGCAGCAGAGTAACCAGCGCACATACCTGTTAGCTCAGGTGAGTTTAAAAGGCTGCTGTTGATAACAAGGGCATTTGCTAAATAGATGGTGTGTGTGCAACAATATACTGAAAGGTCAATTATATTGTGCAGCTTATCTCACCACCTGTAGTTATTTAGGTGAAAGCTCCAAAATGCTTGCCTAATATGTCTGTTTATCCAAAAGGAAGTAAAAAGGGAGAGCTAGAAAGATAGCATTGCATCACATTACATGGCAATGCAATGCACAGTTGCTGAAGTTGAACCAAAATGAGCTTGTAATCTGGCTTCTGCAACTTTGAACATGAAAAATCCAATGAGGAGAAGAAAAGCAAAGCCAAAGAGTCCATCCCAAAATCCGACAAACAAGCAAAATGAACAAAAAACATTGAATTCAATTCTTTCTGATTTTAGAAACTGCATTAAAGAAGGGGTGCACCGGTCCTGGAGATACTGCAATACCAGGTCAATGCGTGGAGTGGACAGAGCAAGCTCTTTTTCCATCTCCCTGTTCTAAAAATCCATTTAATATATGGTCCCCAGATAGGGGACGTATCAGATATTAAACTGATAAGAACAGATACTACACTTGATCTTAGCCAAAAGGCCGAGAAGCGATAACCAGAATTGGTTTCAAACTACGGAGCCACCCAAGGATCCTGAAAAGTCCATTTGTGGAGATGAGCTCCTGGACTCCCGTTAAGAAGACATGTTGTCAACCTCTAGATCCCTTACATGCCTGCACTTTTCGGCTTGCTGCTGCTGCAATCCACGCGTTTTAGATCTGCATAACTCCACCTCTTTAAACACAGCACCTTCACCCCCTGCTGTTCCCACCCGCCTCAACACCGTTGGAAGGGAGGAGAACCAATTAAGGCGGGGGGTGGGGTGGAACGAGCAGCTGTCTACCCTTAGCAGGAGGGCTCCTGATTACATACCTCTCCTGCTGCTGCTGCTGCTGGCTGTCCAGCAGCAGACTGAAGGTGGCTGCTGCTGTGCACAGGTATATAAAGGCTCAGAGCCTATTATGACACGCGCAGCCAGCGTTCCATTGCCACATTCCATCTACTGCAGGCAGGATACCTGGCTGGCTGAATGTCGCTGAGAAGCTCACAGAGACCGCCATAAGCAACAGTTTAACAGAATGCCACAGACTAATCAACCAAACTTTTTGGGTTGGGTTCTCTTTTATAGTCTGCAGGCATTAAATGAAAGAAGTCAGTGTTCCAGCAGAAGGAGACAACGTTTCAGAAAAGGCATTGTAGCAAACCAAAAAAGAAATTTTAAGCGCAGCAGAGTAACCAGCGCACATACCTGTTAGCTCAGGTGAGTTTAAAAGGCTGCTGTTGATAACAAGGGCATTTGCTAAATAGATGGTGTGTGTGCAACAATATACTGAAAGGTCAATTATATTGTGCAGCTTATCTCACCACCTGTAGTTATTTAGGTGAAAGCTCCAAAATGCTTGCCTAATATGTCTGTTTATCCAAAAGGAAGTAAAAAGGGAGAGCTAGAAAGATAGCATTGCATCACATTACATGGCAATGCAATGCACAGTTGCTGAAGTTGAACCAAAATGAGCTTGTAATCTGGCTTCTGCAACTTTGAACATGAAAAATCCAATGAGGAGAAGAAAAGCAAAGCCAAAGAGTCCATCCCAAAATCCGACAAACAAGCAAAATGAACAAAAAACATTGAATTCAATTCTTTCTGATTTTAGAAACTGCATTAAAGAAGGGGTGCACCGATCCTGGAGATAATGCAATACCAGGTCAATGCGTGGAGTGGACAGAGCAAGCTCTTTTTCCATCTCCCTGTTCTAAAAATCCATTTAATATATAGTCCCCAGATAGGGGACGTATCAGATATTAAACTGATAAGAACAGATACTACACTTGATCTTAGCCAAAAGGCCGAGAAGCGATAACCAGAATTGGTTTCAAACTACGGAGCCACCCAAGGATCCTGAAAAGTCCATTTGTGGAGATGAGCTCCTGGACTCCCGTTAAGAAGACATGTTGTCAACCTCTAGATCCCTTACATGCCTGCACTTTTCGGCTTGCTGCTGCTGCAATCCACGCGTTTTAGATCTGCATAACTCCACCTCTTTAAACACAGCACCTTCACCCCATGCTGTTCCCACCCGCCTCAACACCGTTGGAAGGGAGGAGAACCAATTAAGGCGGGGGGTGGGGTGGAACGAGCAGCTGTCTACCCTTAGCAGGAGGGCTCCTGATTACATACCTCTCCTGCTGCTGCTGCTGCTGGCTGTCCAGCAGCAGACTGAAGGTGGCTGCTGCTGTGCACAGGTATATAAAGGCTCAGAGCCTATTATGACACGCGCAGCCAGCGTTCCATTGCCACATTCCATCTACTGCAGGCAGGATACCTGGCTGGCTGAATGTCGCTGAGAAGCTCACAGAGACCGCCATAAGCAACAGTTTAACAGAATGCCACAGACTAATCAACCAAACTTTTTGGGTTGGGTTCTCTTTTATAGTCTGCAGGCATTAAATGAAAGAAGTCAGTGTTCCAGCAGAAGGAGACAACGTTTCAGAAAAGGCATTGTAGCAAACCAAAAAAGAAATTTTAAGCGCAGCAGAGTAACCAGCGCACATACCTGTTAGCTCAGGTGAGTTTAAAAGGCTGCTGTTGATAACAAGGGCATTTGCTAAATAGATGGTGTGTGTGCAACAATATACTGAAAGGTCAATTATATTGTGCAGCTTATCTCACCACCTGTAGTTATTTAGGTGAAAGCTCCAAAATGCTTGCCTAATATGTCTGTTTATCCAAAAGGAAGTAAAAAGGGAGAGCTAGAAAGATAGCATTGCATCACATTACATGGCAATGCAATGCACAGTTGCTGAAGTTGAACCAAAATGAGCTTGTAATCTGGCTTCTGCAACTTTGAACATGAAAATTCCAATGAGGAGAAGAAAAGCAAAGCCAAAGAGTCCATCCCAAAATCCGACAAACAAGCAAAATGAACAAAAAACATTGAATTCAATTCTTTCTGATTTTAGAAACTGCATTAAAGAAGGGGTGCACCGGTCCTGGAGATACTGCAATACCAGGTCAATGCGTGGAGTGGACAGAGCAAGCTCTTTTTCCATCTCCCTGTTCTAAAAATCCATTTAATATATGGTCCCCAGATAGGGGACGTATCAGATATTAAACTGATAAGAACAGATACTACACTTGATCTTAGCCAAAAGGCCGAGAAGCGATAACCAGAATTGGTTTCAAACTACGGAGCCACCCAAGGATCCTGAAAAGTCCATTTGTGGAGATGAGCTCCTGGACTCCCGTTAAGAAGACATGTTGTCAACCTCTAGATCCCTTACATGCCTGCACTTTTCGGCTTGCTGCTGCTGCAATCCACGCGTTTTAGATCTGCATAACTCCACCTCTTTAAACACAGCACCTTCACCCCCTGCTGTTCCCACCCGCCTCAACACCGTTGGAAGGGAGGAGAACCAATTAAGGCGGGGGGTGGGGTGGAACGAGCAGCTGTCTACCCTTAGCAGGAGGGCTCCTGATTACATACCTCTCCTGCTGCTGCTGCTGCTGGCTGTCCAGCAGCAGACTGAAGGTGGCTGCTGCTGTGCACAGGTATATAAAGGCTCAGAGCCTATTATGACACGCGCAGCCAGCGTTCCATTGCCACATTCCATCTACTGCAGGCAGGATACCTGGCTGGCTGAATGTCGCTGAGAAGCTCACAGAGACCGCCATAAGCAACAGTTTAACAGAATGCCACAGACTAATCAACCAAACTTTTTGGGTTGGGTTCTCTTTTATAGTCTGCAGGCATTAAATGAAAGAAGTCAGTGTTCCAGCAGAAGGAGACAACGTTTCAGAAAAGGCATTGTAGCAAACCAAAAAAGAAATTTTAAGCGCAGCAGAGTAACCAGCGCACATACCTGTTAGCTCAGGTGAGTTTAAAAGGCTGCTGTTGATAACAAGGGCATTTGCTAAATAGATGGTGTGTGTGCAACAATATACTGAAAGGTCAATTATATTGTGCAGCTTATCTCACCACCTGTAGTTATTTAGGTGAAAGCTCCAAAATGCTTGCCTAATATGTCTGTTTATCCAAAAGGAAGTAAAAAGGGAGAGCTAGAAAGATAGCATTGCATCACATTACATGGCAATGCAATGCACAGTTGCTGAAGTTGAACCAAAATGAGCTTGTAATCTGGCTTCTGCAACTTTGAACATGAAAAATCCAATGAGGAGAAGAAAAGCAAAGCCAAAGAGTCCATCCCAAAATCCGACAAACAAGCAAAATGAACAAAAAACATTGAATTCAATTCTTTCTGATTTTAGAAACTGCATTAAAGAAGGGGTGCACCGGTCCTGGAGATACTGCAATACCAGGTCAATGCGTGGAGTGGACAGAGCAAGCTCTTTTTCCATCTCCCTGTTCTAAAAATCCATTTAATATATGGTCCCCAGATAGGGGACGTATCAGATATTAAACTGATAAGAACAGATACTACACTTGATCTTAGCCAAAAGGCCGAGAAGCGATAACCAGAATTGGTTTCAAACTACGGAGCCACCCAAGGATCCTGAAAAGTCCATTTGTGGAGATGAGCTCCTGGACTCCCGTTAAGAAGACATGTTGTCAACCTCTAGATCCCTTACATGCCTGCACTTTTCGGCTTGCTGCTGCTGCAATCCACGCGTTTTAGATCTGCATAACTCCACCTCTTTAAACACAGCACCTTCACCCCCTGCTGTTCCCACCCGCCTCAACACCGTTGGAAGGGAGGAGAACCAATTAAGGCGGGGGGTGGGGTGGAACGAGCAGCTGTCTACCCTTAGCAGGAGGGCTCCTGATTACATACCTCTCCTGCTGCTGCTGCTGCTGGCTGTCCAGCAGCAGACTGAAGGTGGCTGCTGCTGTGCACAGGTATATAAAGGCTCAGAGCCTATTATGACACGCGCAGCCAGCGTTCCATTGCCACATTCCATCTACTGCAGGCAGGATACCTGGCTGGCTGAATGTCGCTGAGAAGCTCACAGAGACCGCCATAAGCAACAGTTTAACAGAATGCCACAGACTAATCAACCAAACTTTTTGGGTTGGGTTCTCTTTTATAGTCTGCAGGCATTAAATGAAAGAAGTCAGTGTTCCAGCAGAAGGAGACAACGTTTCAGAAAAGGCATTGTAGCAAACCAAAAAAGAAATTTTAAGCGCAGCAGAGTAACCAGCGCACATACCTGTTAGCTCAGGTGAGTTTAAAAGGCTGCTGTTGATAACAAGGGCATTTGCTAAATAGATGGTGTGTGTGCAACAATATACTGAAAGGTCAATTATATTGTGCAGCTTATCTCACCACCTGTAGTTATTTAGGTGAAAGCTCCAAAATGCTTGCCTAATATGTCTGTTTATCCAAAAGGAAGTAAAAAGGGAGAGCTAGAAAGATAGCATTGCATCACATTACATGGCAATGCAATGCACAGTTGCTGAAGTTGAACCAAAATGAGCTTGTAATCTGGCTTCTGCAACTTTGAACATGAAAAATCCAATGAGGAGAAGAAAAGCAAAGCCAAAGAGTCCATCCCAAAATCCGACAAACAAGCAAAATGAACAAAAAACATTGAATTCAATTCTTTCTGATTTTAGAAACTGCATTAAAGAAGGGGTGCACCGGTCCTGGAGATACTGCAATACCAGGTCAATGCGTGGAGTGGACAGAGCAAGCTCTTTTTCCATCTCCCTGTTCTAAAAATCCATTTAATATATGGTCCCCAGATAGGGGACGTATCAGATATTAAACTGATAAGAACAGATACTACACTTGATCTTAGCCAAAAGGCCGAGAAGCGATAACCAGAATTGGTTTCAAACTACGGAGCCACCCAAGGATCCTGAAAAGTCCATTTGTGGAGATGAGCTCCTGGACTCCCGTTAAGAAGACATGTTGTCAACCTCTAGATCCCTTACATGCCTGCACTTTTCGGCTTGCTGCTGCTGCAATCCACGCGTTTTAGATCTGCATAACTCCACCTCTTTAAACACAGCACCTTCACCCCCTGCTGTTCCCACCCGCCTCAACACCGTTGGAAGGGAGGAGAACCAATTAAGGCGGGGGGTGGGGTGGAACGAGCAGCTGTCTACCCTTAGCAGGAGGGCTCCTGATTACATACCTCTCCTGCTGCTGCTGCTGCTGGCTGTCCAGCAGCAGACTGAAGGTGGCTGCTGCTGTGCACAGGTATATAAAGGCTCAGAGCCTATTATGACACGCGCAGCCAGCGTTCCATTGCCACATTCCATCTACTGCAGGCAGGATACCTGGCTGGCTGAATGTCGCTGAGAAGCTCACAGAGACCGCCATAAGCAACAGTTTAACAGAATGCCACAGACTAATCAACCAAACTTTTTGGGTTGGGTTCTCTTTTATAGTCTGCAGGCATTAAATGAAAGAAGTCAGTGTTCCAGCAGAAGGAGACAACGTTTCAGAAAAGGCATTGTAGCAAACCAAAAAAGAAATTTTAAGCGCAGCAGAGTAACCAGCGCACATACCTGTTAGCTCAGGTGAGTTTAAAAGGCTGCTGTTGATAACAAGGGCATTTGCTAAATAGATGGTGTGTGTGCAACAATATACTGAAAGGTCAATTATATTGTGCAGCTTATCTCACCACCTGTAGTTATTTAGGTGAAAGCTCCAAAATGCTTGCCTAATATGTCTGTTTATCCAAAAGGAAGTAAAAAGGGAGAGCTAGAAAGATAGCATTGCATCACATTACATGGCAATGCAATGCACAGTTGCTGAAGTTGAACCAAAATGAGCTTGTAATCTGGCTTCTGCAACTTTGAACATGAAAAATCCAATGAGGAGAAGAAAAGCAAAGCCAAAGAGTCCATCCCAAAATCCGACAAACAAGCAAAATGAACAAAAAACATTGAATTCAATTCTTTCTGATTTTAGAAACTGCATTAAAGAAGGGGTGCACCGGTCCTGGAGATACTGCAATACCAGGTCAATGCGTGGAGTGGACAGAGCAAGCTCTTTTTCCATCTCCCTGTTCTAAAAATCCATTTAATATATGGTCCCCAGATAGGGGACGTATCAGATATTAAACTGATAAGAACAGATACTACACTTGATCTTAGCCAAAAGGCCGAGAAGCGATAACCAGAATTGGTTTCAAACTACGGAGCCACCCAAGGATCCTGAAAAGTCCATTTGTGGAGATGAGCTCCTGGACTCCCGTTAAGAAGACATGTTGTCAACCTCTAGATCCCTTACATGCCTGCACTTTTCGGCTTGCTGCTGCTGCAATCCACGCGTTTTAGATCTGCATAACTCCACCTCTTTAAACACAGCACCTTCACCCCCTGCTGTTCCCACCCGCCTCAACACCGTTGGAAGGGAGGAGAACCAATTAAGGCGGGGGGTGGGGTGGAACGAGCAGCTGTCTACCCTTAGCAGGAGGGCTCCTGATTACATACCTCTCCTGCTGCTGCTGCTGCTGGCTGTCCAGCAGCAGACTGAAGGTGGCTGCTGCTGTGCACAGGTATATAAAGGCTCAGAGCCTATTATGACACGCGCAGCCAGCGTTCCATTGCCACATTCCATCTACTGCAGGCAGGATACCTGGCTGGCTGAATGTCGCTGAGAAGCTCACAGAGACCGCCATAAGCAACAGTTTAACAGAATGCCACAGACTAATCAACCAAACTTTTTGGGTTGGGTTCTCTTTTATAGTCTGCAGGCATTAAATGAAAGAAGTCAGTGTTCCAGCAGAAGGAGACAACGTTTCAGAAAAGGCATTGTAGCAAACCAAAAAAGAAATTTTAAGCGCAGCAGAGTAACCAGCGCACATACCTGTTAGCTCAGGTGAGTTTAAAAGGCTGCTGTTGATAACAAGGGCATTTGCTAAATAGATGGTGTGTGTGCAACAATATACTGAAAGGTCAATTATATTGTGCAGCTTATCTCACCACCTGTAGTTATTTAGGTGAAAGCTCCAAAATGCTTGCCTAATATGTCTGTTTATCCAAAAGGAAGTAAAAAGGGAGAGCTAGAAAGATAGCATTGCATCACATTACATGGCAATGCAATGCACAGTTGCTGAAGTTGAACCAAAATGAGCTTGTAATCTGGCTTCTGCAACTTTGAACATGAAAAATCCAATGAGGAGAAGAAAAGCAAAGCCAAAGAGTCCATCCCAAAATCCGACAAACAAGCAAAATGAACAAAAAACATTGAATTCAATTCTTTCTGATTTTAGAAACTGCATTAAAGAAGGGGTGCACCGGTCCTGGAGATACTGCAATACCAGGTCAATGCGTGGAGTGGACAGAGCAAGCTCTTTTTCCATCTCCCTGTTCTAAAAATCCATTTAATATATGGTCCCCAGATAGGGGACGTATCAGATATTAAACTGATAAGAACAGATTTTTTTTTTTTTTTTTTTTTTTTTTTTTAAACCATTCAGGTTAGTTTTATAGCAAATCAGTAGGATATACCAAAACTGTTGCAAAAAAAACTTCTCATCATCATGGCCATATTTATTAAGCATAAAGTAACCTAATATTACAGAAAGAAGAACATCTTATTAATATAAACCAAAAGATCACTGAAATTTTACAATATGCCTCCACTTTTTAAATTTCCATATTCCCTCGGCATCTGTTCCACCACCGCTACTACTATCCATCTTGTAAATCAAAAATAGCCTAGAAAGAATAATCCTAATACATTCATTTACTGTAATTGATTTCCTTTTAAATACACAAACATTCCTCACATCCCACAAACTTTCTAACACACAAGCCATAATTAACCACAAAACTCTCTCCTTTACACGTCCACTTGCACCAATACCAAACATAACCACACGCCAATCCACAAAAGTCACTCCTGCCAAACTCCTACACAACCCCCCTACACATTTCCACACGTCTTGCGCAAAATCACAATTCCACATCAGATGCATAACCGTCTCACAACCATTACATCCATCTCTTGGACAAACATCCGACCTAATCAAACCTCTCTTCTTTTGAACGTCTCTCACTGGAAGAATATTGTGAAACGCCATCCACACTACATCCTTCTGTTTGTTGGACATCCCATACATACCCAACTTTCTCCAAGCATCCGCAACCTCATTCCCTCTCAAACCAACAATATTAGACTCGACCTCATTTGCACACAATTTCCTATACACCCTCTTAGTCATTCTAAACTCATCCACCGGCACACTCAGCAAATCATACTTCTTGACAAACTTCTCAATCACCTCATACCACACCGGACACTTAAAAGACACAGGCACTCTCGCATCCCTCTTTCTCCAACCTAACCCATACAACATCCATCCTGCAGAATAACTTGCCATACATGCACCCTTATTACCTTTACCCAACAATACCACAATCGTCTTAATATAATGGAGCCCTAAAAAAACCTCAACATTAGGAAATCCCAAACCACCATGCTGGCAGGCCTTATAAAGGCTTTCCCTCTTCAGCTTCTCCATCTTGCTGCACCAGAAAAAGGAAAAAATCATTTTCTCAACTCTCTTCACTTTCCTAAAAGGGGATGGAAAAATTATGGCCACAAAAAGCAGAATGGGTAAGATCACTGCTTTGATAACTAGAACTTTGCCCCGCAAAGAAAGATCTCTCATTCTCCAAAAATTCAATTTTCGCTCAACACGCATACCACACTCGTCCCAACTCTCATTTCCTTTCAGATCATCATTGAAAAATACCCCTAAAACCTTAATTGCACTCTCCTCATACTTAACACCTTCCATACGAATACTGTCATCTCCAAAGCATTTGAAACTACACTTAGTCCAGTTAACTCTAAAACCTGATGCACCACAGAAAAAATCCAAAAGCAACCTCACCCTACTCATTGAAGCCATACTTTCACTCACCATCACAACATCATCCATGTAACCTAACACCTTCACATGCTTACCACCACTCCCAGGCACTAACAATCCTCTCATCATTTTCTCACGTCTCACTAAACACAGCAAAGGCTCAATCACACATACAAACAAGACAGGGGACATAGGGCACCCCTGTCTTACACCAGACCTAATCATCACTTTGTCAGACAACCATCCATTCACTAAAAACTCACTTGACACATAATCATATAAAGACTTAACTCCATTCAGAAAAACCCTAGGGAAACCCATCCTCTCCAATACTTTAAACAGAAACACATGCGAAACTCTATCAAAAGCCTTTTCGAAATCAATTGCTAACACCATACACTTCTGCTTTCTAGTCTTACAATCCCCAAGCATATCCCTTAACAATAACAAATTATCACTTATACTCCGACCAGGCACGGCACACACTTGGTCATCCTCCACAACCCTACCAATCACCTCACGCATACGATTTGCTAACAATTTACTGTAGACCTTATAATCAGCGTTAAGCAATGATATGGGTCTCCAGTTCTCCAAATGCTTTTTCTCACCCTTCTTAAACACAAGAACCACTATACCCTCTTTCATACTGTCACACAAAACACCATTCATCCACATATACCTACAAACCTCAGTCAAGTCCTTACCCAAAAACTCCCAAGCTTTCACATACAGCTCCACAGGCAACCCATCCTTCCCAGGCGTCTTATTCTTTTTAGCACTCATAACAACATTCCTCACCTCATCCAAAATAACATCCTCACACAAAGCATCACATTCATCCGAACCAAGTCTCTTCTCCATACCACTCAATACATGCGACACAAGTCCAGGATCAATCCATTTCTCATCATACAACTTACTATAGAAGCCATTCACCTCATTCAACACATTCTTCCCAACCACACTAGATCCATCTTCACCTACCACTTCACTCAAATCCAACTTCCTTCCATTCATTTTTTTAAAAAAGTACCTGGTGCACTTTTCATTCTTTTCCAAATGCTCTAACTTGGTACGGTAAATAATCTCTTTACCTTTTTCATCCAGAAGACATTTTAACTCATTCTTAGCAACCTCAAGCTGATCAGACATATCCATTCCTTTCCTAACACACCCACGCAACCAATCAATCCGTCTACTTAAGTCATTAAATCTATTACGATATCTGGCAGCTTTTTTGTAGCCCCATTTTTTAAAGAAAGTTTTTAACTGTAATTTCACCCAATCCCACCATTCAAGCACACTACCAAAATCACGCTTACGCCACCTCCAACTTGCATACCTTTTCTCCAACTCACTCATCACCTCCTCATCCTCCAACAACCTCGTATTCAATTTCCAAACCCCACCCCCAAACACCATGTCCCCATTCGCACTAAAAACTCCACGCAAACACTCATGATCAGAAAAAGGTACCTTATGTTGAACATAACTTGAACAAACCATATTTTTGGAAAATAACATCCTATCTATCCTCGATGAAATATTACCACGGTCAGCATAATATGTAGGCGGTGGTGGAATGCCATACTCAAGTATTGCAGCGTCTAAGAAAGAAAAATCAGAAATAAGTTGAGATAACTTTTTTCCCGTAATGTCCACATTACCTTCTGTGACACAATTACAGTCACCAACAAAAACTGTAGGAATTTTTCCAGGAAGAAAAAAACTCAATTTCTCAAGAAGAGCAAGCCGCTCCTCTTTTTTAGTAGGACAATATAAATTAATCATTCTAACCTTCCACCCCCTATAACTCAAAAAAACAATAATGCAGCGACCCACCTCCACAACCGTGTAACTATCAATAGTAATATTCTTATTACCAACTAAAATCCCCACACCATCATTTTTGTTAAAGCTGGACCCCGACCAAACATACTGGCCATAAGGCCAGTCCTTATCTCCTGGAGATTCAGTAATCCCACACTCTTGTAGACAATAGACATCTGCACTCAAACCCTTTAGATAATCCAGAACTGTTGTTCTTCGGGTAACAGATCTAATTTGCCTAACATTAAGGGACACAATGTCCCATCCAGAATGATGCGGCATAACTAAAGGGGATCACACATAACCTGAAAAAAAAAGAAAGAAAACATCAACTCAACCTTCATCAAGCAAAGCAAAGCTATTACCATCTGGCTGAATGCCAAATGTAACAATGTCAGGAGAAAATACATCTGACGGGTAAGCACGAGAGTCCACCGGGCTATCACACACGGCAGCAATGGATGAACACTCAGTCCTTGGCTTCTTCTTGACCACATCAGGATCCTCCTCATCAGAGAAACGGACAGCAGACAAGTCCCCTTGGCCACCGCCCCCGATCTCCTCTGAAGCAGTATTGCACCAAGATATGACAGGAGAATTGGACAAGTCCATTTCCCCCTCACCACGGACACCAAACTGGGGAGGGAAAGGTGACATCACCTCTGGAATCACCATGTCAAAGCCTCCTGACGCAGGAGGCTGAAGCTGGGCATCTTCAAATATGTCGTCCATCTGAGTGCCATCCTCTTCCTCTTGGGGAGCAGTTGCCTCCCCGACATCCGGAAGGGGACCTTGTGGAACCCTAGTAGAAGTCGAAGGAACAGCAGGCCCCTCCGCGACCACTTGAGCAAAAGACTTAGGAGTGGTTCCAGCTTGACACTGCCTAAGAACATGCCCCTCCTCACCACAAGCATCACACTTTACCTGGTTCTTGCAGTCTTTCGCCATATGACCAGACGTGTTACACCTCCTGCAGGTTGGCGGATACCTGCAGGACTCCTGGACATGACCATACTTGTTACATCTTCTGCAGAAAAAAGGAGCATCAGGAAAGTACAAGAAACCAGTGTCTCTCCCAATAGAGAAACTCATAGGAGGATAATGTATGCCCCCTGGCCCCTCGGGGTCTGTAGCAAAACGAACAAAGTACTTGTATTTGCCAGTCCACAAGCCTTCTTCATTCGAGATCTTGTGGGAAAAATGCACATAAGTACAATGCCTCCTCAAGAATACAGTAATGTCCTCCTGGGGGATAAAGGGATTGTGCATAAACACAACAACAGGAACATCCCCCTTTGAATAGAGGACAGTAAAAGTGAGTCCATCTAGGAGGGAGTTCTCAGTATGGCCTTTCAAGGTTCTATAAAGATTTTGGCAAGCAGCCATAGTAGAAAGAACCAGCACATACCTTCCATGACTTCTAAATTCCTGCAGGCAAAGAATGTCCGACTTCTTAATCTTCAATGCTTCATAGAAGATGGCATTCACCAGGTAGGACATGGAAAAATGTCCCTTCTTCTCCTCGGAAATCTCAATGCGAAATCCATTCTTGACCCGGGGGTCCCCGGTCCCAGCAAATTTCAGCTTGACTCCCATAGTCAGCCACGGAAATCGCCTTCCCGTTTCCTCCTCACTCTCCCCCTATAGCAGCATCCAGCTTAAGCCACCGGAGTGGCGATGCTGGAAGGCCGAGGGCTAGCACTCAAGGAACCTGATGTCCAGACACTTGATCTGAGCCAAAAGGCCGAGAAGCGATAACCAGAATTGGTTTCAAACTACGGAGCCACCCAAGGATCCTGAAAAGTCCATTTGTGGAGATGAGCTCCTGGACTCCCGTTAAGAAGACATGTTGTCAACCTCTAGATCCCTTACATGCCTGCACTTTTCGGCTTGCTGCTGCTGCAATCCACGCGTTTTAGATCTGCATAACTCCACCTCTTTAAACACAGCACCTTCACCCCCTGCTGTTCCCACCCGCCTCAACACCGTTGGAAGGGAGGAGAACCAATTAAGGCGGGGGGTGGGGTGGAACGAGCAGCTGTCTACCCTTAGCAGGAGGGCTCCTGATTACATACCTCTCCTGCTGCTGCTGGCTGTCCAGCAGCAGACTGAAGGTGGCTGCTGCTGTGCACAGGTATATAAAGGCTCAGAGCCTATTATGACACGCGCAGCCAGCGTTCCATTGCCACATTCCATCTACTGCAGGCAGGATACCTGGCTGGCTGAATGTCGCTGAGAAGCTCACAGAGACCGCCATAAGCAACAGTTTAACAGAATGCCACAGACTAATCAACCAAACTTTTTGGGTTGGGTTCTCTTTTATAGTCTGCAGGCATTAAATGAAAGAAGTCAGTGTTCCAGCAGAAGGAGACAACGTTTCAGAAAAGGCATTGTAGCAAACCAAAAAAGAAATTTTAAGCGCAGCAGAGTAACCAGCGCACATACCTGTTAGCTCAGGTGAGTTTAAAAGGCTGCTGTTGATAACAAGGGCATTTGCTAAATAGATGGTGTGTGTGCAACAATATACTGAAAGGTCAATTATATTGTGCAGCTTATCTCACCACCTGTAGTTATTTAGGTGAAAGCTCCAAAATGCTTGCCTAATATGTCTGTTTATCCAAAAGGAAGTAAAAAGGGAGAGCTAGAAAGATAGCATTGCATCACATTACATGGCAATGCAATGCACAGTTGCTGAAGTTGAACCAAAATGAGCTTGTAATCTGGCTTCTGCAACTTTGAACATGAAAAATCCAATGAGGAGAAGAAAAGCAAAGCCAAAGAGTCCATCCCAAAATCCGACAAACAAGCAAAATGAACAAAAAACATTGAATTCAATTCTTTCTGATTTTAGAAACTGCATTAAAGAAGGGGTGCACCGGTCCTGGAGATACTGCAATACCAGGTCAATGCGTGGAGTGGACAGAGCAAGCTCTTTTTCCATCTCCCTGTTCTAAAAATCCATTTAATATATGGTCCCCAGATAGGGGACGTATCAGATATTAAACTGATAAGAACAGATTTTTTTTTTTTTTTTTTAAACCATTCAGTTTAGTTTTTTAGCAAACAGTATGAATTTCTCCAAAATTTGCTACTTAAAACTTCTCATCATCATGGTTCTATTTATTCAGCAGTAGTATAAGACGAAATATAATCACAAGGGAACATCCTTTACGTAACACAAATGCAGAAACTTCAAGGAATCACAAAGAAAAAAATCACTGGTATTTGATAAGGTAATGCCACTTTTTAAATTTCCAAATCCCTTCGGCATCTGTGCCACCACCGCCTCTGCTGTCCAACTTATATATCAGGTATAGTCTTGAAAGAATAAGTCTAACACATTCATTCACTGATAAAGATTTCCTCTTGAAAAGTCCAAGGTTCCTTGCATCCCACAAACTCTCCATCACACAAGCCATTATCAACCATAAAATTCTATCTTTAGACCGACTACACGCACCAATTCCAAACATCGCCACACGCCAATCCACAAAATTCACGCCTGCTAAACCCTTACACAATCCACCTACACACTTCCACACACTGTACGCGTACTCACAATCCCACATAACATGCCTCACAGTCTCACAACCACCACATCCCACTCTCGGACACACATCTGTTCTTATCAACTCTCTTTTCTTCTGCACTTCTCTCACAGGTAAAATATTATGTAAAGTCATCCACACCACATCCTTCTGTTTGTTTGACATCCCAAACGTATCTAACTTATTCCATGCATCTGAAACCTCATTCCCTCTCAGCCCAACAATATTACACTCTACCTCATTTGCACTCATTCTTTTCACCACATTCATGGTCATTCTAAAATCATTCATTCCCACACTCAACAAATCATGCTTTCTCACAAATTTCTCAATCACCTCATACCAAACAGGACACTTAAAGGCCACAGGCACACTCGCATCTCTCTTCCTCCAGCATAACCCATACAACATCCATCCAGCAGAATAATTAGCCATAAAAGCACCTTTATTGCCTTTACCCAGCAAAATAACCACAGTCTTAATATAATTAAGACCTAAAAAAACTTCAATATTGGGAAAGGCCAGCCCACCATGCTGACAAGCCTTAAAAAGGCTCTCCCGCTTCAACTTCTCCATCTTACTACACCACAGGAATGTGAATACCAACTTCTCTATTCTCTTAATTTTCCTGTAAGGAGAAGGAAAAACAGTCGCCACATAAAGCAGGATAGGGAGAATCACTGCTTTGATAATTAATACCTTACCACGCAGAGTCAATTCTCTCATTCGCCAAAAATTCAATTTACGTTCAACCCGCATACCACACTCTTCCCAACTTTCATTCCCTTTTAAGTCATCATTAAATAATACGCCCAAAATCTTGATTGCACCCACTTCACACTTTACACCATCCATACGAATACTACTATCTCCAAAACATTTAAAACTACATTTATTCCAATTTACCCTAAAACCAGACGCACCAACAAAAAAATCCAAAAGCAATTTAATTCTACTCAAAGAAGCCATACTTTCACTCACAACCACAACATCATCCATATAACCTAACACTTTCACATGCTTACCACCACTACCAGGCACCAACAAACCTCTCATCATTTTATCCCGTCTAATCAAACATAACAATGGTTCTATTACACATACAAATAAGACGGGGGACATAGGACACCCCTGCCTTACTCCTGACCTAATCTTCACTTTGTCACACAGCCACCCATTAACCAAGAACTCACTTGACACACAATCATACAATGATTTTACACAATTCACAAATTCTCTAGGAAACCCCATTCTTTCCAGTACTTTAAACAAAAACACATGCGAAACCCTGTCAAACGCCTTCTCAAAATCAATAGCTAAAGTCATACATTTCTGCTTTCTATCCTTGCAATCCCCAATCATATCTCTCAACAATAACAAGTTATCACTCATACTTCTTCCAGGCACTGCACATACTTGGTCCTCCTCCACAACACTACCAATCACTTCACGCATACGATTTGCCAGTAACTTACTGTAGACCTTATAATCCGAATTCAGCAGTGTTATTGGTCTCCAGTTTTCCAAACGTTTCCTCTCACCCTTTTTATACACAAGCACAACCACTCCTTCTTTCATTGATTCACACAACCTACCATTCACCCACATATACTTACATACCTCAGTCAAATCTGTTCCCAAAACTTCCCATGCTTTCACATACAACTCTACAGGTATACCATCTTTTCCAGGAGTCTTACTCTTTTTAGCACTCCACACCACATTCTTCACTTCATCCAGAACTACATCCTCACACAACAGATCACGCTCCTCAGAATCAAGTTTTTTCTCCACACCATTCAGAACATATGACACAAGCCCAGAGTCAATCCATTTCTCATCATACAACTTGCTATAAAACCTATTCACTTCTTTCAGCACATCCTCACCCATACAGTTGGTTCCACTTTCATTCACAACTTCATTCATATCAGTCTTCCTACCATTCATTTTTTTAAAAAAGAACCTCGTACACTTCTCATTTTTCTCCAGGTGCTCAATTTTAGTACGATATATAATTTCCTTTCCTTTCTCATCCAACACACGCTTCAATTCATTCTTAGCCTCAGTAAGTTGATCAGACATCTCCAAACCACTTGCAACACACTTTCTCAACCAGTCAATCCGTCTATTAAGGTCATTAAACCTATTCCTATATCTGGCAGCTTTTCTATAGCCCCACTTTTTGAAGAAAGTTTTAAATTGCACTTTCACCCAGTCCCACCAGTCAAGAACACACACAAAATCCTTCTTACGCATTCTCCATCTTTCATACTTTACATTAAACTCATTCATCACCTCATCATCCTCTAACAGCCTTGCATTCAACTTCCATACCCCACCGCCATACACTTGGTCACCATTCGCACAAAACACGCCTCTCAAACATTCATGGTCCGAAAAAGGTACCTTTTGTTGAGAAAAATCCAAACATACCATATTTTTAGAAAATAACATTAAATCAATTCTGGAATGAATCTCACCACGGTCAGCATGGTATGTCGGCGGTGGTGGCATGCCAAGAACAACAACTGCTGCATCTAAAAAGGAAAAATCACAAATTAAATGGGACAATTTCTTTCCTGTTATGTCACACTTTCCTTCTGTGACACAATTAACGTCCCCAACAAAAATAGTGGGAGATTTCCCTGGAAGAAAAAAACTTAATTTTTCAAGAAGAGCAAGCCGCTCTTCCTTCCCTGTAGGGCAATATAAATTAATAATTCTGACCCGCCACCCTCTATAACTCAAAAATGCAATTAAACATCGGCCCACCTCCACCACAATATAACTATCAATAGAGATTTCTTTATTCCCAACTAATATCCCCACCCCATCATTTTTATTATGATTAGACCCTGACCAGATATGCTGTCCGTAAGGCCAGTCTTTGTCACAAGGAGCATCCTGAATCCCACACTCCTGAAGGCAAAAAACATCAGCACCTAAATGTTTCAGGTAGTCCAGAACAGTTGTTCTTCTGATTTTAGATCTGATCTGCCTTACATTTAGGGACACTACATCCCAACCAGATTGGCAAGACATTAATTAAAGAAAAGAAATACATGACTCAATGTTGATCACACCATACTCATCCATTATCATCAGACTGGGAAAGCACCCCAAAGGTGTTGATGCTCTCAGGGATGCCAAGGTAAGGAGCATCAGGGGAGAAGACATCCTGCGGGTAAATGCGGTCACTTGCAGGACTGTCGCACCCTCCGCTGGCAGGTGAGTACTCTCGTCTGGGTTTTTTATTGGCCAGTTCAGGAGTATCATCATCATCAAAAGACCTCCCAGAAGTAAAGTCTCCTTGGCCACCATCCCTGGCCACCTCTTCGTCTGTAGCACCCCAGGACAATGCAGGGGTTCGAGCAAGAGACACATCCATGTCACCCTCACCACATATTTCGGACTGATGAGGGAGGTCCACATCCAACTCGGAGATCTCCATACTTGGCCCAGCAGGGGCTGGAGGGTCCAACAGGGTCTGGGCCTCACCCACCAGATCTTCAACCTCAGGGGGCTCCGTCTCCTCATTGATCTCTGCAGTAGTCACCTGTGGGGTAACAGCAGGGACAGTAGGCTTACCTTTGGTCACTTCGGAGAAGGACCTAGGCTTGACTTTAGCCTTACAATCCCGAATCACATGTCCTTCCTCCCCGCAGGCATCACATACCACCGGGTTGGAACAATCCTTCGCCAGATGACCGTACTTGTTGCACTTTCTACAGTTTGGCAATTGTTTGCAGAAATCCTGGATATGCCCGAACATGTTGCATCTCCTGCAGAACAATGGCGCCTCGGGAAAAAACAGATATCCAGAGTCTCTTCCAATTGTAAAGTTCAGGGGAGGA
Source organism: Phyllobates terribilis (assembly GCF_046119375.1). NCBI lineage: Eukaryota > Metazoa > Chordata > Amphibia > Anura > Dendrobatidae > Phyllobates > Phyllobates terribilis. Next base: position 113,158 of record NW_027362940.1, on the reverse strand, counting down.
TAGTGAATACCTCCAGGACCATGAGGGTCTATCCCAAACCTCACAAAGTATTTATACTTCCCAGTCCACAGCCCTTCTCCATTTAAGATTTTATGGGAGAATTGCACAAAAATGCAGTGTCTTCTCAGGAATGCAGTGATATCATCCCGGGAGATAAAGGGGTTGTGCATGAATACTACCACCGGGATATCCCCCTTAGAGTAGAGTACAGTGAAGATAAGTCCATCCAGCTGAGGGTGCTCTGAAAGGACTTGAAGAGTTTTGAAAAGGTTTTGGCAAGCCGCCATAGAAGAAAGCACCAAGACGTACCTATGCTCCCTTCTGAACTCCTGCAAACAGATGATCTCCGACTTCTGGATCTTCAGGATTTCATAGAAAATGGCGTTGACCAGGTATGACAACGAGAAATGGTCCTTCTTCTCCTCAGAGACCTCGATACGGAAAGCATTCTTGACCCGGGGATCCCCGGTCCCAGCAAAGCGAAGCTTGACACCCATGGTCGCTTCAGGAATCGCCTTCTCGTTTCCTCCTCACTCTCCCCCTATAGCAGCATCCAGCTTAAGCCACCGAAGTGGCGATGCTGGAAGGCCGAGGGCTAGTACACAAGGAACCTCTTGTCCAAACACTAGGTCTGAGCCAAAAGGCCGAGAAGCGATAACCAGAATTGGTTTCAAACTACGGAGCCACCCAAGGATCCTGAAAAGTCCATTTGTGGAGATGAGCTCCTGGACTCCCGTTAAGAAGACATGTTGTCAACCTCTAGATCCCTTACATGCCTGCACTTTTCGGCTTGCTGCTGCTGCAATCCACGCGTTTTAGATCTGCATAACTCCACCTCTTTAAACACAGCACCTTCACCCCCTGCTGTTCCCACCCGCCTCAACACCGTTGGAAGGGAGGAGAACCAATTAAGGCGGGGGGTGGGGTGGAACGAGCAGCTGTCTACCCTTAGCAGGAGGGCTCCTGATTACATACCTCTCCTGCTGCTGCTGCTGCTGGCTGTCCAGCAGCAGACTGAAGGTGGCTGCTGCTGTGCACAGGTATATAAAGGCTCAGAGCCTATTATGACACGCGCAGCCAGCGTTCCATTGCCACATTCCATCTACTGCAGGCAGGATACCTGGCTGGCTGAATGTCGCTGAGAAGCTCACAGAGACCGCCATAAGCAACAGTTTAACAGAATGCCACAGACTAATCAACCAAACTTTTTGGGTTGGGTTCTCTTTTATAGTCTGCAGGCATTAAATGAAAGAAGTCAGTGTTCCAGCAGAAGGAGACAACGTTTCAGAAAAGGCATTGTAGCAAACCAAAAAAGAAATTTTAAGAGCAGCAGAGTAACCAGCGCACATACCTGTTAGCTCAGGTGAGTTTAAAAGGCTGCTGTTGATAACAAGGGCATTTGCTAAATAGATGGTGTGTGTGCAACAATATACTGAAAGGTCAATTATATTGTGCAGCTTATCTCACCACCTGTAGTTATTTAGGTGAAAGCTCCAAAATGCTTGCCTAATATGTCTGTTTATCCAAAAGGAAGTAAAAAGGGAGAGCTAGAAAGATAGCATTGCATCACATTACATGGCAATGCAATGCACAGTTGCTGAAGTTGAACCAAAATGAGCTTGTAATCTGGCTTCTGCAACTTTGAACATGAAAAATCCAATGAGGAGAAGAAAAGCAAAGCCAAAGAGTCCATCCCAAAATCCGACAAACAAGCAAAATGAACAAAAAACATTGAATTCAATTCTTTCTGATTTTAGAAACTGCATTAAAGAAGGGGTGCACCGGTCCTGGAGATACTGCAATACCAGGTCAATGCGTGGAGTGGACAGAGCAAGCTCTTTTTCCATCTCCCTGTTCTAAAAATCCATTTAATATATGGTCCCCAGATAGGGGACGTATCAGATATTAAACTGATAAGAACAGATACTACACTTGATCTTAGCCAAAAGGCCGAGAAGCGATAACCAGAATTGGTTTCAAACTACGGAGCCACCCAAGGATCCTGAAAAGTCCATTTGTGGAGATGAGCTCCTGGACTCCCGTTAAGAAGACATGTTGTCAACCTCTAGATCCCTTACATGCCTGCACTTTTCGGCTTGCTGCTGCTGCAATCCACGCGTTTTAGATCTGCATAACTCCACCTCTTTAAACACAGCACCTTCACCCCCTGCTGTTCCCACCCGCCTCAACACCGTTGGAAGGGAGGAGAACCAATTAAGGCGGGGGGTGGGGTGGAACGAGCAGCTGTCTACCCTTAGCAGGAGGGCTCCTGATTACATACCTCTCCTGCTGCTGCTGCTGCTGGCTGTCCAGCAGCAGACTGAAGGTGGCTGCTGCTGTGCACAGGTATATAAAGGCTCAGAGCCTATTATGACACGCGCAGCCAGCGTTCCATTGCCACATTCCATCTACTGCAGGCAGGATACCTGGCTGGCTGAATGTCGCTGAGAAGCTCACAGAGACCGCCATAAGCAACAGTTTAACAGAATGCCACAGACTAATCAACCAAACTTTTTGGGTTGGGTTCTCTTTTATAGTCTGCAGGCATTAAATGAAAGAAGTCAGTGTTCCAGCAGAAGGAGACAACGTTTCAGAAAAGGCATTGTAGCAAACCAAAAAAGAAATTTTAAGCGCAGCAGAGTAACCAGCGCACATACCTGTTAGCTCAGGTGAGTTTAAAAGGCTGCTGTTGATAACAAGGGCATTTGCTAAATAGATGGTGTGTGTGCAACAATATACTGAAAGGTCAATTATATTGTGCAGCTTATCTCACCACCTGTAGTTATTTAGGTGAAAGCTCCAAAATGCTTGCCTAATATGTCTGTTTATCCAAAAGGAAGTAAAAAGGGAGAGCTAGAAAGACAGCATTGCATCACATTACATGGCAATGCAATGCACAGTTGCTGAAGTTGAACCACAATGAGCTTGTAATCTGGCTTCTGCAACTTTGAACATGAAAAATCCAATGAGGAGAAGAAAAGCAAAGCCAAAGAGTCCATCCCAAAATCCGACAAACAAGCAAAATGAACAAAAAACATTGAATTCAATTCTTTCTGATTTTAGAAACTGCATTAAAGAAGGGGTGCACCGGTCCTGGAGATACTGCAATACCAGGTCAATGCGTGGAGTGGACAGAGCAAGCTCTTTTTCCATCTCCCTGTTCTAAAAATCCATTTAATATATGGTCCCCAGATAGGGGACGTATCAGATATTAAACTGATAAGAACAGATACTACACTTGATCTTAGCCAAAAGGCCGAGAAGCGATAACCAGAATTGGTTTCAAACTACGGAGCCACCCAAGGATCCTGAAAAGTCCATTTGTGGAGATGAGCTCCTGGACTCCCGTTAAGAAGACATGTTGTCAACCTCTAGATCCCTTACATGCCTGCACTTTTCGGCTTGCTGCTGCTGCAATCCACGCGTTTTAGATCTGCATAACTCCACCTCTTTAAACACAGCACCTTCACCCCCTGCTTTTCCCACCCGCCTCAACACCGTTGGAAGGGAGGAGAACCAATTAAGGTGGGGGGTGGGGTGGAACGAGCAGCTGTCTACCCTTAGCAGGAGGGCTCCTGATTACATACCTCTCCTGCTGCTGCTGCTGCTGGCTGTCCAGCAGCAGACTGAAGGTGGCTGCTGCTGTGCACAGGTATATAAAGGCTCAGAGCCTATTATGACACGCGCAGCCAGCGTTCCATTGCCACATTCCATCTACTGCAGGCAGGATACCTGGCCGGCTGAATGTCGCTGAGAAGCTCACAGAGACCGCCATAAGCAACAGTTTAACAGAATGCCACAGACTAATCAACCAAACTTTTTGGGTTGGGTTCTCTTTTATAGTCTGCAGGCATTAAATGAAAGAAGTCAGTGTTCCAGCAGAAGGAGACAACGTTTCAGAAAAGGCATTGTACTAAACCAAAAAAGAAATTTTAAGCGCAGCAGAGTAACCAGCGCACATACCTGTTAGCTCAGGTGAGTTTAAAAGGCTGCTGTTGATAACAAGGGCATTTGCTAAATAGATGGTGTGTGTGCAACAATATACTGAAAGGTCAATTATATTGTGCAGCTTATCTCACCACCTGTAGTTATTTAGGTGAAAGCTCCAAAATGCTTGCCTAATATGTCTGTTTATCCAAAAGGAAGTAAAAAGGGAGAGCTAGAAAGATAGCATTGTATCACATTACATGGCAATGCAATGCACAGTTGCTGAAGTTGAACCAAAATGAGCTTGTAATCTGGCTTCTGCAACTTTGAACATGAAAAATCCAATGAGGAGAAGAAAAGCAAAGCCAAAGAGTCCATCCCAAAATCCGACAAACAAGCAAAATGAACAAAAAACATTGAATTCAATTCTTTCTGATTTTAGAAACTGCATTAAAGAAGGGGTGCACCGGTCCTGGAGATACTGCAATACCAGGTCAATGCGTGGAGTGGACAGAGCAAGCTCTTTTTCCATCTCCCTGTTCTAAAAATCCATTTAATATATGGTCCCCAGATAGGGGACGTATCAGATATTAAACTGATAAGAACAGATACTACACTTGATCTTAGCCAAAAGGCCGAGAAGCGATAACCAGAATTGGTTTCAAACTACGGAGCCACCCAAGGATCCTGAAAAGTCCATTTGTGGAGATGAGCTCCTGGACTCCCTTTAAGAAGACATGTTGTCAACCTCTAGATCCCTTACATGCCTGCACTTTTCGGCTTGCTGCTGCTGCAATCCACGCGTTTTAGATCTGCATAACTCCACCTCTTTAAACACAGCACCTTCACCCCCTGCTGTTCCCACCCGCCTCAACACCGTTGGAAGGGAGGAGAACCAATTAAGGCGGGGGGTGGGGTGGAACGAGCAGCTGTCTACCCTTAGCAGGAGGGCTCCTGATTACATACCTCTCCTGCTGCTGCTGCTGCTGGCTGTCCAGCAGCAGACTGAAGGTGGCTGCTGCTGTGCACAGGTATATAAAGGCTCAGAGCCTATTATGACACGCGCAGCCAGCGTTCCATTGCCACATTCCATCTACTGCAGGCAGGATACCTGGCTGGCTGAATGTCGCTGAGAAGCTCACAGAGACCGCCATAAGCAACAGTTTAACAGAATGCCACAGACTAATCAACCAAACTTTTTGGGTTGGGTTCTCTTTTATAGTCTGCAGGCATTAAATGAAAGAAGTCAGTGTTCCAGCAGAAGGAGACAACGTTTCAGAAAAGGCATTGTAGCAAACCAAAAAAGAAATTTTAAGAGCAGCAGAGTAACCAGCGCACATACCTGTTAGCTCAGGTGAGTTTAAAAGGCTGCTGTTGATAACAAGGGCATTTGCTAAATAGATGGTGTGTGTGCAACAATATACTGAAAGGTCAATTATATTGTGCAGCTTATCTCACCACCTGTAGTTATTTAGGTGAAAGCTCCAAAATGCTTGCCTAATATGTCTGTTTATCCAAAAGGAAGTAAAAAGGGAGAGCTAGAAAGATAGCATTGCATCACATTACATGGCAATGCAATGCACAGTTGCTGAAGTTGAACCAAAATGAGCTTGTAATCTGGCTTCTGCAACTTTGAACATGAAAAATCCAATGAGGAGAAGAAAAGCAAAGCCAAAGAGTCCATCCCAAAATCCGACAAACAAGCAAAATGAACAAAAAACATTGAATTCAATTCTTTCTGATTTTAGAAACTGCATTAAAGAAGGGGTGCACCGGTCCTGGAGATACTGCAATACCAGGTCAATGCGTGGAGTGGACAGAGCAAGCTCTTTTTCCATCTCCCTGTTCTAAAAATCCATTTAATATATGGTCCCCAGATAGGGGACGTATCAGATATTAAACTGATAAGAACAGATACTACACTTGATCTTAGCCAAAAGGCCGAGAAGCGATAACCAGAATTGGTTTCAAACTACGGAGCCACCCAAGGATCCTGAAAAGTCCATTTGTGGAGATGAGCTCCTGGACTCCCGTTAAGAAGACATGTTGTCAACCTCTAGATCCCTTACATGCCTGCACTTTTCGGCTTGCTGCTGCTGCAATCCACGCGTTTTAGATCTGCATAACTCCACCTCTTTAAACACAGCACCTTCACCCCCTGCTGTTCCCACCCGCCTCAACACCGTTGGAAGGGAGGAGAACCAATTAAGGCGGGGGGTGGGGTGGAACGAGCAGCTGTCTACCCTTAGCAGGAGGGCTCCTGATTACATACCTCTCCTGCTGCTGCTGCTGCTGGCTGTCCAGCAGCAGACTGAAGGTGGCTGCTGCTGTGCACAGGTATATAAAGGCTCAGAGCCTATTATGACACGCGCAGCCAGCGTTCCATTGCCACATTCCATCTACTGCAGGCAGGATACCTGGCTGGCTGAATGTCGCTGAGAAGCTCACAGAGACCGCCATAAGCAACAGTTTAACAGAATGCCACAGACTAATCAACCAAACTTTTTGGGTTGGGTTCTCTTTTATAGTCTGCAGGCATTAAATGAAAGAAGTCAGTGTTCCAGCAGAAGGAGACAACGTTTCAGAAAAGGCATTGTAGCAAACCAAAAAAGAAATTTTAAGCGCAGCAGAGTAACCAGCGCACATACCTGTTAGCTCAGGTGAGTTTAAAAGGCTGCTGTTGATAACAAGGGCATTTGCTAAATAGATGGTGTGTGTGCAACAATATACTGAAAGGTCAATTATATTGTGCAGCTTATCTCACCACCTGTAGTTATTTAGGTGAAAGCTCCAAAATGCTTGCCTAATATGTCTGTTTATCCAAAAGGAAGTAAAAAGGGAGAGCTAGAAAGATAGCATTGCATCACATTACATGGCAATGCAATGCACAGTTGCTGAAGTTGAACCAAAATGAGCTTGTAATCTGGCTTCTGCAACTTTGAACATGAAAAATCCAATGAGGAGAAGAAAAGCAAAGCCAAAGAGTCCATCCCAAAATCCGACAAACAAGCAAAATGAACAAAAAACATTGAATTCAATTCTTTCTGATTTTAGAAACTGCATTAAAGAAGGGGTGCACCGGTCCTGGAGATACTGCAATACCAGGTCAATGCGTGGAGTGGACAAAGCAAGCTCTTTTTCCATCTCCCTGTTCTAAAAATCCATTTAATATATGGTCCCCAGATAGGGGACGTATCAGATATTAAACTGATAAGAACAGATACTACACTTGATCTTAGCCAAAAGGCCGAGAAGCGATAACCAGAATTGGTTTCAAACTACGGAGCCACCCAAGGATCCTGAAAAGTCCATTTGTGGAGATGAGCTCCTGGACTCCCGTTAAGAAGACATGTTGTCAACCTCTAGATCCCTTACATGCCTGCACTTTTCGGCTTGCTGCTGCTGCAATCCACGCGTTTTAGATCTGCATAACTCCACCTCTTTAAACACAGCACCTTCACCCCCTGCTGTTCCCACCCGCCTCAACACCGTTGGAAGGGAGGAGAACCAATTAAGGCGGGGGGTGGGGTGGAACGAGCAGCTGTCTACCCTTAGCAGGAGGGCTCCTGATTACATACCTCTCCTGCTGCTGCTGCTGCTGGCTGTCCAGCAGCAGACTGAAGGTGGCTGCTGCTGTGCACAGGTATATAAAGGCTCAGAGCCTATTATGACACGCGCAGCCAGCGTTCCATTGCCACATTCCATCTACTGCAGGCAGGATACCTGGCTGGCTGAATGTCGCTGAGAAGCTCACAGAGACCGCCATAAGCAACAGTTTAACAGAATGCCACAGACTAATCAACCAAACTTTTTGGGTTGGGTTCTCTTTTATAGTCTGCAGGCATTAAATGAAAGAAGTCAGTGTTCCAGCAGAAGGAGACAACGTTTCAGAAAAGGCATTGTAGCAAACCAAAAAAGAAATTTTAAGCGCAGCAGAGTAACCAGCGCACATACCTGTTAGCTCAGGTGAGTTTAAAAGGCTGCTGTTGATAACAAGGGCATTTGCTAAATAGATGGTGTGTGTGCAACAATATACTGAAAGGTCAATTATATTGTGCAGCTTATCTCACCACCTGTAGTTATTTAGGTGAAAGCTCCAAAATGCTTGCCTAATATGTCTGTTTATCCAAAAGGAAGTAAAAAGGGAGAGCTAGAAAGATAGCATTGCATCACATTACATGGCAATGCAATGCACAGTTGCTGAAGTTGAACCAAAATGAGCTTGTAATCTGGCTTCTGCAACTTTGAACATGAAAAATCCAATGAGGAGAAGAAAAGCAAAGCCAAAGAGTCCATCCCAAAATCCGACAAACAAGCAAAATGAACAAAAAACATTGAATTCAATTCTTTCTGATTTTAGAAACTGCATTAAAGAAGGGGTGCACCGGTCCTGGAGATACTGCAATACCAGGTCAATGCGTGGAGTGGACAGAGCAAGCTCTTTTTCCATCTCCCTGTTCTAAAAATCCATTTAATATATGGTCCCCAGATAGGGGACGTATCAGATATTAAACTGATAAGAACAGATTTTTTTTTTTTTTATCGAAAGCCCGAATTCGTGTACAAAACCCGAGTGCGCTTAAAAAAGTGACAAGTGCCACAAAAAAAGTCCACTAGGATGCTGGTCTTCTTGAAACCCTCTCCAAAAGGAGAAGGGTCCCCCAAACCATTCCCCGTCCCTCCGAGCCAGAAGGCCACAGCGAGGAACAGGGACAAATAGCCACCTCCAGCCGGAGCCAGAGGCGACCCAATCTTACCCCCAGCACCTGCCCGAGTTCTCACCCGAGCAAGGCACTGGGAGCCAAAGACTGTGCTCCCCTCCCGGAAGAGGGGAGCCAACAACGCTCTCCTCCAGAAAGAGGAGAGCCAGGGGGGTTCAGGGGGGAGCGGAACCTGATGGCCACACACTCCCCCCCTAGACCTGCCAAGAGAGGAACCCGTAAGGGAACCGCATCCCGACAAAATCCTAGTAAGGACGTTAACACACGTGAAAAAGTGGACACACAGTGACAAAAAAATTAAATAAATAGTGAAGGTTTCACAGTATAATACTGCCCGGACCTTCGACCGGGAATTGAAAAATTCCCCATCCTAAGGCCAGAAGGCCCGGAATAAGGGTGTGTGTGAAGAAAGAAATATTGAAGTGCTAGTGCAAATGTGCCTTAAACTCAAGTGGGGTTCCCAATCCCAGTGAGTTGAGGCACCCCAGGGTCACCACTCCTGGGGCACTTCACACTTCGGGCTTTCGATCTTCCCCGGCCCAATGGCGTCGATCCTGGGGGGCCATGCTTTCCACCAGATGACTATATTAGCCACCTGGCGTACTAACAAGCGCCTAAACCCCAGTGTGCATAATGTATCAATCTACTAGGGCGGCCAACATCCAAAACCGCCTTTTCGAAAGATACTACACTTGATCTTAGCCAAAAGGCCGAGAAGCGATAACCAGAATTGGTTTCAAACTACGGAGCCACCCAAGGATCCTGAAAAGTCCATTTGTGGAGATGAGCTCCTGGACTCCCGTTAAGAAGACATGTTGTCAACCTCTAGATCCCTTACATGCCTGCACTTTTCGGCTTGCTGCTGCTGCAATCCACGCGTTTTAGATCTGCATAACTCCACCTCTTTAAACACAGCACCTTCACCCCCTGCTGTTCCCACCCGCCTCAACACCGTTGGAAGGGAGGAGAACCAATTAAGGCGGGGGGTGGGGTGGAACGAGCAGCTGTCTACCCTTAGCAGGAGGGCTCCTGATTACATACCTCTCCTGCTGCTGCTGCTGCTGGCTGTCCAGCAGCAGACTGAAGGTGGCTGCTGCTGTGCACAGGTATATAAAGGCTCAGAGCCTATTATGACACGCGCAGCCAGCGTTCCATTGCCACATTCCATCTACTGCAGGCAGGATACCTGGCTGGCTGAATGTCGCTGAGAAGCTCACAGATACCGCCATAAGCAACAGTTTAACAGAATGCCACAGACTAATCAACCAAACTTTTTGGGTTGGGTTCTCTTTTATAGTCTGCAGGCATTAAATGAAAGAAGTCAGTGTTCCAGCAGAAGGAGACAACGTTTCAGAAAAGGCATTGTAGCAAACCAAAAAAGAAATTTTAAGCGCAGCAGAGTAACCAGCGCACATACCTGTTAGCTCAGGTGAGTTTAAAAGGCTGCTGTTGATAACAAGGGCATTTGCTAAATAGATGGTGTGTGTGCAACAATATACTGAAAGGTCAATTATATTGTGCAGCTTATCTCACCACCTGTAGTTATTTAGGTGAAAGCTCCAAAATGCTTGCCTAATATGTCTGTTTATCCAAAAGGAAGTAAAAAGGGAGAGCTAGAAAGATAGCATTGCATCACATTACATGGCAATGCAATGCACAGTTGCTGAAGTTGAACCAAAATGAGCTTGTAATCTGGCTTCTGCAACTTTGAACATGAAAAATCCAATGAGGAGAAGAAAAGCAAAGCCAAAGAGTCCATCCCAAAATCCGACAAACAAGCAAAATGAACAAAAAACATTGAATTCAATTCTTTCTGATTTTAGAAACTGCATTAAAGAAGGGGTGCACCGGTCCTGGAGATACTGCAATACCAGGTCAATGCGTGGAGTGGACAGAGCAAGCTCTTTTTCCATCTCCCTGTTCTAAAAATCCATTTAATATATGGTCCCCAGATAGGGGACGTATCAGATATTAAACTGATAAGAACAGATCAGGTTTCAACATATTTTATTAAGTGCGTAAAAGATGGTTTACAATCAAAAACAACAACACAAACAGTACATTATTAAAATACAGAATTCCACCCATAAAAACCCCATATACGATTGGCATCCCTTCTCCCAATACATTTGACATCCCTCAAGTAATAAATATACATCTGGCTAAAAGCAATTTTAAGACAATCCTTCACAGAAATAGCATCACGTTTAAAAAGTAAAATATTGCGTGCCTTCCAAAGGGCGTCTTTAAAACAGTTAATCATACACCAACATATACAATACTGTTGAGGGGTCGGACATTTAAAAAGGCCATATAAAACATATTCATGGTTAAAATCTCTTAAACCGCAAGTCCATTTTAAAAGAATCCCAACTTTGTGCCAAAGTTCCTGTGCAAATGGGCAATTCCACATAAGGTGCAAGGTGGTTTCGTCATAAACACATGAGTCTCTGGGGCATTTTGCTCTGGCCACCAGGCCTCTCCTGTGTTGAAACTCTCTGGTGGGGAGGCACTGGTGGACCACCATCCATGCGATATCCTTATGTCCATTTGCTAAGAATTTCCCGAAGACATTCTTCCAAACTTGCTTCGACCTCTCTTCTGAGAAATTTACTATGGGGGTCACATCTTCATTCCTCCTCAGAAAAGATAAAAGCTTCTTGCGGTCTTTAAAAATGTCCATATTAAAATCACCAAGGCTATAAAATCGAACAGTCTTTTCTAAGATTGCTTGGTGTTTGGGGGGGCATAGTAAAACAGGGGAATTCAACGACAACTTAAACCATCTTTTAAAAATCATCCCACAAGTATATTTTAAAAAATAACTTAGCGCACTATTACCATTAAAATGTTTGAAACAAAAGCAGAAATAATTTAAATACAAATAAATATGTAAGTCGGGGACATCCCTTCCGCCGTTCATTTTATTCTTCCTCATTATTTCTCGCCTTAATTTTTCCATTTTGGAGTTCCATAAAAACATAAAGATCATCCTAGTCATTTTTTTAATTAAAACATCAGAGGGGGGGTACACCATAGCTATATACAGTATGAGGGGTAACAACACTGATTTTATAATTAAAATTTTCCCCTCCATTGTTAGGGACCTCAAACCCCAAAATGATATTTTCTTTGACATTTTTTCTATGACATTCTCCCAGCTTTGAGTTCCCACATTCTCCTCGTTAAAAACAACTCCAAGAATTTTTACATTGTCTCGTTTTATAGTGAGCTGCGGGAGTTGGGCGGTGTCCCAGGATCCCAAAGTCAGACATTCAGATTTATTTAAATTAAGTTTAAAACCGGATGCCTGGGAAAAAAAATCAATGCGCAACACCGCCCTCCGGAGGGAAGCAGGGTCCACGCACACAACCGTCACGTCATCCATGTAGCCAAAGACTCTCACATCACTGCCACCTCCGCCAGGAACAGGAACCCCTCTAATCACTTTGTCTTTTCTTATTGCGCTCAGCAGGGGCTCCATGGCGCAGATGAACAGGATGGGCGACAAGGGGCATCCCTGCTTCACTCCGGACTCAAGGGGAACTCCATCTGTTAAAAAGCCATTAAGAGAAATTTGACTAAAACAATTTTTATATAAAATCTTAATACAATTTAAAAGCATATTAGGGATACCCATTCTTTTTAAAACTCTAAAAAGAAATCTATGAGAGACTCTATCGAAAGCTTTTTCAAAATCTAGGGCTAAAAGGGCTACATTTTGACCCCGGTCTCTGGAATACCAAATTACATCCCTTAATACGTTTAAAACCTCTGAAATACTTCTGCCTGGTACACTACAAACCTGCTCAGGCTGGATTAGTTTGGCAATGACATTCCTGAGCCGGTTTGCAACCACCTTAGCAAGTACCTTGTAATCAACGTTTAGGAGAGTTATGGGTCTCCAATTCGCTAGAGCACTGCGATCACCTTTTTTATATATCAAAGACACCACTCCTCTCCTCCACGAAAATGGCAACTGTTCAGAAATAAAAACTTCTTTAAAAAGCATAAAAAGGTCCTCTTTTAAAATGTCCCAAAAAGTAAGATAAAACTCTACAGGTAGTCCATCACACCCAGGTGCTTTGCCCTTAGAGAAACTTTTAAAAACATAAAATAATTCCTCTAAAACAATATCGCGTTCTAAAAACTCCTGGTCTGTAAAATTTAACTTAAAATCGAGATCATTAAGAGCATCAGATAAAAAGGACTCATCTATACACTTTTTACTAAAAAGATGCTTATAAAAGTTAAAAGTAGCATTCAACATTCCCTGCATAGATGTTTCACCCTCTAGATTTGTGATCACTTCTCTTTTATCCATGACTTTTTTGAAGAAGAAGCGAGAGCACTTCTCCCCCTCCTCCAAGTGCTGCACTCTAGAGTTAAAAATAATCTCTTTCCCCTTTGTGTCTATGCAGTTCTGAATTTCAGTTTTTAGGCCAGCAATATCATCTCCCACCTCCACCCCTAGCTCTTTGAATTTAAAAAGTGTTTGTAGTTTGGTGTTAAGATCACTAAAACATCTTTTTTTCTCTCTAGCTTTACGTCTCCCTGCTTTTATAAAAAACATTCTGACTTTTTTTTTCAAATTTTCCCACCAGGTTACCATAGGGGCATCAGAAGGTTTTTGTCGCCGCCAGGCTTGATATGCTTTAACAAAGTCTTGTCGAATCAGAGGGTCCTCCAGCAGGTAAGTACTTAGACGCCAGAGGCCCCTGTTGACCCTCTGTTCATCCCGGTATTCTAGGTGCACCTCCAAGCCCTTATGGTCAGAAAATATATTTGATGTTAAAACACATTTTACAGGGTTAAAATCATCTGATAGGAAAATAAAATCGATCCTGGAGGACACCCCTCTTCCGGACCACGTATAACCAGGGTCCGTCGGCAGGAGTGACCTCCACGCATCGCATAATTTAAAATCAGTTATAAAATCTTTCAATAGATGACATGACTTATCCAATTTGCGTAAAGGGTCACCCCCTGCTCGTTGTTCACTAGCACAAAGACAATTAAAATCACCCCCTACGACCAGGGGAGATGACCCAGTACAGTACAATGGCAATATCCCAAATAAATTAATTCTCTCTTGCTTATCAGGGGGAGCATAAATATTCATTACACGTAGGGTAAAACCATTAAATTTAAAATGCACTAAAACCACTCTGCCTGGTACTATTTCTGTGACAGCATTTACAGTAATATTTCTCCCACGACAGAGGAAGCCCACCCCCGCTGACTTGTTGTCATTGGAGCCAGACCAGATGGAGGGCCCCAGTCTCCAATCTGTCTTGATATCATTATAATTTAGTGCATGTTGTATCCCGCATTCCTGTAATAAACATATGTCAAAGTCAGTGGTTTCTAAATACTTGAATAGAGCAGCCCTACGAACTGGGCTCTTTAATGACCTCACATTCAGTGAGACAAGTCTTATTGTGGGCATTCATAGGTCAGGGTGGTGGATCTTCCATGAGGACACCTGACTCAAAGCCCTGTATATCAAATTGCTCCAGGACATCCGGGCTAGAAGACCCAAACGACTCGATATTCTGTGAGCCGGCGGTTGCCCCCTCGTAGGTCACGGTTCCCAGCCACATTCCAGGAGACGCTGGGGATTCGACATTCCGTCTCTTTTTCGGGGCAGACTCCACTAGGTCACTGGTGCAGTCCTCCTCTTCCTCCACCTCCTCCAGGGGGGGAGACTGGTCCATCAGGACAAGATCAGCAACACAGATTTCCTGATGTTCGCCACCTAGAAGCAAAGCCCCCTCATGTGGCTGGCTAATCGCCCTGGAAGATCCTGAGGCCATCGCTGCGTGGTCCCCTGTAGCCAACCGCACAGGGGCACCACCCTCCAGCCCAACAGGATCGGTATCGGGAACCATCGATACGGAGGATACCCTCCCAGAAGGAGGACCCCCCCGCTCCGGTCCATGCGAGGTCCGCCCATCGTTAAGGGACTTCGATGCAGGTGCCGCCCCAGAGGGGCCTCCGGCTCCCTGCTCCATCCCAGCCTTCTCGCCCTTCGAACCGCCCTCCGACGCCGGCCTGCCAGTGAAGACCGGTGGGCGCATCGGCTCAGCTTCAGAAGATGCAGCTTCTGCGTAGGTCCTGGTCCTGGTCCTGTTGGGGCATCCTCGGAACATGTGCCCCGCCTCACCGCAGAGATTACATTTCCTCCCAGCGGGACAGTCCTTCATTAAATGTCCGTAACAGCTGCAATTATTGCAGCGGTCTACTTTCCTGTCCGTGCAGGACGTTTGGGTATGACCCATTTGTCCACAGTTCCTGCAACATACTGGCATTCCAGGATAAAATAAGTAGCCTCTGCTCTTACCGATTACGAAGGTTGAGGGAGGGTGTAGCATTCCTCCCACTCCACTAAGGTCCCTCTTTAGACGGGCCATATACCTTCTCTTGCCGCACCAGAAGCCTACCGCGTTCTTCACAGTACCCAGGTATCTCAGATCATCACAATAGCGGGTAAGGTAGGTCGAGATGTCTGCAGCTTCCACAAAGGGGTTCGGGAAATGCACCACGATGGGGATCTCGTCATAAGCATACAAGAGACAAAAGGTTAGTCCATCCAACTCATCTAAGTAGTTTTTCTCGTTTACCTTTTGTACGAGTTGCTGACAGCATCCCTGGCTCTTGAAGGTGATGGTGTATGTCCCCTTGTACTCGTTGTCCTGGAAGCAGAATATGTCTTCCCGCCGAAACTCCAGAACTCCAAGAAGAATCCTATGGCAGATGTAGTCCAAATTCTTCTCCATCCTCGATGCTGCTCCAACTTCAATCCTCACGGTGTTCCGCATCCGGGCATCACCCGATGAATATGTGAGCGTTGCCGGCATCCTTCACTCAGGAACGTACCGACTCTTCTCTCTGAAAGGCGCAAGCCTTCATGGGATCCCTTCCCGTTGCTCCCGGACTAATCCTTCCTCCCAATAGCAGCAGGGGGGTTAAGTCCCTCCGAAGAGGAACGATCCCCCCAGGCCGAGAGAAAGGGTACCAAGAGCACCTCACAGGCAAGACCACACAGGTAAACCTGATAGATCGTGCCAAAAGGCCGAGAAGCGATAACCAGAATTGGTTTCAAACTACGGAGCCACCCAAGGATCCTGAAAAGTCCATTTGTGGAGATGAGCTCCTGGACTCCCGTTAAGAAGACATGTTGTCAACCTCTAGATCCCTTACATGCCTGCACTTTTCGGCTTGCTGCTGCTGCAATCCACGCGTTTTAGATCTGCATAACTCCACCTCTTTAAACACAGCACCTTCACCCCCTGCTGTTCCCACCCGCCTCAACACCGTTGGAAGGGAGGAGAACCAATTAAGGCGGGGGGTGGGGTGGAACGAGCAGCTGTCTACCCTTAGCAGGAGGGCTCCTGATTACATACCTCTCCTGCTGCTGCTGCTGCTGGCTGTCCAGCAGCAGACTGAAGGTGGCTGCTGCTGTGCACAGGTATATAAAGGCTCAGAGCCTATTATGACACGCGCAGCCAGCGTTCCATTGCCACATTCCATCTACTGCAGGCAGGATACCTGGCTGGCTGAATGTCGCTGAGAAGCTCACAGATACCGCCATAAGCAACAGTTTAACAGAATGCCACAGACTAATCAACCAAACTTTTTGGGTTGGGTTCTCTTTTATAGTCTGCAGGCATTAAATGAAAGAAGTCAGTGTTCCAGCAGAAGGAGACAACGTTTCAGAAAAGGCATTGTAGCAAACCAAAAAAGAAATTTTAAGCGCAGCAGAGTAACCAGCGCACATACCTGTTAGCTCAGGTGAGTTTAAAAGGCTGCTGTTGATAACAAGGGCATTTGCTAAATAGATGGTGTGTGTGCAACAATATACTGAAAGGTCAATTATATTGTGCAGCTTATCTCACCACCTGTAGTTATTTAGGTGAAAGCTCCAAAATGCTTGCCTAATATGTCTGTTTATCCAAAAGGAAGTAAAAAGGGAGAGCTAGAAAGATAGCATTGCATCACATTACATGGCAATGCAATGCACAGTTGCTGAAGTTGAACCAAAATGAGCTTGTAATCTGGCTTCTGCAACTTTGAACATGAAAAATCCAATGAGGAGAAGAAAAGCAAAGCCAAAGAGTCCATCCCAAAATCCGACAAACAAGCAAAATGAACAAAAAACATTGAATTCAATTCTTTCTGATTTTAGAAACTGCATTAAAGAAGGGGTGCACCGGTCCTGGAGATACTGCAATACCAGGTCAATGCGTGGAGTGGACAGAGCAAGCTCTTTTTCCATCTCCCTGTTCTAAAAATCCATTTAATATATGGTCCCCAGATAGGGGACGTATCAGATATTAAACTGATAAGAACAGATCAGGTTTCAACATATTTTATTAAGTGCGTAAAAGATGGTTTACAATCAAAAACAACAACACAAACAGTACATTATTAAAATACAGAATTCCACCCATAAAAACCCCATATACGATTGGCATCCCTTCTCCCAATACATTTGACATCCCTCAAGTAATAAATATACATCTGGCTAAAAGCAATTTTAAGACAATCCTTCACAGAAATAGCATCACGTTTAAAAAGTAAAATATTGCGTGCCTTCCAAAGGGCGTCTTTAAAACAGTTAATCATACACCAACATATACAATACTGTTGAGGGGTCGGACATTTAAAAAGGCCATATAAAACATATTCATGGTTAAAATCTCTTAAACCGCAAGTCCATTTTAAAAGAATCCCAACTTTGTGCCAAAGTTCCTGTGCAAATGGGCAATTCCACATAAGGTGCAAGGTGGTTTCGTCATAAACACATGAGTCTCTGGGGCATTTTGCTCTGGCCACCAGGCCTCTCCTGTGTTGAAACTCTCTGGTGGGGAGGCACTGGTGGACCACCATCCATGCGATATCCTTATGTCCATTTGCTAAGAATTTCCCGAAGACATTCTTCCAAACTTGCTTCGACCTCTCTTCTGAGAAATTTACTATGGGGGTCACATCTTCATTCCTCCTCAGAAAAGATAAAAGCTTCTTGCGGTCTTTAAAAATGTCCATATTAAAATCACCAAGGCTATAAAATCGAACAGTCTTTTCTAAGATTGCTTGGTGTTTGGGGGGGCATAGTAAAACAGGGGAATTCAACGACAACTTAAACCATCTTTTAAAAATCATCCCACAAGTATATTTTAAAAAATAACTTAGCGCACTATTACCATTAAAATGTTTGAAACAAAAGCAGAAATAATTTAAATACAAATAAATATGTAAGTCGGGGACATCCCTTCCGCCGTTCATTTTATTCTTCCTCATTATTTCTCGCCTTAATTTTTCCATTTTGGAGTTCCATAAAAACATAAAGATCATCCTAGTCATTTTTTTAATTAAAACATCAGAGGGGGGGTACACCATAGCTATATACAGTATGAGGGGTAACAACACTGATTTTATAATTAAAATTTTCCCCTCCATTGTTAGGGACCTCAAACCCCAAAATGATATTTTCTTTGACATTTTTTCTATGACATTCTCCCAGCTTTGAGTTCCCACATTCTCCTCGTTAAAAACAACTCCAAGAATTTTTACATTGTCTCGTTTTATAGTGAGCTGCGGGAGTTGGGCGGTGTCCCAGGATCCCAAAGTCAGACATTCAGATTTATTTAAATTAAGTTTAAAACCGGATGCCTGGGAAAAAAAATCAATGCGCAACACCGCCCTCCGGAGGGAAGCAGGGTCCACGCACACAACCGTCACGTCATCCATGTAGCCAAAGACTCTCACATCACTGCCACCTCCGCCAGGAACAGGAACCCCTCTAATCACTTTGTCTTTTCTTATTGCGCTCAGCAGGGGCTCCATGGCGCAGATGAACAGGATGGGCGACAAGGGGCATCCCTGCTTCACTCCGGACTCAAGGGGAACTCCATCTGTTAAAAAGCCATTAAGAGAAATTTGACTAAAACAATTTTTATATAAAATCTTAATACAATTTAAAAGCATATTAGGGATACCCATTCTTTTTAAAACTCTAAAAAGAAATCTATGAGAGACTCTATCGAAAGCTTTTTCAAAATCTAGGGCTAAAAGGGCTACATTTTGACCCCGGTCTCTGGAATACCAAATTACATCCCTTAATACGTTTAAAACCTCTGAAATACTTCTGCCTGGTACACTACAAACCTGCTCAGGCTGGATTAGTTTGGCAATGACATTCCTGAGCCGGTTTGCAACCACCTTAGCAAGTACCTTGTAATCAACGTTTAGGAGAGTTATGGGTCTCCAATTCGCTAGAGCACTGCGATCACCTTTTTTATATATCAAAGACACCACTCCTCTCCTCCACGAAAATGGCAACTGTTCAGAAATAAAAACTTCTTTAAAAAGCATAAAAAGGTCCTCTTTTAAAATGTCCCAAAAAGTAAGATAAAACTCTACAGGTAGTCCATCACACCCAGGTGCTTTGCCCTTAGAGAAACTTTTAAAAACATAAAATAATTCCTCTAAAACAATATCGCGTTCTAAAAACTCCTGGTCTGTAAAATTTAACTTAAAATCGAGATCATTAAGAGCATCAGATAAAAAGGACTCATCTATACACTTTTTACTAAAAAGATGCTTATAAAAGTTAAAAGTAGCATTCAACATTCCCTGCATAGATGTTTCACCCTCTAGATTTGTGATCACTTCTCTTTTATCCATGACTTTTTTGAAGAAGAAGCGAGAGCACTTCTCCCCCTCCTCCAAGTGCTGCACTCTAGAGTTAAAAATAATCTCTTTCCCCTTTGTGTCTATGCAGTTCTGAATTTCAGTTTTTAGGCTAGCAATATCATCTCCCACCTCCACCCCTAGCTCTTTGAATTTAAAAAGTGTTTGTAGTTTGGTGTTAAGATCACTAAAACATCTTTTTTTCTCTCTAGCTTTACGTCTCCCTGCTTTTATAAAAAACATTCTGACTTTTTTTTTCAAATTTTCCCACCAGGTTACCATAGGGGCATCAGAAGGTTTTTGTCGCCGCCAGGCTTGATATGCTTTAACAAAGTCTTGTCGAATCAGAGGGTCCTCCAGCAGGTAAGTACTTAGACGCCAGAGGCCCCTGTTGACCCTCTGTTCATCCCGGTATTCTAGGTGCACCTCCAAGCCCTTATGGTCAGAAAATATATTTGATGTTAAAACACATTTTACAGGGTTAAAATCATCTGATAGGAAAATAAAATCGATCCTGGAGGACACCCCTCTTCCGGACCACGTATAACCAGGGTCCGTCGGCAGGAGTGACCTCCACGCATCGCATAATTTAAAATCAGTTATAAAATCTTTCAATAGATGACATGACTTATCCAATTTGCGTAAAGGGTCACCCCCTGCTCGTTGTTCACTAGCACAAAGACAATTAAAATCACCCCCTACGACCAGGGGAGATGACCCAGTACAGTACAATGGCAATATCCCAAATAAATTAATTCTCTCTTGCTTATCAGGGGGAGCATAAATATTCATTACACGTAGGGTAAAACCATTAAATTTAAAATGCACTAAAACCACTCTGCCTGGTACTATTTCTGTGACAGCATTTACAGTAATATTTCTCCCACGACAGAGGAAGCCCACCCCCGCTGACTTGTTGTCATTGGAGCCAGACCAGATGGAGGGCCCCAGTCTCCAATCTGTCTTGATATCATTATAATTTAGTGCATGTTGTATCCCGCATTCCTGTAATAAACATATGTCAAAGTCAGTGGTTTCTAAATACTTGAATAGAGCAGCCCTACGAACTGGGCTCTTTAATGACCTCACATTCAGTGAGACAAGTCTTATTGTGGGCATTCATAGGTCAGGGTGGTGGATCTTCCATGAGGACACCTGACTCAAAGCCCTGTATATCAAATTGCTCCAGGACATCCGGGCTAGAAGACCCAAACGACTCGATATTCTGTGAGCCGGCGGTTGCCCCCTCGTAGGTCACGGTTCCCAGCCACATTCCAGGAGACGCTGGGGATTCGACATTCCGTCTCTTTTTCGGGGCAGACTCCACTAGGTCACTGGTGCAGTCCTCCTCTTCCTCCACCTCCTCCAGGGGGGGAGACTGGTCCATCAGGACAAGATCAGCAACACAGATTTCCTGATGTTCGCCACCTAGAAGCAAAGCCCCCTCATGTGGCTGGCTAATCGCCCTGGAAGATCCTGAGGCCATCGCTGCGTGGTCCCCTGTAGCCAACCGCACAGGGGCACCACCCTCCAGCCCAACAGGATCGGTATCGGGAACCATCGATACGGAGGATACCCTCCCAGAAGGAGGACCCCCCCGCTCCGGTCCATGCGAGGTCCGCCCATCGTTAAGGGACTTCGATGCAGGTGCCGCCCCAGAGGGGCCTCCGGCTCCCTGCTCCATCCCAGCCTTCTCGCCCTTCGAACCGCCCTCCGACGCCGGCCTGCCAGTGAAGACCGGTGGGCGCATCGGCTCAGCTTCAGAAGATGCAGCTTCTGCGTAGGTCCTGGTCCTGGTCCTGTTGGGGCATCCTCGGAACATGTGCCCCGCCTCACCGCAGAGATTACATTTCCTCCCAGCGGGACAGTCCTTCATTAAATGTCCGTAACAGCTGCAATTATTGCAGCGGTCTACTTTCCTGTCCGTGCAGGACGTTTGGGTATGACCCATTTGTCCACAGTTCCTGCAACATACTGGCATTCCAGGATAAAATAAGTAGCCTCTGCTCTTACCGATTACGAAGGTTGAGGGAGGGTGTAGCATTCCTCCCACTCCACTAAGGTCCCTCTTTAGACGGGCCATATACCTTCTCTTGCCGCACCAGAAGCCTACCGCGTTCTTCACAGTACCCAGGTATCTCAGATCATCACAATAGCGGGTAAGGTAGGTCGAGATGTCTGCAGCTTCCACAAAGGGGTTCGGGAAATGCACCACGATGGGGATCTCGTCATAAGCATACAAGAGACAAAAGGTTAGTCCATCCAACTCATCTAAGTAGTTTTTCTCGTTTACCTTTTGTACGAGTTGCTGACAGCATCCCTGGCTCTTGAAGGTGATGGTGTATGTCCCCTTGTACTCGTTGTCCTGGAAGCAGAATATGTCTTCCCGCCGAAACTCCAGAACTCCAAGAAGAATCCTATGGCAGATGTAGTCCAAATTCTTCTCCATCCTCGATGCTGCTCCAACTTCAATCCTCACGGTGTTCCGCATCCGGGCATCACCCGATGAATATGTGAGCGTTGCCGGCATCCTTCACTCAGGAACGTACCGACTCTTCTCTCTGAAAGGCGCAAGCCTTCATGGGATCCCTTCCCGTTGCTCCCGGACTAATCCTTCCTCCCAATAGCAGCAGGGGGGTTAAGTCCCTCCGAAGAGGAACGATCCCCCCAGGCCGAGAGAAAGGGTACCAAGAGCACCTCACAGGCAAGACCACACAGGTAAACCTGATAGATCGTGCCAAAAGGCCGAGAAGCGATAACCAGAATTGGTTTCAAACTACGGAGCCACCCAAGGATCCTGAAAAGTCCATTTGTGGAGATGAGCTCCTGGACTCCCGTTAAGAAGACATGTTGTCAACCTCTAGATCCCTTACATGCCTGCACTTTTCGGCTTGCTGCTGCTGCAATCCACGCGTTTTAGATCTGCATAACTCCACCTCTTTAAACACAGCACCTTCACCCCCTGCTGTTCCCACCCGCCTCAACACCGTTGGAAGGGAGGAGAACCAATTAAGGCGGGGGGTGGGGTGGAACGAGCAGCTGTCTACCCTTAGCAGGAGGGCTCCTGATTACATACCTCTCCTGCTGCTGCTGCTGCTGGCTGTCCAGCAGCAGACTGAAGGTGGCTGCTGCTGTGCACAGGTATATAAAGGCTCAGAGCCTATTATGACACGCGCAGCCAGCGTTCCATTGCCACATTCCATCTACTGCAGGCAGGATACCTGGCTGGCTGAATGTCGCTGAGAAGCTCACAGAGACCGCCATAAGCAACAGTTTAACAGAATGCCACAGACTAATCAACCAAACTTTTTGGGTTGGGTTCTCTTTTATAGTCTGCAGGCATTAAATGAAAGAAGTCAGTGTTCCAGCAGAAGGAGACAACGTTTCAGAAAAGGCATTATAGCAAACCAAAAAAGAAATTTTAAGCGCAGCAGAGTAACCAGCGCACATACCTGTTAGCTCAGGTGAGTTTAAAAGGCTGCTGTTGATAACAAGGGCATTTGCTAAATAGATGGTGTGTGTGCAACAATATACTGAAAGGTCAATTATATTGTGCAGCTTATCTCACCACCTGTAGTTATTTAGGTGAAAGCTCCAAAATGCTTGCCTAATATGTCTGTTTATCCAAAAGGAAGTAAAAAGGGAGAGCTAGAAAGATAGCATTGCATCACATTACATGGCAATGCAATGCACAGTTGCTGAAGTTGAACCAAAATGAGCTTGTAATCTGGCTTCTGCAACTTTGAACATGAAAAATCCAATGAGGAGAAGAAAAGGAAAGCCAAAGAGTCCATCCCAAAATCCGACAAACAAGCAAAATGAACAAAAAACATTGAATTCAATTCTTTCTGATTTTAGAAACTGCATTAAAGAAGGGGTGCACCGGTCCTGGAGATACTGCAATACCAGGTCAATGCGTGGAGTGGACAGAGCAAGCTCTTTTTCCATCTCCCTGTTCTAAAAATCCATTTAATATATGGTCCCCAGATAGGGGACGTATCAGATATTAAACTGATAAGAACAGATTTTTTTTTTTTTTTTTTTTGAAAGCCCGAAATCGTGTACAAAACCCGAGTGCGCTTAAAAAAGTGACAAGTGCCACAAAAAAAGTGCACTAGGATGCTGGTCTTCTTGAAACCCTCTCCAAAAGGAGAAGGGTCCCCCAAACCATTCCCCGTCCCTCCGAGCCAAAAGGCAACAGCGAGGAACAGGGACAAAAAGCCACCTCCAGCCGAAGCCAGAGGCGACCCAATCTTACCCCCAGCACCTGCCCGAGTTCTCACCCGAGCAAGGCACTGGGAGCCAAAGACTGTGCTCCCCTCCCGGAAGAGGGGAGCCAACAACGCTCTCCTCCCGAAAGAGGAGAGCCAGGGGGGTTCAGGGGGGAGCGGAACCTGATGGCCACACACTCCCCCCCTAGACCTGCCAAGAGAGGAACCCGTAAGGGAACCGCATCCCGACAAAATCCTAGTAGGACATGACACACGTGAATAAGTGGACACACAGTGACAAAGAAATTAAATAAATAGTGAAGGTTTCACAGTATAATACTGCCCGGACCTTCGACCGGGAATTGAAAAATTCCCCATCCTAAGGCCAGAAGGCCCGGAATAAGGGTGTGTGCGAAGAAAGAAAATTTGAAGTGCTTGTGCAAATGTGCCATAAACTCAAGTGGGGTTCCCAATCCCAGTGAGTTAAGGCACCCCAGGGTCACCACTCCTGGGGCACTTCACACTTCGGGCTTTCGATCTTCCCCGGCCCAATGGCGTCGATCCTGGGGGGCCATGCTTTCCACCATATGACTATATTAGCCACCTGGCGTACTAACAAGCGCCTAAACCCCAGTGTGCATAATGTATCAATCTACTAGGGCGGCCAACATCCAAAACCGCCTTTTCGAAAGATACTACACTTGATCTTAGCCAAAAGGCCGAGAAGCGATAACCAGAATTGGTTTCAAACTACGGAGCCACCCAAGGATCCTGAAAAGTCCATTTGTGGAGATGAGCTCCTGGACTCCCGTTAAGAAGACATGTTGTCAACCTCTAGATCCCTTACATGCCTGCACTTTTCGGCTTGCTGCTGCTGCAATCCACGCGTTTTAGATCTGCATAACTCCACCTCTTTAAACACAGCACCTTCACCCCCTGCTGTTCCCACCCGCCTCAACACCGTTGGAAGGGAGGAGAACCAATTAAGGCGGGGGGTGGGGTGGAACGAGCAGCTGTCTACCCTTAGCAGGAGGGCTCCTGATTACATACCTCTCCTGCTGCTGCTGCTGCTGGCTGTCCAGCAGCAGACTGAAGGTGGCTGCTGCTGTGCACAGGTATATAAAGGCTCAGAGCCTATTATGACACGCGCAGCCAGCGTTCCATTGCCACATTCCATCTACTGCAGGCAGGATACCTGGCTGGCTGAATGTCGCTGAGAAGCTCACAGAGACCGCCATAAGCAACAGTTTAACAGAATGCCACAGACTAATCAACCAAACCTTTTGGGTTGGGTTCTCTTTTATAGTCTGCAGGCATTAAATGAAAGAAGTCAGTGTTCCAGCAGAAGGAGACAACGTTTCAGAAAAGGCATTGTAGCAAACCAAAATAGAAATTTTAAGCGCAGCAGAGTAACCAGCGCACATACCTGTTAGCTCAGGTGAGTTTAAAAGGCTGCTGTTGATAACAAGGGCATTTGCTAAATAGATGGTGTGTGTGCAACAATATACTGAAAGGTCAATTATATTGTGCAGCTTATCTCACCACCTGTAGTTATTTAGGTGAAAGCTCCAAAATGCTTGCCTAATATGTCTGTTTATCCAAAAGGAAGTAAAAAGGGAGAGCTAGAAAGATAGCATTGCATCACATTACATGGCAATGCAATGCACAGTTGCTGAAGTTGAACCAAAATGAGCTTGTAATCTGGCTTCTGCAACTTTGAACATGAAAAATCCAATGAGGAGAAGAAAAGCAAAGCCAAAGAGTCCATCCCAAAATCCGACAAACAAGCAAAATGAACAAAAAACATTGAATTCAATTCTTTCTGATTTTAGAAACTGCATTAAAGAAGGGGTGCACCGGTCCTGGAGATACTGCAATACCAGGTCAATGCGTGGAGTGGACAGAGCAAGCTCTTTTTCCATCTCCCTGTTCTAAAAATCCATTTAATATATGGTCCCCAGATAGGGGACGTATCAGATATTAAACTGAGAAGAACAGATACTACACTTGATCTTAGCCAAAAGGCCGAGAAGCGATAACCAGAATTGGTTTCAAACTACGGAGCCACCCAAGGATCCTGAAAAGTCCATTTGTGGAGATGAGCTCCTGGACTCCCGTTAAGAAGACATGTCAACCTCTAGATCCCTTACATGCCTGCACTTTTCGGCTTGCTGCTGCTGCAATCCACGCGTTTTAGATCTGCATAACTCCACCTCTTTAAACACAGCACCTTCACCCCCTGCTGTTCCCACCCGCCTCAACACCGTTGGAAGGGAGGAGAACCAATTAAGGCGGGGGGTGGGGTGGAACGAGCAGCTGTCTACCCTTAGCAGGAGGGCTCCTGATTACATACCTCTCCTGCTGCTGCTGCTGGCTGTCCAGCAGCAGACTGAAGGTGGCTGCTGCTGTGCACAGGTATATAAAGGCTCAGAGCCTATTATGACACGCGCAGCCAGCGTTCCATTGCCACATTCCATCTACTGCAGGCAGGATACCTGGCTGGCTGAATGTCGCTGAGAAGCTCACAGAGACCGCCATAAGCAACAGTTTAACAGAATGCCACAGACTAATCAACCAAACTTTTTGGGTTGGGTTCTCTTTTATAGTCTGCAGGCATTAAATGAAAGAAGTCAGTGTTCCAGCAGAAGGAGACAACGTTTCAGAAAAGGCATTGTAGCAAACCAAAAAAGAAATTTTAAGCGCAGCAGAGTAACCAGCGCACATACCTGTTAGCTCAGGTGAGTTTAAAAGGCTGCTGTTGATAACAAGGGCATTTGCTAAATAGATGGTGTGTGTGCAACAATATACTGAAAGGTCAATTATATTGTGCAGCTTATCTCACCACCTGTAGTTATTTAGGTGAAAGCTCCAAAATGCTTGCCTAATATGTCTGTTTATCCAAAAGGAAGTAAAAAGGGAGAGCTAGAAAGATAGCATTGCATCACATTACATGGCAATGCAATGCACAGTTGCTGAAGTTGAACCAAAATGAGCTTGTAATCTGGCTTCTGCAACTTTGAACATGAAAAATCCAATGAGGAGAAGAAAAGGAAAGCCAAAGAGTCCATCCCAAAATCCGACAAACAAGCAAAATGAACAAAAAACATTGAATTCAATTCTTTCTGATTTTAGAAACTGCATTAAAGAAGGGGTGCACCGGTCCTGGAGATACTGCAATACCAGGTCAATGCGTGGAGTGGACAGAGCAAGCTCTTTTTCCATCTCCCTGTTCTAAAAATCCATTTAATATATGGTCCCCAGATAGGGGACGTATCAGATATTAAACTGATAAGAACAGATACTACACTTGATCTTAGCCAAAAGGCCGAGAAGCGATAACCAGAATTGGTTTCAAACTACGGAGCCACCCAAGGATCCTGAAAAGTCCATTTGTGGAGATGAGCTCCTGGACTCCCGTTAAGAAGACATGTTGTCAACCTCTAGATCCCTTACATGCCTGCACTTTTCGGCTTGCTGCTGCTGCAATCCACGCGTTTTAGATCTGCATAACTCCACCTCTTTAAACACAGCACCTTCACCCCCTGCTGTTCCCACCCGCCTCAACACCGTTGGAAGGGAGGAGAACCAATTAAGGCGGGGGGTGGGGTGGAACGAGCAGCTGTCTACCCTTAGCAGGAGGGCTCCTGATTACATACCTCTCCTGCTGCTGCTGCTGCTGGCTGTCCAGCAGCAGACTGAAGGTGGCTGCTGCTGTGCACAGGTATATAAAGGCTCAGAGCCTATTATGACACGCGCAGCCAGCGTTCCATTGCCACATTCCATCTACTGCAGGCAGGATACCTGGCTGGCTGAATGTCGCTGAGAAGCTCACAGAGACCGCCATAAGCAACAGTTTAACAGAATGCCACAGACTAATCAACCAAACTTTTTGGGTTGAGTTCTCTTTTATAGTCTGCAGGCATTAAATGAAAGAAGTCAGTGTTCCAGCAGAAGGAGACAACGTTTCAGAAAAGGCATTGTAGCAAACCAAAAAAGAAATTTTAAGCGCAGCAGAGTAACCAGCGCACATACCTGTTAGCTCAGGTGAGTTTAAAAGGCTGCTGTTGATAACAAGGGCATTTGCTAAATAGATGGTGTGTGTGCAACAATATACTGAAAGGTCAATTATATTGTGCAGCTTATCTCACCACCTGTAGTTATTTAGGTGAAAGCTTCAAAATGCTTGCCTAATATGTCTGTTTATCCAAAAGGAAGTAAAAAGGGAGAGCTAGAAAGATAGCATTGCATCACATTACATGGCAATGCAATGCACAGTTGCTGAAGTTGAACCAAAATGAGCTTGTAATCTGGCTTCTGCAACTTTGAACATGAAAAATCCAATGAGGAGAAGAAAAGCAAAGCCAAAGAGTCCATCCCAAAATCCGACAAACAAGCAAAATGAACAAAAAACATTGAATTCAATTCTTTCTGATTTTAGAAACTGCATTAAAGAAGGGGTGCACTGGTCCTGGAGATACTGCAATACCAGGTCAATGCGTGGAGTGGACAGAGCAAGCTCTTTTTCCATCTCCCTGTTCTAAAAATCCATTTAATATATGGTCCCCAGATAGGGGACGTATCAGATATTAAACTGATAAGAACAGATACTACACTTGATCTTAGCCAAAAGGCCGAGAAGCGATAACCAGAATTGGTTTCAAACTACGGAGCCACCCAAGGATCCTGAAAAGTCCATTTGTGGAGATGAGCTCCTGGACTCCCGTTAAGAAGACATGTTGTCAACCTCTAGATCCCTTACATGCCTGCACTTTTCGGCTTGCTGCTGCTGCAATCCACGCGTTTTAGATCTGCATAACTCCACCTCTTTAAACACAGCACCTTCACCCCCTGCTGTTCCCACCCGCCTCAACACCGTTGGAAGGGAGGAGAACCAATTAAGGCGGGGGGTGGGGTGGAACGAGCAGCTGTCTACCCTTAGCAGGAGGGCTCCTGATTACATACCTCTCCTGCTGCTGCTGCTGCTGGCTGTCCAGCAGCAGACTGAAGGTGGCTGCTGCTGTGCACAGGTATATAAAGGCTCAGAGCCTATTATGACACGCGCAGCCAGCGTTCCATTGCCACATTCCATCTACTGCAGGCAGGATACCTGGCTGGCTGAATGTCGCTGAGAAGCTCACAGAGACCGCCATAAGCAACAGTTTAACAGAATGCCACAGACTAATCAACCAAACTTTTTGGGTTGGGTTCTCTTTTATAGTCTGCAGGCATTAAATGAAAGAAGTCAGTGTTCCAGCAGAAGGAGACAACGTTTCAGAAAAGGCATTGTAGCAAACCAAAAAAGAAATTTTAAGCGCAGCAGAGTAACCAGCGCACATACCTGTTAGCTCAGGTGAGTTTAAAAGGCTGCTGTTGATAACAAGGGCATTTGCTAAATAGATGGTGTGTGTGCAACAATATACTGAAAGGTCAATTATATTGTGCAGCTTATCTCACCACCTGTAGTTATTTAGGTGAAAGCTCCAAAATGCTTGCCTAATATGTCTGTTTATCCAAAAGGAAGTAAAAAGGGAGAGCTAGAAAGATAGCATTGCATCACATTACATGGCAATGCAATGCACAGTTGCTGAAGTTGAACCAAAATGAGCTTGTAATCTGGCTTCTGCAACTTTGAACATGAAAAATCCAATGAGGAGAAGAAAAGCAAAGCCAAAGAGTCCATCCCAAAATCCGACAAACAAGCAAAATGAACAAAAAACATTGAATTCAATTCTTTCTGATTTTAGAAACTGCATTAAAGAAGGGGTGCACCGGTCCTGGAGATACTGCAATACCAGGTCAATGCGTGGAGTGGACAGAGCAAGCTCTTTTTCCATCTCCCTGTTCTAAAAATCCATTTAATATATGGTCCCCAGATAGGGGACGTATCAGATATTAAACTGATAAGAACAGATACTACACTTGATCTTAGCCAAAAGGCCGAGAAGCGATAACCAGAATTGGTTTCAAACTACGGAGCCACCCAAGGATCCTGAAAAGTCCATTTGTGGAGATGAGCTCCTGGACTCCCGTTAAGAAGACATGTTGTCAACCTCTAGATCCCTTACATGCCTGCACTTTTCGGCTTGCTGCTGCTGCAATCCACGCGTTTTAGATCTGCATAACTCCACCTCTTTAAACACAGCACCTTCACCCCCTGCTGTTCCCACCCGCCTCAACACCGTTGGAAGGGAGGAGAACCAATTAAGGCGGGGGGTGGGGTGGAACGAGCAGCTGTCTACCCTTAGCAGGAGGGCTCCTGATTACATACCTCTCCTGCTGCTGCTGCTGCTGCTGGCTGTCCAGCAGCAGACTGAAGGTGGCTGCTGCTGTGCACAGGTATATAAAGGCTCAGAGCCTATTATGACACGCGCAGCCAGCGTTCCATTGCCACATTCCATCTACTGCAGGCAGGATACCTGGCTGGCTGAATGTCGCTGAGAAGCTCACAGAGACCGCCATAAGCAACAGTTTAACAGAATGCCACAGACTAATCAACCAAACTTTTTGGGTTGGGTTCTCTTTTATAGTCTGCAGGCATTAAATGAAAGAAGTCAGTGTTCCAGCAGAAGGAGACAACGTTTCAGAAAAGGCATTGTAGCAAACCAAAAAAGAAATTTTAAGCGCAGCAGAGTAACCAGCGCACATACCTGTTAGCTCAGGTGAGTTTAAAAGGCTGCTGTTGATAACAAGGGCATTTGCTAAATAGATGGTGTGTGTGCAACAATATACTGAAAGGTCAATTATATTGTGCAGCTTATCTCACCACCTGTAGTTATTTAGGTGAAAGCTCCAAAATGCTTGCCTAATATGTCTGTTTATCCAAAAGGAAGTAAAAAGGGAGAGCTAGAAAGATAGCATTGCATCACATTACATGGCAATGCAATGCACAGTTGCTGAAGTTGAACCAAAATGAGCTTGTAATCTGGCTTCTGCAACTTTGAACATGAAAAATCCAATGAGGAGAAGAAAAGCAAAGCCAAAGAGTCCATCCCAAAATCCGACAAACAAGCAAAATGAACAAAAAACATTGAATTCAATTCTTTCTGATTTTAGAAACTGCATTAAAGAAGGGGTGCACCGGTCCTGGAGATACTGCAATACCAGGTCAATGCGTGGAGTGGACAGAGCAAGCTCTTTTTCCATCTCCCTGTTCTAAAAATCCATTTAATATATGGTCCCCAGATAGGGGACGTATCAGATATTAAACTGATAAGAACAGATACTACACTTGATCTTAGCCAAAAGGCCGAGAAGCGATAACCAGAATTGGTTTCAAACTACGGAGCCACCCAAGGATCCTGAAAAGTCCATTTGTGGAGATGAGCTCCTGGACTCCCGTTAAGAAGACATGTTGTCAACCTCTAGATCCCTTACATGCCTGCACTTTTCGGCTTGCTGCTGCTGCAATCCACGCGTTTTAGATCTGCATAACTCCACCTCTTTAAACACAGCACCTTCACCCCCTGCTGTTCCCACCCGCCTCAACACCGTTGGAAGGGAGGAGAACCAATTAAGGCGGGGGGTGGGGTGGAACGAGCAGCTGTCTACCCTTAGCAGGAGGGCTCCTGATTACATACCTCTCCTGCTGCTGCTGCTGCTGGCTGTCCAGCAGCAGACTGAAGGTGGCTGCTGCTGTGCACAGGTATATAAAGGCTCAGAGCCTATTATGACACGCGCAGCCAGCGTTCCATTGCCACATTCCATCTACTGCAGGCAGGATACCTGGCTGGCTGAATGTCGCTGAGAAGCTCACAGAGACCGCCATAAGCAACAGTTTAACAGAATGCCACAGACTAATCAACCAAACTTTTTGGGTTGGGTTCTCTTTTATAGTCTGCAGGCATTAAATGAAAGAAGTCAGTGTTCCAGCAGAAGGAGACAACGTTTCAGAAAAGGCATTGTAGCAAACCAAAAAAGAAATTTTAAGCGCAGCAGAGTAACCAGCGCACATACCTGTTAGCTCAGGTGAGTTTAAAAGGCTGCTGTTGATAACAAGGGCATTTGCTAAATAGATGGTGTGTGTGCAACAATATACTGAAAGGTCAATTATATTGTGCAGCTTATCTCACCACCTGTAGTTATTTAGGTGAAAGCTCCAAAATGCTTGCCTAATATGTCTGTTTATCCAAAAGGAAGTAAAAAGGGAGAGCTAGAAAGATAGCATTGCATCACATTACATGGCAATGCAATGCACAGTTGCTGAAGTTGAACCAAAATGAGCTTGTAATCTGGCTTCTGCAACTTTGAACATGAAAAATCCAATGAGGAGAAGAAAAGCAAAGCCAAAGAGTCCATCCCAAAATCCGACAAACAAGCAAAATGAACAAAAAACATTGAATTCAATTCTTTCTGATTTTAGAAACTGCATTAAAGAAGGGGTGCACCGGTCCTGGAGATACTGCAATACCAGGTCAATGCGTGGAGTGGACAGAGCAAGCTCTTTTTCCATCTCCCTGTTCTAAAAATCCATTTAATATATGGTCCCCAGATAGGGGACGTATCAGATATTAAACTGATAAGAACAGATACTACACTTGATCTTAGCCAAAAGGCCGAGAAGCGATAACCAGAATTGGTTTCAAACTACGGAGCCACCCAAGGATCCTGAAAAGTCCATTTGTGGAGATGAGCTCCTGGACTCCCGTTAAGAAGACATGTTGTCAACCTCTAGATCCCTTACATGCCTGCACTTTTCGGCTTGCTGCTGCTGCAATCCACGCGTTTTAGATCTGCATAACTCCACCTCTTTAAACACAGCACCTTCACCCCCTGCTGTTCCCACCCGCCTCAACACCGTTGGAAGGGAGGAGAACCAATTAAGGCGGGGGGTGGGGTGGAACGAGCAGCTGTCTACCCTTAGCAGGAGGGCTCCTGATTACATACCTCTCCTGCTGCTGCTGCTGCTGGCTATCCAGCAGCAGACTGAAGGTGGCTGCTGCTGTGCACAGGTATATAAAGGCTCAGAGCCTATTATGACACGCGCAGCCAGCGTTCCATTGCCACATTCCATCTACTGCAGGCAGGATACCTGGCTGGCTGAATGTCGCTGAGAAGCTCACAGAGACCGCCATAAGCAACAGTTTAACAGAATGCCACAGACTAATCAACCAAACTTTTTGGGTTGGGTTCTCTTTTATAGTCTGCAGGCATTAAATGAAAGAAGTCAGTGTTCCAGCAGAAGGAGACAACGTTTCAGAAAAGGCATTGTAGCAAACCAAAAAAGAAATTTTAAGCGCAGCAGAGTAACCAGCGCACATACCTGTTAGCTCAGGTGAGTTTAAAAGGCTGCTGTTGATAACAAGGGCATTTGCTAAATAGATGGTGTGTGTGCAACAATATACTGAAAGGTCAATTATATTGTGCAGCTTATCTCACCACCTGTAGTTATTTAGGTGAAAGCTCCAAAATGCTTGCCTAATATGTCTGTTTATCCAAAAGGAAGTAAAAAGGGAGAGCTAGAAAGATAGCATTGCATCACATTACATGGCAATGCAATGCACAGTTGCTGAAGTTGAACCAAAATGAGCTTGTAATCTGGCTTCTGCAACTTTGAACATGAAAAATCCAATGAGGAGAAGAAAAGCAAAGCCAAAGAGTCCATCCCAAAATCCGACAAACAAGCAAAATGAACAAAAAACATTGAATTCAATTCTTTCTGATTTTAGAAACTGCATTAAAGAAGGGGTGCACCGGTCCTGGAGATACTGCAATACCAGGTCAATGCGTGGAGTGGACAGAGCAAGCTCTTTTTCCATCTCCCTGTTCTAAAAATCCATTTAATATATGGTCCCCAGATAGGGGACGTATCAGATATTAAACTGATAAGAACAGATACTACACTTGATCTTAGCCAAAAGGCCGAGAAGCGATAACCAGAATTGGTTTCAAACTACGGAGCCACCCAAGGATCCTGAAAAGTCCATTTGTGGAGATGAGCTCCTGGACTCCCGTTAAGAAGACATGTTGTCAACCTCTAGATCCCTTACATGCCTGCACTTTTCGGCTTGCTGCTGCTGCAATCCACGCGTTTTAGATCTGCATAACTCCACCTCTTTAAACACAGCACCTTCACCCCCTGCTGTTCCCACCCGCCTCAACACCGTTGGAAGGGAGGAGAACCAATTAAGGCGGGGGGTGGGGTGGAACGAGCAGCTGTCTACCCTTAGCAGGAGGGCTCCTGATTACATACCTCTCCTGCTGCTGCTGCTGCTGGCTGTCCAGCAGCAGACTGAAGGTGGCTGCTGCTGTGCACAGGTATATAAAGGCTCAGAGCCTATTATGACACGCGCAGCCAGCGTTCCATTGCCACATTCCATCTACTGCAGGCAGGATACCTGGCTGGTTGAATGTCGCTGAGAAGCTCACAGAGACCGCCATAAGCAACAGTTTAACAGAATGCCACAGACTAATCAACCAAACTTTTTGGGTTGGGTTCTCTTTTATAGTCTGCAGGCATTAAATGAAAGAAGTCAGTGTTCCAGCAGAAGGAGACAACGTTTCAGAAAAGGCATTGTAGCAAACCAAAAAAGAAATTTTAAGCGCAGCAGAGTAACCAGCGCACATACCTGTTAGCTCAGGTGAGTTTAAAAGGCTGCTGTTGATAACAAGGGCATTTGCTAAATAGATGGTGTGTGTGCAACAATATACTGAAAGGTCAATTATATTGTGCAGCTTATCTCACCACCTGTAGTTATTTAGGTGAAAGCTCCAAAATGCTTGCCTAATATGTCTGTTTATCCAAAAGGAAGTAAAAAGGGAGAGCTAGAAAGATAGCATTGCATCACATTACATGGCAATGCAATGCACAGTTGCTGAAGTTGAACCAAAATGAGCTTGTAATCTGGCTTCTGCAACTTTGAACATGAAAAATCCAATGAGGAGAAGAAAAGCAAAGCCAAAGAGTCCATCCCAAAATCCGACAAACAAGCAAAATGAACAAAAAACATTGAATTCAATTCTTTCTGATTTTAGAAACTGCATTAAAGAAGGGGTGCACCGGTCCTGGAGATACTGCAATACCAGGTCAATGCGTGGAGTGGACAGAGCAAGCTCTTTTTCCATCTCCCTGTTCTAAAAATCCATTTAATATATGGTCCCCAGATAGGGGACGTATCAGATATTAAACTGATAAGAACAGATACTACACTTGATCTTAGCCAAAAGGCCGAGAAGCGATAACCAGAATTGGTTTCAAACTACGGAGCCACCCAAGGATCCTGAAAAGTCCATTTGTGGAGATGAGCTCCTGGACTCCCGTTAAGAAGACATGTTGTCAACCTCTAGATCCCTTACATGCCTGCACTTTTCGGCTTGCTGCTGCTGCAATCCACGCGTTTTAGATCTGCATAACTCCACCTCTTTAAACACAGCACCTTCACCCCCTGCTGTTCCCACCCGCCTCAACACCGTTGGAAGGGAGGAGAACCAATTAAGGCGGGGGGTGGGGTGGAACGAGCAGCTGTCTACCCTTAGCAGGAGGGCTCCTGATTACATACCTCTCCTGCTGCTGCTGCTGCTGGCTGTCCAGCAGCAGACTGAAGGTGGCTGCTGCTGTGCACAGGTATATAAAGGCTCAGAGCCTATTATGACACGCGCAGCCAGCGTTCCATTGCCACATTCCATCTACTGCAGGCAGGATACCTGGCTGGCTGAATGTCGCTGAGAAGCTCACAGAGACCGCCATAAGCAACAGTTTAACAGAATGCCACAGACTAATCAACCAAACTTTTTGGGTTGGGTTCTCTTTTATAGTCTGCAGGCATTAAATGAAAGAAGTCAGTGTTCCAGCAGAAGGAGACAACGTTTCAGAAAAGGCATTGTAGCAAACCAAAAAAGAAATTTTAAGTGCAGCAGAGTAACCAGCGCACATACCTGTTAGCTCAGGTGAGTTTAAAAGGCTGCTGTTGATAACAAGGGCATTTGCTAAATAGATGGTGTGTGTGCAACAATATACTGAAAGGTCAATTATATTGTGCAGCTTATCTCACCACCTGTAGTTATTTAGGTGAAAGCTCCAAAATGCTTGCCTAATATGTCTGTTTATCCAAAAGGAAGTAAAAAGGGAGAGCTAGAAAGATAGCATTGCATCACATTACATGGCCATGCAATGCACAGTTGCTGAAGTTGAACCAAAATGAGCTTGTAATCTGGCTTCTGCAACTTTGAACATGAAAAATCCAATGAGGAGAAGAAAAGCAAAGCCAAAGAGTCCATCCCAAAATCCGACAAACAAGCAAAATGAACAAAAAACATTGAATTCAATTCTTTCTGATTTTAGAAACTGCATTAAAGAAGGGGTGCACCGGTCCTGGGGATACTGCAATACCAGGTCAATGCGTGGAGTGGACAGAGCAAGCTCTTTTTCCATCTCCCTGTTCTAAAAATCCATTTAATATATGGTCCCCAGATAGGGGACGTATCAGATATTAAACTGATAAGAACAGATACTACACTTGATCTTAGCCAAAAGGCCGAGAAGCGATAACCAGAATTGGTTTCAAACTACGGAGCCACCCAAGGATCCTGAAAAGTCCATTTGTGGAGATGAGCTCCTGGACTCCCGTTAAGAAGACATGTTGTCAACCTCTAGATCCCTTACATGCCTGCACTTTTCGGCTTGCTGCTGCTGCAATCCACGCGTTTTAGATCTGCATAACTCCACCTCTTTAAACACAGCACCTTCACCCCCTGCTGTTCCCACCCGCCTCAACACCGTTGGAAGGGAGGAGAACCAATTAAGGCGGGGGGTGGGGTGGAACGAGCAGCTGTCTACCCTTAGCAGGAGGGCTCCTGATTACATACCTCTCCTGCTGCTGCTGCTGCTGGCTGTCCAGCAGCAGACTGAAGGTGGCTGCTGCTGTGCACAGGTATGTAAAGGCTCAGAGCCTATTATGACACGCGCAGCCAGCGTTCCATTGCCACATTCCATCTACTGCAGGCAGGATACCTGGCTGGCTGAATGTCGCTGAGAAGCTCACAGAGACCGCCATAAGCAACAGTTTAACAGAATGCCACAGACTAATCAACCAAACTTTTTGGGTTGGGTTCTCTTTTATAGTCTGCAGGCATTAAATGAAAGAAGTCAGTGTTCCAGCAGAAGGAGACAACGTTTCAGAAAAGGCATTGTAGCAAACCAAAAAAGAAATTTTAAGCGCAGCAGAGTAACCAGCGCACATACCTGTTAGCTCAGGTGAGTTTAAAAGGCTGCTGTTGATAACAAGGGCATTTGCTAAATAGATGGTGTGTGTGCAACAATATACTGAAAGGTCAATTATATTGTGCAGCTTATCTCACCACCTGTAGTTATTTAGGTGAAAGCTCCAAAATGCTTGCCTAATATGTCTGTTTATCCAAAAGGAAGTAAAAAGGGAGAGCTAGAAAGATAGCATTGCATCACATTACATGGCAATGCAATGCACAGTTGCTGAAGTTGAACCAAAATGAGCTTGTAATCTGGCTTCTGCAACTTTGAACATGAAAAATCCAATGAGGAGAAGAAAAGCAAAGCCAAAGAGTCCATCCCAAAATCCGACAAACAAGCAAAATGAACAAAAAACATTGAATTCAATTCTTTCTGATTTTAGAAACTGCATTAAAGAAGGGGTGCACCGGTCCTGGAGATACTGCAATACCAGGTCAATGCGTGGAGTGGACAGAGCAAGCTCTTTTTCCATCTCCCTGTTCTAAAAATCCATTTAATATATGGTCCCCAGATAGGGGACGTATCAGATATTAAACTGATAAGAACAGATACTACACTTGATCTTAGCCAAAAGGCCGAGAAGCGATAACCAGAATTGGTTTCAAACTACGGAGCCACCCAAGGATCCTGAAAAGTCCATTTGTGGAGATGAGCTCCTGGACTCCCGTTAAGAAGACATGTTGTCAACCTCTAGATCCCTTACATGCCTGCACTTTTCGGCTTGCTGCTGCTGCAATCCACGCGTTTTAGATCTGCATAACTCCACCTCTTTAAACACAGCACCTTCACCCCCTGCTGTTCCCACCCGCCTCAACACCGTTGGAAGGGAGGAGAACCAATTAAGGCGGGGGGTGGGGTGGAACGAGCAGCTGTCTACCCTTAGCAGGAGGGCTCCTGATTACATACCTCTCCTGCTGCTGCTGCTGCTGGCTGTCCAGCAGCAGACTGAAGGTGGCTGCTGCTGTGCACAGGTATGTAAAGGCTCAGAGCCTATTATGACACGCGCAGCCAGCGTTCCATTGCCACATTCCATCTACTGCAGGCAGGATACCTGGCTGGCTGAATGTCGCTGAGAAGCTCACAGAGACCGCCATAAGCAACAGTTTAACAGAATGCCACAGACTAATCAACCAAACTTTTTGGGTTGGGTTCTCTTTTATAGTCTGCAGGCATTAAATGAAAGAAGTCAGTGTTCCAGCAGAAGGAGACAACGTTTCAGAAAAGGCATTGTAGCAAACCAAAAAAGAAATTTTAAGCGCAGCAGAGTAACCAGCGCACATACCTGTTAGCTCAGGTGAGTTTAAAAGGCTGCTGTTGATAACAAGGGCATTTGCTAAATAGATGGTGTGTGTGCAACAATATACTGAAAGGTCAATTATATTGTGCAGCTTATCTCACCACCTGTAGTTATTTAGGTGAAAGCTCCAAAATGCTTGCCTAATATGTCTGTTTATCCAAAAGGAAGTAAAAAGGGAGAGCTAGAAAGATAGCATTGCATCACATTACATGGCAATGCAATGCACAGTTGCTGAAGTTGAACCAAAATGAGCTTGTAATCTGGCTTCTGCAACTTTGAACATGAAAAATCCAATGAGGAGAAGAAAAGCAAAGCCAAAGAGTCCATCCCAAAATCCGACAAACAAGCAAAATGAACAAAAAACATTGAATTCAATTCTTTCTGATTTTAGAAACTGCATTAAAGAAGGGGTGCACCGGTCCTGGAGATACTGCAATACCAGGTCAATGCGTGGAGTGGACAGAGCAAGCTCTTTTTCCATCTCCCTGTTCTAAAAATCCATTTAATATATGGTCCCCAGATAGGGGACGTATCAGATATTAAACTGATAAGAACAGATACTACACTTGATCTTAGCCAAAAGGCCGAGAAGCGATAACCAGAATTGGTTTCAAACTACGGAGCCACCCAAGGATCCTGAAAAGTCCATTTGTGGAGATGAGCTCCTGGACTCCCGTTAAGAAGACATGTTGTCAACCTCTAGATCCCTTACATGCCTGCACTTTTCGGCTTGCTGCTGCTGCAATCCACGCGTTTTAGATCTGCATAACTCCACCTCTTTAAACACAGCACCTTCACCCCCTGCTGTTCCCACCCGCCTCAACACCGTTGGAAGGGAGGAGAACCAATTAAGGCGGGGGGTGGGGTGGAACGAGCAGCTGTCTACCCTTAGCAGGAGGGCTCCTGATTACATACCTCTCCTGCTGCTGCTGCTGCTGGCTGTCCAGCAGCAGACTGAAGGTGGCTGCTGCTGTGCACAGGTATATAAAGGCTCAGAGCCTATTATGACACGCGCAGCCAGCGTTCCATTGCCACATTCCATCTACTGCAGGCAGGATACCTGGCTGGCTGAATGTCGCTGAGAAGCTCACAGAGACCGCCATAAGCAACAGTTTAACAGAATGCCACAGACTAATCAACCAAACTTTTTGGGTTGGG
Organism: Phyllobates terribilis; assembly: GCF_046119375.1. Taxonomy (NCBI): domain Eukaryota; kingdom Metazoa; phylum Chordata; class Amphibia; order Anura; family Dendrobatidae; genus Phyllobates; species Phyllobates terribilis. Next base: position 73,948 of record NW_027362940.1, on the reverse strand, counting down.
TTCTCTTTTATAGTCTGCAGGCATTAAATGAAAGAAGTCAGTGTTCCAGCAGAAGGAGACAACGTTTCAGAAAAGGCATTGTAGCAAACCAAAAAAGAAATTTTAAGCGCAGCAGAGTAACCAGCGCACATACCTGTTAGCTCAGGTGAGTTTAAAAGGCTGCTGTTGATAACAAGGGCATTTGCTAAATAGATGGTGTGTGTGCAACAATATACTGAAAGGTCAATTATATTGTGCAGCTTATCTCACCACCTGTAGTTATTTAGGTGAAAGCTCCAAAATGCTTGCCTAATATGTCTGTTTATCCAAAAGGAAGTAAAAAGGGAGATCTAGAAAGATAGCATTGCATCACATTACATGGCAATGCAATGCACAGTTGCTGAAGTTGAACCAAAATGAGCTTGTAATCTGGCTTCTGCAACTTTGAACATGAAAAATCCAATGAGGAGAAGAAAAGCAAAGCCAAAGAGTCCATCCCAAAATCCGACAAACAAGCAAAATGAACAAAAAACATTGAATTCAATTCTTTCTGATTTTAGAAACTGCATTAAAGAAGGGGTGCACCGGTCCTGGAGATACTGCAATACCAGGTCAATGCCTGGAGTGGACAGAGCAAGCTCTTTTTCCATCTCCCTGTTCTAAAAATCCATTTAATATATGGTCCCCAGATAGGGGACGTATCAGATATTAAACTGATAAGAACAGATTTTTTTTTTTTTTTTTTTTTTTTTTTTTTTTCCCTCAGATGGGGAAATCCACGGTCTATAGTCACGACCAAAGGAACTTCCTTCCAAACAGCTGCATCATCTCAACGACACAAATGCTGCTCCCATCATCACCGGAAAATTTTTATTTCTTCTTTTTAAACCTTACACAGAAAACAAGATCAAGAAGTATTTACAAAATATCTCCACTTTTTAACTTTCCATATTCCCTCCGCATCCACTTCCCCTCTCCTCTTTTTGTCCCATAGGAAACACACATACATCTTCCCCATAATCACCTTCACACTATCCTTTACAGCAATTTCCTTCCTTTTAAACACATACACATTCCTCACATCCCATAACACTTCCTTTATACACGCAAGCATCAACCACAAGACTCTTTCCTTCGTCCCATCACATATTCCCAAACCAAACATAAACAACTCAAAGGACAACAAATTCACACCACACAATTCTTTACACAAAGGCCCCATTCTCCCAATCACATCTCTAGCATACTGGCAATTCCAAAAAACATGCAACACACTTTCCCTTCCACCACAGCCCTTTCTTGGACACGTTTCACTCCTCACTAAACCTCTATTCCTCTGAAACTCTCTTACTGGCAACACTCCATGCAAAGACTGCCACACAACCTCACTCTGCTTATTTGTCATACCACCCATCCGCACCTTCTTCCATACTTTTTGCACATCACACCCTCTCACCAAATTTATTCCACTCTCCATTTCTCTACACTCAATCATCCTGTACACAGCCTTCTTATTTCCCAACAACCTCACATCCACATCACACAACTCATACTTCACCAAAAACTTATAAACCCACACATACCACACGGGCACCTCAAAAGCAACCGGACACCGCAAATCCCTCTCTCTCCACTTCAAACGAAAAGAATAAGCCCCAAATAAATATCCACACATACATGAAAACTTTCCATCGCCCATAATCACTTTCAGCACAAACACCACAATATTCACACCCAAAAAAACTTCTAAATTTGGAAAACCCAAACCACCTTTCTCCATACGCTTCACCAACACTTCCCTCCGCGCCCTCTCCATTTTAGAATTCCACAAAAAAACAAACAAAATCCTATTCAATCCTCTCAAAACCATATAACCTGGTGGAAACACAACTGCAACATATAAATAAATAGGCAACACCACGCTTTTAATGACTAAGATTTTTCCAAAGAAAGTAAGGCTTCTCAACTTCCAAAAACATAACTTCTTTTCAACCTTCTCTTTCGCGTCATCCCAACTTTCTTTCACATCCAATCTTTCTGAAAACTTCACTCCCAAAACCTTAATGGGCCCACTCACTACGTTCACACCTACATCTCTACTCAAAATACCACTTCCAAAAACCTTACACTCACTCTTTTCCCAATTCACTTTAAATGCAGACGCACCACAAAAGATAGACACTAACAACTTCACCCGCCTCACCGAACATTCAGAATCACATAATACACACACGTCATCCATATAACCACTCACCTTCCACTCTCTTCCTCCACCTCCCGGCACTTGCACACCTCGAACCACTTTATCCTTCCTCAACATACACAACAAAGGTTCAATTGCACAAATAAAAGCCACAGGGGATAACGGACACCCCTACCTCACGCCCGAATGCACATTCACTCTCCTACCGACATAACCGTTCATTAAAACACAACTATAAATATCTGTATATAGACTTCTCACTCTCCCAACAAAATCAGCAGGAAAACCCATTCTCAGCAACACTCTAAACAAAAAACCATGCGACAACCTATCATACGCCTTTTCAAAATCCAGGCTCAACAAAAACACACTCTTCTTCCGGCTCATACAATCCCATAGACAATCTCTCAATATACACACACACTCGTGAATCCGTCTCCCAGGTACTGCACAACACTGCTCATCCCCAATCACACTCTCTATCACATCACGCATCCTATTTGCCATTAATTTTGCGTAGATCTTATAATCACAGTTCAATAATGTTATTGGCCTCCAGTTTTTCAGACTCTTCAAATCACCCTTTTTCGGAATCAATACAACCATACCTGCACGCATACTACCTGCCACCTCCATATTTTCCCACATATACTTACAAAAATCCACAAAATCACTCCCAATCACATCCCACATCATGCGGTAAGATTCTACTGGAAGACCATCCTCCCCCGGCGTCTTATTCAAAGCCATACTACACATAACCTTCCATACTTCATCACTTGTCACAGCATCCATCAGCCTCTCTCTTTCCGCCTCATTCAATTTACTCTCTAACGTACTCAAAACATCATTCTCCAAACACTCATCCCTCCACTTTACAGCATACAAATCCTCATAAAACTTTGCCACTTCCTCACACATATCCTCTCCACTCACCTCGCTTCCATCTGCTCCATTCAACACACACATATTTTGCTTTTTCCCAAAAACCTTCTTGAAAAAAAAACGTGAACATTTTTCATCATACTCCAAATTATCAACTTTTGCTCTAAAGACAATACTCCTCCATTTTTCCAACAAGAACTCATGAACCTCCTTTTTCACTTGTAAAATATCCTCCTCCACCTCCATCCCTCCCTCCCTCAATTTATACAAGAAACTTAAACGTGCATTTAAACTCACAAAATGTCTCCTCTTGACTGCTGCCATCTTATAACCCAAATTTTTGAAAAAAATTTTTGTCTGTTTTTTAACCCAATCCCACCACCCACAAACATTCCCAAAACCATTTTTACACTCACACCACTCCTCATACCGTCTTGCATATTCCTTTCTTACTTCCTCATACTCCAATAACTTAACATTCAACTTCCACAAACCTTTCCCAAACACCCCATTCACATTCACATCCAACTCACACGACATGCACACATGATCTGAAAACAAAACATTCTCCTGCTTATAGTCAACAGGAATCATATTTTTTGAAATAAAACAGTAATCCAATCTAGATTGTATTCTTCCACTTTCGGAAAAGAAGGTATTTAACAAAGGCCTCACTTTACATACACTTTGCATATCATGCAAATCAAAATCACTAACCAACTCTAACAAAGTTTTCCCAGACACATCCACATTCACTCTCCCCACATCACAATTCATATCACCCACAATCACCACAGGCATTCTTCCCGGAACAAAAAGTTTAATTTTTTCAAATAACTTTTTCCGGTCATTTTTCTCCACCGGCGCATAAACATTAATAACACAAAATTTAACATTTTTATACTCAAAATTTGCTAAAATGCACCTCCCCACATCAATCACCACATAATCACTCAAAACCACCTCCCTCCCTTTAACTAAAATCCCCACACCATCATTTTTATTACATGCACTCCCCGACCACACAGATGCTCCATGAGACCATTCATCTCCTCTCACCCCATCCACCACTCCACACTCTTGCAAACAAAAAATCGATGCATTCTTCATAGCCAAAAAATCAAAAATTGCAGCCCTCCTGGCCTTATTTTTAAACACTCTCACATTTTGTGAAATTATAGTAAAACCCATTTTTTCCTTTTTTAAACCTCCTAAAAAAAACGAAAACAGAAAAGTTACAAAAACACTACAAAAACTCCACTCACAAGAAAAAGCCTTTGACTTAAGTCAAAGCTTATAATAGGCATTATCACGCATATTGCAAGGCAACCTTAACCAGCACCCCCACTATCTTCTTCCACCATCTGAACCGAGCAACTCGTTTCCGAGCCGCTAGCAGCATCACCATCACCCCACCTTGCTTTCTTGGCACCCACTTTTCGCTGCGGTGCCTTGATATCTTCTTCATCATTTGCCCCACCACCCTCCCTGTGACATTTTCTACTCCCCCCACCCTCATCGGAGAAGTACTCCTCAATATTCTCAGGATCTGAAGGGTGTGATGACCCTTCCCCAGTTTCCATACAATCTGCAGCATCTACAACGTCCTGAAAGTCCAACGTATCCGGACACCTTCCTTCTCCCGCTGCATTCATCTGCCCCTCCATTCTCCTCAATTCTTTCACAAGCTCCTTCTCCATTTTAGGTGCCTTTTTCTCCTTCTGGTAAGCAGGCCTCAGACTCACAGTTTCAGGGGCAGACCTTTCACTCCGCCTCCTCTGCTCTCTCTCCATTCTAGCAGTTTCTCTTTCTATCTGCTGCAAAACCCTCCTCTCCTCCTCCTCCTTTTTCCTCTCCTTATCAGTTTTCCTGGGCACACCCTGCGGGCAATCTTTAAACATGTGCTCACCACTTCCACACATGTCACAAGCCTTGGGCTTCGGGCACGCACTTGCCACATGCCCCTCCTCTTTGCAGTTACGGCAACATTGCCCTTTCTTACATGCATCCTGCACATGTCCAAAGCAGTAACATTTCCTGCAATACATAGGCTGCCCTACATAGTAAAGGAAGCCCCTATGTCCCGCCACAGAAAAATTCGCAGGAGGATGTCTAAAGCCTCCCACACTTCCAGGATCCTTCTTCAGTTTCACCCGAAACTTGTATTTGCAGTTGAAAATACCTAAAGAATTAAACTGCTTTTCCCCTTTACGCACATAATCACAGTACCGTGCAAGGAAGCCTTCAAGCAATGCTGGCTCAGTAAAAGGGTTATAAACTGTTACCCACACAATCTTTTCTTGAAGTCCAAACAAGGGTTCAAACCACACCCCTTCCAAGAAAGGATCATCAGTGTGACTCCGAAGCCACTCAAACACATCAAGGCAGGTATTTTCTTCTACAAAAGTCACGTCATATGTACCTGATTTAGGAAACTCGTTGACGCTGTAGAAGTCGCCTCGTTTTGCTCCAGCTTTTCCTTCCAAAAGTTTCTCCACGATGAAGGACACATTATTCCTCTCGGAAACTGATGGATCCACTCCAATTCGGATAGTATTCTTCACGAAGTTCATCTTCAAAACCTGTCGGTATAATACCACAGAAAATCGCCAAATCCTTTCGCAAAAAGGCCTGGATTCCTCCAGAGAACTCGCACCTATCAGGCTGCAACCAAATGGTCTTAGCCAAAAGGCCGAGAAGCGATAACCAGAATTGGTTTCAAACTACGGAGCCACCCAAGGATCCTGAAAAGTCCATTTGTGGAGATGAGCTCCTGGACTCCCGTTAAGAAGACATGTTGTCAACCTCTAGATCCCTTACATGCCTGCACTTTTCGGCTTGCTGCTGCTGCAATCCACGCGTTTTAGATCTGCATAACTCCACCTCTTTAAACACAGCACCTTCACCCCCTGCTGTTCCCACCCGCCTCAACACCGTTGGAAGGGAGGAGAACCAATTAAGGCGGGGGGTGGGGTGGAACGAGCAGCTGTCTACCCTTAGCAGGAGGGCTCCTGATTACATACCTCTCCTGCTGCTGCTGCTGCTGGCTGTCCAGCAGCAGACTGAAGGTGGCTGCTGCTGTGCACAGGTATATAAAGGCTCAGAGCCTATTATGACACGCGCAGCCAGCGTTCCATTGCCACATTCCATCTACTGCAGGCAGGATACCTGGCTGGCTGAATGTCGCTGAGAAGCTCACAGAGACCGCCATAAGCAACAGTTTAACAGAATGCCACAGACTAATCAACCAAACTTTTTGGGTTGGGTTCTCTTTTATAGTCTGCAGGCATTAAATGAAAGAAGTCAGTGTTCCAGCAGAAGGAGACAACGTTTCAGAAAAGGCATTGTAGCAAACCAAAAAAGAAATTTTAAGCGCAGCAGAGTAACCAGCGCACATACCTGTTAGCTCAGGTGAGTTTAAAAGGCTGCTGTTGATAACAAGGGCATTTGCTAAATAGATGGTGTGTGTGCAACAATATACTGAAAGGTCAATTATATTGTGCAGCTTATCTCACCACCTGTAGTTATTTAGGTGAAAGCTCCAAAATGCTTGCCTAATATGTCTGTTTATCCAAAAGGAAGTAAAAAGGGAGAGCTAGAAAGATAGCATTGCATCACATTACATGGCAATGCAATGCACAGTTGCTGAAGTTGAACCAAAATGAGCTTGTAATCTGGCTTCTGCAACTTTGAACATGAAAAATCCAATGAGGAGAAGAAAAGCAAAGCCAAAGAGTCCATCCCAAAATCCGACAAACAAGCAAAATGAACAAAAAACATTGAATTCAATTCTTTCTGATTTTAGAAACTGCATTAAAGAAGGGGTGCACCGGTCCTGGGGATACTGCAATACCAGGTCAATGCGTGGAGTGGACAGAGCAAGCTCTTTTTCCATCTCCCTGTTCTAAAAATCCATTTAATATATGGTCCCCAGATAGGGGACGTATCAGATATTAAACTGATAAGAACAGATACTACACTTGATCTTAGCCAAAAGGCCGAGAAGCGATAACCAGAATTGGTTTCAAACTACGGAGCCACCCAAGGATCCTGAAAAGTCCATTTGTGGAGATGAGCTCCTGGACTCCCGTTAAGAAGACATGTTGTCAACCTCTAGATCCCTTACATGCCTGCACTTTTCGGCTTGCTGCTGCTGCAATCCACGCGTTTTAGATCTGCATAACTCCACCTCTTTAAACACAGCACCTTCACCCCCTGCTGTTCCCACCCGCCTCAACACCGTTGGAAGGGAGGAGAACCAATTAAGGCGGGGGGTGGGGTGGAACGAGCAGCTGTCTACCCTTAGCAGGAGGGCTCCTGATTACATACCTCTCCTGCTGCTGCTGCTGCTGGCTGTCCAGCAGCAGACTGAAGGTGGCTGCTGCTGTGCACAGGTATATAAAGGCTCAGAGCCTATTATGACACGCGCAGCCAGCGTTCCATTGCCACATTCCATCTACTGCAGGCAGGATACCTGGCTGGCTGAATGTCGCTGAGAAGCTCACAGAGACCGCCATAAGCAACAGTTTAACAGAATGCCACAGACTAATCAACCAAACTTTTTGGGTTGGGTTCTCTTTTATAGTCTGCAGGCATTAAATGAAAGAAGTCAGTGTTCCAGCAGAAGGAGACAACGTTTCAGAAAAGGCATTGTAGCAAACCAAAAAAGAAATTTTAAGCGCAGCAGAGTAACCAGCGCACATACCTGTTAGCTCAGGTGAGTTTAAAAGGCTGCTGTTGATAACAAGGGCATTTGCTAAATAGATGGTGTGTGTGCAACAATATACTGAAAGGTCAATTATATTGTGCAGCTTATCTCACCACCTGTAGTTATTTAGGTGAAAGCTCCAAAATGCTTGCCTAATATGTCTGTTTATCCAAAAGGAAGTAAAAAGGGAGAGCTAGAAAGATAGCATTGCATCACATTACATGGCAATGCAATGCACAGTTGCTGAAGTTGAACCAAAATGAGCTTGTAATCTGGCTTCTGCAACTTTGAACATGAAAAATCCAATGAGGAGAAGAAAAGCAAAGCCAAAGAGTCCATCCCAAAATCCGACAAACAAGCAAAATGAACAAAAAACATTGAATTCAATTCTTTCTGATTTTAGAAACTGCATTAAAGAAGGGGTGCACCGGTCCTGGAGATACTGCAATACCAGGTCAATGCGTGGAGTGGACAGAGCAAGCTCTTTTTCCATCTCCCTGTTCTAAAAATCCATTTAATATATGGTCCCCAGATAGGGGACGTATCAGATATTAAACTGATAAGAACAGATACTACACTTGATCTTAGCCAAAAGGCCGAGAAGCGATAACCAGAATTGGTTTCAAACTACGGAGCCACCCAAGGATCCTGAAAAGTCCATTTGTGGAGATGAGCTCCTGGACTCCCGTTAAAAAGACATGTTGTCAACCTCTAGATCCCTTACATGCCTGCACTTTTCGGCTTGCTGCTGCTGCAATCCACGCGTTTTAGATCTGCATAACTCCACCTCTTTAAACACAGCACCTTCACCCCCTGCTGTTCCCACCCGCCTCAACACCGTTGGAAGGGAGGAGAACCAATTAAGGCGGGGGGTGGGGTGGAACGAGCAGCTGTCTACCCTTAGCAGGAGGGCTCCTGATTACATACCTCTCCTGCTGCTGCTGCTGCTGGCTGTCCAGCAGCAGACTGAAGGTGGCTGCTGCTGTGCACAGGTATATAAAGGCTCAGAGCCTATTATGACACGCGCAGCCAGCGTTCCATTGCCACATTCCATCTACTGCAGGCAGGATACCTGGCTGGCTGAATGTCGCTGAGAAGCTCACAGAGACCGCCATAAGCAACAGTTTAACAGAATGCCACAGACTAATCAACCAAACTTTTTGGGTTGGGTTCTCTTTTATAGTCTGCAGGCATTAAATGAAAGAAGTCAGTGTTCCAGCAGAAGGAGACAACGTTTCAGAAAAGGCATTGTAGCAAACCAAAAAAGAAATTTTAAGCGCAGCAGAGTAACCAGCGCACATACCTGTTAGCTCAGGTGAGTTTAAAAGGCTGCTGTTGATAACAAGGGCATTTGCTAAATAGATGGTGTGTGTGCAACAATATACTGAAAGGTCAATTATATTGTGCAGCTTATCTCACCACCTGTAGTTATTTAGGTGAAAGCTCCAAAATGCTTGCCTAATATGTCTGTTTATCCAAAAGGAAGTAAAAAGGGAGAGCTAGAAAGATAGCATTGCATCACATTACATGGCAATGCAATGCACAGTTGCTGAAGTTGAACCAAAATGAGCTTGTAATCTGGCTTCTGCAACTTTGAACATGAAAAATCCAATGAGGAGAAGAAAAGCAAAGCCAAAGAGTCCATCCCAAAATCCGACAAACAAGCAAAATGAACAAAAAACATTGAATTCAATTCTTTCTGATTTTAGAAACTGCATTAAAGAAGGGGTGCACCAGTCCTGGAGATACTGCAATACCAGGTCAATGCATGGAGTGGACAGAGCAAGCTCTTTTTCCATCTCCCTGTTCTAAAAATCCATTTAATATATGGTCCCCAGATAGGGGACGTATCAGATATTAAACTGATAAGAACAGATACTACACTTGATCTTAGCCAAAAGGCCGAGAAGCGATAACCAGAATTGGTTTCAAACTACGGAGCCACCCAAGGATCCTGAAAAGTCCATTTGTGGAGATGAGCTCCTGGACTCCCGTTAAGAAGACATGTTGTCAACCTCTAGATCCCTTACATGCCTGCACTTTTCGGCTTGCTGCTGCTGCAATCCACGCGTTTTAGATCTGCATAACTCCACCTCTTTAAACACAGCACCTTCACCCCCTGCTGTTCCCACCCGCCTCAACACCGTTGGAAGGGAGGAGAACCAATTAAGGCGGGGGGTGGGGTGGAACGAGCAGCTGTCTACCCTTAGCAGGAGGGCTCCTGATTACATACCTCTCCTGCTGCTGCTGCTGCTGGCTGTCCAGCAGCAGACTGAAGGTGGCTGCTGCTGTGCACAGGTATATAAAGGCTCAGAGCCTATTATGACACGCGCAGCCAGCGTTCCATTGCCACATTCCATCTACTGCAGGCAGGATACCTGGCTGGCTGAATGTCGCTGAGAAGCTCACAGAGACCGCCATAAGCAACAGTTTAACAGAATGCCACAGACTAATCAACCAAACTTTTTGGGTTGGGTTCTCTTTTATAGTCTGCAGGCATTAAATGAAAGAAGTCAGTGTTCCAGCAGAGGGAGACAACGTTTCAGAAAAGGCATTGTAGCAAACCAAAAAAGAAATTTTAAGCGCAGCAGAGTAACCAGCGCACATACCTGTTAGCTCAGGTGAGTTTAAAAGGCTGCTGTTGATAACAAGGGCATTTGCTAAATAGATGGTGTGTGTGCAACAATATACTGAAAGGTCAATTATATTGTGCAGCTTATCTCACCACCTGTAGTTATTTAGGTGAAAGCTCCAAAATGCTTGCCTAATATGTCTGTTTATCCAAAAGGAAGTAAAAAGGGAGAGCTAGAAAGATAGCATTGCATCACATTACATGGCAATGCAATGCACAGTTGCTGAAGTTGAACCAAAATGAGCTTGTAATCTGGCTTCTGCAACTTTGAACATGAAAAATCCAATGAGGAGAAGAAAAGCAAAGCCAAAGAGTCCATCCCAAAATCCGACAAACAAGCAAAATGAACAAAAAACATTGAATTCAATTCTTTCTGATTTTAGAAACTGCATTAAAGAAGGGGTGCACCGGTCCTGGAGATACTGCAATACCAGGTCAATGCGTGGAGTGGACAGAGCAAGCTCTTTTTCCATCTCCCTGTTCTAAAAATCCATTTAATATATGGTCCCCAGATAGGGGACGTATCAGATATTAAACTGATAAGAACAGATACTACACTTGATCTTAGCCAAAAGGCCGAGAAGCGATAACCAGAATTGGTTTCAAACTACGGAGCCACCCAAGGATCCTGAAAAGTCCATTTGTGGAGATGAGCTCCTGGACTCCCGTTAAGAAGACATGTTGTCAACCTCTAGATCCCTTACATGCCTGCACTTTTCGGCTTGCTGCTGCTGCAATCCACGCGTTTTAGATCTGCATAACTCCACCTCTTTAAACACAGCACCTTCACCCCCTGCTGTTCCCACCCGCCTCAACACCGTTGGAAGGGAGGAGAACCAATTAAGGCGGGGGGTGGGGTGGAACGAGCAGCTGTCTACCCTTAGCAGGAGGGCTCCTGATTACATACCTCTCCTGCTGCTGCTGCTGCTGGCTGTCCAGCAGCAGACTGAAGGTGGCTGCTGCTGTGCACAGGTATATAAAGGCTCAGAGCCTATTATGACACGCGCAGCCAGCGTTCCATTGCCACATTCCATCTACTGCAGGCAGGATACCTGGCTGGCTGAATGTCGCTGAGAAGCTCACAGAGACCGCCATAAGCAACAGTTTAACAGAATGCCACAGACTAATCAACCAAACTTTTTGGGTTGGGTTCTCTTTTATAGTCTGCAGGCATTAAATGAAAGAAGTCAGTGTTCCAGCAGAGGGAGACAACGTTTCAGAAAAGGCATTGTAGCAAACCAAAAAAGAAATTTTAAGCGCAGCAGAGTAACCAGCGCACATACCTGTTAGCTCAGGTGAGTTTAAAAGGCTGCTGTTGATAACAAGGGCATTTGCTAAATAGATGGTGTGTGTGCAACAATATACTGAAAGGTCAATTATATTGTGCAGCTTATCTCACCACCTGTAGTTATTTAGGTGAAAGCTCCAAAATGCTTGCCTAATATGTCTGTTTATCCAAAAGGAAGTAAAAAGGGAGAGCTAGAAAGATAGCATTGCATCACATTACATGGCAATGCAATGCACAGTTGCTGAAGTTGAACCAAAATGAGCTTGTAATCTGGCTTCTGCAACTTTGAACATGAAAAATCCAATGAGGAGAAGAAAAGCAAAGCCAAAGAGTCCATCCCAAAATCCGACAAACAAGCAAAATGAACAAAAAACATTGAATTCAATTCTTTCTGATTTTAGAAACTGCATTAAAGAAGGGGTGCACCGGTCCTGGAGATACTGCAATACCAGGTCAATGCGTGGAGTGGACAGAGCAAGCTCTTTTTCCATCTCCCTGTTCTAAAAATCCATTTAATATATGGTCCCCAGATAGGGGACGTATCAGATATTAAACTGATAAGAACAGATACTACACTTGATCTTAGCCAAAAGGCCGAGAAGCGATAACCAGAATTGGTTTCAAACTACGGAGCCACCCAAGGATCCTGAAAAGTCCATTTGTGGAGATGAGCTCCTGGACTCCCGTTAAGAAGACATGTTGTCAACCTCTAGATCCCTTACATGCCTGCACTTTTCGGCTTGCTGCTGCTGCAATCCACGCGTTTTAGATCTGCATAACTCCACCTCTTTAAACACAGCACCTTCACCCCCTGCTGTTCCCACCCGCCTCAACACCGTTGGAAGGGAGGAGAACCAATTAAGGCGGGGGGTGGGGTGGAACGAGCAGCTGTCTACCCTTAGCAGGAGGGCTCCTGATTACATACCTCTCCTGCTGCTGCTGCTGCTGGCTGTCCAGCAGCAGACTGAAGGTGGCTGCTGCTGTGCACAGGTATATAAAGGCTCAGAGCCTATTATGACACGCGCAGCCAGCGTTCCATTGCCACATTCCATCTACTGCAGGCAGGATACCTGGCTGGCTGAATGTCGCTGAGAAGCTCACAGAGACCGCCATAAGCAACAGTTTAACAGAATGCCACAGACTAATCAACAAACTTTTTGGGTTGGGTTCTCTTTTATAGTCTGCAGGCATTAAATGAAAGAAGTCAGTGTTCCAGCAGAGGGAGACAACGTTTCAGAAAAGGCATTGTAGCAAACCAAAAAAGAAATTTTAAGCGCAGCAGAGTAACCAGCGCACATACCTGTTAGCTCAGGTGAGTTTAAAAGGCTGCTGTTGATAACAAGGGCATTTGCTAAATAGATGGTGTGTGTGCAACAATATACTGAAAGGTCAATTATATTGTGCAGCTTATCTCACCACCTGTAGTTATTTAGGTGAAAGCTCCAAAATGCTTGCCTAATATGTCTGTTTATCCAAAAGGAAGTAAAAAGGGAGAGCTAGAAAGATAGCATTGCATCACATTACATGGCAATGCAATGCACAGTTGCTGAAGTTGAACCAAAATGAGCTTGTAATCTGGCTTCTGCAACTTTGAACATGAAAAATCCAATGAGGAGAAGAAAAGCAAAGCCAAAGAGTCCATCCCAAAATCCGACAAACAAGCAAAATGAACAAAAAACATTGAATTCAATTCTTTCTGATTTTAGAAACTGCATTAAAGAAGGGGTGCACCGGTCCTGGAGATACTGCAATACCAGGTCAATGCGTGGAGTGGACAGAGCAAGCTCTTTTTCCATCTCCCTGTTCTAAAAATCCATTTAATATATGGTCCCCAGATAGGGGACGTATCAGATATTAAACTGATAAGAACAGATACTACACTTGATCTTAGCCAAAAGGCCGAGAAGCGATAACCAGAATTGGTTTCAAACTACGGAGCCACCCAAGGATCCTGAAAAGTCCATTTGTGGAGATGAGCTCCTGGACTCCCGTTAAGAAGACATGTTGTCAACCTCTAGATCCCTTACATGCCTGCACTTTTCGGCTTGCTGCTGCTGCAATCCACGCGTTTTAGATCTGCATAACTCCACCTCTTTAAACACAGCACCTTCACCCCCTGCTGTTCCCACCCGCCTCAACACCGTTGGAAGGGAGGAGAACCAATTAAGGCGGGGGGTGGGGTGGAACGAGCAGCTGTCTACCCTTAGCAGGAGGGCTCCTGATTACATACCTCTCCTGCTGCTGCTGCTGGCTGTCCAGCAGCAGACTGAAGGTGGCTGCTGCTGTGCACAGGTATATAAAGGCTCAGAGCCTATTATGACACGCGCAGCCAGCGTTCCATTGCCACATTCCATCTACTGCAGGCAGGATACCTGGCTGGCTGAATGTCGCTGAGAAGCTCACAGAGACCGCCATAAGCAACAGTTTAACAGAATGCCACAGACTAATCAACCAAACTTTTTGGGTTGGGTTCTCTTTTATAGTCTGCAGGCATTAAATGAAAGAAGTCAGTGTTCCAGCAGAAGGAGACAACGTTTCAGAAAAGGCATTGTAGCAAACCAAAAAAGAAATTTTAAGCGCAGCAGAGTAACCAGCGCACATACCTGTTAGCTCAGGTGAGTTTAAAAGGCTGCTGTTGATAACAAGGGCATTTGCTAAATAGATGGTGTGTGTGCAACAATATACTGAAAGGTCAATTATATTGTGCAGCTTATCTCACCACCTGTAGTTATTTAGGTGAAAGCTCCAAAATGCTTGCCTAATATGTCTGTTTATCCAAAAGGAAGTAAAAAGGGAGAGCTAGAAAGATAGCATTGCATCACATTACATGGCAATGCAATGCACAGTTGCTGAAGTTGAACCAAAATGAGCTTGTAATCTGGCTTCTGCAACTTTGAACATGAAAAATCCAATGAGGAGAAGAAAAGCAAAGCCAAAGAGTCCATCCCAAAATCCGACAAACAAGCAAAATGAACAAAAAACATTGAATTCAATTCTTTCTGATTATAGAAACTGCATTAAAGAAGGGGTGCACCGGTCCTGGAGATACTGCAATACCAGGTCAATGCGTGGAGTGGACAGAGCAAGCTCTTTTTCCATCTCCCTGTTCTAAAAATCCATTTAATATATGGTCCCCAGATAGGGGACGTATCAGATATTAAACTGATAAGAACAGATACTACACTTGATCTTAGCCAAAAGGCCGAGAAGCGATAACCAGAATTGGTTTCAAACTACGGAGCCACCCAAGGATCCTGAAAAGTCCATTTGTGGAGATGAGCTCCTGGACTCCCGTTAAGAAGACATGTTGTCAACCTCTAGATCCCTTACATGCCTGCACTTTTCGGCTTGCTGCTGCTGCAATCCACGCGTTTTAGATCTGCATAACTCCACCTCTTTAAACACAGCACCTTCACCCCCTGCTGTTCCCACCCGCCTCAACACCGTTGGAAGGGAGGAGAACCAATTAAGGCGGGGGGTGGGGTGGAACGAGCAGCTGTCTACCCTTAGCAGGAGGGCTCCTGATTACATACCTCTCCTGCTGCTGCTGCTGCTGGCTGTCCAGCAGCAGACTGAAGGTGGCTGCTGCTGTGCACAGGTATATAAAGGCTCAGAGCCTATTATGACACGTGCAGCCAGCGTTCCATTGCCACATTCCATCTACTGCAGGCAGGATACCTGGCTGGCTGAATGTCGCTGAGAAGCTCACAGAGACCGCCATAAGCAACAGTTTAACAGAATGCCACAGACTAATCAACCAAACTTTTTGGGTTGGGTTCTCTTTTATAGTCTGCAGGCATTAAATGAAAGAAGTCAGTGTTCCAGCAGAGGGAGACAACGTTTCAGAAAAGGCATTGTAGCAAACCAAAAAAGAAATTTTAAGCGCAGCAGAGTAACCAGCGCACATACCTGTTAGCTCAGGTGAGTTTAAAAGGCTGCTGTTGATAACAAGGGCATTTGCTAAATAGATGGTGTGTGTGCAACAATATACTGAAAGGTCAATTATATTGTGCAGCTTATCTCACCACCTGTAGTTATTTAGGTGAAAGCTCCAAAATGCTTGCCTAATATGTCTGTTTATCCAAAAGGAAGTAAAAAGGGAGAGCTAGAAAGAAAGTATTGCATCACATTACATGGCAATGCAATGCACAGTTGCTGAAGTTGAACCAAAATGAGCTTGTAATCTGGCTTCTGCAACTTTGAACATGAAAAATCCAATGAGGAGAAGAAAAGCAAAGCCAAAGAGTCCATCCCAAAATCCGACAAACAAGCAAAATGAACAAAAAACATTGAATTCAATTCTTTCTGATTTTAGAAACTGCATTAAAGAAAGGGTGCACCGGTCCTGGAGATACTGCAATACCAGGTCAATGCGTGGAGTGGACAGAGCAAGCTCTTTTTCCATCTCCCTGTTCTAAAAATCCATTTAATATATGGTCCCCAGATAGGGGACGTATCAGATATTAAACTGATAAGAACAGATTTTTTTTTTTTTTCTTTCTTTTTTTTTTCGAAAGCCCGAATTCGTGTACAAAACCCGAGTGCGCTTAAAAAAGTGACAAGTGCCACAAAAAAAGTGCACTAGGATGCTGGTCTTCTTGAAACCCTCTCCAAAAGGAGAAGGGTCCCCCAAACCATTCCCCGTCCCTCCGAGCCAGAAGGCCACAGCGAGGAACAGGGACAAATAGCCACCTCCAGCCGGAGCCAGAGGCGACCCAATCTTACCCCCAGCACCTGCCCGAGTTCTCACCCGAGCAAGGCACTGGGAGCCAAAGACTGTGCTCCCCTCCCGGAAGAGGGGAGCCAACAACGCTCTCCTCCCGAAAGAGGAGAGCCAGGGGTGTTCAGGGGGGAGCGGAACCTTATGGCCACACACTCCCCCCCTAGACCTGCCAAGAGAGGAACCTGTAAGGGAACCGCATCCCGACAAAATCCTAGCAGGACGTGACACACGTGAATAAGTGGACACACAGTGACAAAGAAATTAAATAAATAGTGAAGGTTTCACAGTATAATACTGCCCGGACCTTCGACCGGGAATTGAAAAATTCCCCATCCTAAGGCCAGAAGGCCCGGAATAAGGGTGTGTGTGAAGAAAGAAATATTGAAGTGCTAGTGCAAATGTGCCATAAACTCAAGTGGGGTTCCCAATCCCAGTGAGTTAAGGCACACCAGGGTCACCACTCCTGGGGCACTTCACACTTCGGGCTTTCGATCTTCCCCGGCTCAATGGCGTCGATCCTGGGGGGCCATGCTTTCCACCAGATGACTATATTAGCCACCTGGCGTACTAACAAGCGCCTAAACCCCAGTGTGCATAATGTATCAATCTACTAGGGCGGCAAACATCCAAAACCACCTTTTCGAAAGATACTACACTTGATCTTAGCCAAAAGGCCGAGAAGCAATAACCAGAATTGGTTTCAAACTACGGAGCCACCCAAGGATCCTGAAAAGTCCATTTGTGGAGATGAGCTCCTGGACTCCCGTTAAGAAGACATGTTGTCAACCTCTAGATCCCTTACATGCCTGCACTTTTCGGCTTGCTGCTGCTGCAATCCACGCGTTTTAGATCTGCATAACTCCACCTCTTTAAACACAGCACCTTCACCCCCTGCTGTTCCCACCCGCCTCAACACCGTTGGAAGGGAGGAGAACCAATTAAGGCGGGGGGTGGGGTGGAACGAGCAGCTGTCTACCCTTAGCAGGAGGGCTCCTGATTACATACCTCTCCTGCTGCTGCTGCTGCTGGCTGTCCAGCAGCAGACTGAAGGTGGCTGCTGCTGTGCACAGGTATATAAAGGCTCAGAGCCTATTATGACACGCGCAGCCAGCGTTCCATTGCCACATTCCATCTACTGCAGGCAGGATACCTGGCTGGCTGAATGTCGCTGAGAAGCTCACAGAGACCGCCATAAGCAACAGTTTAACAGAATGCCACAGACTAATCAACCAAACTTTTTGGGTTGGGTTCTCTTTTATAGTCTGCAGGCATTAAATGAAAGAAGTCAGTGTTCCAGCAGAGGGAGACAACGTTTCAGAAAAGGCATTGTAGCAAACCAAAAAAGAAATTTTAAGCGCAGCAGAGTAACCAGCGCACATACCTGTTAGCTCAGGTGAGTTTAAAAGGCTGCTGTTGATAACAAGGGCATTTGCTAAATAGATGGTGTGTGTGCAACAATATACTGAAAGGTCAATTATATTGTGCAGCTTATCTCACCACCTGTAGTTATTTAGGTGAAAGCTCCAAAATGCTTGCCTAATATGTCTGTTTATCCAAAAGGAAGTAAAAAGGGAGAGCTAGAAAGATAGCATTGCATCACATTACATGGCAATGCAATGCACAGTTGCTGAAGTTGAACCAAAATGAGCTTGTAATCTGGCTTCTGCAACTTTGAACATGAAAAATCCAATGAGGAGAAGAAAAGCAAAGCCAAAGAGTCCATCCCAAAATCCGACAAACAAGCAAAATGAACAAAAAACATTGAATTCAATTCTTTCTGATTTTAGAAACTGCATTAAAGAAGGGGTGCACCGGTCCTGGAGATACTGAAATACCAGGTCAATGCGTGGAGTGGACAGAGCAAGCTCTTTTTCCATCTCCCTGTTCTAAAAATCCATTTAATATATGGTCCCCAGATAGGGGACGTATCAGATATTAAACTGATAAGAACAGATTTTTTTTTTTTTTCGAAAGCCCGAATTCGTGTACAAAACCCGAGTGCGCTTAAAAAAAGTGACAAGTGCCACAAAAAAAGTGCACTAGGATGCTGGTCTTCTTGAAACCCTCTCCAAAAGGAGAAGGGTCCCCCAAACCATTCCCCGTCCCTCCGAGCCAGAAGGCCACAGCGAGGAACAGGGACAAATAGCCACCTCCAGCCAAAGCCAGAGGCGACCCAATCTTACCCCCAGCACCTGCCCGAGTTCTCACCCGAGCAAGGCACTGGAGCCAAAGACTGTGCTCCCCTCCCGGAAGAGGGGAGCCAACAACGCTCTCCTCCCG
This sequence comes from Phyllobates terribilis, assembly GCF_046119375.1. Taxonomy (NCBI): domain Eukaryota; kingdom Metazoa; phylum Chordata; class Amphibia; order Anura; family Dendrobatidae; genus Phyllobates; species Phyllobates terribilis. The sequence continues at coordinate 55,250 of NW_027362940.1, read as the reverse complement.
AAAGAGGAGAGCCAGGGGGGTTCAGGGGGGAGCGGAACCTGATGGCCACACACTCCCCCCCTAGACCTGCCAAGAGAGGAACCCGTAAGGGAACCGCATCCCGACAAAATCCTAGTAAGGACGTGGACACACGTGAAAAAGTGGACACACAGTGACAAAAAAATTAAATAAATAATGAAGGTTTCACAGTATAATACTGCCCGGACCTTCGACCGGGAATTGAAAAATTCCCCATCCTAAGGCCAGAAGGCCCGGAATAAGGGTGTGTGTGAAGAAAGAAATATTGAAGTGCTAGTGCAAATGTGCCATAAACTCAAGTGGGGTTCCCAATCCCAGTGAGTTAAGGCACCCCAGGGTCACCACTCCTGGGGCACTTCACACTTCGGGCTTTCGATCTTCCCCGGCCCAATGGCGTCGATCCTGGGAGGCCATGCTTTCCACCAGATGACTATATTAGCCACCTGGCGTACTAACAAGCGCCTAAACCCCAGTGTGCATAATGTATCAATCTACTAGGGCGGCCAACATCCAAAACCGCCTTTTCGAAAGATACTACACTTGATCTTAGCCAAAAGGCCGAGAAGCGATAACCAGAATTGGTTTCAAACTACGGAGCCACCCAAGGATCCTGAAAAGTCCATTTGTGGAGATGAGCTCCTGGACTCCCGTTAAGAAGACATGTTGTCAACCTCTAGATCCCTTACATGCCTGCACTTTTCGGCTTGCTGCTGCTGCAATCCACGCGTTTTAGATCTGCATAACTCCACCTCTTTAAACACAGCACCTTCACCCCCTGCTGTTCCCACCCGCCTCAACACCGTTGGAAGGGAGGAGAACCAATTAAGGCGGGGGGTGGGGTGGAACGAGCAGCTGTCTACCCTTAGCAGGAGGGCTCCTGATTACATACCTCTCCTGCTGCTGCTGCTGCTGGCTGTCCAGCAGCAGACTGAAGGTGGCTGCTGCTGTGCACAGGTATATAAAGGCTCAGAGCCTATTATGACACGCGCAGCCAGCGTTCCATTGCCACATTCCATCTACTGCAGGCAGGATACCTGGCTGGCTGAATGTCGCTGAGAAGCTCACAGAGACCACCATAAGCAACAGTTTAACAGAATGCCACAGACTAATCAACCAAACTTTTTGGGTTGGGTTCTCTTTTATAGTCTGCAGGCATTAAATGAAAGAAGTCAGTGTTCCAGCAGAAGGAGACAACGTTTCAGAAAAGGCATTGTAGCAAACCAAAAAAGAAATTTTAAGCGCAGCAGAGTAACCAGCGCACATACCTGTTAGCTCAGGTGAGTTTAAAAGGCTGCTGTTGATAACAAGGGCATTTGCTAAATAGATGGTGTGTGTGCAACAATATACTGAAAGGTCAATTATATTGTGCAGCTTATCTCACCACCTGTAGTTATTTAGGTGAAAGCTCCAAAATGCTTGCCTAATATGTCTGTTTATCCAAAAGGAAGTAAAAAGGGAGAGCTAGAAAGATAGCATTGCATCACATTACATGGCAATGCAATGCACAGTTGCTGAAGTTGAACCAAAATGAGCTTGTAATCTGGCTTCTGCAACTTTGAACATGAAAAATCCAATGAGGAGAAGAAAAGCAAAGCCAAAGAGTCCATCCCAAAATCCGACAAACAAGCAAAATGAACAAAAAACATTGAATTCAATTCTTTCTGATTTTAGAAACTGCATTAAAGAAGGGGTGCACCGGTCCTGGAGATACTGCAATACCAGGTCAATGCGTGGAGTGGACAGAGCAAGCTCTTTTTCCATCTCCCTGTTCTAAAAATCCATTTAATATATGGTCCCCAGATAGGGGACGTATCAGATATTAAACTGATAAGAACAGATTTTTTTTTTGATTGAAGCTGCATCCAAGGCACTGAAAAATGTGACCGAAGTCACACCAAAACAGCGCACGAGGCGAGGATTCATGTGGACCCTTCCCGGAGGAGAGGGTCCCCAATAAACCATCCCCATCCCTCCGAGCCAGAAGGCCACAGCGAGGGTCAGGGATCTCCGATGCTCTCCCTAGCCGAAGCCGGAGAAGAGCCGTTTTCGTGCTCCCAGCTTCCATCTAGGCTGCCACCCTAGTGGAGCTGTAGCCTGTGTTGGTTTCTCAGCCCAAAGCTGACCGGACCTCCGACCGGGTTTATAAAAATTCCCCTTCCTAGCCCGGAGGCCAGGAATAGGGGGGGTTGCTCAGAAAGTATGATTGGCAAAGGTGCGGCGTGCAACGAAGCCAAGTCTTTCTGGGGTTCCCAGTCCCAGTAAGCTTGGACTCCCACCAGGGCGCCTACTCCTGGGGCACATTGCTCCAAAGCCCTCACACTTACCCAGCCTAGTGACTTCGATCCTGGAGGGCCATGTTTTCCATCAGATAACTCTATGAGCCACCTGGCGTACTAACAAGTGCACCAAACCAGTGTGTAATATGCATCAATTTACTAGGGCAGCCCAAGGACAAAACTGCCTTTTCAAAAGATACTACACTTGATCTTAGCCAAAAGGCCGAGAAGCGATAACCAGAATTGGTTTCAAACTACGGAGCCACCCAAGGATCCTGAAAAGTCCATTTGTGGAGATGAGCTCCTGGACTCCCGTTAAGAAGACATGTTGTCAACCTCTAGATCCCTTACATGCCTGCACTTTTCGGCTTGCTGCTGCTGCAATCCACGCGTTTTAGATCTGCATAACTCCACCTCTTTAAACACAGCACCTTCACCCCCTGCTGTTCCCACCCGCCTCAACACCGTTGGAAGGGAGGAGAACCAATTAAGGCGGGGGGTGGGGTGGAACGAGCAGCTGTCTACCCTTAGCAGGAGGGCTCCTGATTACATACCTCTCCTGCTGCTGCTGCTGCTGGCTGTCCAGCAGCAGACTGAAGGTGGCTGCTGCTGTGCACAGGTATATAAAGGCTCAGAGCCTATTATGACACGCGCAGCCAGCGTTCCATTGCCACATTCCATCTACTGCAGGCAGGATACCTGGCTGGCTGAATGTCGCTGAGAAGCTCACAGAGACCGCCATAAGCAACAGTTTAACAGAATGCCACAGACTAATCAACCAAACTTTTTGGGTTGGGTTCTCTTTTATAGTCTGCAGGCATTAAATGAAAGAAGTCAGTGTTCCAGCAGAAGGAGACAACGTTTCAGAAAAGGCATTGTAGCAAACCAAAAAAGAAATTTTAAGCGCAGCAGAGTAACCAGCGCACATACCTGTTAGCTCAGGTGAGTTTAAAAGGCTGCTGTTGATAACAAGGGCATTTGCTAAATAGATGGTGTGTGTGCAACAATATACTGAAAGGTCAATTATATTGTGCAGCTTATCTCACCACCTGTAGTTATTTAGGTGAAAGCTCCAAAATGCTTGCCTAATATGTCTGTTTATCCAAAAGGAAGTAAAAAGGGAGAGCTAGAAAGATAGCATTGCATCACATTACATGGCAATGCAATGCACAGTTGCTGAAGTTGAACCAAAATGAGCTTGTAATCTGGCTTCTGCAACTTTGAACATGAAAAATCCAATGAGGAGAAGAAAAGCAAAGCCAAAGAGTCCATCCCAAAATCCGACAAACAAGCAAAATGAACAAAAAACATTGAATTCAATTCTTTCTGATTTTAGAAACTGCATTAAAGAAGGGGTGCACCGGTCCTGGAGATACTGCAATACCAGGTCAATGCGTGGAGTGGACAGAGCAAGCTCTTTTTCCATCTCCCTGTTCTAAAAATCCATTTAATATATGGTCCCCAGATAGGGGACGTATCAGATATTAAACTGATAAGAACAGATACTACACTTGATCTTAGCCAAAAGGCCGAGAAGCGATAACCAGAATTGGTTTCAAACTACGGAGCCACCCAAGGATCCTGAAAAGTCCATTTGTGGAGATGAGCTCCTGGACTCCCGTTAAGAAGACATGTTGTCAACCTCTAGATCCCTTACATGCCTGCACTTTTCGGCTTGCTGCTGCTGCAATCCACGCGTTTTAGATCTGCATAACTCCACCTCTTTAAACACAGCACCTTCACCCCCTGCTGTTCCCACCCGCCTCAACACCGTTGGAAGGGAGGAGAACCAATTAAGGCGGGGGGTGGGGTGGAACGAGCAGCTGTCTACCCTTAGCAGGAGGGCTCCTGATTACATACCTCTCCTGCTGCTGCTGCTGCTGGCTGTCCAGCAGCAGACTGAAGGTGGCTGCTGCTGTGCACAGGTATATAAAGGCTCAGAGCCTATTATGACACGCGCAGCCAGCGTTCCATTGCCACATTCCATCTACTGCAGGCAGGATACCTGGCTGGCTGAATGTCGCTGAGAAGCTCACAGAGACCGCCATAAGCAACAGTTTAACAGAATGCCACAGACTAATCAACCAAACTTTTTGGGTTGGGTTCTCTTTTATAGTCTGCAGGCATTAAATGAAAGAAGTCAGTGTTCCAGCAGAAGGAGACAACGTTTCAGAAAAGGCATTGTAGCAAACCAAAAAAGAAATTTTAAGCGCAGCAGAGTAACCAGCGCACATACCTGTTAGCTCAGGTGAGTTTAAAAGGCTGCTGTTGATAACAAGGGCATTTGCTAAATAGATGGTGTGTGTGCAACAATATACTGAAAGGTCAATTATATTGTGCAGCTTATCTCACCACCTGTAGTTATTTAGGTGAAAGCTCCAAAATGCTTGCCTAATATGTCTGTTTATCCAAAAGGAAGTAAAAAGGGAGAGCTAGAAAGATAGCATTGCATCACATTACATGGCAATGCAATGCACAGTTGCTGAAGTTGAACCAAAATGAGCTTGTAATCTGGCTTCTGCAACTTTGAACATGAAAAATCCAATGAGGAGAAGAAAAGCAAAGCCAAAGAGTCCATCCCAAAATCCGACAAACAAGCAAAATGAACAAAAAACATTGAATTCAATTCTTTCTGATTTTAGAAACTGCATTAAAGAAGGGGTGCACCGGTCCTGGAGATACTGCAATACCAGGTCAATGCGTGGAGTGGACAGAGCAAGCTCTTTTTCCATCTCCCTGTTCTAAAAATCCATTTAATATATGGTCCCCAGATAGGGGACGTATCAGATATTAAACTGATAAGAACAGATACTACACTTGATCTTAGCCAAAAGGCCGAGAAGCGATAACCAGAATTGGTTTCAAACTACGGAGCCACCCAAGGATCCTGAAAAGTCCATTTGTGGAGATGAGCTCCTGGACTCCCGTTAAGAAGACATGTTGTCAACCTCTAGATCCCTTACATGCCTGCACTTTTCGGCTTGCTGCTGCTGCAATCCACGCGTTTTAGATCTGCATAACTCCACCTCTTTAAACACAGCACCTTCACCCCCTGCTGTTCCCACCCGCCTCAACACCGTTGGAAGGGAGGAGAACCAATTAAGGCGGGGGGTGGGGTGGAACGAGCAGCTGTCTACCCTTAGCAGGAGGGCTCCTGATTACATACCTCTCCTGCTGCTGCTGCTGCTGGCTGTCCAGCAGCAGACTGAAGGTGGCTGCTGCTGTGCACAGGTATATAAAGGCTCAGAGCCTATTATGACACGCGCAGCCAGCGTTCCATTGCCACATTCCATCTACTGCAGGCAGGATACCTGGCTGGCTGAATGTCGCTGAGAAGCTCACAGAGACCGCCATAAGCAACAGTTTAACAGAATGCCACAGACTAATCAACCAAACTTTTTGGGTTGGGTTCTCTTTTATAGTCTGCAGGCATTAAATGAAAGAAGTCAGTGTTCCAGCAGAAGGAGACAACGTTTCAGAAAAGGCATTGTAGCAAACCAAAAAAGAAATTTTAAGCGCAGCAGAGTAACCAGCGCACATACCTGTTAGCTCAGGTGAGTTTAAAAGGCTGCTGTTGATAACAAGGGCATTTGCTAAATAGATGGTGTGTGTGCAACAATATACTGAAAGGTCAATTATATTGTGCAGCTTATCTCACCACCTGTAGTTATTTAGGTGAAAGCTCCAAAATGCTTGCCTAATATGTCTGTTTATCCAAAAGGAAGTAAAAAGGGAGAGCTAGAAAGATAGCATTGCATCACATTACATGGCAATGCAATGCACAGTTGCTGAAGTTGAACCAAAATGAGCTTGTAATCTGGCTTCTGCAACTTTGAACATGAAAAATCCAATGAGGAGAAGAAAAGCAAAGCCAAAGAGTCCATCCCAAAATCCGACAAACAAGCAAAATGAACAAAAAACATTGAATTCAATTCTTTCTGATTTTAGAAACTGCATTAAAGAAGGGGTGCACCGGTCCTGGAGATACTGCAATACCAGGTCAATGCGTGGAGTGGACAGAGCAAGCTCTTTTTCCATCTCCCTGTTCTAAAAATCCATTTAATATATGGTCCCCAGATAGGGGACGTATCAGATATTAAACTGATAAGAACAGATACTACACTTGATCTTAGCCAAAAGGCCGAGAAGCGATAACCAGAATTGGTTTCAAACTACGGAGCCACCCAAGGATCCTGAAAAGTCCATTTGTGGAGATGAGCTCCTGGACTCCCGTTAAGAAGACATGTTGTCAACCTCTAGATCCCTTACATGCCTGCACTTTTCGGCTTGCTGCTGCTGCAATCCACGCGTTTTAGATCTGCATAACTCCACCTCTTTAAACACAGCACCTTCACCCCCTGCTGTTCCCACCCGCCTCAACACCGTTGGAAGGGAGGAGAACCAATTAAGGCGGGGGGTGGGGTGGAACGAGCAGCTGTCTACCCTTAGCAGGAGGGCTCCTGATTACATACCTCTCCTGCTGCTGCTGCTGGCTGTCCAGCAGCAGACTGAAGGTGGCTGCTGCTGTGCACAGGTATATAAAGGCTCAGAGCCTATTATGACACGCGCAGCCAGCGTTCCATTGCCACATTCCATCTACTGCAGGCAGGATACCTGGCTGGCTGAATGTCGCTGAGAAGCTCACAGAGACCGCCATAAGCAACAGTTTAACAGAATGCCACAGACTAATCAACCAAACTTTTTGGGTTGGGTTCTCTTTTATAGTCTGCAGGCATTAAATGAAAGAAGTCAGTGTTCCAGCAGAGGGAGACAACGTTTCAGAAAAGGCATTGTAGCAAACCAAAAAAGAAATTTTAAGCGCAGCAGAGTAACCAGCGCACATACCTGTTAGCTCAGGTGAGTTTAAAAGGCTGCTGTTGATAACAAGGGCATTTGCTAAATAGATGGTGTGTGTGCAACAATATACTGAAAGGTCAATTATATTGTGCAGCTTATCTCACCACCTGTAGTTATTTAGGTGAAAGCTCCAAAATGCTTGCCTAATATGTCTGTTTATCCAAAAGGAAGTAAAAAGGGAGAGCTAGAAAGATAGCATTGCATCACATTACATGGCAATGCAATGCACAGTTGCTGAAGTTGAACCAAAATGAGCTTGTAATCTGGCTTCTGCAACTTTGAACATGAAAAATCCAATGAGGAGAAGAAAAGCAAAGCCAAAGAGTCCATCCCAAAATCCGACAAACAAGCAAAATGAACAAAAAACATTGAATTCAATTCTTTCTGATTTTAGAAACTGCATTAAAGAAGGGGTGCACCGGTCCTGGAGATACTGCAATACCAGGTCAATGCGTGGAGTGGACAGAGCAAGCTCTTTTTCCATCTCCCTGTTCTAAAAATCCATTTAATATATGGTCCCCAGATAGGGGACGTATCAGATATTAAACTGATAAGAACAGATACTACACTTGATCTTAGCCAAAAGGCCGAGAAGCGATAACCAGAATTGGTTTCAAACTACGGAGCCACCCAAGGATCCTGAAAAGTCCATTTGTGGAGATGAGCTCCTGGACTCCCGTTAAGAAGACATGTTGTCAACCTCTAGATCCCTTACATGCCTGCACTTTTCGGCTTGCTGCTGCTGCAATCCACGCGTTTTAGATCTGCATAACTCCACCTCTTTAAACACAGCACCTTCACCCCCTGCTGTTCCCACCCGCCTCAACACCGTTGGAAGGGAGGAGAACCAATTAAGGCGGGGGGTGGGGTGGAACGAGCAGCTGTCTACCCTTAGCAGGAGGGCTCCTGATTACATACCTCTCCTGCTGCTGCTGGCTGTCCAGCAGCAGACTGAAGGTGGCTGCTGCTGTGCACAGGTATATAAAGGCTCAGAGCCTATTATGACACGCGCAGCCAGCGTTCCATTGCCACATTCCATCTACTGCAGGCAGGATACCTGGCTGGCTGAATGTCGCTGAGAAGCTCACAGAGACCGCCATAAGCAACAGTTTAACAGAATGCCACAGACTAATCAACCAAACTTTTTGGGTTGGGTTCTCTTTTATAGTCTGCAGGCATTAAATGAAAGAAGTCAGTGTTCCAGCAGAGGGAGACAACGTTTCAGAAAAGGCATTGTAGCAAACCAAAAAAGAAATTTTAAGCGCAGCAGAGTAACCAGCGCACATACCTGTTAGCTCAGGTGAGTTTAAAAGGCTGCTGTTGATAACAAGGGCATTTGCTAAATAGATGGTGTGTGTGCAACAATATACTGAAAGGTCAATTATATTGTGCAGCTTATCTCACCACCTGTAGTTATTTAGGTGAAAGCTCCAAAATACTTGCCTAATATGTCTGTTTATCCAAAAGGAAGTAAAAAGGGAGAGCTAGAAAGATAGCATTGCATCACATTACATGGCAATGCAATGCACAGTTGCTGAAGTTGAACCAAAATGAGCTTGTAATCTGGCTTCTGCAACTTTGAACATGAAAAATCCAATGAGGAGAAGAAAAGCAAAGCCAAAGAGTCCATCCCAAAATCCGACAAACAAGCAAAATGAACAAAAAACATTGAATTCAATTCTTTCTGATTTTAGAAACTGCATTAAAGAAGGGGTGCACCGGTCCTGGAGATACTGCAATACCAGGTCAATGCGTGGAGTGGACAGAGCAAGCTCTTTTTCCATCTCCCTGTTCTAAAAATCCATTTAATATATGGTCCCCAGATAGGGGACGTATCAGATATTAAACTGATAAGAACAGATACTACACTTGATCTTAGCCAAAAGGCCGAGAAGCGATAACCAGAATTGGTTTCAAACTACGGAGCCACCCAAGTATCCTGAAAAGTCCATTTGTGGAGATGAGCTCCTGGACTCCCGTTAAGAAGACATGTTGTCAACGTCTAGATCCCTTACATGCCTGCACTTTTCGGCTTGCTGCTGCTGCAATCCACGCGTTTTAGATCTGCATAACTCCACCTCTTTAAACACAGCACCTTCACCCCCTGCTGTTCCCACCCGCCTCAACACCGTTGGAAGGGAGGAGAACCAATTAAGGCGGGGGGTGGGGTGGAACGAGCAGCTGTCTACCCTTAGCAGGAGGGCTCCTGATTACATACCTCTCCTGCTGCTGCTGCTGCTGGCTGTCCAGCAGCAGACTGAAGGTGGCTGCTGCTGTGCACAGGTATATAAAGGCTCAGAGCCTATTATGACACGCGCAGCCAGCGTTCCATTGCCACATTCCATCTACTGCAGGCAGGATACCTGGCTGGCTGAATGTCGCTGAGAAGCTCACAGAGACCGCCATAAGCAACAGTTTAACAGAATGCCACAGACTAATCAACCAAACTTTTTGGGTTGGGTTCTCTTTTATAGTCTGCAGGCATTAAATGAAAGAAGTCAGTGTTCCAGCAGAGGGAGACAACGTTTCAGAAAAGGCATTGTAGCAAACCAAAAAAGAAATTTTAAGCGCAGCAGAGTAACCAGCGCACATACCTGTTAGCTCAGGTGAGTTTAAAAGGCTGCTGTTGATAACAAGGGCATTTGCTAAATAGATGGTGTGTGTGCAACAATATACTGAAAGGTCAATTATATTGTGCAGCTTATCTCACCACCTGTAGTTATTTAGGTGAAAGCTCCAAAATACTTGCCTAACATGTCTGTTTATCCAAAAGGAAGTAAAAAGGGAGAGCTAGAAAGATAGCATTGCATCACATTACATGGCAATGCAATGCACAGTTGCTGAAGTTGAACCAAAATGAGCTTGTAATCTGGCTTCTGCAACTTTGAACATGAAAAATCCAATGAGGAGAAGAAAAGCAAAGCCAAAGAGTCCATCCCAAAATCCGACAAACAAGCAAAATGAACAAAAAACATTGAATTCAATTCTTTCTGATTTTAGAAACTGCATTAAAGAAGGGGTGCACCGGTCCTGGAGATACTGCAATACCAGGTCAATGCGTGGAGTGGACAGAGCAAGCTCTTTTTCCATCTCCCTGTTCTAAAAATCCATTTAATATATGGTCCCCAGATAGGGGACGTATCAGATATTAAACTGATAAGAACAGATTTTTTGATTGAAGCTGCATCCAAGGCACTGAAAAATGTGACCGAAGTCACACCAAAACAGCGCACGAGGCGAGGATTCATGTGGACCCTTCCCGGAGGAGAGGGTCCCCAATAAACCATCCCCATCCCTCCGAGCCAGAAGGCCACAGCGAGGGTCAGGGATCTCCGATGCTCTCCCTAGCCGAAGCCGGAGAAGAGCCGTTTTCGTGCTCCCAGCTTCCATCTAGGCTGCCACCCTAGTGGAGCTGGAGCCTGTGTTGGTTTCTCAGCCCAAAGCTGACCGGACCTCCGACCGGGTTTATAAAAATTCCCCTTCCTAGCCCGGAGGCCAGGAATAGGGGGGGTTGCTCAGAAAGTATGATTGGCAAAGGTGCGGCGTGCTACGAAGCCAAGTCTTTCCGGGGTTCCCAGTCCCAGTAAGCTTGGACTCCCACCAGGGCGCCTACTCCTGGGGCACATTGCTCCAAAGCCCTCACACTTACCCAGCCTAGTGACTTCGATCCTGGAGGGCCATGTTTTCCATCAGATAACTCTATGAGCCACCTGGCGTACTAACAAGTGCACCAAACCAGTGTGTAATATGCATCAATTTACTAGGGCAGCCCAAGGACAAAACTGCCTTTTCAAAAGATACTACACTTGATCTTAGCCAAAAGGCCGAGAAGCGATAACCAGAATTGGTTTCAAACTACGGAGCCACCCAAGGATCCTGAAAAGTCCATTTGTGGAGATGAGCTCCTGGACTCCCGTTAAGAAGACATGTTGTCAACCTCTAGATCCCTTACATGCCTGCACTTTTCGGCTTGCTGCTGCTGCAATCCACGCGTTTTAGATCTGCATAACTCCACCTCTTTAAACACAGCACCTTCACCCCCTGCTGTTCCCACCCGCCTCAACACCGTTGGAAGGGAGGAGAACCAATTAAGGCGGGGGGTGGGGTGGAACGAGCAGCTGTCTACCCTTTGCAGGAGGGCTCCTGATTACATACCTCTCCTGCTGCTGCTGCTGCTGGCTGTCCAGCAGCAGACTGAAGGTGGCTGCTGCTGTGCACAGGTATATAAAGGCTCAGAGCCTATTATGACACGCGCAGCCAGCGTTCCATTGCCACATTCCATCTACTGCAGGCAGGATACCTGGCTGGCTGAATGTCGCTGAGAAGCTCACAGAGACCGCCATAAGCAACAGTTTAACAGAATGCCACAGACTAATCAACCAAACTTTTTGGGTTGGGTTCTCTTTTATAGTCTGCAGGCATTAAATGAAAGAAGTCAGTGTTCCAGCAGAGGGAGACAACGTTTCAGAAAAGGCATTGTAGCAAACCAAAAAAGAAATTTTAAGCGCAGCAGAGTAACCAGCGCACATACCTGTTAGCTCAGGTGAGTTTAAAAGGCTGCTGTTGATAACAAGGGCATTTGCTAAATAGATGGTGTGTGTGCAACAATATACTGAAAGGTCAATTATATTGTGCAGCTTATCTCACCACCTGTAGTTATTTAGGTGAAAGCTCCAAAATGCTTGCCTAATATGTCTGTTTATCCAAAAGGAAGTAAAAAGGGAGAGCTAGAAAGATAGCATTGCATCACATTACATGGCAATGCAATGCACAGTTGCTGAAGTTGAACCAAAATGAGCTTGTAATCTGGCTTCTGCAACTTTGAACATGAAAAATCCAATGAGGAGAAGAAAAGCAAAGCCAAAGAGTCCATCCCAAAATCCGACAAACAAGCAAAATGAACAAAAAACATTGAATTCAATTCTTTCTGATTTTAGAAACTGCATTAAAGAAGGGGTGCACCGGTCCTGGAGATACTGCAATACCAGGTCAATGCGTGGAGTGGACAGAGCAAGCTCTTTTTCCATCTCCCTGTTCTAAAAATCCATTTAATATATGGTCCCCAGATAGGGGACGTATCAGATATTAAACTGATAAGAACAGATACTACACTTGATCTTAGCCAAAAGGCCGAGAAGCGATAACCAGAATTGGTTTCAAACTACGGAGCCACCCAAGGATCCTGAAAAGTCCATTTGTGGAGATGAGCTCCTGGACTCCCGTTAAGAAGACATGTTGTCAACCTCTAGATCCCTTACATGCCTGCACTTTTTGGCTTGCTGCTGCTGCAATCCACGCGTTTTAGATCTGCATAACTCCACCTCTTTAAACACAGCACCTTCACCCCCTGCTGTTCCCACCCGCCTCAACACCGTTGGAAGGGAGGAGAACCAATTAAGGCGGGGGGTGGGGTGGAACGAGCAGCTGTCTACCCTTAGCAGGAGGGCTCCTGATTACATACCTCTCCTGCTGCTGCTGCTGCTGGCTGTCCAGCAGCAGACTGAAGGTGGCTGCTGCTGTGCACAGGTATATAAAGGCTCAGAGCCTATTATGACACGCGCAGCCAGCGTTCCATTGCCACATTCCATCTACTGCAGGCAGGATACCTGGCTGGCTGAATGTCGCTGAGAAGCTCACAGAGACCGCCATAAGAAACAGTTTAACAGAATGCCACAGACTAATCAACCAAACTTTTTGGGTTGGGTTCTCTTTTATAGTCTGCAGGCATTAAATGAAAGAAGTCAGTGTTCCAGCAGAGGGAGACAACGTTTCAGAAAAGGCATTGTAGCAAACCAAAAAAGAAATTTTAAGCGCAGCAGAGTAACCAGCGCACATACCTGTTAGCTCAGGTGAGTTTAAAAGGCTGCTGTTGATAACAAGGGCATTTGCTAAATAGATGGTGTGTGTGCAACAATATACTGAAAGGTCAATTATATTGTGCAGCTTATCTCACCACCTGTAGTTATTTAGGTGAAAGCTCCAAAATGCTTGCCTAATATGTCTGTTTATCCAAAAGGAAGTAAAAAGGGAGAGCTAGAAAGATAGCATTGCATCACATTACATGGCAATGCAATGCACAGTTGCTGAAGTTGAACCAAAATGAGCTTGTAATCTGGCTTCTGCAACTTTGAACATGAAAAATCCAATGAGGAGAAGAAAAGCAAAGCCAAAGAGTCCATCCCAAAATCCGACAAACAAGCAAAATGAACAAAAAACATTGAATTCAATTCTTTCTGATTTTAGAAACTGCATTAAAGAAGGGGTGCACCGGTCCTGGAGATACTGCAATACCAGGTCAATGCGTGGAGTGGACAGAGCAAGCTCTTTTTCCATCTCCCTGTTCTAAAAATCCATTTAATATATGGTCCCCAGATAGGGGACGTATCAGATATTAAACTGATAAGAACAGATACTACACTTGATCTTAGCCAAAAGGCCGAGAAGCGATAACCAGAATTGGTTTCAAACTACGGAGCCACCCAAGGATCCTGAAAAGTCCATTTGTGGAGATGAGCTCCTGGACTCCCGTTAAGAAGACATGTTGTCAACCTCTAGATCCCTTACATGCCTGCACTTTTCGGCTTGCTGCTGCTGCAATCCACGCGTTTTAGATCTGCATAACTCCACCTCTTTAAACACAGCACCTTCACCCCCTGCTGTTCGCACCCGCCTCAACACCGTTGGAAAGGAGGAGAACCAATTAAGGCGGGGGGTGGGGTGGAACGAGCAGCTGTCTACCCTTAGCAGGAGGGCTCCTGATTACATACCTCTACTGCTGCTGCTGGCTGTCCAGCAGCAGACTGAAGGTGGCTGCTGCTGTGCACAGGTATATAAAGGCTCAGAGCCTATTATGACACGCGCAGCCAGCGTTCCATTGCCACATTCCATCTACTGCAGGCAGGATACCTGGCTGGCTGAATGTCGCTGAGAAGCTCACAGAGACCGCCATAAGCAACAGTTTAACAGAATGCCACAGACTAATCAACCAAACTTTTTGGGTTGGGTTCTCTTTTATAGTCTGCAGGCATTAAATGAAAGAAGTCAGTGTTCCAGCAGAGGGAGACAACGTTTCAGAAAAGGCATTGTAGCAAACCAAAAAAGAAATTTTAAGCGCAGCAGAGTAACCAGCGCACATACCTGTTAGCTCAGGTGAGTTTAAAAGGCTGCTGTTGATAACAAGGGCATTTGCTAAATAGATGGTGTGTGTGCAACAATATACTGAAAGGTCAATTATATTGTGCAGCTTATCTCACCACCTGTAGTTATTTAGGTGAAAGCTCCAAAATGCTTGCCTAATATGTCTGTTTATCCAAAAGGAAGTAAAAAGGGAGAGCTAGAAAGATAGCATTGCATCACATTACATGGCAATGCAATGCACAGTTGCTGAAGTTGAACCAAAATGAGCTTGTAATCTGGCTTCTGCAACTTTGAACATGAAAAATCCAATGAGGAGAAGAAAAGCAAAGCCAAAGAGTCCATCCCAAAATCCGACAAACAAGCAAAATGAACAAAAAACATTGAATTCAATTCTTTCTGATTTTAGAAACTGCATTAAAGAAGGGGTGCACCGGTCCTGGAGATACTGCAATACCAGGTCAATGCGTGGAGTGGACAGAGCAAGCTCTTTTTCCATCTCCCTGTTCTAAAAATCCATTTAATATATGGTCCCCAGATAGGGGACGTATCAGATATTAAACTGATAAGAACAGATACTACACTTGATCTTAGCCAAAAGGCCGAGAAGCGATAACCAGAATTGGTTTCAAACTACGGAGCCACCCAAGGATCCTGAAAAGTTCATTTGTGGAGGTGAGCTCCTGGACTCCCGTTAAGAAGACATGTTGTCAACCTCTAGATCCCTTACATGCCTGCACTTTTCGGCTTGCTGCTGCTGCAATCCACGCGTTTTAGATCTGCATAACTCCACCTCTTTAAACACAGCACCTTCACCCCCTGCTGTTCCCACCCGCCTCAACACCGTTGGAAGGGAGGAGAACCAATTAAGGCGGGGGGTGGGGTGGAACGAGCAGCTGTCTACCCTTAGCAGGAGGGCTCCTGATTACATACCTCTCCTGCTGCTGCTGGCTGTCCAGCAGCAGACTGAAGGTGGCTGCTGCTGTGCACAGGTATATAAAGGCTCAGAGCCTATTATGACACGCGCAGCCAGCGTTCCATTGCCACATTCCATCTACTGCAGGCAGGATACCTGGCTGGCTGAATGTCGCTGAGAAGCTCACAGAGACCGCCATAAGCAACAGTTTAACAGAATGCCACAGACTAATCAACCAAACTTTTTGGGTTGGGTTCTCTTTTATAGTCTGCAGGCATTAAATGAAAGAAGTCAGTGTTCCAGCAGAGGGAGACAACGTTTCAGAAAAGGCATTGTAGCAAACCAAAAAAGAAATTTTAAGCGCAGCAGAGTAACCAGCGCACATACCTGTTAGCTCAGGTGAGTTTAAAAGGCTGCTGTTGATAACAAGGGCATTTGCTAAATAGATGGTGTGTGTGCAACAATATACTGAAAGGTCAATTATATTGTGCAGCTTATCTCACCACCTGTAGTTATTTAGGTGAAAGCTCCAAAATGCTTGCCTAATATGTCTGTTTATCCAAAAGGAAGTAAAAAGGGAGAGCTAGAAAGATAGCATTGCATCACATTACATGGCAATGCAATGCACAGTTGCTGAAGTTGAACCAAAATGAGCTTGTAATCTGGCTTCTGCAACTTTGAACATGAAAAATCCAATGAGGAGAAGAAAAGCAAAGCCAAAGAGTCCATCCCAAAATCCGACAAACAAGCAAAATGAACAAAAAACATTGAATTCAATTCTTTCTGATTTTAGAAACTGCATTAAAGAAGGGGTGCACCGGTCCTGGAGATACTGCAATACCAGGTCAATGCGTGGAGTGGACAGAGCAAGCTCTTTTTCCATCTCCCTGTTCTAAAAATCCATTTAATATATGGTCCCCAGATAGGGGACGTATCAGATATTAAACTGATAAGAACAGATACTACACTTGATCTTAGCCAAAAGGCCGAGAAGCGATAACCAGAATTGGTTTCAAACTACGGAGCCACCCAAGGATCCTGAAAAGTCCATTTGTGGAGATGAGCTCCTGGACTCCCGTTAAGAAGACATGTTGTCAACCTCTAGATCCCTTACATGCCTGCACTTTTCGGCTTGCTGCTGCTGCAATCCACGCGTTTTAGATCTGCATAACTCCACCTCTTTAAACACAGCACCTTCACCCCCTGCTGTTCCCACCCGCCTCAACACCGTTGGAAGGGAGGAGAACCAATTAAGGCGGGGGGTGGGGTGGAACGAGCAGCTGTCTACCCTTAGCAGGAGGGCTCCTGATTACATACCTCTCCTGCTGCTGCTGCTGGCTGTCCAGCAGCAGACTGAAGGTGGCTGCTGCTGTGCACAGGTATATAAAGGCTCAGAGCCTATTATGACACGCGCAGCCAGCGTTCCATTGCCACATTCCATCTACTGCAGGCAGGATACCTGGCTGGCTGAATGTCGCTGAGAAGCTCACAGAGACCGCCATAAGCAACAGTTTAACAGAATGCCACAGACTAATCAACCAAACTTTTTGGGTTGGGTTCTCTTTTATAGTCTGCAGGCATTAAATGAAAGAAGTCAGTGTTCCAGCAGAAGGAGACAACGTTTCAGAAAAGGCATTGTAGCAAACCAAAAAAGAAATTTTAAGCGCAGCAGAGTAACCAGCGCACATACCTGTTAGCTCAGGTGAGTTTAAAAGGCTGCTGTTGATAACAAGGGCATTTGCTAAATAGATGGTGTGTGTGCAACAATATACTGAAAGGTCAATTATATTGTGCAGCTTATCTCACCACCTGTAGTTATTTAGGTGAAAGCTCCAAAATGCTTGCCTAATATGTCTGTTTATCCAAAAGGAAGTAAAAAGGGAGAGCTAGAAAGATAGCATTGCATCACATTACATGGCAATGCAATGCACAGTTGCTGAAGTTGAACCAAAATGAGCTTGTAATCTGGCTTCTGCAACTTTGAACATGAAAAATCCAATGAGGAGAAGAAAAGCAAAGCCAAAGAGTCCATCCCAAAATCCGACAAACAAGCAAAATGAACAAAAAACATTGAATTCAATTCTTTCTGATTTTAGAAACTGCATTAAAGAAGGGGTGCACCGGTCCTGGAGATACTGCAATACCAGGTCAATGCGTGGAGTGGACAGAGCAAGCTCTTTTTCCATCTCCCTGTTCTAAAAATCCATTTAATATATGGTCCCCAGATAGGGGACGTATCAGATATTAAACTGATAAGAACAGATACTACACTTGATCTTAGCCAAAAGGCCGAGAAGCGATAACCAGAATTGGTTTCAAACTACGGAGCCACCCAAGGATCCTGAAAAGTCCATTTGTGGAGATGAGCTCCTGGACTCCCGTTAAGAAGACATGTTGTCAACCTCTAGATCCCTTACATGCCTGCACTTTTCGGCTTGCTGCTGCTGCAATCCACGCGTTTTAGATCTGCATAACTCCACCTCTTTAAACACAGCACCTTCACCCCCTGCTGTTCCCACCCGCCTCAACACCGTTGGAAGGGAGGAGAACCAATTAAGGCGGGGGATGGGGTGGAACGAGCAGCTGTCTACCCTTAGCAGGAGGGCTCCTGATTACATACCTCTCCTGCTGCTGCTGGCTGTCCAGCAGCAGACTGAAGGTGGCTGCTGCTGTGCACAGGTATATAAAGGCTCAGAGCCTATTATGACACGCGCAGCCAGCGTTCCATTGCCACATTCCATCTACTGCAGGCAGGATACCTGGCTGGCTGAATGTCGCTGAGAAGCTCACAGAGACCGCCATAAGCAACAGTTTAACAGAATGCCACAGACTAATCAACCAAACTTTTTGGGTTGGGTTCTCTTTTATAGTCTGCAGGCATTAAATGAAAGAAGTCAGTGTTCCAGCAGAGGGAGACAACGTTTCAGAAAAGGCATTGTAGCAAACCAAAAAAGAAATTTTAAGCGCAGCAGAGTAACCAGCGCACATACCTGTTAGCTCAGGTGAGTTTAAAAGGCTGCTGTTGATAACAAGGGCATTTGCTAAATAGATGGTGTGTGTGCAACAATATACTGAAAGGTCAATTATATTGTGCAGCTTATCTCACCACCTGTAGTTATTTAGGTGAAAGCTCCAAAATGCTTGCCTAATATGTCTGTTTATCCAAAAGGAAGTAAAAAGGGAGAGCTAGAAAGATAGCATTGCATCACATTACATGGCAATGCAATGCACAGTTGCTGAAGTTGAACCAAAATGAGCTTGTAATCTGGCTTCTGCAACTTTGAACATGAAAAATCCAATGAGGAGAAGAAAAGCAAAGCCAAAGAGTCCATCCCAAAATCCGACAAACAAGCAAAATGAACAAAAAACATTGAATTCAATTCTTTCTGATTTTAGAAACTGCATTAAAGAAGGGGTGCACCGGTCCTGGAGATACTGCAATACCAGGTCAATGCGTGGAGTGGACAGAGCAAGCTCTTTTTCCATCTCCCTGTTCTAAAAATCCATTTAATATATGGTCCCCAGATAGGGGACGTATCAGATATTAAACTGATAAGAACAGATACTACACTTGATCTTAGCCAAAAGGCCGAGAAGCGATAACCAGAATTGGTTTCAAACTACGGAGCCACCCAAGGATCCTGAAAAGTCCATTTGTGGAGATGAGCTCCTGGACTCCCGTTAAGAAGACATGTTGTCAACCTCTAGATCCCTTACATGCCTGCACTTTTCGGCTTGCTGCTGCTGCAATCCACGCGTTTTAGATCTGCATAACTCCACCTCTTTAAACACAGCACCTTCACCCCCTGCTGTTCCCACCTGCCTCAACACCGTTGGAAGGGAGGAGAACCAATTAAGGCGGGGGGTGGGGTGGAACGAGCAGCTGTCTACCCTTAGCAGGAGGGCTCCTGATTACATACCTCTCCTGCTGCTGCTGCTGCTGGCTGTCCAGCAGCAGACTGAAGGTGGCTGCTGCTGTGCACAGGTATATAAAGGCTTAGAGCCTATTATGACACGCGCAGCCAGCGTTCCATTGCCACATTCCATCTACTGCAGGCAGGATACCTGGCTGGCTGAATGTCGCTGAGAAGCTCACAGAGACCGCCATAAGCAACAGTTTAACAGAATGCCACAGACTAATCAACCAAACTTTTTGGGTTGGGTTCTCTTTTATAGTCTGCAGGCATTAAATGAAAGAAGTCAGTGTTCCAGCAGAGGGAGACAACGTTTCAGAAAAGGCATTGTAGCAAACCAAAAAAGAAATTTTAAGCGCAGCAGAGTAACCAGCGCACATACCTGTTAGCTCAGGTGAGTTTAAAAGGCTGCTGTTGATAACAAGGGCATTTGCTAAATAGATGGTGTGTGTGCAACAATATACTGAAAGGTCAATTATATTGTGCAGCTTATCTCACCACCTGTAGTTATTTAGGTGAAAGCTCCAAAATGCTTGCCTAATATGTCTGTTTATCCAAAAGGAAGTAAAAAGGGAGAGCTAGAAAGATAGCATTGCATCACATTACATGGCAATGCAATGCACAGTTGCTGAAGTTGAACCAAAATGAGCTTGTAATCTGGCTTCTGCAACTTTGAACATGAAAAATCCAATGAGGAGAAGAAAAGCAAAGCCAAAGAGTCCATCCCAAAATCCGACAAACAAGCAAAATGAACAAAAAACATTGAATTCAATTCTTTCTGATTTTAGAAACTGCATTAAAGAAGGGGTGCACCGGTCCTGGAGATACTGCAATACCAGGTCAATGCGTGGAGTGGACAGAGCAAGCTCTTTTTCCATCTCCCTGTTCTAAAAATCCATTTAATATATGGTCCCCAGATAGGGGACGTATCAGATATTAAACTGATAAGAACAGATACTACACTTGATCTTAGCCAAAAGGCCGAGAAGCGATAACCAGAATTGGTTTCAAACTACGGAGCCACCCAAGGATCCTGAAAAGTCCATTTGTGGAGATGAGCTCCTGGACTCCCGTTAAGAAGACATGTTGTCAACCTCTAGATCCCTTACATGCCTGCACTTTTCGGCTTGCTGCTGCTGCAATCCACGCGTTTTAGATCTGCATAACTTCACCTCTTTAAACACAGCACCTTCACCCCCTGCTGTTCCCACCCGCCTCAACACCGTTGGAAGGGAGGAGAACCAATTAAGGCGGGGGGTGGGGTGGAACGAGCAGCTGTCTACCCTTAGCAGGAGGGCTCCTGATTACATACCTCTCCTGCTGCTGCTGCTGCTGGCTGTCCAGCAGCAGACTGAAGGTGGCTGCTGCTGTGCACAGGTATATAAAGGCTCAGAGCCTATTATGACACGCGCAGCCAGCGTTCCATTGCCACATTCCATCTACTGCAGGCAGGATACCTGGCTGGCTGAATGTCGCTGAGAAGCTCACAGAGACCGCCATAAGCAACAGTTTAACAGAATGCCACAGACTAATCAACCAAACTTTTTGGGTTGGGTTCTCTTTTATAGTCTGCAGGCATTAAATGAAAGAAGTCAGTGTTCCAGCAGAGGGAGACAACGTTTCAGAAAAGGCATTGTAGCAAACCAAAAAAGAAATTTTAAGCGCAGCAGAGTAACCAGCGCACATACCTGTTAGCTCAGGTGAGTTTAAAAGGCTGCTGTTGATAACAAGGGCATTTGCTAAATAGATGGTGTGTGTGCAACAATATACTGAAAGGTCAATTATATTGTGCAGCTTATCTCACCACCTGTAGTTATTTAGGTGAAAGCTCCAAAATGCTTGCCTAATATGTCTGTTTATCCAAAAGGAAGTAAAAAGGGAGAGCTAGAAAGATAGCATTGCATCACATTACATGGCAATGCAATGCACAGTTGCTGAAGTTGAACCAAAATGAGCTTGTAATCTGGCTTCTGCAACTTTGAACATGAAAAATCCAATGAGGAGAAGAAAAGCAAAGCCAAAGAGTCCATCCCAAAATCCGACAAACAAGCAAAATGAACAAAAAACATTGAATTCAATTCTTTCTGATTTTAGAAACTGCATTAAAGAAGGGGTGCACCGGTCCTGGAGATACTGCAATACCAGGTCAATGCGTGGAGTGGACAGAGCAAGCTCTTTTTCCATCTCCCTGTTCTAAAAATCCATTTAATATATGGTCCCCAGATAGGGGACGTATCAGATATTAAACTGATAAGAACAGATACTACACTTGATCTTAGCCAAAAGGCCGAGAAGCGATAACCAGAATTGGTTTCAAACTACGGAGCCACCCAAGGATCCTGAAAAGTCCATTTGTGGAGATGAGCTCCTGGACTCCCGTTAAGAAGACATGTTGTCAACCTCTAGATCCCTTACATGCCTGCACTTTTCGGCTTGCTGCTGCTGCAATCCACGCGTTTTAGATCTGCATAACTCCACCTCTTTAAACACAGCACCTTCACCCCCTGCTGTTCCCACCCGCCTCAACACCGTTGGAAGGGAGGAGAACCAATTAAGGCGGGGGGTGGGGTGGAACGAGCAGCTGTCTACCCTTAGCAGGAGGGCTCCTGATTACATACCTCTCCTGCTGCTGCTGCTGCTGGCTGTCCAGCAGCAGACTGAAGGTGGCTGCTGCTGTGCACAGGTATATAAAGGCTCAGAGCCTATTATGACACGCGCAGCCAGCGTTCCATTGCCACATTCCATCTACTGCAGGCAGGATACCTGGCTGGCTGAATGTCGCTGAGAAGCTCACAGAGACCGCCATAAGCAACAGTTTAACAGAATGCCACAGACTAATCAACCAAACTTTTTGGGTTGGGTTCTCTTTTATAGTCTGCAGGCATTAAATGAAAGAAGTCAGTGTTCCAGCAGAGGGAGACAACGTTTCAGAAAAGGCATTGTAGCAAACCAAAAAAGAAATTTTAAGCGCAGCAGAGTAACCAGCGCACATACCTGTTAGCTCAGGTGAGTTTAAAAGGCTGCTGTTGATAACAAGGGCATTTGCTAAATAGATGGTGTGTGTGCAACAATATACTGAAAGGTCAATTATATTGTGCAGCTTATCTCACCACCTGTAGTTATTTAGGTGAAAGCTCCAAAATGTTTGCCTAATATGTCTGTTTATCCAAAAGGAAGTAAAAAGGGAGAGCTAGAAAGATAGCATTGCATCACATTACATGGCAATGCAATGCACAGTTGCTGAAGTTGAACCAAAATGAGCTTGTAATCTGGCTTCTGCAACTTTGAACATGAAAAATCCAATGAGGAGAAGAAAAGCAAAGCCAAAGAGTCCATCCCAAAATCCGACAAACAAGCAAAATGAACAAAAAACATTGAATTCAATTCTTTCTGATTTTAGAAACTGCATTAAAGAAGGGGTGCACCGGTCCTGGAGATACTGCAATACCAGGTCAATGCGTGGAGTGGACAGAGCAAGCTCTTTTTCCATCTCCCTGTTCTAAAAATCCATTTAATATATGGTCCCCAGATAGGGGACGTATCAGATATTAAACTGATAAGAACAGATACTACACTTGATCTTAGCCAAAAGGCCGAGAAGCGATAACCAGAATTGGTTTCAAACTACGGAGCCACCCAAGGATCCTGAAAAGTCCATTTGTGGAGATGAGCTCCTGGACTCCCGTTAAGAAGACATGTTGTCAACCTCTAGATCCCTTACATGCCTGCACTTTTCGGCTTGCTGCTGCTGCAATCCACGCGTTTTAGATCTGCATAACTCCACCTCTTTAAACACAGCACCTTCACCCCCTGCTGTTCCCACCCGCCTCAACACCGTTGGAAGGGAGGAGAACCAATTAAGGCGGGGGGTGGGGTGGAACGAGCAGCTGTCTACCCTTAGCAGGAGGGCTCCTGATTACATACCTCTCCTGCTGCTGCTGCTGCTGGCTGTCCAGCAGCAGACTGAAGGTGGCTGCTGCTGTGCACAGGTATATAAAGGCTCAGAGCCTATTATGACACGCGCAGCCAGCGTTCCATTGCCACATTCCATCTACTGCAGGCAGGATACCTGGCTGGCTGAATGTCGCTGAGAAGCTCACAGAGACCGCCATAAGCAACAGTTTAACAGAATGCCACAGACTAATCAACCAAACTTTTTGGGTTGGGTTCTCTTTTATAGTCTGCAGGCATTAAATGAAAGAAGTCAGTGTTCCAGCAGAGGGAGACAACGTTTCAGGAAAGGCATTGTAGCAAACCAAAAAAGAAATTTTAAGCGCAGCAGAGTAACCAGCGCACATACCTGTTAGCTCAGGTGAGTTTAAAAGGCTGCTGTTGATAACAAGGGCATTTGCTAAATAGATGGTGTGTGTGCAACAATATACTGAAAGGTCAATTATATTGTGCAGCTTATCTCACCACCTGTAGTTATTTAGGTGAAAGCTCCAAAATGCTTGCCTAATATGTCTGTTTATCCAAAAGGAAGTAAAAAGGGAGAGCTAGAAAGATAGCATTGCATCACATTACATGGCAATGCAATGCACAGTTGCTGAAGTTGAACCAAAATGAGCTTGTAATCTGGCTTCTGCAACTTTGAACATGAAAAATCCAATGAGGAGAAGAAAAGCAAAGCCAAAGAGTCCATCCCAAAATCCGACAAACAAGCAAAATGAACAAAAAACATTGAATTCAATTCTTTCTGATTTTAGAAACTGCATTAAAGAAGGGGTGCACCGGTCCTGGAGATACTGCAATACCAGGTCAATGCGTGGAGTGGACAGAGCAAGCTCTTTTTCCATCTCCCTGTTCTAAAAATCCATTTAATATATGGTCCCCAGATAGGGGACGTATCAGATATTAAACTGATAAGAACAGATACTACACTTGATCTTAGCCAAAAGGCCGAGAAGCGATAACCAGAATTGGTTTCAAACTACGGAGCCACCCAAGGATCCTGAAAAGTCCATTTGTGGAGATGAGCTCCTGGACTCCCGTTAAGAAGACATGTTGTCAACCTCTAGATCCCTTACATGCCTGCACTTTTCGGCTTGCTGCTGCTGCAATCCACGCGTTTTAGATCTGCATAACTCCACCTCTTTAAACACAGCACCTTCACCCCCTGCTGTTCCCACCCGCCTCAACACCGTTGGAAGGGAGGAGAACCAATTAAGGCGGGGGGTGGGGTGGAACGAGCAGCTGTCTACCCTTAGCAGGAGGGCTCCTGATTACATACCTCTCCTGCTGCTGCTGCTGCTGGCTGTCCAGCAGCAGACTGAAGGTGGCTGCTGCTGTGCACAGGTATATAAAGGCTCAGAGCCTATTATGACACGCGCAGCCAGCGTTCCATTGCCACATTCCATCTACTGCAGGCAGGATACCTGGCTGGCTGAATGTCGCTGAGAAGCTCACAGAGACCGCCATAAGCAACAGTTTAACAGAATGCCACAGACTAATCAACCAAACTTTTTGGGTTGGGTTCTCTTTTATAGTCTGCAGGCATTAAATGAAAGAAGTCAGTGTTCCAGCAGAGGGAGACAACGTTTCAGAAAAGGCATTGTAGCAAACCAAAAAAGAAATTTTAAGCGCAGCAGAGTAACCAGCGCACATACCTGTTAGCTCAGGTGAGTTTAAAAGGCTGCTGTTGATAACAAGGGCATTTGCTAAATAGATGGTGTGTGTGCAACAATATACTGAAAGGTCAATTATATTGTGCAGCTTATCTCACCACCTGTAGTTATTTAGGTGAAAGCTCCAAAATGCTTGCCTAGTATGTCTGTTTATCCAAAAGGAAGTAAAAAGGGAGAGCTAGAAAGATAGCATTGCATCACATTACATGGCAATGCAATGCACAGTTGCTGAAGTTGAACCAAAATGAGCTTGTAATCTGGCTTCTGCAACTTTGAACATGAAAAATCCAATGAGGAGAAGAAAAGCAAAGCCAAAGAGTCCATCCCAAAATCCGACAAACAAGCAAAATGAACAAAAAACATTGAATTCAATTCTTTCTGATTTTAGAAACTGCATTAAAGAAGGGGTGCACCGGTCCTGGAGATACTGCAATACCAGGTCAATGCGTGGAGTGGACAGAGCAAGCTCTTTTTCCATCTCCCTGTTCTAAAAATCCATTTAATATATGGTCCCCAGATAGGGGACGTATCAGATATTAAACTGATAAGAACAGATACTACACTTGATCTTAGCCAAAAGGCCGAGAAGCGATAACCAGAATTGGTTTCAAACTACGGAGCCACCCAAGGATCCTGAAAAGTCCATTTGTGGAGATGAGCTCCTGGACTCCCGTTAAGAAGACATGTTGTCAACCTCTAGATCCCTTACATGCCTGCACTTTTCGGCTTGCTGCTGCTGCAATCCACGCGTTTTAGATCTGCATAACTCCACCTCTTTAAACACAGCACCTTCACCCCCTGCTGTTCGCACCCGCCTCAACACCGTTGGAAAGGAGGAGAACCAATTAAGGCGGGGGGTGGGGTGGAACGAGCAGCTGTCTACCCTTAGCAGGAGGGCTCCTGATTACATACCTCTACTGCTGCTGCTGCTGCTGGCTGTCCAGCAGCAGACTGAAGGTGGCTGCTGCTGTGCACAGGTATATAAAGGCTCAGAGCCTATTATGACACGCGCAGCCAGCGTTCCATTGCCACATTCCATCTACTGCAGGCAGGATACCTGGCTGGCTGAATGTCGCTGAGAAGCTCACAGAGACCGCCATAAGCAACAGTTTAACAGAATGCCACAGACTAATCAACCAAACTTTTTGGGTTGGGTTCTCTTTTATAGTCTGCAGGCATTAAATGAAAGAAGTCAGTGTTCCAGCAGAGGGAGACAACGTTTCAGAAAAGGCATTGTAGCAAACCAAAAAAGAAATTTTAAGCGCAGCAGAGTAACCAGCGCACATACCTGTTAGCTCAGGTGAGTTTAAAAGGCTGCTGTTGATAACAAGGGCATTTGCTAAATAGATGGTGTGTGTGCAACAATATACTGAAAGGTCAATTATATTGTGCAGCTTATCTCACCACCTGTAGTTATTTAGGTGAAAGCTCCAAAATGCTTGCCTAATATGTCTGTTTATCCAAAAGGAAGTAAAAAGGGAGAGCTAGAAAGATAGCATTGCATCACATTACATGGCAATGCAATGCACAGTTGCTGAAGTTGAACCAAAATGAGCTTGTAATCTGGCTTCTGCAACTTTGAACATGAAAAATCCAATGAGGAGAAGAAAAGCAAAGCCAAAGAGTCCATCCCAAAATCCGACAAACAAGCAAAATGAACAAAAAACATTGAATTCAATTCTTTCTGATTTTAGAAACTGCATTAAAGAAGGGGTGCACCGGTCCTGGAGATACTGCAATACCAGGTCAATGCGTGGAGTGGACAGAGCAAGCTCTTTTTCCATCTCCCTGTTCTAAAAATCCATTTAATATATGGTCCCCAGATAGAGGACGTATCAGATATTAAACTGATAAGAACAGATACTACACTTGATCTTAGCCAAAAGGCCGAGAAGCGATAACCAGAATTGGTTTCAAACTACGGAGCCACCCAAGGATCCTGAAAAGTTCATTTGTGGAGGTGAGCTCTGGACTCCCGTTAAGAAGACATGTTGTCAACCTCTAGATCCCTTACATGCCTGCACTTTTCGGCTTGCTGCTGCTGCAATCCACGCGTTTTAGATCTGCATAACTCCACCTCTTTAAACACAGCACCTTCACCCCCTGCTGTTCCCACCCGCCTCAACACCGTTGGAAGGGAGGAGAACCAATTAAGGCGGGGGGTGGGGTGGAACGAGCAGCTGTCTACCCTTAGCAGGAGGGCTCCTGATTACATACCTCTCCTGCTGCTGCTGCTGCTGGCTGTCCAGCAGCAGACTGAAGGTGGCTGCTGCTGTGCACAGGTATATAAAGGCTCAGAGCCTATTATGACACGCGCAGCCAGCGTTCCATTGCCACATTCCATCTACTGCAGGCAGGATACCTGGCTGGCTGAATGTCGCTGAGAAGCTCACAGAGACCGCCATAAGCAACAGTTTAACAGAATGCCACAGACTAATCAACCAAACTTTTTGGGTTGGGTTCTCTTTTATAGTCTGCAGGCATTAAATGAAAGAAGTCAGTGTTCCAGCAGAGGGAGACAACGTTTCAGAAAAGGCATTGTAGCAAACCAAAAAAGAAATTTTAAGCGCAGCAGAGTAACCAGCGCACATAGCTGTTAGCTCAGGTGAGTTTAAAAGGCTGCTGTTGATAACAAGGGCATTTGCTAAATAGATGGTGTGTGTGCAACAATATACTGAAAGGTCAATTATATTGTGCAGCTTATCTCACCACCTGTAGTTATTTAGGTGAAAGCTCCAAAATGCTTGCCTAATATGTCTGTTTATCCAAAAGGAAGTAAAAAGGGAGAGCTAGAAAGATAGCATTGCATCACATTACATGGCAATGCAATGCACAGTTGCTGAAGTTGAACCAAAATGAGCTTGTAATCTGGCTTCTGCAACTTTGAACATGAAAAATCCAATGAGGAGAAGAAAAGCAAAGCCAAAGAGTCCATCCCAAAATCCGACAAACAAGCAAAATGAACAAAAAACATTGAATTCAATTCTTTCTGATTTTAGAAACTGCATTAAAGAAGGGGTGCACCGGTCCTGGAGATACTGCAATACCAGGTCAATGCGTGGAGTGGACAGAGCAAGCTCTTTTTCCATCTCCCTGTTCTAAAAATCCATTTAATATATGGTCCCCAGATAGGGGACGTATCAGATATTAAACTGATAAGAACAGATACTACACTTGATCTTAGCCAAAAGGCCGAGAAGCGATAACCAGAATTGGTTTCAAACTACGGAGCCACCCAAGGATCCTGAAAAGTCCATTTGTGGAGATGAGCTCCTGGACTCCCGTTAAGAAGACATGTTGTCAACCTCTAGATCCCTTACATGCCTGCACTTTTCGGCTTGCTGCTGCTGCAATCCACGCGTTTTAGATCTGCATAACTCCACCTCTTTAAACACAGCACCTTCACCCCCTGCTGTTCGCACCCGCCTCAACACCGTTGGAAAGGAGGAGAACCAATTAAGGCGGGGGGTGGGGTGGAACGAGCAGCTGTCTACCCTTAGCAGGAGGGCTCCTGATTACATACCTCTACTGCTGCTGCTGCTGCTGGCTGTCCAGCAGCAGACTGAAGGTGGCTGCTGCTGTGCACAGGTATATAAAGGCTCAGAGCCTATTATGACACGCGCAGCCAGCGTTCCATTGCCACATTCCATCTACTGCAGGCAGGATACCTGGCTGGCTGAATGTCGCTGAGAAGCTCACAGAGACCGCCATAAGCAACAGTTTAACAGAATGCCACAGACTAATCAACCAAACTTTTTGGGTTGGGTTCTCTTTTATAGTCTGCAGGCATTAAATGAAAGAAGTCAGTGTTCCAGCAGAGGGAGACAACGTTTCAGAAAAGGCATTGTAGCAAACCAAAAAAGAAATTTTAAGCGCAGCAGAGTAACCAGCGCACATACCTGTTAGCTCAGGTGAGTTTAAAAGGCTGCTGTTGATAACAAGGGCATTTGCTAAATAGATGGTGTGTGTGCAACAATATACTGAAAGGTCAATTATATTGTGCAGCTTATCTCACCACCTGTAGTTATTTAGGTGAAAGCTCCAAAATGCTTGCCTAATATGTCTGTTTATCCAAAAGGAAGTAAAAAGGGAGAGCTAGAAAGATAGCATTGCATCACATTACATGGCAATGCAATGCACAGTTGCTGAAGTTGAACCAAAATGAGCTTGTAATCTGGCTTCTGCAACTTTGAACATGAAAAATCCAATGAGGAGAAGAAAAGCAAAGCCAAAGAGTCCATCCCAAAATCCGACAAACAAGCAAAATGAACAAAAAACATTGAATTCAATTCTTTCTGATTTTAGAAACTGCATTAAAGAAGGGGTGCACCGGTCCTGGAGATACTGCAATACCAGGTCAATGCGTGGAGTGGACAGAGCAAGCTCTTTTTCCATCTCCCTGTTCTAAAAATCCATTTAATATATGGTCCCCAGATAGAGGACGTATCAGATATTAAACTGATAAGAACAGATACTACACTTGATCTTAGCCAAAAGGCCGAGAAGCGATAACCAGAATTGGTTTCAAACTACGGAGCCACCCAAGGATCCTGAAAAGTTCATTTGTGGAGGTGAGCTCTGGACTCCCGTTAAGAAGACATGTTGTCAACCTCTAGATCCCTTACATGCCTGCACTTTTCGGCTTGCTGCTGCTGCAATCCACGCGTTTTAGATCTGCATAACTCCACCTCTTTAAACACAGCACCTTCACCCCCTGCTGTTCCCACCCGCCTCAACACCGTTGGAAGGGAGGAGAACCAATTAAGGCGGGGGGTGGGGTGGAACGAGCAGCTGTCTACCCTTAGCAGGAGGGCTCCTGATTACATACCTCTCCTGCTGCTGCTGCTGCTGGCTGTCCAGCAGCAGACTGAAGGTGGCTGCTGCTGTGCACAGGTATATAAAGGCTCAGAGCCTATTATGACATGCGCAGCCAGCGTTCCATTGCCACATTCCATCTACTGCAGGCAGGATACCTGGCTGGCTGAATGTCGCTGAGAAGCTCACAGAGACCGCCATAAGCAACAGTTTAACAGAATGCCACAGACTAATCAACCAAACTTTTTGGGTTGGGTTCTCTTTTATAGTCTGCAGGCATTAAATGAAAGAAGTCAGTGTTCCAGCAGAGGGAGACAACGTTTCAGAAAAGGCATTGTAGCAAACCAAAAAAGAAATTTTAAGCGCAGCAGAGTAACCAGCGCACATAGCTGTTAGCTCAGGTGAGTTTAAAAGGCTGCTGTTGATAACAAGGGCATTTGCTAAATAGATGGTGTGTGTGCAACAATATACTGAAAGGTCAATTATATTGTGCAGCTTATCTCACCACCTGTAGTTATTTAGGTGAAAGCTCCAAAATGCTTGCCTAATATGTCTGTTTATCCAAAAGGAAGTAAAAAGGGAGAGCTAGAAAGATAGCATTGCATCACATTACATGGCAATGCAATGCACAGTTGCTGAAGTTGAACCAAAATGAGCTTGTAATCTGGCTTCTGCAACTTTGAACATGAAAAATCCAATGAGGAGAAGAAAAGCAAAGCCAAAGAGTCCATCCCAAAATCCGACAAACAAGCAAAATGAACAAAAAACATTGAATTCAATTCTTTCTGATTTTAGAAACTGCATTAAAGAAGGGGTGCACCGGTCCTGGAGATACTGCAATACCAGGTCAATGCGTGGAGTGGACAGAGCAAGCTCTTTTTCCATCTCCCTGTTCTAAAAATCCATTTAATATATGGTCCCCAGATAGGGGACGTATCAGATATTAAACTGATAAGAACAGATACTACACTTGATCTTAGCCAAAAGGCCGAGAAGCGATAACCAGAATTGGTTTCAAACTACGGAGCCACCCAAGGATCCTGAAAAGTCCATTTGTGGAGATGAGCTCCTGGACTCCCGTTAAGAAGACATGTTGTCAACCTCTAGATCCCTTACATGCCTGCACTTTTCGGCTTGCTGCTGCTGCAATCCACGCGTTTTAGATCTGCATAACTCCACCTCTTTAAACACAGCACCTTCACCCCCTGCTGTTCCCACCCGCCTCAACACCGTTGGAAGGGAGGAGAACCAATTAAGGCGGGGGGTGGGGTGGAACGAGCAGCTGTCTACCCTTAGCAGGAGGGCTCCTGATTACATACCTCTCCTGCTGCTGCTGCTGCTGGCTGTCCAGCAGCAGACTTAAGGTGGCTGCTGCTGTGCACAGGTATATAAAGGCTCAGAGCCTATTATGACACGCGCAGCCAGCGTTCCATTGCCACATTCCATCTACTGCAGGCAGGATACCTGGCTGGCTGAATGTCGCTGAGAAGCTCACAGAGACCGCCATAAGCAACAGTTTAACAGAATGCCACAGACTAATCAACCAAACTTTTTGGGTTGGGTTCTCTTTTATAGTCTGCAGGCATTAAATGAAAGAAGTCAGTGTTCCAGCAGAGGGAGACAACGTTTCAGAAAAGGCATTGTAGCAAACCAAAAAAGAAATTTTAAGCGCAGCAGAGTAACCAGCGCACATACCTGTTAGCTCAGGTGAGTTTAAAAGGCTGCTGTTGATAACAAGGGCATTTGCTAAATAGATGGTGTGTGTGCAACAATATACTGAAAGGTCAATTATATTGTGCAGCTTATCTCACCACCTGTAGTTATTTAGGTGAAAGCTCCAAAATGCTTGCCTAATATGTCTGTTTATCCAAAAGGAAGTAAAAAGGGAGAGCTAGAAAGATAGCATTGCATCACATTACATGGCAATGCAATGCACAGTTGCTGAAGTTGAACCAAAATGAGCTTGTAATCTGGCTTCTGCAACTTTGAACATGAAAAATCCAATGAGGAGAAGAAAAGCAAAGCCAAAGAGTCCATCCCAAAATCCGACAAACAAGCAAAATGAACAAAAAACATTGAATTCAATTCTTTCTGATTTTAGAAACTGCATTAAAGAAGGGGTGCACCGGTCCTGGAGATACTGCAATACCAGGTCAATGCGTGGAGTGGACAGAGCAAGCTCTTTTTCCATCTCCCTGTTCTAAAAATCCATTTAATATATGGTCCCCAGATAGAGGACGTATCAGATATTAAACTGATAAGAACAGATACTACACTTGATCTTAGCCAAAAGGCCGAGAAGCGATAACCAGAATTGGTTTCAAACTACGGAGCCACCCAAGGATCCTGAAAAGTTCATTTGTGGAGGTGAGCTCTGGACTCCCGTTAAGAAGACATGTTGTCAACCTCTAGATCCCTTACATGCCTGCACTTTTCGGCTTGCTGCTGCTGCAATCCACGCGTTTTAGATCTGCATAACTCCACCTCTTTAAACACAGCACCTTCACCCCCTGCTGTTCCCACCCGCCTCAACACCGTTGGAAGGGAGGAGAACCAATTAAGGCGGGGGGTGGGGTGGAACGAGCAGCTGTCTACCCTTAGCAGGAGGGCTCCTGATTACATACCTCTCCTGCTGCTGCTGCTGCTGGCTGTCCAGCAGCAGACTGAAGGTGGCTGCTGCTGTGCACAGGTATATAAAGGCTCAGAGCCTATTATGACATGCGCAGCCAGCGTTCCATTGCCACATTCCATCTACTGCAGGCAGGATACCTGGCTGGCTGAATGTCGCTGAGAAGCTCACAGAGACCGCCATAAGCAACAGTTTAACAGAATGCCACAGACTAATCAACCAAACTTTTTGGGTTGGGTTCTCTTTTATAGTCTGCAGGCATTAAATGAAAGAAGTCAGTGTTCCAGCAGAGGGAGACAACGTTTCAGAAAAGGCATTGTAGCAAACCAAAAAAGAAATTTTAAGCGCAGCAGAGTAACCAGCGCACATAGCTGTTAGCTCAGGTGAGTTTAAAAGGCTGCTGTTGATAACAAGGGCATTTGCTAAATAGATGGTGTGTGTGCAACAATATACTGAAAGGTCAATTATATTGTGCAGCTTATCTCACCACCTGTAGTTATTTAGGTGAAAGCTCCAAAATGCTTGCCTAATATGTCTGTTTATCCAAAAGGAAGTAAAAAGGGAGAGCTAGAAAGATAGCATTGCATCACATTACATGGCAATGCAATGCACAGTTGCTGAAGTTGAACCAAAATGAGCTTGTAATCTGGCTTCTGCAACTTTGAACATGAAAAATCCAATGAGGAGAAGAAAAGCAAAGCCAAAGAGTCCATCCCAAAATCCGACAAACAAGCAAAATGAACAAAAAACATTGAATTCAATTCTTTCTGATTTTAGAAACTGCATTAAAGAAGGGGTGCACCGGTCCTGGAGATACTGCAATACCAGGTCAATGCGTGGAGTGGACAGAGCAAGCTCTTTTTCCATCTCCCTGTTCTAAAAATCCATTTAATATATGGTCCCCAGATAGGGGACGTATCAGATATTAAACTGATAAGAACAGATACTACACTTGATCTTAGCCAAAAGGCCGAGAAGCGATAACCAGAATTGGTTTCAAACTACGGAGCCACCCAAGGATCCTGAAAAGTCCATTTGTGGAGATGAGCTCCTGGACTCCCGTTAAGAAGACATGTTGTCAACCTCTAGATCCCTTACATGCCTGCACTTTTCGGCTTGCTGCTGCTGCAATCCACGCGTTTTAGATCTGCATAACTCCACCTCTTTAAACACAGCACCTTCACCCCCTGCTGTTCCCACCCGCCTCAACACCGTTGGAAGGGAGGAGAACCAATTAAGGCGGGGGGTGGGGTGGAACGAGCAGCTGTCTACCCTTAGCAGGAGGGCTCCTGATTACATACCTCTCCTGCTGCTGCTGCTGCTGGCTGTCCAGCAGCAGACTGAAGGTGGCTGCTGCTGTGCACAGGTATATAAAGGCTCAGAGCCTATTATGACACGCGCAGCCAGCGTTCCATTGCCACATTCCATCTACTGCAGGCAGGATACCTGGCTGGCTGAATGTCGCTGAGAAGCTCACAGAGACCGCCATAAGCAACAGTTTAACAGAATGCCACAGGCTAATCAACCAAACTTTTTGGGTTGGGTTCTCTTTTATAGTCTGCAGGCATTAAATGAAAGAAGTCAGTGTTCCAGCAGAAGGAGACAACGTTTCAGAAAAGGCATTGTAGCAAACCAAAAAAGAAATTTTAAGCGCAGCAGAGTAACCAGCGCACATACCTGTTAGCTCAGGTGAGTTTAAAAGGCTGCTGTTGATAACAAGGGCATTTGCTAAATAGATGGTGTGTGTGCAACAATATACTGAAAGGTCAATTATATTGTGCAGCTTATCTCACCACCTGTAGTTATTTAGGTGAAAGCTCCAAAATGCTTGCCTAATATGTCTGTTTATCCAAAAGGAAGTAAAAAGGGAGAGCTAGAAAGATAGCATTGCATCACATTACATGGCAATGCAATGCACAGTTGCTGAAGTTGAACCAAAATGAGCTTGTAATCTGGCTTCTGCAACTTTGAACATGAAAAATCCAATGAGGAGAAGAAAAGCAAAGCCAAAGAGTCCATCCCAAAATCCGACAAACAAGCAAAATGAACAAAAAACATTGAATTCAATTCTTTCTGATTTTAGAAACTGCATTAAAGAAGGGGTGCACCGGTCCTGGGGATACTGCAATACCAGGTCAATGCGTGGAGTGGACAGAGCAAGCTCTTTTTCCATCTCCCTGTTCTAAAAATCCATTTAATATATGGTCCCCAGATAGGGGACGTATCAGATATTAAACTGATAAGAACAGATACTACACTTGATCTTAGCCAAAAGGCCGAGAAGCGATAACCAGAATTGGTTTCAAACTACGGAGCCACCCAAGGATCCTGAAAAGTCCATTTGTGGAGATGAGCTCCTGGACTCCCGTTAAGAAGACATGTTGTCAACCTCTAGATCCCTTACATGCCTGCACTTTTCGGCTTGCTGCTGCTGCAATCCACGCGTTTTAGATCTGCATAACTCCACCTCTTTAAACACAGCACCTTCACCCCCTGCTGTTCCCACCCGCCTCAACACCGTTGGAAGGGAGGAGAACCAATTAAGGCGGGGGGTGGGGTGGAACGAGCAGCTGTCTACCCTTAGCAGGAGAGCTCCTGATTACATACCTCTCCTGCTGCTGCTGCTGCTGGCTGTCCAGCAGCAGACTGAAGGTGGCTGCTGCTGTGCACAGGTATATAAAGGCTCAGAGCCTATTATGACACGCGCAGCCAGCGTTCCATTGCCACATTCCATCTACTGCAGGCAGGATACCTGGCTGGCTGAATGTCGCTGAGAAGCTCACAGAGACCGCCATAAGAAACAGTTTAACAGAATGCCACAGACTAATCAACCAAACTTTTTGGGTTGGGTTCTCTTTTATAGTCTGCAGGCATTAAATGAAAGAAGTCAGTGTTCCAGCAGAGGGAGACAACGTTTCAGAAAAGGCATTGTAGCAAACCAAAAAAGAAATTTTAAGCGCAGCAGAGTAACCAGCGCACATACCTGTTAGCTCAGGTGAGTTTAAAAGGCTGCTGTTGATAACAAGGGCATTTGCTAAATAGATGGTGTGTGTGCAACAATATACTGAAAGGTCAATTATATTGTGCAGCTTATCTCACCACCTGTAGTTATTTAGGTGAAAGCTCCAAAATGCTTGCCTAATATGTCTGTTTATCCAAAAGGAAGTAAAAAGGGAGAGCTAGAAAGATAGCATTGCATCACATTACATGGCAATGCAATGCACAGTTGCTGAAGTTGAACCAAAATGAGCTTGTAATCTGGCTTCTGCAACTTTGAACATGAAAAATCCAATGAGGAGAAGAAAAGCAAAGCCAAAGAGTCCATCCCAAAATCCGACAAACAAGCAAAATGAACAAAAAACATTGAATTCAATTCTTTCTGATTTTAGAAACTGCATTAAAGAAGGGGTGCACCGGTCCTGGAGATACTGCAATACCAGGTCAATGCGTGGAGTGGACAGAGCAAGCTCTTTTTCCATCTCCCTGTTCTAAAAATCCATTTAATATATGGTCCCCAGATAGGGGACGTATCAGATATTAAACTGATAAGAACAGATACTACACTTGATCTTAGCCAAAAGGCCGAGAAGCGATAACCAGAATTGGTTTCAAACTACGGAGCCACCCAAGGATCCTGAAAAGTTCATTTGTGGAGGTGAGCTCCTGGACTCCCGTTAAGAAGACATGTTGTCAACCTCTAGATCCCTTACATGCCTGCACTTTTCGGCTTGCTGCTGCTGCAATCCACGCGTTTTAGATCTGCATAACTCCACCTCTTTAAACACAGCACCTTCACCCCCTGCTGTTCCCACCCGCCTCAACACCGTTGGAAGGGAGGAGAACCAATTAAGGCGGGGGGTGGGGTGGAACGAGCAGCTGTCTACCCTTAGCAGGAGGGCTCCTGATTACATACCTCTCCTGCTGCTGCTGCTGCTGGCTGTCCAGCAGCAGACTGAAGGTGGCTGCTGCTGTGCACAGGTATATAAAGGCTCAGAGCCTATTATGACACGCGCAGCCAGCGTTCCATTGCCACATTCCATCTACTGCAGGCAGGATACCTGGCTGGCTGAATGTCGCTGAGAAGCTCACAGAGACCGCCATAAGCAACAGTTTAACAGAATGCCACAGACTAATCAACCAAACTTTTTGGGTTGGGTTCTCTTTTATAGTCTGCAGGCATTAAATGAAAGAAGTCAGTGTTCCAGCAGAGGGAGACAACGTTTCAGAAAAGGCATTGTAGCAAACCAAAAAAGAAATTTTAAGCGCAGCAGAGTAACCAGCGCACATAGCTGTTAGCTCAGGTGAGTTTAAAAGGCTGCTGTTGATAACAAGGGCATTTGCTAAATAGATGGTGTGTGTGCAACAATATACTGAAAGGTCAATTATATTGTGCAGCTTATCTCACCACCTGTAGTTATTTAGGTGAAAGCTCCAAAATGCTTGCCTAATATGTCTGTTTATCCAAAAGGAAGTAAAAAGGGAGAGCTAGAAAGATAGCATTGCATCACATTACATGGCAATGCAATGCACAGTTGCTGAAGTTGAACCAAAATGAGCTTGTAATCTGGCTTCTGCAACTTTGAACATGAAAAATCCAATGAGGAGAAGAAAAGCAAAGCCAAAGAGTCCATCCCAAAATCCGACAAACAAGCAAAATGAACAAAAAACATTGAATTCAATTCTTTCTGATTTTAGAAACTGCATTAAAGAAGGGGTGCACCGGTCCTGGAGATACTGCAATACCAGGTCAATGCGTGGAGTGGACAGAGCAAGCTCTTTTTCCATCTCCCTGTTCTAAAAATCCATTTAATATATGGTCCCCAGATAGGGGACGTATCAGATATTAAACTGATAAGAACAGATACTACACTTGATCTTAGCCAAAAGGCCGAGAAGCGATAACCAGAATTGGTTTCAAACTACGGAGCCACCCAAGGATCCTGAAAAGTCCATTTGTGGAGATGAGCTCCTGGACTCCCGTTAAGAAGACATGTTGTCAACCTCTAGATCCCTTACATGCCTGCACTTTTCGGCTTGCTGCTGCTGCAATCCACGCGTTTTAGATCTGCATAACTCCACCTCTTTAAACACAGCACCTTCACCCCCTGCTGTTCCCACCCGCCTCAACACCGTTGGAAGGGAGGAGAACCAATTAAGGCGGGGGGTGGGGTGGAACGAGCAGCTGTCTACCCTTAGCAGGAGGGCTCCTGATTACATACCTCTCCTGCTGCTGCTGCTGCTGGCTGTCCAGCAGCAGACTGAAGGTGGCTGCTGCTGTGCACAGGTATATAAAGGCTCAGAGCCTATTATGACACGCGCAGCCAGCGTTCCATTGCCACATTCCATCTACTGCAGGCAGGATACCTGGCTGGCTGAATGTCGCTGAGAAGCTCACAGAGACCGCCATAAGCAACAGTTTAACAGAATGCCACAGACTAATCAACCAAACTTTTTGGGTTGGGTTCTCTTTTATAGTCTGCAGGCATTAAATGAAAGAAGTCAGTGTTCCAGCAGAAGGAGACAACGTTTCAGAAAAGGCATTGTAGCAAACCAAAAAAGAAATTTTAAGCGCAGCAGAGTAACCAGCGCACATACCTGTTAGCTCAGGTGAGTTTAAAAGGCTGCTGTTGATAACAAGGGCATTTGCTAAATAGATGGTGTGTGTGCAACAATATACTGAAAGGTCAATTATATTGTGCAGCTTATCTCACCACCTGTAGTTATTTAGGTGAAAGCTCCAAAATGCTTGCCTAATATGTCTGTTTATCCAAAAGGAAGTAAAAAGGGAGAGCTAGAAAGATAGCATTGCATCACATTACATGGCAATGCAATGCACAGTTGCTGAAGTTGAACCAAAATGAGCTTGTAATCTGGCTTCTGCAACTTTGAACATGAAAAATCCAATGAGGAGAAGAAAAGCAAAGCCAAAGAGTCCATCCCAAAATCCGACAAACAAGCAAAATGAACAAAAAACATTGAATTCAATTCTTTCTGATTTTAGAAACTGCATTAAAGAAGGGGTGCACCGGTCCTGGGGATACTGCAATACCAGGTCAATGCGTGGAGTGGACAGAGCAAGCTCTTTTTCCATCTCCCTGTTCTAAAAATCCATTTAATATATGGTCCCCAGATAGGGGACGTATCAGATATTAAACTGATAAGAACAGATACTACACTTGATCTTAGCCAAAAGGCCGAGAAGCGATAACCAGAATTGGTTTCAAACTACGGAGCCACCCAAGGATCCTGAAAAGTCCATTTGTGGAGATGAGCTCCTGGACTCCCGTTAAGAAGACATGTTGTCAACCTCTAGATCCCTTACATGCCTGCACTTTTCGGCTTGCTGCTGCTGCAATCCACGCGTTTTAGATCTGCATAACTCCACCTCTTTAAACACAGCACCTTCACCCCCTGCTGTTCCCACCCGCCTCAACACCGTTGGAAGGGAGGAGAACCAATTAAGGCGGGGGGTGGGGTGGAACGAGCAGCTGTCTACCCTTAGCAGGAGAGCTCCTGATTACATACCTCTCCTGCTGCTGCTGCTGCTGGCTGTCCAGCAGCAGACTGAAGGTGGCTGCTGCTGTGCACAGGTATATAAAGGCTCAGAGCCTATTATGACACGCGCAGCCAGCGTTCCATTGCCACATTCCATCTACTGCAGGCAGGATACCTGGCTGGCTGAATGTCGCTGAGAAGCTCACAGAGACCGCCATAAGCAACAGTTTAACAGAATGCCACAGACTAATCAACCAAACTTTTTGGGTTGGGTTCTCTTTTATAGTCTGCAGGCATTAAATGAAAGAAGTCAGTGTTCCAGCAGAGGGAGACAACGTTTCAGAAAAGGCATTGTAGCAAACCAAAAAAGAAATTTTAAGCGCAGCAGAGTAACCAGCGCACATACCTGTTAGCTCAGGTGAGTTTAAAAGGCTGCTGTTGATAACAAGGGCATTTGCTAAATAGATGGTGTGTGTGCAACAATATACTGAAAGGTCAATTATATTGTGCAGCTTATCTCACCACCTGTAGTTATTTAGGTGAAAGCTCCAAAATGCTTGCCTAATATGTCT
Organism: Phyllobates terribilis; assembly: GCF_046119375.1. Taxonomy (NCBI): domain Eukaryota; kingdom Metazoa; phylum Chordata; class Amphibia; order Anura; family Dendrobatidae; genus Phyllobates; species Phyllobates terribilis. The sequence goes on along the minus strand of NW_027362940.1, from coordinate 16,000 downwards.
GTTTATCCAAAAGGAAGTAAAAAGGGAGAGCTAGAAAGATAGCATTGCATCACATTACATGGCAATGCAATGCACAGTTGCTGAAGTTGAACCAAAATGAGCTTGTAATCTGGCTTCTGCAACTTTGAACATGAAAAATCCAATGAGGAGAAGAAAAGCAAAGCCAAAGAGTCAATCCCAAAATCCGACAAACAAGCAAAATGAACAAAAAACATTGAATTCAATTCTTTCTGATTTTAGAAACTGCATTAAAGAAGGGGTGCACCGGTCCTGGAGATACTGCAATACCAGGTCAATGCGTGGAGTGGACAGAGCAAGCTCTTTTTCCATCTCCCTGTTCTAAAAATCCATTTAATATATGGTCCCCAGATAGGGGACGTATCAGATATTAAACTGATAAGAACAGATACTACACTTGATCTTAGCCAAAAGGCCGAGAAGCGATAACCAGAATTGGTTTCAAACTACGGAGCCACCCAAGGATCCTGAAAAGTCCATTTGTGGAGATGAGCTCCTGGACTCCCGTTAAGAAGACATGTTGTCAACCTCTAGATCCCTTACATGCCTGCACTTTTCGGCTTGCTGCTGCTGCAATCCACGCATTTTAGATCTGCATAACTCCACCTCTTTAAACACAGCACCTTCACCCCCTGCTGTTCCCACCCGCCTCAACACCGTTGGAAGGGAGGAGAACCAATTAAGGCGGGGGGTGGGGTGGAACGAGCAGCTGTCTACCCTTAGCAGGAGGGCTCCTGATTACATACCTCTCCTGCTGTTGCTGCTGCTGGCTGTCCAGCAGCAGACTGAAGGTGGCTGCTGCTGTGCACAGGTATATAAAGGCTCAGAGCCTATTATGACACGCGCAGCCAGCGTTCCATTGCCACATTCCATCTACTGCAGGCAGGATACCTGGCTGGCTGAATGTCGCTGAGAAGCTCACAGAGACCGCCATAAGCAACAGTTTAACAGAATGCCACAGACTAATCAACCAAACTTTTTGGGTTGGGTTCTCTTTTATAGTCTGCAGGCATTAAATGAAAGAAGTCAGTGTTCCAGCAGAGGGAGACAACGTTTCAGAAAAGGCATTGTAGCAAACCAAAAAAGAAATTTTAAGCGCAGCAGAGTAACCAGCGCACATACCTGTTAGCTCAGGTGAGTTTAAAAGGCTGCTGTTGATAACAAGGGCATTTGCTAAATAGATGGTGTGTGTGCAACAATATACTGAAAGGTCAATTATATTGTGCAGCTTATCTCACCACCTGTAGTTATTTAGGTGAAAGCTCCATAATGCTTGCCTAATATGTCTGTTTATCCAAAAGGAAGTAAAAAGGGAGAGCTAGAAAGATAGCATTGCATCACATTACATGGCAATGCAATGCACAGTTGCTGAAGTTGAACCAAAATGAGCTTGTAATCTGGCTTCTGCAACTTTGAACATGAAAAATCCAATGAGGAGAAGAAAAGCAAAGCCAAAGAGTCAATCCCAAAATCCGACAAACAAGCAAAATGAACAAAAAACATTGAATTCAATTCTTTCTGATTTTAGAAACTGCATTAAAGAAGGGGTGCACCGGTCCTGGAGATACTGCAATACCAGGTCAATGCGTGGAGTGGACAGAGCAAGCTCTTTTTCCATCTCCCTGTTCTAAAAATCCATTTAATATATGGTCCCCAGATAGGGGACGTATCAGATATTAAACTGATAAGAACAGATACTACACTTGATCTTAGCCAAAAGGCCGAGAAGCGATAACCAGAATTGGTTTCAAACTACGGAGCCACCCAAGGATCCTGAAAAGTCCATTTGTGGAGATGAGCTCCTGGACTCCCGTTAAGAAGACATGTTGTCAACCTCTAGATCCCTTACATGCCTGCACTTTTCGGCTTGCTGCTGCTGCAATCCACGCGTTTTAGATCTGCATAACTCCACCTCTTTAAACACAGCAACTTCACCCCCTGCTGTTCCCACCCGCCTCAACACCGTTGGAAGGGAGGAGAACCAATTAAGGCGGGGGGTGGGGTGGAACGAGCAGCTGTCTACCCTTAGCAGGAGGGCTCCTGATTACATACCTCTCCTGCTGCTGCTGCTGCTGGCTGTCCAGCAGCAGACTGAAGGTGGCTGCTGCTGTGCACAGGTATATAAAGGCTCAGAGCCTATTATGACACGCGCAGCCAGCGTTCCATTGCCACATTCCATCTACTGCAGGCAGGATACCTGGCTGGCTGAATGTCGCTGAGAAGCTCACAGAGACCGCCATAAGCAACAGTTTAACAGAATGCCACAGACTAATCAACCAAACTTTTTGGGTTGGGTTCTCTTTTATAGTCTGCAGGCATTAAATGAAAGAAGTCAGTGTTCCAGCAGAGGGAGACAACGTTTCAGAAAAGGCATTGTAGCAAACCAAAAAAGAAATTTTAAGCGCAGCAGAGTAACCAGCGCACATACCTGTTAGCTCAGGTGAGTTTAAAAGGCTGCTGTTGATAACAAGGGCATTTGCTAAATAGATGGTGTGTGTGCAACAATATACTGAAAGGTCAATTATATTGTGCAGCTTATCTCACCACCTGTAGTTATTTAGGTGAAAGCTCCAAAATGCTTGCCTAATATGTCTGTTTATCCAAAAGGAAGTAAAAAGGGAGAGCTAGAAAGATAGCATTGCATCACATTACATGGCAATGCAATGCACAGTTGCTGAAGTTGAACCAAAATGAGCTTGTAATCTGGCTTCTGCAACTTTGAACATGAAAAATCCAATGAGGAGAAGAAAAGCAAAGCCAAAGAGTCAATCCCAAAATCCGACAAACAAGCAAAATGAACAAAAAACATTGAATTCAATTCTTTCTGATTTTAGAAACTGCATTAAAGAAGGGGTGCACCGGTCCTGGAGATACTGCAATACCAGGTCAATGCGTGGAGTGGACAGAGCAAGCTCTTTTTCCATCTCCCTGTTCTAAAAATCCATTTAATATATGGTCCCCAGATAGGGGACGTATCAGATATTAAACTGATAAGAACAGATACTACACTTGATCTTAGCCAAAAGGCCGAGAAGCGATAACCAGAATTGGTTTCAAACTACGGAGCCACCCAAGGATCCTGAAAAGTCCATTTGTGGAGATGAGCTCCTGGACTCCCGTTAAGAAGACATGTTGTCAACCTCTAGATCCCTTACATGCCTGCACTTTTCGGCTTGCTGCTGCTGCAATCCACGCGTTTTAGATCTGCATAACTCCACCTCTTTAAACACAGCAACTTCACCCCCTGCTGTTCCCACCCGCCTCAACACCGTTGGAAGGGAGGAGAACCAATTAAGGCGGGGGGTGGGGTGGAACGAGCAGCTGTCTACCCTTAGCAGGAGGGCTCCTGATTACATACCTCTCCTGCTGCTGCTGCTGCTGGCTGTCCAGCAGCAGACTGAAGGTGGCTGCTGCTGTGCACAGGTATATAAAGGCTCAGAGCCTATTATGACACGCGCAGCCAGCGTTCCATTGCCACATTCCATCTACTGCAGGCAGGATACCTGGCTGGCTGAATGTCGCTGAGAAGCTCACAGAGACCGCCATAAGCAACAGTTTAACAGAATGCCACAGACTAATCAACCAAACTTTTTGGGTTGGGTTCTCTTTTATAGTCTGCAGGCATTAAATGAAAGAAGTCAGTGTTCCAGCAGAGGGAGACAGCGTTTCAGAAAAGGCATTGTAGCAAACCAAAAAAGAAATTTTAAGCGCAGCAGAGTAACCAGCGCACATACCTGTTAGCTCAGGTGAGTTTAAAAGGCTGCTGTTGATAACAAGGGCATTTGCTAAATAGATGGTGTGTGTGCAACAATATACTGAAAGGTCAATTATATTGTGCAGCTTATCTCACCACCTGTAGTTATTTAGGTGAAAGCTCCAAAATGCTTGCCTAATATGTCTGTTTATCCAAAAGGAAGTAAAAAGGGAGAGCTAGAAAGATAGCATTGCATCACATTACATGGCAATGCAATGCACAGTTGCTGAAGTTGAACCAAAATGAGCTTGTAATCTGGCTTCTGCAACTTTGAACATGAAAAATCCAATGAGGAGAAGAAAAGCAAAGCCAAAGAGTCCATCCCAAAATCCGACAAACAAGCAAAATGAACAAAAAACATTGAATTCAATTCTTTCTGATTTTAGAAACTGCATTAAAGAAGGGGTGCACCGGTCCTGGAGATACTGCAATACCAGGTCAATGCGTGGAGTGGACAGAGCAAGCTCTTTTTCCATCTCCCTGTTCTAAAAATCCATTTAATATATGGTCCCCAGATAGGGGACGTATCAGATATTAAACTGATAAGAACAGATACTACACTTGATCTTAACCAAAAGGCCGAGAAGCGATAACCAGAATTGGTTTCAAACTACGGAGCCACCCAAGGATCCTGAAAAGTTCATTTGTGGAGATGAGCTTCTGGACTCCCGTTAAGAAGACATGTTGTCAACCTCTAGATCCCTTACATGCCTGCACTTTTCGGCTTGCTGCTGCTGCAATCCACGCGTTTTAGATCTGCATAACTCCACCTCTTTAAACACAGCACCTTCACCCCCTGCTGTTCCCACCCGCCTCAACACCGTTGGAAGGGAGGAGAACCAATTAAGGCGGGGGGTGGGGTGGAACGAGCAGCTGTCTACCCTTAGCAGGAGGGCTCCTGATTACATACCTCTCCTGCTGCTGCTGCTGCTGGCTGTCCAGCAGCAGACTGAAGGTGGCTGCTGCTGTGCACAGGTATATAAAGGCTCAGAGCCTATTATGACACGCGCAGCCAGCGTTCCATTGCCACATTCCATCTACTGCAGGCAGGATACCTGGCTGGCTGAATGTCGCTGAGAAGCTCACAGAGACCGCCATAAGCAACAGTTTAACAGAATGCCACAGACTAATCAACCAAACTTTTTGGGTTGGGTTCTCTTTTATAGTCTGCAGGCATTAAATGAAAGAAGTCAGTGTTCCAGCAGAGGGAGACAACGTTTCAGAAAAGGCATTGTAGCAAACCAAAAAAGAAATTTTAAGCGCAGCAGAGTAACCAGCGCACATACCTGTTAGCTCAGGTGAGTTTAAAAGGCTGCTGTTGATAACAAGGGCATTTGCTAAATAGATGGTGTGTGTGCAACAATATACTGAAAGGTCAATTATATTGTGCAGCTTATCTCACCACCTGTAGTTATTTAGGTGAAAGCTCCAAAATGCTTGCCTAATATGTCTGTTTATCCAAAAGGAAGTAAAAAGGGAGAGCTAGAAAGATAGCATTGCATCACATTACATGGCAATGCAATGCACAGTTGCTGAAGTTGAACCAAAATGAGCTTGTAATCTGGCTTCTGCAACTTTGAACATGAAAAATCCAATGAGGAGAAGAAAAGCAAAGCCAAAGAGTCCATCCCAAAATCCGACAAACAAGCAAAATGAACAAAAAACATTGAATTCAATTCTTTCTGATTTTAGAAACTGCATTAAAGAAGGGGTGCACCGGTCCTGGAGATACTGCAATACCAGGTCAATGCGTGGAGTGGACAGAGCAAGCTCTTTTTCCATCTCCCTGTTCTAAAAATCCATTTAATATATGGTCCCCAGATAGGGGACGTATCAGATATTAAACTGATAAGAACAGATACTACACTTGATCTTAGCCAAAAGGCCGAGAAGCGATAACCAGAATTGGTTTCAAACTACGGAGCCACCCAAGGATCCTGAAAAGTCCATTTGTGGAGATGAGCTCCTGGACTCCCGTTAAGAAGACATGTTGTCAACCTCTAGATCCCTTACATGCCTGCACTTTTCGGCTTGCTGCTGCTGCAATCCACGCGTTTTAGATCTGCATAACTCCACCTCTTTAAACACAGCAACTTCACCCCCTGCTGTTCCCACCCGCCTCAACACCGTTGGAAGGGAGGAGAACCAATTAAGGCGGGGGGTGGGGTGGAACGAGCAGCTGTCTACCCTTAGCAGGAGGGCTCCTGATTACATACCTCTCCTGCTGCTGCTGCTGCTGGCTGTCCAGCAGCAGACTGAAGGTGGCTGCTGCTGTGCACAGGTATATAAAGGCTCAGAGCCTATTATGACACGCGCAGCCAGCGTTCCATTGCCACATTCCATCTACTGCAGGCAGGATACCTGGCTGGCTGAATGTCGCTGAGAAGCTCACAGAGACCGCCATAAGCAACAGTTTAACAGAATGCCACAGACTAATCAACCAAACTTTTTGGGTTGGGTTCTCTTTTATAGTCTGCAGGCATTAAATGAAAGAAGTCAGTGTTCCAGCAGAGGGAGACAACGTTTCAGAAAAGGCATTGTAGCAAACCAAAAAAGAAATTTTAAGCGCAGCAGAGTAACCAGCGCACATACCTGTTAGCTCAGGTGAGTTTAAAAGGCTGCTGTTGATAACAAGGGCATTTGCTAAATAGATGGTGTGTGTGCAACAATATACTGAAAGGTCAATTATATTGTGCAGCTTATCTCACCACCTGTAGTTATTTAGGTGAAAGCTCCAAAATGCTTGCCTAATATGTCTGTTTATCCAAAAGGAAGTAAAAAGGGAGAGCTAGAAAGATAGCATTGCATCACATTACATGGCAATGCAATGCACAGTTGCTGAAGTTGAACCAAAATGAGCTTGTAATCTGGCTTCTGCAACTTTGAACATGAAAAATCCAATGAGGAGAAGAAAAGCAAAGCCAAAGAGTCCATCCCAAAATCCGACAAACAAGCAAAATGAACAAAAAACATTGAATTCAATTCTTTCTGATTTTAGAAACTGCATTAAAGAAGGGGTTCACCGGTCCTGGAGATACTGCAATACCAGGTCAATGCGTGGAGTGGACAGAGCAAGCTCTTTTTCCATCTCCCTGTTCTAAAAATCCATTTAATATATGGTCCCCAGATAGGGGACGTATCAGATATTAAACTGATAAGAACAGATACTACACTTGATCTTAACCAAAAGGCCGAGAAGCGATAACCAGAATTGGTTTCAAACTACGGAGCCACCCAAGGATCCTGAAAAGTTCATTTGTGGAGATGAGCTTCTGGACTCCCGTTAAGAAGACATGTTGTCAACCTCTAGATCCCTTACATGCCTGCACTTTTCGGCTTGCTGCTGCTGCAATCCACGCGTTTTAGATCTGCATAACTCCACCTCTTTAAACACAGCACCTTCACCCCCTGCTGTTCCCACCCGCCTCAACACCGTTGGAAGGGAGGAGAACCAATTAAGGCGGGGGGTGGGGTGGAACGAGCAGCTGTCTACCCTTAGCAGGAGGGCTCCTGATTACATACCTCTCCTGCTGCTGCTGCTGCTGGCTGTCCAGCAGCAGACTGAAGGTGGCTGCTGCTGTGCACAGGTATATAAAGGCTCAGAGCCTATTATGACACGCGCAGCCAGCGTTCCATTGCCACATTCCATCTACTGCAGGCAGGATACCTGGCTGGCTGAATGTCGCTGAGAAGCTCACAGAGACCGCCATAAGCAACAGTTTAACAGAATGCCACAGACTAATCAACCAAACTTTTTGGGTTGGGTTCTCTTTTATAGTCTGCAGGCATTAAATGAAAGAAGTCAGTGTTCCAGCAGAGGGAGACAACGTTTCAGAAAAGGCATTGTAGCAAACCAAAAAAGAAATTTTAAGCGCAGCAGAGTAACCAGCGCACATACCTGTTAGCTCAGGTGAGTTTAAAAGGCTGCTGTTGATAACAAGGGCATTTGCTAAATAGATGGTGTGTGTGCAACAATATACTGAAAGGTCAATTATATTGTGCAGCTTATCTCACCACCTGTAGTTATTTAGGTGAAAGCTCCAAAATGCTTGCCTAATATGTCTGTTTATCCAAAAGGAAGTAAAAAGGGAGAGCTAGAAAGATAGCATTGCATCACATTACATGGCAATGCAATGCACAGTTGCTGAAGTTGAACCAAAATGAGCTTGTAATCTGGCTTCTGCAACTTTGAACATGAAAAATCCAATGAGGAGAAGAAAAGCAAAGCCAAAGAGTCCATCCCAAAATCCGACAAACAAGCAAAATGAACAAAAAACATTGAATTCAATTCTTTCTGATTTTAGAAACTGCATTAAAGAAGGGGTGCACCGGTCCTGGAGATACTGCAATACCAGGTCAATGCGTGGAGTGGACAGAGCAAGCTCTTTTTCCATCTCCCTGTTCTAAAAATCCATTTAATATATGGTCCCCAGATAGGGGACGTATCAGATATTAAACTGATAAGAACAGATACTACACTTGATCTTAGCCAAAAGGCCGAGAAGCGATAACCAGAATTGGTTTCAAACTACGGAGCCACCCAAGGATCCTGAAAAGTTCATTTGTGGAGATGAGCTCCTGGACTCCCGTTAAGAAGACATGTTGTCAACCTCTAGATCCCTTACATGCCTGCACTTTTCGGCTTGCTGCTACTGCAATCCACGCATTTTAGATCTGCATAACTCCACCTCTTTAAACACAGCACCTTCACCCCCTGCTGTTCCCACCCGCCTCAACACCGTTGGAAGGGAGGAGAACCAATTAAGGCGGGGGGTGGGGTGGAACGAGCAGCTGTCTACCCTTAGCAGGAGGGCTCCTGATTACATACCTCTCCTGCTGCTGCTGCTGCTGGCTGTCCAGCAGCAGACTGAAGGTGGCTGCTGCTGTGCACAGGTATATAAAGGCTCAGAGCCTATTATGACACGCGCAGCCAGCGTTCCATTGCCACATTCCATCTACTGCAGGCAGGATACCTGGCTGGCTGAATGTCGCTGAGAAGCTCACAGAGACCGCCATAAGCAACAGTTTAACAGAATGCCACAGACTAATCAACCAAACTTTTTGGGTTGGGTTCTCTTTTATAGTCTGCAGGCATTAAATGAAAGAAGTCAGTGTTCCAGCAGAGGGAGACAACGTTTCAGAAAAGGCATTGTAGCAAACCAAAAAAGAAATTTTAAGCGCAGCAGAGTAACCAGCGCACATACCTGTTAGCTCAGGTGAGTTTAAAAGGCTGCTGTTGATAACAAGGGCATTTGCTAAATAGATGGTGTGTGTGCAACAATATACTGAAAGGTCAATTATATTGTGCAGCTTATCTCACCACCTGTAGTTATTTAGGTGAAAGCTCCAAAATGCTTGCCTAATATGTCTGTTTATCCAAAAGGAAGTAAAAAGGGAGAGCTAGAAAGATAGCATTGCATCACATTACATGGCAATGCAATGCACAGTTGCTGAAGTTGAACCAAAATGAGCTTGTAATCTGGCTTCTGCAACTTTGAACATGAAAAATCCAATGAGGAGAAGAAAAGCAAAGCCAAAGAGTCCATCCCAAAATCCGACAAACAAGCAAAATGAACAAAAAACATTGAATTCAATTCTTTCTGATTTTAGAAACTGCATTAAAGAAGGGGTGCACCGGTCCTGGAGATACTGCAATACCAGGTCAATGCGTGGAGTGGACAGAGCAAGCTCTTTTTCCATCTCCCTGTTCTAAAAATCCATTTAATATATGGTCCCCAGATAGGGGACGTATCAGATATTAAACTGATAAGAACAGATACTACACTTGATCTTAGCCAAAAGGCCGAGAAGCGATAACCAGAATTGGTTTCAAACTACGGAGCCACCCAAGGATCCTGAAAAGTCCATTTGTGGAGATGAGCTCCTGGACTCCCGTTAAGAAGACATGTTGTCAACCTCTAGATCCCTTACATGCCTGCACTTTTCGGCTTGCTGCTGCTGCAATCCACGCGTTTTAGATCTGCATAACTCCACCTCTTTAAACACAGCACCTTCACCCCCTGCTGTTCCCACCCGCCTCAACACCGTTGGAAGGGAGGAGAACCAATTAAGGCGGGGGGTGGGGTGGAACGAGCAGCTGTCTACCCTTAGCAGGAGGGCTCCTGATTACATACCTCTCCTGCTGCTGCTGCTGCTGGCTGTCCAGCAGCAGACTGAAGGTGGCTGCTGCTGTGCACAGGTATATAAAGGCTCAGAGCCTATTATGACACGCGCAGCCAGCGTTCCATTGCCACATTCCATCTACTGCAGGCAGGATACCTGGCTGGCTGAATGTCGCTGAGAAGCTCACAGAGACCGCCATAAGCAACAGTTTAACAGAATGCCACAGACTAATCAACCAAACTTTTTGGGTTGGGTTCTCTTTTATAGTCTGCAGGCATTAAATGAAAGAAGTCAGTGTTCCAGCAGAGGGAGACAACGTTTCAGAAAAGGCATTGTAGCAAACCAAAAAAGAAATTTTAAGCGCAGCAGAGTAACCAGCGCACATACCTGTTAGCTCAGGTGAGTTTAAAAGGCTGCTGTTGATAACAAGGGCATTTGCTAAATAGATGGTGTGTGTGCAACAATATACTGAAAGGTCAATTATATTGTGCAGCTTATCTCACCACCTGTAGTTATTTAGGTGAAAGCTCCAAAATGCTTGCCTAATATGTCTGTTTATCCAAAAGGAAGTAAAAAGGGAGAGCTAGAAAGATAGCATTGCATCACATTACATGGCAATGCAATGCACAGTTGCTGAAGTTGAACCAAAATGAGCTTGTAATCTGGCTTCTGCAACTTTGAACATGAAAAATCCAATGAGGAGAAGAAAAGCAAAGCCAAAGAGTCCATCCCAAAATCCGACAAACAAGCAAAATGAACAAAAAACATTGAATTCAATTCTTTCTGATTTTAGAAACTGCATTAAAGAAGGGGTGCACCGGTCCTGGAGATACTGCAATACCAGGTCAATGCGTGGAGTGGACAGAGCAAGCTCTTTTTCCATCTCCCTGTTCTAAAAATCCATTTAATATATGGTCCCCAGATAGGGGACGTATCAGATATTAAACTGATAAGAACAGATACTACACTTGATCTTAGCCAAAAGGCCGAGAAGCGATAACCAGAATTGGTTTCAAACTACGGAGCCACCCAAGGATCCTGAAAAGTTCATTTGTGGAGATGAGCTCCTGGACTCCCGTTAAGAAGACATGTTGTCAACCTCTAGATCCCTTACATGCCTGCACTTTTCGGCTTGCTGCTGCTGCAATCCACGCGTTTTAGATCTGCATAACTCCACCTCTTTAAACACAGCACCTTCACCCCCTGCTGTTCCCACCCGCCTCAACACCGTTGGAAGGGAGGAGAACCAATTAAGGCGGGGGGTGGGGTGGAACGAGCAGCTGTCTACCCTTAGCAGGAGGGCTCCTGATTACATACCTCTCCTGCTGCTGCTGCTGCTGGCTGTCCAGCAGCAGACTGAAGGTGGCTGCTGCTGTGCACAGGTATATAAAGGCTCAGAGCCTATTATGACACGCGCAGCCAGCGTTCCATTGCCACATTCCATCTACTGCAGGCAGGATACCTGGCTGGCTGAATGTCGCTGAGAAGCTCACAGAGACCGCCATAAGCAACAGTTTAACAGAATGCCACAGACTAATCAACCAAACTTTTTGGGTTGGGTTCTCTTTTATAGTCTGCAGGCATTAAATGAAAGAAGTCAGTGTTCCAGCAGAGGGAGACAACGTTTCAGAAAAGGCATTGTAGCAAACCAAAAAAGAAATTTTAAGCGCAGCAGAGTAACCAGCGCACATACCTGTTAGCTCAGGTGAGTTTAAAAGGCTGCTGTTGATAACAAGGGCATTTGCTAAATAGATGGTGTGTGTGCAACAATATACTGAAAGGTCAATTATATTGTGCAGCTTATCTCACCACCTGTAGTTATTTAGGTGAAAGCTCCAAAATGCTTGCCTAATATGTCTGTTTATCCAAAAGGAAGTAAAAAGGGAGAGCTAGAAAGATAGCATTGCATCACATTACATGGCAATGCAATGCACAGTTGCTGAAGTTGAACCAAAATGAGCTTGTAATCTGGCTTCTGCAACTTTGAACATGAAAAATCCAATGAGGAGAAGAAAAGCAAAGCCAAAGAGTCCATCCCAAAATCCGACAAACAAGCAAAATGAACAAAAAACATTGAATTCAATTCTTTCTGATTTTAGAAACTGCATTAAAGAAGGGGTGCACCGGTCCTGGAGATACTGCAATACCAGGTCAATGCGTGGAGTGGACAGAGCAAGCTCTTTTTCCATCTCCCTGTTCTAAAAATCCATTTAATATATGGTCCCCAGATAGGGGACGTATCAGATATTAAACTGATAAGAACAGATACTACACTTGATCTTAGCCAAAAGGCCGAGAAGCGATAACCAGAATTGGTTTCAAACTACGGAGCCACCCAAGGATCCTGAAAAGTCCATTTGTGGAGATGAGCTCCTGGACTCCCGTTAAGAAGACATGTTGTCAACCTCTAGATCCCTTACATGCCTGCACTTTTCGGCTTGCTGCTGCTGCAATCCACGCGTTTTAGATCTGCATAACTCCACCTCTTTAAACACAGCACCTTCACCCCCTGCTGTTCCCACCCGCCTCAACACCGTTGGAAGGGAGGAGAACCAATTAAGGCGGGGGGGTGGGGTGGAACGAGCAGCTGTCTACCCTTAGCAGGAGGGCTCCTGATTACATACCTCTCCTGCTGCTGCTGCTGCTGGCTGTCCAGCAGCAGACTGAAGGTGGCTGCTGCTGTGCACAGGTATATAAAGGCTCAGAGCCTATTATGACACGCGCAGCCAGCGTTCCATTGCCACATTCCATCTACTGCAGGCAGGATACCTGGCTGGCTGAATGTCGCTGAGAAGCTCACAGAGACCGCCATAAGCAACAGTTTAACAGAATGCCACAGACTAATCAACCAAACTTTTTGGGTTGGGTTCTCTTTTATAGTCTGCAGGCATTAAATGAAAGAAGTCAGTGTTCCAGCAGAGGGAGACAACGTTTCAGAAAAGGCATTGTAGCAAACCAAAAAAGAAATTTTAAGCGCAGCAGAGTAACCAGCGCACATACCTGTTAGCTCAGGTGAGTTTAAAAGGCTGCTGTTGATAACAAGGGCATTTGCTAAATAGATGGTGTGTGTGCAACAATATACTGAAAGGTCAATTATATTGTGCAGCTTATCTCACCACCTGTAGTTATTTAGGTGAAAGCTCCAAAATGCTTGCCTAATATGTCTGTTTATCCAAAAGGAAGTAAAAAGGGAGAGCTAGAAAGATAGCATTGCATCACATTACATGGCAATGCAATGCACAGTTGCTGAAGTTGAACCAAAATGAGCTTGTAATCTGGCTTCTGCAACTTTGAACATGAAAAATCCAATGAGGAGAAGAAAAGCAAAGCCAAAGAGTCCATCCCAAAATCCGACAAACAAGCAAAATGAACAAAAAACATTGAATTCAATTCTTTCTGATTTTAGAAACTGCATTAAAGAAGGGGTGCACCGGTCCTGGAGATACTGCAATACCAGGTCAATGCGTGGAGTGGACAGAGCAAGCTCTTTTTCCATCTCCCTGTTCTAAAAATCCATTTAATATATGGTCCCCAGATAGGGGACGTATCAGATATTAAACTGATAAGAACAGATACTACACTTGATCTTAGCCAAAAGGCCGAGAAGCGATAACCAGAATTGGTTTCAAACTACGGAGCCACCCAAGGATCCTGAAAAGTTCATTTGTGGAGATGAGCTCCTGGACTCCCGTTAAGAAGACATGTTGTCAACCTCTAGATCCCTTACATGCCTGCACTTTTCGGCTTGCTGCTGCTGCAATCCACGCGTTTTAGATCTGCATAACTCCACCTCTTTAAACACAGCACCTTCACCCCCTGCTGTTCCCACCCGCCTCAACACCGTTGGAAGGGAGGAGAACCAATTAAGGCGGGGGGTGGGGTGGAACGAGCAGCTGTCTACCCTTAGCAGGAGGGCTCCTGATTACATACCTCTCCTGCTGCTGCTGCTGCTGGCTGTCCAGCAGCAGACTGAAGGTGGCTGCTGCTGTGCACAGGTATATAAAGGCTCAGAGCCTATTATGACACGCGCAGCCAGCGTTCCATTGCCACATTCCATCTACTGCAGGCAGGATACCTGGCTGGCTGAATGTCGCTGAGAAGCTCACAGAGACCGCCATAAGCAACAGTTTAACAGAATGCCACAGACTAATCAACCAAACTTTTTGGGTTGGGTTCTCTTTTATAGTCTGCAGGCATTAAATGAAAGAAGTCAGTGTTCCAGCAGAGGGAGACAACGTTTCAGAAAAGGCATTGTAGCAAACCAAAAAAGAAATTTTAAGCGCAGCAGAGTAACCAGCGCACATACCTGTTAGCTCAGGTGAGTTTAAAAGGCTGCTGTTGATAACAAGGGCATTTGCTAAATAGATGGTGTGTGTGCAACAATATACTGAAAGGTCAATTATATTGTGCAGCTTATCTCACCACCTGTAGTTATTTAGGTGAAAGCTCCAAAATGCTTGCCTAATATGTCTGTTTATCCAAAAGGAAGTAAAAAGGGAGAGCTAGAAAGATAGCATTGCATCACATTACATGGCAATGCAATGCACAGTTGCTGAAGTTGAACCAAAATGAGCTTGTAATCTGGCTTCTGCAACTTTGAACATGAAAAATCCAATGAGGAGAAGAAAAGCAAAGCCAAAGAGTCCATCCCAAAATCCGACAAACAAGCAAAATGAACAAAAAACATTGAATTCAATTCTTTCTGATTTTAGAAACTGCATTAAAGAAGGGGTGCACCGGTCCTGGAGATACTGCAATACCAGGTCAATGCGTGGAGTGGACAGAGCAAGCTCTTTTTCCATCTCCCTGTTCTAAAAATCCATTTAATATATGGTCCCCAGATAGGGGACGTATCAGATATTAAACTGATAAGAACAGATACTACACTTGATCTTAGCCAAAAGGCCGAGAAGCGATAACCAGAATTGGTTTCAAACTACGGAGCCACCCAAGGATCCTGAAAAGTCCATTTGTGGAGATGAGCTCCTGGACTCCCGTTAAGAAGACATGTTGTCAACCTCTAGATCCCTTACATGCCTGCACTTTTCGGCTTGCTGCTGCTGCAATCCACGCGTTTTAGATCTGCATAACTCCACCTCTTTAAACACAGCACCTTCACCCCCTGCTGTTCCCACCCGCCTCAACACCGTTGGAAGGGAGGAGAACCAATTAAGGCGGGGGGGTGGGGTGGAACGAGCAGCTGTCTACCCTTAGCAGGAGGGCTCCTGATTACATACCTCTCCTGCTGCTGCTGCTGCTGGCTGTCCAGCAGCAGACTGAAGGTGGCTGCTGCTGTGCACAGGTATATAAAGGCTCAGAGCCTATTATGACACGCGCAGCCAGCGTTCCATTGCCACATTCCATCTACTGCAGGCAGGATACCTGGCTGGCTGAATGTCGCTGAGAAGCTCACAGAGACCGCCATAAGCAACAGTTTAACAGAATGCCACAGACTAATCAACCAAACTTTTTGGGTTGGGTTCTCTTTTATAGTCTGCAGGCATTAAATGAAAGAAGTCAGTGTTCCAGCAGAGGGAGACAACGTTTCAGAAAAGGCATTGTAGCAAACCAAAAAAGAAATTTTAAGCGCAGCAGAGTAACCAGCGCACATACCTGTTAGCTCAGGTGAGTTTAAAAGGCTGCTGTTGATAACAAGGGCATTTGCTAAATAGATGGTGTGTGTGCAACAATATACTGAAAGGTCAATTATATTGTGCAGCTTATCTCACCACCTGTAGTTATTTAGGTGAAAGCTCCAAAATGCTTGCCTAATATGTCTGTTTATCCAAAAGGAAGTAAAAAGGGAGAGCTAGAAAGATAGCATTGCATCACATTACATGGCAATGCAATGCACAGTTGCTGAAGTTGAACCAAAATGAGCTTGTAATCTGGCTTCTGCAACTTTGAACATGAAAAATCCAATGAGGAGAAGAAAAGCAAAGCCAAAGAGTCCATCCCAAAATCCGACAAACAAGCAAAATGAACAAAAAACATTGAATTCAATTCTTTCTGATTTTAGAAACTGCATTAAAGAAGGGGTGCACCGGTCCTGGAGATACTGCAATACCAGGTCAATGCGTGGAGTGGACAGAGCAAGCTCTTTTT